>NC_090446.1:184856844-186106844 GCF_031143425.1 Pleurodeles waltl | reverse complement strand
TCCTCTTTCCTCTTAGGCTTACTCTTACAATTATCACCCTCCTTTGTCTTTTCTGCCTTTTTCTCTCATGCTGTGGGTCAAAGTTTGATGTTGAAAGATAAAACACAAGCAGTGGCGAAGCCAATAGGTGTTGCCTATGCCAGAGCTATTGGATTTTAGCCAGGTAGTACAGCTGCATGCCCGTGCAGCATGGCTAAAAGTAAAGTTATAAAAACAATGCTATGACATGGCCAGGGCTGGTGCCATGTGATAGTGCTGTTTTGTGAAGGATGCAGCAGGCTGGCAAACAACGATGATGGGGAAGGGTGGAAAATCCACAAACTGGCCCCATCATGGAGAAGGGGTGGCTGAGAGGGGAAGAAGCAACCCAGAGAAGGGGGGTGGGAGGTACAAGAAGCAACAATGACATGGGAGGGTGGGACATTTAAGGAGCACAAAGGAAAATCGGTGGGTGGGAGCAGAAGAAGAAATAGTATCTCAATCACAGCACAAGAAGCAAATTGACATTAATTCAGATGTATCAATCTGTGCTAGGTCCATACTCCACTGAATGCAAACAAAGTGATCCCCAGAAGAACTGGACAAAAGGAGGCAGCAAAAAGACTGACAATGAATTCAATGAATGGTAAGCAATGGAACAGCTCCAACTCCTCATAGTAAATAGTAACCCCTAAAGATACAGCACTGGTGCTCTCAGCAGACGAGACCTAAAATGAATTCCACTGCCCCTAACCAGCAACCACCCACACAAATCTTGCACTGGGTGGGATGTACAGGGAGAATAATGATAAAACATGGTTTGAGATATTGAAAGAAGGAGGTGCATTTGTACATTGGTGACATTGGTGTGTTTGGATAGTGATGAGAGGAAGTGCTCTTGAATGTAAATCACATGAGCTATAGCTATGAAGTGATATCTCAACATTGATGATGGAAGATGCATCTGAACATGTATTGAAATTTCTTTATTTATTTAATTGCTGATTTATACAGAACAGCCAGACCTAATTGAGTATTACGGTGCTTTATTGCAAGAAACAGTTTGCATTAATACCTAATTGGTAATGTTTTGAAGCGTCTTTTGGGGGATTGATAAGACCACATATCAGGGTAAATATGTAATAAGATCATGTAGATTTAGAAGGACAAAACAGAAAAGAGATATTTACATGGAATAATATCATGTGCAGGGAGCTGTGAGGAGAATTAGGTTCTCCCTTCAAAGGAGGATTGCAAAATAGAGAGTATGTTAGATGTAGATTAAGGGCACTTTCAATTGGAGAATGGCAGAAGGTGGCCACCTGATGACTCCACAGATGATTTATTGTATTCTCCATGTGTTCTTCTTGAGACATGTTGAGTGTCCATGTGTATGAGATTCATGACTGGAAGTACTGGGCAAAGGATCTGAGTTCCTGATCTTAGGGACGTTGCCCAGGAAGAATTGGTTCAGTGTGCTAAATTGTTTGGTGGAGAGGTGTTTCTAGATCAAGTTGTTCACACTTCTGAGAGTGTGGGGTCTCCCTGAATCAATAGCTTCACCGGATAGGTATTTTGGAGTTCCACTTTGAAGGCCTTGTGAGTAATACATGTTATTTTGAAATGACTTCCGGTTTTAATTGAGAGCCAACTGATGGTGATTAATACAGGTGTTTTGTTGTAGATAATCATTCAATCAGGAATTTGTAAAGCGCACTACTCACCCGTGAGGGTCTCAAGGCACTGAGGAGAAGGGGGAGGGAGGTGCTGCTACTGCTCAAACAGCCAGGTCTTGAGAAGTTTCCTGAAGTTAAGAAGGTCTTTGGTCTGGCCCAGGTGGGTGGGAAGAGTTTTCCACGTTTTGGTGGCGAGGTGCAAGAATGATCTCCCGCCGGTTGTAGTTCTCTGGACGCATGGGACGGTTGCAAGGACAAGATCGGCAGAGCAGATATGCTGGGTCAGGGTATAGAAGGAGAGCCATCTGTTGAGGTATTCTTGTCCGGTGTTGTGCAGTGTTTTGTGAGCGTGGGAGATAAAACAGGGGCTGTAAGATGAAATAAAGCTGACAAAAATTTCTGCAACACAAACATCGAAGGCAAAAATGTAAACACAAAAATAGCATCAAAAAATATAGAAAAGCAAACATTTGTAAAAAAAAAAATAGGTAATTTTATAAAATTTTAACTAGTCTACACTATATATTAACTTAAAAACATATATTAACTGTAAAAATCATGCATTTAAAAATAGATTTAGAATTGAAAACATAGATTGAAGACTAGAACTTACAAACAGAAAATATAAATAATTATTTAAAAAATCTAAATTAAATAGTAAAAAAAGTAATTATAATCACAAATACTAAATACTGAAATGATCAAAATATCCAGTAAGCATTTTAACCCCTTCGCTGCCAGGCCTTTTCCCTTCCTGTGCCGAGCCATTTTTGGGCTATTTGGGGCAGTTTGCGCTTAGGCCCTCATAACTTTTTCTCCACACAAGCTACCCATGCCAAACTTGTGTCCTTTCTTTCCAACATCCTCAGAATTCTAGAGGTACCCAGACTTTGTGAGTTCCCCTGAAGGAGACCAAGAAATTAGCCAAAACACAGTGAACATTTTGTTTTGTTTTTCCAAAAAAAGGGCTGCAGAAGAAGGCTTGTGGTTTTTTCCATGAAAATTGCATCAACAAAGGGTTTGTGGTGTTAAAATCTTCCCAGCTTTCAGGAACAGGCAGACTTGAATTAGAAAACCCAATTTTTCAACACAATTTTTACATCTTACTGGGACATACCCCATTTTTACTATTTTTTGTGCTTTCAGCCTCCTTTCAGTTAGTGACAGAAATGGATGAGAAACCAGTGCTGGACCCCAGAAAGCTAAACATTTCTAAAACGTAGACAGAATTCTGAATTCAGAAAGTGGTCATTTGTGTAGATCCTACAAGTGTTTCCTACAGAAAATAACAGCTGAATTAAAGCAATATTGAAATTGAGGTAAAAAAAACAGCCATTTTTCCCCACAGTTTACTCTGTAACTTTTTCCTGCAATGTTAGATTTTTTAAAGCAATATACCGTTACGTCTGCTGGACACTTCTGGTTGCGGGGATATATAGGGCTTGTAGGTTCACCAAGAACCCTAGGTACCCAGAGCCAATAAATGAGCTGCTCCTTGCAATGGGTTTTCATTCTTTACCGGGTATATAGCAATTAATTTGCTGAAATATAAAAAGTAAAAAATAGGTATCAAGAAAACCTTTGTATTTCCAAAATGGGCACTAGATAAGATGTTGAGTAGCGGTGTTTAATTGCACATCTCTGAATTCCGGGGTGCTCATACTAGCATGTGAATTATAGGGCATTTCTCAAATAGAATTCCTTTTTACACACTATCTTTCATTTGGAAGGAAAAAATGTAGAGAAAGACAAGGGGCAATAACACTTGTTTTACTATTCTATGTTACCCCAGGTCTCCCGATAAAAATGGTACCTCACTTGTGTGGGTCGAACTAATGCTTGCGACAGGAGATGCCCTAAAACACGACATGGACACATCACATTTTCACAAAGAAAACAGAGCTGTTTTTCACAAAGTGCCTAGCTGTGGATTTTGGCCTTTAGCTCAGCCGGCACCTGGGGAAACCTAGCAAACCTGTGCATTTTTGAAAACTAGTCACCTAGGGGAATCCAAGATGGGGTGACTTGGGAGGCTCTGACCCGGTTGTGTTACCCAGAATCCTTTGCAAACCTCAAAATCTGGCCAGCAAAACACTTTTTCCTCTCATTTCGGTGACAGAAAGTTCCGGAATCTGAAAGGAGCCACAAATTTCCTTCCACCCAGCGTTCCCTCAAGTCTCCCAATAAAATGGTACCTCACTTGTGTGGGTAGGCCTACGCCCGCGAAAGGAAATGCCCCAAAACACAATGTGGACACATCACATTTTCACAAAGAAAACAGAGCTGTTTTTCACAAAGTGCCTAGCTGTGGATATTGTCCTCTAGCTCAGCCAGCACCTGGGGAAACCTACCAAACCTGCACATTTTTTAAAACTAGTCACCTAGGGTAATCCAGGATGGGTTGACTTGTGGGGCTCTGACCAGGTTCTGTTACCCAAAATCCTTTGCAAACCTAAAAATTTGACCAACAAAAACCTTTTTCCTCTCATTTCGGTGACAGAAAGTTCTGGAATCTGAGAGGAGCCACAAATTTCCTTCCACCCAGCGTTCCCCCAAGTCTCCCAATAAAATGGTACCTCACTTGTGTGGGTAGGACTAGCGCCCGCGACAGGAAATGCACGAAAACATAACATGGACACATCACATTTTCACAAAGAAAACAGAGCAGTTTTTTTACAAAGTGCCTAGATGAGGATTTTGGCCTCTAGCTCAGCCGGCACCTGGGGAAACCTACCAAACCTGCACATTTTTTAAAACTAGACACCTAGGGGAACCTAAGAGGGGGTGACTTGTGGGGCTCTGACCAGGTTCTGTTACCCAGAATCCTTTGCAAACCTTAAAATTTGACCAAAAAAACACCTTTTCCTCTCATTTCGGTGACAGAAAGTTCTGGAATCTGGGAGGAGCCACACATTTCATTCCACCCAGCGTTCCCCCAAGTCTCCCGATAAAAATGATGCCTCACTTGTGTGGGTGGCCCAGGTGCCTGCAACAGAAAAATGGCAACAACCTGTAGAGATTGAAGGGATAGAACAGCGAGTTGATAAGCACATATTTTCCTTTTATACATCTTTTAGGCTGACTCTGCTTTGGGGACCACACAAGTGAGGTATCATTTTACTTGGGAGACTGAGGGGAACGCTGGGTGGTAGGAAATTTGTGCCGCAGCGGTGATCCTACAAAGAAAAGTGAGGAAAATATGCTATTTTAAGCAACTTTTGAGGTTTGCAGAGCAGTCTGGTTAAGAAAATGCTGGGGGATCCAGGCAAGCCACACCTCCTTGGACTCCTTGGGGTGTCTACTTTTAAAACATATCTGGGTTTCGTAGGTTTCCCTAGATGAAGGCCGCACCCGGGACCAAAAACATAGGTGCCCCCCCCCCCAAACACAGGTAGTTTTGCAATAGATCATTTTGGTGTGTTCACATACTTATGTGATGTTCCAAACACTAAACTTGTGAAAAGAAACACACTTAGGTTATGTTAAAAAGACCCCTCACCCACCAACCAAGTTGGTGGAATGCTTCATCATCGGGGTCCCACCGAGACACCTAGCGTGTCACAGGTGTGCTGCAACGCCTGATCACAGCGGAGAAGGTTTTGTCATTTTTACCACACATACTGGTTGGATTTGGCACGAGGGTGAGTGATGGTTCAGTGGATCAAATTTTATTAACAAGAGATTTCACAAAAATGAAATGCACTGTTAATAACTGAAAGGCCAAAAAACTGAACCATTGACTCAGAGCTCTTGAGCTGTAAAGCCACGACAAGTCACCAACCGCTTTACAGTCCATTCACACACTTTTCATACATGACATGCACAAGACCATTCACGCCGCTAGCAACGGGCCCAGCACATTACAACACTCGCATCGACAGACAGTGCCACTCAAGGGCCCATCACTTACATACGCCCACATGCCTGATACAGCAATCACACCAGCTGATGGAGTGTGTGGACTTGCGTTGTTGCAGTAGCCAACAGCAAGTCAATATGTACACCGTCAGCCAAGCGACACTCCACACACAATGGCATCACTTTTTTGTTTGTTTTAAACACAAAGAAACCACTAACTAATTAGAAATAATTACAAAACTACAAACACAAAAGCTCTAACTAAGTACATGACAGAAATGCCAACCATGAAACCGAACACATGAAAATATAAAACAGGCAGTTTACACTCATGGTAGTTCCCAGTAATTGTTTGGGGTGTGGTAATTCTTGAAACAACCACTCACACACAGCCAAGGGTTTGAAGGACAATCTGGGCAGTACATTTGAGTCTCCCTCCAGATACCTCTTTGAGCACCGACTCTACATTTCTCAGCTGGAAAGTCCTTTTTGGGCGTGGGAGGAATGTGCTCAGCAAAGTGGTGATCTTTCAACCTAGCCACATCCTCCACCACTGCTTCTTTAGGAACTCTTGCCTGTTCCACCACAATAAGGCTCTCTATCACTGACCCCTGAAATTTCACAAATGTCATCTTTGACCTAGGAGACCTATCCTTAAACACAATAAAAGCATTAAAAGTTGCCAAGTGGAAGAGGTGAATTGCTAACTTCTTATACCAAACGTAAGACTTACGAATAGCAGTATAAGGTTCCAACCTCTGACCAATTCTATCTACACCTCCCATGTGCTTATTATAATCTAAAATGCACACAGGTTTGCGTACTTCAGCAACCTGTCCCCAAACAGTCACAGGGGAAGTACTACCATCATGGATGGTACTTAGCATGTAGACATCCCTCCTGTGTGAAAATTTCAAAGCTAGCAGCTCATCATTCCACAAGGCACTGCACTGTACCCTTTCAAGTTTTTTACAGACAAGCTTCCTTGGATAGCCTTTCCGGTTACAACAAATTGTGCCACAAGCAACAGTGTCCACTCTAAACAATTCCTTGAACAACTGCACTCTAGTGTAGAAGTTATCTACATACAAATGGTGACCTTTGTTGAACAGTCGTCTATCAAGCTCCCACACAATTTTCTCAGTGACTCCAAAAGTGGGAGGAAACCAGGGGGGTCAATACTGGAATCCCTACCAGTCTAGACACGGAAACTATACACATATCCTGTACTACTTTCAGACAGCATATACAATTTAATTCCATATCATGCCCTCCTGCTAGGAATGTACTGCCTCCAAACCAAACGACCCTTGAAAAGGACCAAAGACTCGTCCACAGCTATTTCTTTGCCTGGAACATAGACCTCTGAAAACTGATCTACAAAATGATCAAGGATAGGCCTAATCTTAAAAAGACATTCAGAATCAGGGTGATCTTGTGGCAAGGCAAATGCTTTGTCAACAAAATGTAGCATCCTAAGAAGAAGCAAATACCGATTATGACTCATGGTTGCAGGAAATATAGCTGTTGCCATCAAGGGACTAGTAGACTGATAAGAAGCCTGTGACGGCTTCCTCATCAACCCCATCAAAAGAGTCAAACTCAAAAATCTTTTCAGCTCCTCCATATTTGTGGGAATCCACCGGGTAGCTCTGGAGTGTGGCCTAAGTCTAGCAGCGTTGTCCCTCAAATACCGCTCTGCATAAAAATTAGTCTGCTCAACAATCTCTTCGAAAAACACATCATCCACAAATAACTCAAAGAAATTGACAGGCAAAAAGTTCTCTGTATTGACTCTACACCCCGGGAGACCAGTAAAGGCAGGCAACTCTGGCTGCTCCATGTTTAGGACAACCCAGAGTTCAGGTCTTCTAACGGGAAACCTTTCAGCCCCAGGTTGCTGCACTAATGGCACACCAGTGTCCTCCTCTAAAACAGGCCCTTCATCTGCACTGAGAGTGGCTTCCACATCAGAAGATTGCTCTCCGACAGAAACTTCACTGCCAGAATCTCTCACTTCCTCCTCTGCCTCAGATGCAGAGTACGTCTCATAATCATGATCAGACAATGACTCAAAAAGCATACCAATCACCTGCTGAGCAGTCATCCTGCGGCTAGCCATGATCTTTCCTATGAAAAGTAACTGGACAAATACACTTCCAACAACCAGCACTGTGTAAGATAAGTAATAAAGTGTAGCTTTATCAGCAAGAGTTATAAACTCAGAAACTATATTGCTCACTTGCTTGAATCACCAGCAACTACTCTGCACAGACACAGCAATCCCCAGTGATATCCCACTAGAAAGAAAGAAAGAAAAGCAAATTAGAAATAAGACAACACAAATATCATTGTGCACAAATCTAAGGACAATTTCACACACAATCCTGCATTAAGTACACCACCTACAAACATGTCATTCATGCATGGCAACAATACTCCTTTGGAGTAAATAGTTTTTACTTATCTAAACATGCACCTATGCAAACTGCAGGTCAACCACCGCCAAAACCACAATGAGCCACAGCAAAGAAAGCAAAAGCTTTGAACTAGAACAAAAAGGAGAAAAAAATTTCAGCACAAATGCAAATTCTTTGCCAGTTGACGAACGCCCCACCATCAAGCATTAACAAATTAGTGCCTGAGTGGATTCTTCCCCCACAGGGGCAGATGGGCCTACTAAAAAATAGGCCTGTCTGCCCCAAAGGGGGGCAGAAAATACCTTTAGTAGTGAGTCCCCAATGGGAGTAACCCTTGCCCAAGGGGCCACCCCCCAAACAAAACAAACACACACACCCACATACACAAACTATCCCTGGTGCCTAAGTGGCTTCTCCCCCCTTGAGGGCAAGGGGCCAAAAACAATAGGCCGATCTGCCCCCAAGGGGGGCAGAAATGGCCAACAGTTCTATGCGCCCCTTGGGGGGGCACCCCTTCCCCAAGGGGGCACCCCCACACATAAATAAACAAATAAAAAACATCCTTGGCTTTCCAGTGGTTTCTGCCCCCCTTGGGGGCAGATCAGCCTAAAAATAATAGGCAGATCTGCCCCCAAGAGGGGCAGAAATGGCCATAAAACACATGCCACCCCAAAGGGGAGCAACCCTTCCCAAGGGGCCACCCCCCATCCACTAAACACACACACACTATCACTGGTGCCTAAGTGGCTTCTGCCCCCCTTGGGGGTAGATGGGCCTAAAGAAATAGGCCTATCTGCCCCAAGGGGGGCAGAACAGGCCAACAGTTCTATGCCACCCTTGGGGGGGGGGCACCCCTTGCCCAAGGGGGCACCCCCACATAAATGAACAAATATAAAAAACATCCCTGGTGTTCCAGTGGTTTCTGCCCCCCTTGGGGGCAGATAAGCCAAAAAATAATAGGCAGATCTGCTACCAAGGGGGACAGAAATGGCCATAAAACACATGCCCCCCAAAGGGGAGTGACCCTTGCCCAAGGGGCCGCTCCCCGCCCCAGAAACATAAAAGATAAACAAAAAAAAGAAAATCCTCGGAGTCTAGTGGGCATTCCTGCTCCCCGATCGCAGCAGGAATGCTCAAAGAGACACCGGGAAAAAGGAAAACCCTTTCCTTTCCCCTGAAGCCACTTTGATTCAAATCCCCCACCCGCCGGAGGAGAAACTCACCTGTTTCTCCTTCAATCGCGCTTGAAGCAAATGGCTTCCAACGCGACCGGCACCCTGTAATGATGTCAGCGCCCGATCGCGCGCTGACGTCTCTAGGTTGGGGAGGGCAGGGGTGGAAGGGGAAGGGCTTCCCCTTCCATCCCTGCCTTGGGGGAGGTGGGAGGTAAGCCCACGGAGGGAGCGCTAGCGCTCCCTCCAAGCTCCAGGCTGAGGACGTAATGGTTACGTCCTCTGCACAGGAGCACTGTGCTGGTGGACATAACCATTACGTCCCTGGCACAGAAGGGGTTAAACTAAAAATAATGTAACACATATATTCCTACAAAAAATAAATAAAAAAAGATTTTACATCAAACTAACTTAAAACTAAAAAAAAAAAAAAATTATATGTTACAAAATGTTCAAAAGTCAGATAAAAAATAGACTTTGATGGAGAAATTTCACTATCCCAACTCCAAACCTAGCAACATCAGGGAAAGTGGTGTAGTTTGAAAGGGGAAGATTTACTATCCTCATTGCATGCTGAGCAAAGGGAGGGAATGTGTTGCATTTTGGAGGGGTCAGAACCACTATCACCCCCAATTTCATAATCAACCACAGGTAGAATTATAAATTTTACAAATCTCAGATCAAATTTTCCATATCATAAAAAACAAAATAATGAATATATTTATATACATAAAATAAATAAACTTAATATATACTTCTGTGAAATATTGTTATTTTAATTATATAATTTATGCAAATTATAAAAGCGCAAAAAAATTAACAGTACATACAATTCTATTAAACATTATGACAGTCACATCATTTTAAAAATAGATTTAAAATACGTACAACTCTTTTACCTTATAATTCCCTTAATCTCAAAATCTAATTATAATAACAAAAATTAACAATATGCACTATGTTAAATAATAATGACACACTACAATTAAATATCATACACAAAGCTTTAATCATAATACAATATTTATATTAATAAAATGATGTAAATACAGTAAATAAACGAAATAAACAATTGACAAATAAAAGTATTACTATATTTTTAGCTTTATCTTTTAAATAACTAAACAAAATTCGATTATTAATTATCTAATTAACAAACTAAAAGTCATAAAAATGTATTATCAATTAAAAGATTATTTAAAAACCTTCCCACCATATTCCCCTATGAGCCAATAACTCATCAAAAAAGATATAAAATAAATATGTGAAACATAATTAAAATCACCAAAAAAGATATAAAATAAATATGTGAAACATAATTAAAGTTAAAATAACCATAGCTATGTAATGCAAAAAAATACAAGTAAATAATTTAAAAAAGAATATTATGACCAAGCATATTTAAAAACACCATATGAGACTTACAAAAGTGATATGCTTACCTTCTCTATTCTGTCCCAAAATGTTTTTGAGATCACAATATTTTTGACACAATATTTTTGTCTCATGATATTACTGAAACAATATTTATTAACATTAGAGGGTGTTGTATGTGGATATAAACAGTGGGAGGTGACTATAGAAAACATACTATTACCTCATATCAGCCATAAGAGTTTTATGAGCTTTTCTTGCTAAAAGAACTCCATTACTTAATTTACCATATGGGTAGCAGGGTGTGGATAATAGGAGGTGTGTGGAGGTAGATTGCAAATCCAGCATCCAAATGTATATTCTTCCAGCACCTGTCTCAGCTAACAACACCATGGTTGCACCGTATTTACAATATGGTGGCCGGGAGGACAACATTTTTTACGCTATTGCGGCGCTTTGCTGCACTAGCACCAATAATGCTGATGATAGTGTAGCAAAGCACAGGGAGGCCCATAGGTTCATATGGGTGCGTCATTTTAACTGCCTGTTTTTACGCAGGCATTAAAAATTATGGAACGGTGCAGGGAAATGTTGTAGATTTCAGTGCGCCATTTTTTCAGGCCTTCCTGGGGGGGATGCCCCCCTTGCACATATTATACCTGTTGCAGGCATAATGTGGCACAGGACTTTACAAAGTGGTGCAGTGTATGCATTGAGCCACTTTGTAAATATAGCGCAGGGAAATTGCCTCCTTAACACCACATTAGTGAAATAAATTATACTACTGTTGCAGAAGGAGGTGCAAGGTGTCTATAAATATGCCCCTTGATTTCCTTTAGTCTTTTTTTCACATATAACTTTAGAGCACAACCCACATATTACTGCATTGGTCACAACAGCAGAATTTGAGGTTTTCACTTGGAATAAGTTGAACCTTAAGTGTATACACTTGTCTGGCACCTCTTTCTTGTTTTAGTGTAGCAAGCCTGCGGGTACAACTGTGTAAAAATGTGTTGGTGTGCCTCTTTTTTCAGGGCTGCAGCCACTTTTTGTGATATGCCCAATCAACGTTTGGACTCATGCTCTTTTTTTACCTATGAACAGAATAAAATTTGAAGACAAAATATCACATAATTGCTCGTAGCATTCTCAGTTGGAAATCACTTCATAAAACGTCACTGTCTAGGGAATCCTTTAATATGCATATCTGAGTAAAGCACAACATAGGACATGGTAAAAACTGATAACAAGGTATTTAAAACGCTGCTACTATGAAACAAAGGTGCGCAAGACGATTTTTGCACAGTCAGGAGCTGTCCTTAATGCAGCTACAGGGGGTCACTATATGGAATCCATTGTTAGGCACTGTAAATCAAGAAGCCAGAAGTCTAGCAATCCCTTAAACTGAGGGACTCAGGGCTTATGTTCTAATGTTGTAAAGAAGCTTGTCCCAAAGATCGTTACTCATCATTGTAGTTCTGCCCTGCCTCGCTGATGCTTAGAGGGCAGGCCTTCTATCTTCAATTGAAAGGTATAAGGGTAGGAACACACAATTGTGTGAGGGAAGCTTACAAAGGGACAGAGAAGGATATCTACTTATTGAGCCCCCATTTGAGTCTATGACAAGATGGAGCACACAAAAACCATGGATGTCAGGTTGTATGCTCCTGTCTAGGACCTTGCCCCTAGGCCCCCATAGCAACGCTTTATACACATACTGGAAGCTGCATGAAGCCCTCTCGTCGACTATTGGTCCTTTCATTTCCCTTTCTACTGTTAATCCTTGTGTGGCTGAAGCCGCTCGCTGTTACCAAGGGGCTGTTACCAAGGGGCTTTATTTCATCATACAGCCACGGTCGGATCTCATATCTACAACAATGCCAGCAACAAAGCCTAATAAGTTTCATTAGGCTTCAGTCATGTAAAGTTACTATGTGAACTGCCAGCTTGTAATGTTACCTCTGTAAGATTAATGATGCCTTACAATTATGAGCCTGACAACTCGATCTAGTGAGAAAAATAATTCCATGCGAGGATGTCCTAAAACAACTGGGAACTTTTCTAAACACGTCCTAGAACTCAAGTAAGCAAGTTGACCAGTATTTCTTTCCCGATCTATGTCTAAGTATGGTTTGGTTTCCATATAACCAGTAGCAAGATCGAACCTCATTGCAGAGTCATAGTATGTTATGCTAATGTCCAGAATTATTCTCTTATACAGTATTTATGTCCAGTGAACGTCCTCTACTCACTTTATGCAAAAAAAAACAAAAAAAACGCTCCGGGTGCAGAATGGAGTCATATAATTATCACTTGACAAATCAAGAGCGCTAAGGTAACACAACTAATGCACAAAGCAAAACAAATGAACTAATCAACTATTTACCTCTAATATTGGGCTCCAGAGCAGCTGCTACTCTCCGCAAACGCATCAAAGCCTTGTCAGGGGTAGTAAGTGCTACAGAAATACTGTCAAATACAATTACAATTAATATGACTCTCTGTCCATGTCACTGGTTTTCTGACTATCCACTGACAATGCAGCTGATTCCCATTTAACTTCATTTTACATAAATGTTTCTTTTGTAGATTTACTGAAACGATGACGTGTAAAGAGCCACCCGGGCTATAACATGTTGCAGTTTGAGGGCGAGGGGGCCGGGCTTACTGCCGATGTTTTAAGTAAAGTGGGCTCTGCTGACCCCGGCAGTAGCTCAGTAACAGTACACTCGCAGTGTTGTGTCCTCGTTATTCTAACTATGCCGGCACCTTGCCACGCCTTACATTGGCGACAAGGATGTACTGCAATGCCACACGGCACGAGCCCCAGGTATCGTCTCGGCTCCGATTCGTATCATCTCATACCTCAGCGTTCCGCTCTCCTGGCAGGGCACACTGCTGTTCTGCTAGCACTTGAGTGCGCTCGCCTCGGGGCCGTCACCCTCTCCTCCTGCAGTGCCGTTGCGCTAATTGGCGCTCCAGGGCCTGTGCAGGGTCCCGCCTGCTGTCTCCTGCTCTGCACGACGGAAGAGGCGCTTCTCTCTGTGCCGGTCCATGTGCACTGGAAAAGACTACAAGGCTTTTTGCCTCCAGTGAGGACACAAACTGCAGAGACCAAGGCCTGCTGGGCCTGTAGGCATCTGTGACCATGGAGGAAGTGAGTGGTGCAAGGAAAGTGCAATGAGCTAATCGCAGCAGAACTGTGAGCAGCAGCCTCCACCACCCAATGTGGGGGTCCACTCGTCAGTGGCAGTGCTGCCCCACTTCAGCCAGCTGGCGGATCCTGCCATGGGGGCACCGCAATGGCGTCATTGGCTTGCCCGCCTTGACAACTATTTCTGTGATACCCGAGAGACAGATGGTGCAGTGCGCAGGTCCCTCATGTTGCACATGGGTGGTGACGAAGTTAACGAGCTCTTCGGAACACTCCCAAACACCGGTGTGGCTAATGACTTCGACGCTGCAGTAGCAGCACTGAACCAGTACTTCGACACCCAATTGAACCCTGTTTATGAACGATTCAAGCTCCACCAATTGTAGCAAACCGACACTGAATCAGTGAACATGTTTTACTCAAAGTTGCGAAAACTTGCAAGCATCTGCATAGGCCTCAGCCAGCACGAGGAGATCCGTGCTCAGGTCATCCAGGGATGCCGTTCAAACATGCTCCGGAAACTTTGATGCAACAACCTGGCATCACGTTGGATGAGATTCTGATCCTTCCTCGTTCGAACAAACTCTCAACCACCCGGGTAGATGCCATGGCTGCAATGAGTGGGCAGTCATCAGCAGCGTCTGGTGCCGCTAAACAGACGGTGGTAAAGGAAGAGCAGGTTAACGCTCTGCTAACACATCAAAACGCCCAGCGCTCGCCATGTGCACCAAAGAAATGGGACAGAGAATGTGGAAGCTGCAGGTATGACCACAAAATGCCTGGTATTTGTCCTGCAAAATGCAAAACCTGCAACAAGTGCGGAAGGGTAAATCATTTTTTGAAGGTGTGCCAAACCAGACGGTTCAAGCAGAAGGCTGTGTTAGAAAAGGTGCGGTGGGGGTAGGGAGTATGAGATATGATGAGTAAGACATCTTTGCATGGTGTTATCAAAGTTAATGTGGTCAGCAAAGGTCGCTTGACAAAATCAAAATTTTACATTGTAAAGGGGAGCCGGGGTACCCTTCTCGGGTGCCACACAACATAGGATCTGGAACTTGTTTTCTTTGCATGCCAAATCCATGACACACACGCAGAGTCCATGCTCAATGACTTTCCACAGTTGTTTGTAGGACTTGGAAAGCTCAAGGGGAAGTTCAAGCTGCATATTGACCCCGCAGTGACCCCCCGGCGTTGTGGCACTGCCAAGTTCCGTTCCAACCCCAGCCGAGAAAGAGCTGCAAGCCTTAGAAGACCAAGGGGTGATTGAGAAGATTATGAGGCCTGCCTCTTGGGTGTCACCATTGGTGATCGCACCCAAACCCAAGCTGCCCGGTGCCATCCCCCTCTGTGCGGATATGCGGTTGTCGAATCACGCCATCAAGAGAATATGACACATCACCCATACAATGGATGACATCATCGCAGATTTAAATAGTGCTCAATGATTCTCAAAACATGATTTGAATTCTGGCTACCATGAGCTGGATCTAGCACCTGAAAGCAGGAATATTACCACCTTCTCCACGCATATGGGGCTACGGCATTTCAAAAGGCTTAGATTTGGTGTGTCCTCTGCTGCTGAAGTTTTTCAAAATGCCATCCGAGAGACATTGTCTGGCCTTGAGGGTGTGCTAAAACTTAGTGATGACAGTCTGATTTTCTCCGAGATGTTGGAAGACCACCATCGCCGGTTAAGCGCCACGCTGCAGCGGCTGTCCGACGTGGGTTTCACACTCCACAAAAAGAAATGTGCATTTTACAAGAACTCAGTTGATTACTTCGGATACATTTTCTCTAGTGAGGGGTTGCGGGTGGACCCCAAGAAGGTGGTTGCCAATTGTAGTGTCCCAGTTCCACGTAATGCCATGGAAGTCTGGAACTTCCTTGGTATGGCTACGTACTGTGGCTGTTTCATTCCTCGTTTGGCTACAAAGGCCGAACTTCTGAGACGATTGACGAAGGCTGATACCAAGTGGGACTAGAGCCCCAAAGTGGGCAAGGCCTTCTAGGATGTGAAGGAGGCCTTGTTGGATAAAGTGACTATGGCCTATTTCCACCCCAGGAGGAAGACTGAGTTCCTGGTGGATGCTAGTCCCGCAGGGCTAGGAGCAGTTCTGGTTCAGGACCAGTGAGACCAGGAATGGGCACCAGCGGCGTATGCCAGCTGAGCTTTGTTAGAGGTTGAGGCTTGCTATTCACAGGTTGAAAGAGAGGCAATGGCAATGCACTGAGCCTGTCAACACTTTCACCTGTACCTGTTTGCACAAGAATTTCAGGTGGTTACAGACCACAAACCCCTTGTGTCATTGTTTGCAGGACCCACCCGGTTGGCTCCCCCGAGGATTGAGCTCCGGGCAGTCTTGCTTCAGCCGTACTGGTTTAAGGTCACCTACAGGCCTGGGATAAACAACCCAGCGGATCATCTGTCAAGGCATCCCCCTGTGTCACAACCAGGTGACGTGATAGAGGATGAGGGGGAAATGATGGAATGTTTTGTGAAAATGGTGGTGTAGGTGGCCTGCCCCATGGCCTTAACACTGGGAGATAGCCGACGCTTCGGGGAGAGACCCTCTCATAGGCTGTGCCAAAGATGCCTTGAATCAGAGGGAATAGAAGCATTTCCTTGAGGGCATAACATGGCTTGACCAAGAAGAGTGTTGGCTATGCAAGGAGTCTGGAAGGCGAGGGATGAAAGGTCGGTTTGGAGTGATGGTTTTTTCCTGTGAGGCCCAAAGATGGTACTCCCCTGGTGCCTGATGGTACGGGGTAGTTGAATTAGCTCATCTAGGGCACCAAGTGGCTGCCAAGACCAAAGCTCGCCTCAGACCAAGGTGTGGTTCCCTGGTATGGATGTAATAGTTGATACCCTAATACGGAGGTGCCATTCCTGTGCCATCACCACCATCGATCAGCCCTGTTCCAAGCCATGGTCGAAGCTCAGCATGGATTTTGGGAGTTTTCCTGATAGGTGGCTGACTGTAGTTATGATGTACTCCTATACCCGGTTCCCAGTGATGGAACTAGTCACCTTGAAGGCGTATGAAAATGTAAGGCCAATCTTGGAAAAAACGTTTGCCATGTTTGGCCTCCCTGATGAGATCAGAACAGAAAAATGGGCCGCCGTTTGAGGGCCAAGAGCTCTGAGACTATTTAGGTCAGTTGGCAGTCCGTCACCAAAACATTACGCCCTACTGGTCGCAGGCCAATGGTGAAGTTGAAAGATTTTTACAAACTCTTAATAGAGTGCTAAGAATTGGTGTTGAACAAGGGTATGATGTAGAGTGGTGTACAGACAAATTTGTACGAGCTCATCGGCAGACGCCCCACAGTACCACTGGCTGCGTTCCAGCACCATTGATGTTCAGGCAACCCCAAAGGGACTGTATTCTGGCTGGATTGCATTGGGAACACAGTGAGTTGGATGTAGAAGCTGCTCAACAAAAGACAACGATGACTAATCAGAAGGTAAGCAATCGGAGGAGAACAAGGTGCCCTGATCTTCGAGTGGATGACCTAGTGGTGGTCAAGGACCGGCATCACAGTGGAAAGTCCTGGACCCCTTATGAGTCTGTGTTTGGAGGGTGACCCAAGTAAATGGGATCATGGTGACCACCCAAAGAGGACAGTGGAAGGTTACGTAGAACGTGTCTTGCTTTAAGCGTGTGGAAGTCTCACATGAGGATGGGAGATACGATGCTGGTAAGGATGACGAAGAAGGAGGTGAGGAAATCGTGGCTGAAGAGGAACCGTGTGATTAGTTAGCTCATGGACAAGATCCTGTGCAAGCAACAGATGACATGGGTCAGAGTGAGAGGTATCACTTGTGGCCCAACCCAGCACCCAGTCAGAGACTGAGCGATTTTGCATGTTAACTCGTGAACTATTGCGGTGAAAAAAAAAAGGGTTTGAATGTTTCTATTTTGTTTTTTGTGTCGTTTTTTCTCTTCTTCTGTTTTTCCTTGGAGGTCTCCCATTACCTGCTCAACAAGTGACTTTTTGCATGAGTGGGTTCTTGTGACTAAAACCTGGGAGGGATGTAGAGAGCAACCCAGGCTCTCCTATAACATGTTGCAGTTTGAGGGCGAGGGGGCCGGGCTTATGCCGAGGTGTTAAATAAAGTGAGCGCTTGATCCCGGCAGTAGCTCAGTAACAGTGCACTGGCAGTGTTGTGTCCTCATTATTCCAACTACGCTAGCACCTTGCCACATGCTACAACATGGAACTATTGCTCCTATACCTACCTTGGATACGTACTACAAAAAATGAAAGGGTTGAAACGATATTGGAAGGTCCTCCACTGTTTCCACCCGCTGCACAAGTAATCCTACTAGTGTCTACATGGAATCCACAAATATAATTTGTGAAAAGCAAACAATGTATACATCAACAAATCTCGAAAATTCGTGATATCTTTTTCTCTTATTTTATCGTCCTACAAAAAAAACTTTTTCCATAACAACCATATCAACATTTGTTCACATATTTCTGCTGATTTAACAACACGCATAAACTAATTAAAATCACAACACAAATCAATTGTCAATTCATACATACTAAAGTGATTTTAACATCTTTTTTCGTTCCTTTAAGTATCAAAAATTATAAAGCAACGGTAGCACTATTTTTTTCCAATGATTCTTTATCATTCTAGGATTGTAATCATTCATATATCAGAGCCTCCCAGCCAACACGTGTTTCTTAGTTTACTAGTGCTTCTTCAGGACTAAGTGAATGAGTAGCAAAAGAAATACAGATTCAATGGGCCAGATTTGAGAAAAGTGGTGCAGCGCCACATTTCTTGCTCCCCTCATCGTCCCCCTAATGCAACCATGTGTGCGCCATATCTAAGATACGGGCACCATGGTGGTAGTTAAGGAACTACTGTCCGAATTTTTAACACTAGTTTGGAGCTTTGCAGGATTAGTGTAAAAAATGTTGATGCTATTCCTGCAAAGCCCTTTGAGTCCAATTGTAAACAATGGTGTGCCTCCTTTTAAAGCCTGCTTTGATCAGGCGTTAAAAGTGCCGAAAAAAATGATCTTAGTATTTCTTTGCGTCATTTTTTCAGCCCCCCTAACGGTGGAACACCCCCTTTGCATATATTATGCCTGGAGCAGGCATGATGTAGTGCAAAGGGTTACAAAGTGGTGCAATGCCTGCATTGCGCTACTTTGTAAATTTGGCACAGTGATTTTGGCCTCATTGGGCCACATTAGCGTAACAAAATGAAACAAATATGGCGCAAGAAGGAGCTGGAGGCTCTTAAATCTGCCCCAATGTGTTTTATTAACTCTAATGCGTTTAATAAATATATGTGTTACATTTTAGTTAGAACATGTTCTACAATTGCATACGTGCTGTCGTGTATGGTTACTATTAAGTACCATACTTATCTTTCGATGTCAGACAAAAGGAGATTATGACATACATTGATTTCAACCACTCAAGTGAAATCATTTAGGTCATTTAGTGCAATTACTTCAACATCTTTACAAAAGTCATTGTATCTTCTGAATTCATGCAATTTTTTATATTATCAGCAGACACTAGACTATGTTAAAAATATAAATACTAATGATTCGAAAACATTCTGCAGATATAATAATTCGTATGTCCCAGACTCATTGTCATTCAACTACGAATTTGCTCATCTAAGTCAAAAGGAAATACAAAAATCATTCTTTATCATCCCTGAATCAAACTATTTTTGGCAATAGTAGCCATTTTACGAAATTAATTTAAAAAGAAGACCACATTTATGATGGGCATTTATTTTCTTAAAATTCAGATTGAATTATCTACTCTTCTCAAATAGTCATATGGTGCTATTGCTAATATGATAAAAGAACACCCAAGCTAAATAAAACCAATACTATTTAGATAGAAACGTTTCTTGCACACACCTAAAATACAAAAGTCATATGCATCTTCATTCTACAGACCGATGACTGGATGAGATGGAAAAGCAGCTGACTCCTTTTCCAGAGTGGGGAGGAGAACTCTGGCATCTCAGGCACAAGGCCAAAGACCAAAGTAGGAAGGACAACAATTTACTGTTTGGTTTTACAGAGGAACTTAAGAAGGGAGGAAATGATTGCCTTATTATGAGATCTTCTTTTGAATCTGCAGTTCCTGCATCCTCTTAATTTCCCAGAGCACCTAGACTCCGACCCCGTAACCATGGCAATGGAACACTCCTTGTCCTGTTGTTGCTTGACTTTTGTGTCATCAACTAGTTTGCAATATTATACTTAATCCCAAGAATAATGAGTCCCCCTTCTTATACAACATGTATGGCAACCACTTTATGACAGACTATTCTCATGTAACAGTCATCAAGTGAAACGAGTCTCCCAGTATGTAAAACAACGTTAAATTTGCATTATTTGACCTTGTAGACGTCATTTCCAACATTGGTGCCAACAAGTTTGAGTTCACAGAGTCAGAGAAAATGAAGGTCTTTCTAGACTCTTACCAAGCCTCCCAAAACAAAAGGGATGGCCATTGATAGAAACTGTCCGCTGTGTTCATCCTTCTTGGTGTCCATTTCCATCTAGCAATTTCCTGAGTGTGTGGCTATACACTGTATAGATCTAATTCATTACTTCTTTACCCTCATATGTTATTATTATATAATTATCCCTCAAACATATGTCACTACTACATTGCTTCGAGAGCGCCCTGGGAGACTATAGTGGGGTAGAGCTTGCAGCTTAACGTTGTTGTAGTTGGATGTGTAAGATCTTAGACTCAACATTCATCATCAACTGTTACGCCTTACTGCATGCACCATTTGTTTGTGATACAGTAGCACATCTCAGTACACCTCAGACAGCCAGATATGTATCGTTCCCATCCATCATGGGATGGGTCCGTTGTAACAAAGTGGCACCTTAAACCCAACACTTTGCTGCCCTGATCAGCACAACTGCTTAGTCACATCCCACAGAGGTCCTATTCTTCTTGCCTCCACTGGAGGTCTCACGGACTAAGAGCTTCACGTAGGCACACACTAAATTTGCAAAAACTCTAGGTTAAGATGACAATGAATCTCCTCCACACAAGCAGATGTCATACCAGTTGAATCAAAGAGAAGCTTCACAAGTATAAGAAATCGTACACGGCCCTCTTACAGGAGACATATCTGCCCCCTAACAAGGCAGAACAACAAGCAGAGGTGGGATTAGGTAGGTAGTGTGGCCAGCAGTAGTATAGTGTGTTTTGACACTGTAGGTCCTTCAAGACCAACTTGATGCTCCAAAAAAAGGGGCGTAGTGATCTTGATATGTAAGACTTTCCCATACATGATTCTCAATGTTTTTCTTTATGAAATTGAACATTGTTCAACAACTTTTTGTGCTGTGCTTGGGATACTCTACCAAATCTGATAAGGTCAGATTCTTTGTGCAGACAACCAAACTGCTCAATGAATATAGGAAGTCTCATGGGGTGAATGGAGCTTGAAAGCTCACCAAATAAGTGATAGAATGTGGGTCTGTGGGTCTTAGAAAAGTGCAATGCAGGGGAAGGGTTCTGTTGCGATATGCTATGAATGGCCACAATCTTGTATATGTATGGCACATAACACAACCATCTGACAAGAAATACACCTTTATCTCACCAGTACATAGTACATCCTCTTGAACCAATTTCTTTCTCGTTCAGGGGCCACTTCTCCTGGCACCTAGTGCTAATATCATACTGGACAGTCAGTCAGTTCACTCTCACGTCCCATTTGACATTTATCAGGGCCATGCTATTCCCGTATGTGGATAATATACTTGTGACAGTCTATAATCCATCTTCTTCGTTATCTATTTTTATGTTTTTGATGGACTCTTTCTCACAATTCTGAGGCTGCAGGATGAATAAGGAGAAATGTGAGGTAATGTTCATAGGTTACTCAACTACTAGGGCCGGTATTGTGGTTTATATTTAGAAGGTAGACCAGAAATGCATCTGATACCTGGATTACCCCCTTAATAGGCAACTGCATAAAATAGTGGAGGGCACACAATGCTCTCTGATTTCCAAGGCCCGTACTGATTTCGACATGTTGTTCCAACAGGTGATCAAATGGAAATTGCCCTAAGATATACTATGAATTTAAAATGTTACCCAGGGTGATTCATATATGGATTTCCCCTACATTGGTTCTAATCTTAAATCTTTGTATTGGGGTGGGTCAAGACTGAGAATTAAAGATGACAAAAATTATGCCCAAATATAAATGGGCGGCATGTAGATGTCCCTCCTCGGAGCCTAGGGCCAGATGTAGAAAGGGTTTTACGCGTCACAAACAGCGAAAATCGATGTTTCGACGTACAAAACCCACATTGCGATGCCCATTCCCATTTTGCGAGTCAGTAACCTGGTTACCGACTCGCAAAATGGGACTACGATTCGCAAATAGGAAGGGGTGTTCCCCTTCCTATTTGCGAATCGCAGCGCGATGCAGGATTGCTTTGTGACTGCGAACGCGGTCGCAAAGCAATCGCAGTTACCACCAGTGTCACACTGGTGGTAACCAATTCGCAAAAGGGAAAGGGTCCCCAGGGGACCCCTTCCCCTATGTGAAAGGCCTTGAAAAAAAAAATTCAGAGCAGGCAGTGGTCCTATGGACCACTGCCTGCTCTGAAAAAATGAAACTGACACGTTTCATTTTTTCATTTTGTAATGCATCTCGTTTTCCTTTAACCTGCTTTATTTAAAAGCAGTCACAGACATGGTGGTCTGCTGTCTCCAGCAGGCCACCATCCCTGTGAGTGCTGCGACTAGCAAGGGGGTCGCAAATTGCGACCCACCTCATTAATATTAATGAGGTGGGCTTTTGCGACCCCCTTGCAACTCGAAGATGGGGTCAGGGATACCATCCTGCATTGCGACTCGCAAATTGCAAGTCGCAATGCAGGATTTTCCTACATCTGGCCCCTAGTGTCTTGCACATCACCTGTCACAACTGCTGTACCACGGTACCTATTGAGCCCTAACATTGGAAATTTGTTGAAATCTCTTGTTGCTTCCATGTCCGCCTGGGCAGAGGTCCCAAATCTATCCAGCCCTATCCTATTCAATTGTAACTTAGAAAAAATGTGGGTGTTGAAGGAGGTGATCCTGGGGCTTAAAAGATTGCTTATAATAATCCACCTCAATGAAAATGGGGGCACGGGCCTTCTGATAAACTAATCTCAATCATGATCACACACTTGAAGACAGCTCTCTCTATACATAAGAGACTTCTCAAGGAGGCTAGACTGAAATTTGTGAACTTTGAAGTCACAAATAACTTGCATTGGTCTCTGCCTTGATTACACAAACCTGGACTTCACCACCATTCTTGCTCTTAGAATTGTAATGCTTCTGACTGTGGTCTTCTTCATATTCTCTGCAGCTTTTTCAGATTGGCTGGATATAGGACATGGATATGGTCAACTCTGTATGCCATCTAAGACATCACTTTAGGCCTGTCAATCCATCTGACACTAATGCGTAACATGCCGGAAGAAGTGTACCCTTTAACCATAGAAGCCTCTAGCGGTGGCTAAGACTTGTATTCTGAGGTACTGGAGAAAACGTATGGTACTGATGCTTGATGAATGACTGGCTGAATTGGAGAGAATCTCTAAGTGTAAACACTTAATTTATGGGGTAAATATTCAGATGACCCTTTTTCAACAGGTGTGGGAACCATTCCTTAGACCCCTGCTGACTGTGCCCTGAATAAGAAAGGATCATATTTAAGGAATTAATTAGATCTTGGCAGGATTACCGCTGCCCCACCAAGCTAGCAGACCCAAATACTCCATCAAGCTGATGGAGTTTTGTCCGCTGGGTTTAGATCTATGGCGGTTCAAACTTTGTCCGCTTCGAGATTTAGAGATTTAAATAGGTGAGTGTAACTCACATTTGATCAAGTATTGTCAATAGTGTTAACAAATTACTACAACTACCATGATGCCCTGGTTTTGTCTCTGGATAATAACAGTGCAATGTGATATTGTTCAACCTCCCTTTTCTTCCACATATGCACAAATGTCACAGTTATATGTGTTTGTCATTCACAATTTCATGCTATGTAAGAAAATTGTGTTTGCTGAGTTTATCTAGTAGGTTGTCACTTACTTGTTACTCCCACTGAATTCATGTAATTACTTATATATTTCATTGTTTGTCGATTCAAGGATTTCCATTCATGTTCTGTGGCATGCTGAATATACGTAGTATTGATACACATACTTTGCAGTGTTCATATGATAACCAATGCTATTAATTCTAATAAGATGTACTATAGATTATTTTTGAGGATGCTAGGCCTTAGTATAGTTTAGCTCACAAATATCCTCTCTACTAAGTTGGGTTGCATTTCTGGAACATGTAATGTAAACTTTCTAAATAACAGTTTTCTCTTTAGGGCATCTCTTCATCCCTTTTTAAGAAGTTTGCATGTGCGTAAATTAACCTGCATGTGTAGTCTAATAAAACCACACAAAGGCCTAATCATTACATTAATGACATTTGTTTCTTTAGGTTGCTTCATTTGTAGCTGAAGGCACATTTGAGGTACAATCCAGACTTTTAATTTCCTCTTATTTGTAATTCATATTAGGTTCCACACCCACGGGCGGTGAACCACTGTCTGCAACAAAAAACACATCAACTCCAGACCAGGATCAAGCCTTCATTGAGGTCATCACTCCTGCAAGTCTGGAGGATGTGGACCTGCCTGGTCCACCTGGTTTGTCTTGTCAGACTGCTCCAGTGAGTCTCACTCAGCCACACCTATACCTGTTACCCCAGCTGCTAAAAAAACACCTCAGCCTCAGGATCCCATCACTTCCTCTGACCAGAGGAACACAACAACCATCTTGTGTTCCCCAGTCCTGGCTATTGTTGAGCAACCACCAGCTCCAGTTTACCAGGACCCAGGGGAATGGGCCACACAGCTTCAAGGGTGCAGGGAAGTAGGGCTAAGGGTCGTGGGAGGGAATCTGTGGGACAGCAAAGTGAGGCCACTGGGATAAATGTCACCTAGACCACCATTGACCGAGGCTTAAGACCACTACAGCAGTCCCAAGACATGATGAGCCAGGTCACAACAGAGCTCTGGGAAATGAAGCGCGTGCAGAGGAAACACAATGTAGAGATGTAGAATCACAACTCAAACTTGTGCTCCCAGACAGGGGTGATGTCTGATATTTATCATCACATGGGCAGATCTTTTACACTACCATCTACCCCTGTCTGTGAGCCTTCAACATCAGGCCAAACTACACCTGCCACAGGCAGGGAGGCCCTGCCACAACAAGAAACTGCTCCCCCCCACACTAGTCCTCACAACTGAGGATCACTCCAACCCCCCCAGGAGGAGAGGTTCCTCCAGACCACCCGGAGCGGATGGCAAGACCACCACCACCTCCAAGAGACGCCAAACTTAATTTCCTCCAGTGAGTGTCTAACATTTACTCTGTGGACTACTTCATGGACACATTTACCTTGTTTTAGGAAAGTTGTATTTTATACATTGATTTCCAAACAATTTTTTCTCATCACATTATGGGCCTGATTTAGAGTTTGGCAGAGGGGGTTACTCCGTCACAACCGTGACGGATATCCCGTCTGCTCTATTACGATACCATATTAGCCTATGGAGATCATAATAGGGCCAACGGGCTATCTGTGAGGTTTGTGAGGGATTAACCCATCTGCCAAACTCTAAATCAGGCCCATAGTTTCATCCAACATAGTGGACTTTATTTAGATTTTCCTTGTCCTTTTGGTATCATATTACCAGCATATTTCAGTCATTTTTTGTCATCAAAATAAATTCATATTAGACAAAAGCCAAGACCGGTGTAGTATATATTGTGGTATGTCCTTTTGAATGTCTTCCTTTTAACATAATTTTCTAAACAAAACAATCAAATAAGATCGAAAACAATAAGAGATAACATTTTGGTAATGTGTTTCCCATTTTAAAATAAGGTAAAAAACGAAACCAAGAAATATCACTCTATTGGTGTTAAACATTTGTAGGTAACAATTCCATGTCAAAATCCTAGATCAGTCTTACAAAAAAATGCATAAACTCAAATTGTCTGTGCTATTTAGAATTTGACACTCTACGAACTACACACCATGTAAGAATGAGAACTATTACAAAGAAATATTTGAAAAAGGCGAACTATTATAGATTTATGTCATCAGCTGGAGCAGACATCCTGCCTCACAATAGGAATTACACATCAATTATACCAATAGACAAAATCATGGCAGTACTACATTTTGTGGTATCTGGAGGCATGACACAACAAAAGATTAGTGGTGTGCTACAAGAAGTTATTTCTACAAAGATGAGACACATCAACAGCTTCATACACTTAACACAAAATGAAGATTTAGCCAATGTGAAGGGGATCAGTATGCTATGGCTTGACATATACATGTAGTTAGAACAAGTTTGGCAGCACATATTGCCTTTTTGGCAACATCCAACAAAAAATAGGTCTAATGCAAACTTAAGTACTTCCATTCAATCACAGTGCAAGTTGTCTCTGTACAAGACCTGGATATCCAAATTGTGCGTCTGTCCCAGGATCAACCCATGTTCCCTTCACACTTTCCGAACAGCAAACATATCACAGCAAATGTCACAACTTTGAAATGTCCAAATGAAGATGACATGATGAAGTATTTTAAAACAGAATAACAAGGGAAAATGAATGATTTCACATATGAAAATTGACTCAAATGATAAATGAGGATGACACATATACTTAGCACAAGCATAGATAATCTATGTCAATAATGACAATAGTCAATTAAACTTTTGGTCAACAAAGATCTTTTCCCTGGACTTTGCTGAACTAACCATTACTGCTAAATTACCATGACAGACTGACATGTTCACTATGTTGCAAGTTGTCCGGGCATTTAATATTACAATATGTCAATGGAAACTCACACTCAGGTGAAGAAGTGGTCATTGACATCTTGATGTAGGTCAATTCCTTCCTCTTCACCACTTTCATCTTCATTAATCATTTTAACATCCTCACCCAGTGGCTCTTCATGGTCTCCACCCTCTGTGATGATTGGGATATTCTTTCACAAAGCTATGTTGTGCAACATGCAACAAGAAATCGTGATTTGGCACACCTTATCGGATGAGTACAGGGTGGCTCCACCGGTCTTGTTCAGACATCTAAATCTGTCCTTTAGGACTCTCTATTGGCCTCTGTGTTCTTCTTTGGACCTCAATGATGTTGACTTCACCTGGCGTTGTGGGATTCCTCAGTGATGCTAACAGCAATGGTCAGTTATGATACGCTAAGTCACCTATATGAAAGTAAAACATTTATTGAGCAAAAACATCTCATCCCATTGTACATTCCTAAATTATGATGAAGCAAATGATCCTCATGGCATTTTGCACTGAGCAACAAGCCAGGCCCTACCTGAACCAATGTGTAACATTTGCAAAGGTATGATGTTTTTCTGTAGTACAAAGTGTTGACCGTGGGAAATGGCACACACACTTGAGATGTACAAATGAGGTAGGCAGACAACTTGCACAGTGATTGTAGTGGAACTAAGATGATATGAATGCCATCTACAGCTCCAACCGCATGTGGGATGCCACCCAAAGAATAAAATCTCCCTTCACACTGGCAAAATCCTGATGTTGTGGAAACTGGATGAAGCTGTTGATGTGTCTCATTATTGAAGAAAGGACTTCCTGTAGCACACCTCTGGAATTTGGTTGTGGAATGCCTCCAGACACTGCCATGGTGTATTGAAAAGATCCTGTGGTCACAAAATGAAGTACTGCCATGAGTTTCAATATTAGTGTTATTGCTGTTGTATTCCTGTTGTAAGACAGAAGATCAGGCTCAGATGCTGGCATAAATCCAAAATAGTTTGCCTATTCAATCTGTATTTTTTGTGAAGACCCTTTTCTCCATGGTGGCAAAGTCTGGAAAATGTCTGAAGTCTTGACGCTGTCTTCTTGTACCCCTCTCTGGGTTCAGATGTCTGCAGTTAAGAAAAAAAACACTTGAAATGTTCTTACAATACTTAGATAATCAAAACACATCTCATATCTTTTGGAAAAATACATCTCTTTTTGTGAGATATATGTTCACATCATCTTTATGTTATGTTTCAACTTAAAATAACTATTTTTTTACTTCTGATATTTTTAGAAAATAATGTGTAAATAATTCCTTTCAAATGTCTCATTTACTTATTTTTATTTTTATTTTTGTTGGTCACAAATCTGTCAACGGAAGTATAGAACACACTGCATCACTATTTTGGTAAAACACAGTAACACATAACATTATAATGTGTGAAAGTTAACTTAAAACAGTGTTGTACGTAATTTACATTGGTAAACAAACTATCCACTATTTTGAGAGTTAGTGATGCACTTAACATTAAAACATATACTGGTTCTCATCCTTAAAAGGCAGCCATCTGTCCTTGCTGTCAGGACATTGGCAATCAGCAGCCCTTAAGCGGAAATGCACCACGTAGGAGGTGTAAAACTCCACGACGGACCAAGTTATAGGCTAACGTGTGTGACAGCTAAACACGAAAGCCAATGCTGTGTCCGACTCCATTACGGGTCGCGTACGCTGTGTTCTTGAACGCTGCATCTCTGCTGTTAACAATATCGGAGAGCCAGGAAGCTGGGCAAAGCAGGTGACAGGGCTCCTGTCTTCTGCCCTGAGAAGTTGAAACTCCTCCCACGGAGGTTCTGTTCCTGTACAGCCAGCTCTATGGGAAACCAGAAAAACAGGTACATGTTTGTTCGGGAAAAGTATTTCTAAGTAGCTTATTTCGTCTTATGAGAAGGCTAACTTGTCTCTTTTTGTTCATGTGTGAAGTGTTGTGATTGGAGTGTAGTAAAGTGAATAATTTAGTAGGGGATGTGATGATGTTTTTCAATGTTTGAAAAGTTTGTAAATTGTAATGAAAAGTTATCTGAGTGCATGAGCTGACTTTCTTGTTCATTTTAGTCACAAATTCAGATTGCATTTCACAAAGTGCATACCCCTTCTTTCCAGTGGCCAGTAAACACTGTTCTGGTAGTATGAGTGAAAAATACAGACAGATATTGAAATGAGAGAAATGTAAAGTGCACAAAGAAACTTTCAAGTAATGGAGTTGTCTGGTATTTTAGTTTCAATTTGAACTACATCCATTTTTCTTAAAGATGAGTATCTGTATGTTTTAGGCAGGTAATGGTGCCACATCTGAGGAAAGGTATAACCTGTGCTGCATGTATAGATGACACAGGCTCATAATCACCCATAAAAGTATGCCCCATTACTAAACACACTTGTTCATACATCACCCAAAACCATGCTTTTACTGACACAGATCTTGGCCCTTCCATTCTGCCCTTAGTCATTGTATGTATTCCAAAATGATAGTATCTGCCTCTAAAAAATGTTTGCATTTAGCCGATGTATCGGTGCATGGTGGAATGCTAATATTGTACAAACTGTTTAGCCTTTAGTGGCTTACAATCATTTGTACTGGTCGAGAGTGGCTTTTACTACAGGTTTCAAGCCTGTGGCCCAGATTATGTTTATGGCCTGGATTAGTAACATGAAGACATTGCAACTGTAGAGGCTACTCAATAGGCACTAAAATGTATATTTTCTAGGAAATATTTTATATTGCTAAATAATCTGTTCAGACTGATTGTGTGAGATGTAACGAAATTGTGTCACAGTAACACAGACAAACAATACCTCACAAAACCCTTTTGGCTTTGTTTTTTCTTATCCATACAGCTCAACACCCATCAGATAAACAGGCTATGGATGAGCGTCGCCAAGATGGTGAGGACCCTAGGGGGCTATCCTTGATGCAGTGTCCAGTACAGAAAAGGTGGGAGGACCAATGACGCTGGACCGGAAACTCATCAGAAGTCAAGCTTGGCCTGTCCTCCCAATATACGAAGTACATGAGCCTCACCCTGATCCCTAAATGGCCCACACACTTGTGGTGGCATATCCGGTCCTTGATGGCCAGTTGAAAGCCCAACAGCAGCATATAGGGGGTAATTTTGTGTGTGAACTTAACATTCAACATGTTACTCAACTTTGTTTTGTTACAGCAACTATTGTTGCCACCAGCATCAAGGCTGACATATGTCCAACCCAGAAGAAGAGCCCTTGAATGTGCAGGTTATGCCTAAGGTGTATGATGTTGTGTTTTGTAGGTTTATTTTGGTAAATAATACCTCCTGATTTGTGTTCACTACCAAAAGACTGGTTTGAACAGACCCATGCCTGCCTAAACTACATATATACATCAGGTACTTTGATTGAATAAGGGACATTGGTTTCAGACAGGCCACTGGTCTTGATTGTGTGAGGTGTGATGCTCCTTCATTTTTGTGAATGATGCAACGTTAGCCCCACTACAATTGACATAGCATACCTGCAATTATGATACCGTGAATGTTCCAAATGTCACATTAGAAAATTGGTTTTATAGACAGATAGGAGTGAGCATGTGAGCCAACATGACTAGTAACATCAGGTTAAATGGCTACATTTTAGATTGTAAACACAACCCAAATGTGTTTAGAACAAACTTACAAGTTCTTTCATGTTAAAAACAATAGATTTTCTTGATATCTTACTCCTTCACAAATGTGCATGCAAGCCAGTATGTTTAGTGATGATTAATTATGATAGGCATACCATTTTTGGGACAAGTGGGACATTGGTGACAGAGTACCACATATCATAAATCATTTTACAATGTCCTTTTTCCTGTCCAGATGATATATCAATGATGACAAAGAATGGAAACTTTAAGGGACTTTTGAAGATGGAAGGTTACATCCCATATATGTTGGAGTATCTCTTCTGGCAAATCCAATATCAGGCTCAAATCATGGCTCTCTTTGTAAATGTATAAATGCATCAAGGTGAAATCTGTAGCCTTGTGAACACACTGCACAAATTTATTTTTGGTTTATATCCTTTTTGGTGACATAAGTTCATTATTCTGAACAACAAAGCTCACACATTCAGAGGTGTTAAATACTTCCTGCCAAAAAATTCTAAAGGATATGAGAGTCAAGGTCATAAAGATATGGGAGCTATCATGGGGAATAACAAATCTGTGACCAAATGTTTTCTGAAAATGTTCCCCACATGCATGACATGATGATAATAAAGAACTAAAGTTTGGAAGCCTTGAAGCAGGTGAAATATTCAAAATTGGAAAATGTGGTTTGATCAAGGTTCAAGAAGAGTTCTTCTTACACAGATTCATTGAAACTGGTGTATCTGTCATCTCAGCATCATCTGGAGCCAGCGAAGGGGACATTGACCAGGTAGGTGGGGAAGCAGCCGGCCACTGTGGTTCATGTGCTGAAACCACTGTCACTAAGGGACCCAGTGGTATAGAGGTTGAGGGGACTGGCCATACGTTTATCTGCACCATCTTCAGAGGCCTTCACAGAGGACCAGTCCCTAGACGTGGCAGACCCTACTCTACAGTTCCACCTGCATCCTTGTCCACCACCCAGAGACCCATCTCCATCCTCCCTCTTACTCCCCCACAGTAGACCAATCCCCCCCCCCATAGGGGTGGCATTTCGTTCTCTGCAAGCACCTTCCCCCTGCCTCTGTACCCCTGGCTGCACTGAATGAGGAGGCCATTGACCTCCTACAGAACATCTCTGTAGGCAGGACAGACTGCACTACTGAATGCCATCCAGGGGCATAGTGGCCAGATGAACAAATTATAGCTTTCCTGGAAGGCATTCACAGTGCTACTTATGGTCTATAGAGGTCATTCAAGGGTCCAGCCTGCTCACTGACCGCAGCCTCCCAGCCATCCCAAACTCATGCCCCACCTCCTACAACTTCCCCATCCCAATTCCAAGTTCCAGCCCTGTCCAAAGCACACTCACTCCTTTGCACTCACCCACTCCCAACACACACAAGCAGCACATCCACACATAAACACAAACACAGCAAAAACACAGGCACATACACAGCATACAGACACCACACCCACCACCACCAGAGCTGCCACAAGCATACCCACAGACACCACACCCACAACCACACCTACATGCATGGCCATCACCAGCACACACAAAGACACCACACCCACATGCACCACCACCATCATCACACCTTAAGACACCACCAACCCAAACCCACATGCATCACCACCACCAGCAAATCTTTAGACACCACACCCACCACCACACCCACATGCTCAGCCACCACCAGCACACTCAAAGACACAGCACCCACAGATTCCAAACCCACATGCACCCCTACATCAGCAAGAACCACAACTACACCCAGCACCTTAATAAGAAGGCCATCCATACTCACACACATACATTAGACACAACACCCATTGGACACAAATGCCCACACTCAACCGAACAACAGACACTGAGGAAGAAAACACCCCCCCAAATGTACACAACATACACCAGACCCACAGTCACCTGCACCCTCAATAGAGACATGCACATTACCCATTGCCGCTCTTCTACCTCCCAAATGCACTCTCTGCCAACCATCCTACCCATTTCCCCAAAGATCTTTTATTTGCCCTAGCCTTTACCCTTCCACATCCCAAACTAAGCCAAGTTCACCTCTCCCAAAACCAAACGTACCCCTCCCAAACCCAAACACATCCCTCTCAAAAGCAAACCCACCCCTCACAAAACCAATACCCTCACAACTAAAATGATTGAGGTGCCTGCTCTGTGACCATAGACCATAGATAAAGTTAAATGACAGCTAATGTTTAACAGACATTGCACAAACCAAAGGGACATGTCGCCTTAACACATCCCTTACATTTTTTAAGTTTAGAAGTAACATTGGTTGTACATTCTGTGTCCCACTTGTAGCATTTTGTAGTCCAATTGCTACATTAAATTAGATTTATGTAGTCCCTAATGGTTTTTCGGTTTCTGTATATGATATGGTAGTTTAGGGGAATGTATTACACACCTGTATGGACACATTTTGATTTCTGGATTGATGTGACTTTTTGTGTAAGTGTTCATTTCCATGAAGGCAGGTAGTACCAGGTTGGTGAGCATTACTGATATATTGAAGTGAGTTTTTAAATTTTTTCAAGCTTCCACATTACGCACATGTGCATTGCACATCATGTACAATGACAATTCCAAAGATGACAGGTTAAATAGTGACTTACCTTCTGTTCCAGCAATGATGGGGCTGATTTTTGTCTTGGTCCAGTAGCAGCAGCAAGAGTGGGACTTGTATGATTGGGTACATGGCAGCAGGAAATTAGTAAACTCTAAAAAAGGTAAGTTTCTTAGATATATACCTCCCAATCTGCCAACTCAGGTGTGGAGGGTTGGGTGTCACGTTTACATCAGTGGGAAGGTACATTGTGATTGGCCCTTCCGGTAAAACTGGCTGGAGTCCAGCCGCAAGTCACTTTTGCCTATTGCACCATTGATGAGGGTATTCCTGGAGTTGACCACAGTTCATCTATGGACTTTCGTCTATGGGCCTGCCAACATCTAATTAGAGTGGGCAGACCGGATTTAAGGGTCCCATCAGGACTGCAAATAAGGTGGGGAATCAGAATAGAAAAATAAAGGTGACCCAGCCATGGTACTATATAGGAGTTAGGGGTCATAATGGAGCAATTCGATTTGTATTTGGCCAGCAGTCCAGTGTTACTGCTGTTGGCTAGATCCCCGATTGAAGACTCCTTTCTGGGGATGTGGAGATCCACCCTGATTGATACCCAGACATAAGAGATCCTGTGTGGTCATCCACCCCCATGGGCTATTTCCCTGGATGCCATAATTTGTATCATACTCTACAATAATTAGAAAGGCCGCCTCATAAACAACTTGATCTCCTTTCTTTACCGCATCACTTTAGGAGATTAGCCTTGCATTACGATCGCCCTAGGCCTCCCACAGTTCTTGGACATTCACCAGATTATTTGTAGTCCTGATGAGACTCTTACATCCAAAATAGTGTTGAAACATCATAGAGAAATACACAAAGACAGACCTAAGATTGTGCAGACATTCCAGACAATTTCTCTGGTGTTTTCAAAGTGCATATATTTGTATTGGCTGTTCTTTGATTTAAACCAATAACACAGCTTTTCCACTATTTGCCACCTTTTTCACCTGCTCCTTGGTTTTGGTTTCTTTCACTGTGGGCTCCGCTGAATAACTTTCGCCAGGATAATTACGGATTTCATAAAACAAAAAAAGTTTCGGCTGATTTTTTAAATAAGTTTGATTTAGATTAATAATTATACATACTGTCGCATCACTTAAGTTACTTATGCTTGGACTTATTCATAACAGAATTACTCTGTTTTACTAAAGGTTTTGTGCATATGGAGTAATTTGAAACATGAATTTCCTGGTCCATTTTATTTTTTGTTTAAATGCAGCCCGTGTTCCTTAAAAAACACAGGATTGTGTTTAAAAGAAAACAATCTTTAAAAAAAAAAAAAAGTTTCACGGAGAGTTTTCAGTGGACCCGCAAACTGATCATAGCAAAATGTGAACTGAGTACATAACTCAAAAAATTATGCCTGCATTTCCCTCTGCAGGTCCCTACCTAACGTGCACCTCAATCTGTCTAGCTCGCAAAACATTTGTATGCACACTTTCTAATACTGTTTGTAACATACGTACAGTATATTGTGGATAATGAGTATCTGAAGGATTACGTGCTGACATCAAAGCCTCACCCATCTCAACTGCTGCTCTCTGCATCATAACCATTCTGCATCCTTATGTTTTCATTAATGTAATGTCTCCAATTATGTTAAGGTAATGTGTTGTGATGCAGATAGGAAACAATGAAACCTGCATAATAATGTAGATGCTTATGCAAACTTAAATAAAAATCACTATGGAAAACAGGATTATGCTAAACTTCTCAGCACAGTGCCTTGAACGAAGCCCAGTGCAATACTCAGAATATGAAAAAAGTAAATAAGTGGCTGACTGTGTTTAATTTGTGCAGTGTGTGCAGGTGGTGGGCGCTAGCACTCATTTACTGGGGACAGAAAACTTATCCTTTATCCTTTTTGACCCAGAGCAAAAGAGAGAAAAGCAGAAAATTTAGAAAGAAGGAGGAACAAAAAAAGGAACAGGGAAAAAGCAAGGATGAAAAAGAATCAGCTAAAGTGAGATGAAGTGGAAGTGTAGTGTGGTGGAAAAGAGAGGCAAGACTAGGCAGCTGTGGCTTTTAATAACATAGCATTCAGCAAAGCACGTGGCAGGCTCTTAAAAATCTTTAAGCCTTTGCTTGTAGGTGTTGTAGGTGTTGTTTTAAATTAAGCACTGGAGTGGCATGGTCACTGATCCTTTACAGTCCCAACATGTTTTTCCAGTTGTTCCCTTAGCTCCCATGTTCAAGAAAGTCTGCCTTTAATTTATTCTCGCTCGTTATGTCTTCTAACATAAACTACTAGAGGGTGTCTTGAACAATTTAATTTTCTCTGTTTAAGAAGCACATTCCATTTGCATGGTATGGCAGAGTTGTTGTCACACAATCATATGATAATCACCAGAAGAGGGGCTTTGACTCTTCATACATGTTGGATGCCAGGAGCACGTTTTGATTGGGAAGAAGTTGTTTGCTTCCACAAAACGTGCTTGCCCTCCAAACAGCTGTGATCATTTTGTTAATTTATCCGACTGCCTGAGCTTGAACTTTCAGGGGCACACACATGGTATCATAATGCTACTAAAGATTATTTATGGTATTTTTCTCTGGCAGCAGCACAGACTGGAGAAAGGCAGTCAATAACTGAGATGTATTTTTGGTCTGAATATATAGTGCAACTATCACCTCATCTTTCAACCAACACCAACATCATTCTACAGTCCTTTGCTTCCACACAAGTACATATCCATTTATTTTCTATCTACTTGTAGTGTTTCTCATTACCATATAACATTCTTTAAAGCCAGACCTATTGGCACTCCCGATGATAACGCAAAATGCCAGTTTCACATTTTGCATAATTTCTTGTAACTTCTGGCAATCTTCCAGAAATTACAGGTACTTTGTTTTTACCCCACCCCTCCCCCCACTAATAATGACAAATGGGGTACATGGGAAGGCAGGAAGGATGTAGGTTTATAATGGGGAACACTGGATTCAACATAAACAAGATTACTATTAAATAATCCAGTCGTTATTAACAGGTGCCTATACCCACAAACAGTTTTTACACTCTGAGGATATAACAAGTATTCAAATGCTTTGCATCTTCTGTACCCAAGGTACACCACACCCTAGTACACCATATCAACATACCACACCATGGTATAACAACAGAAGGTTATGTTCTCCACCCTGATCTTCAGAATGAGACTGTTTTCAGGATCCCCCTTTAACATTATGCAGAACGTGAGTACTTTGTGCCAGACGATAGGATACAGTATATGTATGAAGAAGGGACCAAGAAGCAAATGCGCATGACTGAAATGGACACCTGTAAATTACTCTTACATGCTGTACACAAGGGGTTCCTGCTTCATCGTAAGCCGCTGAAATTGCTAGTTTTGAAAATTAGCTAGCTGTTTTGGTGGAAGGTTCCCAGTCGTTGCCCTCAGTCCCAATGCTTACATCTTGAACACAACAAACAGAAATGCAGCACACATTATGTTGTCACAGCATGAACAGAGTGAGAACTGGCTAATTCATGCTCAGAACAATGTCCTCGCTGAAAAAGGAAGGACACCCTTCAGAGCTACTGATAAAGCCATCTCACTGTAGCGAGCGCTACTACCTACAAATAGCTTTTGAAAGTCCAACACTCTTCGTTTGAATATAATACTTCCTAATTTGGGACAATCTGGCCCTTATAAACAACTTTCCCGTAACAAACTGAAAACATGCCTCTTTGGCAGCCACAATATCCATGCTTTAATTATATCATCTTGTCTAGCGAACAATGAAAAAAATCTAAGGATACCAACCAGCATTTAATATCAAGGCAACATCTGCCAGACCGCTTTTAAGTAAATGAAACTCTAAAATGGATACTAGAACACAGAAGAATTGTAAAATGCAGGTGAAATGTATTAATATAAAAGAAACATGTTTCAGACTGTAACCACATATTGCTTTGTGACAAATTAAAAAAGGTCACACACCTGATCACATAAGACAAAATGTTACATGGAGAATGTGAGCTGAAAAAAAAATGAGATGGGAAGAAAAGAAGATCTGAGATTGATAGTACAACTTTCAAATAAGGATGCAATCACTTCTTAGACTTCTGAAGACATGGAACTTAATGTTGATGATGATAAAACTAATTTGTTCATGGCAGACATTGCTTACCTTGAGCCAGTGGTTGCAGGTAGAGCCCATATATACTAATTTTTGGGGTGTGGGACTTATTTTTCATTCATGAGATTTTGACCCAGAAGAAGAGACAGCAAGGCAGAGAAAGGGGAAAGAGATTGAGAGAAAAACAGTGAGAAAGCAGGAATGCAAAAAACCTACAAGTGTATAATAACGTGGCCGAGAGTATAGAGTGGTGGTGAAAATGAGAATAGACAGCCTTGCTACTCCACAATCCCAACATTTAGCAGCACCAGCAGTGGGTTTATGAGAAAAGTTATTGTTTTACAAATTAATCAGTGGTGGCAGACGGGGTGGCGTGGCCAACAAGATGGCCGACGGAACATGTCTCTAGGGAACTATGTCTTTCTGTCACATTATCCTGCAACATCCTTCCACTACAGGTGCTTTGTCTAACCCGAAGGCAGAGGGAATTCCTCCCATCGAATGGCTGGTGCCCTGGAGTGAGCAAGGTGACTGATATTTCCCTGCGATGGCTGATTGACTCCTTGTGACTGCTACAGCTTACCACACCTTAACTGCCTGCAGAAACTCCTGGCTCAGGGGGGGCACGCTTGCTATGACTGAGGGACCAAGCAGGCTCTTGAGCACTGAAGTGCAGAGCCCAGTGCCTAACCTAGGGCAAGAGCAGACCATCAGGCAGAGAGGCCCAATAGGGGGACAAACACTGAATACCTTTCAGGCACCCCACAGGAGCACTGAGGAGAGTGATCATGTAGCCTGCAGATGATTGAGCAGGGGCCCAGCCTGGCAGGGAAGCAGTGGGCCTCCTGTGGATCTTGCCCTGAGGTGAGCTACATCAGGCAACCCTCTGGTGGAAGGGGTCCATGGTTGCGTGCACCAGGACCATCGAGAGACACTTCAGGAAGTTTTAGGCCCCACCGGATAGCACCTGCTGCTGATAGCTCCCCGCCACCTTAGCTCGATAGCCTGTAGTCAAAGGTGGAGCACCTGTAGCCCTGCCTGAGAATCAGGACATTGCAGCTGCCTTGGGGTGGAGGCTTGCGCCTTGCACTAAAGAATTACCACACAAGGAGTGAGTGCAATGCAGTGCCTGAGATGATGATGACTGTGAGAGGCCCTTGTAGCCTGTGACCTATTAGAGCCCTGGGGGAGTGGCAAATCTCCTGATTTTCCAAGGCGTGGATGAGCTGGGCCCTGACGTCTTCTGCCTAATCCTCGATTTAACCTTGGCAGCTCCCTCTGACCCCGATGCTGAGAATTGGTGCAGGGCAGCGGCACTCAAGGGGACTGTGGTGTTTGCCTCCTCCCTCCCCTGATGAGCTGATAGGTACAACGAGACGCAATGTATTATGAAGGGACAATAATGAAGGCCTGAACATTCCTAAAGTGCCCAGAAAGCAGCATGGTGTTGGCCTGCGGCAGCTTTACTACTTTGGCCATCTTAAGGTGCGCAGCGGTGTGCATAGCACTGTTCCCTGGACTTCTGTCTGTGCCTAGGAGGACGAGATGGCAGGAATTGGTGGTGACTGAGGATGGCACTGTAGGCAGCTCTTGGGGCTGTTGGGGACCAGTCAAGCTGCGAACTACAGCTGCGTCCTTTGCAGAGTGCACCCACCTCTGGGCCCTGGGTCAGAACCAAGCGCTGTTTGTACTGGAACCCACTTCTTCCCCGTCTGAAGCCGATTCCACTTCTGCTTCTCCTGCCACCATCTCTGACTGTTTTTTTTTATGGGAGGCCACTCCACCTGCTGTGGATCTGACAAGGAAAAGCTGCATTGTCGTGGTCTCATCAAGCCACCTACCACTGACAGGGAAGGAATTGTTTGAAAAGATGGACTTGCAGCGACATATGCTGAATGTTCGTGCGAGCAGCACGGTTCCAGTGTGTACTGACCCATTTGCAATCATGAAGAGCCCAAAAGCTTTACTTTAAGATCTCCAAAGTCAATCAAAGGGCCAATGGACTGAAAGGCACATCTTGGGGGGCAGGAACTCATTGAGATAGGTTCAGGAGCTGTGGGAGCCTGTTATGTCCCTGAGGCTCACATCAGGAGACTAGCTCTTTGAGTCACTCTGGGGTCCTGTGTTTAGGATGGAGGTGTTGGTCCAGTTGCTTCTTCCTCAGGCAAGCAGGTGGCAGGTCAGCACAACAGGTCAGCAGTTCCTTGTAGAGCAGCAGTCCAGCAGTGACAGTCCTTGTAGCAGCACAGCAGTCCTTCTTCCTGGCAGAGTATTCACATGTCCAGAAGTGTACTGAAGAAGTAGTGTCTGAGATTCTTCTTTATACACAACTGTGCCTTTGAAGTGGGGAGAAGCTCCTAGAGGCATGTATTGGAAGTGCACAGATGCCTTGCCTTCCCTGCCCTGACTCCAAGCTGGCTGGAGAGGCAGTGCAGGGTTGATAGACCCCTTTGTGCGGAGACAAGACACAGCCAGATGTAAGTGAGGCAGGGGCCAGCTTTTCCCTCCCATCCTGTAGTGATGTTCCATTCCGTCACACTTAAGCTCCCATTGTGTGGCTGTCTAGGAGGAATACACAAAGCCCAACTTCCAACTACTCCCAGTCATGTGACCCAGGCAGGCTGCAGGCACCAAATGGCTCAGGCAAGAAATTCAAGATTGTAATTTATAATCTAACTTCACCATAAATTAGGATTTCAAATTAGGATTCCAGAGACAACAATATATTATTTTCCCATTTAGAAATTACACTGATAAAATCTAATAAGGCAACTCCAAGGTTATCTTATGAGAGAGATATTGTTTTTCACTAACAGAACATGTAAAACGTAAAATTGCACATCCAAACCTTTAAATAGACTGCACCCTGCCCTCCGGGTGTTCCGGGCATGCCCTAGAGATCACATATATGTATCAGAATAGAAGGGTTGGGCCTGGCCAAAAGGTTAATTTTGCATGGTCGTAATGGCAGTTTAAAAACTGCACACACAGGCAACAAAAAAAGGCGAGAAACATGCTTTAAGAGCTACTCAAGTTGGTGGAATAATCAGTGCTGCATGCCCACTAGTAGCATTTATCACATGTAGTACCACTTTACTAGGGAATTACAAGTAAATTAAATATGCCAATTGGGTATAAGCCTGTTCTACCATATTTAAAGGAGAGAGCACAATCACTTTAACACTGGTTAGCATTGGTAACGTGTGCAGAGTCTACAAAGCTAACTGAAACAAGTTCAGAAAATAGGAGTCTGGGGATGTCCAACAGTTGTGTAATCTCGGGTTAGAAGTTGAAGTAGGTAATACAGCATCTTTTATAACATTGGTCTTCAAACATTTCAGTTCCAAACTACCCCTGAGTAAAAATTAAGTTGGTCAGACCTTCTTTTTCTTAATGAGTTAAAAGTTGAATTTGTTTTAAGGCTTACAGGATTGCAAGCAATGAAATACATTCCGAAAATTGTTTACATCAACATCGTTTATTTTTATTATTTATACATATATTAAATGTTAGGTAATTTGGGAATGTCATTCGATAGGATTTAAGGGCAGTTGGTGAGATGAAGCAGCTATTTACATTTTCATTTGGTGACTGATTAGGGAGCAGGCACAAACTTGCTCAGGGAGCCCTAAACCTTTGGTTTCTATAGGGTGGTTTGTGGTGGCAGGTACATGTTCATGAACTCTGTTCTTTTTTACTTGAAGAGCCGTACCACCCTCTTTTCTGGAGGTGAGAAAATCTTGAAATGCTTCCACCAATGCCGTATTCATATGTTTGATGGAAGCCTGAACTACTGTTGCCTGTGCTCTACGCCTTACATCACACATTGTTCCTTTGTTATATGTGTTTAGTAAGGGTAGTTTGCATTCCTATGTTCTTTTGTGAGGATACCTCGCACTTCTTTGGCCTATTCTAGTGAGTGTGGAGGGAATATGCTTGTAGTGCTCTACTACTGTCGCTTTGTGAGGGTTTGGAAAGCTTGATATCCCGCTGATCATGCTACGCCTTTTTTCCTGTGAAAGACGCCCGTGGAGGTGCTGCAACTGATGTACTAGTTTTGTCTGAGTTGTCCGTGGGTTTTGTGCATAGCTTGTGCGCAGCTCGTGTGAGAGACGGTGTGCCTATTTGTGTGGTTTCATAACTGATGTTGCTATACCTGTTTTGGGTTTGATCGATTTTCAACCTCCTGTTTGCTGTACTATAGTTGCGTTCTCTCGTAGGCACGCTAGCTGTTACCCATGCAGTTACCTGTTCTGTTTGTGAAAATCTTCTTCGGCTGTTGCCTGTGCTGTGTCGGTTCTGTCTGAAGCTTGCCCTTATGCTACCAATGGAGTACATGTTCTGTGTAAGAGTGGATCTCATCCTGACACTGTCTCTTCGAGTGAAGCCTGCATCGTGCATGTGTGTGAGTAGGGTCACCTTTAGTCAGAGAACATACCAGTTTTTTCTATCTGCGTTTTTGAGTTTCTGGAAGGTTCAAAAGTTCCAGGTGGCTGTGTTGGAGCCTTTTATGTTTTTGAGTCAGGTTGCAACCTGACTGTTTTTTTACTGGCCTAGTCTGAGCTTTTATGTGTCCATTTTAAAGACATGCCAACATTTTAAAACTGGAAAATTCAGTGGAATATACTTTTCACATTGACTTACATTGAACCATGGGCAATTGTAGGCGGGAGAAAACTAAATGAAAACCATTCTTTGGCTTACAAATTGGAGAGTCTCCTGTCTGAATAAGATATATTGAATACATATATGAGGCTAGCAGGAGAAACTGAGTAGTTTACCCCATTGAAACCTAAAAAAGAAGAAGTAATTACAACGCATTTGAGAGTTGTCTATATTATGTATAAATGACTTTTAAAATAGATGGATAATTGCCATGAAACAAAAGAATACTTATAATTTTACTTACATTCTTTTTCACCAACCTACTCTTAACCCATACAAATGATCCCATAATTCCTATCTTCCCCCATCTGCTCTTAATGGTTATTCCCCGCTCCCACTGGCAATGCACCACTTCCTGTTGCTGCGGGTCCTCTCTCTCACTCTGCCTTCTCCACAGGCCCAACCCTCTCTCTCATCATTGCCTACTCTCTGACTGATACATTTATAAGGCTGGTAGTGATTGCCCAGGTCAGCAAAGTCAGAGTAGCATGTGACTGACTCTTCCTTAGCACTATGGTCATTCATGGTCCTATGAAAGCACAAGGCATTCTGTAGAACTATCTTCCTCTCTTAGCAGTCTCAGGAATTTTAGTTTAGGTGAAGCCCAATGAATACTCCACCACTGAAACAAACCGTTCTGTACACTTTCAACCACGCACTGGGAGCAGAGACCTTTCACAGTAAATTACATTGTCAGACTAGCGCTCCCCTTTTAATTTAGCAACAGCCCCCTAGAGAGGGCGCGGCCTACTGTTTGAAGACCACTGCTTTATTAAAAGGTAGAGTTAGCATATGCATGCATCTTTAACCATAAGAAGTGAAGATCTAGGTGTGCCATCCCTGTAAATAGGAAACAAGAAATTGGGACATGAACTGAAACCTTGTGGTCAATGTTTGAATATGAAATGACAACATCCCCTGTACACTTTTAAATCCGCTCATATTTCAATAAAAGTATACTTCAAATGTGGAAGTCTCACACTCATATGTAATTACTAAGTAGATGATTAACGAGTAAATAAGGTATGATGGAAGGTGGCTGAGCAGGAAAAATAATTGTTAAGCAATGTTTTTTTATGCCGTACAACTTGGTATTGATTCTTTCCTTAAAAAAAAAACTATTTTGTTATGCATACAATTTTTTATATGCCAAAAACCATAGGAAGGGATTTACAAGCAACAGTCACTGTTTAAAACGATGCAATCTCAAAAGATTAAGGATGACATTTACAATAATGAAACACTAATGATTAAAGATGTTGAAGACGCTCCAGAAGGAACAGAAATTCTTCAATGCATGGTGCTATATCATTTTCAATATTCTCATCAATGCCACTATCATGAATAGAGTAGCAGCACAATAACAAGAAGCAACAAACATAGGGCCTCATTACGACTTCGGCGGTCTTTTAATCAGACCACCAAAGCAGCTGCAGTCAGCAGACCGTGAGTGCTGGCGGTCTGTTGACTGCTATATTAGGAGTCCTTTTTGGACTTCAGCCCAGTTATGGGCAGACATCCGACAGGCCGACAGAGTTGAAGGGCATTCCACCACCAGCATCGCCACAACAACAAGACACGGCTCGCTGTATTACAATATGTAATACGGGGTGGCGGAGTCCTGTCGGCGGTGCTGTGCTGGTGGTAGAATGCGCCAGGATCCATCCCCTCCCGGTCAACCACCTCGCCGGAAAAGGTATGTTGATCATCTCAAAGGGGGTGCGGGGGGTTGGTGCATGTCTATAGTGTGTGCTTGAATGGGTGTGCGAGTGTGTATGTATGTGTGCATGTAGGCTGTGTATGTCTGCATGTATGTGGAGGGGAGAGGATGTGTCGGAGTGCCACTGCTTGTTTGTATATATGTGTCCGGTTGAGGGTGTGTGTCTGCATGTATGCACATGGGAGGGGGGTGTGTTGGGGTGTGAGTGAGTAGGTGTGTGAATTGGGATGCAAGTGAGTGGGGGTGCATGTGTGCAAGTCTGCGAGTAAGTAGGGGTGTCTGAGTGCAAGTGAGTGGGGTGTCTGTGTGCAAGTGAGTGGGGTGTCTGTGTTCAAGTGTGCAGATGAGGAAGGGTGTGTGCAAGTGTGCGTATGCGTGGGACTGTGTGAATGTATTCATGCGTGAAGAGAGTGGGGGTGTGCAAGAATTCGCGGAGGTGGGTGTGTGAATGATTGCAGAGGAGGGTGTGTGTGTGAGTGCGAGTGGGGTTGTGTGTATGTCAGTGTGAGAGCAGGTGGGAGTGGTTGTGTGGATATATGCCGTTGGGTAGGGGGGTGTTTGCAAGTGTGTCGATGGGTGGGGTGGTGCCTGGAGATGTGTGGACGGGTGGGTGGGGCATGGAGGTGTGTGGACATGTGTGCATATGTGTGCTGGTGATAGGAATGGGGATTCCTGTTGCCGGGTGCGGGACTGCCAGGGTTTTCGTGGCATGGTGACCACCACAGAAAGCCTGGCAGTGTGCTGTCATGTAATCCGTCTGGCAGGCAAAGGCCGGCCACCGGCCCAGCGGAGCTCACCGCCAGCTGCATTGGTGCGACCGCACTGGTGGCCGGTCAGCATTGTGGTGGCATGGCTTCGGCCAAACCCCACAACTTGTACTGTGGCGGTCTTTACCGCCGGGTCCGCAGTGGTAATATTGCTGCCACAAGGCTGGCGGTCTGAAGACGACCAGCCTCGTAATGAGGGCCATAATTTCTTGATTATGTATTAGAATAAATGTGAAATTATTAAATTTAAACAAACACATCATATACATGGATTAAAAAGAAATCATCGGTGTCTGTGAAATTGCAGCAGATATTTATAATAGGCTAGATAAATATTATTTACTCCTGGAATACAGTGTAACAGCAATGTGTTGGAAATTCTTCTCCAAATGTCGAGTGTGAATGTGGTGTGATATATTATATTGCCAATGTATCTATCAATGGAATCTTTGTTGGGACTGCCCGTTGGAGAAAGTAGAGAGAGATGTCTTTTCCCGGGACCTCATCTTAGAGCAGAGGTCTTCAAACTTTTGGATGCCGGGACCCCCTCTCAAATGTTTGTTAGGCATAAGGACCCCCTCCTGACAAAAAGTTCTTGAACCTGGTTCTCCTCATCATCACAATCATAAACATCCCCAATGCCCACTGCAAATCATTTTTACGGTGAGGAAATAATATGAAACAGTGTTTAGCAAACCAAAGGTCAGTGAGTGTGGGGGCGTGGTCAAGGGAGTGGCTAAAAATAAAGGTCCTCATTTATGAGTAATTGGAGTGGGGCAGCGCCACAAGTCTTCTTGCTACACTGCCCTACACCAATACAAAATGGAGGAATGCACCGTATTTATGAAATACAGTGCATTCCTGCCCTTTCCCCCTGCACTGGTGCAAAAATTGCTGCCTAGCGCCAATGTAGACAGGGTTGATTTTGTGCAGGAAGGGGCACTCTCTTGCACAAAAACAATCCTGAGAGGTATTTTCCTCTTTCCATGTGTGCAGCAGAATGCAACACCCATGGAAAGAGGAAACAATGAGGAGAATGTGTTCATTCTGCCTGTGTAGAGTCTTGGCACTGCTCCAGTTTATGTGATTTTGTAAATCTGGGCAGCGCCAAAATCCATGGGTGTTGCATGGGAACACCCACTACAACTCCCATGGAACTCGGCCTTGACACGGTGTAAGGCAACGCAGCGGCTTACGCTGCTTTGACGTACTCTATATCTTTGAGGCCGTGCAAAGCCACATAGGGTGGCTGTGTATCGCCTTATAGGTATGACTGAGAGGCTTGTGCGGCTGGAGCATCAATAAAAGAGATGCTCTGGCGGCTCAAGCCTCTCATAGATAAGCCCCAAAATATTCTGTACGTTTCTTAGGTCTTTCACCGTCAGGCAGCTACATATAAAATAACAGCTGGCTTGAAAGAAAAATAAATAAAAGAAAGTGGTTACTCATCGGTAAATGCACTGTAGTGCATAATGAAACCTGTATTAGTTAATGCACTGCAGAGGTCTGTGTGTAACCAGAGAGCCACAGATTTAAATCTTGGTTGGTGCAGTGAAGAATAGTGACTTGGGTATTTTTAGAGCCACGAGGTCACAGCATGTGACAGAAAGCACCGTGAAAATGTAAGTCATTGTTTTATATTTGCATTACACACAGTATAAGATAGGTCACTAAAAAATGCACAACAAGGTTAAAGATAACATTTCGAAAATGTAGATTTAAGTAATACCAGACCATATGTAATACATTATTTTCATAGCTGTCCCTTCAACACCTCCTCATGGGTAGAAAGCACTATGGGTCAGATTTATGAAAAGTGGCGCTGCACATAGTCCTTAGCGTTCCCCCTAACGCCACCATGGTAGCACTGTATTTATAATATGACGCACCATGGCAGTAGTTAGGGTGACTAGTGTCATCATGTTTTACGCTAGTCTGGTGCTTGCAGGATTAGCATAAAAAATGATGACGCAAATCATGCTAAGCACCCAGAGGCCCATTTTAACCAATGGGAGCCTCTTTTGCCTGCACTTAGTAGATGTTAAAAAATGCCGATACAAATGGCGCAAATGAATCTCATAGATTCCTTTGTGCCATTTTTACGCCCCCCCCAGCACCAGAACACCCCCCATGCATACATTATGCCGGCGCAGGCATAATGTGGCACAAGGGGTTACAAAGTGGCGCAATGCAAGCATTGCGCCATTTTGTAAATATGGCACAGTGTTTTTGCTCTTCCAATGCCACATTAGTGTAAAAAAAATTACACTAATGTGGCGCTGGAAATAAGGCCAGCAGAAATGTGGCCCTATGTGTATATAATTACAATTAAGAAGCAGCCCCCTGGCTTCTGTGGGTTCTGTGCAGCTTCCTTTCATAGCACAGGAGACTCAATCAATGAAACGTAACAATCGACCCCTTTCCAGGGCCCCACGGCCCCCCTGGGGGTCACGACCCACAGATTGAAGACCTCTGCCTTAGTGTGACCTTCATTGATGATACTCATATGACACAATATCTTTGTAAGAACTACTGTCTGATATAAATATCATGCTCTAACTCTGTTTAAAAATATTGTCCCAGGATGTGTACCTTCCCTATTATTAACTAAAATGAGGTGATCCGTTTGCAAACAAAATTTGAAACACTAAAGGCCTGATTCGCAAAGGTAACCTATACTTTTGATGTAATTAACACGTTTGAGTAAATGTACTACTTTTAGGTATTCACAAACTCCCACTGTAAATTTACTATAAAAGGTGTAAATTATACACCCGATTACAGCAATTGTCTTACTCTTGTGTGAGTGGATGATGTCCTTTTCTTTTTCCTCCCTCTTTTCCAAACCCCCTCTAACTCCGCCCTAATTATAATACTCTTTCGCATTGTCTGCCCCGTCTACCACCTGCTTCCTCCTGTACCTCCCACATTTACTACCAAAATGCAGTCGCGGCTCGCGGGGGACATTAAAAAGATTAAAAAGCAATACATTTTTAAAAAAAATACTTACCTCGGTCCACGCTCCGCTCCTCTTCTCCGTCGCTGGAGGCAGGCATAGGATCCCAGCCTGCCCTGCGGGCAATCATGACGCTGCTCAAAGCAGCGTCAGGATTGGCTGTAAACCCCAGGCAGGGCGCTCCCAGGCAGACTGTAAGCCTGTGCATGCTCTCTCCAGCCCAGCAACTCCATTTCCTGGCTGGAGAGAGCCCTGTACGCATGTATGTTTGGCCAGTCCGAGACAGTCGGCCAAACATACATGCGCAGTGAGGGGATTGCACAGTGCTGGCGAGGGGGAGCCGCCACTGCAAAAATGTATACTTATGTGTGTTGAGGCTCCATAGATGAGGAGGAAAACTCTGCACTGATAAGTATTGGTAATGCAAACTTTGCACATAATCTTTACATAGCACTTCTTAGTACGTGTTGTACATTTCTGAATCATGCCCAATATATCAGAAGATATTTATAAGTATTTGTTGATGGTAATCGAGAGTGAGAAACGGAAGCAAAATCCACACAAAAAATCATTGACAAGATGTTGTTGTGCCTGATTCGCCCAATTTTAAGATTATCCCACACTGTGTGGTAAGTTGGCACAAGTTCTTTATTCATTCTCTACAGGCTGAAGGAAGTGCAATCAACTGCTGGGCTGTTTTGTTCATCTGTTCTGTGTGTGAGGGAAGCTTGCCTTGTATTGCTGCTAATCATGTGCTATTCGTTCTGTCTGGCATGCAGAAGGTTTTGAGAACATTTCTGTTCTTCAAAAGCCAAAATGCTGGCCTTGTCTAATTAGAGTTCGCTAAGTTTTTACCACTGACTTTTTTTATGCTATTCTATCTCGCAATGTTTATATGTCATGTTATGTTTTTGCATTTTTATAGCTTACCGCCTGCCATAACCATGACATGGTGGTTCTCTCGACTGTCCAGGGTGCTCTTCAAAATAGTGGTGTTTTAGTTCTGAGTCCATGTACCTCTATTTCTGAATAGCTGTCTCTGCCCCACTGTCTCTCTCGGTTTCTGTTTTATCCCTCCATGTTTGAGGCTGTCCTACCTCTACTTCTGGCCTTTTGACCCATGTTCAAGTTTTTTAAGGATTGTTGCAGCTACAAATAAATTATATATAGCAATCATATTCAAAGCTGATCCGAACATTGTGCCCAACCACATGGCTCACCCCGGTCCCCACACATTCTTAAAATTATACTTCTCTCTCGCATTCTTTTGCTCTCTCTCCTCCTCCTTCACCCATGCATTTCCCTTTCTCTCTGACTGTCTCCCTTTGCTCCTCCTTCTCTCTCATACACAATGTTTTTGTGTCTTCCTTTTCTATACACTATCGGAATAAAGTCTCTCAAGGTTTTTGTCACCAGCTGTCCAGTCTTTGAGCACATTTCCTGAATTGTGTAATGATCTCTGAGGACTAGAACATTTGTCTGAAGTAATATTTTCGTCCAGCCCTCCTTTAAGGTGTAAAATCCGACCCTCATTAAGCTGTGGGACAGGCATCCCTCCTCGCCTTGTAATTGAATTGGCACTGGTCGGCGGGCACTACTACACGATGCGAAATCTCTTCGTAACAAATAGGGATTTGCCAGCTTCAGACAGTGAGCAATCTGATTGGTGGACGGCAGAACTTCGTCTGTTTGGTCATCCATTTCATAGGCCCGTTATTAATCTTCCTGCCTCCTCCCGTCCCCTGGCTGCACAGATTTCATCTTGTTGAGAGGTGACATTTCTGGCCTCTAGTTCGAGGCTATTAATTTATCCTGCTGAGTGTAATAAAAAGCACAGCTCCATGCTAACTCACAATTACTTTCCTGTTAACCTCTCCATGGTTGCTCTCCATGGACCCTTCTTCCCGGAGCTGACCCCCAGCGAGGCGCGCGCGGAGAGCTTGGCTTTGATGTACTGGGCACGGTGCCATTTTCCAGCTTTCTGCCCAGTGCAGTTGATGAAGATCTGCAGCCACTCGTAATTAGTACACTGGCACTTTTCACTCGGTTGTGATTTTAAGGAGAATGTGGGTTGCCTAGAAGCCTGCTTGTGTTCTGCCAACAACTGGCCTTCAACTACCCCCATCAAGGTTTTTCAAAAGGGATGTTTTCTGGGAAACGTGACAACTGTACCTTTACAAAGTATGGCTCGATGCCACCAACAATGAGCGTGTCACAAGTCGTGGTTACCACCTAGCTTCATAACATCTGAGCACAATATTCCAATTAGAGTGCCTTCACTTAATCATTTAATCGAGTAGGATGTTCTATAGGTTGGTAGTTTGGGGATACGGGTTGATTCCATAGAACCAATCACATTAACAAATCGGAGAGCAATGATTTTAGTAGAAATCCTAGATTTGACACATTGGCCCTCATTCTGACCTTGGCGGGCGGCGGAGGCCGCCCGCCAAAGTCCCGCCGTCAGGTTACCGTTCCGCGGTCGAAAGACCGCGGCGGTAATTCTGACTTTCCCGCTGGGCTGGCGGGCGGTCGCCTTCAGACCGCCCGCCAGCCCAGCGGGAAAGAGGCTTCCACGATGAAGCCGGCTCGGAATCGAGCCGGCGGAGTGGAAGCTGTGCGACGGGTGCAGTTGCACCCGTCGCGTATTTCACTGTCTGCGCAGCAGACAGTGAAATACATGTAGGGGCCCTCTTACGGGGGCCCCTGCAATGCCCATGCCAGTGGCATGGGCACTGCAGGGGCCCCCAGGGGCCCCGCGACCCCCCCTACCACCATCCGGATCCCGGCGGTCGGACCGCCGGGATAAGGATGGCGGTAGGGGGGGTCGGAATCCCCGCGGCGGTGCAGCAAGCTGCGCCGCCGTGGAGGATTCAATGGGGCGGCGGTACACTGGCGGGAGCCCGCCAGTGGTGCCGGTCCGACCGCGGCTTTACCGCCACGGTCGGAATCCCCATTGGAGCACCGCCGGCCTGTCGGCGGTGCTCCCGCGGTCCTCCGCCCTGGCGGTCAAAGACCGCCAGGGTCAGAATGAGGGCCATTGTGTCTTCATGAAATGTAGTTTGGGCAGCAAAACTATTTGGCCGCCCTTATCTGCTGTAAGTAAATACCACACAGTGGAGGTGGAGCTATTTAATAGCAGGGACCTATAAATGAGAATCTAGACAGTACTTCTACAGTCACATTTAGTCAGTCACATTTTATAGCACTGAGAACACCAGTCGTCACGCAGCTTGCTGTGACTGTGCTTGCTCTCTGTGCAAGTTGACTTGGTGTTAATACACACACACGTAGAGACCATAAAGACACTGGAGTTAACAGCGGCTGAAAAATACTGAGCCCAGTAGTGAAACCATTCATGATAAAAGTAATGACTTGATATGTACTTGAATGTGAACTTCACTCCACTCAAGCGTCCTGGGACAACTAGGCCTCCAAAGACACTTGGTAGCCCCATTTGAGTGAACTTCACTCACTAGGATGGCCCGGCTATACCTGCTCACGAAGATCATCCCCCATTCTCTGTTGTAAAGATGGGTCATGTCGGCAACAGAACTCTCTCTTGGATCCTTGGGAGTATGGGCTTCTTCACTCTTAAATTTGCCCACTCTAGTGTTATCCGTTTAGGTCATTACCAATGATGATTGTCTAGGTCCTGCTCAGAGCCATCTTCAACCGGACTCTATCCCACTCTAACCTGATTAGAGGATATATGCTAGTTTACTCTAACAAACTATGCAACAATTTTGAGAAGGTATTGAGACTAGCATTATAGGCCCCTTGCAGACTCACAGGACACTGCAAGGGTACTGTGGAGGGGAAAAATCCTTCAAAGAGCTGACAACATAACGCAGCCTATATGTACAGGCAGGCAGTTAGCCCAAAGGCATCATAGTTTCTCTTGAAAAGTGAAAACAATACCAGATGGTGCTCTAGTGAGAGCTCAATGCACACCTATCCCGCCACTCAGAATAAACACACCTCAGGAAGCACTTAAGCTCCCACAACAGACTTTTACTAGGATTATAGTTTTTTTTTCTCACTGGCCGGATAATGCAATGACTCAAGTTTCCTTTTCTAACCTTGACCTCCATGCCAACGATGTCCTTGAGGCATCCATAGAAATGCATAGACTCTGCTCATAGTGTTACTGGTTTTTATTGGCCCAGAAATGGCTTAGGTCACTGCCCTATATCACAAAACTGTGTGGACATATTTATACTCCATTTGCGCCAAATTTGCGTATTTTGTTTTACGCAAATTCGGAGCAAAACTAACTCCATATTTATATTTTGACATTAGACACATCTAACATCAAAACATTGGAGTTTGCACTATTTTTTAGATGTGTGAACCTACCTTGTGTCAATGAGATGCAAGGTAGGGGTTCCCATCTAAAAAACGGTGCTAACCCCATATTTATCCCCGTGCCAAAATGAAGCACGGGTGGCAGGAAGGGCTAAATTGTGGTGCAAAGTTTACTTTGCACCATTATTTCATGCTTGGGTCAGACCAGGCGTTAGGGGACCTGCGGCCCCATTTCCATGGTTAAACACCATGGAATGGATCCACAGGTGCCCTCTCCAAGCACCAGGAACACCCCTACCAGAGGGACACCAGAGGATGGGTGACCCTATCCCAGGTAAGTAGGGTAAGTATAGGTAAGTATTCTTTTTCTTTTTATTAAAGTGCCATCGGTGGCCCAACTTGTGGCCCCCTGCTTGGCACAGGGTACAATGGCCATGCCCATGGGACACTGGTCCCCTGTGCTGGCCATGGGCATGGTGCGCATGACTCATGTCTTTTCTAAGACAGGAGTCATGTGGTATGGATGGTTTTGCCTCAGAAAAAGATGCTAGGCTGCTTAGAGGCATTTTTTTTCACTCTAACCAGCCCAACGTCATTTTTTTGTGCAAAACTCACTTCTCCTGTACCGCCACCCCACCCGGCTAACGTCATTTGCTTTTACGCTAGCCCACCCTATGCACTGGCTTGCACCATTCCATAAATATGGTGCCCAGCTGGTGCTCAGGAATGGCGCAGGCCAGTGCTAAACTTTTTGATGCAAAACTGCTTTAGTGCAGTTTTGCATCAAAAAGTATAAATATGCCCCTTTGTCCTTGCCCCTTTCAGCATCCTCAGGCAATTGATTTAAAAATGGAAACTTAACATGGCAGAATACAGAGACACCAGGGCCCATATTTATACTCAGTTTACGCTGAATTAGCATCATTTTTTTTTTTACGCTAATTCAGCGCAAACCTAACTCCATATTTATACTTTGAAGCTAGACACATCTGGCGCCAAAGTTATGGAGTTTATGTCATTTTCTGGAGGGGAAAACCTACCTTGCGTCAATGAAATGCAGGGTAGGCGTTTCTGTCCAGAAAAGGACAAAATGGTCTTTGTGCCATATTTATCCCCCTGTGCTAAAATCCAGCATGTGGGAATGGGGGCCTGAAAAAATGTCACTAAGCTTGCTTGCCTGGAGGCATGTTTACATGGTTGGAGACCATGGAAATTGCCCACAGGTGCCCTTCCATGGCCCCAGGGACACCCCCACCCACACCAGGAGGACACCTAAGGATGGGGCACCCATCCCAGGTAAGTCCGGATGAGTATTTTTTGTTTCCCCAAACACAGCTCGGGGGCCCTGACTTGGGGACCCCTGCACGGCACTGGCCCCAATGGCCATGCTCAGAGGGCATTCATTCCCTGGGTATGGCCATTGGGGTGGTGGGCATGGCTCCTGTCTTTACGAAGACAGGAGCCATGTCCATGGGGGTTGTGCACCAGAAAATGGCGTTACACTGCTTAGAGGAAATTTGTTTGCCTCTAAACAGTGTAGCGCCATAATTTGGCGCACAAGCCTCGGTTCCCCCTACACCTCCCCAGCCCTGTCAGCGTTCTTTACAAGGACGCTAACAGGGCATTAGCTCTAGCTAGCGCCATTCCATAAATATGGCACCCGGCTGGCGTCTTGGAATGGCGCTAGCCGACACTATACTTTTTAATGCAAACCTGCGCTAATGCAGGTTTGCGTCTAAAAGTATAAATCTTCCACCAGGTTTCTTAAGCAAGGGGCATGGCACATGTAGAACCTATTATTTTTCTGATGCAGCATATCTAAAATGTTGAAAGGGTGCAAATAGCAGACTGTTGTTTGCCAGTATCAGATCTGTGTGGTCAAAATAAAACTTGATCATCTTTTCCACCCATTAAGTAGCCATACAGAGCTGCCACTGCCACTGTGGCAAGTTTCAAAAAGTTGATGTTTGCCAATGTGACCACAAGCCTATGTAACACTTTCAAAAACATAGCTGCAAGGTTCTGGAACTCGCAGTTTCTGGCAAATATGAACTGACTGACTCTAAAAACGACCATCATCAACTCATCTCCGATCCAGGAAGGATTAAATGTTCCCAGTTAAAAAACCTAGACTCACACTAAAGGTGAAAATCATAGCAAAGCCTTTGAGATTGAAATGTGATGTACTTTAAAACACCCCAGAAAACCTACTAGGTGACCACCATAACTGTGAGGTAGCTTATACCTTTACCCTCTCCTTGGTCTGGTACAAAACACAGGGTGCCCCGGGAAATCATTCACCAGTGTGCCTCTTGGATGGTACAAATGAATGAGTCTATATTATCACACCTGGCACTAGAGTATAATACCCACTAAGGAGAATATTAAGGGCCTGATTACAACTTTGGAGGAGGTGTTAATCTGTCCCAAATGTGATGGATATACCACCAGCCGTATTACGAGTTCCATAGGATATAATGGACTCGTAATAAGGCTGGTGGTATATCCGTCACTTTACTGTCACTTTTGGGACGGATTAACACCTCCTCCAAAGTTGTAATCAGGCCCTAAGTCTGTTAGCGGGTTACAGAGATTAGAATCTACTATGGAGCAGGGCTATAGACTGCAGGACGCCTGAGAATCTGTAGGCCCAGAGTAGGAGATGGTGAGCATTCTTTGAAGCCGGCATCATTAATTCACCCTCCTAAAGCCTACGGTGCTGGTTGTTCAATTGCAAGAGCTGTGACAGACTTATCAGGTATGGGCACAAGGCCAACAGTCAGCAGTGCATCCAGAGACTTTGGGGTGTAAGGAGGAGGGCCCTCCCTGGACCTAGCATTAATGAATCCAGCGCTATAGACTTGCATAGCTCTTTCAAGCATTCAACTTTTCAGACAGTGGATCTATTGGGTACTTCTACAAAGGTTATTGCTACATTTGTTTTTATCGAAACTCCAACTTGGAAGGCCTCAGTCCTCTTACCCTTGATGGTCGCGGCATGTTTAAAAAGCAAAAGACAGTCACTGTGGCCAGATGACTATATGTTTTCAGCTGTTGTATCAACAATGGTGCAGCTTCTTGGTCTGGTGAATAACATCGCTGGCCTCGGCCAAGGTATCAGAATGGAAGCTTGTGAAACTAGTGAGGAAGTCTTATGGAATTGATTACAAGGCAATCGTCCCACTGACAACTGAGTCACAGGCAACCATGGATGTTGGATCCACGGACAAACGAACCACTGATACCTCAGGCTGGGCGCAGAAGTTAATCCGGTGATGAGACCAGGGGCTGAAACCAAAAAGAAGACCCACAGCTTTCCATGAGAGAACCCCCCCTAAATTGTCCAGTAGTCAAATAACTGATTTCCATCTGTCGCTAAGCCTTAAAAACATCCTTGGTTGTGTGTTAATCTTCGTACCAGTCCTCGTTCACCGTGCTCCTATGGAATCAGACAATTTGAATCCTGACTTGGCTCCTCTCCTTCTTCCATCATTGACTACTTATTCTCATCCGCCCCTCCACCCCCACTCTTCACTCTAACATACCCCCTCAAACTTCGATGGGGCACCTCTCCCCGGCGTGACTCAATGCTAAGTATTCTATGTCCTCTGTGCCCATGTTCATCATTGCCCCTCTTCCCCACAATGCTCCCTCCAAGCTTTGTGTTGCCCATTTCAACCTTTCAGTGCATTTCAGGTACCATGCAAAGCCTGCCTAAACTCATGTTTCATGTGCATGTATTCGAAATGCTTCTTAATGAGGCAACTGACACTGCAGGAGATATTGACAGATGTGGCCTTTGCAGGAAAAAGTGCAAATCTCCAAGGGCACTACTTGTGTCAGGGCCATAGTAAAAATAAAGGATGTGAAGGTCCAAGTGGGTAGTGTCTGAGTGGTTAAAAGAACTAAATGGCAGGAGTATCTACCCGCACAAAGTCCAATGATTTCCCAGTGAGTGAATAAAGCAAGAAGAATACTAAGAGCCAGATTCACTGAAGGTTTGCATGGGTGCTTCTGTGATGCAAAGCAGCATTTGCAATTAAAATACAGCACAAGTTGCAACCACTTTCCTGCACTAAAGGTTTTCAGCTGAGAAGGTGACCCTCGAGCAGCCTCAAACTTGATTTCTTTCGAAATGCTAGTCTCTCAATTAATAATGCAAAGGAAGGATGTCTGCGGTGGCCCAGCACAAACAGCCTTTAATTTGTAAGAAATCCGGAGCAACTGAAACAGCCTCACCTAGTTTTGCATCATATCCAAACAGAAAGTGAAATCAAGTCCAAATAAGAAGGCAAGGGGTATATTGAGTGAAAGTTTTATATGCAACTTGTGATTTATGTGAACTCACACATCTTGTGTAGCTTGTATTTCTCTTGCACAGGTGTGTGCACACGACCTGGTTAATGAACAGTAATTTTCATTACTCTGAGACCAGGTCTTCCTCGTCACAGTCCTTTACCATTTGAGCAATTGCCGCTAACCACAGCCATAGTTTACCTATTAATGTTTAATAGAATTATATCATTTTTCCTTTATACTTCCTCTAGTGTTTGCCCCGCCTATAAAAGCAGAAGCTTTCATAACAACTTCCTGTAATAACTAAGCAGAACTAAATGATCGCCACAAAACTAATAGTTCCTTCAGGGATAGAGGGAGGGAAACTTGAAGGCTGGGTTGAGGAAGTGCTGGACACCGAGTGATCAAGATTACCAATACCTAAATGGGTCCATCCCGCTTCCCTGTTTTTATCCTTTCTGGCTTTACTTAAGCGGGAACAAGAACTTTTGGAGTAAGCTTCCATAAAATTGAAAATGTTCACTGATAACATGAGAATTGCAGCACCAAGTGCTTTTATTTTAAAAGGAGAAAAGTATTCCATATTTCATAGAACTTAGGGTATAAGTACCTAACCTTTCCAGATCAAAGCCAATCGGGAAGTAGCAATGTGCTATCAAAGTGTGTGAAGTTACCCAAGTGGAGGCAGAAAAAAATTCCTTCATTGATGCATCCTTATATAATGCCCCAGAGGTGTACACCCCACTCATAGATCTACCGGTAGGGGTCCTGGCGGATCCCTTTCTGCAGAGTCATAGGAAATCAAAGTAACTTGTCTAAGCCAGTGACTTAACATTGTAGTATAAGAAGGGAAACCATGTCCTAACAAAGCAGACTCATCCTTTTTAAAGGGAGCTGTTCTAGAAATATAGACAGAAAGAGCTCTGTTGACATCAATTAGTTTCAAATGTCCTTCCCGTGGGGAGAAAGAGAAGAAAAAAAGACTGGTAAAACCAGAAATCCAGAAGCATGAAAAGAAAATATACCATTTTATAAATTCTATGCCCGGAAAATTTAACCACTAAAATAATATCAAGATAGATGTTTGAGTTCTACTAATTCCAATGGCTCAAAGGTAGGACCTTGTAACCACTGGTGCACAAAGTGATGACACCAGGAAAGAAGAGGGGAGTATATTAACAATCTTCTCAGAATAAAGCTTTTCGAGAGATGCTCAGCTAATACTGAGATTGAATGGTCATCTGAATGTCTTAAGGTCTTAGGGCGTGATTTAGAATTCGGTGGATTGGTTACTCTGAAACAATTGTGATGGACATCCTGTCTGCCATAGTACGATTTCCATAAGATATTATGGAAGTGTAATAGGGCAGATGGAATATCCATTACATGTGTGATGGAGAAACGCCCTCCACCAAACTCTAAATCAGGCCCTTAATTGCTTCCCACTGATTATATACAGGTTAAGACAGCCAGTCCAATCAGGCAACCTTTTCTTCAAAAATCCAGAGGTTTAGAAGGCTCACAAGTTGAAGTTCCCAACCCATTAGCACTACATCAATTTTCCAAATTGCTCCAATATCGGGTGCAAACCATTAATGTAATGAGATGTCTAGATGGTTGAATGGAAGGCACAGTCTCAGATGAACACCCCTGAGTTTGGAGGTTCATGCTCTAAAATTCTTGACCCCCCAGACTCAGGCAGCAATGGGGAGATTCTTGAGAATGATACCAGCATGGCACCACCAATAATACTTCTCCCTGATCCTCCTGGTTTCCTGCAAGACTCTGAGGGGCATATTTATACTCTGTTTGCACCGAATTAGTGTCATTTTATTTTACTCTAATTCGGTGCAAAACTAACTCCATGTTTATACTTTGGTGCTAGACCCCTCTAGTGCCAAATTTATGGAGTTAAAGTCATTTTTTTAAAGAGGAGACCTACCTTGCCTTAATGAGATGCAAGATAGGCGTTCCCATGCAAAAAATGACTCTGTAATGTTGATTGGTTTATCCATGATTGGCATATTTGATTTACTAGTAAGTCCCTAGTAAAGTGCACTAGAAGTGCCAGGACTTGTAAGTCAAATGCTACTAGTGGGCCTGCAGCACTGGTTGTGCCACCCACATAAGTAGCTCTGTAATCATGTCTCAGACCTGCCACTGCAGTGTCTGTGTGTGCAGTTTTAACTGTAAATTCGACTTGCCAAGTGTACCCATTTGCCAGGCCTAAACCTTCCCTTTTCTTACATGTAAGGCACCCCTAAGGTAGGCCCTAGGTAGCCCCAAGGGCAGGGTGCAGTGTTAAGGTAGGACATATAGTAATGTGTTCTATATGTCCTGACAGGGAAATATTGCTAAATTAGTTTTTCACTGTTGCAAGGCCTGTCCCTCTCATAGGTTAAAATGAGGGCTACCCTTAAATCTGATTAAAGTGTAGATTCCCTTTGGGAGCGGATGGACATGTGGAGTTTGGGGTCTCTGAGCTCACAATTTAAAAATACATCTTTCAGTAAAGTTGATTTTAAGATTGTGTGTTTGAAAATGTCACTTTTAGAAAGTGAGCATTTTCTTACTTATACCATTTCTGTGACTCTGTCTGTTTGTGTATTCCCTGTCTGGGTCAGTTTGACAGTTGGGCTGGTTGCACCTCACACTAGACAGTGACACAAAGGGAGCTGGGGTGTAGTCTGCATTTCCTGATGAGCTATCTGAGCTAGGAGGGAGGGGAGGAGTGGTCACTTACACCTGAAAGGGCTGTGCCTGTCCTCACTCAATGCCATCTCCGACCCCCAGTGTGAGTGTCTGGGGTCTGGCCTGGGAAAGGCAGGATTTCACATTCAAATGAGACTTTACTTTAAAGTAGGCCTACTTCAAAGGAGAAATTGGGTATAAGAAGGGCACCCAAAATGACAGACTTTAGATCACTTCTGGACATCAAGAGGAATCTCTGCCTGGAGAAGAGCCGAAGAGCTGAGAAGAAGTGCTGCCCTGCCTGTGACTGTGCTTTGTGGAGCTATCCTGCAGTTGCTTCTTCTGCCAGAGTAAGAGGGCAAAGACTGGACTTTGTGTGCCTTCCATCTTGAGAAGAAATCTCCAAGGGCTTGATTTGGAACTTGCCTCCTGTTGTTTGAAGTCTCAGGGACAGCAAAGACTTCTCTCTCTACCAGCACCTGGAGTCTCTGGAGAGACCCCTGCTCTGACAAGTGGTGCCCTATCCAGTCCCTGGGGCCTTGAAAGGAAAGCCGGTGGACATCTAAGGAAATCGACTTCGGACGACTTCAGACCGCCGCTGCTGTGAATCCGGTGACGCCGCCTGCAACCAACTCCGTGATCTTCGCTGGAACGCGACGACCTTCGCAGGCCTGACGCCGCTGCAGCCCCGCTGAAGTACACGACTCCGTGGAAGTCACCACACCACGTCGTGACCGACACCACTCGAAGTGTGCGGATTCAACGTTTCGCACAGACGCCACGATCCCAGACTTCACGCATCGGCTTGTTTTCACTCTTCACCAAAGGTACTCTACTTGGGGGTCTATGCGACTCCGTGTGTGGCACCGCTGGTGTCGGCTTGTTGGGAACTACTCCTGCACAACGCCGTGTTAACACCTCATCGAAGCATTTTGTGTTTTTAAGCGCTATTTTTTAGTTTAATCTTTAAAAATTCATAACTTGACTTGTGTATGTCGGATTTTTGTCGTTTTGGTCTTGTTTTGTTTAGATAAATATTTCCTATTTTCTAAACTGGTGTTGTGTCATTTTGTAGTGTTTTCATTAAGTTACTGTGTGCGCTGGTACAAATACTTTACACCTAGCACTCTGAAGTTAAGCCTACTGCTCTGCCAAGCTACCAAGGGGGTAATCAGGGGTTAGCTGAGGGTGATTCTCTTTTACCTTGACTATAGTGAGGGTCCTTGCTTGAACAGGGGGTAACCTGACTGTCAACCAAAGACCCCATTTCTAACACTTAATAATCAACACTTTTACGAAGCATCAATTAATCAAGGTTTATAATGAAAAATCCTACAAAGGATAATGCTTCAGTAGGAAATCTAGGAAATGAATGACGATCAACTTCCTTCCATTTACATGTCAGGATTGAAGGGTGAGATGTAATCCCCAAGAGGAGCATACAAGTCCCAATACTACACTTATGCAAATCCAGGTACTCAATAATAATACAAAGAGTAGGAGCCGAGGAACATATGGGGAAAGGGAAATGACACCAGAGACACTGGTTCCGAAGGGAACACACAGTAACCAGGTTAATCACATTACTATTGCTCACATATTGTAAATAAAAGAAACAGAAAAGACTCTGTGAAATGTACCCAATGCAAAACAATCTGTAGCATATGCAACACCAATGGCACCATAACATTTACTTCTCTCTCGATGAGGAAAGATGGTGACTAGCCCCACTCACACCTGGAAAGGCTTAGATCTGACTAGCCAAGAAGAGGCTTCAGGTCTTCTGAGATGGGTTAAAGTGGCTTGCCGAAGTAGAAAGCAGGTTATGCAAATGTAGCTGGTGAAAGATGTAACACACCAATGGAGAGGCTACCAAGATGGTGAGCGGTAGCAGATGAAATCTAGCTGGGAACACAAGAAAAATGGAGTAAGCTAAGACTGGATTTAGAGGAAAATGCAATATGTATAACAAGGAGGAAGTGCAAAGGGTCTGGAGGGGCAAGAAGCCAAAGTAAGAGAACAATAGAGGTGAAGGTATGGAATGCCAAGTGATGAAATGCAATACAGTGAAGACGCTGAACCAACTGGGACACGTTGCCAGGTACTGACCCGGTGCCTGTACTGAGTTTATATAGTCACTTCCTCTCAGAAGCCACCCACAACCAAAAAAAAACTGTCATGCTAAGCTTCAGGGTCCCATTCTCCATATATGCCAACACCAACCTGTATGTCTGAGTGTCTGCCCTCTATAGTGAGGTCCTTCCCTGTAATCCTGACATCCTGAGCTAAACCCTTCATACTGCTAAATGCAGAGGGAGATTCCCTGGCTCATGTCTGTGACATTGAAAAAGGCTCTGTAAAGAGAGATTACTCCTGAGGTGCTTTAATACTTCTGTGAGATAAGCGCCGTAATTGAAATGCCCTCTCACTTCGTATTCCTCAGAATCATCCAAGTCATCACCTTGCAATGGGTAAAACCTCATGACTCTAGTAAGAGAAGAGCCTTTCTTGCCCAGTAAAGCTGCATAGACAGCCTTCTCTAACATCTCCTGTATGACTGTAAGGGAAGGAACTGAGATTCCCCTGCTCCCCACACTCAGGAGCAGAAACGGATAAGGATAACCATGCTTTCTTTTTCAAGCACATTTTCTTGCAGGCTCCACGTTCACACACCAGTTTCACCTTCAAAAGGACTTCAGCTTCCAGCTTTGCCCATGCTATATAAACAAAAAACATGCTCTAGCAAGATCTTGCCTGATCAAGTCTATGGGCCTCATTTATAAATAGGTATGCAGACAGTTTCTCTGTCAAGAAGATAGAGTAAAATACTCTTTACCAAAAATAGGTGTCCCCTACCGAATTTAGAAATGACCACCAAGCTGGTCACTGGTAAAGCATGGGCAGGAACCACCATTACAGAAGTTCCTGTCAATGCTGTTTATAGTTTCATGCAGGGCTCCGTCAACATGATGGAGCCCTGCACCAAACTGTTTTTTTTTTCTAAAACAAAATCACAAACCGTAGTTTTCTTTTTGAAAGTACAAATAAAATGCTCCGCTCACCCAACCTTCTTCAATGTATACATGACACCCCTGGCAAACATCGTCAAGAGCCACGCACTCAACATCATCTCCTACACGGACAACACACATCTCATCCTCTCCCTGACTACCGACCCAACAACAACCAAAGACAAGTTCCAAAGATGCAAGAAAGACGTGGCCACCTGGATGAACAACATCTGTATCAAACTCAACACCGACAATACATAAGTACTCATCTCAAGAAAAGGCAAAGACACCCTCTGGAACAACGAATAGTGGTCACCTGAGCTAGGCCCAAACCCACTGAACATGCCCGAACCTTGGCATCATCCTCAACAGCCAGCTCTCCTTGAAGAAGCAGGTAAGCGCTGTCTCCTCCGCTTGCTTCCTCACCCTCTGAATGCTCAGGAAGATCTTCAGATGGCTCGCTCCCAAAACCAGGTGAACAGTCACACAAGCTCTCATCACCAGCAGACTAGACTATGGCCACTCCCTCTATGTTGGAACCACCACCCAACTCATGAAGAAACTCAAGACAGTCCAGAACACTGCAGCCAGGCTCATCCTCGCCCTCCTCAGATCAACTCACATCATCCCTCACCTCAGGAAACTCCACTGGCTATCAGTTGTGAAGAGATGTCAGATCAAGCTGCTCACCCACACTTACAAAGCACTACAGAATGAAGGGCTGGTGTACCTCAACATGTGAATGATCTTCCACCAATCTACCAGAAAACTCCACTCTGAATCCCTCTCCATAGTAGTCACACGTTGCATTCACCGGATGAACAGCAGAGGCTGCTCCTTCTCCCACCTGGGGGCTAAGTCCTGGAACAACCTCCCCCTGCACCACAGAGCCTCACCATCAGTCCACCTGTTCAGGAATTATGTGAAGACTTGGATGCTAACCAATAGAACTGTCAGCTCATCCTCCAAGTGCCTCGAGACCCTCACAGGTGATGCAGCCATGCTTTCCAAATCCAATTGATATATATATGTCCTCTCCCATGGGGAGTGTTTAGCAGTTTTCAAAGGCCTTTACTGCCAAGGTTTGTCTGTCCGTGATTGGCAGTGAAAAGTATCCTTTAAATTAGGTGAGGAGAATTAGAGCTCTGCTTCCGACTACCCTCACTCCTGAGGGCTGTCGGAGGGGTTTCATCATGTTGGAGATAAAGTAAGCTCCACCTTGATTTAACTTAAGTTCCATTTTTAAATTTGGCTGGTGGACCTTTATGTTGGCGGTATATACACTCCATTGTTGTTGCAACGCAGTATACTCATAGCCAAGACATAAATCGTGCCGTATATTTGAACCAAGTAGTTGTGAGACCCGCTATTCATAACCATAAAAACAGTAGGCTTCCCTTAGTTCAAAATAACAATATCTCCCCTGTTGAGGATAAATCGGGCAAGTATTATCTAGAGGAATGCTATTGCTAATCCTTGAAAGTGTGATCCAACTGAATATAATCGTACCTGAGACTCCGCTAGAGCGCGAGCTGCTAGCTGCGAATGTGTTGGAATAAAATAAATGTTGTTTCCTGAAGCCACTCGCCCCTGTTTATAGAAAAAAATAATTAGACAGTGAAAAAATAATAATGTACGTTTCTACAAAGTAGGGATGGGTATACCTTACTTAGAGACAGGAAACAAAACAGAGGCAGTGGTTAGGGTGGTCTCCACTTTTTTGGATGGGCAAACGCCATGGGAATTACGGAAGGCATTTTGATAAAACAATTTGATTGAAGTGTGGATAGATAAACTAAGGCAGTGGATAGGTTGCTCAAAGAGTAAAGGACTGGAACAGGGAAGATAAAGAAGGAGGTAAATAGTATTTGTACTGGGGATGTACCACCTTAACAAGTGGAATGCTAAACATCAATGGTCCGCCTTTGTGCCGTAGCGCAGGGCTGCACTTTAAAGAAAGCGGCTGGATTTTCTATGTGTGCCGCAACGTGCGTCATCAAAGCATCACCTTATCTCAATTTGGCACATTCAAAATGTTACCTTTCACACAAAGCAACGCAGCACCATTTCATGAGGCGCTCTATTTCGTTAAGGATAGTAAATTGAGACACACATTCTGTTTTGGGTTCCATGTACCAAGCAGCCAGTATTAGTTTCCCCTCATGGTCATTCTTTGTCAAACAAACACATTCAGAGGCATATTTAAGAAAAGTGGTGCTTCACACAGTGCAGCGCCACTTTTCTTGCGCCCTTTACCGCTCCCTACTGCCACCATGTGTGCGCCATATTTAAAATACAGTGCACCATGGCGCAAGGTAGGGGGCAATAGCATACATTTTTAACGCTATTGATGTACTCTGCAGGAGTAGCGTCAAACTTTTGGTGCTACTGCTGCAGAGTACATAGTGGCCCATTATAAATAATGGTGTGCCCCCTTTTAACGTCAGCTCTGAGAAGGTGTTAAAAGTGCTGAAAAAAATGACGCAAATAAATCTTTTAGATTTCCTTGCTCCACTTTTTCGGCCCCCCAAAATGGGGGAACGCCACCTGCGCATACATTATGCCTGGTGCAGGCATAATGTAGTGCAAAGGGTTACAAAATGTTGCAATGCATGCATTGCACCACTTTGTAAATATAGTGAAGGAATTTTGGTCATCTAACGAAACATTAGCATCAAAAAATGACGCTAATGCGTCAGTACATGGCGCTAGGGGCCCCTAAGTTTTCAGTGCGTAGTCTGGGCTCTGGACTGCCTTAAATGCATTCTTTATTTTCAACCTCAAACACTGGGTCCTGCAAAGACAGCATCATATTCGAGTTTTGAATTCAACTTGCCAAAGAGACACTATTGCCCAGATTTACCGCCTTTACATACCACCTGTGTGAAACGTGGTGGAGTTTTGTGGCACAAAGCTGAGCTAAGGACAGTGCCATTCTCCCTTCACATGCAAATATATATTTGACAGAGTGCAGCACCAGTGTTAACCATTTTATATTCTCTGCAAAAGGGAATGAACTGGGAAGTAACTGCTCAGCCACCCAAATGTATTCTCATAGTTCCAGACCTACTAAACTAGCATGGTCGCACTTTGCTTGTAATTATAACGCTAAACAAAATTTGGCTTGAGATATTGTAATTTAGGCCAATTTATTCATTGACGAGGCTTACCCCTGGTGGTTGACTTCACCCGGAAATTTATACTGGAGAGAGTACCTGGACTACTAATCTCATTCAAAGAACCACTGTTGCCTTTGCCCCATAGCACAAAGCATGGCATCATCATGCTAAAAATTTTTTTTTGGGTAAAGGCCGCTGATATCTTCGACGCACAACGCTGCTGATTTTATGTAGTGCGGCTCCCCATAAATGTTTGACTTTTCTAGACCATTGACAGCTTGAAGTTTTCAGCTTATTGTTTATTGTTTCAGCTACTAGTCTTACAATGAATAAAAAGCAGTATACATAAAACACTACAATCAAAAGATAATTAGCGCATGTTTAAAAACAGGATAGGATAAAAAAAACGAGCGAAAAACAGCAGTACTACTCCACACAAGGCAATTCACTAATTCATAAAGCCATACCATGGCATGCATATATAAATACAGTACCATTATCTAGGCAGAACGGAAGGACATTAAATGCAGTTTCTGAGGCTGACCCTCATTTGTGGAAAAGGTACTTTGGAAAGGGGATACAGGAAGAAAGTGCTTATGCATATAACAAAATAACTCCTTGAGGATATTTTGGTCTGCAGGTTTCAAATAAACATCTTCAGTCTGCTCAAACTCATTGCAGGCCACAGGTACCACTTCAATGCTCAAACTTTCTCTTTGGTCCCGCGTGACAATGTCTCATTAATTTAGGCTCAGGATCTCAGAGCTTTCTGCCTCTACACATCCGATTGGGGATCATCTGATACTTATTATCAAAAGAAATCATTTCATTTCCTGTTCATTGACACTGCTCCGAATTATTATAATTTCTCCATCCTTCACTAGGCATTGGCAGGGACAGAGTTGCTGTAATCATTTCTGCTTTGCAATGACTGCTCTTTTACCTAGATGAGTATTTCATGGTTTGTGGAAAGTGGTGGATTTTATTCCACAGTTTGACTAGGTAGAAAAACCCTCACATAAACCGATGGTCTAATGTAAACCTGTGAGACTTCAGCACTAAGGACAGTTCTGGAGCTTGCCAGAGTGCTGCATGACTTTAACAAGGTAGATTGCTGAACATCGGACACGGAGCTCGGAATGAAATTTAAATTAATGTACATAAAGTATAGGTCTAGTTGTTCTAGTTTCTTCCAACACTGTTAAAGGTTTATTTTACCCCCATTGTAGTAGGCTCCAATTCTACAACTGGTCTGAGTCATGAACCATTGTAAGCTGCAATTACTGATACATCAGATTTTACTGTTCCAAATATTCTAGTTTCCTAGCAACAGGGTATTGGGCTACCATAGTGATTGGGTCGTGTTATCTCAAATACTTAAAATTATGCATCTTAGAGAGTTCTGTTCATTAAAGGAAAAATATTAATTGATGTCCTTCGCAAGGACCTAACTGTCTCCTGGACTCCTAGCAGTGTAAAGACGGATATCTTAAATACAGTTGTTCCTAACACAAGCTCAAAGCTTTAGAGGAACACTATTGCCACTGTGAAAAATATCTTGATGTGGCTCCAACCATAGTAAGGGTTTTCAACCCTGATTGAAAAGGGTCAAAGATCCCACATAAAGGACCTTGTAGTTCACATTCTCAAATTGCAGACCTGTGTCGACCAGTTACTGATCTTCTTCATTGCAGTGGGTATTTGTGCGACCCATTCTCATGGTTAAAATGAGACCCATGCTCACTCCATGCCAGAGGCAGAGGTAAAGGATGTGATCTCAAGAGAGTGCATGACAGCTTGAAATAAACAATAGGTTCAGCTAGGCAGGTTTGCAGAATCATCTCTTCGTCGGGCACCTCGTATCACTTTGAGCTCAGATCTGTCTGTGGCTGGGTATTTTGGGAGTCTTCAGTGTTAAGGGGGCTTCTCTTCTGGTCTCCTTGGTTTCTCCAGCTGTTTCCTCTTGAACAGCACTTCTGCTCAGCTGGTAGGAGGAAAGCAGCCAGTCCCCAGGAGGTGCATAATGGGTGATCGCAGCCTTAAAGAGAGCGACAGCTTCGGACTACAGTTCCAAAAGTTCTTTTAAGTGAGTTAAGTGTGCCCGTTTCGACTACTGGAGTGGAGCTCCACCTGATACTCTACTGTTTAGTTGGTTGGACCTACAGCCCCTTGACAATCATACCTAATTCCGGACTCCAACATCTTGTATCAGTAAACCAGGTGGATTGCACCCCTGTAGACTTTATCGTGCCCTGGAGAGACCAGATGTGTGTCACAGTCCAGACATTTTGAGTTTGGATACAACAGGGCCTGCTCTGCTGTTGCTTGCTCTTCAGGCTGTCACAGTCATACATTGCTGCTTTTTTTAACTATATTCCTCAATACCACACAAGTAAAATTTTAAATTCAGTGAGGGAAAAATTGAGAGGAACATAAGTAAACGGATACAGTGATTGCACTAATACTCTGGGAGGCAAGAATCACCATCTCAAAACACAGAAGACTTATTTTAAGGGGAACAGATTTACACACAATTTCAGTTTACAATACTGGCTCACAGTGAAGTGAAATTTAAAGGAGTCATCTTCATTGGTGTATGGAGGAGTCTACACAGGTAAGTTGCTAGATGTCACTCTTGGAATACAGGGACAACATATCCCCAAAAGTTTAAATTACTCCCTCTAGCATGCATCCTCAAGGGCAAATTGGTCAAGGGCATTTGGGGCAACTACGTTTCCTAGGAGCCACAAGGGGCTCTTCAGAAGACCACTTGAGTTGTCAAATAGATGAGCTCTTAAAGTAGGGGCCATCTGGACATTCCACATACATACTGAGGACCTTTCAGGAAAAATGGGAAAACAATGAGATTGAAGAGCAGGCTCCAACCCTACAGAAGGTATCATTTTGCATACTTTCTTTGTAGATGAATTTGGGGCAATTCTGCTTAGTGTGCAACAAGAACATATGTAAAACGACAGTCTCTCTGCATACTGATGTCATATACGACGCTACTAATTGGTATACAATTATTCTTAAATAAGCATTGATTGTACCTGGAAGTGGCTTCGATACGGTAGTCTCCTCTGTACAAAATGAGCGCTCAGATAAGTGTTGTGACAAGGTTAAAGGCATAAACTGGATTATTAGAAGGTTGATGATGAACCATGTGCATGTCTCCTCAAGGTGCCAGTAGTATGCAAGGCCTAGTAGGAGACAGGATAACAATTTGTCTCCACCAATAACAGGATGAGTCTTGATTCATGTCATGGATAGGGCCTGGCTGCCAGTGCAAATGGAAGGTGGAAGTGTCTGTTGCAGGCAGGAGGTGTCTAATTGTCCAGGAAGACAATGGGAATGCCTTTATGCTGCCTGAGCTAGAATATTCTAGTTTGTGTGAGACAGCCTGCAAAGAGGACTAGGGAGCCTTCAGGGAGGCTGGTGTTAAGCAACATAAAGGGAGTTTTTACTGGGGCCTATGACTGAGAGTGGTGCCTCCGGATCTGAAATAGGATTGGAGGAAGCCCAAAAAATGAAGGCCCATATTACGAAAAAGTGGAGCATCAGATGCACCACATTATCTGCACCCCCCCACAGCACCTACAGCACAATAGTATCAACATTTTTGATGCTATTCTGGCGCTTCACTACACTACAGTCAAAAATGTTGATGCTAGTGTAGCAAATGTTATAAATGACACGAAAAATGGCACAATGAAATCTGTTAAATTTCACTGCATCATTTTCGCAGGCCTCCTAGCGCAGGAATGCCCCCCCCATGCATACATAATGCTGGCATAATATGGGGTGGGGGGGAAAAAGCCACTTTAGCTACACCTTAATGTAAAAATAAATGACTCTATGGCGGCGCTAAAGTGGTGCTAGGGGCTCTTACATATGCCCTGAATTTCTGACTGAGGTGTAGGAGTTGTCTTCAACGCTTATGGAAGCCTTTTTGCAAGCACCCTTTCTCTGGGAGGTCTGAAATGCTGGTTGCGGGTCAGTGCTGTTAGAGGGATAGAGGTGTTTAGTGAGGAGCGAATAAAAGTGCTTAGTTCTGATTGAAGCAGCTCCTCAGTTAAGCCGTCAGAGCTAAGGTCAGATGGCCTAAATCAGCCAGTTCCAGGTCCAGATTCTAAAACAGTTCTGCACGTCAACCACGTGTGAAATAGAAACACTGAGAGATTTCTCCCAGTCACAAGCCGCACCCGATGCGCAGAGACCTGACTTTAGGCTATGCCTATGTGAGAAAAAGAAATTCACTTTCACCTCGGAGCACTGTTTTTTATACACAATCCCTTCTTCTACAGACAAACACACGTGTACTCTACTTGCCGGTTTTCCTGAAGCTTGTAGGTTCATAACACTGTAAAAAATAGCTGCTACTGTTGTCCATTTATTTTGTCCAGCCGTTGTTGACGTTTTGGTATTTTAGAAATTCTGCAACCAAATTGAACCCATCTTATTCCCGTTTTAAGACCACTTATTCCCTTTCCCACTTTACTTACCTTTTCTTTTACAAAACTCTTACTCCCACTCCCATATAACTTCCTTTATTCAAACCCCCTAAATTTCCTCCTGCTTTGCTCCCATTTTATAGAACTGTCTTTTTCCCACTTTCCATTGTTTTCAAACTTCTTATTCCTTCTCCAGCTTTACTCCCTATTTTTACAAACCCCTTACTCCTCTTTTTAAAACCCTACTTCCCCTCCCACTTTTCATCCTTTTTTATAAACCCCGTATTCCCAATGTTTCTTTGTTTAAATTTTTCGAGCACCATATTTCGCATCAGCTTTGCTAGCTTGTTTAAAAACCTCTTTCCGTCCCTCCTGCTTTGCTTCCCTTTTTTCAGACCCCTAACCCCGTCTCTCATTTAACTCTTTTACAAAGTCCATACTCTCAGTTTATACTATTTTTCCACATTAGCTTTACTATCTTTTCTATAAACTTTACATTCCCTCCTGCTTTGCTCCTTTTTCAGACCCATAACCTCCACAGTCTCCCATTTTACTCTTTTTTTACAAAGCCCATACTCCCCCTTTATACCATTTTTGTCAAACTCCTTACCCTTTTTCCCACTTCACTTCCATTTTTTAACAAATACTCCTGCTTTATTATTTTTTTCTACAAAAAGCCTTAGTATTCCCTGTTTCCAATCCATGTGTCCACACATCCTGTATTACCACCCCCTTTTCATGTCTTACCTCTTTATCACTCTGTTCTTTAAAATAAACATTTATCTTGAACACTGAAACATTATATTTTCGAAGAAAATCTATTTTCTCTAAAATGAGGTTCCCTCAGCTGATTTTCCCTCATGCTGGCTTTCTTTTATTTTAGAAATTCGTCAAAATAACAGAGTAACCTATAGACTCTGCAGGTCACAGGACTCAGTCTTCATGATGATGTGGTTAAAGTGATGCTACCGAATGTTTAGCCTATTTCCCACAATACACGAATAACTCCATGGAAGGTACCTCTGTGTATTACACTAACACTGCAAATATCTACAGGCTGCCTGTAGGGCACAACGGTGTATCTCTGCAGGCATAACTCAAATTGTAATTACGATTTTTAAATAATTACTGTTTGTTGAATTTGACTGCTTTTTTAAAAAGAATTACGATTTTTAAATAATTACTTTTTATTCATCGGTCTTTCACTCTGGGCCTTTTAAACTTACCTTTGACTTCTGTTTCTTTATTCACGCCGTGTTTGAGCACCGGAGCCCGTGGTTAGTGGCTACCGGGTGCTCAGCTTTCTTTTACCCTTCTTCCTGTCTGGGACATTTCTATACCGCCATTTTGTTAGGTTGACGGTATAGTCTTTTTCTCTCCCCTAAGCCGGCTCAGGCGGCCTCTCGTCAGTATTTAATGACAGAGGGGAGCCGGCCGCGCAGCGGACGCGCGCAGCGGGCGTGCCGCTGGCAAGCCCGTCTGCGCCCGTCTGCGCCCGGCCGCGCCCTGGAGCGTCCTGAGCATTCTGAGCCCAGAGATGCTGTTCTTTTTTCCGCAATGAGGTTAGTCTACTCTTCTTCGCAGCTATTGGCTTGTAGGACCTCTAATTCCTGTCTCACCCATTCAAGCAACCTTCATTTCCCCTTCCTCCTTTCCTGCCCACGCTGTGGTTGGACCGCCCTGCCCTCCACGTCCTCTGAAATTCCTTCTCCCCACCCAGCAAGAATGATGCTGCTTAACTGCCGATCCCTCCCCGCTCATTCTCTACACATCTATAATCTCCTTGAAGATCTTTTGCCTGATGTACTGTTTCTTACTGAAACCTGGCTCGATGAAGATTCTACAGGACACATCTGTAACTCTCTGCCCTCCATTTATTCCATGATTCATCTAGATAGGCCCTCCACCAGAGGTGGTGGAATAGCTATCATTCATAAAACTACTATTAAATGCACCACCTTACCCTTAGATATTCCTGATTGTGAGAGCCTAATGTTCTCACTATGTTTGTCCCCCACTTTCACCTTTTCAGGAATTCTGCTCTATCGACCACCTGGACCTGTGCTACGTTTCCTGGATTCTCTTCCGGAGGTTGCAGCCAGTCATATCTGCAATCTCTCCAACTTTACTATTTTAGGAGATTTTAATATTCATCTTGACAACTCCGACTGCCCTTTGGCTAAATTACTGGCAACCTCTCTCGCAGCACTCCAACTAATTCAGCATGTATCTGGCCCTACCCACCAGAAGGGTCACACGTTGGATCTTATATTCAGCAATATTGCCAACTTGCTGACGGCCCCTCCCCTGCCATTACTCTGGACCGATCACTCCCTTCTCACTTTCACTTTCCCGCATGATGCCACCCAAGGGCACCTCCCCAGCACCACCACATCTGGATGCATTTGGTCAAAACTGGACCCGGAAGAATGGCGTAAGGCCCTCTTGACTTATGGCAAAACCGGTCACTCATCTGCCCCAGAAGCTGCAGACTCTTTTGATAAATGGATCTCATCCTCCTTGGATGTTGTTCTACCCATCAGAACCAGAGTGGTTCCCTCACCCCACAAATCTAAACCCTGGTTCTCCCCTTACCTGCTTGAACTCAAAAAGAACTGTAAAAAACTTGAGAGACTGTGGCGTAAAAACTACAGTCTCTCTAACAGAGAGATCTACAAGCAATCAGTCAGAACCTATCACCACAATATTAAAACTGCCCAGTCTACCTTTTATGGTGGAAAAATAGAATGTTCTTCATGTCCTGAGAAAGAAATTTTTCAAATTTTTAGAGACCTTACCTCCCCTCCCATTTCTACCCATATGACGGAAGCCTCCGTCTCCCACAGTGATCGACTGGCATCCTTTTTTCAGGACAAAGTCATCAGTATATACTCTGGGTTTCCAGTCTATATGAATGATCCCTCTATTTGTAATGACACTGACTCCCTTCCTTTAGGAGTCTCTCTAACCTCCTTCCCCCCTCTCACCGAGGAGGTGACCATTAATTTCCTGTCCAAAATTAAATCCGGCTCCCCTCTGGACCCCGCCCCTCCCTCTGCTCTCTTGCAGGTAGCAGGCACCATTGCTCCTCCTCTCACTAAAATTCTTAACAGCTCCTTATCCTCGGGCTCCCTTCCCCAGTCATTTAAACATGCTGTGGTTAAGCCCCTTCTGAAGAAACCCAAACTTGACCCCACTTTATTGGAAAATTTCAGACCTATTGCCCTCCTTCCTATCTCCGCAAAAATCCTTGAGAAACATGTCAACACTGAACTAACCAACTATCTCGAAAGCAATGAACTTCTTCATCCCACCCAAATGGGCTTTAGAGCCTTGCACATTACTGAGTCAGCTCTCCTTTCAGTAACTGAGACGGCCCGCAGCTCTTAGACCTAGGGTCTCACGTAGCCATCATCCTGCTTGACCTAAGTGCAGCTTTCGCACTGTCGACCATGATCTTCTCTGTCGGAGACTATCGGATGTAGGAGTCGGAGGTTCCGCCCTCTCTTGGTTTTCCTCCTTCCTAAGAGACAGATCTTTCCAAGTCTTGGACCGGACCTTCTTTTCTGGCCTTTTCCCCTTGGCATGTAGAGTCCCCCAGGGCTCGTCCCTTAGCCCCACTCTTTTTAACGTTTACTTGTCACCTTTAGCTAGAGAAGTTACCCCTCATAATCTGTCCTTGGTCACCTATGCAGATGACACCCAGTTAGTGGTATCCCTCTCCAGCTCTGGAGACTCGGCGGTGACCAATCTCTCCCGCTGTATGAGTGACATCGCCAAATCGATGACCAAGTCCAAACTCAAATTTAACGATGGAAAATCGGAAGTCCTGGTTTTGGGCAACGGTCCCCCCCCTCTTCCCCTTCCCTCGCTCTCAGATGCCTTCAGTACTCTTCCTCCCCCCAAATCTCAGGTTAAAACTCTAGGTGTGATGCTTGACCCCAGGCTTACTATGGACTCTCAAGCCAGTAAAGTTTCTTCTACCTGCTTTGGTCTTATGCGCATGTTCAGAAAGATTCTCTCTTCTTCCTCCTACAGCCAGAAGAATTCTCATCCAAGCCTTAATTCTTTCCCGTCTGGATTACGGAAACTCTCTGTTCCTCAGCTTCCCTTTTTATGTTATAAAGAAGCTGCAAAGAGTGCAAAATGCAGCTGCCAGGCTTCTTACTCACTCCTCAAAATATTCATCCACCAAATTGGCTATCTCCACCCTCCACTGGCTTCCCATCAAAGAACGGATCCATTTTAAATCTCTCTGCATTGTCCATAGGGCCCTACATGGTAAAGGTCCCATCTCTCTAAGGAAACGGATCTCCCTGCATACTCCTTCTAGGAACTTACGTTCCTCCTCTCTTAGGTATGCACACATTTCTCTATCTAAGAGAGCCTGGAGCAACAATTCTTTTTCCAGTAAGGCCTCCCACCTTTGGAATACCCTTCCTTTGGAGCTCCGTAATGAATCCTCCGAGCACCTCTTTAGGAAAAAGCTAAAAACTTTTTTATTCTGTAATTAGCATTAATCCCCCCTCCTATTTGTGCGTTGCTGCTTTTAGCGCTGGGATGCCTTCGGGTCGCCATGCGCTTTACAAATCTTATAAACTAAACTAAACTAAACTAATTCTTCTTAGCTTGATAAATCATTAGCCTTCTGTTTAATTATTAATGCCTATTAGTAAGTATAAAAACAATTCCGTTTTTCGTTCTAGTCATGGTAATCCTATTTAGTCGCTCAACCTATCTAAAATAGCCTATTCAAGTAGTCGTGTCATCCTACTGGGGGTTCAGTTAAATTATGTGGAGGACTGTGCATGTAGAGGTGAAACTGTATTACATTAGGGATACTCGTCAGTGCGTGCATCATTTGTAATATTGTGGGGGATTGGTGGCTATGCCGAAGTGCTGATGCTCATGTGTTGCCTTGTTCTAAAATAAAACTGAATAACAAAAAGTAGCCATGTTATCTTCCTTCACACAACTGAAAAAAAGAGTGCACCAGTTGTCTTTCCCAAAATGCTAAATAAAAGATACGTAAATAAGGAAATAAAGGGAGCGGACCAATCAATATTTTGTTAGACGAGTTACATTTGTAGTATGTGATCTTGTACAGTATCTCTCATAAAATATGCTTTATGTTCCTTTCTATTTATATTCATTTATTTGTAAAGTTCACGTGGTAAAATTTGAATCAAAACGTTATCTGCTAACTGCTGTGAAGTTTACAAAGTTCGAAGCTTAAGCAAGAGTGCAACTTTGTGAACTTTTCATAAAATTGCCTGTTGGCAAACGTTTCCACAAACTGAATTTTGAGAGACTATTTTCTGACTAAAATTTTGTTCAGGGTTTTTTTCTCATAACCTAATTTTACTGATATTTTCATGCAATTCTTTTTGAATAAAATAGTTCAAGCATAGCAAATTTCCACACGACTTAATGTATCTGATCAACCATAAATCAAAGAGCCAGAGAGAGATAAAGAATGAGGGAATGGCAAATTGAGACAGATTTGAAACCCGCAATAAAAAATAAAAAAACATTGATATCCCGGTGTCGTTGCGAGGAAGGAGATCAAACAGTTGTTTCGCACGCTATGTTCATGGGCTACAAGTACGTCATCGACTGACGGGTTCAGGAGGTGAGACTTCTGGGTCTTGTGAGTGCCTAGACCGAGAAAAGAGTTCTCAGGTTACTCACAGAATTTCACTGCAGAGTATCAGGTAGTGGGACATCTCTGAAATGAGTCAGGGAGGCAGAACACTGGGCGAACGATGAGGTATCGATGTCAATACAGTTACAGCAGAAGGGCAGTGCCAGGTTGTGGAATCTTTGCTAGGACTGTGTACTTGGGAGAGGGTCAACCCACTTGATGTTCAATATAAAGTACCTGCCCCGTTTCACTGGTAGATCTCTCTTTCTCATTCTTGCCTATAACGAGGCATATTCTTTTTCCCTGTGCAATCTATGAAGACGAGGAGCTCTGTGTAAGAATACTTATATTTAATTAGAAAGGCAGCCAATATCAAATCACTGTGGCACCGCTTCAAGATCTCTGTCAGACATATTTGGATGGCACATCTTTAATGTGGTTCAATTAGGCACAAAACACACCACTCTTAGGCCCACAAAGGACAGGTTTTGCGACTCTCAAATTGCTAGATTTATTGGCGCGCAATTTGCAAGACGCAAACCTGATATACAACAATGTCTCAGACACTGTTTGCGATTCACAAATGGGTCGCAAGGGACCTGCCTCACTAATATTCATGAGGCAGGTCGCAATTTGTGACTCATATGGGAATGGCCTCACTCACATGGGTGGTGGCCTGCTGGGGTCAGCAGACCACCATGTCTGTGACTGCTTTTTAGGGTCGAGCCTGCGTTGCATGCGCTCGCGCATGCGTTTCACAGCGAAGCGCTTTAGTGTTTAGAAAAGGGCTCGGAGCTGTGTCAACGTCACGTCAGTGTTTTTTATTGGTTCGTGGGCTTGCCTAATAAAATCTTCTTGCTTTCATTAGTCAAAGGCACGCCTACGTCATGCCTTTTCCTGTGGCTAGCCCTCCTCGAGTGCAGCGACCAAGTACAGAAAACATGCGAGGCTCGCTGTTTTCCATCGGGCTTGTGGACTTCTTTTTCTCTAATTTACGAGCACGATCTCGCTTGGCAGAAGTCAAGCGCTTTACATAGTCAATTTCACTTTTTAGGGTTATGTACATAAATGCACTTTTGCCCGATAGGTGAAAAGTCGGGTTAGGAGTTTATAACGCGATCAGCTCTAACATGAGCAAACGCGAGACCCGTTGCATTGCAAATGCTTGTTAATTAAAGCATTTGTTTTTAATGCAGCCCATTTTCCTCAAGGGAAAACGGGTTGCATTACAAATAAAAAAATGCAAAGTTTCCTTTTCATTGCCCGCTCTGAACAAATGTTAGCGCCCCCATTCACAAAGGGGAAGGGGCCCCTTAGGGGCCCCTTCCCATTTGCGAATGGGTTACCACCAATTTAAAATTTGTGTATCTGCAATTGTTTTCCAACCACATTCTTGGTTGCAAAATAATCATACATCCCCCTGTGAGTCGCTATTAGGAAGGGACGCCCTTGGCACTCCCCTTCCTAAGAGTGAGTCAGAAACCTATTCTGCGATTCAGTAATAGGTTACCAAATTGCCAAATGGGATTTTGTGTATAGGAAAATACTTTTTTTTTTGGTCACAAGCGACTGAGCCTGCAAATCAGCTAGTTTGCTACCAATAGAAAGCTATGTACATGTGGCCCTAAATTAGTGCAAATTGCACATGCAAATCATTCTTTCTATAATTTCCAGACAGGGATCTCAAATCGCTCATCTTATCCTCAATTTCAAAGAGAGAATCTTAGATACATATTCAGTGGAAGGAGTCAGCACAAACACCTCACAGCTTCACTATTCTTCACATGGACTCACCTCTTCAATGTTCCTCTATGCATCTCTTACACACACAAGCTCTTTCTTCAGTCTCAGTACACCACACAGAGAGACAGAAATTGCTCTTCATGTAATTGGGTAAGAGAAGAAATCACTGATCACTCTTCCACTTAATGGGCTACGAGTGATATTCCAGATTTTGCTCCCATCTTTCTTCATTCTTTCTCTGAGAGATATAGCACTCTTTCTCCATGTGTGTCATAAACACAACTCATCGCTTCCTCTGTCTGCTTCTTCCTGATTCACATCTGGCCTCTGAGATCTCCCTACCACAGAGCATACCTTGCTCTAATAGGTTAGGTCTCTAATGTTTACCTCAGTCTGTTTCTTGTAGTGTCAGGGAAGCTCTCTCGCTCCTTATATTTCTAACAATGTCTTCTCACAGTAGCATAATTGAGCTCATTCACTGTGTTTCAGATAATGACAGGATTGGTCTCTCTTCCCTGTTTGTGGCATAGGGAGAGATAAGGTAGATTGGAGTGGGGTAGACTGGGGTAGAGTTTTAGGAGACAGATTGGGGTAGAGTGGAGTGGGGTGCATTGGGTAGATTGGTGTGGGAGAGTTGGGTAGTTTAGTAGGGTAAATTGGATGGGGTAAATTGAATTGGGTTAGATTGGGAGAGAGTGGTATAGAATGGGGTGGAGTGGGGTAGATTGGAGTAGCATAGATTGGAGTGAAGTAGATTAGAGGGGGGTAGATAGGAGTAGGGTAGATTGGGCTAGAGTGGAGTGGATATATTGGGGTAGATTGAAGTGAAGTAGGGTATATTGAGGAAAAGTGGAGTGGACTAGACTGTGGTATATTGGAGTGGAATGGGGTACACTGTAGTGGAGTCAAGTAGACTGAAGCAGAGTAGGGTAGATTGGAGTTGGTCAGATTAGATGGATTATAGTAGGGTAGAATAGAATAGATTCAGGGTAGATTGGGGCACTTTGGGGTAGAGTAAATGGGGTAAATTGGAGTGGAGTGAGGTAGACTATAATGGATTTAGGTAGAGGGGAGTGGAGTGGGGACAATTGAGTGTATTATAGCTAAGGCAGAATGGAATGGAATAAGGTAAGACTGGGATAGTTTGGAGTGGAGTAGATTGGAGTGGAGTGGGGTATATTGGGGGAGTGGGGTAGATTGGACTGGGGTAGATTGAAGTGGAGTGGGGAAGATTGAAGTGGAGTGGTGTATATTAGTGTGGAGTGGGTAGAGTGGATCAGGGTAGATTGGAGTGGGATAGATTGGATGTATAATGTTAGGGGGATTGGAGTGGATTGGGAAGGATTGGAGTGAGATAGGAGTGGGGCAGCTTGGAGTTGGGCAGATTAGAGTGGAATAAGGTAGATTGGAGTGAAGTAGATTGGAGTAGTGTTGGATAGAATGGTGTGGTGGTAGATTGGAGTGGGGTAGATTGGAGTGGGATAGATTAGGTTAGAGTGGGTTAGAGTGAAGTGGAGTACATTTTGGTAGATTTGAGTGGGGTGGGTTGGATGATGTAGATTTGAGTAAGGTAGTTTGGGGTGGAGTGGGGTAGGGTAGATTGGGGTGGGGTAAACTGTGGTGGAGTGGGTTTGATTAGATTAGAGTGGGGTGAATGGGGTGGATTTAAGTTACACGTGGTAGACTGGAGTGAAGTGGACTGGGGTAGATAAGGTAGAGTAGAATGGAGAGTGGTAGATTGAAGTAAAGTGAGGTGGGTAGATTGGCTGGATTGGAGTGGGGTAGATATCAGAAGAGTGGAGTTGGGTAGCATGGGGTGGAGTGGATTATGGATAGATAGGAGTGCAGTTGCAATTGGAGTGCAGTGTGATGTGCTGGTGATTTGTGGAGTGGGGTAGACTGGAGTGTAGTGTGGTGGGGTAGATTAAAGTGGAGTGGGGTACTGTGTGGATTAGAGTTGGGTAGATTGGAATGTCGTGAGGTAGATTGAAGAGCAATGATTGGAGTGGGTTTGTTTGGTGTGGGATAGATTGAAGTGGAGTGGGTAGACTGGAGTGGAGTGGGGTGGATTGGAGTGGGGTAGATTGGAGTGGGGTGAAGTGGTATAAGGTGCAGTAGATTGGAGTGGGGATGAGTAGATTAGAGTGGAGCAGATGTAGTAGATTGGAGTGAGGTAGATTGAGGTGTGGTAAAGTAGAGTAGGGTAGAATGAGGTGGAATGGGGTGGGTATACTGGAGTGGGGTTGAGTAAAATGGCGTTGAGTGGGTTGGACTGGAGTAGAGTGGGGTAGACTTGAGTTGAGTGTGGCAGACTGGAGTGGTGTAGATAGAAGTGAAGTGGAGTGGGTTAGATTTGGGTAGAGCAGAGTGGGGTGTTGTAGAGTGGAGTGAGGTAAATTGGAGAGTGGGGTAGATTGAAGTGGTGTGGGGTACATTTGGTTCTGGTGGGTAGGTTGGAGTAGGGTATAGTGGGTAGATTGGTATGAAATAGAGCAGATTGGAATTGAGTAGATTGGGGTAGAATGGAGTGAGGCATCTTGAATTGGGTAGATTGGGTGAATTATAGTAGGGTAGATTGGCAAGGAGTGGGGTGTATTGCAGTGAGACAGATAGGAGTGTGGGGTAGTTTGAAGTGGTGTGAATTGGGGTAGCTTAGAGTGGTGTAGGGTGGATTGGTGTGGAGTAGGTTGGATTGGAATTGAATAGAGTGGTGTTGGGTAGTTTGTGGTGGAGTGGGATAGGGTAGATTGGAGTGGGGTGGGGGTTAATTGGTGTGGAGTGGTTTATATTGTTTATATTGGACTGGAGTGGGGTAGATTTGAGTGTCATGAAGCAGATTGGAATGAAGTGGAGTGAGGTAGATAGGATAGAGTGGCATTGAGTCTGGTAGATTGGGGTAGAGTGGAGTGTGGTAGATTGGGTGGATTGGGGTGAGAAGATTGGAGTTGGGTAGATTGGGATTGAGTGGAGTGGGGTAGATTGGAATAGAGTGGGGTAAAGTGGAGTTGGATAGATTTGAGTGGAGTCCAGATTGGAGTGAGATAGATTGAGAAAGAGAGTAGTGGGGTAGATTGGAGTCTGATGTAGTGGGGTAGATTAGGGTAGAGTGGAGTGTGGTAGATTGAGTGGATTAGAGTGTGGAGAATGTGTGTGTTACAGCAGAGTAGATTGGAGCGGAGTGGGGTAAATTGGATTGGGGTAGATTGAAGAGGGTTGATTGGAGTGGGGTAGTTTGGAGTAGAGTGGATTGGAATGGAAAGAGTGGGGTTGGGTAGATTGCAGGGAGTGGGTGAAGTGGTGTGGAATGGATAGATTGGTGTAGAGAGGGGTATACAGGAGCGATGTGGGTTAGATTGAAGTGGGGTTGATAGGGGTAGAATGGGGTAATGAAGATTGGGGAGGAGTAGATTGGAGTAGGGTAGATTGGGGTGGAGTAAATTGGGGTAGATTGAAATGGGGTGGCTTGGGGTAGAGTGGATTAGATTGGAGTGAAATAGGGTAGATTTCAGTGGAGTCTGGTAGATTGGTGTGAAGTGGAGTGAACATTTGGTAGAGTGGAGTGGGGTAGATTGGGTGAGTGTGGTAGCCTGGAGTGGAGGAGGGGAAGACTGTGGCAAATTGGAGTGTGGTAGATTGCAGCGGGTCAGATTAGAGTTGATAGGAGTTGGATAGACTGCAGTGTAGTTTGGGGAGGAATGGGGTAAACTGGAATGGTGTAGATTGGGTGGGGTAGATTAGAGTGGAGTGGAGTGGAGTTGATTGAAGTCTGATAGATTGGAAAGGAGTTGGGTAAACTGGAGTGGACTGGGTTGGTTTGGGGTACATTGGAGTGGGTTGGATTGAGGTACATTGGAGTGTGGTGGATTGAAGTACATTGGAGTTGGGTAGAATGGAGTGGATTGGAGAGGAGTGGGGTAGACTGGGGTAGACTGGAGCATAGTGAGGTAGATTTGAGAGGAGTGTGGTAGATTGGGTTGTGGTGGGGTGAACTGGATTAGATTAAGTGGAGTGGGATAGATTGGAGCGAAGTGGGGTTGCGTTGGGATGGAGTGGAGTGGAGTGAAGTGGGATTAAATGGAGTCGAGTAGATTGGGGTAGAGTGGCGTTGGGTAAGTTGTCGTGGAGTTGGGTAGATTTGATTGTAGTGGAGTGGAGTGTGGTCAATTGGGTTACAGTGGGGTAGATTGAAGAGGTGTGGGGTAAAATACGTTGGGTAAATTGGGGTGGGGTAAAGTGGAGTGGAGTAGATGGTTAGATTGGGTGGAGTGGAATGAGTGGAGTAGATTGGGGTGGATTGTATCAATGTGAAGTGGGGTGGGGTAGATTGGGGTACAATGGTGTGGACTGGGATAGACTGGAGTGGCATGGGGTAGGTCGAAGTGGGGTAGAGTGGAGTGGGGTAGGTGGTGTGGAGTGGAGGGGAGTAGAGTGAAGTGGCATGTTGTGTGGTGGAGTGAGTGGCATTGATTGGAGCGGAGTGGAGTTGAGTAGCACAGCATGTCGCAGAGTGTCTTTGAGTGCAGGGGTGTAGAGTGGAGTGGCATGTCGTAGAGTGGAGTGGACTGTCATAGAATGGAGTGGCGTGGCTTAGATTGGAAGGGCATAAAATGGGGTGTAGTGGGCTAGTGTGGAGTATGCATGGTGTGGTAGCACACTGTCATTAAAGATAACACATTTTCAATTAAAATGACAATTACATTTGCACCAAAATATGGTGTTAATCCACATACACAATAATGTGTGCAAAAGTCATCACCTAGTGTAGTGATGTGTTTTGATCATATTCAAATATTTGTTTCCAACACACTTCAGAATTTTTTTTAAAAGTGCTTCATTTGTACTGATTCTGATATATATGAAAAAAATGTCCTTCATTTGTACTAATTTCTGGTCTGAGGCCTTCCTGTGAACCTAACTGAATGAAATAAACGGCAGCAGGTGTGCGGGGATGATTTAGGTTTGCATGCAGACGTTGTCACCTCCATGAATGTGTGACTACAGGGGCGTGCCTCCTTATTTACACACATGATTCCTGAATCACCTTAAAATACGGGGTTCTCTCCAAGAGGAGACTTCAATTAGATGAGAGCCTTAGGCTTCATTTCTATGTATGGTTTGAATGAGTAGTTAGGTAGGGATGCTAGCAGCCCTGATGAAGGCCTCAGACCCGAATGAGCTTTAGAAGAGGCCGAAACATGGTGGCCTTTTCACAAAGTTGATTGAGTCATTGTTACTCATAAACACCCTGGACAGGTTTTTAATCAGGTCTATGGTGCTCAAACAATAAACAGTACCTTCCCTTGGGTGTACCTTAAGAAATGTTTACTTTTCTGGATCCCTGCAATTTATTTAGGAACTCCCCTATGTGGTTGAGTCCTCCAACTGGTATTCATCTACCATGGTATGGAAAGATGCCTATGATGATGCATGCCACGATAAGTAGTAGGTAAGGCGTCTATTCCAAAATCTTTTGATTTCTTTCCTGGGCTGACCATACAACTAAAACCTGGTTGCCTGTGTGTGTTTAGTTACTCAGAAGGAATGTAATATAAATTGTCTCACTTTGAAGTCTGAGAAAGAAAAATAAACATCAAGCACCCTGAAAGAGACAGTCTGACATATGACTTTTGCCTTTGAATGCACAGCAAATGTGACAAGATAGAATCAATGTCATGTCACGCCTCAGGCCTAGTCATCGCCTAGAGTACTGATATGTTTTAATTGTATTCAAATATTTGTTACCACCACACTTCAGATTTACAAAAAATGTGCTTCATTTGTACTAATTCAGATATATTCTAAAACATCAGCGCAGTCGTTTTTTGTTGTGAGCTAGAGCAAAAAAAAATCCTACATCCTCTCCTCTCATATGGCTTACTCAGCAGGATTGCCTCGCAAATTCCCTCACTTTGAAGTCCGAGAAAGAAAAATAAACACCAAACTCCCTAGAAGAGAGATACTGGCATTTGATATCTGTCTTTGAATGCACAACAAATGTGACAAGATAAGAGCAAGATTTAAAGGCCGGTTTACAGAAAGGGATTTTGTGGAAGAATACAGTAAACAAAGTTTGAGAACCGGGAGGGATGAACTGAAACTGGACAGCCTAATGCAAATATTGCCAGCAAATAGGCAAAAAAATGTGAGTTACAAACCACCCAGTTAGCGGTAAGCAACGAGTGGAATGCATTCCTAAGCCTGCTTTCCGAATGTCCCCATAATGTCTTTAGCAAACCAGGCAGCTGAGCTGCCTGGTAGAATTAAATCTAAAAACTGGCTACACACTGCCCTTTTCACACCGGCCAATTTGGTAGTACTCCAAAGTTCCAGGGTGCCCGACAGGCAAGTCCAATACTGCTTACATTAATAGGTTTCGTATCCCTCAGTCTGTTTCAAATGGTGTCAAGTTTGATATTTCTTCGCCTGCGTGTTTCTTACAGTAAAAGGGTTGTTTGTCTGTTTCTGAGCCTGTTTCTTAAGATGTTTTGTCTTTCTTCCTGGGCCTATTCCTTATGGTAAATGGTTTTGTCTTTCTTCAATTGCCTGGTTCTTAGGGTAAATATTTTTGTCTTCCTTCCCTGGCCTATTTATTAGGGTAAATGGTTTGGTCTTTCTTTCTTTGCCTGTTTCACAGTAAATTGGTTAGTCTCTCTTACTTGGTCTTTCTTACAATGACTACTGGTAGTGTATGATTCTGGCGGTGACAGATTGGGTATCTAGTCTCTATCTCAGTTTGCTTATTAGACTGGCAGGTTGGTCTCCGGACCTCATGAAGCTTATTATAGCGAGAGGTCTGTTCTCCTTTTCTGGGTGTTTAAAAAAAAAAAAATGTATGTGACATGTTGTCTCCCTGTTTTGTTTCTTTTTGCAACAGGTTAGGCCTCGCTTTCTCAGTCTGTTTCTTAATGAGAGGTTCGGTCTCCTTTCCTTAGTCTGTTTCAGATAGTTTAAAGTCTGGGCTATCTCTAGGTCCCTTCTTTATAGGTTTAGTTTCTCTTCTTAGGTCTCTCTTCCTCGGTCTGTCTCTTACAGTCACTGGTTTTCTTTCTCTCTCTTCCTGAGTCTATGTCAAGTCTGCGTCTCTTTCTGAGTCTGTTTCTTGCAGTGATAGTCCTGGTCTCCATTTATCGGTTTCCTTCTTAAAGTGACAGGGTATGTGTCTCTACCACTGTCTGTCTCTTATTGTGACTTGTTTGCTCTCGCTTTCTCGGTCTATCTTCCGCAGACTATTTCTTGTTCTGACAGTTTTCTTCTTGCTCGGTGTGTTTTCTTTTAGTAATGGGCTGGGCTCTCTTGCTCTGTTCCTTGAATTGACATGTCTTCCTTGCTCTGCTACGTTTAGTGTCGTGTCAGGCCTCTCTACCTCTGGTTGCTGGTTGCTTGTTAAAGTGATAGTCAGGCCTCTTTACTTAGGCCTCTTTCTTACAGCGGCAGGCCTCTGTACCTCGGTCTCTTTATTAAAGTGACAGGTCAGGCCTCTCTTCCTCCATGTGTTCACCTAGATACACCTCACACGCCCCTGTTGTTTCAGACGTCTGGTGACCAGCGCCTCTTTTCGCAGAGGCACCTCACACCTCCCCTCCTCCGTGAGGTGCACACGCATGTGGGGCTGATCTCAATTCCTCGGTGGGTTTCACACGAGGCCGAGAATGGATGCGGTGAGCTTTCGAAGCCGGCACAAGATCAATAAGAATCCAATCTTCCTGAGCCTCCTATACGATTATCCAGGCACCTTGTACCCAATCATTCAGCTCACCGGGGACATGTGATAAATGCTACTGATCACACGTTCAGTGAGGGCGGTGCAGGACCGGCGAAGCAGGAGGACATTGCGGGAGGGTAGGACGGTACAGGACGGGCAATTCAGCAGGGCAGGAGGAACGGGCAGGAGGGGCAGTACAGGAGGGCCTGCGCTTGACGGGGAGGATGTGCTCAGTAGGGCACCAGGGGTGGTACAGAAGGGGCATGCAGGAGGACCTTGCGGGGCAGTACGGTTGGGGTAAGCCAAAGGACAGGAGCACCTGGGCAGGCAGGGCAGGAGGGCGAGAGAACCTGGGCTGTAGGGGCAGTACAAGGGGACCTAGCAGGTGGGTAGGAGACACGGTGCAGGAGGACAGGAAGACCTGCGCAGGAGGGACAGTGCAAGCAAGGGCAGTGTAGGTGGGTGTAGCAGCCGGGTAGGACGGGCAGTTCAGAAGGATCGGATGAGCTACACACGAGGGTGGGGGCAGTACAGGAGGGGGTATGCAGGAGCAGTGCAGGATTACCAAATAGGCAAAGTAGCCTATGGGCCCCACTACTTTTAGGGGCCCCACAGCAAAGGATCAAAATAATGGCTATTTGATCTTCAAAGTAAATTACAATCAAACTTTCTTAAATTCTTTCCAAAAGACAGGAAAAATGAATCAACTCAAAGAAATGAAAACTGTACTTGAAAGACTCTGTAGAGAAAATACTGTATTAATGTAATGTACCAATTAACAATTTAAAGTACATAAACCATAGACATCAGATTCACATAACAGTGTGTCTCTTAAAAGCTCATCTTCTGTCAGGTGCAAGTTGGTAAAAATAATCAGTGCAAACAAAGTACTTGTAATGTTTAGTTTTGTGTAATAAAACTGGTTTACTAAAATTGTTGGATAGTAAAATTAAAGACCTGCGCAGAAGGGACAGTGTGTGGAAGGGTAGTGCAAGTTAAAAATTAAGCAGGGTAGGATGGTTATTTCAGAAAGATCGGATGAGCTACACAGAAGCTCTCCTTCTACAACCCGACCCGGCATCTCCGCTCCGCCGACCTCACCCTCGCAACCGTCCCATGAGTCGCAGAACTACAACTGGTGGTAGATCATTCTTGCACCTCGCCGCCAAAACATGGAACACTCTTCCCACCCACCTGCGCCAGACCAAAGACCTCCTTACCTTCAGGAAACTTCTCAAGATCTGGCTGTTTGAGCAGTAGCATAACCTCCCCACCACACCTTCACACCCGCTCCACTCCTCAGCACCTTAAGACACTCACGGGTGAGTAGTGCGCTTTACAAATCCCTGATTGATTGATTGAGTAGGGCAGGAGGGGCAGTGCAGGAGAGCAAGTGAGAAAATGCAAAAGGGGCCACGAGAGAGAACTGGGGGACCTGTTCAAGAGAGCCAATGCAGGAGGGGCGATGCACGAGGAGAGGATCATTCACTCAGGAGCAGAGGAGCGAAGTGCAGGAGGGGCGGTGCAGGAGGACTTCCCAGGATGGCTTGAGGGGCAGTGCAGAACGACAGGAGTATTAAAGCCAGAGGGCAGGGGGGCCGATGTATGGGGGCAATGCCATCAAGGAAGAAGGCAGAAAGTGCTGTGCAGGAGGATGGTAGGTGCTACGCAGTAGTGCAAGAGGAGCAGTTCCAGTGGGGGGCATGGCTATGCGGAAGGCATTAGGATCCATCTAGGGACATAGCAATAACTATTGTAGAAGGCCTAGTGGCACCGGGGCCCACTTCATTGCATCAATGGCTGTTTTACCACTAACCAGGGAGCTGGGGTACATTTTCCTTGCTTGCATTGAGGCCCATGGTATCCTTGTTATGCCACATGGCAGTGCAGGTGGTGGAGTGTGCAGGAGAAGAGGAAATCTGTCAAATAGGACAGAAACAGCAGTTCAGCAGATTGGCAGTGCAAGTGGGGGGCAATGTGGTAAGGAGCAATTGAAGAGTAACTGCAGGAGAGTAGGAAGACAACAAAAACACATCTCTTCACACATGCCAAAAGACATACCGATTCCCTTGCACATATGCGCACACATCCCCAGGCACGCAGACCATCAGATGTACAGGCACTAATGCACGTGTTAAGAAGCATTCAGGCACATAAAGAACAGGTACACACACCAGCTCACAGACAAATATATAAACAGAGGGATCTATACTCACTTATCAATGAAGGGACAGAAAATCGACAAAGGGATTTTTGGACAGATGTATGATAAATAAATCCTTAATATAAAGGCAGATCGACAGATGCATAACTGGTACTGTGGAGACCCGGCAGTAATGTTCAGCTCCTCGGCAGATTCGCTAATATCTGAGAGTATTGAAAGGAGTCGGTCGTCAGCACCCATAAGATCTTTGGTGCCTCTTTGAAGAAATGGTTTGGATTATAAATCAGGCCAGCAGCCTTACATGCACCTGTGCGCATACAGACCAATAGACACACAGACTTCTGTACACAGAGACAACAGTCATGTAGGCACCCATGCACTGAGGACAAAGGAGACAAACACAAATGCTCAGAGGCTATCCTAAATAAATTCACATTTGAACACAAAGCAAAAGACATAGGCTAATTGCTGATGTCCGGAGTGTTTTTTTTTCCTTGGGAATACCGCTCAAGGCCACTACAAGACTTCCTATGTCTCTGAGACCGGAATTATCAGGTCCTCAGTGTCCTGCAGGCAGAGGACCCAAAGACCTGAGAGGAGGTGTGAAAGTCTGAGGACAGAGGTTACATGGCCCCCTCCTGCCCTCATACTTCAGCAAGGGGTGCGCAGAAAAAGTTAACCTCAACAGAGTACATTTATGTGGATTTGGGCCACGTTTTCCCCCCAAAAGAGTAAAAATAAAAACATATAGATGTTGATCAGCTATTCTCTGGTCCCTTTGTTATTCCCCATCACAGAGGAAATTATTCACTCCCCAGTACCCCAAGTTAAGTTCAAGGACACAACAAAAAGGCATCAAAATACCCAAGTCTGAGAACATTTAGTTGCCCAGTCATCATAGGCAGAGACAGGGGTGGCTCCTCCTTTAGGGTGGAGGAGCTTCGCCCCCATCCCCGCCAGCAGCGGCATCTGCAAAACCTTTACAAGGAAACATGCTAAACTGAGTATATTATTGTTTTCTTGTAAAGGGGCGGGCCACGGGGGTGACGAGCTGCGAGGGGGAGTGCACTCCCCCTCAGAGCCCATGTGTTTGGCTGGCCATCTCGAGCCGGCCAAACACGCTGGGCTGGAGAGAGCCTGCACAGTCTCCCAGACTGCCTCGGAGTGCCCTGGCTGGGCTCTCCCAGCCAATCCTGATTCTGCTTCGAGCAGCATCAGGACTGGCCGCAGGGCAGACTGGGAGCCTGTGCCTGCACTCAAGGACAGATGGAGCGATATGGCGTTGGTGGCGAGCAAGATAAGTGTTTATTTTCTTTTTAATTTAATTTTTATTCCCCCATTTCCTCCCCCCGCGTGCCGTCCGCCCCTTCCGCACTTAGAGCCACGACTGGGTAGAGGCACCGTGAACATTGGACACTAGACACACAGACAGCCATCCACAAATCCCAAATGGCATACTGCCACCCGAGCAAATAGAAAATATTTTTTAAAGATCCTCATCCTCATGCATCTTTATGAGTTGGTGTAATGCTCAAAAGCACAGACATACAGTTTCATAGGCACAAATAATCAGGTGTACAATATACCTGCACACGCATCATCAGGTCACATTAGCTGCTTGCCACTGAAAATACAGACACATACCCAGCAAACAGATAGGCATCCCTCTGTGGAGAGACACATAGACAAACAGGCACACATCAATAGCGGCATAAGAAATGGACAGAAGAATAACTGGAGAGAGACACGAAAGAAAAAAACGATTATTAGCTGGGCAGGTGGATGGATGCATAACTGGTACAGTGCAACGGAGGAGGATTAATCTCCAGCCCACCAGCAGATCACATCACATTCAAGATTGAAAAACTTGCACACAGAGCAAAAAAGACAAAAATAACATACATGGAGGCTAGCAAGCATGAAAGCATTCTTATAAAATGAATAAAACCTAAGTGAACCGATACATACACAAGCAACACACCTTTAGAGATGGCAAACACACATACAGCCAAATGTATTTATGCAATATTTTTATGGTGTGAATCTAGCCAAATGGCAGCGGAGCACAGCACAAGGTCAAAGCCAAGCATCAAATCAAGGAGTGACAGGAGAGATAACTGGTTTGTGGACCTTTAATGCCTTGTGGTGTAGTATCCTTAAAAAGGTGCATCGTCACCTCTTTCCTTTTGCTTTTTAAATATTGAGATCTTTTTCCAGATCCTGGTTTCACAGATAGAAATAGCTTGCTTTCCTGTTTTTTTCTCTTTTTCTACACTTCTTAGTCTTTATAAAGGAGTCAGCTGTTTTTAATCAGATCTGGGCAAATTTACGTTGACATTATTTGCACGATTTCGGTGATTTTGCATTAGGCTTGTGATGCCAAGTTCCTAAAATGACACAATTATGCCACTTAGTGCAATTTGTCATAATTCACAGTAAAAGTTTACAGCAAATGCACAGAAACAATAGAATCTGAGCAGCTGTTGTTCGCAGTGCTCTTGCTTAAATGCATCCGTGCACCAAGGATACATTTCATGCTAAAATATAGTAGGAAATGACAGCTTTGTATTTTTCATGTAATGGTCCATAATTTCATCTATTTTGCAGTAATTTTGCAAAAGCAAATTATGTGAATTTTCACACTCCTAGATTTAAAGATGGTGCAGGCCACAAAGGTAGACAATTGAGATCCAACATGATGGGAATGATGTGACCATATTTCGTCAGGCCCTGCATAAGACATGTTGTGTCATGTAGGAATCTCTTAAGGGGGACCAGTATGGAGTCTGGGAGGCTATATCATAAAATGTTACTTCCACCTAGTTGAGAAAGTACAAGGACTTGAACAGCAGTTCTGAAATTGCCTTCTGGATGAAAAAGTTTCACATTCTTTAGAATAGAGCGCCAATACCAGGCTGTCTCTTGATTTTTGGCAACGGGTACCTTGAAAGAGAGGTTGGTGTCCAGGGTGAGTTGAAGCGACTTGGTATGCATTACAGAGAATGATATCAATTAAAGTTTAACATAGAACAAGGAAACGAAAGATTAATATAACATGCAACTTTACTAAAGCAGACTACTCTCCATTTTAGTTATTAAGGATTGTGTCACCATGACATGCTATCATTTAACCAGTGAACACTTTTGTGCCAAAATCATCTATGCTAAGCTGCAATTTTGAAGTTCTTGGAACAATCATTTGAATGTCCAGGCATGGCTACAAATGCCAAAGTCAATGATGCAGCAAGGGTAGTAAGGTCCTTAATGGGGACACGGACCAAAAGGTATAGTGATACCCATGCATCCCAGTAGTGCTGCACCAGTGGAACTAAATCCATGGCACAGATAAACACTCATAAATCTAGACAGAGTTTTAAACTCCCAGACATACCCTCAAAATCACAGCAATAATTAGGACAGGCCCAGGAATAAGAGGCTCATACATAGGTATAATCACTTATGGCAATTTGTAGCCACTTAAGCCCAGTGCAGCCTCCTAAGTGCAGGTATAACCACAATGTTTTGGTTGAGTACTTTGTGAAACTTAGAGAGTTTTTTGTCTTCGTCTGTATATTGGCCCCTACTGATCCAGCACATCACATATCTCATCCTCAAAGGACTGTATGCTGCTCCTTCCCATCCTGTGTCCAATGCCACTTTACAGCCCTAAAGACTTTTGCAGTTTCAATATTTCACAGTCATATTGACTCTTTACAGGGCGTCCAGAGCCACCTTAGTTTGATCAGGTGTATCTTCCAGGTAGGGCTAAACACTTCAATGTCATCTTCGGATGAAAGACACAAAAAATCTTTTCCAGCCTTGGCAATGTTCAGAGGAATATAAAGCTTAGCGTGGATTCTTTAAGTCATTTTATTTGGAAAATGTAGTGTATCTCAGCAGTGGAAAAGGCTTTCTTTTCCCGGGCACAAGATTCAAGGACAAATATTCAGTGTTCTTTCGGCGAGCCAGAGGTGCCCTGGAACTTTCCAACAACATAATTTTCCACAGTTCTGCCAGTTCATAGACCATGGCTGGCATCAATTCTTGTGACATGCTGAGCTACTAAAACTTCATGCAATAGCAGAGGTCTTTCTACAACTGTCAGAACCAACACTACAGGATTTAACAATACTCAGATTGGGTTTACTCAGTGGCTGCTCCTATGCTAATGTGGAGGACCGTTGACCGTTACCCGCTGCCTTGAGCAGAAAAATAAAATGATAGTAACTGATCGTTATTGACATTTTATTTTTAGCTGAGGTAGCAGGATAGGGTGGGGTAGGGCTGGGCTGGAGGGGCCTAAAGGTAAGAGTGGTTCATGCGTCTTAAGTGCGCATGTCTGTTTGCCAGCTGTGTTGACCGGCCAAACAGACATGTGAACTTTGCATTTCTCCACCCAGCTGTATTTCATAGCTGGGAGGAGAAAGTGCACAAGGTGCCACTCCCTCTCTGAGCGCCGAAGCAGGGCGCACACACAACAGCCCTGTGACCGGGACTGCCCATGTTAGAAAATGATGCTAGGAGATGCCAAACTATGCTCACCAGGTCTTATTTCTGGAGACTTGCAGGAAAACAAATCCGCCAAACGTTGATAGGCAAAATTTGACCGGAACTTTATGTTACAAGAGTAACACAGAGTCACCAAATTCTGCCAATTCCACAAGCAGAATGAAACATTCTACCCACCCCTGCTAATAAGTGCTTGCTCATGTCATTGCAGAGATGTGAAAACACTTTGGCAAACAGGTCACAAACTTCTTCTACTAGACAGGTGTTAGTCACTAGAGAATTTTACTCTGTTTCCATCTACTGAGAGATCTTTTTTTGGCTCCTTGTAGCCAATCTTGGATCACAAGAAGAGCTGCCAAAGTGCCCTCGATTAGTATGAGTACACCATTTGGGGTTTGACTGGTGGCACCAATGATGATTAATGAATTTAGTTCAAGTGTATGGGATGCCTTATTTGTCGAACTTGCGGACAAAACAGACCATTTTAAAGGTTTAGAATCTCTAAGTAACTAGTAAGGGGTGCCTTCTGATCGTATACATTCCTTGAGTAGCTTGTAGATTGCCTGAAGTTTGCCTTTGTCTTCCATTTTATGTATTACCCTAAGCATTTCCTCCCAAGAACCGGCATGCAGTCTACCATATATATTGTGGCTGACCATACCCTCCTAGCTATCTGCCACCTATATAAGGGGGCATACATTGAGTGACTGAAAAGAGGGTTTAATGGGCTGAAATCTACTCTCCTTTGCCACTCCTCCTGAAAAGCAGGCAGCAAGAATTTCAGGAGGATGACCCATTTTCTCACCAAACCTCCCTGTCATTCAGAGAGATCACAAGCCTTTTCCTAGGCCCTGCTTCATGATCTAAGGACTACCTATAACACATGCCATTCTCCCCTGCTTTCACAATGCAAAAATTACTTATCCATCTCACTCTGGCCTAGAGTATGCAATCATTTTGGAATGTGTGGATCGGGAATATCAAATACAGAATACTGTTGGACATTAATATCAAAGGCAAAATATAGAGGGACAAAATAGTTAAAGGTAAGCAAGATTTTCTATACCTTACCCCACATGTTTGTACCTTAACCATATATATATATCTTCAAATTAGGTAAATGTGATGTCAAGAACAATAAATAGATAAAGCCCTAGAGACACTTATCTTTTGATATTTGGTGCCTTGATATTTTGGCTACAATATTAGTGTTCCGCCATAATGTGTACTCAATATTCCAGAGAAATATTTGAAAGAGAGGCAGTCTCAGTGCCTTAAATAAGTAAAGGGTATTTGTACCATCAGCACCTAGCAGCTCTTACACTGATGGTCACCTCCAAAGAGAAAGCACTCAATAACTGGATAACTTTGAGTGTTCTGTATAAGGCTTCTCTTACTGAGCCTCCCAGAAGAGCAGGCTGTGATATTGTTAAGAAGATCTTCACCATCCAAGCTCTCTGTGAGCTTATTCGCAAATGACCGTCTCAAGATCATCCTTTACACCCTCTTTTTAAACGCGCCCCCAAACTTAAGTTGTACCTCAGCAACAAGATACTTAGAGTGTCCCCAGTAGTTGTTTCTTAGGTTTCAACATTTGGTAGTAAGCTAAGGCGTTACTGACTCCAGAATATCTGAGTGAAGTGACTCATGTGCTTCTTAAATCGAACTCTACATAGAAAGGGTCAGGTTTTATGTCATAACGTCAAGGAAACATTATGGTTCATCTGACTATAATCCCTCAACCAACTATAAGAGCCCTCCCAAGGGCTCTTTGTAATCTCCTTCTATGTGAAAGTAAAGATCCAACAGCTGGAGAGTGGAAGTCAGCACTAGGCAGTTGTGCTTTATGTGACCCTTCACTCACCAATTAAAGCAATCAACCATGACCTAAATTGGGCATTACTTGACCTTTCCCTTTCTGGTCGCATTGGTAAGTCCAAGTTCCCATGATATTTCTTGCCTTCTTCTGAGTCCTGTTAAATTTGCTGTCTATTAGGGGCTTCTTTTGGATTCTCATGCATTGGTTTTTTCCCCCCGTAACTATAGCATATTTGTAATCTTGCTGCTTGTGGATTACCCTCTTTTCTAATTTAGCAGCTGCTGCTGGCTGTAATTTGGGTTCAGGATTGTGTAAATCAGTTAGCTGATGTCTTGGCTCCACATCGTAAAAATATGTCAGTCACTCGTTTTGGAAATGGCCCTTTTTGCAGAGTTCTCCCCAAACTTTTTGCCTGGTTCCTCCTATTTTTTCTGATCTGTTATTGCTTGTTTTAGGACTTGGGCACTTCACCACTGCTGACCAGTGCTAAAGTGCAAGTGCTCTCCATCTAAATTGGATTGGTGATCAGGGGTGAGAATATGACTTGTATTTGTACTTGACAAAATTGGTGAACACTACTTCCATATTGCAGACCATTACACAACCACAATGCTGGTTTTTACTTTTTGATCTTTTTCTTTGTGCCTTCTGGAGTTTTTGTGCAACCTCTAAGTTTCATCCACAATCATGTCTCAGTCCGGTGAGCAAGCAGTAGTTACTTCAGATTTGGTGTTTGAGTAGGGGAGGCTGGAAACCTAATTGGTGCCTCAGCTCAAAAAGTTCTGCGAAGAGTTCAGGTGGCGTTTTAGAGGCCTTACTAGAAAGGAGGAGCTTGCAAAGGCACAGACGGCCTGGTTGGCAGCCAGGGAGGCTGGTGAGCATGCAAAGGTGAACAGCATAGATTTGGAGGAGAAGAGTCTACATGTAGGGGTGGGGGGCGAGCGCAATTCCACTGGTGGAGCTAACAGAGTTTTTTGCCCTGCAGAGTTCGTCCTAAAACTCCGCTAGCCCCGGAATTCAGTCCAGTTCCGTAGGCAGTGAAAGAAAGCTGCTTTCAGACCTCTCCTGAATGCACCCGATCTAGGGAAGCACTAAGCAGGGTCATTCAGGACTCCATGGATTACGAAACTCTGTCTTCATGGAATTCCACGGAGTTTGTAACCAACTCTGTGGAATTACGCTGAGTGGAACTCCGTGAACTCCGCCCAGGACTATCTACATGGTGATTTGATTTTGAGGCACAACAGGATATGCCTGGGGGGAAGGCACCCTCCTAGGCAGGAAGCAGTATTTCTTCCAAGGGTCTGACTCCAGAGGAGCTAGAGGACAGGCAGGAGGTTGGAAGCACTCTTTAGATATTGAAATGCCCGGTTAGAAATGGAGGCTAAGAAACAAAAGTTGTATGTGGGTGAGACAGGGTCTCCAACAGAAGAAGAAGGGGAAGGTCAAGGGAGACACAGACAAGTCCAAGCATAAGAGGGAGAAAAATGTTCTCACGTCCCTTCTGACAGGAAGAGGGAGTTTTTGGTGGCTAGTGGCCCAGGGCACCCCATTTTGAACCCCATTGCTTTGAGTGTTCCCAGCTAGTACATAAGAAAGGGGGCTTTGTCTGTTCCAAGAAAACCCCCACTGGTGGCCCCAATGTGGCCTTAGGGGGAGATAATCCTCAGGGGCAGGTCATAGACAATGCCTTAATCTCTCTTAGTTAGGAGGTGAACTCAGAGGGTGAGTTGGTGACCCCAGAGGGTGGGAGGTGTAACTTCCACCAGTTGGAAGTGGAGGGGCTCCCAATCACTGCTGTGTGGGACACCTGGGCTAGGCGGACCATGTGTGGAAAGGCTAGTTTTCCTAGAGCAGTACACCGGCCTGGTGTGTAGAGTGACTCCAGCCCATGGGCAGGACTTTTTCCACCCTATGGCTCTGGTATCACTAGAGTGGGGTGGAGAGGTGACGAAGATAAGGGTCTTAATTAGTCCCCAGATTCCCATAGACAGTATTCTGGGGAACGAGTTGACCCGTTGTCAAGGGAACTGGGAAGGGCAGCCACCAAAGGTGCTCAAACAGTTCAGTTTTATCGGTGTACCACTCCAAAGTGGAAGGTACAGGACCCCATCAAGAGGGGCAGGAGAAGGGAGAACCCACCCCTGTCCCCTGCTCAGCCTGAGGGTAAAGACCTTAACTTGAGTGACCAGTCTCAGGATATCACCCCTGAACTGTAAGCGGTGAAGTGGGAAAAGGGTGCAAGGCACCTGGGGCTACTGCCCTTAACTTTTTGAAACCACAGAGGCTAAAGACCCCGTGATGGCCTGGAGCCTGGCTCTTGACACTGACCGCTGTCAGTGGCCACTGTTGGTTTTTGACCTTGTGGTCAGAGTTTTACCTGGGTTGGGAACCAAAGTCAGGCTCAAGGGTAGAATGGGCCGCATCACATTGTTGGCCATGGTGGTACTCTCTGACTACTGGGATGCACCTGTGAGCAAGGTAAGGGTAAGTGCTGCACAGATGGAGTCCACAGATGAGGCAAAGGGTTCTCCCTGGGTTACGTCAGTGGGCCCTGAGAATGTAGATATAGGGATCCACCTGGGTTCAGAAAGGTGCAGAACTGGCAAAAGCCCCTGCAGTAGTGGGCCATTGTCCAGGTTCTATTTGCCTAAGTAGGGAAGTCCAGCAAGGTATTGATTGTCCTATCCTGGATTTAGGCTGGGAGGGGATCATGTTGGAAATGGCCCTTTCTGTAGGGTCTCCCCTGTCTTTTTGGCTTCTGACCTCCTGGTTTGATCCTGTGCTGAATTTTGTTTTTGCAGGCTTTAGGACTCTGGGTACTGTGCCACTGCTGACCAGAGCTAAAGTGCAAGTGCTCTCTGTCTAAGTGGTCTTGGTGATTGGTTTTTCCATGATTGCCATATTTGATTTACTAGTAAGTCCCTAGTACAGTGCACAGTGTGAGCCCACGACCTGTAAATGAAATGCTATTAGTGGGCCGACTGCACAGATTATACCACCCACATGAGTATCCCTGTAAACATGTCTTAGACCTGCCACCGCAGTGTCTGTGTGTGCAGTTTTAACTGACAGTTCGACTTGGCAAGTGCACCCACTTGCCAGGACCAAGCCTTCCCTTTTACCACATGTAAATCACGCCTAAGGTAGGCCCAAGGCAGCCCAGTGGGCAGGTTGCCGTGTATTTAAAAGGTGGACATGTACTCATGTGTTTTACATGCCCTGATAGTGAAATACTGTTAGATTCGGTTTTCATGGTTGCATGGCCTATCTCTCCCATGGATTAATATGGAGATTGCCTTGAACTAGCTTTTTAGTGTAATTTCCCATCAGGAGCAGATAGAGATGTGGAGTTTGGGGTCTCTGAACTCACAATTTTAAAATATATCTTCTGGTGAAGTTGGTTTTTAAATTGTAAGTTGGAAAATGCTTCTTTTAGAAAGTGGGCATTTTCTTGCATAACCATTCTGTGCCTCTGCCTGGCTGCTAGACACACATCTGGGTCAGGCTGACAGTAGGGCTGTTTGTGAATTCACTTTAATCAGTCACACAAAGGGTGTTGAGATGTGTCCTACTTATCCTGATGGGTCTTCCTGGGCTAATGTGGAAGGAGGAGCTGACACTTGCACCTGAATAGGGCTATGCCTCTCCTTACACAAAGCAGTCTCCAACCCCCTGTAGTGTGTCTGGGGCCAGGGCAGAAAATCCAGGGTCTTGTGCACTACAAAGACTTTCCTTTGAAGTTTGCCTACTTCAAAGGCAGACATGAGTATAAGTACTGGGCCTCTGAGACCACAACTTCAGCACACTTCTGGACTGAGGACAATCTGCCAGGAAGGAGAGCCAGATGCTGTAGGTAGAACTGCCACTCTGCCTGTTGCTTTGTTGTGTTGGCCTGCTGCTTGCTGCATTTGTCCTGGCAGTGAAAGGTATGGACTTTGCTTTCTACATCCTGCTTTCTTCCAGGTTCTTCAAGGGCTTGAACTGACCTTCGCCTCCTGTTAAGGAGTCTCAGGGACATCAAAGAGTTAATCTGTTAGTGCCTTGACTCCTCTTCTGGGAGTCTTGACTTGCCAAGTGGTGCCAAATCCAGTCCCTGGGCCCTTGGAAGTGGAAACTTGTGTCCTGAGGAAGAAAACCCACAAATCAGATCGCTGTGGCTGAAAATCAATGCATCACTGGGCTTGCGGAGGACGAATCAACACAGCGCCTGCCTTGTGACTGAAGAATCAATGACGCGGCAGTAGGATAGATGCAGCGCCTGTTCGACTGTGGCTCCATCATCGCTGTGCATCTGGATTTTCCCACGCACCGTCCCTGGGTGTCATTGTTGCTTAAACCCGCACTACAGCAAGGAACCGAGGCTGCGTGACTAGAAACAAACACATCATCTCTCCTGCGGGGAGAGAATCCACACATCACCTCCCCTGCCGGTAAAGAACCAATGCATCGCCTCTTCTGCAGGGACAGGATCGATGCATCACCTCCTCTGTCAGTAAAGAACCGATGCATCACCTCTCCTGTGCAGAAAAGGTACTGATTCATCGCTTTGTTTTCTGGTGCCTCACCTCCTCTGTATCCCACATCGTCTTTGTTTTTGACTCGTCCCAGGTAAAGTGTGTTAAAAACGGACAGCCATTGATTCCTCTGGATTAAGACTGTTTGCAATGTTTTAAAAGTGATATCTTTGATTATGTATTTTGGATTTTTGTTGTTCTGGTCTTTTTTTATTCAGATAAATATTGCCTATTTTTCTAAATTGGTGTTGAGTCCTTTTGTGGTGTTTCACTGAGTTACTGTGTGTGTGTGTGTGTGTGTACAAATACTTTACTCATTGCCTCTGAGATAAAGCTGACTACTCATGCCAAGCTAACTAGAGGGTGAGCAGGGGTTATCTTAGGTGTGAGACTCCCTTGCCCTGACAAGAGTGTGGGTCCCTACTTGGACAGGGTGTAAACTAACTGCCAAACCGATTTCTAACAGTCCTCTAGCTAGTTAAACTGTTTTTCACAAGTAATAGATTTATTTCCCGTCATTTGCCTATTCAGATTTTTATGCACACTAAGAATCAAATCTGCACAAAAGTGTTTTCGACTCTTAGAGGCATTCTTAGAGCTGATATACTACTTGATATACTAAGCTTGAATAAATTTGCATTGTCCATAAATTTGACTGATTGGTGATCATTTGTTCTACTGTATTTGTCATGCAATCCTGAAATCAGCACATTCCCTCTGAGTGATGTGAGGCAGCCTCTTAAACCGGCTTTCTTCTCATCATCATTGAATTTGTGTATATCTTATGAAAGGTAGTAAGGTAAACATATATGCACATATGACCCTATGATGAAGTTCCCAACAAGTTCTTTATGGATGATAAGTAAGGCAGTGGGTAGTTTCTACATACTGCATAGAACATATAGGCCATAGGTGTTGAATTCTTTTTCTGCAACTGAAGTGATTTATCTCCAGCCCATGATGTAGCTTCATCTCCCCTAGATACTAGTTTGCTCCCTTTCATCTTTCCCCCTACCCTTGTTAGCCTGCCACAGACCCAGAATCTCGATTTCCCTCTGGTTTTTGTTTGGCACCTCCCAATGCCCTAATCCTAAATATCTTCTATTTGAGCTGCTTAATCTGCAGGGAGGACTTCTAGGGAGTAGTATTGGTCTTTGACGTAGCAGAGGTATTGGTGTGAGGGTGTTGCAATCACATTTTACTATGCATCTGCAGCATTCTTTTCTCCCTGGCATCTACGAGCCAACTCTAGCAAATCTAATTTTGATATGCTGGGTTTCTTGTAGCCTAGAGGTTGACCTGAGCTCATCAAGATTCAAAGCAACTTAGAGTGACTCTATAATGTCTGGAATATTTGCCATCTTCCATCTGATTTCTGACTGTAAAACTAGGCTGTTGTTTGATTTTTCAATGCCCCTGAATTCATCATCACAATCTACATTGCTTGCCCACTTAACACCTGTTCTGTGAAACCTGAGGCAGATGTTTAAGAGTAAATACCAGTGGTTAGCATTTTCAATTTCCCTGCCTTCTCCAGGGTAGCAGATACAGATTTGCTGCAAGTGGGTGACGAAGACTCTTGTAGATACTTGACTCTCCAAATTGAGGTGACAAGGTGAGCATGGTGTGCAAAAGAATTAAGGATTGGAGTTCTTCCCCAATCAATTGCCAGTGGTTAGACTTACTACGAGCATTGCTCCCATCATCTTTTGTGTATTTGATGTACTGCCCTAAGTGACAAGGGTAAGCCCAGACGTGGGTGCCATGTTCACTATGCCACTGGAATCAATCTATACCTGACTGAAGAGCCCCAATCAGGGCAAAACCTGTCTTGAGTTGCTTGTTTTAAAATTCAGGGAGCATCTCACCTGGCAGTTCAGTCTGGAATTTTCCAAGTGGATCAGGATCAAGACTGATTTGCATATGGCTGGGCCCAAACTGAGGTGGCATGGTGGGTAAAAGAACAATGAATTGGAGTATTACCCCAAGTGATTGCCAGTGGATATGCTTACTGCAAGCATTGCTTCCGTCACCTTTTGAGTGTTTGATGTACCGCCCTAAGTGGCAAGGGTATGTCCAGACTTGGGTCCAGTGCTCACTGTGCAAAAGGAACAAAGCTACACCCGACTAAAGAGCCCCAAAAAGGCCAAAATCGGTCTTGGGTTGCTTGTGTTCCGATTCAGGGAGAAGCTGGCTTGGCAGTTCAGGCTGGTCTCTTCTGATTGGACAGGCTCCCAAGTGATTTGCATGTCCCTGGGTCTAAACTGAGGTGAGCAAAAGAACAATGGGTTCAAGTGCTACCCTGAGTGATCACCATTGGTTAGATTTAGTGGAAACATTGCTCCAATCACCTTTTGTGTGTTTGATATCCTTGACTTTCCAACAGTACTGTGAACATGCTGCAAGGGTTACTGTGGAGAAGAGTGGTTTAGGTTTGAACACAAATATAGTCTGATACAATACTCCCATACAATAATGTCATTGTTGTTCTTTAAGAAAAGAGCACATCGGGAATGTAGGTGCAGTTAAAATTAGGATTAATCTAATCTGAAGATTTTATCATGTTTACATGATATGAACTCAAATTGCTTAATTTGCTGAAAAATTATTGTTAATCGCTGTTAATTAATTATACTCAGTGTTATTCAATAAGGCAAAGACCATCCTCAAGATGGTTTCACTTTCTGAGAAGCTGCTACACTCTCGAGAGTAGAGTGTCATTGAAAGGATCAAAGAGCCATGTCAAAATTACAAATATATTAATATCTATCAGATTTTCCTCTTAGGTTGAATCGTTGTACCAATGCAACTCATTGAGTTCTACCACGGCTCTTAGCGCTGCCCAGTCACTCACTCAAGTGGATTTAGGTCAACTAAAATGCAAGTGGGATGCTTCTAGTTGGCAAATTGAGTGTTGTGGAAGAGATTGAAATATGTTTGAGTCTCATGCCTCCTTGTATGGGTTGGAGAGAACAGACATTCTGCTAAAGGGGTCAAGTTCACATCCAAAGATCAGGTTAAGCACGGGTGCCAAGGAATGCCCCTTGATTGGATAAAACCTTGCATCTGTTCCCTGGAGGATATTGTTCAATCTTAGGTGATTGTATGTCTGTGTAGAGAGATTGACATCAAGAATTTCTAGAGTTACAAGAAACACACAGATGCCTAACATGCCCATTATCACTGTTTGCACCAAGCAATTGTGAGGGAGTGATGGAGACCCTAGTTTAAGATCAGGGTGACACCAAACGTTTAATACAAATGTCCAGAACTATATGGGGTATATGGCATAGTAGTATGTTTTAAATGGTTTTGGGCCTGTCACAACCATACTGGATCACAAAAAGAGGATTTGGGAGGATGGGTTTTGACATTTAAAGTGAATTAGAAACCAAGTAGGAATTACTTAATTTAACTGGAATGTGGAAAGAGAAATGCCATCACAGTCTGTTTAGTCTGAGTCACACTCTGGGAAGCTCTCCACCATTTTCAGGAACGCTGGCATGTTGAGCATCTGAACATCCACAGTTTAATCTCACTCATTCACCTTGGCACTCAGGGGCATATTTACAAGAAAGTGGTGCATTGGTGCCAATGCTTCAGTTTTCTTGCGTCACTCCTGCCCCACCTAACGACACCATGGTTGCGCCGTATTTACAATACGGTGCCCCATGGTGGTCGTTAAGACAATAGCTTCAACATTTTTGGAGCTATTGTGGCACTTTGCTGCACTAGCATTAAACATTTTGACGCTAAAAGCACAGGGAGGCCTGTTGATTAAAGTAGGTGCGTCTTTCTAATTAACTCCTGCTCTGAACATGCGTTACAAATGTCAGACAAAATGGCACTGTGAAATGTTGTAAATTTCACTGCGCCATTGTTTTGGGCTTCCCTGTGTCGGAATCCCCCTCTGCATACCTTATGCCTGGTGTAGGCATAATGTGGTGCAAGGGTTTACAAAGTGGTGCAATGCAAGCATTGCACCACTTTGTAAATACGGCGAGGTCTCCTTAACGCTGCCTTAATGTAAAAACACATGATTATAGGGTGGCACAAGGTGACTCTAGGGTGTTGTGTAAATATGTCACAAAATGTTCAATCCTGGGCATCAGGGATTTGGGGCCTTGTGGTTTGGCTATTCCTCAAGCTGGTACTCCATGTAGGCTGCAGGTTGTAGTGTCAACCGGACCTAGCTGTTTGTCAGGGTGAAGGTCTAGAGCAGTTTCTGTCACCACAGACTAGCTTTTCTTATCCTTAAAGTGCACAGCAACTTCAGGTGGCTCCACAGGATTTCAGTCTTGGTATCAGTGTCATGGACATGATCATCAATGAGTTGTCAGTCCTGGCAAGAACCCTCCTGCACCTGTCATGAGATCCTTGTTTAGTGTAATGGAGTCAGTACTCCAAAGTGTTTGACATTTGTAGGAAGCCAATATCCAACAAAGAATTAAGCTTTGGTTATGCTTTGTTCACATTTGGTGTTCTAAAAAGCCAAATCAGAGGGCACATTTGCTGACGTCCTCTGCTCAGGAAGGTGAGGAGTGGTAGGGCAGTTCAACATCTAAGAAGATGACAAATGACAATCCTGGCATAGACATCTGCAATGCATGTATGTTTTGTTTATGGTGAAGGTTCCAAGGCTGATCCGGGCAGTGTTGAAGTATTTTCAGCCAGACCACATGAACAATAGTAATCGGGGACTGTGTGGTATCATTTTTCTGTGAAGTTACACTTATGGCGACTGACTGTCATGTGTATACACCAGCATTTTATTTTACAGTTGATGTTCTTGCAAAAGAAAACATTCTCAACCCATGAAAGTTACATGGAAAAGTAGAGAAGTAGGTACACCTTGTAAGCTGCAGTTAAAAGCATACCAGAGTATACTGCTTGGGAATCAACCAAAACCTGGAACCACTCCTCGAGTGCACTTGTGGATTTCATACTATAAACCGCGGAGAGAAATGTGTACAAGTTGACTGCCTGAGCAAGGACCAACATCCACTCACTATGATGTTGCCTCAAAGGCCCAGTGTAGCTCACTTATGTGTAGGTACGGCCACAATGGCACTTCACAGTTACCCCCCTTAGGCAGATTTTGGGCCTGATTTAGAGTTTTAGGGACAGATTAGTCCATCAGAAATGAGACAGACATCCACCTACCTTATTATAAATGTACTATATTCAATGGCATGTGTAATAAGGCAGATGGAATATCAGTCACGTTTATGATGGAGTAATCCATACTCCAAACTAAATTAGGCCCTTCGTCTCAAATGTCAGTACAATATGTCATTATGAAAGTTTGGTGTCACATTACCGGTCTAGCAATCCAAAAAGCTGGTTAAGCCTCAAGTGCCCAGAGCCTACTTCACTTTGGCTAGCAAAGCCTCAAATGCCCAGGTCTTCTTTTTCATGCATAGCATTTGATTCAGATCTCATTTGCAGCCTGTACATGTGGTGGGCTAGACTGAAATGGCCAATGAAGGCTTTGAAAGTAGTGGCCTTGCATCAAATGGCAAGTGTGCTCCACATGGAAAGATATTGATTCTGATCCCTTGTGTAGCCACCTCTTGAGCAAGTATGAACCTTATGACGAGGACAGCTTACCAGCAAGCTCTTTTAGGCCCATGCCTCCTGCCCAGTCCCCCAAGCCCAGCTATAGTCTGAAATGGTGAGTGTAAAGCCTCAAATGCTTAGACAAGACCTACCACAATAGCCTAAAAATCCTCACAGTTCCCAAGGTTAGCTTCAAAGGGCAAATGTAGCATTGAAATATGCTTATTGCCTGGAGTGACCAGTGCAGCCTCATCCTTGCAATCCCACCCCATTCCTACTTATGGTAGTCCTAGGTGCAGTAGTGGTCAAGCTGCAGATGCCAGAAACATGCTGCGTGTGGCTGGAGGTGATGGAAGCTGTGAGTGCAAGCACCACTCATCCTACTTTCTGTACTCTGCTTGCTTCATTCTGATGACACGTTCTTGGTATAATGAAGGACCTCTGAAAACCCTCCACTGGTCTTTCAAAGCCACATAGTTTGAAGCAGAGGGGATCGTGGGGGTTGGACAAGGGGTGGGGCCTCCCACACCTTCCCGTACTCTCACCCCCTTGACACCCTCTAATTTGTTGCTGGGGCAAAAGGCACGTCAAAGAATAGGAACTGCAGAAGCTAACGATGTCTCTCAGACCCTTGCTTACCTTTTATTCTGAAGCGCCCTTTGGAGGCTATAAGGCCAGGGGGTCTCAAGCACAGTGATAAGGGACCAAGTGGAAAAACAGATATAATAATAGATACCGCTTGTAATCCCTAAATGTCAGTGTTGTAAGTAGAACAGCTGAAATGGAGAAAAGTGTAGTTGGGGGGGGGGGGGCATGTGACCTCATTTCGCATAGGTGACCAAACAAAAACATACTGAAGACAGAGTATGTAAAATTTGGAAACCTTACTCACACAATCATTATCAGACTGTTATCATTCCTTATTACACTGCGTAACTGCTATGTAAATAGAACGACAAGTAATTTCTTGGGAAGATGATTTATTAAACAACATGTCAACTATAAAGAATTAATACATCAACGTATTACATTTCTTCTCTAATTGATGCATAAAACTCTTCTTACATCTGACAAAAACTCTGTTCTCATGTATTCAAGACAAAGACATGTGTCATATATGCCATTAACATTTCATTATTAACATGCTGCCATTACTTGGCCTTAATAAAGATTATGGAAGGATGGTTTATATTGACAGGGGGCCTTCCAGGTGTAATTTAGACCTCATTTAATGAAGCACTGGTAAAGAAAAAAGTCTCCACAGAAAGGGGTTAGCTGAACTTTTGACTTTGCCAGTGTGTGTTGCTGACACTGAATAGCAATGACAAGAGAGTAACAATGTTTTTTGCTGGTACAAAACAAAAAGCCAAAATCCCTCCTGTTGGACCTGGCCCTTTTTGCATCCCTAAACTTTTTGCCTCCTTCCTCCTAACTTTTCTGACCAGTTTTTGTTGGCTTTAGGATTCTGGGCACTTTACCACTGCTAACCAGTGCTAAAGTGCATATGTTCTCTGTGTAAATTGTATGGTATTAGTGATTGGTTTATCCATGATTGCCATATATGATTTACTAGTAAGTCCCTAGTAAAGTGCACTAGAGGTACACTGGGCCTGTAAATCAAATGCTACTAGTGTGCCTGCAGCACTGGTTGTGCCACCCACATTAGTAGCCATGTAAACATGGCTTAGACCTGCCACTGCAGTGTCTGTCTGAGCAGTTTTAACACTGCCAATTCAACCTGGCAAGTGTACCCGCTTGCCATGCCCAAACCTTCCTTTTTCATATATGTAAGGCACCCCTAAGTTAGGCCCTAGGTCGCCCCATGGGCAGGGTGCAGTGTATGTTAAAGGTGGGACATGCACTGATGTGTTTTACATGTCCTAAAAGTGGAATACTGGCAAATTTGGTTTTCACTGTGGAAGACCTATCAGGTTAACATGGGGGCTGCCTTTAAATAATATTGAAGTGCAGATTCCCTTTGAGAGCAGATGGAAATATAGAGTTTGAGGTCTCTGAGGTCACAATTTAAAAATACATATGTTAGTGCAGTTGTTTTTTAGATTGTTAGGGGCATATTTATACTCCGTTTGCGCCGAATTTGCGTCGTTTTTTTCGACGCAAATTCGACGCAAAACTAACTCCATATTTATACTTTGGCGTTAGACGCGTCTAGCGCCAAAGTTCATGGAGTTAGCGTCATTTTTTTGCGTGAACACCTTCCTTGCGTTAATGATATGCAAGGTAGGCGTTCCCGTCTTAAAAAATGACTGTGATGCATATGCGTCGTATTTATACTCCTGGGCAAAAATGACGCCCGGGAGTGGGCGGGACTAAAAAACCCGCATTTGCGCCGGATTTTAGCGCCTGGGTCAGGGTAGGCGTTAAGGGACCTGTGGGCCCAGAGGTGCCCTCCCCTGCCCCCAGGGACACCCCCTGCCACCCTTGCCCACCCCAGGAGGACACCCAAGGATGGAGGGACCCACCCCAGGGACATTAAGGTAAGTTCAGGTAAGTATTTTTTTTAAAAAAAAATTGTGGCATAGGGGGGCCTGATTTGTGCCTCCCTACATGCCACTATGCCGAATGACCATGCCCAGGGGACAGAAGTCCCCTGGGCATGGCCATTGGGCAAGGGGGCATGACTCCTGTCTTTGCTAAGACAGGAGTCATTTCAATGGGGGATGGGCGTCGTAAAAAAATGGGGTTAAGGCGATTTTTTTGCCTCAGCCTGACTTGCACCATTTCTGGATGCCCATACGCCATTTCCCCCTACGCCGGCGCTGCCTGTTGTACATCGTTTTTTTTAACGCACACCAGACAGCGCCGGTGGCTAACGCCGGCTAACGTCATTCAATAAATACGGCGCCCGCATGGCGCTTCAGAATGGCGTTAGCCGGCGCTAATTTTTTGGGCGCAAAACTGCGTTAGCGCAGTTTTGCGTCAAAAAGTATAAATATGGGCCTAAGTTTGAAAACACTACCTTCAGAAAGTAGCCATTTTCTTGCTTAAACCTTCTGTGACTCTGCCTGTTTGTGGATTCCCTGTCTGGGTCAGACTGACAGGCTGTTTGTGAATCTCCTCTAGACAGTGACACAAAGGGGGCTGGGGTGTAGCCTGCATAGCCCGATGAGCCATCTGAGCTAGAGTGGAGGGAGAAGTGGTCACTTACACCTGAATGGGCTGTGGCTGCCCTCACAAAATGCAGTCTCCAATCCCCTGATGTGTGTCAGAGACCTGGCCCAGACAAGGCAAGATCTTGTGAACAACAGAGACTTTCTGTAAAGATGAGTCTTCCAGTGTAGTTAAATTCCATCTTTTTATTTCACAATTAATGCACAGTACCTCCAGCACAGCTCCTTCCTTCTTCCTCTCTCCTTCTACTCTGGACTTCCACACGTTCCATTTGAGATCACCACCCACCTCATCACATTCTAGTATTGACCCTTCTACAGTACATAGAATACCAAGCCATCTTCACACTTCTCCCCCCTATATGATATACAACGAATAACAAAAAACAAGGGTAAGTAAGACAAGATATAAAGATAAGATAAAGCTATTAACATCAGTTCACAACACAAGTTCTACAGAATAATTAAGAAACTTTTTTAACAATGAACTTTGCACACACTTCCCATACTCCAGGAAGAACCATCCTCTAAAATTACTACATTTCATTTAACTTCCTTCACCAATTGAGGAGCAGAATACTTGCTGTCTCCCTTCACAACTACTCCACCTTTTCTTGTCACTACCCAATCCCCGTTATCTATGTGACCATATTTCACACTCATTCTTTTGTTATACTGTCGGATATTTTTCTTCTGCATCTCCTCTACTTTCTCTCTTATTGCCTCCCTGTCCACCCTCACATTCCTCTCAGTTTTTAACCACACTGGGCATTCTTTCACCCTTTAAGAGATACAAACGGTGCCACGCCAGTGACTGAATGTGGAGTTGTGCGATATGTCCACATCCTTTTACATATTTCTTTTTACCAAGAGAGATGATTAGCTAAAGACAACTGAATATTATCCATTATCACACGATTCACCCCCTCAACCAACCCATTGGCCTGTGGGTGGAACAGGGCAACTCTTTCATGACTAATACCCATCTTTCGTAAATATTCCACCATTTCACGTGACACAAATTATATACCATTGTCAGACACAATAGTTTTTGGAATCCCTTCTTCTAAGAAAACTTCTTCAAAAAACTCTATGACTCTCGCAGTATTCACCTGGTCAACAATTTTGACAACAAACCATTTCGAGTGATAGTCTACTAGCACAATAATGAACTTTCTCCTAGCACCCAACTTGGAGACGGGACCAATGAAATCTACAGCTAGTTTTTCTCAAGGTCTTTTTGGAAACTTCATAAGAGTTAAAGGAGTTTGCCTTAGGACCTTAGTCTTGTCACTATTACTACAAGGTACACAATTCTTTACTGTCTCTTCCACCTGGTTATCTATTCCTGGCCACCAGAACAATTGTCTTATTTTCCTCTTCATTACTCCCTGTCCCAAACGTCCCTGGTGTGTGATTTCAATAATGTGCTTCCTAACACCCTCACGGGGAGCAATTTGATTCCTACTATTCAACCTACCCTCCTGCACACTTAGTTGATCCTTAATCTCAAAGTAGCAAGACACATCACTACTTTGTTCGTCCTCACATGTCCACCCATTAATTATTTTACTTTCCACCTTACTCATAATGGAATCGTTCACCTTAGCATTAGCCCACTCGCTTTCGCTCAAGGCCAGTTCACCCATAATTGTTCCCACAAAATTCTCAACTCCTTCGCCTACAATTTCCTCCACGAACACCGGCATTCTTGACAAACAATCCGCCACCACATTTCTATTACCTTTTACGAACTCTACATTAAAATTATACTCCATTACAGATAATAACCATCTTGAAATTTGCGGTGTTACATTTCCTTCTAAACCATGCCCCCCATTGGAAATATAAATTAAAGGCTTATGGTCTGTTTTCAGTTTAAAAGGCACCCCCCATAAGTAAAACCTGAAGTGATTGATCCCCCAGAAACAAGCCAAGGCCTCTCTTTCAATTACAGAATATGACAATTCCGCACCTTGCAATCGTCTTGAAGCGAAACCCACAACATATTCATCACCATCCTTTACCTGTGTCAATGCTGCTCCCACTCCTACATTGCTTGCATATGAAGTTACATATGTCTTTGCTGTTACATCAAAAACACCTAAAGTAGGAGCTCTCAAAATACATTTCTTCATGCTCTCAAAGGCACATTTCCAATCCTCACTCCACTCATATACTACCCCTTTTTTCATTAGTGTCCTTAAGGGTTCTACAACCTCTGTAAAATTCCTTATGAACTTGGCACAGTACTCTGCAAGACCCAAGAAAGATCTTAACTCATCCTTGCTACTTGGCTCTGGTGCATTCTCGATTGCAGCCACTATGCTTTTCTAGGTCTAATACCATCCTCATTAACAGTGTGTCCCAGATAAGTTACTTCAGATTTTCTAATTTGGCATTTTTCCTCCTTAATGGTTAGGCTTCTCTTCTCCAATCTGGACATTCTCCAAATAAGAGATCATACTCTCTTTCATCATTACCCACAATCAAAATGTCATCTTGAAAGCATAATACTTTGTCCATATCGCCAAAAATCTCTTCAATCAGTCTCTGGAAAACGGCCGAGGCAGAGGCTAATCCAAAGGGCATCCTCTTGTAGCGGAATGCCCCCAGAGGCGTCACAAAGGATGTCAAGTGCCTAGAATCTTCATGTAGATTAATCTGATGATATGCTGAGGACATATCCAATACACTAAAAATACACCCTTTGCCTTTTATAGACAACATCTGAGAAATATTTGGCAATGGTTGTGTGTCCACCCAAATATTTTGTTTAAATCTCTGAGATCGATGCATAATCGAATCCTTCCTGCCTCCTTGGGTGCTACCACAATTGGAGCGAGCCATTCTGAAGACTCTATAGGTTAAATGATACCATCTTACAACAACCTGTCCAATTCCTTTTTCAAAGGTTCTTTCATCAAGTTAGGTATGCCTCGCACTCTATGGACTACTGGGTTTGCATATCTCTTTAGTACAATCTTGTGAGAAAACCCTTTTAAGATACCTAATCTTGGAGAAAAAACTTGTGGATGCTTTTGAATTAAGGGATGACGAGAGTTTTCTTTTACTTCACCAATTCTTTGTTTTTCCATAATCATTACAGGCTCCTTAGCATTGGGGTTCAGAATTATGCCCAAATCTTTCTGGTGACGCCAGCCTAATAGATTAGTTCCAAAGTCTGTGACCTATATCCTTCCTTTAACTGCTCTTCCCTTGAAAACAATTGTCATCCAAATCATGCCAATCATTTCTATTCTTTTCCCTGCATACCCTACAGCTTTTATATCCGGTTCCAACAAATCCTCATTTCCAGCGTTACTCCACAGTTCCTCACATGTTTTTTTTTTAAACAAGAGTAAACAATAATGACATTTTGTTTCCCTTCTTTGTTTGAATCATCCATTTCCTGTAGCCACACAGCCGTGTGCTCCATTCTTTTAGCGATTTGTATCGCTTCATCCAGATTAGGGTCTTTCATTAATAGTTTCTCCCTTATCCTCTTGTTGTAAGCACACCTTACTATCTGGTCTCTTATCAGGGAATCTGATAATTGTTTGAAGCGGCAAGACAACGCGAGTCCACGTAAGGTTGCCACATATGATGCCATATCTTCCTCAGCACTTTGCATCCTCGAGAAAAACTTATGACGCTCCAAAACCAAATTGGTTTTAGGCATAAATTGTAAATCTAGCATTTGCAAGGACATTTCAAACACGTTGGAGGGTTGACCATCTCCCATACCTAAGGAAACCTCAGGTAGGTCCTCATAGATTCTTCTCCCTTCTATACCTAAATGATGAAGATGAATCGCCTGCCTCCTGATAGGACTGTAGCGATCACCACCAATTGCCAGTATGTAGGTAGTAAACATCTTTTTCCACTGTTTCTATGGGATAGGTGGCTCCCCAGGAGTTGGTAAAAAGGGCGGTGGAGAAGACATGCTTTGATCACCCATAGTTCTAATTATTTAACTCAATAAATATTTCCTTAGTTCCTTATTTAATATTATTGTTATATTTTATTTTATTTTATTATTATTTTTTTTCTCTTCTGCTAATTGTTCTGTAGTATGTACTTAATATTTTGATCCATTCACTTTCCCAAAGTGTCTTTTTTATTTTTGCAGCTTTCTGTAGCTCTTTCTGCAGCATAAAGTCTTTCTTTACTTGCAGTTTCTAACTTCCACTAAGTCCTTCTTCTGTTTCCTAAGATGAAGATTCGGAAATCTGAAGCGCACAGGTGAGGTTTTTTTCTTTGTGTAATATAAACAATATTCAAATAATTCTGTTATTTTAGTTCATCGTGAACTTATGGTACAAATGTAAGTGTAATTTTTCTCGCGGCAGGAAACCGCGGTCAGAGTTGCTCGCGGCAGGAAGCTGCGCTTGAGATACAAGCCGTAGTGAAAGTTGCTTGCGGCAGGGAGCCGCATCTCGGATTCCTTCAGAACGCCGCACGCACCTGGCGCCGCACACGTCTCATCCGCTTGCTGCTATTTTCAGAGTTCGGGATGAATGCGCTTTTAAAAATACACACTGTCGTTGCGGACACGCGGCCCAGATTCAGTTGGTTGCACATAAATAAGTATCTTTAATCCAATTAAATTATTCTGCTCAGAAATATTGTGCTTCAGTTTGTTACTTGGTACCCAGTAACATAGATTATCCTCGTATAGATATACAAGACTCCAAAGGATGATTGAGTCGATTTGAAATTATAGTACAGTTCAAATAATAATTTTTGCTCACCAGTTCGAAGATAAAAGAAGGTTGAAAAGTTCTTTTGAAAGTTTTTCTTTCTTCTTTTGTTTCTTTTCTTTTCTGTTAAGTTGCTGACTTATTGAGCTGTATTCACTTCCAGGAGTGGAGGTGTTCTACTCAATCTGTCTCCTGCACGGTCACCTCGTCGCCAATGTAAAGATGAGTTTTCCAGTGTAGTTAAATTCCATCTTTTTATTTCACAATTAATGCACAGCACCTCTAGCACAGCTCCTTCCTTCTTCCTCTCTCCTGCTACTCTGGACTTCCACACATTCCATTTGAGATCACCACCTACCTCATCACATTCTAGTATTGACCCTTCTACAGTACATAGAATACCAAGCCATCTTCACACTTTCCTTTGAAGTTTTTCTACTTCAAAAGCAGAAAGGGGTATAAGTAATGGACCCAAAGCCCCAGACTTTTAGATCACTTCTGGAACCAAGAGGAACCAAGGAGAAGAGCTGAAGAGCTGAGGAGAAGTGCTGCCATTGCCTGTGACTGTGCTTTGTCGGGCTACCCTGCAGTTGCTGCTTCTGCCTGTGAAAGGCGACAAAGACTGGACTTTGTTGTGCATTCCTGCTTGAAGAAGAATCTCCAATGTCTTGAACTGAACTTGCTTCCTGTTTTAAAGACTCAGGGCCATCAAAGACTTCCTCTGCCAGCACCTGGTCTCACTCCTGAGACTCTTGCCCTGCCAAAATGTACCCTATCCAGTCCCTGGACCCTTGAAAGGTGAAGTTGGCAGACCAAGAGCTGAAATCCAAGCACAAAACGCTGTGCTGGGAAATGTTCGACGCACCATCTGCAAAGCGGCAGATAAACGATGCACCACCTGCTTCGCTGCAAGAATCAGCATTCCACCTGCAACGAAGCTGGGAGATCGACGCATTGCAGCTGGAGAAAGGATGCAACACCCGCTTGCGGCTGCTGATAACGAGGCAAACCCCACACAGCACGGTTTTCTAACACCGTGCAACCGTATTTCCCACACATCATCCCAGGGTGTCAAAGTTATTTGTGAACCTGTGCGGATCCGAGGTGCCCTGTCCGATAATTGATGCATCGCTCTCTTGCGAGGGAGAAAAACAACGCATTGCTGACCCGACTGGAGAAGAAACGATGCATGGCCTCACTTGCGAGTAAGGAATTAACGCATTGCTGGCTTTTACAACACACGCTCGCCAGTGAGACTTTATTTTTTTATGCAAACCAGGTACTTTGTGTAAAATCAACTTTCCCATTGTTTTTTATGGAGTCTCTTATTCTTTAGAAAATTCATATTTTGACTTGTGTATCTGGGATTTTTGTTGTTTTAATCTTGTGTGATTTAGATAAATATTACCTATTTTTCTAATCTGGCGTGGTGTCTATTTTTTAGTGTTTTCACTGTATTACTGTGTGTGTTGGTACAAATACTTTACACTTTGCTTCTGAGATAATACTGACTGCTTGTGCCAAGCTACCAAGGGGGTAAGCAGGGGTTATCTAAGTGTGTTTCTCCATTGCCCTTACTAGAGTAAGGGTCCCTGCTTGGGCAGAGTGCAAAATGACTGCCAACCAGAGTCCCCATTTCTAGAACCTCCCCAGCCTGAAGATGTATGTATGTGCATACATCATGATCATGACACACTGGCTATTTTGACTTTGGCCCCAGCACTATGATGTTTGCGTGCACATGCATCATCATGCGTCTGTGCCTATGTCTTGTGCGGTTGACACTTTGTTTTTTTCTTTTATCATTCTAAGATGATGAATACCCATCATGAAGTGAACATTTTATAAAGTGAAAAAGTGCATTTTCAGAAAGGAGCTTCCTAGTAGGAAATAGTTGCTGCATGGCCAACCTAAAAAGTTTTGAAAAAATGAAATAAATAAAAAACTTGAGTGCAAAAGAGAGGAGTGGTGCAGGTAGGCATTAAAGTTTCACGTAAGTGCCACAACCATCAAAGAGTAGTGATGAGCAGGGAAGCAAGAAGGGGGAGGGAGGAACTGAGGAGCATATATATATATATATATATATATATATACATATATATATATATATATGTTTTATCAATATATATATATTTATATATATATATATATATATATATATATATATATATATATATATATATATATATATATATATATGTTGAGCAGGATGAGCAGGGTGGGAACAGATGAGCTGGTAGTGGAAGAGGAACATTGAGAGTGGAAGAAAAAAGTAATTTGCTGAGTGTAAATAGTGGATGGATACAAGTCATCTAGTCAAAAGGCTAGTGGAGAAGCTATGCTCCTGTTGCAGAACAAACACAAGACAAGGAAGGAAAACAATTTCATAAGAAGGAGGAAGGAAAGCTATTACATAAGAAGCAACACATGAGATTGAGATGAATGCTAACCAATGGTAAGCACTTAGCCATATCTTAGTACACATGGCACTATCCTGGCCTCTCCCTCTCACGTAACGCAGCACAGTTACTTAGGTAGCTGACCAGCACTGTGTGAAATATTAGTAAATATGCCTTGCCACCCACTAAGTCATATGTTAATAGGGTATGAGAGGTGGATAAAGGCAACCTGGAGATTTTTCACACAAATTGTTTTGGAGGGTAGCCCATTCATCCACATCCACACAGACTCAAACCTCTGTACCGCACAGTGCTGCAAACAGAATTATGGCCCAAAAAAGTTAGGGCACAGACTGGGCCCCTTTCTCAGCATATAATTGTGAGCAGGCGAATTGTGGGCAGAACCAGTTATGATGCCGTTTCTTTATAACTTCTGTAGTGACCATTTGCCTTCTGTGTTAACTCATATGCCCAGATAATCCTATTTGCTCACTTTTTGCATTTGGCAAACATTCATATGGAAGTTGTTTTGGAGAACTAAGCTCTAACAATAAAGTGCAGCATGTATCTTCGTTGTCTTCAAGATCTTCCCACTCACAAATAGCTCACATGAATTCAGCAAATTGAGTAGCAATTTCTTTATCCTTGCCATGAAGATTACATCGCCTGCACAAATCAGGAAATGTTCGGAGATCCCATTGTTGATTGGACAATTTGTAAAGGAGAACATAAAGGGGTTTCTCAAGTCACTGAAACTAATTTTAAACAAAAGATAAGCAATATAGCAACCTTGCCTGGCACAATATGTAACAATCAAATACCTATTTGTTTCCCACAGTTACCATACCGACATCTGCAGCATGCAGAGAACACAGTGCAGACAGCAGCCGCCATGTGATCCAAGATGAGGCCCTATCTCTTTATCTGGGGGTCTGATGAATCTTCCTTCTCTGTTCCGACAGGTGAGGAGAAAGTTTTACCAGGTTATTCAAATCAAGTACAGTGCAACTCATTAGTTGCACGTTAGCCTTCAGAGTCCAATTGAAAGCCAAAGTTACATAAGTGAGCTTCAAAACCATAGTACAGGTAGACAAAATCACCAAAGGAGAATTAAAGCGTTGCACAATGTTAAATCGAAGCAACGTATAAAAGACCAAGACTTCAATAGCAGCAATACAGAAAATCAGGAAAAGTATGTGATGTCTGGATTCTAAAATTAAGTTACCTTGCCTAACCATTGAATCAAGCTCCTAAACTATTCTAATACAAAAACAAAAATCTGAGAAAGGTTAGCAAACAGAATTTCTGTAGAAGATTCTGTTCAAGAGAAGTGTGGTGACAGAAAGCCACATAGAAATTACAATAGCAGGTCACTACCTCAAAAAGATCTGAATCTCTCACCAGCTAAACCAGACTTAAATCTCAATTCTTCGAGGCGTGATGCCATCATAAACAAAACTCTCATTTGAAAACAAAACTGCGAAACAATTATAATTGACACTATAGACTTCTGAAGCCTTCGGCATTTGACCTTGGCACACCTTTGTGCTCAAGAATTTCAAAAGTTATAGTTGCCAGTTCCAGGATACTCCTTCTGTACTGTAGTGCTTCTCTCTGGCACTCTTTTCTCTTGTGCACAACAAGCTCCTTATTAACTTCAGCACCTGCAGCTTTAGAAAAACAAGCTTTCACGTTGAAGATTAGAACACACATAAAGAATGCGGCCTTCACTCCCACCAAACTATAATGAACATGAATATATACCATCAGTTCAATATGTTTTAAAAGTTTCTTTTTTAATATAAATTTAATACAAAATATGTTTTAAAAGTTAATTTCTAAAATACTATAACATAAACATTCTTGCAAACAAGGATTAAATGTGGCATATATGAAACATTAAATTAATTGTACACATATTTCAGTGTACCGCATTTAAAGACTGGTTTTACATGTTACAAAGAAAATAACCACCCTTTCTTCTCACATACTGGGAGGTATAATGGCACAGCCAGTTTATGCTCTTTCACATGTTTCAGTAGGGTCTGAGACAGCCATTGTCCCAGAATATTGAATGTAGATTGAAGATACCGATTATCTGCTGTCTTCATATCACAAAGGACAAATAGCCTTGGTTAAGTCTTGCGAGAAAATATTCTGTCTACCTCATCAAATGTCATCCGGAAGTCCATAAATGCTAAATAGAGAGACTCCCTTTCCTGACATATTTCATGTTGTAAACAGAGAGATGCATTCCCTACTCTACTGTACCTTCTGCCCATCGGGAAGCTGCCAGGCAACTTGTGTAAGATGCATTTTCATCTGACATACACTTTTTGAAATGTTACCAATGCTTTGTGTTACATTTTCGCTCCTGTTAAATGCTAATAGTGTGCTCAATAATTCAAACCTGACTCCTCCATTATTCTGAATACTTTTTCCGTCAAAATACATTCAGCAGCTAACTGTTCTTTCAAATGCTTGAAAGTAATAAGGAAGATTTCTCTAAATCAAGGGCACATAACTTAAATCAAAAGAAGGCTACTATTTGCCTGTGACTATTTATTACAAAGAAATGTATCCATACTGAAAATGTCACAGTTCACACCCAGATTCTCTACACATCACAGAGACATCCTTAGCCAGTACATTTGAGCTTCTAAACAAGTTGTTATATCAATTCTTAGCCTCCCTCTACTTCAAAATGTTCGTTAAGGAGGAAGGTTGCAGCATGTAATAGTACTTAATAATGAAGATCAAGTCAGGGTAAGAGAGCACAGCTTAATTCTACAAGACTAGTGCTCTTTATTTGTCTACTCTGCCAACAGTTTAGATATTTTCTGGCTTGCTTTGAACTGAAGAAACTGAGTTTGAGATGACATAACGGGTTCTAATACCGATGTACTTAATGTAATCAGTTTAGGTCATTACATGTCACATATTAGTCAGTTGCCCTCTACAAAGTAATTTCAACTTAGCCTGGGAAAGGACGATGTATTGAATCTGCTGTGAATATGCGGGTCGGAAAGGAGGCCATGGGCACGGACTCTGGTGTCTATTATAAGAAGATTCCCCTTGCTACTACTCTCTAAAAAGAAATAGGATCCATGTTGAAGTTCAAGTAGAATGAACAAAATACGTTGGCTGTTTTTGTATTGATGGAATAAAGCAAATGAAAATATTGTGATCTATTGAAATCATTGGACTTTTGGAAATCTGAGTGCGCCTTTCCACAGGACATATTTGGATTTGTTTTCTACAATTGGTAGGAGCACCATTCAACACCTGACGCTGGGAAATGAGTGCCCCTGAGCAGATTTGGTGGACCTATAGGAGGAGGTGTGGTTCAGAGTGTCCACCTGTTGTGTGAGCAGTTACTTCTCCAGACATTGCTTTTTATTTTGAATGTTTATTTTTGCAACTCTCAGCTTCTTTGCATCTACCCTGCAGTTCCTTTTATATTCATAGATTTTTTAATAGCAGTCATTAAGATGCTCTGTGATGATGGCTGAAAACATTTTATATGTGATTAAATAATTTCTTTCTGGATAATTATTTTTTGAGAAGATGGCTTACAAGATCAACCTTACTTGCTTTTCAATGGGTATGGCCTTCTTTTTCTCTGCTGATATTAAGGGTTGTAAGTATTGAGACAGGTAATCTTCTGGGTTATCTGTCATCATTCATGGTGAATCAATTCTTCTGCAGAACCCATTGTTTGGTGTTGGTGGGTATCTACTGTCAAACTGAATGAACCATCTTAAATATTTGTCTTCTGGGATGCACACCCTTCAATGTAATGTTTCAATATACCACAGACTCCATATTTGTGGGCTGGTGGAAAAGTCTTCTTAGCTTGGGACTGATTAACCTTTATAGCACTGGTCAGATCTGTGTCTCAAACTGCTCAGCGTTGTAATATCAGAGACATGGATCTGATTAGATTCAGTGCTATAGCGATTTAGTGCAGACTAATGAAAGAGTGATACAAAGGCTGCATGGGAATTGGTTACCACAACGATGTGCCCTTCTGGATTTATGTGAAAATACCTGTGGCATGGATTGTGTTGTTTTGTTGATGTTAGCACTCTACAAGCATGGTCTATGATACTTATGGCCCTCTTCATCAGTTTTCTAGTAGCATTGCTCCTAGGTCAACGACCACCTGCTTGGTTTCTTTGTGGGCTATCAACTAAGGACATGGTTGGGGGCATGAGAAGTTTGCAGCAAAAGAGAATCAAATTATGTGGCAAGTTGATTTAAGTTATACAGAGATGCAATGAAAACCACCCAGGCAGCATCTTATGCAACTAAAGTAAACTAATGAGCCACACTGTGGTGCATTATTATTACCTAGCCATTTTGTCTTTTCTACATAAAGTTACACAAAATGGAATCCCAGGACTGTACAAGTTATATTTATTGCAATACATACTCAGCAGGTCTTACTCAAAATGTTATTCATCCACAATTAGTGATTGTATTTCATGTAAGCCCAAGAATTGTATTTTATATTTGTCCTTTCTATTTGCTGGGGTATAGTTATTAATGTAAAAAAAAGATAAAAAATAATACTAGATGTTCACATTCTTTTATACTAAAGATGCGCTTGATTTATTATATGCATCCCAACAATCTTCTAGAACTAGTCTTTAGTATTTTTCTTACCTTGTGCTCGACCTATAGGACCTCTGAAAGCAATTTTTTCAGTTCTAAACCTAACCCGGCAGAACAACATAGCACATTACATAAACGCATCAATAACTGCAATGTGGCTAGTTATTTCATCAAAGTGTCAGCCACAGTGTAACACTTGGTGAAGAAAATCTGTAAATCATGCAGCTGATGATGAAACATGTGTAAGTGTGTCAAATCAACTTTAACACGAAATGTCGAAATGTGTGGTAATTTTCATTGCATAGACTAAAAACAAATTATCATAAGTAGAATCATAAAAAGTAGGAAAAAATAATGGTAAGCTAAACGAATATACCACAATATTAAAAAAATATAAATAGAAAGGATACATACAGGCTGGTCTTAATTTTAGAAACCAAAAAAAAGGTAATCACAGCCCAGTAGATACCATGTAAAGATGTCAATCTTGAGGTACTGTATATACATTATTTTTAATGTTAAAGTACATAAAAAATTATTTACAGTCACTTCAATCTATTCCAGATAATTATTGAGTGCTTTAAAACATTTTACAATACATCCCGGCAATTTATGAAAGGTATAAAAAAGAATACCTACAATGTTGTCTCTCAGACCATTCTAATACCGCTTTCCCAGAGTAGTGGATGGAAATACTTTCTCAATATTTCTAACCGAAGCGGAATTCAGCAAAAAGCATGTTAAACAGTTTCATCTACATGAAATATAAACAACAATATCTATGGTTCCTAGCCAGGTTTAAATAATAATAATAATAATAATAATAATAACCCCTTTACCTCCCTGGTGCGGGTCAATACCAGTGGCCAACACCAGGGAGGGGTTTAAAAAATCCTCCGGTGCATTGCACCCAAGGATTATTTTTTTTTAAACCCCCAGGAGACACAGAAGATCTTCCGTGTCTCCCCCTCACCCCCCTTCCCGCCCCTTTGTGACATCAGCGTGCCACGAGACGCGCTGACATCACAGTTTTGTTTTCCCCATGCGGCCGCTTCCTGCTCTGATGGGGATAACGGCCCCAAATGGCCCTCCCGACATTCGGGAAGGCTTCGTGTGAAAGGGGAGACTCTCCCCTTTCACACAAGGTTTTCCTGAACGTGTTTCCTGGCCAATCCTGGCTCTTGGCCAGGAAACACCACTAGACATCAGGGATTTCACTTGGGGGGGTCGGCCCCCTCGGAAAACGCCCCCCCCAGGGGCATTTTTTTTACATAAAGGTAGGTGTCCCCTGGGGGGCGCAATCGCGCTTGTTTGCGCCCCCCCCGGGCTAAATTTAAAAAATAAATAAATAAATACATTGACAGGGGGTCGCCCATGGGCAGGATAACCCCCTGAGGGGGCGATACATTTTTTAGTAGTTGTAGGATTTCCTGGGGGCCATTTTGGCCCCCAAGGAAACCAAACAACTACTAAAAAAATATAGATTTATTTATATATATATATGTATATAGATATAGCTGTATAGAGATTGATCCTTGACCCAAGGGTAGGTCGCTCCCCCTGCCGCTGCAGCTCCTCCAGCTCCTCCAGGTTCCTGAGTTCCTGAGACCCACCTCACAGTAAGTACCCCCCACCTCCCTGCCCCTCACCCTGCCCCGCGCTACTCACCCTCTCTCCCGCTCCTGCTTCTTTCTTCTTATCTTCTTCTCTGTTCTTCCTCCTCGCTCCTCCTCTGTAATCTTCTTCTGTACTCTTCTTTTCCCCGTCTGCTCTCTTCTTCTGGGTGCTTCTCTGCCTCTCCTGTTCGCCTCTCTTCTTCTTCATCTTCATCTTCATCTTCTTCTGTGGTCTTCTGCCTGTCTTCTGCCTTCTGTTCTTCGTATCTTCATCTGGGATCTTCTGGACTCCTGTTCTTCTGTTCTTCTGTTCTTCTGTTCTTCTGTTCTTCTGTTCTTCCGGTATTCTGTTCTCCTGTTCTTCTGTTCTTCCGGTCTTCTGGTCTCCTGTTCTTCTGTTCTTCCGGTCTTCTGTTCTTCTGTCTTCTGTCTTCTATCTTCTGTCTTCGGCTCCTCTGCCTCCACCGTCTTCTTCTCCCCGCGCCTGCCCTCCTGCTCCTGCCTCATCCCCCTCCCTCACTCGCCTCCCCCTCTCTATCACCCCTACCTACCCCGTTCGGTATCTACCTCCCTCACTCCTCCTATCTACCTATCTCTCTATCTCTCTATCTCTCTATCTCTCTATCTCACTATCTAACTCCCTCACTCTCCACCTCCTCCTATCTACCTATCTCTCTATCTACCTATCTCTCTATCTATCTATTTCTCTATCTATCTATTTCTCTATCTATCTACTTTCTCTATCTATTTCTCTATCTCTCCCCCCCTTCCCGCCACCCCCTCTATTACCTATCTTCCTATCCTCTCACTCTACCTCTAACCCTCACCCACCTCTACAACCCCCCCTCCCCTATCTTCACAACCCTACTCCTATCTCTCTCCCTAATCTCCTAAACCTCCTAACACTCACCCCCCTCCACCCTTAAACCCCCCTCCCCCAGCTCTTCTCACTCTACCTGTCCCCCCCTCGCGCTTTCCCGCCGCGACCTCCTGCACGCCCCGCCCCCCAGCTCCCATTCGACCCCAGCTGACCCCTCCCCCCCCCTCCTACCTCATATGGCGGCCGCTGCGCGACAGTGGTAGCGACCCTTGACCCAAGGGTAGGTCGCTCCCCCTGCCGCTGCAGCTCCTCCAGCTCCTCCAGGTTCCTGAGTTCCTGAGACCCATCTCACAGTAAGTACCCCCCACCTCCCTGCCCCTTGCCCTGCCCCGCGCTACTCACCCTCTTTCCTGCTCCTGCTTCTTTTCTTCTTTTCTTCTTCTCTGTTCTTCCTCCTCGCTCCTCCTCTGTAATCTTCTTCTGTACTCTTCTTTTCCCCGTCTGCTCTCTTCTTCTGGGTGCTTCTCTGCCTCTCCTGTTCGCCTCTCTTCTTCTTCATCTTCTTCTGTGGTCTTCTGCCTGTCTTCTGCCTTCTGTTCTTCGTATCTTCATCTGTGATCTTCTGGACTCCTGTTCTTCTGTTCTTCTGTTCTTCTGTTCTTCCGGTCTTCTGTTCTCCTGTTCTTCTGTTCTTCTGTTCTTCTGTTCTTCCGGTCTTCTGTTCACCTGTTCTTCTGTTCTTCCGGTCTTCTGTTCTTCTGTTCTTCCGGTCTTCTGTTCTTCTGTCTTCTGTCTTCTATCTTCTGTCTTCGGCTCCTCTGCCTCCTCCGTCTTCTTCTCCCCGCGCCTGCCCTCCTGCTCCTGCCTCACCCCCCTCCCTCACTCACCTCCCCCTCTCTTTCACCCCTACCTACCCCGTTCGCTATCTGCCTCCCTCACTCCTCCTATCTACCTATCTCTCTATCTCTCTATCTCACTATCTAACTCCCTCACTCTCCACCTCCTCCTATCTACCTATCTCTCTATCTACCTATCTCTCTATCTATCTATTTCTCTATCTCTCTATTTCTCTATCTATCTACTTTCTCTATCTATTTCTCTATCTCCCCCCCTTCCCGCCACCCCCTCTATTACCTATATTCCTATCCTCTCACTCTACCTCTCACCCACCTCTACAACCCCCCCTCCCCTATCTTCACAACCCTACTCCTATCTCTCTCCCTAATCTCCTAAACCTCCTAACACTCACCCCCCTCCACCCTTAAACCCCCCTCCCCCAGCTCTTCTCACTCTACCTGTCCCCCCCACCCTCACGCTTTCCCGCCGCGACCTCCTGCACGCCCCCGCCCCCCAGCTCCCATTCGACCCCAGCTGACCCCTCCCTCCCCCCTCCTACCTCATATGGCGGCCGCTGTGCGACAGTGGTAGCGACCCTTGACCCAAGGGTAGGTCGCTCCCCCTGCCGCTGCAGCTCCTCCAGGTTCCTGAGTTCCTGAGACCCACCTCACAGTAAGTACCCCCCACCTCCCTGCCCCTCGCCCTGCCCGGCGCTACTCACCCTCTCTCCTGCTTCTTTTCTTCTTTTCTTCTTCTCTGTTCTTCCTCCTCGCTCCTCCTCTGTAATCTTCTTCTGTACTCTTCTTTTCCCCGTCTGCTCTCTTCTTCTGGGTGCTTCTCTGCCTCTCCTGTTCGCCTCTCTTCTTCTTCATCTTCTTCTGTGGTCTTCTGCCTGTCTTCTGCCTTCTGCTCTTCGTATCTTCATCTGGGATCTTCTGGACTCCTGTTCTTCTGTTCTTCTGTTCTTCTGTTCTTCTGTTCTTCTGTTCTTCTGTCTTCTGTCTTCTGTCTTCTATCTTCTGTCTTCGGCTCCTCTGCCTCCTCCGTCTTCTTCTCCCCGCGCCTGCCCTCCTGCTCCTGCCTCATTCCCCTCCCTCAGTCGCCTCCCCCTCTCTATCACCCCTACCTACCCCGTTCGCTATCTACCTCCCTCACTCCTCCTATCTACCTATCTCTCTATCTCTCTATCTCACTATCTAACTCCCTCACTCTCCACCTCCTCCTATCTACCTATCTCTCTATCCACCTATCTCTCTATCTATCTATTTCTCTATCTATCTATTTCTCTATCTATCTACTTTCTCTATCTATTTCTCTATCTCTCCCCCCTTCCCGCCACCCCCTCTATTACCTATCTTCCTATCCTCTCACTCTACCTCTCACCCTCACCCACCTCTACAACCCCCCTCCCCTATCTTCACAACCCTACTCCTATCTCTCTCCCTAATCTCCTAAACCTCCTAACACTCATCCACCTCCACCCTTAAACCCCCCTCCCCCAGCTCTTCTCACTCTACCTGTCCCCCCCCCTCGCGCTTTCCCGCCGCGACCTCCTGCACTCCCCGCCCCCCAGCTCCCATTCGACCCCAGCTGACCCCTCCCCCCCACCTCATATGGCGGCCGTTGCGCGACAGTGGTAGCGACCCTTGAACCAAGGGTAGGTCGCTCCCCCTGCCGCTGCAGCTTCTCCAGCTCCTCCAGGTTCCTGAGTTCCTGAGACCCACCTCACAGTAAGTACCCCCCACCTCCCTGCCCCTCGCCCTGCCCCGGGCTACTCACCCTCTCTCCTGCTCCTGCTTCTTTTCTTCTTTTCTTCTTCTCTGTTCTTCCTCCTCGCTCCTCCTCTGTAATCTTCTTCTGTACTCTTCTTTTCCCTGTCTGCTCTCTTCTTCTGGGTGCTTCTCTGCCTCTCCTGTTCGCCTCTCTTCTTCTTCATCTTCTTCTGTGGTCTTCTGCCTGTCTTCTGCCTTCTGTTCTTCGTATCTTCATCTGTGATCTTCTGGACTCCTGTTCTTCTGTTCTTCTGTTCTTCTGTTCTTCCGGTCTTCTGTTCTCCTGTTCTTCTGTTCTTCCGGTCTTCTGTTCTCCTGTTCTTCTGTTCTTCCGGTCTTCTGTTCACCTGTTCTTCTGTTCTTCTGATTTTCTGTTCTTCTGTTCTTTTGGTCTTCTGTTCTTCTGTCTTCTGTCTTCTATCTTCTGTCTTCGGCTAATCTGCCTCCTCCGTGTTCTTCTCCCCGCGCCTGCCCTCCTGCTCCTGCCTCATCCCCCTCCCTCACTCGCCTCCCCCTCTCTATCACCCCTACCTACCCCGTTCGCTATCTACCTCCCTCACTCCTCCTATCTACCTATCTCTCTATCTCCCTATCTCACTATCTAACTCCCTCACTCTCCACCTCCTCCTATCTACCTATCTCTCTATCTACCTATCTCTCTATCTATCTATTTCTCTATCTATCTATTTCTCTATCTATTTCTCTATTTCTCCCCCCCTTCCCGCCACCCCCTCTATTACCTATCTTCCTATCCTCTCACTCTACCTCTCACCCTCACCCACCTCTACAACCCCCTCCCCTATCTTCACAACCCTACTCCTATCTCTCTCCCTAATCTCCTAAACCTCCTAACACTCACCCCCCTCCACCCTTAAACCCCCCTCCCCCAGCTCTTCTCACTCTACCTGTCCCCCCCTCCCTCGCGCTTTCCCGCCGCGACCTCCTGCACGCCCCCGCCCCCCAGCTCCCATTCGACCACAGCTGACCCCTCCCCCCCTCCTACCTCATATGGCGGCCGCTGCGCGAGCGCGCCGCTGGCGCACCGGAGGCGCGCCAGAGGCAAGCCCGTCTGCGCCCGTCCGCACCTGGCCCGCGCCCAGCGCCACGACCCCTGGTCCCCAGCTCTCTCAAGCAGCGCTGATCCGCTATGACCCCACCACCCTCCACGCCCTCAACCCAGGGCACTCCAACACCTGCTTCCAAGCTCACCCCAAACGCACCCATGGACCCTTCGCCTGCAACTCCTGCAAACGCATCTTCCACCACGCAACTACCACGACCACAAGCCCACGCGCCATCAACCACCTCAAGTGCATCCTGGTCAACGCTCGTTCTGTCCACAAGCACGCCGTTGAACTCTGGGACCTCCTGGACTCCACAGCACCAGACGTCGCCTTCATCACGGAGACCTGGATGAACGCCTCCTCTGCTCCAGACATCGCCACCGCCATCCCCGAAGGCTACAAGATCTCCAGAAAAGACCGCACCAACCAAGTAGGAGGAGGTATCGCCATCGTCTTCAAAGACTCCATCAGCGTCACCACCTCCACCGAAGACACCCCTCTCGCCGCTGAACACCTGCATTTTCAGATTCGCACCGACCCCAGGACCACCCTCAGAGGATCCCTCGTCTACCGTCCTCCCGGACCGCGCGCCCCTTTCAGCAACGCCACCGCCGACTTCATCTCCCCGCACGCCCTCGCCTCGCCAGACTACATCCTCCTAGGCGACCTCAAATTCCATCTGGAACAAAACAACGACCCCAACACCACCACCCTGCTCGCCAACCTCGCCAACCTCGGCCTCAAGCAACTGGTGAACACCGCCACCCACATCGCCGGACACACGCTTGACCCCATCTTCTCCGCCAACAAACACGTCTTCTTCAGCCACACCTCCGCTCTACACTGGACCGACCACAGCTGTGTACATTTCACATTCCGACGCGAGACCCGCCACCTCCGCACTCAACCCATCCCTCGTCGACAGTGGAACAAAATCCCCGAAGAGCAACTCTTCTCCGCACTCACCGCCAACCAACCCACCCTCACCACTGACCCCAACGACGCAGCCCTCAGCCTCACGAACTGGATCTCCAAATGCGCAGACAACCTTGCTCCCCTCAAACGCACGCATCGACAGGCCAACACCAAAAAACCTCTCTGGTTCTCTGACACACTCAAAGAATCGAAGAAAACTTGTCGCGCCCTCGAGAAGGCCTGGCGCAAGGACCACACCGCTGACAACATGACCGCCCTCAAGAACGCTACCCGCGAACACCACCACCTGATCCGCGCTGCCAAAAGGAACTTATTTACCGACAGACTGGACAAAAACAGCCACAACAGCAGAGAACTTTTTAGCATCGTCAAGGAGTTCTCCAACCCCAACGCCGTCACGCCCTCACAAGATCTGTGCAACTCCCTCACCATCTTCTTCCATCGCAAGATCAGCGACCTCCACGACAGCTTCGGACACCAGACCCAACCAAGCATCACCGAACCCACACCTCCGACCATCACCATCAACGACTGGACCCACATCAACACCGAAGAAACCAAAACCACCATGAACTCGATCCACTCCGGCGCTCCATCGGACCTCTGCCCTCCCTTCATCTTCAATAAAGCCGACGACATCATCGCCCCGCACCTCCAGGCCGTCATCTACTCCTCTTTTTCTTCTGCTACCTTCCCCGAATGCTGGAAACACGCTGAAGTCAACACACTACTAAAGAAACCTACGGCTGACCCCAGCGACCTGAAAAACTTCCGCCCCATCTCGCTCCTCCCCTTCCCCGCCAAGGTAATAGAGAAGGCCGTCAACAAACAGCTGACCACCTTCCTGGAAGACAACAACCTGCTCGACCCTTCACAAACCGGATTCCGAACCAACCACAGCACTGAAACCGCCCTCATCTCAGTCACAGACGACATCAGAACCCTGATGGACAACGGTGAAACAGTCGCCCTCATCCTCCTCGACCTCTCGGCTGCCTTCGACATCGTCTGTCACCGCACCCTAATCACCCGCCTCCGCTCCACCGGGATCCAAGGCCAGGCCCTGGACTGGATCGCCTCCTTCCTCTCAAACCGATCCCAAAGAGTCTACCACCCTCTGTTTCGCTCAGACCCCACCGAGATCATCTGCGGCGTACCTCAAGGCTCATCACTCAGCCCGACACTCTTCAATGTCTACATGAGCCCCCTCGCCGACATCGTACGCAAGCACGACATCATCATCACCTCCTACGCCGACGACACCCAACTTATACTCTCCCTCACCAAGGACCCCGCCAGCGCCAAGACCAACCTACAAGAGGGAATGAAGGACGTCGCAGATTGGATGAGGCTCAGCCGCCTAAAGCTGAACTCTGACAAAACAGAAGTCCTCATCCTCGGCAACACCCCGTCCGCTTGGGACGGCTCCTGGTGGCCCACGACCCTCGGCACCGCACCGACCCCCGCAAACCACGCCTGCAACCTCGGCTTCATCTTGGACCCTCTTCTCACCATGACCAAGCAAGTCAACGCCGTGTCCTCCGCCTGCTTCCTCACCCTCCGCATGCTCCGCAAGATCTTCTGCTGGATCCCCACAGACACTAGAAAAACCGTGACCCACGCCCTCGTCACGAGCCGCCTGGACTACGGCAACACCCTCTATGCTGGGACCACCGCCAAGCTCCAAAAACGCCTGCAACGTATTCAAAACGCCTCGGCCCACCTCATCCTCGACGTACCCCGCAACAGCCACATCTCCGCACACCTGAGACACCTGCATTGGCTCCCAGTCAGCAAAAGGATCACCTTCCGACTTCTCACCCACGCACACAAAGCCCTCCACAACAAGGGACCGGATTATCTCAACCGTCGCCTCAGCTTCTACGCCCCCACCCGTCTCCTCCGTTCCTCGGGCCTCGCGCTCGCTGCCGTCCCTCGCATCCGCCGCTCCACGGCAGGTGGGAGGTCCTTCTCCTTCCTGGCAGCCAAGACCTGGAACTCCCTCCCCACCAGCCTCAGGACCACCCAGGACCACTCCGCATTCCGGAGACTCCTAAAAACCTGGCTCTTCGAGCAGCAGTAACCCCCCCCCTTTTTTCCCCTAGCGCCTTGAGACCCGCACGGGTGAGTAGCGCGCTTTATAAATATTAATGATTTGATTTGATCTACATAGATAGATATGTCTATAAAGAGATAGATCTCTCTCTCTCTCTTTCTCTCTCTCTCTATATATATCTATATATATATATATAGATATATATATATATCTATATATATACATAGATATATATACATAGATCACTTTTGTCAATGCATGTGTGGTTTCCCTGGGAGCTGCGATCGGCCCCAGGAAAACCAGACCCACATATAAAAGTGATATATATATATATATATATATATTTGCCACCAGTTGTTTTGCAGTTGTAACTTGCGTCTTCAAAGCAATGCACATACTTCAACTGACGCGTTTCAACTGTAGCTTTTAGGCTGCAATAAAAAAATCAAGTAAGTCTTGTGATTATGTTTCTGCTACAAAAGGATCAGACTTTTGTCTAGTGGCAGTTTTGGTGCCATAAAGAAGCGCAGTAGGTTTATATGCATACTACAAAGAGCAAATCTGTATTTTATGTAAATAGCTGAGTACATTAGTAAAGTCAGCCATCACCTGCGCTATAATACAAATTAAATGTATGTGCGGGGAGGGCAGCTGGAGAGATAAAGAGCATTTTTGCTGGGTGGTAATGATGGAATCCGAGGAGGAGGACATGGGAGTGGGAGCACCAATAATGATTGTTGGACTGGGCGCTAGAGGTGCTAAAGATTGTGACGATTGGTATGTGACAAGTTTTTTGAGTGTCTTGAAAGAACCTGCTGATTGAGGGAAGAAGCGTAGGTGAGGTGACCCCTACTGTTGCACGTATCTCACACACACACCAGCAATTTTGTGACTATTTACATAGGCTAGTGCTTTAGAGCAACAGTGTAGCCAGTAGCAGAGATGGCATCTTGTTGGATGACTGCTGCTCATGCCCTCACTCGGGTTATAGAGGACAGCTCTGACATAGGATCAGAGACTGAGACAGCATCTGAGGGATAGGACAATAGCGCAGACTCTGGGAGTGATTTTTCAGTCAGAGGAGTCCCATTCGATAACTCCTCTTCCAGTTAATATGAGGGAGGTGATGAGGACAGTACTGCTTTCCCTTCGCAAGCACAGTCTGTGAGGGGACAATAGCGGGTTAGCCCAACCAAGAGAGCAGGTGAATGCTGCAGCAAGCATAGAGAGAGAGTGCTCTCTTGGGAGCTCACCAATTTAGTTCTGCCCCAAATTCCACCGCAAAAATCGTATTGTGGAGACACCAAAATTATCTATCGCAAAAGAAACTGGTTTTGTAAGGCAGGCAGCTGAGTTTTTGGTCCTGGGCTCGGCGGCCATATAGGGAAACATACTAAACGCAGACATTTCTGAAAACTAGACATCCGAGGGAGTCCACAGAGGTGTGACTTGTGTGGATTCCCCAAAGTTTTCTTACCCAGAATATCCTGCAAAACAGAAATGTTGAATAAAAACTATTTTTTCTTGCATTTCTGTCACACAAACTACAGGAATATGCTGGGATCCACAAAATTTCTACCACCCAGTGATTTATCACCTGTCGTGATAAAAACACTACCTCACTTGAGTGCCTGTACCTAGTGCCTGCGTCAGGAATGGATAACCCCAGGGTCAACCGTTGCCTCATATAAGGACCAACATTGACCGTTGTGTGATCTATTCCTGCTGCAGGCGCTAGGCCTACCTACCCAAGTGAGGTCTCATTTTTTTCAGGAGACTTGGGGGAACGCTGGGTGGAAGGAAATTTGTGGCTCCTCTTAGATTCCAGAACTTTCTGTCACTGAAATGTGAGAAAAAAATATTTTTTTGGCCAACTTTTGAGGTTTGCAAAGGATTCTGGGTAATAGAACTTGGTGAGAGCCCCACAAGTCACCTCATCTTAGATTCCCCTAGGTGTTTAATTTTAAAAAATGCACAGGTTTGGTAGGTTTCCTTAGGTGCCTGCTGAACTAGATGCCGAAATCCACAGCTAGGCACTTTGCAAAAAACAGGTCTGTTGTCTTTGGGAAAATGTGAGGTGCCCACGTTGTGTTTTGTGTCATTTCCTGTCACGGGTGCTAGGCCTACCCATACAAAGGAGGTACCATTTTTCTCGGGAGACTTGGGGGAATTTTGGGTGGACAAAATTTGTGGCTCCTATAGATTCCAGAACTTTCTGTCACCAAAATGTGAGCAAAAAGTGTTTTTTTGGCCAAATTTTGAGGTTTGCAAAGGATTCTGGGTAACAGAACCTGGTCCGAGCCCCACAAGTTACCCTATCCTGGATTTCCCTAGGTGTCTAGTTTCCAAAAATGCACAGGTTTGGTAGGTTTCCCTAGGTGCCGGCTGAGCTAGAGGCCAAAATCTACATCTAGGCACTTTGCAAAAAACACATCCGATTTCATTGTAAAAATGTGATGTGTCCACGTTGCGTTTCCTGTCGCGAGCATTAAGCCTACCAACGCAAGTGAGGTAACATTTTTATTGGGAGACTTGGGGTAACACAGAATAGCACAACAAGTGTTATTGCTCCTTGTCTTTCTCCACATTTCTGCCTTCCAAATGTAAGACAGTGTGTAAAAAAGACGTCTATTTGAGAAATGGCCTGTAATTCACATGCTAGTATGGGAATTCAGAGATGTGCGAATTGCCACTGCTTCTCAACACCTTATCTTATGCCCATTTTGGAAGTACAAAGGTTTTCTTGATACCTTTCACTCTGTATATTTCACCAAATGAATTGCTGTATACCCGGTATAGAATGAAAACCCATTGCAAGGTGCAGCTCATTTATTGGCTCTGGGTAACTAGGGATCTTGATGAACCTACAAGCCCTATATATCCCTGCAACCAGAAGAATCCAGCAGACATAACAGTATATTTATTAAATATTCTGACATTGCACGAAAAAGTTACAGAATAAAACGTGGAGAAAAATTGCTGTTTTTTTCCAGCTCCATTTCAATATTTTTTTATTTCCGCTGTTATATTCTGTAGGAAAACCTTGTGGGAGCTACACAAACGACCCCCTGCAGAATTCAGAATTTTGGTTACTTTTCAGAAATGTTTAGCTTTCCAGGATCCAGCAATGGTTTTACACCCATTCCTGTCACTAACTGGAAGGAGGCTGAAAGCACCAAAAATAGTACAAATGGGGTATGTCCTAGTAAAATGCCAAAATGTTGTTGAAAAGTGTGGTTTTCTGATTCAAGTCTGTCTGTTCCTATAAGCTGGGAGAATGGTGATATTAGCACCGCAAACCCTTTGTTGATGCCATTTTCAGGTAAAAAACCACAAGCCTTCTTTGGCAGCCCTTTTTCCCATTTTTTTTTTAAAACTAAATTTTATCTGTATATTGGCTAATTTCTTGGTCTCCTCTAGGGGAACCCACAAACTCTGGTTACCTTTAGAATCCCTAGGATGTTGAAAAAAAAGGACACAAATTTGGCGTAGATAACTTATGTGGACGAAAAGTTATGAAGGCCTAAGCGCAAACTACTCCAAATATCCAAAAAAGGGCTCAGCACTGGGGGGGGGAGACCCAACAGCTAAGAGGATAATAATAATAATAATAATAATAATAATAATAATAATAATCATAATAATCATAATCATAATCATAATGATAGAGCTTGTATAGTGCATAGCTAATCCAAAACAAAGTGTCCCTGCACTGCGGTCCAAGATCCCATGTGCTACACACTTGCAAAAAGTACCAGGTCAACTATCTGAACAGCCAAGTTTTTAATTTTTTACTAAAAGGGAGTTCCTAGGGGGGCAGTCATGCTGAATGAGGCAGCAAATTCCACAGTTTTAAAGCTAGAAAGCTAAAAAAGCTGCCACCAAGGTGCATTCTTCTAACTTTTGGGACAAATCTTCCTCGCTCCTGTTGGTCTGAGATTCTTCAGTGGAGTGTAGGGTTGAATAACAGGCTGTATATATCATGGGCCCGTTTGTAAAAGCTTTATAATAGTAGCACAAAGCCTTGAATGAGAGCCCCCGCTTCACAGGAATCAGTGTAGCTCAGCAAGTGAACATCACATGGGGATACGTTTCAGGAGATTGAGTAGCAGATGAACCGCTGCATTCTGCACTCATTGGTGCTGCATCACGCAAGACTGTGACATCCCCAGGTATAACATGTCACAGAAGTCCAACCACAAGGTGGCTAAGGCCTGGATCACAGTTTTATTTGCAGATTCTGGGAGCAGGTCTTGGATCTTTTTCAGGGTCTTAGTGATTCTGAAACATTTCCCAGCCAACACTTTGATTTGGCTATCAAAAGACAGCTTTTGGTCAAACTAAATGCCCAGGTTTTTAACCTTTGGTTTGGGGCTAGGTAAAGGGCCAAGAGTTTCAGGCCACCAAAAGTTCGACCAGATGTTGAGTAGTTTGCCCAGGATCAAAACCTCTGTCTTCCCTGCATTTAACTTTAAACAGCTTTGCTCCATCCACCTGGCAACCTCCTCCAGGCATGACCTTAGGGAAGTAGGCGTGTTAGCAGCATCCCGGATCAGCTGATCATCATCAGAAGTGATCACTGTGAACCCATGACGTTCAGTGATCTTACCCAGGGAAGCATGTATATATTAAATAAAGTTGGACTCAGCAAGGAGCCCTGAGGTACTCCTTGATGTAGATTAACCATTTTAGAGTGGTGGTGTTCAGCAGGGATGACTCCAAACTACAGGACGAGTGAAACCCCGAATCTGTCCTACGAAGATCGTTATCCTTGATGAACAGAAGTTGTCGGTTGACATGCTTCTCAATAGTTTTAGCCAAAAGTGGTAGCAATGAGCAAGTTGGCTGAAACCTTGAACATGTTGTCTATAGCAGAGGTATATGCAGTACTAATTGGATTAGATCAGCCGCTTCATCAGTGTTGTAACTTAGAAGTGTGCCAGTCCAGGCCACAGTCACAAATCCTTATGCAGTCACTTAAGTAAACCTTCATCATCTAGCACCTGACACTTTCTATGAGAGGTATTGGTCCTATGCCCCAATATGCAAATACAGTTATCCTTGTGCCTTGTACTTGTGGTCCAGCCTGACATAGCACTGGGAGGTAATTAAATAATGTGTGCACTTCCCCACCTGTGTAGTGTGGCAGCAAATGCACCAGCAGCCTCATTGGTCACTCAAATGCAGATGCTAAATGCACCAATAACAGTTTCCAGAGCAAGCCATTTGATGCATTTGGTGCTAGGAAGGTGTGGGGTTTTAAGGATAAGGCAGAATTTGATTTGAGCACAAGTCCATGCTTGGAGAATATTTGGCAGCATCATCCTCAGCTGACATTGCAATTCAAGTGATATGGAATGAGTAGAAAATTGATTTGGCAAGGATCAAGTAGCTTCTGTGTGCCTCTCACCATCAGGTGTTGGAGGGTACAAGCTGGAGCCTGCATTCACGGCTTCTTCAGGGCTACAGCATGCTATAAGTAAGTTCAAGCGACGACTCTGGATCTGAGCTCTGAACATGGTCACAGGCTTGGAGTCCGGGTTGCATTCTGATAACATGTATGAGGTCTGACGGCAATTTTAGCAGCCACCCATACTGCCATCACAGCTGTTACACAGATTTGAACACGGAATAGGACAGTGACAGAAAGTAGGCCATGAATGATAAAAGTGGCCCCATTAGCGAATCAGATTGCTTTTAAAAGTGACTGACCCACATTTGCAAATGGAGCAGTTCCTGTTTATACGTGATAACCCCGCTCTGTGCAGGGGCTCCTACGACGTGAATTAAGGAGATGGTATGATCTTGGAGAAGAGTCAGCTAGTTTGCTCCTACGTGGCTTTCGTTTTGGTTCTTCCCTCTTTGCCCCTACCTCCTCCAGAGAAGGACAGGCAGCCGGCAGCCAGCAGTGCGGCATCCACTGAGACATCTTTTCACTCGGATGCGACTCAGGGGTACCCGGACTAAATCCGCTACCGGCAGCGCTGTTCTGCCGAAAGACCCTTTCATCTCTGCCCTGCTGCAGGTGAGGCTGGGCGCGCTGACGGGACGCGCAGCTCCACCTGGGACGTTGCGCGCTGCCATTTCATTTCACAGCCTCCCAGGGCCTAGAAATCAAAGAGTTGAAAGCAAATGAATTCTAGAAACTCAAGCACCGAGTAGAGCACGTGGAAACAGCTCGCGCGCCTTTCAAAGGGCCTTGCTTTTAATCTTCTCTAGCTCCATCCTCCTTTCCTACTTTTTTCCTGGCACACTTCTTCCTATCCGAAGTATTTAAAATTCAAAAGCAGATTTTCTGTTTTTATGAATATATGTTTTATTGAAGTTTTCCTTGAGGAATATTTGAGTTCAAAAGTATCGTGGTAGATAGGCGGGTTTTGTCTGTACTGTAGCCAGGCATCGAGAGCATCTTTCTTTTCTTTTCTTTTCTTTTCATTTCTTTTCTTTTCTTTTCTTTTCTTTTCTTTTCTTTCTTTCTTCCCCTCTTTCTTTCCCCACAACTCTTGCTGACTCCTGTAATTTATGATCATTTTGAACTAATGGTCTTTTTCCACAACCACCTACACCTCTCCTCTGGCATATTTTCATATATTGAATACCCCCATAAATTTAATAACTTCCACTTTCCAATCTTTAATGATAATGAAGTATCTGCATAATACTTCGTACACCGATACAGCATCAGTAAGTGTGTTTTCCACAATACGTTTCATGGAAGATGGACGGAATTCTGGAATTTTGCAGAAATGTTTAGCAACCTGTGTTCTGTGTGATTCCAACTTAGAGTCTGCCAGTGTCCACGTGCTACTGATTTAGCTTGGAAAATTCAGCTACACACAGAGCTTTCAATGGAAATATAGAAGTGCAGGTACACGTTCTTTACACTACCTGGCTGCTCCTGTTAGCGCATCTAACCTTAATAAGTAAACTTACAAGGGGACGTGAATAGGTCGATGAACCTTTTGCCTCACAGTTAAAATGTTCTTACCATAGATCCAGTACATAATTAATAATCAATATGCAATAATCAATAATCATTAGTAATCAATAAATCAATAATCAATGGAGTCAGTAATTATCAAGAATGTTTATATCCCTATATTAACTATGCTAAGTTCATGTAGATTGATCTCAAAATCAAATGAAACACATACAGAAAAAGTACTGGTTGTTTAAATGGGTGGGAGAAACACAATCTAATCAAAGTCTGAACTACAACACATTCTAAGATTATGGTGCAAATCAATAGCAAAGTCAACTGTCAATGTTATAATATACATGGAATTCAGCAGAGAAATTCATCAAGCATTAGTCCTTGTTATTGTAAGTCATTAGTGAGAATCCTTAACCTACATCAAATTAGTACCAGCATGTTGGGCTTCATGCAAAACAATATAGTAACACAAATTTGGAAAAACATCTAACTATGGTTCTATCAAAACAGCGCAGTTGGTACCTAGAAAGAAAAAGCAAATATGCATAATAATCACAGTCTGGATATACCTATCCTCAGGGTGGATCAGCAAAGCAGAATCAGTCTTCGTCCAAAGGACATCAGTTGACCAGTAAGGCGTCAGGATTCAGCATTAGAATTTAAAAGGGCAAAGTCTTTAAGCAGTAAAGTTCTTAGGCACGTCTCTAGTAAAGACGCATAAGAAAAATAATAACCTTTCGGTCAGGAAAAATGGGCAAAATGACTGCATGAAGGAAAGGGCAGAATGTCTGTCTTCTCGCTCTGCAGTGTTGTTAAGTAATACTGTTAAAACTACTCCCCCAAATCCCTATTGGTCAGTTAATTATATGTTCACACTCTGACCAATAAAACTAAAATCTTAAATCTATGAATTCTAATATTACTCTGTTCTCATATTGATGATTCGTCCATCTTGCAATGTCCTCATCACCGGCTTGCCAGGTAACAATATTGTTGCAGCTTCTACTCTAGTCAGCATCTTCATTGTTCCTGTCCTGGGAAAGTCAGTCTCACTCACATTATTACATATAAAATGTTGCATTCACAAAAACATCATCTCCTGGCAGTCGGTTCACACGAAAAGCTTCTGTATGAGCACATTCAAACAATACAATAGAACTTCACAGTTTAATTCACTTGGGGCCAGATGTAGCACACTGTTTGCATGGTACCGACTCGCAATTTGGGAATGCGACTCGCAAATAGGAAGGGGTGTTCCCTTCCTATTTGCGACTCGCATTGCAATTCAGAGTTGGTTTGTGACCGCGAATGCGGTCGCAAACCAACTCGCAGTTACCACCAGTGTCACACTGGTGGTAACACATTCGCAAAAGGGAAGGGGTCCCCATGGGACCCCTTCCCCTTTGTGAATGTCGATAAATATAATTTTTCAGAGCAGGCAGTGGTCCTATGGACCACTGCCTTACTCTGCCTAACTCTTGACTTCAACGTACCATTCATCTGTTCCACTAGTCCTGATACTTCAGGGCGGTAACTACAATGCAACTTCTGCTCAATGTTCAATGCTGCACACAGTAATTTAATTACTTCATTGTTGAAGTGACTTCCCCTGTCTTATTCTAAAGAGATCGGAAACCCAAAACGCGGTATCAGTTCCCTAAGCAGTAGTTTTGATACAGTGAGACTATTGTTTCTTCGTATAGGGTACACTTCAATCCTATGATTAAAGATGCAAACAATCACCAACACATATCTCAAACCTCCACACACAGGCATCTCAATAAAATCCATTTGCATTCTGCTGAATGGACCTCCCGCTCTTCCAATGTGGCTCAAATTAATCACTGTCCCTTTCCCTGCGTTTAATTGTTGGCAAATGACACATCGATGGCAAACTGCTTCAGCAACTTGTCTAAACTTTGGGTTGAACCAATCATGTTTGAACAAACGAATCATTGCATCCCTCCCAGTATGTGCTTGACCGTGATAGACCCTCGCCATTTGAGACAACAGGCTATTTGGCAATACCAACTGACCTTCCTCAGAAACCCACAATTTATCTTGTCTTTGCACACATTTCATGTTGCTCCATGAACGTTTTTCCTCCCTATCAACATTATTCTGCAATGCTTTTAATTCTTCCAAAGTGTCAATTATTTTCAATGCATAGCTTGTACAAGTTTCATCTTCTTCAGGTAACAGTTCCCACTTGTCTTTGAACGATATACAGTTCAATGCGCAAAACCTTGTGACTTGATCTGCATATCCATTTCCCAATGACACATAGTCCTGTGACTTCAGATGGGCGCTGCATTTCACCATGGCAGTCTTTTAAGGCATATGAATTGCATGTAACAATTCTTTAATTCTCTCACCATTTCTTACTGGTGAACCAGAAGAGGTCAAGAAACCTCTCTATGACCACAACTGACCAAAATCATGGACTATTCCAAATCCATACTGGCTATCCGTATAGATTGTAACTTTCAGCTGAACAGAAACATGGCACGCTCTAGTAAGGGCTACCAGTTCCGCTACTTGGGCAGAATACACTCTTTGAAGCCAAGAAGCTTCCAGGGTACCTGTAATTGTGCACACAACATATCCTGCTCTCAGTGTCCCTGTATTGTCTCTCAGACAAGAACAATCGACAAAAATAATTTGGTCATTTTCTTCCAATTGGGTATCTCTAATGTCAGGTCTCGGTTTTGTGCACAAGTCAGTTACTTCAAGACAATCATGCACAACAGCTTCCTCTTTTTCAATTTCAGCATTTTCACTCGAAAGTAAGGTTGCCAGGTTCAGCACTGTACATCTTTTCAATGACACATTTGGTGACCCTGGAATACTCGTTTCGTATCTAGTCAAATATTGTTTTTTTGTCCTTGTCTGTAGAATCTCAATAGAGTGAGGGACCAATCAATCAGGGGATGTCCCATCACTGCCCTCACACTGTGTAAGGCTTTGACCAACTGTGGCAACTGCACGCAAACAACCCGTTAAGGCTGCTGCAACTGGTCCAAAGTAGCTGAAAAATATGCTACTGGGCGGTTTACGCCTCCATGGACCTGTGTCAAGACAGACAAATATCATGCATCACTCTCATGACAATACAATGTGAAAGGTTTCATGTAATCAGGCATACCCAACGTTAGAGCCCTGCACAGACTCTCTCATTTCAGTAAACGCTTTAATTTAATCGTGGTCTAACACTATGGGATCAGTGACTTCCTTATGAGTCAGCTTCTGCAATGGTCTTGAAATGACTGAAAAATCTGGAATCCAATGGCTACAATAACCCACCATCCCCAAAAACATCCTGACATCTCTGTGTAGTCGGGGGATTTATCAACAATATTGTTGTAATCCTTTCTCTGGATATCTTTCTTGAAACCCTTTGCAATCTGGTGACCTAAGTACTTCACTACTTTCTGACAGTACTGCAGTTTAAACAGAGACACTTTATGACCATTCTTTCCAAAATGATTCAACAGGGCAATCGTATCATACTTGCATTCATCGCTTGTTTTGGACGCAATCAGTAAGTCATCAATGTACTGCACCAAGGTTGATTGGAAAAGCTTTTCCAAAGACTCTAAATTCTTTATCAAGATCTGATTGAATATGGAAGGTGACTCTGAATACCCTTGAGGAATTCTGCACCAGCAATAGACTCAATCCAGGAATTTGAAACAAAAGAGAAATTGACTATCCTCATGAAGAGGCACGGAAAAGAATGCTTGTGACAAATCGATGACGGTGAACCACTCGGCATCACATGGAATCTGGAACATTATCACTGAGGGTTTGGCACCACAGGACAGCATTTGACCACAATCTCATTTATTTTTCTCAAACCCTGAAAAATTCGAACCTTCCCACAGGGCTTCTTCAAACCTATTATTGGTGAGTTACATGGACTGCTCAATACATCTTTCAGAACCCCTTGCTTTACGAAGTCTGCAATTATCTGAGGCACTTTTATAAGGACATCTTGCGGCATGTGGTACTGTGGAAGTTGAGGAAAAACTGCATTTGGCTTCGCAACAACTTTGACTGGCTCCACCCCCTTTATCAAACCTACTCTTTTTCCTGTCAAATCCCACACTTTCTCCTTACCGTTGCCTGCAAATCAGGATGGAGCTCTTTCACTGTGAATATCAGGAAAAATTAAATCAGAGGGTACTCATCATTTGTAGTTTCACACTCTATTTTTGGGGCTTGCTCTTCTTCATCATCACTATTCATCTGAATCTCAATTACATCATTTGAGCAAGTAATCAAACACTTTGTTTTACACAACATGTCTCTTCCCAATAGGGATACCGGACTTGAATTGCTGAAATTTATGCAATCCCTAAAAATTGCCAATCTCAACTTGAACTGGATCTGTAATCGGGTTTGTCAAATACTGGTTCGCTTCTCCCACAACCTGAACTGTTCTTCTTGAAAGGGGCAAGTTTGGGACTTCTGCGCTTCTCACTGGAGAGCGTGTAGCTCCTGTGTCATCCAAGAATGAAACCTTGTGACCCATAACCTTTCCCTTCCCATAGGGCCCTCTCTGATCTACTTCTAAGGAAGTCGCAAGCACACACGGCTCCTCATCTGAACTGTCACTCATCCATTCATCATTTATTCCATTCTCACTATGTAATAGGAATTGGTGCATTGTGTTACTATTTCTGTTTTGCCTCTGACCTGTTACCTGTTGAGAAAGCATCATCTATTGCTTCTCCATCGGGGCTTGAGGTATTTGAATTTGCTGTCTAGGTACCATGGGAACCTGCTGTTGCATCGGCTGCAACGGTGACACTTGTGCACGGGCATTTGCACCTGCTGCATGGGCTGGAAATTCTGCAATTGATTCACATTATTCTGGAAATTTGAATTAGGACCCTTTACTCTTAGTCCTCTCACATTCTGGAATTAATTGATGTAATTACTCTGCTGAACAACACCTTACTGCACCATCATTGGACACTCCAGTTTTCAATGTCTAACGGCTCCGAAAATGTGACATGGCAATAGCTTCTTCATTCCCTGCACATCATTCTGAACCACTACAGTATTCAAGTCTAGACCACAATTCATATTGCCTCCACGACCTCTACCTCTCAACCTCTCATCTGAGGCTGAAACATCATGTTTCCCTGCTGCTTCTGTGGTAACTGCTGCAAAAAAATGTCCTTGCACAACTGTTTAAATGGCCTTAATCTACATGACCATTGCCTTCTCCTTCAACCTTTTCTGCTTCAACTCAATCTCATCACTACAATATTTCGTATACTGCAACACCTCATCGGCTTTGCTTGCAAGCAAATCAAATGACTCTCAATCATCTGGCTAACTTCAGGGCTCAATCCTTCCATGAATCGGAACACAAAATGAAGCATGTCTCTCACCTCAATTGTCTCTGTACCACTGTAATGCTTGAATGGCTGCAACAATCTCTCATAATACGCATGTATTGACTCCTTTGCTTCCTGAGCTGTCCTGTCAGTCCTCTGCCAATCAATATTCTTGGGTGAAATTCTTGTTTTCAAAACTCAAATACCTTATAGTAATATTTAATTACCTCAGGAGATGGTTCAGCTGTATTCTTTTCTCTTTCCAGTTCGCTGTCAGCCAATCAACACTCCCCTTACACTTGATCCACAGATCAGCTGGAACCACTATCTCTAGTAATGTTTTCAAGTCTTCCCACAAAAACTTTGCAAGTTTTATGAATCTGTCTGTCTGCTGGCTTTTCTCTCAATTTTGGATAATGATTTGTAAATGACAAAATGTCACCTCTGCTCCAAGGGACATGAACAAAATGTTCGCCTGGAATCTCTCTCATTGGTAAAATCTTTACCGGATCTTTATCCTGCTGCACATTTTCAGTCAGCATAAAACAATCCCTTTTTCTCTTGTCTCTTTTCTTTACCCATCTGCCTTCCCATTTGTCTAATGCTCCCCAGGTCTGAGCACTTTGAAGCAATTCCTTAAGGTGTGCCTTCATTTCGGCAGATCTCATGTGTTCAAAATCTGTTGCCTCAAAATCTAATCCATAACTCCTTTTCAAATGCTTCGTTTTCTCTATTTCTATTCCGTATTTCTCAGCCAAGTCTGCTAATCTCTGATGCACCTTGCTCACCTCTCTTGTAATCTTTGGGCACAAATATCTCAACTCGGCCCCTGTGTAGGATTCTAACCTATTTACCCCCATAGTTCCTTCAATAAGCTCACCCGCTTCCATGCTCAGCCTAGCGCAATTCACATACTCCTCTCCTATAGGGGCACTCTGTGGGGTATTCAGCTTGTCTAACCATTCAGTTAATTGCTGAGGTGTTCGTCCTTGTAACGAAATGTTACTTGCTTGGACCGGGAGCACCTGCTGTGCAACTGCATTCGGAGTCTGCGGTGTCAATAATTTTAAACTCTGGCTACCGTTTGGCCCTGTCACCGTATCTGGAAGTGCTGCAAATGGACTAAGGTCTAACAATGATCTTGATCCGTCAAAAGTCTGTCCCACAGGAGAGACTACCTGAACATGTTTATTATGTTCTCCCCTCATTAGGCGCTGGGACATTGCTCGCTGTTCACCTATAGTCAGTTTCTTCAGTGCAAATAATGGTATCGCTGGACCAACTGTAATAAGTAGCGATATAGCATCTGGGACTGTTCTGGCTCCTACGCTCTGTGGGAGAGTAACTCCCATATTCTGATTCATCATAGGAGTCATGTCTGACTGTGTCCCTGGCACCGGAGTAAATCTTGGCATTACCTGCGGCTGTACTTGGGGCAATAAAATCGGAGTCAGCTCAGTCTGAACCAGTATCAGTCTCGGGAAGACCTGCTCCGTGGGCACCATTAAGTTCGAAGTTGTTTCCATAGTAGACACATCAGGATAAATTCTCTGAACATGTGGCGGTTGCATCAGGGTCGCACTACAAGAGTGGTAGACACATTAGGACCACTTTGCACCTTATTCTGTGTCAGTTTAGCATTAACCTGCACCGGACTCACTGTCCCATTAACCTGTGTCGGGGTGTTGAATCAGTACTGGTACTTGCACCACTCTCACGTACTGTATATGGTGGTGGTCAATCTCTCAATAACTGTGTAATAAAGTCATCATCGTTCGAGTCCTCCTCTATGGTTGAAGACTTTCTAGCCTTGTTATTCTTGGACGGACTTTTACTAGTTTTCTTAGTATCTTTCTTTCCTTCTTTCTCATTTTCCTATGTAATTGACAGAAACAACTTAATTCTGTGCAAAGTCTCCATTCTCCATGCTTTTCTGAACACAATCCCATCTAGCCTCTGCTAGAGTCTTTTCTGCCTTTCTCATCCTTCTCTCAAATTTCAATCAATGTTGCTGTCTGGTTACTAGCTCCCAAATCGATAATGCCTCAAACTGTGCTGGACTCGGGAGGGGCTTAGATTCATATAGCACCATCCATAAATGCTCCAAAACTCTCAAATTAAACATCCCACTTGTAGGAAACGCTAAGCTCCCATCTTTCTCTGTCAATTTGCACCATCGCTTTAGCCAAAGACACAGTGCAACACCCTTCCCTTCCATTACAATGAAAGCTGGTGTACCTTCTGGCGGTGTAGCCTCGCCTACACTCGCTGTAATGTATGCATCTCCCCTTAGGGCACTTTTTAATGCCTTGATAAATTTCATCTTTTCAACCTTTTTGTTATTCAAAATCAAATCAGGAAATGACTTTTAATCCCAAGATTCCATCACCTATGTTCTCAACCAATTGCCTCTCACGAACGGCTGCCAATCCGTGTGCGACCCTTCTCACTAACCAACCCATCCCAGAACGGCTCCAATGACGTCACACTCACGTACTGCGGCTGATAAAGTCTTGCCACTCGTCCTCCTTCACTCCAATTCACACACACTAATGCAAAATACGGGCGCACTAACCAAAAAACAAAAACAAAAACAAATTTGCTGGTTTACTAAAGGAAAGGTAACACAATTGCTTCTGAAACCTTACAGACTTTTCATTGATGGCTCTTCCCGCACTTACAGCTACTCCTTCTTTCTCAGTCTCCCAGATTCGTAAGCAAAATTCAACCCGCAAATTTTATTCTCAACTGATCAATGGGTCTGTCCTGGTGCACACAGGACTCACCAAATCTCAGTCAAACTTTCTTTCACTCACTTTGACTCACACACTGGCCTGTCGACCATGCCTGATCAACATACTAAACCAGACAGATTACAACATAAAACCAAGTATCTCATACACTTTCAATATACTCCGGAGTCTTAGACCATACAGGGTCCGTGCATCAACAACCACGTAGACAATTTTTTAGCATAAAGTGCCACACACAAATGAAGTTCGATGACTTCCCTACTCTCACAATGCAGAGTACGCACACTCCTACTACAACTTCATTTGGAGTACACAAACTCCCTAAAACCCTAACAAACCGCACAATTCACCTGCAATTTGAATAAGCTGTGCAAGCGAAACGTATTTCACTCACACTTCACTAGAACGCCGGGAACATCCTCAAACACCCATTAGCAGGATCCAGGATCTGGGAAAGTCATTTCTGGTCTTAAAGGAAAATAATTTTCTCTCCAATTATCATCATTGAAAAACAAAATCCAAATCTCAATTATAATGATTTCTGCTACCAACTCTGGGACCTTCAGTCCTGCTATTATCTCTGTTAACATCTGTCACTCCGTACCGGTCATATATGTCAAGCTCTTAAGGAGACAAACCATCAGTCTCTTACCCTATCTGTTAGAACCTGTCACTCTGTACCAGATGTCTATGGTAAGCTCCTAAGGAGACGAACCATCAGTCGGCTACCACGTCTGTTAGCGCCTCTAAACTTAATAAGTAAACTTACAAGGGGACGCAAATAGGTCGATTAACCTTTTGACTCGCAGTTAAGATGTTCTTACCATAGATCCAGTACATAATCAATAACGAATATGCAATAATCAATAATCGTTAGTAATCAATAAATCAATTATCAATGGAGCCAGTAATTATCACTGACCATGACCTTTCAGTCATGAATAACCACACCTTTTAGTAAAAGTTTAACATTTTTATTTCCCTGTATTAACAATGCTAAGGTCATGTAGATTCATCTCAAAATCAAATGAAACACATACAGAAACAATACTGGTAGTCCAAAGCAGCAGAAGAAACGCAATATAATCAAAGCTTGAACTACAACACATTCTAAGGTTATTGTGCAAATCAATAGCAAAGTCCAATGTCAACGTTATAACATACATGGGACATAACATTCATCAAGCATTAGTCCCTCTTATCGTAAGTCATTAGTGAGAATCCTTAACTAACATCAAATTAGCATCAGCATGTTGGGCTTCATATAAAACAATTTAGTAACACAAATTTGGAAACACATCTAACTACGTTTCTATCAAAACAGCGCATTTGGTACCTAGAAAGAAAAAGCAAATATGCATAATACCCACAGTCTAGATATACCTATCCTCAGGGTGGCTCAGCAAAGCAGAATCAGTCTTTGTCCTCAGGATATCAGTCGATCAGTAAGGCGTCAGGATTCAGCATTAGAATTTAAAAGGGAAAGTCTTTAAGCAGTAAAGTTAAGCATGTTTCTAGTAAAGGCGCTGAAGAAAAATAATAACCTTTCTGTCAGGAAAAATGGGCAAAATGACTGCATGACGGCAAGGGCAGAATGTCTGTCTTCTCACTTTGGAGTGTTGTTAAGTCAAAACTGTTATATCTACCCCCCAAATCCCTATTGGTCAGTTAATCATATGCTCAGACTTTGTCCAATAAAATGAAAGTCTTAAATCTATGAATTCTAATATTACTCCGTTCTCATATTGTTGATTGGTCTGTCTTGCGATGCCCTCATCATGCGGCTTGTCATGTAACAATATTGTTGCAGCTTCTACTCTAGTCAGTATCTTCATTGTTCTTGTCCTGGGAAAGTCAGTCTCACACACATTACACATAAAATATTGCAATAGCAAGAACATGATCTCCTAGCAGTCGGCTCATAAGAAAAGCTTCAGTATGAGCACATTTAAACAATACAATAGAAATTCACAGTTTAATTCACTTTGTCAGCTATTTTATTAAACGCTAATAAATACAGCTTTTACATGAGGCCTGGCAAATAGGCCAAGACTCTCGCTAAGTTAAGGCCTGTAATTAATAAAGCTAAAGCTTATTGCATAACCCTCAATATGACATATTACTGCATTAGTCTAACATATATTCAACATTTCATAATATTTAATCATTGATTAGTACATTTAGTTAACATTGGTGGCCATTCTTCGTAATCACATTTTCAAATGTGTGTATTATTTTTCTACGTTATTACATTTTCTACATAAACTTATTATTCAGAATACATAAACTCTCATTAATAATTTTTATTAAAACACCTGCGCCAGCACTCCTGAGAAGTGTTAGTAATCACCGATTAAATATATTGCGCACTGCTGAAAGGTGCAGGTACTGTCCCTTTTAAATTGAAGAAGTGTAGGTACTCTATATTCAACAGTACCTGCCCATTTAAAGCACTGGGCACACTAGGATAAAACATCCTGGTTTGAAGGTGAAATGCAATTTTTTTTAAATCAGATGACAAATAAAGTTACAAGATGGTACTACATCTGTAAGTAATGATCCTTTTGAGCTTGGATGTAGTACAAGTCATCATTTGGTTACTTCATTTGGGGTGCCCTTTGAGCGGACAAGTTCGGTGCACTGGCATAGGGGAAAGAGGAATAAAGTGAAAAAAAAGAAAAACTAGCTTAGAGGAGGGGAAGGAAATGTGAGAGTGACAGAAAAGATCACAAAGGCAGCCAAGTAAAGACGGAGAAAGCAGGAAGAAGTGTCAGGTGCAGTGAATGGAATCAAAGAATACTTAATTTTCTGTCTTTCTCAGACATCAGTTTTGACCACTCTAAAGCGCTTTAACAATTGAAATATAGTCTAATAACTATATCAGAATGTTGGAAATATATGTGACAGAAACCAGGTACATACGGGATCTCATGGGGTGTAGGGAAGATCGCCCCTTCAGTCAGAGATGACGACATTTCAGTGGCCCTTCACTACATTTTGCAGTGAGAATTTCATTATTCGGCATCATGCCACTATCAAACAAAGTCATGTAAATTTGGTGGGTCCTAGAAACACTAACTCTAAAAGCTTCTCAATAAAGAGTCAGCCCATTCCAAGCGTTGATCATTTTTCATACTTAGGGATCCTATTGGATTCCAAGCTCTCTTGGCACCTGTTGCTTAAGAGAAATACCACTCGGTTGGAATCAGCAATTAGTGGGGTTAGAGTTTTGTCTAGGGGCATAGGATACACACATGTGGAGACCATGTTTAAAGTATTTAGGGCAGTGTATTAAAGTGGCTTGTTATGGGTCTGACATTTGGGGTTTTATACCATCTTCCCAATTACAATTACAGGTCATTGAAAATTTCTTTTTAAAAGCTCTCCTCTGAGTTCCCCTGAGTACACCGTCTGAGATGGTTCATGAGGAATTTGGCCTGGGGTATGTGTCTAACCTTATTGGGTTACATCCCTTGCTTCTTTGGCTATCCATTTGGTTAAAGGAGAACCTGAAGCTTAACTGACTTATCATGCAAGACTGTTTGGCTTTAGATTGTATGTCCTGCATTCTATGGCTCTCATATATTAGACAATCCTTAACCTCGCATGGTTGCCTTGAGCTTTTTGCTGAACCGGGGGGGGGGTTATTTCTTGGATAAGACAGGCTTTTCTTGCCTGGGAGGCAGTGGAGAGAGCGTCCCCGACACTTCACAAGTGTGCTATGCCTCATTTTATTTTGGTTAAAACTGTCCCTCGGATGGAACCCTATTTGAAATTGGAGTTGTCCTATATCCATTGCAGGCTATTTTAGATTTAATCTGTTTTATCGAATGTTGCTGCCTAAAGAGACTTGGTCTAAAGTTTCAGACTTATAGCCATGTCCTTGTGACGATGTTTCTATTCCTGATACCTTTCACATTGTCTTGACCTGCCCAAGATTTAACAATCCTCGCTATAAGTATATTCGTCCGCTTCTTTTGCCTTTGAATTTTAGCCAAGTGAGGCAAGCCTTTCTGTTTCTGCAATTGGTAAAGTCTCCCACAATCTGTTTTTTCATGACCCACTTTTTATCTGGGATCATGCATGTGCATTGAACTTCTATACAATGTTTAAAGTTAACATTATTGTAATTTTATGATGTCTTTTTAGATTTTTATGGTTAGACATATGTGTTTGTTTTAACTTACTTATCTATCGGAAATTGTAGTGGATGTGTTTTGAACTTTGTCTGTACAGTTTTTATTATATATACTTTTGTGATTTTCATTGAAAAATGAAATTAAGTTTTACTACCTACCTCTACCAAACAAAGGGGGTTATTACAACTTTGGAGGAGGTGTTAATCCGTCCCAAAAGTGACGGTAAAGTGACGGATATACCACCAGCCGTATTACGAGTTCCATAGGATATAATGGACTCGTAATACGGCTGGTGGTTTATCCGTCACTTTACCGTCACTTTTGGGACGGATTAACACCTCCTCCAAAGTTGTAATAACCCCCATAGTCTATTTTAACATGCCTTTAGGCAGTCTTGTTCCCAACGATTTAATCCAGTACATTAAGTTAATCCCCTCAACTCCTTTTTCTCCTGAGTAATCACAATTCAACTACACAGAAAGTGGCATCAACGTGCAATGAAATTTCTGCACTGCTGCCAGGGATATGTTGCTTGGTGTATCAAGGGTGCAAGCAGTGCTGAATGTGAATAGAGTGATGGCAGGAGAAAACTTCTTAGCCATGCCAATATGACCATTTGCCTCCCCATCATAGCACCACAAGACTGCACAAAGACCTCAGCCATACCCTGTTTTTTCATCAGATCTTGCTGCCTTTTGTGCCAATGCCTTTCATTTTTCATGAATAACTTTCTATATTGCATCCATTCACAACAGTATACAGTTCTTTTGTAACTACTTTGTTCTACCATCTCTGTATGACATCAGCATGGAGTCGGCTGAATCAATATTCATGCAGTGGGACAGTGCTTAGGTGGTAAGGTAGTATGATACTCTAATTTACTATGCTCTGATTTGCTCAAATTGTCATTCTTTTGCTCACGCTACAATATATTTGCTGCTTTCATTGTATTCTATAAGAAGATTTCCTATTCAAACCTTTGAATTTGGGAGTGAGCCAGGAAACCTTCTTGATGCTCCTGGGGATGCTCTTTGATTTCTTTTTGATTTTGCTGATCATTGGGACTTTAAATATTTTTGGTTTTACCCATAATTGTGTATTGTCCTATTGCTAAGAGACCTCATGGCAATGACTTCAAGAATCTGCATTTTACAATTTGAAGTTTTGTAATAAAAATGTCTAAATTGTATAACTCCACCTTGGAATTCACTTATTGAGTCTGTCCCTATTTAATTGACTGTATTTTTGATATGTTGTGTTGCTCCTGATGTTGATTAACATTGTCACATGAAATTGAGTTTTAACACCACCCCAACCCATCCACCTGTGTGGTTGCATGCCTTTTAGGGATGTAAAAATATACGGGTTCCCCATGCCCACAATGAGAATTAATAAAAGAAGGATGTCCCACACCTCTGGGTAACCTCTGTGTGGAATGTGAGGACTTTGTATTTGTGCTTCTTGAACTTTTGTTTGACTTTGCATCAAGAGCTAGTGGCACTAGCTCCCCATTTCTCTCACGGAGTCAGTAAAGAGCAAAGTGTCTGTGAACACTGAAAGCACAGAACCCCTTTGGAGGGGTAAAGAATTGACGCACGGCCTAATCGATGCATCGCTTGCTTTTCTGACACATCACCTCTCCTGCGGCTTTATTTTTTACGCATACCAGGTACTTTGTGCTAAAACAACGCATCCATTGATTCCTCTGGATCAAGGCTCTTTTAACTTTAAAAAATAATATATTTTCTTGTATGTTGGATTCTTGTCATTTTGGTCTTGTTTCACTTAGCTAATTATTGGCTATTTTTTATAAACGGGTGTGGGGTCATTTTGTGGTGTTTTCACTGTGTTACTGTGTGTGTTTGTGTACAAATACTTTACGCATTAGCTCTGAGGTAAGCCTGACTGCTTGTGCCAAGCTACCAAGGAGGTGAGCAGGGGTTATCTTAGGTGTGTGACTGCCTTACCCTGACAATAGTGATGGTCTCTACTTGCACAGGGTGTAATCTGACTGCCAACTAGAGACCCTATTTCTAACAATGTGGAACTTACATTTCCTCAATAACCAAATCATTTAATAATGTTAGTAATGATGAAATGGTTATAGTTTATTGATAAATGTATGACAACAACTATGACAAAGTCAATAGCCCTGGACTTTTGTGATTGCAGGATTTCTATTGGCATTTCTGGGGGTGTTGTGATTTTAAGGGGTAGAGTCTGCTGAGGCGCAAACTGCTAAGGGTGTCTGAGAGCTACAGGGACAAGACTGCATTTAAGGGTTGTTTGATTTCTATGGCTTTCTTTTGTGTGCACCCCCTGTATTTCGTGCATTTTTTATATATTTATAGTTTTGTGTGTAGTACTTAGTTTTGAATATATTAAAGACTTTGGAGGTCATTACAACCCTGGCGGTCTTCGACCACCAGGGCTGTTTTGGAGGAAGCACCAACAGGCTGGCGGTGCTTCCAGGGGCATTACGACCGCGGCGGAAGCGCCGCGGTTGCACCGCTGGGACCAGCGGTTTCCCTCCACATTGGTACCGGTGGTTGCCGTCCGCCAAGGTTGTAATGAGGGCCTTTGTCTATTTGAAGAAAAGGCATTGATTTGACATTGATTTATTGAGTGTTGTCAGTAGTGTAGCGAAACTTGAGGGGGCCCCCATGCAAAGTACGTAGAGGACCGTCTCCTCTGGACATATTCGGGAGCACTCTGACCAGGCACTGTGTTGAGTGGGTCCCCTGGAGCTCGGGGGCCCCCTCACACCGCCGGAGTTGCGGGGCATTTGTTATGCCCATGAGTGTTGTGTGTTGGGTTACTGAGTTTGCAGTTCGTAGCCCACACCACATCTCCGTATTGGCATTGGTGTACTTTGCCTCAATTGAAAGTCCAGGGATGGTTGTTGCCAGTTTGGGAGTCCACCACAAGGGGCCTCGGGGCACCAGAAGCAAAGACTCCATTTGTTATTATTGGTCCCAGTAATTTCTAATTCCTCTGAGACACCCTCCAACCAGGATTTTTCACATTGCCACTATCATTGTAGGATTGCTAGATTCCAATACCAGGGTCGCACCAACAGCATTTAATAAATTCAGTTTTTGCATGCCTTATCTAAGCATGAAAGCACAAATATCTGAGTGGAAGGCTCTGAAAGTGGTTCAAAGGTTTAAAAAAGGACAGAACTCAAGATGAGGAATAGGAGCCACATGATTTTATGTCCTAGGTTTATAGGGCTTGAAAAATCATTAAAATGTTACTAGACCTGCAGGTCGAGCATCTTAAATTATCTACTTGACCTAAATGTAATGTACTTGACCCATAAATGGGTCTCAAATTATCTGATCCTAGGCAAATAGTTAACAGTTGGGTTTTTCTTAATTCTCACATATGATTGCACCTTCAAATAAGTGAGCTCAGCATTTCTGCAGTACAGAAAAACATCTTTTGTTTGATTGAGTAGACTAAACTTTGCTGCATGCATCACAGGAATATAGCCCACGTACCCATGAGGTATAGCCCACATAACCTAGGATTTCTTTTAGCTTACTAACAACAATGCCATCAGGGCAGGCGTGTTTCTCAGTTTGTTTAAACACTCAATTTTAATAAATATTTTACAAAACCATGATATGGTAACATATTGTCATCTACACACAGTAACATTCCAATAAGTGTCCAAAAACCTCTCCACTAACTTGCACCTCTACTGATAAAACTATATAGCGTATTAACAATCTGAAAATTGGGTTTCAGAAAACATATCCTTTGCACATCAACATGTAAAGTATTCGGATTTGTTTTCATCCTATTAAAATATTTATTCTAAACACAGAAATATAAAAAAGGCATTCACAACTACTGAATTATATTTTGAAATGTTTGCACAGTTGAATTAGTCATTTAAATGCTGTATGTTAGGAAAAACCTGACACCCTATATCCTTTTATTTTACATTCTAATCAGCAGGGCACACAGTTCACCTTACAAAGTCCTGGAACTATGCAGGTAGAAGGAAAACTGATTGTAAGAAAAACTGACTTTTGACCTCTGTCTGTGAACACACAGCAAATGTGACACAAGAAGAGATTTAAAGGCATCTTTTATTGCCCCTCCACTTTTCAACTGAACAGAACACATTTTCAGTATTCAAATAAGACTCCCCAAAGCAACAATTGATTCCTTTGTCAGGTTCAGAAGGGGTGGTAGAGTCACATTTTGTAATGAGGTGAAAGCAGTGTGGAAACTCCTAGGATTATCCCCTTTGGGAGAACCAGAGACATATTAAGGCATGGGCAAAGAGGGCTGTGGCCCAGGGCCCCAGCCTTTCAGGGGACCCCCTGTTACAGCCAGCTTTGTTCTGCAGAGAGACGTGCTTCAATTACCTTGAGTAATTCTTCAGCAGATTATTTTAAATACTGTTTTCCTTTAATTTATTTTTAATGTGGGTGATGTGTGAGTCTGTTACAGACACTTTGAAGAGGTGTTGTGTTTATGTTTCATGCAACACCCATAAAACGTTTCTTTTGGATCAAAGCAGGACCTCACATATGAGAAATGGGAAAGTGTCAGAGTGAATATTTGCAGTATTATTAATGAGCTGCTGTGTGTTACAATATTAAAACACAAGTCACTATCCCTGAATATTTGATGTAAACAGATTTTGAATTTGGACAAAGAGTCCATGAAAAAGCTTGAATAGGATCACTGGATCAAAGCAGTTTTGAGCAGTGCCCCCCAAAATGTGTTTGGCCCAGGGCCCCCAAAATCCTTAAGATGTTCCTGGGAAGAACACCAGGCTATATTCTCCTTTGAACCTGAACACTACACAAACTATACATGTGGGAACAAAGCTCCTCTATGTAGGTTTGGGGACTGATTATACCTCGGAGGAATTAATATATATCTGCATCAAAGAGAGTGGGAAGAGAAGTAGTACCCAACTTCTAGGATGTTTGTGACAGTTGATTGAGTGACTGAAAAATTCTCAATCATATCAAGGTCAGCGCAATTTCAAGAAAAGGTACTTACACCAAGTAAATGTTTTGTGGAGGCTCTCCTCTCCTTGGCGAATGCCAAGGGCACAGGGTTAGTTGGCTCAGTGAGCAGAAGTGTATTGGGTGATCCAGAGGTACACCTAAGGGTTCTCAGCAAAAGAGTGGGGAAGTGTCGGACAGCTTTTCCCAAACTGAGGGCTTAGGAAAATGTGTCATATCTCCAATTACCAAAAACTGTATTGCTGGGCAGAAGAACTGCTCTAGGAATACTCATGTAAGTAGAATGCTCAGAGAAAGGAAACCCAAGGAAAGTATGGTCCCTGAGGCTGTGAAAAGTATTGGAAGATCCCCTGAGGAGACAAGAGAGGGTGGCTTAGTTTTAGCGGATGGGCTTGGTGGCTGACACCAGAGAGATCAGAAAGGATGTGATTCAGTTTTTTGATGGGTTAGTGGTGGACCCTGGTATTCATGGTACAGTTGGTGGATTCTATGGTAATTGAAAGGTGCCATCCTTGGCAACATTTTGCCAGACCCTGAGATGGCAGCAAACAAAGCAAATTTATTTTTATTGTAAATAAAAGCGGAAGCCTAATGTTGGCACCCAAACTAGATAAGGTTTATCAGCTGCTGGGTGGCAGGGAATTTGATTTTCATTTGGTGCTGGGTCATAATTGTGCACACTGGTTGTGGTACAAGGGGCTTTGGCTGCTGACTCTTGAAACAATGCTTGGTAGAGGTAAAAAGGAGTTTATAGTGCCTCTGGACATACTGACATTGACAGGTGTGACGGCTCAGACCAAGCTTGATGTCACACTTGGTTGAGCTGCAATGCCGCACTGGCAGAAGTTTTCCAAAGAGGTACCTAAAGGGAGCGAGGCAAAGAGCAACATGTAGCTTCAAGTCCCAGCAAGCATTCATCTGGTCTGGGCTGTCATTTGGGGTGTTTGTCTTCAAAGTACTAGCATAGTTGGCAGTACTTATACATTCCACAGGATTTAGTTAGGTGTAAGGATACAGAGCTTTGTTTGAAACTTTGCATTGGTAGTAACTTAGATATAGGGTAATTTCCTTAGGTGCCTTTCAATAGCAAACTAGTTTGGGCTGACATAATGTGTATTTGAAGCCCAAGTCAGAAACAAAAAAATAACTCTTTTATTTGGTCCCACAGAATGCTTGGCAGTCACACAAGGTGCATCCGACTTGCCCTTTACTAGGGAGTTACAGTCTTGCAAGCTTGCATGCCGTAATTAGGACTGCCACCCATATAGTACCACTATCATGACACAGAGCACACACAAGGGTGGAGGGAAATGTTCACTTATAGATGAATACATGGATATTACCCCAGCAACTAGTTGATGAATTTGGTAGACCTTGACCACATTAGTTCAGCAAAAAGTCCAGACCTCAAACTACAGCAAGTACCAATAACAAGGGCATTTCCTTCTGACAGTTAAATGAATCCCAGGTGATTAATACATGATGGCATTTTGGATGCCCTCTCTGTAGCAAATGACTAAAGAGCTTGTAGTTTCTTACAATGTGCTTCTTGACTCAACACGCCGCATCAACAGGGTCTATTTTCAGTATAAAAAATAAAAAACACAAAAAGACAGCTGTAACATAGCATAGTTGCCAGCTGTCTTGAGGTCACATACAAAACACTGATCTTCAAGCCCCAATATGTATATTTCAGTTATAGTAGATGAGAGCAAGCGAAGAGAAATGTCATTGAGTCATTTTGGGCATGTTTTGTGACATATATGAGTTCAAATGTGTGGAGAAAAATATGCTTCACTTTAGGGGGGATAAAGCAGGGTAGTTCAACTAGCTATATGAAGACCAATAATCATGAGTTACGGAAATGCATGTCTGAATTATATGTGGGATAAAATAATTCCTACTATACATTATAAGGAAATTGCAAGCCACAAAGCATTTCCATGACCATATAGAGGAACAAGGCCGAAGACTTAGGCCCTCATTACACCCCTGACGGTTGGTGTTAAAGTGACGGTAATACCGCCAACAGGCTGGTGGTAACTACCGCCAAATTATGACCATGGCGGCAAGGTCTCCGGTAGACAGCCAATGTACCACACCGACCACCAGTGCGGAAACAACAGCCACCACAGCAGTAGTCACCTACAACCAGGCGGAAGTCAATGTTCCTCCCACCATATTAAGACACTGCAATCGACCACTTTTTCCGGGGTGGTACCAACGACATCAAAAGCCTGGTGGAAACATTGCACAGAAGTGAAAGGACTCACTATTGGAGACACAGGGAACAACCATGCCACCATGGAGCCTGAACTGCATGTCTTCACCAAGATCTTCTACGTGCTGCTCTACCACGTACACCAACACCAGCGAAGACGACGCAGGTGAGTACAGCCGCCTAGCACACAAGGAGGGGGGGGGAAATGACAGTGACATACACACGCACAACACCCCCACACCCAACACCATACACACAAGCAGCTGCATTACTAAAAAAATATTTTTACCTCGTAACTCGGATGAATAATGCATCTGTGAAAAAGATGTCAAAAATGACTGTGAAAAGACTGTGAAAAAGTGAATGTAATGAGAGCAACACATCAAGAAAAATAAGTTAGGCAAGATAATAGATATATACATATGTACAGAAAAAGGGACACAGCCCAGAGCCCAGTCCACAATGTTCGTGGGCCACATGGCCACCGGCCAAAGTCCAAGGCCACACATGTCACCTGCATCAACACGGAGAGAACACTGCAGGGGCATCAGTTGGTAAATAGGCAGGCACCTCGGGGACGGGGGGATACCTCAGCCGGGAGATGGAACCTGATTCTGGAGGGGGCAACATACCCTGTGCTTGGTCCTGGGGAGTGCAAAGCCACAGTCCTGGCAGCTGGGGCAGGCTCTTTTCCCTTCTTAACAGCTGCTGCAGGCTCCTTTGTCCTCCTGGCAGCTGGGGCGAGCTCCTTTCACTTCTTAGCAGCTGCTGCAGGCTCCTTTGTCTTCCTGGTAGCTGGGGCAGGCTCCTTTCCCTTCTTGCCAGCTGGTGCAGGCTCCTTGCTCTTCTTGGCAGCTGGGGCAAGCTCCTTTCCCTTGAGGCTGCCTGGTGAAGGCTCCTTCACCTTCAGGACATGTGACCTGGATCCTTTTCCACCACGAGTGGGTGTGGTGATGACTGGGCCCGTGGACTGGGTGGCTTAGGTGCTTGGCTGGGTTTTTCCTACCCTGCCCATACATGCAGGATGTGGGGGAGGGGGAGGGAAGAGGTCAATGGTGGATAGGAAACTTTTTGGGGGGACATTGGGGCGGGAAGAATGAGTAGGAATGGGAGTGGAGAAAGCGGGAGTGGTTGTTGGAGGTGTCTGCTGATTTTGGGTGCAGGTGCATGGGCTGAATGCTATTGTGAGGTGGATGGCTGTTAGGTGTCTGAGTGCTTGCGTTTGTGTGCCTTAGGAGCGGGGGGACAGACACAGTGGGAAAGGACACAGGGGATGTGTGCATGGCTGTTGTGGAGGTGTCTGCCAGTGAGTTGTGTGTTCTGCTTGGTCTGGTGATGATGCTGGTAGTGGATGATGATGTAGTGCATGCAGGAGTGAGTGTAGACAGAACTAGGAGGGAAGTGGAGGAGGAAAAGGGGGAGATAGTGGAAATAGAGGATGTTGGTGTGCCTGCATCTGGATGGTGTTTGTGTGAGTGCCTGTGGGATGAAGTGTGGTGTTTGTGTTTGCCTGTACCACTCTTGTGTGTTGTCTTCTGTGCATGCTCGTCTGCCTGTGTGCTTGAGATGGGTTGGGGTTGAGGAGAATGTGACTGGGAAGAGGAAGTTGGAGGGGGAAGGTGGAAACAGGGACAATGGCTGCCATCAGAGAGGAGGCCAGAGCCTGGATCGATCTCGGTTGGGCCACCAAGCCAGTGTGAATTCCCTCCAGGAATGCATTAGTCTGTTGCATCTGGGCTACCAGCCCCTGGATGGCATTCACAATGGTTGACTGCCCTACAGAGATGTATCTCAGGAGGTCAATAGCCTCCTCACTCAGGACAGCAGGGCTCACAGGGGCAGGGCCTGAGGTGCCTGGGACAAAGGAGATGCCCACCCTCCTGGGTGAGCGGGCACGGGCAACACGATGAGGGGCTGCTGGGAGGGCGATGCTGGTATGGGGGGGTAGCGGCTGTACCTGTAGCTGGGGTGGTCACAGAGGTGTCCACCACCACCAGAGAGCTTCCATAGGAGGAGGTATCTGTGTCAGAACTGTCCCCTCCAGTCTCTGCTGTGGTGTTCCCCTCGCCCTCCGTCCCACTGGTGCCATCACCGTTGGTGGACTCTGCCTCCTGAGTCCTGTGGCATGCAGCTCCCTCCATCACCAGTGCCTCTGCTCCTCCGCCAGATGATGCTAATACACATAAGGACAGGGTGACAAAACAAAAGGGAGGGGAGAGATAAAGGAAACACTTGGTCAATGGCTGCAGCAACACCACCGTTGGCATACACAGCACCCTCACACACAGGGAACAGCCTTACGCAATATGCCATAGCACTACCAGAGAAATAGTTAGCACCCAAGGCAAGGGGCACACACCACCAAATGCAGCACACCTGGGACCCACACAGCCCTGACCAGCAGTGGATGCCTACGAGCTCGGTTGCAAGAATTTCCCTTCTGAACCCTAGCCACTGGGGGACCTATGCTGCAATGTCAGGCCTGGCCTAGGGGTACCCACTGACACACATCCCTCACCGGGATACCACCCTACCATGTGTAAGTTGTAATGATGGGACCTGTACTCACCCCCTTGGGGCTGCTGTGATGCCCTCAAGGGCCCATCAAGCTCAGGATAGGCCACCGCCTGAAGCTGGCCATCAAGGGGGTCAGGGTGCAACGGGCACCCCTTCCTTGTTGGGAGGCCATCCCCAGCTGGGCCTCCGCCGCCTTCTGTGTACACCGTCTCAGGTGCTCCCACCATTTCCGACAGTGGGTGCTCCGCCTGGCATAGACCCCCAGGGTCCGCACGTCCTTGGCGATGGCACACCATATACCCTTCTTTTGATGGGCGCTGACCTGCAGAGGCAATTCACACAGGAAAATGGAATTAGTCAAACAGTCCTTCATGTTACACTTATGACCCACCATAGTCCTTCACATCACCATTTACACATACATGGCCCTACACACAACCTATACGCCACCCAGAGGACATCTACCCACCCCGCTTACAGGAGGCCTTCACACACATCACTCCATTCATTCATGCCACATGCATCGTGCCCACAGTGTACTCACCTGTTGATCTGGAGGCCCATACAGCAGTCCGTACTAGGGTAGGACCCCATCCACCAGTCTCTCCCACTCCTCTGAAGTGAAGGCTGGGGCCCTTTTCCCAGTCACACAGGCCATGGCAGGTTCCAGACACAGGTCACAGCAGCCCATGGAGTGAAGGTCATCTCCTGTTGAAGATCAGGTAGCAAGTGAGGGATGAGATAGAAAATCGCGGTCACGTCAAAGGCGGTGCATACCGTCACTTCCGGCGTAGATCACCATTGGCCACGGTAACCCATAGGGCCCAATGTTAACCAATGAGGAGTTGCACAGCGGTTCCCGACCACCTCCTGCAACGGGCACACAACGTCAGCGGAATTACCTCACTTCCACCTGTCCCTCCACACAGGACAGGCAGATGCTATTTTAGGGGGGCAGGCCCTGGAAACTTGCTGTGTCACTGTTAAAATCAGGACATACTGGACAAATCACACTTACCCATTACAAGTTAACAGCATGCAAAGTTCTGTTGTCTCTCCATTGCTCAGTTTGTGACCAGCTCCTCACTCTTTTGCCCCATAGATTGCTATTGTTGCGGATGGATAGGAGATGGAGACATACCTCCATGTACAGACCGCTGGTGGACGTGGCAACAATAGAAAATAGGCACATTATCCTCACCTGTAGACATGACAGGGCCACAAACACAGAGCAGTGTGCCCAATTGGAGCCTGACCTGATATCTGCTATCCGTCAACCCACTGGGATACCCCCCTTGTGCAAGTTCTGTCAGTGCTCCGTTTCCTGGCAACTGGTTCTTTCCAAGTGACAGTGGGCTTGGCAGCAGGAATGTCACCGCCAATGGTCTCAATGGCGCTAACAAGAGTGTTGTCTGCCCTGATTAAACACGTGTGCAGCTACATTGTATTTCCCCATGTTGAAGATTTGGCCACAGTGAAGGCTGAGTTCTATGCAATGGGACATATCCCCAACATAATTGGGGCAATTGATGGAACACATATTGCATTAGTCGTCCCCCCCGAAAGAATGAACAGGTGTTCAAAAATCGTAAGAGCTTCCACTCTATGAATGTACAAATGGTGTGCTTCGTGGACCAGTACATCTCCCACGTCAATGCTAAGTATCCTGGGTCAGTGCATGATGCCTTTGTCCTGAGGAATAGCAGCATCCCAAATGTGATGGCCCAACTACAGAGGCACAGGGTGTGACTAATAGGTGAGCCCTGGTTCCCACCCAGTATATGTTGATGTATGGGTATGGTGTGGGCCATTTGGAATACTGTGTGGCTAAATGTTGTCCCTCAAACTTTGCAGGTGACTCTGGTTACCCCAACCTATCATGGCTGCTGACCCCTGTGAGGAATGCCAGGACAAGGGCAGAATAACATTATAATGAGGCCCCTGGGTGAACCAGAAGGATAATAGAAAGGATGTTTGGCCTCCTGAAGGCCAGGTTTCGGTGCCTCCATCTAACAGGTGGATTCCTGTGCTACTCACTAAAGAAGGTCTGCCAGATAGTAGTGGCATGCTGCATGTCCCACAATCTTGCCCTGAGACACCATGTGCCTTTTCTGCAGGAGGAGGAGGCTGGAGATGCCCGTGTGCCAGCAGTGGACCCTGTGGACAGTGAGGATGAGGAGGAAGAGGATGAGGATGAGGACAACAGAACATCAGTGGTCAGACAATACTTCCACTGACACACAGGTAAGACATTGTTACTTCACATTTCATTTATATTTGCTAGAATTTCTGTGGCACTGGAATGCTGTTATTTCCCACTTCTATGCCCACTTACTGTACCCTCTGGCAATTCATTTTGCAGATGTTGGTGACCTGACATACACTCCTGGTGTGATCACTGCAGCCAGCTACAGGTCATTAATCTATGCTCATTTTCTGTACAGTTGAATTGCAATGTTTGTACCTGTTTCAATGAATACATAATTGCAAATATGACATACTCCAGACTTCCTTTTTTTCCAAGGGTGTTTATTGAAGTGCTAAAACATAGAGGGGCCCGTACAATGGGATGGGGTGATTATGGAGGAAAGTACAGGGTATTGTTCCAGAATATTTGTAGCACAGGTGCATTGTCCAAGGGGACATAGGAAGGGGAGCAATGGCAGTTCAAGGTAGACAGGGTGACTGAGTGGGACACAAGGGTGACAGTCAGGAGAGTCTCATTTCCAGGCGGGGTCTTGGCAAGTGTCTCTGGCTTCTGTCTGGATTGCAGGGAAGGTTTGTGGTGTGGTTCTCTTTCTGCAGGGGGAGGGGTGCTGGTCGCCTGTGAGTCCTGTGGCGGGGCCTCCTGGCCACTAGCGGCAGTGGAGGTGGAAGGCTGTTCAGATGTCTGGCTAGTGGCAGGGGCCCGCTGTTGTGTGACTGCCTCCCTCATGATATTGGCCATGTTTGCCAACACCCCTGCTATGGAGTTCAGGGTGTTGTTGATGGACTGCAAGTCCTCCCTGATCCCTTGGTACTGTCCCTCCTGCAGCCGCCTGTTCTCCTGCACGCTGTCCAGGATCTGGCCCATTGTGTCCTGGGAATGTTGATATGCTCCCAGGATCTCTGCATGTGCCTCCTGGAGAGTCAGTTCCCTGGTCCTGTCCTCCCCTGGCACACAGCAGTCCTCCCAGTGTCCCTGTTGGCCTGTGCCTCTGTCCCCTGAACCATGTGCCCACTACCCCAGGACCCTGATGATTACCTTAGGTATTAGGTGTGCCCTGGGGTCCCTGTAGAGGTGGACACACTACTGATTTACGTGTCCTGGGGACAGAGGTATGGGTACGCTGGGTGGGTGCTGTGGTTGTGTTTCCTGATGGGGGAGGCTCTGTCGTGTGTGTGACTGGGCCTGGGTAACCGGCTGTCCAGAGGTCCCTGATGGGCCAGGTTGGTCATCCAGATCCTGAAGACCAGAGTTGCTGTCATCACTGTGGGCCTCTTCAGTTGGGGGACTGGATATTGCTGGCACCTCCTCTCCAGTGATATTGGCTGGGATACCTGTGAGGATGTAAATTATGTGTTATGGTTTCTGTGTCTGACACATTGTGCATTTGTGGCTTGCCCTCTTTGGTTGTATTTGCCGTGGCAGCTTTCACTTGTGTTTGCTTGTGCATGGTGGGATTGTTAATTCTCTATGGTGTGCATGCTTTAGTGATAAGTGTCCATGCAGAGCTGTGAGGGGTGTCCATACATTAGTAGGGCATGCAGGGCTTGGCATTTGGATGGGTGAGATGTGAATGGTGGGGTGTCTGGGAAGTGGTGGAGTGATAGGAGTGAGGGTGGGGGTATGTGATGGCATGCAGGTAGGGGTGTAGTAGTAGTAGAGAGTTGACTTACCAGAGTCCAGTCCTCCTCCTTCTCTAGCCAGGCCCTCAGGATGCAGAATTGCCAAAGACTTGCTCCTCCCTTACTGTTAGTTGTGGGGGAGGAAGTGGGGGTCCACCATCAGTCCTCTGTACAGCGAGTTGGTGTCTTGCTGCAATGGAACATACCTTCCACCGTAAGTCGTTCCACCTCTTCCTGATGTTATCCCTAGTTCTTGGGTGCTGTCCCACAGCATTGACGCTGTCCATGATTCTCCGCCATAGCTCTATCTTCCTAGCTATCGATATCTGCTGCACCTGTGCCCCAAATAGACGTGGCTCTACCCTGATCATTTCCTCCACCATGACCCTTAGCTCCTCCTCTGTGAAGCAGGGGTGTCTTTGTGGTGCCATGGGTGTTGTGTGAGGTGTGTGGGTGAGGGAGTGTCGGGTAGAGTGTTGGGGTGTGTGATATGGGGTGCGTGAGTGGTGTATAAGTGTGTATAGTGTGTGGCTCTGGTTGTGTCTGTGGTCTTGATGTCTCTCTGGTGGCTATGATTTGAAATGGTAAGGGGTTGTGGGTAATGTGGGTGGGTGTTTTGTAGTGGTGTGGGTATGTGGGTGTGGTATGTGTATGGGTGTCAGGTGTGTGTTTGAATTGACCAATGTGGTGCAGTTTTGTCTGTGGGTGTCCATTGTTAGTGCGGCGGTATTCACTGCCAGTGGTTTACCGCTGCTGAATGTCCACCGTGGCGGTTTGTGGGTCATAATGTGATGGGCGTAGTTCTGTTGGCGTAACAGTGTGGGTTTTGATACCACCAGTTTATCACTGACCTTTGGTGTGGTGGATTTGTGTATGTGGTTGAATACTGACGGATTGGTGTATGTGTGTCATAATATGGTGAATGGATATCGGCCGTGGTGGCAGTAAGTTGGCGGCAGTCAGCATGGTGGTAAGTAGGATTTACTGCCCCTGTCATAATGAGGGCTTTAGTTCCTTCATAGGATAATGGAACTCTGAGGTGACTTGCAATATCCTTACCATGTACAGCAGGGGATACTTTATTCATAAGATATGGTCACACCATCACCTTTCCCCACAAACCACTTAAATCCTTGGTGCATAGCTCTTTCCATTACAAAGAGAGAGCATGTTTGCAAACATGAAGATTGGAATAGAATCTCTAGTGCAAAATAGAACACATCAAAAAGCTGTTAGGTTTTTGTTGCAGAATGATATCACAAACATCTTATTACAAGTTATTTCTCTTTTTAGAAAATGCACACCAGAACCATGCAGAAAGATTCTAACTCTTCTATAATTGCCCAAGCAGTGCAAAAAGTAAACATGTTGCCATAAATATCTAATTTCTTCTTGTCAGTGTACAGCTAGAAAACAGCACAAGAAAGAAAAGCTGATCCCTGAAACGACCTGCCTTACCCTTGGCTTCTTGGTCTGACCTCAGAACTCAACTGTAATAAAATTTTACATTTCGGCACCTACATCGTTTCTTTATAATGCTCGACGGGGTGCGTCACAAGCCCCCGAATATAACGACACCAGAGATGAGATTTACAGCGATTTCAGAATCCCATGTATTACAAATACATTGCACACACCTAAGTATAACTCTCCTAATTCAATTATTTTTTTTAATGAAATTCCAAATCTGTGAGCAAGGTTGCTTGGTGACATGGAGTCATCTGATAAACCAGGCCTAAAAGCCATACTTCAACTGGTTTTGTCTTTATAGTCAACTGTAATTTAGATGATAGAATGTCTAGGTTTTTTTCCTTAATAAATATATGGACTAGCTTCTGAAATGTTATTCGCTACAAAAACAGAACTAAGTGAACTTTATAGTTGTGACACACAACCAATTGGCAGCTTTGGGATTACAGGACTCCGAGAGCTAATACCATACTGGGTGGCAGATTTACTAAGATTCACGCGACACAGCAGAGCACAAAACATCTGTGTGGCATAGTGCGCACTACCAAATCTAGTGCAGGTCCATATTTCCCATGTCATGTCTTACATCATGGCAAACCACCTCATTTGTGTGACACTAAATAGAATCTAGCATCTGTCACCGCACAAATACTATTGAGCAGTTATTTTGAGTGACTTATGTTTGAGGAAATTTACCTTCAGAGAGATGACCATCTAAGTGCGCATTGCATAATGTGCGTGCTTTTTTTAAGATCGTTACGTCCTTTATGGGTTGAAAAATCACACATTGCGGCCCACTCCAATATTTGCATCTCGTTTACACAGTTTTCTTGAGGTTCTTGGTTACGATAGCTTGTTCACAAACGCATGACTTTATTGCGCACATTACTCTTCATGTGATGTCCTGCAAATGAACATTATCAGGTCTATGGAACTTACAGCTATGTAGAAGCTTCCACAACACTATAATTTCAGTCAGCCTCACGCGACTGACTTCCTGTGCAAAACTTTCTAGATCAAAGTCTGGGTGCAGTATCGATAGAACTAGTTATAACCGAGGCCTGATCCTGTAGAGGCTGGCTGCAGAAAATGAATGGCGTGCAGTAGTCAGGCCAGCGCAGTAGTTGATGACACAGTACTGGGCACGAAAAGACGGCTCGGAGTTCGAGAGATCGGCTGCAGACACAGCGCTTTGTAAACACAACAAGAAAAGAAACTATTTCTAGAGAATTAGTCAGAGGAAGACGCCAAGCGCCATGCCGGAATAAGATGAATGGTGCGAAACTGCGTCTAATTTATAATCGGTTTGGTTGTGGAGAACACCAATTAATTCCCTCTCAATACATAAAGAGACCGGTGTATGTTCTGCTCGGCCATTACCGCAGCCGGGGCCTTCCTCCTCTATTGTGCCCGGCGTGCTGTACCTGTCAGGGCTTCAGGCTCCCCGGCTAATTCCTCACACCTGTCTCCGTGGCCCTGGGGAGCCTCTGGGAGCGCAGACACAAACGCAGGGCTCCAGGAGACTTTAGGCCCGCAGATAAATTGCCAGTCGTGGAGCTAACACGCAGGCCTTGGAGACTTGATTCGCATGCACGGCCCTATTGTGGAGGGAGAAAGGAAAGCAAACACAGTGCCGCCTGCAAAAGCAGCCTCATTTTCCAAAATAAATATTTCCCTGAACCGCCTGCTGCGGGCCAGTGCAAAGGCATTCCTCATTAGGAGAGACAGCTGCAACCCTGGGGATGGCAGCACAGCCAGGGTTCATGGTGTGCCTTGTAGTGGCGCTTCTTTGGAGGCAGAGGCATGCTCAAGCCGTAGGGCAGGTGCCCAGTGTACTGACGAATAACGACCTGGTTGTTAAGCAGCGCAGCGCCAGTTTTGAAACGCAGGGATGCAACGTATTTACTAAAATACGGTGCACCCCTGCGTTTCCCTCTGCCCCAGCGCTAAATAAAGCTGCCTAGCGCCAACACAAGCATCCTTGCACTATGGGTGTCTGTGTAGAGGTGATTGTAGCTTCCTGCACATTAACAATCTACAATGGCGATTGACACTTCTATGTGTGATGAATAATGCAGCACACATAGAAGTACCAAACCTCATTTTTGAGTGATTGTTTATGTGCAGGAAGGGACCCCTGCAGCACACATAGAAAAAGCAAAAACAAGGAAAAATTAAAGCATTGAGGGCTACATGTATGTAGCATTTTGCACATCGCAAACAGCGAATTGGGCCGTTTGCGACGTGCAAAATGCACTTTTGTATGTTGAAATCCATTTTTGCGATTCGGTAAACTATTTACCGAATCGCAAAAAGGGATTTCAAGTCGCATTTAGGAAGAGGTGCGACCTACATCATAAATATTCATGAGGCAGGGCATTTGCGACCCCCTTGCGAATCGCAAACAGTGTCATTGACACTGTTCAACTTAGGGTTTTGCGACTTGCAAATTGCAAGTCACAAAACAATTATTTCGTACATGTAGCCCTGAGTCTTGTTGCACCAGGGGTGGGGATAGATTGTGGCGCTGCCACAGATTTACAGATTCTTGCAAATCTGGGGCAGCGTCAAAAGCAATGGGTGTAGCGCCACTTTTCATGGGCCCCCGTACCGCCACCACGTGTGCTCTGTATTTAAAATAAGGCGCACCATGGTGCAAGGTAGAGGGCAATAGCATCAGAATTTCTGTCGCTATTGATGTACTGTTCAGGGTTGGCGCCAACAGTACATAGGGGCCCATTGTGAACAATAGTGTGCCCCCTTTTAACACCTGCTCTGAGCAGGTGTTAAAAGTGCTGAAACAAATGATGCAAAAAAATCTCCTAGATTTCTTTGCCACATTTTTTCTTCCCCTCTAACTGGGGAATGCCTCCTTTGCATACATAATGCCTGCCACATGCAATGCACCACTTTGTAAAAATGGCACGGTGAAAAGACCACCTTAGCGCCACCTTAGAGTAAAAATAATGACACTAAGGTGGAGTTAAAGTGGCACTATTCCCTCTTAAATCGGGGCCTAAGTCCTTATTACATAAAGTGCCCTGCGGGTGTAGTAGGTACGTGAACTTTCTTTTTGTACTCAGAGGGCACTTTGATATTACAGATGGGTCTGCAGACTATCATGCTGGTGTACATTTAGCACTGGCACAACCCAAGAGGGGCATTCGCTCATCTGTACTTGAGTTCCCACCATGCAGATGAAGAAATACTATATCTCTGAATTTGTGGTGTATTACAAATGTGGGCACAAAGAAACAGGACCAGTCAGGTGGCTGACAATGTGTGCCCCAAAGTGGGGATACACTTGAGAGAATGGAAAGTGAGTGCTGTGCATCACCCAGACATCATTGATAGAACAGTTATCAGTAATTCCTGCCAGCAGGTGCAGACACTCTCTGCACTTGCTTGTGCTGGATCCATTCCACACTGCCTATTAAAAGCTGGCCAGGTTCCTTCTGCCACAGTGAAAGGTGTACCAATAGTTTCAAACAGCAAGTTCACCTTTCATTAATGTGCTATGCCCTGGGAAAATACAAGTTTGCAAAGGTCTTTAGGGCAGTGTCTCAGGTGCAATAGGGCACACTGAACCGGTCTATAGCCGGTGCACCTGACTTGACATGGTGTAGACCTGGGTACTGCACCCTATGCACAGGGCCACTGGAATTAAGTGATTCTGCTGCAGCAGCTTCTTTTGCATAGTTATGGATTTCTGCACTTGCCACATAATCCATCACCTGCTGCATAATGTGCAGATTAAAAAAAATGTTTTTATCTTAAATGGGTTAAAAGTTACTAAAAACATGGCAAAGTGGTTTTGCTGTCAGTGGAAGGTTTTTTGCAAAGGGTAACTGGTCATCTTTTAGTTGTTTTCTGTATTTGGTTGGTAAACATCTTCCAGAAAGTATTATCATATCTAAAAATGAAAAATAATGAAGTAAGAGTATCAAAAAATATTCTGCATTATTCCACATAATTTCCTTTTCCTTGCCTCATAATTTAGTAAACTCTAAAGCATAATTCAGTGCTTCCCTGCCGTATAATCCAATTGCCCTGCCTATACAGAATACGCAGCATTTACTCTAAATAATAAATTAGATGGGAATTACCCTACAGTTACTGTGTAAGCCTCTGATTTTTATTTAAGATTTTTTAGACAACATTTAGTGTCCTCAGACCTAATGTTTGACATAGCATTCTAATAGAGTGGTTACAACAGTCATGAGCTAAAATATTCTCCGACTGCCTGTGGCTTCTCAGTTCATACCCCGGCAAATGATCTTTGTTCAGGTAACAATATGCTCTTATCGGTGCCTAGATTTGGGAAATCTAGGATTGATGGGAAATCATTAGCTGTTCACAAATGCCAGTTAAGGAAAGTGCCCGAGAAGCCTTGAATCTATTCCTGCTAATCTGAAATTAGGTAAATTTTAAAAGGTTCCTCTTTTTCTAAAATACCTGTGTGAAGAGATTAATCCTGACCTTTTTGGGGACTTTGGGATGAGAGAAGTTCTCCCAAGAAAGTTTTGAAGAAAAATAGTTTAAACTGTGCTCAAATGGTTCACTACTGCTCACTTTAGCTTGCACTGTCATCATATACCCAGGCTCAACCTCACATGGTATGTTTCTGCCTCACAGGCAGATGCATTGTATGCCTGGAATGGCCACCATATTCACGGAATAGCCACCCTGTGCCAGGTATGGAGAAGGGGCTCCAAAAGAGGTTTAGGTTTCTGTTAAAATATCGTTGTCAGAAGTGTCCATTGTGTGTCAAAGATCACACAGGCTCAGTCCTCAGGAGGCAGAGCTATTTTTCAGGTGGTAAACAACTTGAGTAAGCTCAGGCTTCATGAGGAAGAACCATTCCTTGTGTGACAAAGAATTTACAGGCTGACGCATTGCAAAGCTATCCTTAAGGTTGATAGAGATCAGATTTTATTTATATATTAGTGGCATAGAAATTAGCTTATGGTGACTAATTAACCTTCATATAAAACGCCTAATAGAGAAATCAACACAGAAATTTAAAATGTGCACACTTGAATTATGATGGACAATGTGGGCTACATTTGTATTTGACACCACGCTTAACATGAAGACATTGTACACTTATATATGAGTAAAGTACTGATATGAAATAATGCAGAAAGTATTTCATTAGATGAATATTAGAATTGAAGTATTAAATGAACATGAATTAATCATACTTATATCGATTTAAATGGATTTTATTAACATAAATTGCACGTTTGCAGAAATATAAATGCAGATTGAATTTGTTCTTACATGTTGTAAATAATGTTTGAAATTAAATAATTTGCTTTGCTTATTTGATTTCAATTGTAAGATGCACAATATGTTTTATATATACTAATTATCTTAATGTGTACTAAGGCTTTCTTAGCTTGACTAGGCCTGAAATATTAATTCTTGCTGCAGTAGAGGATAAATATTTGCTTATTCTGTCCCCTCAGGCCTGAATTCCATCCCTAGGTTGCTAACACAATTTTGAATGTCCTATTGTATTGAAGACAAAGAACGTTTCAGTATAACTGTGTAAACGTATTTGTTCTAGCTGTCTAATAAGACAGGAAACTTATAATTCCTACGTGAGAAATGCTTAGTCCATCTTGCATACCATGAAGTAGCAAACAACTAGAAAATGTAATATTTTGTCTTAACTATGTGAAATCATTGAAATGACAATGCAGTTTTGTTGAGGAAATCTGAAATAGTTGCAGACTTGATGGTGCCAGTGGCAGCCTGTGATGCTGGATCTTGTGCGTAAGATGAGCCCACCTGAAGGACCAGTGAAAGGACCATGGATATTTCTAATTAGTAAGGAACTTTGAAACTTGAAGTTAGTTCATCTGGTCACTCTGCTAGAGCCAGTCTTGATGCGCTGATCAAGCCCACCTGCTCTCTGCTTCTTCTGAAACCCATTAGCTTTTTTCTGAAGAATAAAAACATATTTTCTAATTGCCCTACTTACTTATGCTGTTCAGTACTAATATGCCCAATCAATTCTGAACTGCTGACTTGTCCTATGTGGAGCCCGTGTTCTGCACCGTCCTGATGCAGCTATGTTTTGATGTCTTGAGAAGGTAAACCTTCCATCTGATTACGTATTCCTGTCTGCTGTCTCATTAGGATAGGTAAATTAAATGTGATTTCTTGTTTCCTTTCCAGCTTAGATATTTACACCAGCATATTTTTTATAGAGAGTAAGCCTAGTTTGGTGATTTTTCCAAATTATTTTTGTCTCTTCTTTTACTTTTGCCCACATGTGTTAGCCCATTCCCACACATGCAAGTCTAAATTTGTGTTAGTGATAGAAACAGCCCAGCCTGGAATTGATTGTTAAAATTGTATTTTAATGATTTACTGATGTCACCATCATCTGCTTTGAAATCTGATACTAATGAGCCTATTGTGGTTTTGCTAATTTATGTCATTCTTTTGGAGTGTTTAGTATTGCTGTTTAGTAGGTTAAATCTCTTTAGACGTTCCAGTCAGCCAATAGTTTTCATGTATGTTTCTAACTTAGTTTTGCAACCGTATACGTTATATTGATAATGGGATTGTAATAAAGCTTTGAAACTTTATTAGGTTTGGAGTTTGATTTTGTGTTAAATTGTTCATGGTGCTCAGAATTGTTTATGGTTTCTGTCATGCATTTGTGATTAAATGAATCTGACTATTACACTCTTCATCAAGTCCAAAGAACCAGTTGACCTCTAGTGGTGAGGTTAAGGTATGTTGTCTCACCAGAGTGCTTGTGGTTTCTGAACCCGAAGCCGGAAGAAGACCCCCACAAGTGCGCCAGCAGGTGGTAAAGGACATACAGGTTTAGTGCACACAAAGCAGCGCTCTATCTCCGGTGTCAAAACACTAATAGTCATGGGCCTCATAAAGCTGACTTCTCACTTAACTGACAAAGATTATACAGGTTTAGGCTTATCAACTCAGATCCCATGAAACAGAACTATCAACTAAATGTCCAGTGTTGGAAGTGGCATGTTCTGCTTGGCTGATGCAAGGCCCTAGCCAGGCAGAACCTATCACTCCTGTCAGGGGTGGGTGATTACACTCACTGTATAACCTGGTATCCATTTGGTTTATGTCACTATGTTTGCAGACACCCTGTCCCCAAACCGCCCTCTACCCACCAACAAGGTCCTGCTATTCCCCCCCCCCAAGAGCTGGAGATGAAAGCAACCTTTCCCTGAATACTAGGCTGCTCATGGGCAAAGTCACACTTTTCAGGATCTCTCGGCTAGGTGACAGGAAGAAAGAGATAACGGCTGATCAGGCAACACATAACACATGGATGCTAGGGCACCACTCTGGAGGTTCACTCAGAGGTCTGGAAAGCATGGGGGATAGTTGCCACACGCTAGTCACAGTGGTGCCCTGCCAGGCACTCCAAAACCCAAATAGTTACCAATTCCGCACCTCCGAGAAAGGAGCCACAATGTCTGGGGCATGATGACTTGAGCTGCCCCAACAATTCTGGCTGCACACGAAGAATTACCAGGTTTTCCTGGGAGGGAGTCACGTCTGGTGCGCAATGACTTGAGTCATACCAGATGATTCCAATCTCACATGCAAAGTGCTCAATGCCCTTACATCCCTGGACTAAGGCACATCGTCTGGGGCGCGATGTCTTGAGTCACCCCAAACAATTCGATCACACATGACAGGGTTTTCAATTCACTTCCTCCCCAGCACTAGTCTGGTGCTCGATGACTTGAGTCGCACCAGAAAATTCTAGACAATCACCCAAAGAACTCTTATCCCATCCCTCCCTGGAATGAGGCAGAACATCTTGTGCTCAATGAGTTGAGTTCCACCAGAAAATCCGGTCACACACAAAGAACTCCAGTTCCATACCTCTCTGGATTGATCCACAAAGTCTTGTGCACAATGACTTGAGTCACATCAGACAATCCGGTCACACACAATTCTAATTCCATACCTCCCTGGAATGATGCACAACATCTGGGGCACAATGACTTGAGTAGCACCAGACAATCCGGTCACACACAAATATACAATTTCAGTAGTGCCACACGAGGGAGAATGCAACACTGCTCTGGATGCAATCCCACCTCCGAGCATTGCAACCTATGGATCGGGCTCCGCACACAATAAGCATGCAGTTGGGTGTTGCACAAGAGAAATGCGACACACTTCGACAAAAGGAGGCCACATGGGGTCCCACAACCAGTGAATCCACTCACAACAAACAAGACGCTTCTGCGTGCAGTGGCCTCACGATGAAGGGCCACAGTCTTCACATGCAGGCAGTACATTGAAGGCTGTGCATCAGGCCATTCTTTCTCCAGGTGCAATACTTCTACGCTCACACCGCTGCTACCCCATGGAGTCCAGCATACGATGTAGGCACCACTGTCCAGATGACACCAGTAAATGGTGTAGGTCTCTCTCAGGTGGTCTTTGATGTCCCTGAGTGTGGTACTAGTAGTTATACTCAAGTTCTCCCCTGAAGTGGGGGGTGATTCATAGGGTCCACTTTGAACCACCAATTTCTCCCCTAAATTTGATCCTGTCTGCCATAGGGCTGTGGAAAGCAGATCTTTATCTTTAGTGTTGCAATGATCTGGCTTCGAGATGGCATGTGTCAGAACCTTTCCTTCCAGTCTATCCAGCTAGTCCCTCACATGACAGAGGTCTGCCGTTCCAGTTGCCTACGTTTTACAGCTGTTGCTGGGGAATGCACAGATGTGCCTTTCCCCACTTCCAGTGGAATGAAGCTGAATGAAAAGACACACAAAAAGCGTTTTTATACATAGAAATGCCCATTTTCTAGAAGTGGCATTTCTAGGGGATTATTGACAAAAACACCTTTACCATGAGGGGGGGTTGTCATTGTAAATCAAATGATAGTAAACATCATGAGTCTGCTCCACTGCAATCCACTATTGCAGCCAGGGTTATTATAAACTTTCCCCCTTTTTAACCTATGGGTAGTGTGCAGTTCTCATGGGTAGTGAGAACACACATGGGTATGCTACACTCCCTGGGCATATGTGCCCTGGTGCATGCAGAAGCCTGCAGGGGCAGGCTGGATACAAGTTTAGGAGCACCAAAAAGGTTCAAGGGTGTCCATAGAACCCTGCTGTGACAGGCTCTGAAAAAAATATATATATATATATATATATATAAAAATATATATAAACACCAGTGTGCAAGTGTACACACACAGGCAAACAAATTGTTCCAGGCTCAGTATATAAGAAAACACCATTGTGCAAGTGTGCACATTTTAGCAGGCTGATCCAGGCTCAGGATATGTACATCTGGGAAACACTGACAGGCTCAGTTCTTTACTAAACACTATTGTGCCAGTGCACACCCACTGGCCTGCTGTGTCAGTCACAGTATATACTAAACCACCATCTAGTAATTGCACACACAGTGGACTGCTGTCACAGGCTCAGTGTATCTTAAGGCCCCGTGGCGCAAGTGCGCACACCCTGACCTCCAGTGGCAGGTCCAGTACACGCTGGTTAGCACCACTTCCTAACTGATGGAGGAAGGGCGCGGGCACTTCCACCCTGTACACACAGAGAGACAGTGCCCAGGGCCCTAGGATCATTAACAAAGAATCAGCCATCCCTACAGGAAAGACCGACCTCCTTGATAGGAAAAAAACAACCTGGGGTTTCTTCCCTACTAGGGCATGGCAAACTTTGGTGTACCTGCCCTGCCTCACGGCTACCACCTTCTCCATCCTCCAGAGGGTGCTCTAGGGGAAGCGTAAGGTCTGCTGGGTGTTTGCCGCAGCCTGGGAGATGCCACCCTGAGCGCAGGCGCACATGCAACTGCACAGGCCTGCACTGTTAGGCCTAAGACATAGTTGATGGGCTCTCCTAGTGGGTGGCACACTCAGTGCTGCATCCCACCAGCAGCCAGGATCATACCTGCCCCAGGTATGTGGTGTACCTTTTTACAGGGCACTCATGGTAAAGCACCACAACCAGGCACATGATTGCTCCTTCCTGGCATGTGTAGGAAGGACATTCATTCCTGCTGCATTGCAGTCGGAAAGTGACCAGATTCCTAAGGCCACGTGGAGAGAGTCCGCAAAAAAACTGGGAGGAAAAAAGAAAAAGGTTTCAGGAAAATCCCCTAAGGGTCATGTCCAACATACAGGTTTTCGGCTCACAAAGTTGAACTATTCCTAAAGTGACTGTGAATGTACAGGTGTGGGTCACGCAAAGCCATCTCTAAAGTGACAAAGACTTACATGCATAGCCAGATCCTCAAACATAGTGGTCATAAAATGTCTTCTTTTCTTCAGCTTACAGTTTTGTTTTGGTGTTAGCGCAGTGTTGCTCAACATCCTGCTTTCATGTTAGCAAGTCAAAAATTGATAAAAATGAGCTTCAAGCTCCTGAGCAGTCTATAATTATGTTTTCGAACAGATAGTTATATGTTATTTTAGAAATCCTCATTCCACTCATGTGGAAGTAGGAAAATAGCATTGTTATTTTTCAGAAAAAGTACAAGAACCTGCCAACCAGGAATGATAATAATATCAGTCTCCAACTTTATGAATAATGATTACCAATTTTTACATGCTATCATACTACACACGCCCTATTTTCTGGAACATTCAGGTGTAGGTTTCTTTTCTTTAATTTTAACAAATAGTTGTCTTACGTCACCTCTGGGTGAAACATCGACACCGTCCTGTCTAAGTTATTCTCAACGAAAGTATTCTTTCAATTTGTACTTTAGTTCTTCTTCTTAAGCACTACGTAACAAAAGGCACAAGAAAATATTGAACATGGTCTTATGCAGATGGAGTGAGCGGTTATAAATCAAATATATTTGGTAGCCTCTATTATAGAAACCCCTTAGAAGATGTTTTTAAATGTCACTTTATGCCACTTCCTGTGATGACATCAGGATAAAATCCCGCATATCATAAAATCCCGCATCTCTGATGCCATCATATGCATATTGGGAGTGTGAAGTAGCTTTCTCTGTCCCTGATTAGTTCAGTGACTCAATGGCCATTCCAGCTTATGTGCGGCCTTCTCCAGACTTCAAGTCCACCCGCTGGTTTACATATGTGACGAATCTGCCACAGACCTCTGAAAGCAGATCTTTCCACGGTACAGGCTTAGCCTCTAGTGTACAACAATGTCGAAACCACCCACTCCTACCCCAGAGCTCTGTGTGAATCCACGCCGAGGGTGCAGACTCCATCTTTGATACATGATTTGTCTCAAGGTGCTGCACCTGTTTCAATATCGGAGGAGAGTCTTTGGAAGGAGGGTTTATATTAAAAAGCCTCTGCTGAATCACCTGTATTATTCAGCATCTTCTAATTAACATGCTTTTTCCCTTCACTGTTCTCCCAGTTCCTGTTGTCACTGTAACAAGGAGATCAGGAATGGAGATGGCGAGGATGCACACACCTGAAAGGAGCGGTCATATCCAGGCAGGCACAGGCTCAATATCTGCTTACCAGCAAAAGTTGTCAGGGTGATGAGGTCGGGCCCGTTCTGACCAAAGATTTTGTGTCCTGTAAAACGTGTTGTTGGGCCAGCTAGTGGCTATTACTGACTCGTAGATTTATGGTGATGTGCACCTAAAGTTCCAAAGCCCGTAGTCTAAACATATTTTCCCATAGACACATAATAGTTAATTCCTTTTAGTATATTAGACCCCAGTCCACTGACTCATGGTGGCCATGATGTCTAGGTCTAAGTGTCAGTAGACCGAGAAAAAAACACGTCGGGCCTGACAGATCCCACTCCTTTAAAGCTTCTGGCCACAACAGAGTCATTGTTTTCTTAAAAAAACACAAATAACTTTGTTGCTGTTGAGCAAGAGTCAAAGCCCTTCAACGAATCTCTCATTGTATGACTTGAAAGTATTAGCAGGGGACAAAGGTGACAATGCGCAGGGATTACAAATTGTGTTTTTTCACTTTTTGTTTGCGGCCATATCTCTAGAAGAAAAGCCCTTGATAACTGCAGGCAGCATCCCGTCAGCCGGATTTGCTCTCACACAATAGCTTCACAGACAGTGATAACGTTGTCCCTTCGTGTCATTCAATTATGAGATATTGCCTCTGTCAGACACAGCGGCGCGCGCAGCACACGCCTAGGCTGGAGGGACTGTGTTTTCCTGGTACGAGAGAGGAACGCATCCTCTGTGAATCTTGCAGGGACGATGAGCCGCCTTGCAAGTCAATCCAAGGAAATGCCCCCGGTGGCGGAAGTGACATTTTAAACCCTTTACCCCACCGCTTTGATTTAGAGCTTTAACCCCTTGTCCCAAATCTAACCGTCCCACAGTCTCCCTTTTGCTGCTGACAGACTAGGAAAGGATTATAAACTGAAACTAAGGTGATCAATGCCCGTCGAACCCTTGTTGCTTTCTGCTCTTGCTGCTGTTTGGATTGTATGATGGAACAACTAATGCGTGAACCACGTATGCCTGAACAACGCGGTCGGAACAATGACCGCGTTGTTACCACAAATGCCTTTACCACCCATGCCTTTACAATGATTTATTGTAAAAGCATGCCTAGGAAAGGCATTTCTGGGAAAGGCATGTGTATTTCTAGCATGCCACCCCCAGCCACCTTGAAAACATAACTTCTTTGACCCCCACCCTCCCTAAAAACAGTACTACCCTGACCCCCGCCCCTAAACCCCCCCAAAAAAGTATCACAACACTCCCCCACCCTGAGCCCTAAAACCTTCCCTGACCCCCACCCGCCCTAAAAATAACCACCCCACCCGCCCTAAGATCAGAACTATCCCAACCCTCCACCCCGCCCCTAAAAAAAAACTTACCCCAATGCCACCCCTAAAAACAAAACTACCCTTACCCCCTCCCCTAAAAACAAAACTACTCCCCATCCTGCCCCTAAAAAGAAAACGACCCTGATACACCCCACACACCCTTAGCCTAAAACCTACCCCAACCCCCACCTCACCCCTAAAAACAAAAGTACCCTGCCCCCACCTCACCCCTACAAACAAAATTACCTCGACCCCCACCCCTAAAAATGAAATTTCCCTGACCCCCCCACCCCGCCCCTCAAAACAAAACTACCTGACCGCCCATACCACCCCTAAATACATAACTACCCGCACCCCACCCCCACCCTAAAAACAACACTACCCAACCCCCACCCCTAAAAACAAAACTACCTGGACCCCTCTAGCCCGTCCCAAAAAACAACTACCCAGATACCCCCCACCCAGCCTTAGCCCTAAAACCTTTTCCGACCCCCACCCCCAAAATAAAACTATCCCACCCACACCCCACCCCTAAAAAAATGATTACCCCTACTCCCACCCTAAAAGTCAAACTAACCCGACCCCCCACCCCCACCCTAAAAGCAAAATTACCCCAACACCCACCCCTAAAAGCCAAACTATGCCGACCCTAAAAACAAAACTAACCCGACCCCCCACCCCATCCCTAAAAACAAAACTACCCTGACCCCCCCACCACTGCCTTAAAAACAAAGCTACCCTGTCCCCCCACCTCTAAAAACAAAGCTAACCTGACCCCCCCACCCTGCCCCTAAAAAACAAACTACTCCACCCCACCTCGCCCTAAAAACCAAACTACCCCGACCTCCCACCCCTAAAAACAAAACTAACCCGACCCACCACCCCGTTCCTAAAAAACAAACTACCCTGACACTGCCCTAAAAACAGAACTACCCCGTCCCCCACCCCTAAAAACAAAGCTAACCTGACCCCCCACCCTGCCCCTACAAACCAAACTACTCCTCCCCACCCGCCCTAAAAATCAAACTACCCCGACCTCCCTACTCCTTCCCCTAAAAACAACTACCCCAATACCCTCACCACTCTGAGCCCTAAAATCTTCCCCGACCCCACCCCAAAATAAAACTACCCCGCCCCTAAAAATTAAATGACCCACCACTAAAAACAAAACTACCCGACCCCCCACCCCACCCTAAAACAAAATTACCCTAAGCCCCACCCCTAAAAACAAAACTACCCTGACCCCCACCCCATCCCTAAAAAAAAAAACTACACAGAACCCCACCCAAAAACAAAACTACCATGACTCCCTACCCCACCCCTAACAACGAAATTACCCTGACATTCGCCCCTAAAAACAAAACTACTCCATCCCCGCCCCTAAAAACAGAACTACCCTGACCCCCCAAGCCCCGCCCTAAAAACAAAACTATCCCGGCCCCCACCCCAAAAACAAAACTACCCCGACGCCCACCCCTAAAGCCAAATTACCCCGCCCCCGCCCCGAATAGCCAAACTATTCCACCCCCTCCCCGCCCTAAAAACAAAATTACCCCCACCCGCCCCTAAAAAAACTCCCTCACCCCTTAAAACTACCCATGACCTCACCCCAGCCCCACTTACTTGACCGCATCCTCTCCCGATGCACTCTCTTTTTCTTTACCTTAACAACGCATATCTGGGGTTTAGAACATGTGTGATAGAGGCAGAGAAAAAAGGGAGTCGTTGTTCACACAAGCATGTTTACGCTTGCACTGTCAATGTAGTCGTTGTTCTGCACGTTTCCCGGTTAGGATACTTATCCCCATACTTGGTCAGTTACTTGCAAACTTCCACATTTTTATAGAGCGTGTCTGGACCCAGTGCCTATTCTACAGGCTAGACCTGAACACTACTCAGTGCAATCTATTGAAGACCCAAGCACAACGTCACTCCACTGGACAGTGCTTCCCTTCCACCTGACTAACAGGTTCACAGCACCCTAGCTTCAGAGGGTTTTTGACCCACGCAGCCTTATTTAGACTGGTCATTGATGAATTGGAAGCTTGACTCGTGCCAAGCTCCTGCTGACGCCTGCAAGGTTAATTTTGACCAAGTGAACTAAGAGGGCTGAACAAATCCATAAAGCAATAGAGGCTATGCCCAGGGCACCAGGCTATAGGAGAAACCTTTCAGCTCGTCCATTTTGTTTATTACGCTCTTGACAATTGTTTCTTTTTTGTTAAACAAAAATCCTTGCTTAGTAACACCTTACTATCCCCCCCTTTACTAGAGAAGGAGGACCAAGTTATGCAATGAAAGGACAGGGGTGGATAAGCGGAATGAAACATACTGACTTCCAATGCCTTTGGCTTCGATATTGAGAATTCAGGTCAGCTCTGTCGAGCATAAGGGCCTGCTTTAGAGTTTGGTGGATGTGGACAACCAAAAAGAAGATGTGTCTGCCCCCTCTTCTTTATTTCCAGTGCATAAATGCCTAATTAATCCCAGATAGAAAGACCAGAACATCGACTGTCCAGCATCTATCAAACTCTAAATAACACCCTTTATCTTCTATCATTAATAAGGACACCATTCATATGTGTCTTCATAGAATATGCAACAAGTTGATGTACTCTTATTCCCTTCTACACCTTTCATACACCAGCCTAATTATGACACTGGAGAAGGCTGTCCTTGTCCCTTACTGCCCTTTTTTGTGTCTAATTATTTGTTGTATGGTATTTTATGTCTATGTCCCAGGGCATGATGAGACCTGGGATGATTCATGAACAAGCTCTGAAAATGTACAATTGGTCTTTCTTTGTGAGAAGCAGTTCACTCCATGATAATATGGACCTCCTAGAGGACGTTGTGGTCATGGTAATTAAATGTGCAAAACGTTCATGTCTAAGCTGCTGTTCGTTCGACTGGATGTCTTGATGGGAGTAAGTCACAGTTGGTTATCATATTCTTCAATGCTGTGTCTTTTGAACTATCCCGTTTGGAGTTAAAGTTAGGCCACTAGGTAGTGATACTTAAAGACATGGAAAAAAATTCCATCAGGTACAAGTTGGTGACAAACAGATTGCCGTGGCCTTCTTTGCCATCCTAGAGCAACCAGTATATTTGTGATATTTATTCTGAGGGTGAACCAAGCTACTTCTTGCATACCAAATGATGCAGGTAGATGCATCACCATTAGCTGGTCATGTTAAGTCAAATTAGACCATAAAAACTCTCAAAGTTAGAGGTGCGCAAAATAGATTGCATATGTCAATACTGAGGAGATGAGGTTAAGTAGAAATGATTGATGAGCTTCAGATCCTAGGGATAGGGTAATCTTCTGGAGAGAATTAACGCTTTGCAGAGGATGTATGTTGAAACGAAATGACGGCCTCATGTTGGAGATTGGGTTATGGTTTTGGATGAATACAATGCTCAAGGACTGAAAAACTCGAAATTTTTTAAAATTTTGTTTTCAGCTAGTTTCTAATGCATGAAATTGATTCAGCCAATTTAATCTGTGTGTTTTGGGACTGGCCACAAGGCTTGCTGCCACCAGTTTCATACTAGTACTAGTGCTCATCAGAACAGTGAACACAGCAAGACAGCATGTTGATAGTTGTATATTTTGAATCTCATTTGACAGTATTTTAGAGTAAGTCTATCTTTTCAATTATTAAAGTTGCCGTCTTTGGAACAAGCATTCTGTAGTTTGCATCATAGAGTCGCCATTTAACCACATTGTGTGATCCTAGGTGAATTACTACACCCTGCTTGTTCCTTTCTTGGACAAGTAAAAGGTTTTTTTTTGCCACAAACGGGGTGCAATTTACACCTAAGATGAACATCTACCTTGACAGCTGAGGCGTTCAGAACTAGAACAAAGTCTTCAATCTGCAGGTACTTAAAAGTGATTTATTTCATGGTCCCATTTATGGTATTGGTTTCTAGTGCTCTCCACGCATTTGTTTGGTGATTTGCCCTTTCCTAAATACAACCATTTCTACGAGGGAGTTATTATGTGCACAGACTTCGTACAGCCTCTTTCTGTCCATGATATGGATGGTGTCTTCAAACAATGGAATTGGAAATGTATTGTCAAATATCCCAACTCATCAGAAAAATTGATGTGGAAACATGACAACAAAGCAATTGATTAATTAATAAAACAAATCGGTTGCTTCGATTAAGTAAATTAAGTCTCTAAATAGTGAATTCTTAAAAAAGAGACGTAGACACTACAATGGGGCAATCGGGTATCCACGGTACCTGAGTTCCAGTATGCAATCATTAATAAAAACTGCTCCTTTAGGGTCATTTGCGGATTACTTTATGGTTTTTGGAATAAATGAATTATATCAAATACACTTTCAAAATGTGACAAATTCTAATAAAATAACAATTGCTCTTAGACATGAAGAACTCACAATAGACAACGAGTAGGGAACGTTTGGAACATGTATTTATTCAGTATTCATGTTCATTAATACAAAAGTTAGAAGAATAGACAATAGTGTTCTGAAAGAGTGAAGAAAGTGACAGTACAATGCTATTGTCATACTACAGTGAGATACAGTGAACGAGCATGGCATGTAAGAAACAAAAACAAATGTACAGTGGCTGTAACGATTTGAGAGCACACCAGGAGGGGTATATCAAGTAAATGCTACTGTGTCCCGTATATAGTCATGTGGGAACAGTTCAAATGGTTGATTGTAGATGTTTCAGCACTAAAGAGTAGGTTCACAGGGTCATCATCTGGATATAGTCAATTGGCTGGTAGCTTCTCAGTTAGGTGGCAAAATGAGAATTACTAAGGATATGCTAATTAAGGGGCTCATAAATAGATGGTTCAAGCTAAAAAAGCTTCTTACCCTATTAAGTGGTAATTAGGGGTGACAAAATATAATCGGATTGAGGCAAGCCAGAAAAATAACTGTACTATTGAGACACAAAGTATTCAGCAAAAAGGCAAAAATGGGAATAACCTCAGTACCTATGTTCTTGGTTGTTGGAAATGGTGTCTCTCGTTGGCAGTCAGTTTACACCTTGTCCAAGTAGGGACACTCACTCCAATCAGCGTAAGGGAGATACACAGCTCAGATAACCCCTGTTCAACCCCTTTGCAGCTTGGCACAAGCAGTCAGGTATATCTCAGAGGCATTGTGTAAAGTATGTGCACAAATACACACAGTAACACAGTGAAAACATCACAAAAGGAAGCCACACAAGTTTAGAAAAATAGCCAATATTTATCTAAATCAAACAAGACCAAAACAACAAAAATCCAACATACACAAGAAAAAGATATTACGTTTAAAGTCGAAAAAAGAGTCTTAATGCATAAGAATCAATGGATGTGTTATTTTAGCACAAAGTACCTGGTATGCATCAAAAATTAAGCTGCAAGGATGAGGGTGCGTCAGAAAAGCAAGTGGTGCATCGATTCCTTACTCACAAGTAAGGCAGTGCATTGATTCTTTCCCCTCCGGGTAGGTGATGCGTCAATTCTTCCCCTGCAGGAGTTTCTAGATACGCAGCCTCAGGTCCTTGCAACGGTGTTGAAGATTTGACACACATGGTCAATGCGCGGAAAATTCCAAATTCCAAGCTCAGTTCAAGCCCTTGTAGAAACTTCACTAGAAGGATAGGCAGCAAAGTCCAGTCTTTGTCCTCTTCAAAGCAGAAGCAGCAACTGCAGACTAACCCAGCAAAGCACACACAGCAAAAGGGCGATACTCCTCCTGACAGATCTTAATTTCTTCTCTTTGGCAAAGTCTCCTCTTGATCCAGAAGTGATCTAAGTGTTCTAACCTTACTTATACTTATTTCTGCCTTTGAAGAAGGCAAACTTCAAAGGAAAGTCTTTGTAGTGCACAAGACCCTGCATCTTCCTTGACTTGCCCCAGCCACACTCTAGGTGGTTGGAGATTGTATTGTGTGAGGGCAGGCATGGCCCTTTCAAGTGCAAGTGTCAGCACGTCCCTCCTACTCTAGCCCAGGAAAACCCATCAGGATATGCTTGACACACCTCAGCTCCCTTTGTGTTACTGTCTAGAGTGAATTCACAAACAGCCCAACTGTCAGTCTGAACCAGACGTGGATTCAGCAACAATGCAGAGACACAGAATGGTCAAGCAAGAAAATGCCCACTTTCTAAAAGAGGCATTTTTGAGCTCACAATCTGAAAACCAACTTTATCAAAAGATGTATTTTTAAATTGTGAATTCAGAGACCCCAAACTCCACATCTCCATCAGCTCCCATTGTGAAATTACACTTAAAAGGTGTTTAAAAGCATTCCCCATGTTAACCTAAGGGGGGGATAGGCCTTGCAATGGTGAAAAACGACTTTGGCAGTATTTAACTACCAGGACATGTAAAACACACCACCACATGTCCTACCTTTTAAATGCACTACACCCTGCCCCTGGGGCTGCCTTGGGCCTACCTTAGGTGTGACTTATAGGTAGTAAAAAGGAAGATTTAGGCCTGGCAAGTGGGTACACATGCCAAATCGAACTAGTAGCTCCAAACTGCCCATTGCAGACATTGCATTGGCAGGTCTGAGACGTGTTTACAGGGCTACTCGTGTGGGTGGCGCAATCAGTGCTGCAGGCCTACTAGTAGCATTTGATTTACAGGACCTGGGCACCTATAGTGCACTGTACTAGGGACTTACTAGTAAATCAAATATGCCAATCATAGATAACCAATCACAATCACAGTTTAGAGAGCACTTGCACTTTAGCACTGGTCAGCAGTGGTAAAGTGCCCGGAGTACCAAAACCATCGAAAAACAAAATCCAGTATACAGTCAAAAAACACAAAGCAGCGATAATAACACAGGGCAAAACATGCCAAGGATGCCAGGTCTAACATTGGTTAAAAGCTGAAAAGTAGCTATGAGACAACAAAAACACAATCACCTTAAAAATATAATTATTTGTAGGACTGTTTAAATATGAAGGAAACAGGGTGCAACACTGGTTAAATAGCCAATGAGTGGCTTCAAAGAGCTGTAGCTGGGCCCACACTGGTGCCCAACAGAGAGCAATCGAAAATGTGTTTATTTTAGCAATGCTCAAAAATGGAATAAACAATGTGGAGGAGAAATTGTGTTTTTATTAGAATTAGGCGAATTATGCAAGTCTAGTCTAGTAAATCTCTGTCCCTAAGGCAGCGTTTTGAAGATCTCTGTATAGCACTGGGAGGCATCTGGGTGGCCATGTGCTCTACACATTTTCATAACATAACAAAACATAGTTGATATAATTCAGTTATTCCAAAAACTTTTGAGAGTTTTTGAAAGATTGCCTACAAATGACCCAGAATGAGCCACTGATTTTCTTTTTCCATCTCTAAAAAAAAAACACGGCTAAAAAACTGTTTATTTAATGAAAAAGAGATTATTTAAAAAAAGGTAGGGGGTCTTTAACCTTAAAACACTGTAAATCATTATAAAAATTCAGTTCATCCGAAAAAAGTGATTTGCGATCAACAAATGAGATAATACCTAATTCTTTTATTCTTTTTTCCAATGCACTGCTCAGAATATGTGAGAAAAATAACTATTTTGCTAGTCCTTGAAATACCATGGGGTCCCACTAGTGTGGGATCTGCGATTTTGCCCATGTGCGATACCTCCTCCGGTAGCAGCAACAGCCCTTGCATCCACAACTGTAAGACGAATGGAAATAAAAAAGAGTCCATAGGCTGGGGGCACAAACCATTCGAAAATTGCAATTAAGAATCAAAGCACTTAAGAAATGCGAAAACGGATTCTGGGGTACAGTAATGATTCAGGCACTTCTATTCTACTGTAAACACATTTTGCAACTCCTAATGCATTGATAATCAACAGCCATTAATATTAGGGTAAAGAGTGAGATAAGAAAAAAACTAAGGGGCACATTTTTTATTAATTCATGCAGTGCAAGGGAACTTGCTGTGCTGCTTTGCATGAAAGGAAGAGATCAGAAATGCTCCACATTTACAAAACTATGAAGCGTATCTGCTTTTCCTTTGTGATGGCACACTATGTGCTGCCTAGTGCCAAGGCAGGCACCCTTGCAGCATTGTGCAAGGGTGCCTGCATTTCGAGAAGGATTGTTTTTGTGCAATAAGAGATACCTTCCTGTGCAAGAACAATCCAAAGAGGAACTGATACAGAGAAATAAAAATATTTCTTCTTCTTACTCATCTGTCGGGTAGGTGCAACACTTTGGTGTAAACCCAGGTTCACAAGTCTTTGTAAATCCAGGTTTGCATCAAAATACATGGGTGGATGCATGGTAACACCTATGCTCCACCCAGGCAATGCCGACCAGATGCAAAGTAACACAAGGCAATGCAATGGGCTCCATTGCCTTACTTTATATTTACTTAACCATGCAAAGATGAACAAAGAGGCTTGGCAGGGCTTAGTAACTGCCAAAAATGATTTTGCGTTGGGACTGCACCACAAAAGTGATGCAACTTTGAAGCAAAGTCATAGGAAATCTGGGACTATGTGAAGAACTATAGTCCTTGCTGAGACTTCTATCATTTGACGGATAATGCCACTCTAAGGGAGGTAGGGAATGAATGTGTAAATGGCAATGTCCTCTGGCAGCTGTATTACACAACATTGTGGTACATAATATAAACCTAGCATTGTATAGCAGCCCAGAGGCATAACAAAACTTGAGGGTGTCCCCCTGTAATAACCTTGAAGGAGCTCATTCCCCACCGGACCCAGTGGCATAACAAAGGCCACCACAGCCACCGTGGTGCATGGGGCCCCCGAGTTCCAGGTGGCCTCCTGAGCACAGAACACTGTCCACTGGTGGCAGGTCCCTGACTGAGTCCAGGGGAAGAGGCCCCCTCCAGGTAGTTTGGAGAAGGTGGGCTCAAGTTTTATTTCGCCACTGCCTGGACACAATCAGGAGCCTGCCACACTTGCACAGTGTACTGTGCTGAGGGGGTCCCCTGGAGTCCCCCCCATGGCAGCACAGGGGTGCGGAGGCCTGTGTTATGCTTCTGTAGCATCCAGAACATCACCCAGAATCACATAATCATGATGAGTATATTATAAAAAATGTTACCACTACATTGCCTAACTAACGTTAGTAATTATTACAATGAACTATTATACTTACCAAAGTTTACCCTGTGATATAATAGGTTGATGTAGAGGATGCAATATTATTCCTCTGCAATATAATGCATGCTATATAGTGGGGTATACCACCGTGGCATTCAATCAGAAAATGGGGTTCCATAGCTATTAATTTGCTGGAGCATCATTGATCAACAAGGTCGACAAGAACCATCTTGGTCTGACTATAGGCAGCTTTAATTCTTTGCTCTAACGCTTTTCCGCTTTTCCGTTGGTTGGCTAGGCTGTGGAAAAAGCCTCAGAATTGTATTATTGGTTACATTGTGCCATCAACTAGTCATTTTGTTTCCCTTTTTGCTGCTCTTCATACAGACTTTTACAGAGATTCTTTTTTTTTGCATTGTGCGTTTCTGGAATGTCACTTAAAATGCCACTTTTAATAGGTATTTCTGTTGGGGGTCAGGACTTTAAAAATGGAACTACAAACAAAGGAAATGGGTGGTTTTAGGCATCACAGCCGTTACGGTGGTCTTTCTCCAATCACTTTGCCTACTCACCTCCTGTTGCTTAAATTTTCTTTTGTTGGCATTAGGACTTTGTGTACTTTACTGTTGCTAACCAGTGCTAAATTGCTTGTGCTCTCCCCTTAAAACAAAACATGGTAAAATTAGCCTACATCTAATTGACACCTATAAGTTACTTAGGAATGTACAAGTTACAATTATGTCCCTAGTAAAGTGGTACAACATGTACACAGTGCCTGAAAAAATGCTACTAGTGGGCCTGCACCAAGTTTTGTGCTCCCACTTAAGTAGCCCTTTATCCTGGGTGCAATTTTTAAACTGCCAATTCAACCTGGCAAATAAAACCTGTAGTCAGTCCTAAACCTCCCTTTTTAATACACACATGCCACCCCTAAGGTAAGCCCTAAGCAGCCCATATACTGAAAAACTCCAAAATCAATTGTTTACTACTGTGAGGCCTACCTCTCCCATATGATAACATTGGGTTACCTCATTACTGTTAATACATTATAACTTTTGTTTGGAACTGTTGTAGTTGTTTTACAATAGGGTAAGACTGCTGTGTTTGGTCTCAAAAGAATTGTAATTTAAACTAATCTTAAATCGTAAGGTTGGATTTTAAGTCACAATTCTGAAAATGCCACTTTTATAAAATTGAGATTTTCTTGTCATAATTATTAGGTGCCTGGAGTCTGTATCCTGGGTCACAGGACTTTGAATGGAATGGCAGTTGGCCTTTGTGTATTACTCCTAAACAGTGAGACGGGGGGACTATGTGTTGGCAAAATTGGCCATCCAGACACAGTGGGAGACGTGAAGCTGTTTCTGCCCGCTTACATTTTAAAGGGGCTGCCTCAGTACACTCACAAAAACTTGACACCAGTCCCTTGAAACCCTAGACCTCTTGGAGCTCAGGAGGAAGGAAATTCCAGAACCCAATGTGGGCGGACACCTAGATGTTTCTCCAACTTAAAAGGCTGGCACCAGATATCAATTTTTGACCCCCATACCAACTTTTCAGTTCACTCCTGGACCTGAAGGGCTGCCTTGTACTTCAGAGGACAGCCCTGCTGCTTAAGTCCTGCTTTACACCTCATAGAACGTCCCTGCTGCTACCAGAGGACTGCCCTGCTGCTTGAGACCTGTCTTGCAGCTTGATCCCAGGAAGATCAGAGTGAGTCCAAGGGCTAGTTGGCTGGGCTCCTGTTTTGAGCTTCTGGGGGACAAAAAACTCCAATAACAGGCCTACCTGCTTGCTGATTCACCCACAGTGCAAAGCTGGATGGCCTGACTTCACTGTAGCTCCCTCTACGTGATTCTCTGCAGCAGCAAATCATATTCAGCAACTTAGAAACAGGACGGCAAGTTCCTTTCACACTGTGGGTGGACTTTACACCGATGGCCACCTCCTTCCCTTTACACACCTGACTACAGAGAGTTCCCTGTCTACAGGACAATTTCTTACTTACTAACAACTGCGCAACGTGACCCAGACACTATGTGGTGTTGCAGACCCTGAGCCACTCTCACATTCAGTTATACGTGACTATGTTGACAATGGGCGCTGACAGCCAGCTTATAACCGGGCTTTACAGGGCCATCCGCGAACTCACGAATACCCCCGACACCCTTCGGCAACAGTGGGAGACAGGTATAGGATGGCCGCTTCAGGACAAGGAGTGGGAAATAGCGTTATCCAATCCAAAACGGGTTTCACACAACTCCAGCTTCCAGAATATTCAATGCTATCTGCCGCATAGGGCGTACCTTACCCCGGCATGCTTGAATCGTTCTTATCCCTCAGCAAGGGCCACCTTCCCACACTGCATCTCAACAGGAGCGCATTTCTTCCGTATGCTATGGTGCTGCCCCTCACTACAGCATGACTGGTCCTCCACCCACGACCCACTCTGATGTGATGGCCCTGCCAGACATGCAAACGTGGGAGGCTAGCGCACTGGGTACATTCAAGCGCCAAAATACCCACAAGGTCCACTCTTGTTTTGCGACCCTGGCACTTCTACTAGCCTTGAGTGCACTTACACTGCACGGGCACTCGGCGCCCCCCATCCCTGTAGATACCTGGAGGGGGGCTGTGCGGAAGTGGGAAGCAGCTGATGAGAGGCACTCCGCAGTAAGGAACTGTGAGGCCTCCGAAGGCGGCTAATTTCACACCACTGGGCCCCAATGCTCGCACATTTCCAACAACCAGCATACAATGCCACAAACCAGGCCACTTTAATCAAATGAATTCTAACCGGCGTCCACTCTACTCTTCAGATCCCCCTGTGGCTTGACCAACATCGTGGCTGACTGCTGATCCCACCACATGATGCGGGCCTCCTGACGGATTCCATGACTCACCTAGGGCCCCCCCTTAGGGCCGGCTCCTCACTCTGGCGGGTTTGAGTTTCCAAAAAAGTGACTAAGCCATAATGTAGACATTTTCACCTTGACTTTGTCATCAGCATAAGATATGATAGACACACCACATTCCTTGACCCTGGCGGCTAGAGGCTGCATGTAAATGTTTAAAAAAGAGTGGGACTTAATGCTGACCCCCTTTGGGACAACACCTTTAAGCGGAAGCTCTTCTGAGAAACACGGAGGATCCCAGATATGAAAAGATCTGTCTCTAATTCAAGTCCCCAATACTTTTGTACTACTGATGGGGCATAGCTGTCTCCCTTCCTGGATATACGAGTAACATCATAGACTGTTGGTGTAACTTGGTAGATTTAGCAGCTTCTTTGGGTGAATGGTAGTTCTTAACTGAGAATTGCTTTGTCAAATGCATGCACTGATTTAATAGCTCATTTACCCAACCCATTCACCCAATTCAAAAACACATACATTGGTAGTGTCTCCCATACTATCAGTCCAGGATTGTTTCACAACAGCACACTGCATGCTGGAGCTTGCAGGTTCTCTCAGTCACTACATTTCCCAGAATACAGTACGCTTTAAGGCTAGAATAACTCGACTGGCTGCGTATGGGCTTAATGACATGGGTCTGCTTGCCAGCATTTCCATCTACAGGGAGAGGCTTAACTGTGGGCGTATCTGCTATTGGGTCCTCTGCCGAGACTTCTATGGGTGGCACCCCTTGCATTGCTCTCCACAAGTTGTTTTGTAGTTGTCTGTGGTGTGCTTGGCTTGGTCTCTCTCATGTTCCTTAAAATGGGGATAGTTTTACTTTACCTGATGTCTTCTATCTACTGTGATCTGTGGGTATTTACCTGATTTTTATGTGTGTCCTTGAATGTCTTCTGGTCATCTTGGTTGCATCAGGGCACTTTTTACATACAGCCTTTCCTGCTGCCCCTCAAGAAACAGATATAGCGCCTTCCCCAAAACACCTCTTCTGTTTTCCTCTTCTCTTCTGGATATACAGCACTTTCCTCTGTTTATTTGATTTAGCTCATGTTGTCTTTGCTCTCTGTTGGCAGACAGCACAGTCCTCATGAATGGAGTGGGCTAAAAGACTATGGCCACATTAATAAGAGGGTGTGTGGGCACTCGCTCGTTCGGCGCAACGAGGTTTGGTACTGGACACGGGGGCCTTTAAACGAGTAAGTAAACAGATGCTATGTTTTGCGTCGTGCCGAATGAGCATAAGTGCAAACCATTAGTTGGTCTATTTAAGGTCACTAGCATTGGAAGATGCAGCAGACTACAGTTGGCAAATGGTTAAGATTCGCTTCAATCACATTGCAATCTTTGCACTGCCATTTTTTGTGATTCGCGGCACGCCCCTTACCTTTTTTTGGCAAATTGGCCTCTACAAATTGATGACAATGATTTGCTCCCATTCACAAATTGTACATTTGCACATTCAACCCGTATATGTGTGTAGAAGGGCAGCTCAACTGTCCCTAACTCTTTATGAACCAGAAAACCTGTCAGCGCATTCTTTTGTATACCCCATGGGCTCCGTCATCATTGCATATATTCCATCTTCTTTTCAAAGAAAAATGATATGATTTTATCTCTCTATTTCCGGAATAATAGCCTCTTTTTATTCGTGATTATATGCCGACAACTAGCAAAATGTTCTCTGAATTGCATTCATGGCAAGGCAAACAAATGACAGGCATGGTTTCTCAGGCTGTCAGGAACAAACCATGTGGAAGCGCATTCTGCCAGTGAATTGCCAGCACTCCTGCCCCATTAATACCAATCTCATTCACTCCTGGGACGTTTGTTTAACGGCCACATTGAAGCCTTGAGGTAGATATGTAACCGTGCTACAGATCTTCCCAGGCAGCCTGGAGGCCTGACAGAAGCGATGTGGAATGCCGCCTAGACTAAGCAAGAGAGCCCGCCCACGCGCGCGCGCGCTCAGAACTCACTGTACTCTGTCTCTTTGCTCATCGTTTAACTTGTATATTTTTTTCAGAGCGAGCAGAGGTACTGGGATGATCCCATGTGCATGTGATCTAAGCTCCTAGTCATTCTTTAGTTCTCCGTGAGCGCATTCTTACCAAGGGTGCTGCCTTATTCATTTTTAGGCCAGACCGACCCTGGTCACAATCTGCAATGACTACTTACCATGATTCAAACCGTGGAAGCCAGGAAATTCATCCTTAACATAGCCACCTATTCGCACAGCCAATAAGAGCTGGACTTCCAGATGCACGGAAGGTATGGTACCAGAAAATCATGGGCTAAATAGTATGTGATAAAAACATTTTGTCTTAAATATGTTTACAAAAATATTTGCCAATTACAAGTAGCTGTTCGAGCCCTCAGGGCAGTAACAGAAGAAACATGGCCCAAATTAACTACATTGTGACACAGTGCAATGCAGCACAGGAAGTTGCCGTTCTGTGTTGCGTCAAAGGGAGAGAGCAGAAATATACCATATTTGCAAAAATATGGTGCAGTTCTGCTCTTTGGTAGAACTGGCACAGTTGTGGCTGCCTAGCCCGACACAGCTATGCATGTGCCGCAGCACAAGGGTGTTTGCTTTGAGGTCAGAATAGGTTTTGTGCAGGAAGAACATAGCTCTCTGTACAAAGCGTATTTGAGACTTTTTCCTCTGTGAATGTGTACTGTAGATTGCAGCCTCAGGTAAGGCCACTATTTTGGAGAAAAACCCAAGTAAACCGACCCTAGTAAATAGGTTTATGTCAAACTAAATTGGTGGATGCACAGGAATACTCTTATCCCACCCAGGTAATGCCTCCCTGATGCGAGGAAACACAAGGGGGTGGTGCCACGCACTGTAATGATTTTTTTTTTACAAAGTCACGCAAAATACTAAAGTATTTGGGTCGGGGTTGCGCCTAATAGTGAATAATTCCTGATACAAAATTTTAGTACATCTGGGCCTGTATGTTTTACATCTTGCAGAATTCTGTGTGACGTCTTAGCTACAGTGCTCCAATACCACTAAAACTTCTTATGGGTGATATATGAATACACTAAGTAAAATAAGCAGAGTGTAGTACGAGGCAGGACTAGGAAAAAAGGAAATCAATTGAAGGTGGAAAAAAGTGGAGCACCAATTTCATTGTGGAAGTATTGTTATGTATTGGGTGGCAAATCTGAACACACTCGAGGTCTCCTGTGTGATGGGTGGCAAATCTTAGCATTCCCTTATGGTGGGTGAGAGTATGTGCAGCATTTGTAAGTGATGAAGCACATATCAAATCATGTACTGATGATTCTCACTAAGTAATTTGAACCTTAAGTGGGAACTTCATTATTTTTTCTAGAAATATACTCTCAAAATGACTCCATCACATGGAGGAAAAGAGAGAAAGCTCTGGGTGCAACACTGAAAATTTATTTTCCAAAAATGGCAGTGACAATCAGAACCTGTGTGTTATACTTATTGTTACTCTAGTTGCTGATATGTTTCCTGTCCGTGCTAACTAGTGTAGTACTAGACTGTGCTGCTTCTGACCTTTTAAGACCCATTTTCATGTTTGTCAGTAGTAAGCGAGGATTCACAAGTAGCTTCATCAACTCCAACAAAGTTTGCATTCTTATATCTTTTCAAACGAATGGAGCCTTTCTCACAAGAATGCTTTACATCTGCTATGATGAAACTGTCTCGGTTTCAGCCACATATCTGCCAAAAAGACCTCATTGTATTGAGAGCATTCAGCATTGGGGATGGCGGTTGCACCTCCGTGGGACTGGCGGTACAGACCACCATATTACGAGTACTGGGAAGGCACCTGCAGAACACAGTCAAGTTTCCGTCCGGACCGCCAGTGTGGACGGACCGTGTTGCCGGTGGAAGGCCTCTTCAGGCCAGCAGTGAGACAGTTTTACGTATTACGAGGTTGCACACTTGCAGAACTTCCGGCGCGGTCGAACGTCCTAAAAAAACATGGTGGGTACAAACAACATGAAAGGAAGCACTCACCTTCTGGAACACACGCACGCCCGTAGGCGCCATGGCACGTGAATTGCAAGTCTTCCCAATGCTCCTGCTGTCCATTGACATCCAGGACCAGCAATGCTGACACAGACACCAGCCGTAAGTTCCCAGGCCTAACACACACTGGAGGGAAGGACATTAGTACACACACACGCACAAACGCACAGTCAACACACATACATGCTCAAGGAAAGCCAGGACAAGGTATGTAGCATCGACACCAATGGTGCCATTTCAGATAAATATTATTTGTAATACCAAAAGCGTAATTTAAAAAAAAAACCTATTTACAGAATGCCACAAGGGCCAGTGCATCACTGTCCAAATGTCCCAGGCACACTGGGCATATACGGACTGTCCAACTTGACTCCTGACTACAATGTGCAGACCTCCACAGGGCAGGGGCATCAATGGGGCATGCAGGCACCTCAGGGATGAGGGGTTGATCAGGCTTTGGATGGGGGGTCCCTCCTTCTGTCTCTAGGCTTCCCCTCCTGCTGTCCTGCGTATGGGGGACACCTTAGCCTTACCCCTCTTATTTGCCTTCTTTGGTGGGATGGCGTTGGAGGCCACAATAACAGGGGAAGCAGATGGAGTGCTATCAGGGCTGGAGGTGTGAGGAGCAGGTGTACCTGTTGGGGCAGCACTGCAGACTGCTGTCTGAGGGTCATGGCTCAGCCCAGAGGAGGACAGGGATGTGGAAGACACGGGTCTGGCAAGGGTAGCAGTGCATTTGGGGGGGCAGGGACTGGACCAGGGGACAGGAACAGGGGAAATTCATGTAGGAATCTTTTTTTAGGGGCAGTGGGTAGGTCATGGGTAAGGCGTTTGGGAGTGGAGGGAGAGGGGATGGTTGACAGGTCTGTATGTGGATGTGGTTTGGGTGCTGGTGCGTGGGTGTATGATGTGTGTGCTCGGTGTGTTTGGGTGGATGAGTGTGGGCGTATTGGTGTACTGGGAGGAGGAGGGGAGGAGACACAGGGAGATGGCAAGGGGGAAGTGTGAGTGAATGTTGGGGTGGTGTGTGCAGGTAGGGTGGATGTGCAGAATGTGGTTGTTGTGACTCTTGTGGTGCGTGCGAATGTGGTGTATGGGGTGCATCCTGGGGGTCTGCTTAAGTGGTGATGGTGGCAGTGACGGAACATGTGTCTGGACCTGGGACTGATGATGTGGTGTCTGCATGTGTGAGTGGCGAAGTGACTATGAGGGGGAGTCAGTGACGGGAGTGGATGTTGTTGTGTGTGCATCTGAATGGTGGCTGTGTGCATGGCGATGTTGGCACTTGTGGTGCATGTGATGGTCCTTACGCTCTGGGTCTGTTAGAGAGGATGCATGCTGCAATGAAAGTGTGCTTTGGATGGAAAATGGGAGGGGGAACAGGTAGTTGGAGTGGACAGAAGAAGAAGGAACACTGGCTGCAGTGAATGAGGAGGCCAGAGCCTGACACAATCTCTGAAGGGCAGACAGGGCACCGTGAATGCCTTCCAAGAACGCATTGGACTGTTGCATCTGGGATGCCAGTCCCTGGATGGCATTCACAATAGTCGTCTGCCCAAAAGAGATGGACCTCAGGAGGTCAATATCCTCCTCATTTTAGCCAGCAGGGCTGACTGGGGCAGGGGCAGATGTGCCTGTGGGGAAGGAGATGCCCACCCTCCTGGGTGAGCGGGCACTGGTAACTGGGTGGGGAGCTACAGGGAGGGTGGTGTTGGTAAGAGGGGTGGCAGACATGGATGGTGCAGGCATAGGGCCTGAAGGTTTCGCCACCACCAGGGAGTCACCATCAGAGGAAGAATCGGATGATGGTGTAGCTGTTCCTGTCTCCCCTGTGGTGCTCCCCTCGCCCTCCATCCCACTGTTCCTCCAGCCTCCTGGTTCCCGTTGGATGCAGCTTCTCCACTCACCGGTGCCCCTTCTCCTCCGCCAGATGATGCTGGTGTACACAAAGACAAAGGAGGACAGAGAGGGAGGCTTGTAGAGTGAGAGACAGGGTAGGAGAAAGAGAGACAGGGAGCAAATGGTCAATGCCAGCACAACAGCCCCACCCAACTCACTACAACATACTCCAATGCCATGTCACGACCTGCCATGCCTTCACTTACACATTCCACCCCAATAGCAGCCCATGCGTGCCACCTCTGTCATGCACATTAATTTCACTCATGCTGACACACATCCAGTCCTGTACAGGATGAAAGCCATACCCTCAACACATGGCAGAACCAGCCCATTGGGTCATGGCTCTTCATGATCACAAGACCCAAAGTAAACACTCTACGGGCATTTGGAGGCATACTTGCACAACCACGCAACCCATGCACATCTAGCTGTGTGATGTGAAACCTCAGACTACCCAGACTACACATACGCCACATGCCAGCAGATAGGGATATGGCCCCAGCAACATTGTTTGGATAGTTGGGAGTACAATGTGTGTGAACTCCAGAAGAAGGATCACTGTCCACATCAAAAACCCTGCTTATCTACTACACAGTTGCCATGTCATCAATACTCTTTAGCAGTTAAGTTTACCTCAACTCACATCCTGCATGGCATCTTCACACATGGATGTAGCACATCCAGCCTCAATGTGTCCCAAGCCTAGTCCGACAGTAGCCACCTAGCAAACATTCCACTGATTTCACAACCTGCACCGGATGCACCTATCACACATCACATGACCTGAGTACGAATGTGGACTCACCGCCTTGTGGCTGCTGTGCTGCCTTCAAGCTCCCATCCACCTCAGGGTACACCACTGCCAAAAAGTGGGACATGAGGGGGGCAGGGTCAAACGTGCACCCCTCCCTCGTTGGGAGGACGTCCCCAGCTAGGCCTCACCAGTCTTCCTTGCCCAGCGTTTCAGGACCTCCCACCTCTGCTTCCTGCAGTGAGTGCTCCGCTGGGCATGGACCCCCAGGGTCCGCACTTGCTTGGTGATGGCAAGCTAAATCCCCTTCTTCTGATGGACGCTCACCTGCAGGGATAACACGGAGAATAGAAGACAGTCATGTAGCGTAGCATCTAAGTGACTGCACTGGACACAACACATCTCATGGACATGCGCACATATCAACTTTCCAATTGGCCTCATAGCCCTCAGCCAGGTCCTTCCACAAGTCACTCATGGTCGTCCCATGGCCCCTGTCCACATCCGTACCCACTCACAGAGTGTATAATCATATTGGACTCACCTGCTTCCTTGGTGCCCCATACAACTTGACATACAGGGGATGGGCACCCTCCTCTAGCTTCTCGAGTTCTTCCTGAGAGAAGGCTGGGGCCCCATCCCCTGCAACACGTGGCATCTTGGCTACCAGTGGCAGAACTCAGCAGCACACGCAGTGGAGGGCTTCTTCACACGGGTTACAGGAGTCAAGTGAACATGAGCACATGAAATGGTGGTCACGGCCGCTGCCATGGACAGCTCCTTCAGTGCTGGCGGTGATCGCCATTGGCTCATGTCTCCCATAGGCAACCATGTTAACCAATGAGGAGTTGCATGGCGGTTGCACCCACCTACCACCATGACGTCTTATGCCAGCAGGATTCACTCACTTCCATCTGTCCTGTGCATGCAGGACAGGCGGCTGCCTGTTTACAGCTACAATGTGTATCGTGGGGGTTCATGGGGTGGGGCATGGATGTTGTATAGTGACCTGTGCACAGCTCCACTACGTCAACACAGTCCTCAATGCACATAATGATTGCTACTTCCTCCCATTCCCAGGTACGGTAGAAGAATGATGGGGAGAAATGCACCTGTCTACAGGCCCCTGTTCGATCTTTCCACCGGCGCTATCCATCCTGTGCTATCGGCTGAACCGTCAGACCATCATGGAGCTTGTGAGTTTGTTGAAGCCAGATCTGCGGCCTGGTATTCATCATCCCAATGCCATCCCACCCACAGTACAGGAGTTGGCTGTCCTCCACTTCCTTGCCTCAGGGTCCTTCCAAATTACAGTGGGCTGGGCTGCCGGAATGTTCCAGCCCATGTTCAGCCACATCTTGAAGAATGTCCTATATGCCCTACTCAAACATATGGGCAGCTACATCAGGTTCCCCCAACGTAACAATTTGCCCACTGTGAAAGCAGCCTTCTACGCTGTTGCACATGTGTCAAATGTGATTGTGGCTATTGATGGGACCCACATTGCCCTGGTGCCACACAGGAGGAGTGAACAGGTGTTTAGGAACCGTAAGAACTACTACTCAACCAATGTTCAGGTGGTATGTCTCGCAGACCTCTACATCACACAAGTGGCTGCCCGGTTCCCAGGTTCAGTGCATGATACCTCCGTTCTGCGGAACAGCAGCATCCCCCACCTGATGGACCACTAAAAAGGGATCGTGCCTGGCTCATCGGTATGTAATGTGTCAAATAAGTGCCTCTGTATTCTGCACACTGAACACCACCTTCCAGTTTTACCTACAGTTTCTAATATGCCTATTACCTCTGTGCACACAGGTGACTCTGGTTATCCCAACCTGCCATGGCTACTGACACCTCTCAGGCATCTGACTACAGCAGCGGAAACATGTTTCAATGAGGCCCATGATAGGACCCGACGGGTTATTGAACCCACCTTCAGAGTGCTGAAAGCCAGATTCTAGTACCAGCACCTCACTGGAGGGGCCCAACTGTACAGACCAGTAAAACTATGCCTGATCATTGTTGCATGCTGCATGTTACACAATTTGGCTCTCAGACGTCACATCCCATTACTGAATGTTGAGGAGGGTGCAGCTGTGCCAGTGGCTGATGATGGGGTCTTGGGGAGTGATGAGGAGGAGGATGACGAGGATGCAACTGATGCCAGAGCAGAGCTGATACAACAATACTTTCACTGACATACAGGTATGTATAACACCCATGCTATATAACCAGTTGCAATCTCTGCCGTGTGCACGGCTGCTGACAGGGATGTGTGTTCAATGTGGGCATTGGATGTACACATTACTTTGGTTGTGGTGAAGTTAACTGTATTACTGAACTTGTTAATGATTGCTCCCCCTTCTGGCACTATCACATACATTGGTAGGACAATGGTTTGGCTGTTACACATGTTATGGCTGTACATTTTGTATTCATGGTAAATAAAGACGTAGGCAGTACTGTGCTCAAAGGTATTTAATATAAATTTACTAGGGCAAGGGCCACTGAGTGGGGTCATGGCAAGTGGGTTCATCAGAGTAGTTAGCCCATCTTTGGGGAGTTGAAGTCCAGTATGATGGCCATTAGAATATGAAGTTCTGACAGTGTACACTCAATAGGGTGTTGCTATGACGCACAAGGGGGTATGTCCAGAAGTGGCTCCATTCCTGGCTGTGGTCTTGGTCTTAGCATCAGTGATGGCTGGTTGTCTGGTTGGATGTCCTCGCTTGCGTGGGGACTCCTCAGCTACAGAGGAAGGGGTGTCCTGTGGCAAGGCCTCCATTCCACTGGCTGCAGCTGACATGGAAGGCCCAGATGTGCTCAGGTTGATGGTAGGGGCCTGCTGGTGGGAGGTGGACTGATGCAGGATGGTAGTTAGGTCCGCCAGCACCCCTGCTATAGAGGCCATGGTGGCATTGAGGGTCTGCCACTGCTACATGGCCTCCTGATGGTTCTCCCTCTGTAGCCTCTGGGTGTCCTGCAGGGTAGTGAGGATATGGGCCATGGTGTCCTGGGTTTGGTGGTACGCACCCAGTACTTGGGTGAGGGGCTCCTGGACAGTCTGTTGTTCTTGCTGTCCCCTCCCTTGGACCACAGTTCCCAACCCACTAGCCCTGCCCCCCTGTGCCTGTGCCCCTGGCACAGTTTGCCTACTCCCAGTAGCACCAGGGCCTTCATTGTCTGAGCGGGTGCCCTTGACTCAGCCCCCTGTACTGTGGGACACACCTCTAATTGAGTGGTCCCTGAGCTACTGGTTTGGAGAGGAGGTGCTAGCTGAGGTGTTGTACCCACACAGGAGGGTGAGTCCGGGGTGTCCAGGTTAGGGCTGCTGAGGGTGGACTGGCCAGTTGCCCCAGATGGCCCAGGCAATTCGTCACCCTCCAGACATCCACTGGGGACTTCATCCTGGGGAGGGATTTCTGAATCTGGCATTCTCTGCTGGGTGGCAGTAGCAGGGTGTGCTGTGGATGGAAAGGGTGAGAGTTAGTACATGGATATGTCATTGTGGTGTCATGGTGTGCTGCTTGCAGTGGGTGGATTCATTACCCAGGGATGGCAATGACATTTTCAGCAATGCAGGCACTGCAAGGTGTATGGGCTTTGGGCCATGCTTGTCATCTCATATGTGGTTGTGGGTTTGCTGTTTGACATTGCTGTAATTGCCATTGATGGTGAGACAGTGTTGCTTAGCAGTCGGGGTGGGCTGTGGGATGGTTGTCAATGCAGGTGCTCCATTGTGAGGTGTGAGTGTGACTCAGATCCGGCATGCGTAGTGATGGATTGTGGGAGTGGTAGTTGAGGAGGTAATGAAGGTTTAGCGTGCATTGTGCAGGGTGGGTGTGTGGATGGTGAGAGAGGGGTGGTGTAGCATGCAGAGTAGGTAGGTGGGGGTGATAGTGGGGGGTGCATTCTTGTGGTTTGTGATGGAATGGGGAGTGGTGGGTGCTTGGGAGGCATGCAGGACTGGAGTGGTTAGTGCTCAGGGGGGATGTTGGTTCCTTACCAGAGTTAAGCCCTTCAATGATTCCAGTCAGGCCCTCCTGATGCATGATGTCCAAGACCTTCTCCACCCAGGATGTCAAGTCAAGGGGAGGAGGTGGGGGTCCACTGCCAGTCTTGTTGAGGGGGATGTTGTGCCTGGATGCCATGAAACGGCCCTTCCCCCTGAGGTCGTTCCACCTCTTCCTGATATCCTCCCTTGTGCGTGGGTAGCTGCTGACTGAGTTCACCCTGTCGACGATCCTCTGTCGTAGCTCTGTTTTCCTGGCCATTGATGTTTGCTGGACCTGTGCTCCCATCAGTTGTGGCTCTACTCTGACGATCTCGTCCACCATGACCTGCAAGTCATTGTCGGTGAAGCGTGGGTTCTTGGGGCGTGACATTTGTGGGGGGGCATGCTATGTGTGTGAGGTGCAGTGTGAGCAGCTGATTGTTGTGGGGGGGGCTGTACAACGTATGATATTAATGCCCAATGTTCTGTGGTTCGTGAGTCTGTATCTGTAGCTCATGGTGATATTCGCAAGGATTTTTGGGGGCGTGAGGGGGTGTGTGGTGAACAGGTGTGTGTATGTGTTTCAGGTGTGGGGTATTCGGGCTGTCCAATCTGGTGTTGCCTTCTATTGGTGGTGATTTTCTGGCCTGCCACGGTGCGCACATCCCATGGTATGCCGCCGTGCATGTTCCGCTGTGCTAACTTGTAACTCATAATATGGCATTCGGACTGGTGTTGGCGTGGCTGGCCCGGCGGATAGTCAGTCACTCTTTCACCATCAGAGGCACTGGCGGAGTTGGATTTCTGGCTGTGTTACGTCGGCTTGGTGTTTGTGACTCATAATATGGCCGACACTGTACCACCAACAGTGCCGGGATGGTGGCGGGAAGTTGCACGACTTTCTACTCTAAACGTGCATTTGGTGTGTACAATGTGTATTCAAATAATTGAACTCTTTATGACATTTTGGAATAAGGTAGATACAACTTTACAATTCTTTGGCTTTATTTATTTCTGCATGTATCTGGGTAATACATTTTTGAGTCACAAGTGCTGGAAGGTAGCTTTCTTAGAAAGATACACCATGTTGACATGGTGAGGCAAATGCATAGATTTGTTGTCAAGACTTAAGGGGTCATTTTGAGTTTGACAGATGGTAAACTCCATTTGCCAAACTCCCGACAGGGTGGCTGCCTCCTATGCGGTGTCCTCCCCACTGGAGTTATTAAGGGTTTCCTGATAGGTTAGAGGGTGGAAACCTAAGCTACATAATTGGCTCTGGCTCATAATCGAGCCAGAGGCAATGCTTCAGCCAGTAGACAGTGCAAAGCAGAAAGTGAACATTGCGAGGGTGCTGGGTGGGGGGGCTGCACTGCCTACACCAAGTGCATGAGCACTTGGTGTAGGTCCTGCACCTGTGGCCCCCTGCACCTGTTCTCTGCCAGCCTTTTCATGGCAGTGTTACCGCCATGATAAGGCTGGCGGAGAACGAGGTCATAATCCCCAAAACAGTGCTGCTTGCAGCACTGCCGTGGCGGATTAGGATCTCTGCCACCGCCAGAGCACTGGGATCCAAGATCCTGGCGGAGCTGGCGGTTCCCTGACAGTCAGACTGCCAGGGTTGTTATGTGGCGGTCCAGACTGCCACCTCGAGTGTGGTGATCATAAGACCACCACACTCGTAATCTGGCCCTAAATGTTTTTAAAGCATCAGACCAATGAAACAGCACAGGCTGTGTGAAGTATCCCACAAAGAACCCAGTCCCATCCCTGAGACATGGAGCCAAGGATCTAACCAAATACATAGCCATCAAAGTCACCTACAACACCGCATATCCCTTATTTTTGTATCAACACACAATGTGGCAATTTGAGTAAATCATTAAAAAAAAACATTAAAGCACAAGGAGGATGTTAAACACCAAAGACGTTTCCTAGTTCAGATTGCTGAGCTGCCACGAGTGGTATTGTTAGTAGAGGGCTCGCCATTTGATGTTCCATCTTCATCAACATTTCCAAAAGGGCATTTGTGGGGCTCCTTGTAACAAATGTAATATGTTTGAAAAACTGGGTTCTCACCACTTCCCAATTTATTTTTATTGATCAATTTCATGCTCGATGCAAAGTAGGTACAATTAAACAAATTGAATTAGGATGCTACCGAGACAATCTCAGCCAGGGCAGTTGTACTGCAAAACATTTGAGGGGGATAAAGTGTGCCTGCACGTGATGTTGACAAATATTGCAACTTCAGAAAGTTTCAATGTTAAGGTACTTTGGCCAACTTTGTTGCCATAATTCGAATTTTGACCAATCCTAAAGGTAATGAGTGCATTGGAACTTCAGGTACTGAGATGCAGAAAGCAACTATCTTTTCTCTTTGGCCACCTAGTCCCTCCATCTTCCTGATTCGATTCCCACTCCAGGGGTTTCATGCTGGAGCTTCATGCGCACAATGATCTCCTCACAACCACGTTTACTTTCCTTTGAATCCCAGGGCCGCATATGCTTGCACGGCCCTATGGAGCTGCATTACACTCATTCCAGACGCCCGGAGTGAAATGGGTACAAACAGAGATGCTCCCTTATGAAACTAAAAAACAAGCTCATTTTAGGGTGCAGTTGTGCAAGAATGCTGTGGTCTTATTTCATCAGCTAAAACTCTTAAATGCCAGTGAGTGTTTTTCCATTGCTGTATCTCATGCCAAGGATTAGTAACTTTTAGATTACGCCCCTGGAATGTGTATGGCTAATGCTCCGCCATTAGAATGGCCTCTTCCTACTTTCTGTTGTCTGCATACCTCCTGGACTTCTAGAGTTTTTCCATCATAAGCTGGATTCTCAACCATCCACAAGTGATACTACAAGGATGTTCCAGACGATGCGTAAGACTGTGTAGTATGATTAGTTGCGCACTGATTTTGGTTTGACCGCAGCGGAGGGACCAAAGCAGATCTTTCATTTAACAATGAATAGCAGTGACAGAGTACGGCATTCACAACAACCTGCTACATCAGAAAATGGCGAACATCCATTAAGGATCAAAGGTGATTCGACTGACAGCAATACTGCAGCTTCTTTTAATTCACAGATAAAGACCTTCAGCACAGACAATAGTGTAAGAGTCTATTTTTAATTGTAAGAGATTTTTCTCTTCCTTTCTCTGCGGATGTTCAGCCCACTCAATAATTTTGAATTCCTGATAAACAAAAGCAAATGGAACAACAAATAAAGTTCATTTCTGTACCTCCGAGCTGGGTTAAATAAAGCCTCATCATAGGTTTAAATGAACATAAGCCAGGGGTATATAATATGTGAGGACCATATCTAATGGCCGCGTGCTTTCTGAGTTACAGAACGTGCCCATTCTGCACTGTCTAAAATCTGATTCTCAGTATAACCCCCTGTAATCGCACCTGCGGTTCTGGCATTACCAAACAGACGACAGTCCTAGTGAACAGGCATGCTTCAGCAGCTGTGAAGAGAAATATTTTACTCTAATATATGAACAAACTACCTTAGGTCCTAAGGTTTTAGGAAGCCTTATGCCCAGCTTCTGGTGTCCATCAGTGTTCAAGCAGCTAGAGAAAGTGGCCATGTTATGGGTGATTGACAAATATATCAAAATTAAAATATTGTGTTGCCGAAATATAATGGTAAGAATATGGAGGACAGGAATAGCATGAAGGTAAATTTCTATAGGTAAGCAAAGTTTTACTATGCTTAATAATGCCACTATATGTACCTTGATGATATGACCTAGTGGCGGTCACCACTAGGTAGTTAAAGTTAGGACATAGGGGGTCATTCTAATCTTGGCGGGCGGCGGGAGCCGCCCGCCAAGTGGGAACCGCCAGAAGACCGTACCGCGGTCAAAAGACCGCGGCGGTCATTCTGAGTTTCCCGCTGGGCTGACGGGCGACTGCCAGAAGGCCGCCCGCCCTCCCAGCGGGAAACCCCCTTCCACGGGGATGTCGGCTCCGAATGGAGGCGGCGGAGTGGAAAGGGTGCGACGGGTGCAGTTTCACCCGTCGCGATTTTCAGTGTCTGCTATGCAGACACTGAAAATCTTTGTGGGGCCCTGTTAGGGGGCCCCTGCAGTGCCCATGCCATTGGCATGGGCACTGCAGGGGCCCCCAAGGGCCCCATGACACCCGTTCCCGCCAGCCTGGTTCTGGCGGTCAAAACCGCCAGAACCAGGCTGGCGGGAAGAGGGTCGAAATCCCCATGGCGGCGCTGCCTGCAGCGCCGCCATGGAGGATTCTTCAGGCCAGGGGAAAACCGGCGGGAAACCGCCGGTTTCCCTTTTCTGACCGCGGCTTTACCGCCGCGGTCAGAATTGGCCTGGATGCACCGCCAGCCTGTTGGCGGTGCATCCGCGGTCCCCGGATAGACCGCCAGGGTCGGAATGACCCCCATAGTTTCTATATAAAAAGTGTTTTTTTACTTTCCTATATCTATGGCGCCACTTGATGAATCTTCGCGAAACTTTCCTAATAAAATGTTCCGGTCACCTCAGCTGCTGCCTGGAAAGTTTCGAGGTAATTTGTCCGGGGGGGGCGAGAAAAAGTGGGAGTCTCAAAACACATTTTCCCCATTCATTTTTCCATAGGGATTTTAAACATCGATAGCGCAAAAACTACTGCACAGAATAACACCAAATTTGGCAGAAAGGAAGGTCCTGATCCAGAAGGAAATATATTTTTTTTGTTTTGGTTCAAATCTGTTCAGTAGTTTTTGAGATATTAAGGAGAAAACAAATTTGTATTTATAGGGATGCAAAGGATTCGCGGACCCTCCCGATCTCGTACTGAGATCTGATTGGCTGACAAAACTTCAACAAGAAAGCCATTGAAATGTTGTAGGCCAAGTTGGGACTTGACTTCAGCCGAGACCCAGAAAAAAGGTAAAAAATAAAGAAAAGGGGCCAGGAAATGAACACTCACAATGGACCCCACCCAGGGCTAAAAAGCATTTTTTTAAATTTTACGGCTGGCGTCGCAGTGGATTCACAGATCTGCTGTAAAATAAAATAAAAAACCAAAGTGCGGGCTCCTGCGCATTGTTATTATAAAACCTCCGGGTGGCCCAAATCCTCGGGGCATTTTCTGCATAATGTGGGGGGGGGGCTCCTGCCCCCCCCACACTGCCCCAGGGACCACCACCCTCCCCGGGGGTTTTAATGAATATAATGCAGGGGCCACATACACCCCCGCTGCCCCGGGGATCGCCACCTCCCTGGGGCAAATAGTTAAGAATGAAAGGGGGGTCCCTTTGGAATCCCCAAGCCCTGGGGATCACAACATCCCGGAGGCTTCTAACATATTGGCGGAGGGCACACAACCCCCCTTGTGGAGCCACTGATGCCCACTGGGGACATCCACCCCAGGGCCGGTTCCTGCTATGTCCCAGAGTCCCCACTCCTGGTACATAGCTGTTTGCTATGGCTTGGCTGCAGATTTGCAGCTGCAGCCAAGCCACAGCAAACACTTTGGTGTTTGACTGCGGGACCTGTCAAATAAGTCCCACTGTCAAAAACTGAAGCTTTCATCTCTGTCTCCTGCTGCATGCAGGGAACAGAGATGAAATGCTTCAGCAGCAGGGAGCTGCTGTTACAAGCAACTCCTTGCTTGCTGAAGTAATGACACCACAAAGTAAGCCTTGAGACTTACCCAACGGTGCCAGATAGCCTGTAAAGGGCATTTTGTAAATATTAAGCTTAAATAAATAAATAAATATGTAGGGGTCATGGAGGAGCCCTTGAGAGCTCCCCCCCAGTCCCAGATAGCCTATAAAGGGCTTACATTTTTTTTTTAAACCAATAGCTCAGTCCCTCTCTCTCTCTCTGTTCCTCTTTCAATTTCTCCCACTCACACACCCACTCATACACTTATCCACCCACTCACAGATCCACTCAATCATGCACACACTCACAGACCCACTCAGACCCTCTTGCACCCACTCACTGCCCAAGTCAGACACTCATGCACCCACTCACAGACCCACTCAGACAGTTGCGCACCCACTCACACACCCACTCAGACTGTAACACACCAAATCACAGACCCATGGCACCTTCATACACCCACTCACAGATCCGTGCACACATTGACGCTTCCACTAAAAAACGGATGTACGCACTCTTACTCCAAGACAGACAGTCTGACAGCCACTCTCACCCCAGATAACCCTCTTACATCTATTCTCACACCCAGAGAGGCCGCGGCCAAGTCCCGCTGCGCACAGCCAAAGGGCCATGCACAGCATAGGGTTGGGTGGTTGGGAGGGTTGACCCACCTGTTCTGGCTACAGACCAGGTCTTGCAGCACCCTTTCCTGCACATGGGTGAAGGTCGTGGACGTTGAAATTCACTGAAAAGAACAAAGGTTACAGGGACATCATTGTGAAGAAATAAAATTACAAAAAAAATAAAAGTTCACTTAAAAAAAAGAAAAAGAATACAGGGACATTATAGTTAGGCTCACATTTGAAATGTGCAAAAACCATGGAAATTCACCTGACCCCATGGGGATAATCTTTGGGTTTGTGAGGGATGAATTATGAATTTTGGAAAGGAAAAAACAATTGTTTGACGATCGTGGATCCGCGACTCTGTCGCAGTGCTTAGCGGGTCCTCTGTGTAAGGTGGCGAACCCTGACAATGAAAGAAAGTAAGGGCCATATTTACACTTTTTGACGGAAAACTGTGCGACACAGTTTTGCGTCAAAAATATTACCGCCGGCTAACGCCATTTCTGTGCGCCGTGCGGGCGTCAAATTTATACTTTGACGCATGGCGGCGCAAACCACAGGTGTGAGTAATTTTTTTTTACGCACACCGCAGCATCACGTCGTAAAGGAAAACAACGTTAACGCGGCGGAAATGACTGTGAGCCGATTTACAACACTGCAAACCAGATATGCGGCGTTTTTTGATGCAATAGCGTCAAAATTCGCCGCAAACACAGCCATTTCAGCAGAGGAGAGCCAAAATGGATCCCAGATGCCTTTACAGACCCCAGGAAGATGACAACAGACCAGGAACCAGCCAGGAGGACCCACACAAGACCCAGGACAGGGAGAAGAAGAAAAGAAAGTGTCGCTTCAGTGCAGAGGAGCAGGAAATTCTGGTTAAAGAGGTGACGGAACACCAGCACCAACTGTTTCTCACCTCAAAGTTGCCAATCAGTAGGAGAGAGGCAATATGGCAACAAATTGTTGACAAGATTAACAGTGTGGCAGAAGTATGCAGAACAGTCATCGAGTGCAAGAAACGCTGGCATGACTGCAAGCGCAGGACCAAGGAAAAGATGGCCAGGAACAGGAAGGCAGCACTGCAGACTTGAGGTGGGAGTCCAGCACAGCAGGAGCCCCTGGACCACATGGAGGAAATGGTCGTAGCCGTCATCCCTGAGGAGATCGTCACAGGGATTCAAGGACAGGACAGCGCAGACTAACAGAAGACAACGCACATGCAGGGTAAGTCGCATGGGAAACTAAAATGCACTAATGTTATCTGCAACCGGGGGGGGGGGATACCTACTACACAATGCATGTAAGTCATCATATACATGGAGTGGCATGGGTAAAGGGGTATGGCACGGGGGCATGGCCCATTCAGAGAAAAGCTGGGGCACACCATAACACAACACCAACAACCTTTCCATGGGGGCATGCTGCCATGCCAACGATGTTGCAAAGGTAAAGCCACGCCAGGAGGGAAGGGCACAACGTCAAACTGACATCCCATCACACGTCAGCCACTATACCCCCTACATTAACTAGGGCCCAATGAACAACCTCTAGCCATACCGACAACTGGAATGTAACATTGACAACAGTTGCCACTACCACCTCCGCTGTGTGTGCTGGTCAAGTAACCAATGGCAGTAACGTCCCCATGGATCATACACACCTAAATTAGAGGGTTTAGGATGACAACATTAACAATCCCCTGAAACAAGACAAATGTTCCAGTCCTGTCAAATGTGAATGCCCATAGTTACTGCAAACATCAGCCAATGTCATCAACATTAGGAGCTACACAGCACTAATGTCATACCCATGCTGCATATGTCAGGCTCCACCCTGAGCCTGGGTCACAATGCAACATTCCAAATGTCATACTGCTCAAACAACAGCATTGAGGGGGGGGGACACATGTAACTGGTCATTGAAATACACCTGCACAGTCAGAGGAGGAAATAGGACACTGCTACGACAATCAGGGCAATCCAATGTACCACACATTCCCCAACATCAGCTGTACACATTACCAATGCTGACATCCATATCGTGCCATAACAATGCTATGCATAGTATACGCTACATTTCAACTACATATAGGTGGATGTGAATGATCAGAGACTGGGGAAGGTTCAGAATGTTAAGTTTGCTGCTAGTGCTGTCAGAGCACCCACAGCCAGTGAAAGGTATCACCATGAGAATGGAAGTAGGGGGAGGGTTGAGTAGGACAAGAAGGTGGCAATTCACTATTTGGCCAAAACCAACACCTAGAGGATGTGATGCTGACAAGTCCACTAACTGACCACAATACATGTGACATGCAGGTGGGGAAAAGGCCTGGGAGAATGCCCATCTGAAAGACTGGATCAATGAACAGGAACCAAGATCACAATGTGAAATCATCACAAGGCAGGCATGTCACATCACAAATGCCACAACACAGACACACTAATTGTACCCTATTTCATTGCAGAGGACGATGGATCTCCTGCGGATATGCCTGTCCAGGACTACCCTGATGACATGGATGACGAGCTGACAAACATCAGCCACCAGTCCCACCAAGAAGTCCTTGGAACCCTCCAGACCCCTCCTTCAGTCACAATGAGGAGCACAGAACAAGCAGCCATCGCAGAGGATCCACCCACCACCCCAATTGTACAACCTGCCGGACCCAATACAGCTGAAGACTCTGACGACACAGGCACCAGCTTTGAGAGAGCTGTAGTGGGAGTACAGCGGGAGCTGGCCAAGGAGGTGCGGGTGGGGATGCAAAATATGGCAGACAGCCTTGAGGGGATGCGTTTGTGCATGATGTCATCTGCAGATCAGGCAGCAGCCATGCAAGTGCTAACATCCATCCTGCAAGGACTACAACAAACTGTAAAGGAATTCACCACTGCAGTAAGGGAGTTGCCACAACACCTCGCACCCCAAACCTTCCACTGTATGCACAAATGCAATCATGACCCCCTCAGGGCCGACCTGGCTGCCTACCATCGTGATGTGGCTGCTATTCTTAAGAACCAGCAGATCCTCCTTGCAGCAGTACTGCCCTTAAGACCCCCAGAGGAAGCAGCTAGCGGGATGTCTGACTCCACGTCTACACACACTGAGGTGTGTGTTGCCCCTTCACAACCACCACCAACAAGGGCAAAGGAGGCAACACACACATCAGAAGATGAAGACCAGGAACAGATCACCTTCACACGTAAAAGTACCCGGAAACACTAGTTCCTGCCACTTGGCCACCTATTACCAAGGTCCTGCGCTTCGTAACATGCCAGTCTTGCAACAACTGTACTTAAGCACTGTTCTGCAAACCACTGGCTATCTTGTCAGCCTGCCCTGTGATTGTCTCTCACTAACTCATTGGCATATCATGTCCCTCTGCACTGTCTGACACTTCACCCCAGCATGTCCAATGAAATGTCGTTTTGCACTTGTGTAGGATCACAATGGAAGATGTCACTATAATGGACTCACAATCATGGACAATGTACATATAGCACAACAGCACTTTTCAATAAATAGCACTTACACAACCACTTTGTCTCTGTGTAATGTGACACATCAACCGTGCAATAGATCACTGAATTTTGCCTCCTGTCAAATATCATAGCTTGTCAATACAACTGTCCTGAAATAATGTAGGTTGATAACTATGCACAGTGGTCTGGATTCTACCATACTCTGCCCTTCCTGAGGGTAATATCTGAAGAAAAGATAAACTATACACCATAATGCTGTGTTGGACAGAATAATGCTTCCTCAAGGGATATCTAATCCATAAAATGGTGCCTACAAAATGTTGCTTCAATGCAAAACTAACACATGTAACATTGCCCACAAATATAAGCGAACAGTCACCAAACGACATAAATGGAGGTGTATGAGTTTACATCCAAATAAGTAATCATGCTGAACAGTGTAACAAATGATCTATGTGAGTTATGTACACTATACTACAAGAGAGCTTACTACCACTCACCTTATAAGGGTTTCCTTGGACATGAGACTGCAGTCAGACATAACACAGTGTTCCCAATCATAAAGCTGGAAGCACTGTATGTGACATTGAAAACATACATTATGAAAAAAAAACACTTTGGGATCCATAGTAACTGTGTTTGGTGGTTGCAATGAATGGCCTAATCTTTGCAAAGTAGCTTTGGGGTAGCTTCCAATGTTACAGCTCAGTTGGGATTTGTTAGCAGCATAGGACACAAAATATAATACAAAAGAAACACTGTACACTCATGCCAAGGCCCTGATCTACAAGCATGTCACACATACTGTAAAGGGTTACCTACATCTTTATTAAACAGTAAAAACAGAAGTGAAAACTCGGGTAAAAGCGTTACCTACCCTAATCTACTCTAACTACTCATTACCCACAACTGTCCCTAACTAACCTAAGCTAAACTTACTTATCACATTTAACGAAACGTTCTAAACATCAACCCCCCACCCCCTTTATGAGACGGGACACATGGAGGACAACAGATATTAACCTAAACACATACTATCCTATACTAAACAAATAGATATATATATATTTTTTATCTTTTTTTTTTCTTTCTTTTTTTTTAAACACACAAGAACCCCAACATTGCCACCCACCCACACACTTAAAAATAACCAGTAGAAATATTCAGGACCCCACCCACTAACACTAACTAAACTAACATCCTATTCTAACCTAACACTAAGCCCCCTAAACCCACAAAGTATAAGAACCAGGAAAGAGGAGGGAGGGGAGGGAATCATGTCTGTCTAATCTGCTACAGGTTGGCCCTCCGGAGGGTCTTCTTTATTGACCTCACTCGCCGGCTGACATGTCGCACCTCCTGCAGGAGTCAACACATCTCCCGCAGGACACGGTCCAATTTACGCTGCATATGTCCAAAAGCAGCAGGGTCAATGGCTGCAGCTGGGGTGGTCTGGGTGCCAGCCGAAGAAGTGTGGGGCCGTGTAGTGTCCATGGCTGTGGGCTGCCCTGCAGGTGGTGCTGTGTTTGGGCCTGGAGCACTTGCTGAAGATGTTCCTGAAACAGTCCCAGCTGCTGGCGGTGCCACCTGGGTAGTAGTGATGGAGGTGCTGGTGGTGGCTGTGGTGAGCAAAGAAGGGCCGCCTTGTGGAACTGCCCTCCAGGCTCCGGAGGCCCGTTCATGCCGATATCTGCGGGCCATTTTTCGGTACCCAGGCTCGACTTGAAGTATGTGTTGATACCTCATTGCCCGCCGTTGAAACTCCCTGACCTGGATGCGTGTCATATTTGCAGCTGTGAAGACAAATAGAAAATCTAACATTAGGTACTGCATTGTGTGAAATGGCACAAGAAGTAAATCAGACAATACATCAATTGTACTTGTAACAGCTCATATCATCATACAGATCATTCATTGTCCCTGGGGAAGTACATGGCAAGCCAGCCTACAAAGGTCCTATCATACATAGCACATCCAAACCCTACAAGATGGGTAACAACTGGAATGATTTTGGCATCTCTGTTCTGCCAGTTGTCAGCTAACAATCATGCTGCACATCCTCCACCACTGCCAGGGCTACAAATGTCATTGTACGGGATGGAAATCTAGGGCCACATGATCTGCAAGTTGCAAATGTACTTGCTAGTATAGTACTCATGTGCGAAACATGAGTGTGTATACGAGGTTCAGACAAAAGATTCACTGATTTACATGTCTGTGTATCAAACTTGCATCATCAGTCCTAGGTACACTATTCACAAACCTATGCCTGTGTTTGAGGGTGGAGGGGGGGGGGTGGACTAACAACTAACAATTTCAAACAACAAGGACACCCAGGAAGCTTAGGAAAGCTCGACATGTGTTTGGCTCAACACACACACCCCAGGTAAGGAGGATCTCCAAAAAGGAGACAGCAAACCCTTGACCAATCACAGCACCACTCATGTTTGGAAATGCAGACCTTTGTCCACATCATTTACTACCAGTAAGCCATGACTTACAACAAACACAGAGATGCAAGAACACCCCTGGCCATGAGTTGCATGCACACCTAGGCCATTGCACTCAAGTGCCACATACTCGTAGCACTACATGTGGAGCTACATGCTGCTAGGAAGTTCAACCTACAGTTTAATAAGTACATTAGTGAATTGGGAAGCAGTAGTCTGTGGGTAAGCATTTGGCAGCCCCATTCTGGGAGAATTTGGGTCTGACTAGCTGACTAAATCACAAATTAGGTCCACTGCGACTCTTTCAGATTCAAGTGTTATCCACATGACTCATCCCCATTCACATTGCGGGCCTACAGGACTGACCTAGAATCCCTAAATCAGACAATAGGATAAGGATTGGACAACTCAAAGATGGTGATAAAATGATATTCCACTCATGGAACAAAACAAAAGATTGGCCAGCGCATCACACCTTGCTATGTGTCCAACACACAGGAGTCCATCACACACCACCAGCAAACACAACACATAACAGACATATCAACACTTACTGGAGTTGTCTGGGTCCTCGAATCGAGCCACCTCGCCAACAGTGTAGGGTGCCGGTCCACCTGTAAGACATGGAAGGGAGAAATGTGCTCAATGTCTGTGCACTGTACAACAATTCCAAAGACAAATACTATGTGTAAGATTACATAAGAAAGTAAAGCCTCTCAGAAATGATGATACTGCATCCGATATAGCACGGCTAACATGTACATACCATGGATCTCCAGTGAGTGTTACACACATATCTGCACATATGCAGTGGCCCTAACTATCATGTGGTGGGAAACATGCTCCTTCATTAGTGAGTAGACATAATAATGGAGTGTATTCGTCTCATCATGTGTATCCAAGAGAGACATCCAAAGTCACTTTCCGTTGGGACTGCATTACCAGTCAACCAGCCATTGTGACCGTGACAGATTTATGACACAAAGGTACAATGTACAGAGGGCCAGGGACAGTTCTTAGCCCTCATGTTGTTACAGTTTCTTCATTTGATGTGGCCTAGCTATGATGAGTTGCACCAACCATAGAAATATGAACCCACGTGCATACCTTTGGCCAGCCATCCCTAAACTAAATGTGGCACTACAAACTCCAAATACCAGTCTAAGATGTTAGCTGAGCGCAGCTAGAATTTGTTCCCTATGTGTCCAAATCCAGATCTAACATGTGTCCGAAATGAAGGAGGGGCACAATAATCCCTAAGATTTTGGGAATTTCCGTGATCGGTTTCCTTACACACTCACCAGACACACATGAGACATATGCTCGGGCCACATTGCTATCATCAATTGACGTGAAGCCTGCACTCATTTTCAGCCTCATGTAGTGTTTCAAAAGTCAGTCTAGCTGTTGCATCAACAAATGTTGGTACTTATTTGGAAATTTCTATACCTCACAGGCAACTGTGACCTATATCAATACATAATTGGCTCCTGATTTGTGTTGGTGTTTGACACAAAGGCGGCACTCACTTACATAATGCAAAAGTATTCAGCAAGTTTGCAGAGCTCTTGCTTCCTAACAGCTAGCAATTGTGGTCCTTAACAAAGTAGATATATGACCCTGTATGATAAAAGTAGCATTCCACACACTCAACAACATTGCCGTCAGATATTGTAAAAATCGTCTGATGTCACTACAGAGCATTTAAACGTGCACATTTACATGAGTGATACTCACCAACAGGGCCACCAATCACAATCCCCAGGTGGTCCAGCAGATCTTGCTCCCTGGAGATAAGGTCAGCCCAGCGGTGGTTCAGCTGGTGGTCGTTCCTTGGTGTCCGATAAATCAGTTGCAGATGATGCAACACCTTTGCCCATCTGAGCCTCCGTCCCTCAGTGTGATACCCATGTATCACCCGCCCACCTGCCTCAATCATTAGGGGTAGGAAATGGCACACCAGCCATATAAATCCACACAGCTCCTCCTCATCCATCTTGCCAAGACGAGGCCTACCCAACATCTTTGCAGCAACAGAGAAATAGGGGACAAAGGGGAACAAAGGAGAATAGGGGGAAAATATAACAGGAAATACTTAAACTAAACAACTAACACAGCCCAACTATACCCAAGCTAACACTACCCACAACAGACTCCCAACAAAACAAAGACAATACTTTACAACACAAATGTACACAAAAAAACACTCAGACAGGATACAACAACAAGTTTTTATTCACAAAAAGACAATCAATAGACCACACAGGAGACAAAAGTACAATTTGACCAGACAAACCTCTCAACACAGCCACACAGTCAGGAAGTATCACAGACTGCAAAGTGAAAGTGAAAGTACACCCACTGTACATAATCTGTAAACAGGATATCCTATTACATCACTTCCTGCCGAAAATGGCGGGTGTTTTTATCGTTATGCGTCAAAATATTTTGACGCACACAGTCTGCACGCCATTTTTTTCAACGCACAGGAGTAGAATTGAGCCCGCATCCATATGTTTGGAAATAGTTTTACACTTAACCAATTTTCTGAGGTACAGTGTGGAAGATACAGCTCAGGGGCAATGGTTTTTTCAGGGTATTATGCGTCGTTTTTCGGGCATAAGCGTAATTATTTGAGCTTGTGCGTTATTTTTTGACCCGTATGCGTCAAATTTGCAGGCATTAACTGGGTTTGGGTAAATTTACCATTTTAATGTTATATCACATTTGTGACAAAACTGAGATAGGCTGATTGCACCCACTTTGGTCATGACGGTGTATGGGCACATGTGAGACATCATACTACTGAGGACCATGATCCGCTACTTCATTTACAGGATTTTCACTCTTGACTGATGCACTAGATGGCCAAACGTGTGGCCTACATATCTGCATTGCACAAATTGGGCATGTTTGACGTCAGGAGAGGATAGCAAGGTGACGCACATAAGTACAATACCTCAATGCTTATAGCTCAATGTGTGTGCATTGGCTACTAATGTAGTTGTTGACACACTGTGTGAGCATCACAAGATGCATCATTGCAAATATGCTTGTATGAATGTGAAGTCAACGTGTCCAACCCTCAGATGCAAGTCAATGTGGAAATGAGAGAGGACATTTGTTAGTCATACATGTAGCAATATCTGTTGTGTGCACCTTCTAGTTTTTGGGTAATGTAAACACCACAAATGACAAAGCATGCACCGGATAGATGGCACACGCTTGTTCATGTCAATGGTCCAAAACTTGCCCATCACATGTTCTGGAAATTTGGATACTGCTTCCTAGGCACTTGTTGGTGAACCCACCATGAGTCAGGCACATGTACGGACTAAGTGGGTACCATGTTATTGACACGGAAAGCCAAAGGTGAACCACAAATGTAATATCACGCCAAGTTGTGGTCATATGACTGAGCCACAACTCTCCTGTGGCAGTGGTGGACCAACAGACGAAGCAGCATGTGGCCACATATTTCCAGTGATCAATTGCACAGAGGTGTATGGTTCATGTGTGTGGTCCAATGTTGATCATGTATATTTTTAGGGGTCTATGTTGTCACAGTTACGTCCAGGTCTCATCATGAGTCAGTGGCGGCTATTCCTGTATCTACTGAGTATCCTTCGGAGATCAATGGAAGTAAAGTCAATGAGGATATAAGAACCTACATGGGGATGGTCCCACCCTGTCACTGCAGACCTGTTATGAGATTGTCAACAGGGAACCTTGGTGTGCTGAGCGAGATCATATCTCAGGAGTCTTTTTCTGGCAGTTGTCATTACAACATTTGTTCACAGGTTGGCCTGTAAAGTTCCCACTGCATCTGGGAACATCATAGCCTCTGTGTTGATTAATCTTGCAGCTATTCAGCACGCACAGCCCATCAATATGTTGTGAGCAATGTGATTCAGCGTGTGAACTGTCAGGGTCCTAACATGTGTGGACTTTTCATGCACATTATCTGACGTTGCTGGTTCTTCTGGAGGCACCATACCCAATCCCTGCATACAGCCATGGTACACTGTCACACTTTGTCGCTCATGCATACATGAGACCCAGACAAGGGATAGGCCATGATTTGGGTATTTGGAGACAAGTTCCCAATTATTGTACGATAAATAAGCAGATTATGCTATTCAATGTATTTGAGTATGCATTGAAGAATCACCAGACAAAATACCCCCGGAGGAATGTGAGGGTTGGGAAAGCAAGTATGATACATATGTAGCCACAAGGAACCTTTAGGGTAATGCACAGACAGGTGCCAGTCAGGCTGACAGGATGCAGGGTCAATCAGGATCCAGCAATTTCACAAGGTACATACTCAGTGGTCTGACTAAGACTGATTGGAGGAAGAACAAGACAGTTGACATGGAAAACTGTGTTTGTCCTGTGTTTTGGAAGGTGACACATAAACCCAAGGGCTGTGTTACACAGCTTAATTTTTCTAGCAATGCATAACAGTGTAATCGGCAAAATGGCAGCTTCTATGCTGTTCCAAGCATCTGCAAGGGCAGTGCATGTTCAAATGGCTGGTCTGCATGGAGGTGCTCACAGGAGTGTGCTGCATCAGTTTCTCACAAGTCCTGTAGGTGAGATTTGAGTTCAAATGGCCAACAGTACCTTTCACATGGGAAGCAAACTACAGGTGAGAACAGGGCTTAAAGACTACAAGCCAGTGCATAATTTCACCTGACGTCCATGCAGACAGATGTACAATGACTATGGCATACCATACTAAAGGGTGAAGCACACTGGATTACTATTGTTAGTCTGTGTGTGTGTGTAGAGGAGGGAATATCTGGGTACACATATTACCATTCCAGGGACCTCTTAAGACAGGTGGGGTGAGACCAGGAGCATGGGTGTGTCAGGACTTAGGACATGGGCTGACATGTACACTGAATGTCATGGGTGCAATGCTTGTCATAGGTGTGTCACTTGTGCTGTCTATGTTCTGCCTATATGGAATTCTAGTCACAGATAGTCCTTGCAAAGATAGGTGCTGTACGACTTATTGCTGTCAAGGGTCTGGTCATACATTCCTGTTACTAATACAATAGCACATCCACTGCCTCATGTATGAGGCTTTTTTTCCCCTTGTTGACTGATGATTTCTTACTTGTGTGCCATATGCTGTGATGAACCATGTTGCCAACATGTATGTGTGAAGTAGGTGTGGTCCTCTGCTATTGCCCTTCAAAGGTGAAATATACAGGATATATGTCATTTACAGTGTGTGTGAATGTGACTGTTGTATAATACGCATCACAATTGCTGTGGAAATTTCTGTGTCCTGATCGGTATGTCAGCAATGCTCCATGAGGCTACACTCTTATTCTGATAGTTAGAGAAAAAGGTGAGCAAAAATGATTACCCAGACCATGATATGGTGATTATTATAGGTGTTTATTTACATACGTTGATACAGTGGTGATGGTGAGTTGTTTCAAAAGAAATTGTTCACAATATGTTGGCGCCTACGCAATCCAGCAGCTGTGTTTTGTTGGTACCCCTCATGTTGCAGGCCAGCATCCTCCTCTTCCTCCTCTTCAGGCATTTGTGGCTCTGGTTCTAATAGGGGAATGTTCCTTCATACACAAATGTTGTGCAGGATGCACATGTTAAAATGATCTTGCAGACAATTTCTGGTGAGTATAGGAGGCTGCCACCACTGATGTCGAGGCACCTAAATCTCGACTTGAGGATGCCAAAGGTCCTCTCGGCTATGGTGCGTGTCCTCCTATGTGCCTCATTGTAGGCACGCTCTGCTGCAGTGCTTGGGTTGCCAAATGGTGTCATAATCCATGGCTGGATCCCATACCCCTGATCAGGTGAAAGAGAAAATGATTAGGATCATGTTGAGTAGCTTGCCCCATTAATATCACCTTGCATGGCAGTAGTTGTCTTGTGTTGTCTGTGACTCTTTGGTGTTATTGTGTTGATTCCTAGGCTTCTAGGATGTACCATCTGCATTGGGTTGTTTCCTTGGCTGAACAAGTGTTTGCCTGCTGACCGGTTGTCAGCAGTATGTTTTGGGATTTGCAGTACAGTGTGTACTCCCTAGCATTGTGACTTGTGAAACAGGTGTTCCTGTGTCTTATCTGGGGGTGAGTTGATAGTTCCATACACAAATTCAATTTGACAGTGGTGGTAACATGTTAGCATCTATGTACCCTGGACATCTCATACTTTTAGACATATGCAATGGATTAATTTAAACATCTGTAAGACGCTTACATTTTGCAAGGTAACAATTAGCCAAACCTCTCCATACGTTGTGATCATTGACGTCTTAACATTTGACTGTACACTAATTTCAGATGTGTGACAAGTTCACTGCAGATCTATCAAACATGCCTAGCGGTGTCACGACCTCTGTGTGTTCCTGTTCACATGTTGCTGTCGTGGTGTATGTGTTGTTTGTCCTAGAGGGTTTCTGTGCAGTGTGTATATAAGTAGGTTTCTGTACTTACCAACAAGTAGTCCATTGCCATATCGTCCATCCTGGAAGTGTTGATTGATGGTACAATGACGGAAGATGAATGAGTCACGGACACTCCCAGGATACTTTGCCACGATGTTGGTGATCAATTCTTGGTGATCCACAATGGCCTGCACATTGATGGAGTGTGTGTGCTGGCAGTTGCGGTATACGTGTTCAGTTGCAGCAGGTGGCACAAGGCGTACATGTGTGCAGTCAATGGCACCAAGGACGTGTGGAAATCCATTAATGAGGTAAAACCCCTGTTTTGTCTCCTGCTGATTCTGCTGTGTGTTTGGGAAGCAGATGTGGCGGAGTGTGAGTTTGATGATGGCATCCAGTACCTTGGGCAGGAAGGCGGAGAAGGATGGCTGTGAGATCCCAGCAACCAGGGCGTCAGTGGTTTGAAAGGAGCCACTTGCCAACATGTGTGATACAGCTAGCAGCTTGGTTTCTGTTGGGATGGTGCGGGGTGTCAGCAAGCTGGGTGCCAACTGTGGCTCAATGTTGCGCAGCAGCTGCTGAATGGCTTGCCAGTTCAACCTGTACCTCTGGATGATGCCATGTTCCCTGAGGTCATGAAGGGTTGTCCTGGTGCGGAATATCCTCTCCTGCCTTCTGCGTTGCCTTTGGGGTCCCTGCTGGTGTTGTGGAAGCTGCTGTTGTTGTTGCTGTGCTCTGCATCTGCTTGCACGCTGGATGAGAAGCACCTCCATGGCTTCGTTTTGCTGCTCTGCTGTTGCTTCTGTATGTTCTGATTAAATACAGGTGTGTTTGCCCCATTTTAATGCCTGGCCTGACCCAGGCGTTAATTTTTGACGCAAATCGGCCTGTGCGTCATTTTCCGACCCCGCCTCCCGGCCATGCAGGATTTTTGCCCGGTAGCATAAATACGACGCACGGGCGTTTAAGTCATTTTTTGGACGGGAACGCCTACTTTGCATATCATTAACGCAAGGCGGTTTCCCGCATCCAGAAAATTACGCACACAGCGGGATTTTGACGTCCGCGGTCATCAAAGTTTAAATATGGGGCAAGGTTTGCGCCGAATGTGCGTCAAAATGTTTTACGCACTTTCGGCGCAGAAGGAGTATAAATATGCCCCTAAATATGTATATGTACACTGTCACACACACTTTCACACCCACTCACACACTTACTCACAGCCCCAGTTAGACACTCACACACCCACTCTCAGACTGACACACCCACTCTCAGACTGACACAGCCACTACAAGGCCCACTCACACACTTATGCATCCACTCACAGACCCACTCAGACACTAATGTACCCATTTCGAGACCCACTCAAAACCTTACACACCCACTCACAGACACAATGAGACACTGACACACCATCTCATAGACCCACTTTGAGACTCTCCCTCCCACTCACAAACACACTCACACACTCATGCACCCACTGACAGACCTACTCATGACCCACTCACAGACCCAGTCAGACACTCACTCGCAGACCCACTCATGCACCCACTCACTGACCCTCTCAGTCATTCTCGCACCCACTCACAGACCCACTCAGACACTCATGCACCCACTCGCAGACCCACTCAGACACTGATGCACCCACTTACAAACCCACTCAGAGACTCACTGTTGGACATGACTTCCTTGGCATTGTCTCCCCTAACTTTTTGCCTCTACTTCCCAGGTTGTTGCTGTGTGCTGGACTCTGTTTTTGCACTTTTTGCTACTCTGGACACTTTACTACTGATGACCAGTGCTAAAGTGCAATTGCTCCCTTCGTGAAATTGTATATGTAATTGGCTTTTCCATAATTGGCATGATTTACTAGTTAGTCCCTAGTGAAGTGCACTAGAAGTACCTATGGCCTGTAAACCAAATACTACTAATGGGTCTGCAGCACTGATAGTGCCACCCACATGAGTACTCCTGTAAACATGGCTCAGACCTGCTACTGCAGTGTCTGTGTGTGCAGTTTCTAAACTGCCAATTTCACTTGGCAAGTGTACCCACTTGCCAGGCCCAAACCTTCCCTTTTTATACAAGTAAGGCACCCCTAAGGTAGGCCCTAGGTAGCCCCATGGGCAGGGCACGGCGTATATTAAAGGTGGGACTTGTACTGATGTGTTTTACATGTCCTAACAGTGAAATACTGCCAAATTCGGTTTTCACTGTTGCAAGGCCTATCTCTCTCATAGGTTAACATGGTGCTGCCTTTAAATATCTCTTAAAGTGCAGTTTCCCTTTGAGAGAAGATAGAGAAATGGAGTTTGGGTTCTCTGAACTCACAATTTAAAAACACATATTTTAGTGAAGTTGTTTTTTAGATTGTTAGATTGAAAATGCCACTTTTAGAAAGTAGCCATTTTCTTGCGTAAAACTTTCTGTGACTCTGCCTGTTTGTGGATTCCCTGTCTGGGTCAGACTGACAGTTGGCTGTTTCTGAATCTTGTCTAGACAGTGACACAAAGGGAGCTGGGGTGTAGCCTGCATATCCTGATGAGCCATCTGGGCTAGAGTGAAGGGAGGAGTGGTCACTTACACCTCAATGGGCTATGCCTGCCCTCACACAATGCAGTCTCCAACCCACTGGTGTGTGTCTAGGGCCTGGCCGGGGCAAGGCAGGATCCTGCAAACAACAGAGACTTTTCTTTGAAGTTGGGCAACTTCAAAGGCAGAAAGGGGTATAATAACTATTGGACACTAAATCCCAGACTTTAGATTTCTTCAAGATTTGCTTCTGGAACCAAAAGGAACCTTTGACAAGGAGAAGAGGTGAAGAGCTGAGGAGAAGTGCTGCCCCTGTCTGTGACTGTGCTTGTTGGGCTATCCTACAGTTGCTGCTTTTGCCTATGAAAGGGGACAAAGACTGTACTTTGTGGTATATTCCTGCTTGGAAATAATCTCACAGACCCACTTAGACATTCATGCACCCATTCACATACCCACTCAGACAGTCATGTAGCCACTCACCGCCTCACTTGGACACTCATGCACCCACTAACATACCCACTCAGACACTGATGCACCCATTCACAGATCCACTTAGACACTGACACAGCCAATCACATACCCACTCATAGACTCACACACCCACACACAGACCCACTGAGACGTTCATGCATCCACTCAAAGATCCACTCAGACGCTCACACATTCACTCACAGACTCACTCAGAGACTCATGCACCCACTCCCAGAACCTCTCAGTCAGACATGCACCCAGTCACAGACCCACTCAGACACTCATGAATCCACATACATGCCCACTCAGACACTCACATACCCACTCACAGACCCACTTGAAGACTCACTCGCCCACTCACAGACCCACTCAGACACACAGGTACCCACTCACAGACCCACTTGGTGACTCATTCACCCATTCATAGACCCACTCAGACACTCATGCACCCATTCGCATACCCACTCAGACAGTCATGTAGCCATTCACATCCCCACTTGAACACTCATGCACCCACTGACCAACCCACTCAGACACTGAGGCACCCATTCACAGACCCACTTAGACACTGACACAGCCAATCACATACCCACTCATAGACTCACAAACCCACTCACAGACCCACTGAGACTTTCATGCATCCACTCACTCAGACACTCACTCACAGACTCACTCAGAGACTCATGCACCCACTCCCAAAACCTCTCAGTCAGTCATGCACCCAGTCAGTGACCCATTCAGACACTCATGCCCACTCAGACACTCACATACCCACTCACAGACCCACTTGGAGACTCACATGCCCACTCACAGACCCACTCAGACACTCACGTACCCACTCACAGACCCACTTGGAGACTCATGCACCCATTCACAGACCTACTCAGACACTCATGCAACTACTCACAGACCCACTGAGACACTCATGCACCCACTCATAGACCCACTCAGACCCTCAGACACTCACTCAGAGACCCACTCAGACCTTAATGCACCCACTCACAGACCCACTGAGACACTCACATGCCCACTCACGGACTCACTCAGATGTTGACGCACCCACTCACAGACCCACTCAGAGACTCACCCACCCACTCACAGAGACACTCAGATACTCACACACCCACTCACAGACCTGCTCTAACCCTCACGCACACATTGATCTATTCAGACCCTCACGCACCCACTCAGAGACCCACTCAGACACTCACATACCCACTCACAGATCCACATACACATTAGATGCACCCACTAAAACAATGATGTACGCACTCTCACACCCAGATAGACACTCCCACAGTCACTCTCAAACCAGGTAACCCTCTCACACATACTCCCACACCTAGAGAGGCCGTAGCCAACTCCTGCCGCGCACAGCCAAAGGGCCGTGTGCAGCGTGGGGTTGGGTAGTTTGGGGGCTTGGCGGCAGGGTCTGGCTGCAGTCCGGGTCTTGCTGCACATGGACGACGGCCATGCATGGTGCAAGGTTGGGTGCTTTTAGCGGGTTAGCCCCAGGGCCTGGCCAGTGGCTAACCACTGCCAAACACGGCCAAAGGCCGTGTGCGCCGGTGGTTGGATTAACTTATAGTAATGTAAATTACTATACAATAAAAAAAAAATAGAAATTCACTGAACAAAACAAAGGTTACAAGGACGTTATAGTTAGAAAATAGAATTAAAAAAACATAGAAATTCACTGAAAAAACAAAGGTTACAGGGACGTAGATATAACTGTTGAATTTCTATAGTTTTGTACGTTTAAAATGTGGGCCTACATATAACGTCCCTGTAGCCTCTGTTGTTTTTAATTAATTTCTATGTTTTTGTTAAAAAAAATCAGTGAATATATATATGTGAGTGTGGGTGTGGGGGGGTATTTATATAACAATCTATGCATGTATTTATAATATTCAAAGTTCATACATGTGGAGTTCAAAATACTATATATATATAGATATACATATATATACATATATATATATATATTACCCACACATATACACACACAAGCATACATGTATATATATATATATATACTGAATTTATACTTACCAGTTTGCCCTTACCTTCTTGATATTCTTGCCCTTGATATTTTTGTCATGATAATTTGTCCACATTATATGTTTGCCCTCATTATTATGTCAGAAAACCCAGGTTAGGTCTAAAGGACAACCCTGACTCTTTGGAATTGCTTGATCCCACACAGGTAGGCTTCAGACCAACTAGCGGAACTGAATTAGTGCTGGTTGCAATTCATGAATCACTCCTGCTTGAATGCAGACTCAGATGGTATTGCAGCCTTGGATCTTTTGGGCACATCCGCAATATTTAATGTGCAGTTTCAACCATCTTGACCAACCAACTTGCATCTGCAGGAACAAAATTCCACTGGTTCAGCTTTTGCATCAATAACCAGTGCAGTCCCAAAACGTTGCTCTTCCTCTGGTCCACTCCAAGTGTTACCCGGTAACGTGTTATTCCTCGGGACTCCTGTTTACCCCTAATAATGTTCAGTGCATACATTCAACTCCGTGTTAACCATTTAACATCCTGTGACCTCCAGTTTCACTCCTGAGCTGAAGACTCTTAGATGTTGCTTGGCAGATCTGAGAAGAGCACGTTAAACCTCCTGATATAGGAAGTGTTTGGTGAGGGTCAGCAATTGGATGATGAGAACATTTTCCTAAATGAATAAGAACAAAATGGGGGTCTGTAACCAGTGTACCAACAAAAGATGGGGTGACTATCAATTACTGGTCTACGTGAACCCACCCCTCGTTTCACCACTAACTATCTTGGCTCCTCCCAATACCTAATTTGTGAGCTCGTGGAATACATTTAATGGACTTGGAAGTATGGGTATGATACTGGAGGAACTGTGGCAGCAGGACGTGGCGATATGTGAAAATCTAAATAAGGAGCCTAGTAAATACAAGGTCAACAAAACAAAAATGTTTTTTATTTACTTAACTTTCTAACGAAACCTTTTTTCCAGGCGATAGCAATACCCACTCACAGATCCATTAAGATGTCATTAAGAGAACTTACATGTTAAGTATTTTTTCTAAAAAACATAAAAGAGATCGTAGTACAAATACATGGCCAAAGGATTTCCAAAGGGTGTAGCTATTCGTATAAACGTTTGGGATATATTTTTCATTGTTTATTTATTTTGGGAATTTCTAGCTAGAAGGTGATGTGTGCTTTTGAAATCTCATGTGTATATATCGTACATATGTAAGAAGCACCAAGCCAGCTGAAAGGCGATGGACAGCTGTACTTAATGGAGTGAGGCATACATTATACCTTTTTGCACATAACCTCTGAGGCTCGTGCCTCAGACTATAGAAGTGTCACGACGCTTTTGACGCTTTTATGCTCACTGGGGTGTGGTGGGTCACAGCTTGCATAGCTACCGCTCATATATGCAAAGTTTATACAATTAAGTCGTAAGTGATTCTTTATCTGAATATTAGTATTTGCTTTAAGTAATGTCTTATCCATATGGGGCGATTCCAATTGGTCAGTTGATAAATAGAAATGATCTGACACAATGAATGGTCAAAGACAAGGTGCTTCTTGTACCCCAGGGAGACCTTTTAGCAATTTGTATTTACTTGATTTATTGACCGAGATGTTAGAATTACACTGTAAGTCATTTTTCATTCAGACATGAGGGGACCTATGGCTGTAACAAATCAGTAGATCTTAAAGGGGCATCTAGTGAATGATGTCTCCATACATTTGACAACTCAACCAGGGGTCATCAAAGAAAGAGGCATTCCAGAAGCCTTAATGTTGGTGCATGTTGATGATGTAAGACTGGGTATGAGGATAAGCTTCATACTTTTGAACATGGGTGTGTGCAAGAGTGAGCTTATGCGCAAGTGTTTCAAATGCATGTGAATGTATGTGTTTGATGTGTGTGCCAGTGGTTGGGAGTCCTGTGTCAATTTTTGTGTGTTAACGTGTGTATTTTTGGGAAGGTGTTTGATATCTAGTGGGGAAATTGACTGAGGAATATTGGGCAATTACCTTTTGCCTACCGATTAAGCTGTCTATCATGTTTCTCATACAGTGCTCTGAAATAACTGAAAGGAGACACAAAGTGCTATGTACACTTGGAAATAAATCAAGCAAACACTTGCGTACAGTCGACAGATGCAGGTGCCATTAAGGGAATGCTGACTTCACCAATCTATGACACTCTGAAGCATCCTGACCTCACTTACTGAATCTCCCTTTAAAGGAACAGCAGTTTTGTCAGTTTTCTATAATGGTTTATACAAAAATGATAAATACTTAATGAATTGTAGCAAGTGAGTGAACAGATAGAAAATGGTGGTGACGTCTGTGGCAGTGCATACCGTCACTGCCGGCGCACATCACCATTGGCCATTGTACCCCATAGGGCCCAATGATAACCAATGAGGAGTTGCATGGCGTTTTTCGATCATCTCGCCCAACGGCACATAACGTCAGCGGAATTACGCCATTTCAGGTGGGGGGTGCAGGCCATGGCTCCTAACTGCGTCACAGTACACATATCGACCATTTGGACCTCTCCAACAAAATACTGTTACAATCACAACATGCAGTGAAGTGTAGTGGTTGGAAATAGGGGATACTGACCAGCTGCACACCATTTTGCCCCATAGATTGCCACCTCTGCTGATGAATAGGAGATGGAAACATACCCACGTGTTCAGACCCCTGGTGGACTTGGCAACAATGGAGGACAGGCACATTATCCTCACCTATAGACTGGACAGGGCCACAATCACAGAGCTGTGTACCCAATTGGAGCCTGACCTAATCCCTGCTATCCAGCACCCCATCGGGATCCCACCTCTTATGCAAGTGATATCAGTGCTCCATTTCCTGGCAACTGGCTCCTTTCAAGTGACAGTGGGCTTGGCAGCTGGAATGTCGCAGCCAATGTTCTCAATATTGCTGACCAGAGTGTTGTCTGCCCTGATTAAACATATGCGCAGCTACATCGTTTTCCCCCAGGTGGAGGATTTGGCCACAGTGAAAGATGATTTCTATGCAATGGGACATAGCCCCAACATTATTGGGGCAATTGATGGTACACATATTGCTTTTGTTCGCCCCCAGCGGAAAGAACAGGTGTTCTGAAATTGAAAGAGCTTTCACTCCATGAATATACAAATTGTATGCCTGGCGGACCAGTACATCTCCCACGTCAATGCAAAATATCCTGGATCTGTGCATGGTGCCTTTATCCTGAGGAATAGCAGCATCCCATATGTGATGGCTCAACTCCAGAGGCACACGGTGTGGCTAATAGGTGAGCCCTGGTTCCCACCCAGTATATGTTGGTGTTTGGGTATGGTGTGGGCCTAAGGGTTGGTGTGTGGCTAACAGTTGTCCCTCGATATTTGCAGGTGACTGGTTACACCAACCTCTTATGGCTAGTAACCCCTATGAGGAATCCCAGGACAAGGGCAGAGAAACGTTACAATGAGGCACATGGGCGAACAAGAAGAATTATAGAGAGGACCTTTGGCCTCCTGAAAGCCAGGTTTTGTTGCCTCAATCTAACAGGTGGATCCCTGTACTACTCACCCAAGAAGGTCTGCCAGATCATTGTGGCATGCTGTATGTTGCACAACCTTGTCTGATGTCATCAGGTACCTTTTCTGCACGATGATGAGACTGGAGATGGCCGTGTGGCAGCAGTGGACCCTGTAGACAGTGAAGATGAGGAGGCAGAGGATGAGGATGAGGAAAACAGAAGTGCAATAATTCAACAATACTTCCAATGACACACAGGTAAGACAGTGTAACTTCACATTTAAATTACTGTTTTGTGTTTGACATTGTCACTGGCAGGCTGATTTTCCCACTCCTATGGACACTCACTGTACCCTTTGGCATCTCTATTTGCAGGTATTTGTGCCCCACTATCGATTCTGGTGTGTTGACTGCAGCCAACTACAGGTCATTTCTGTGTATACTTTACTGTACAGTTGATTTACTATGTTTAAACCTTGTTAAACAAATACATAGTTAAATCATTTGACATACTCCATACTTGTATTTTTTCAAAGGGTGTTTATTTAAATGCTAAGAAGTAGAGGGGATGTGCAATGGGCTGGGGTGATGGTGGAGGAAAGTCCAGATTAGAGTCCAGTCTATTTATATCACAGGTGCATTGTCCAAGGGATCATAGGAAGGGAAGCAATGGCAGTTCAAGGTGGACAGGGTGACAGAGTGGGACACAAGGGTGACAATCGGGAGAGTCTTATTTCCTGGCGTGGATCTTGGCAATAGTCTCTGGCTTCTGCCTGGATTGCAAGGAACGTTTGCGGGGTGGTTCTCCTTCTGCCGGGGGAGGGGTGCTGGTGGCCTGTTGGTCCTGTGGCGGGCCTCCTGTCCACTAGCGGCAGCGGAGGTGGAGGGCTGTTCATTGGTTTGGCTAGTGGCAGAGATCCGGTTAGGTGTCACTGCCTCCCTCATAGTGTTGGCCAAGTCTGCCAGCACTCCTGCAATGGAGACCAGGGTGGTGTTGATGTCCTTCAAGTCCTCCCTGAGCCCCAGGTACTGTCCCTCCTGCAGCCACATGTTCTCCTGTAACTTGTCCAGTATCTGGCCCAGCGTATCCTGGGAATGTTGGTATGCTCCCAGGATCACGTTGAGTGCCTCCTGGAGAGTCGGTTCCCTGGGTCTGTCCTCCCCCTGTCACACAGAAGTCCTCCTGGCTTCCCTGTTGTCCTGTGTCTCTGTCCCCTAAACCGTGTGCCCACTGCCACTGACCCCAGGTCCCTGATCATCCTGTGTTTGTGGGTGGCCTGGGTTCCCTGTAGTGGTGGACACACTGCTCATTGACGTGCCCAGGGGACAGCGGTATAGGCCCGCTCGGTGGGTGCTGTGGTGGTGTTTCCTGAGGGGGGAGGCTCTGTGGTGGTGTGAGAGTGTGCCTGGGTAACCAACTGTCCGGAGATCCCTGATGTGCCAGGTTGGTCATCCAGGCGAGCAGAGCTGCTGTCATCACTGAGGGCCTCTTCTGGGGGGGACTGGATGTTGCTGGCGCCTCTTCTCCGGTGACTTTGGCTGGGGGACCTGTGGTGATGTAAATGCAGTGTTTTTGTTTCTGCATGTGACATCATGTGCATGGGTGTGTTGCCCTCTATGGTTGTTGTTGTCCTGGCAGATTTGCCTTTGTGTGAGTTGCTATTTGGTGGGCTAGGTGATTCTCTCCAGTGTGCATGCAGTGGTGATAGGTGTCCATGCAGGTCTGTGAGGGTTGTCCGTGCATTGGTGAAACATGCAGGGCTTGGTATTGGGATGAGTACGTTGTGATGGTGGGGTATGTGGGAGGTGGTGAAGGGATGGGAGTGAGGGTAAGGATGGGGGTATGTGATGACATGCAGGAAGGGGGGTGATAGTAATAGAGAGTTGACTTACCAGAGTCCAGTCCTCCTCCTCCTACTCCTGCCAGGCCCTCAGGATGCATGATCGCCAAGACTTGCATCTCCCCTGTTGTTAGTTGTGGGGGAGGAAGTGAGGGTCCACCGCCAGTCCTCTGTACAGCTAGTTGGTGTCTTGCTGCTGTGGAACACACCTTCCCCCGTAGGTCGTTCCACCTCTTCCTGATGTTGTCCCTTGTTCTTGGGTGCTGTCCCACGGCGTTGACCCTGTCCACGATTCTCCGCCATAGCTCCATCTTCCTAGCAATGGATGTCTGTTGCACCTGTGATCCAAATAGCTGTGGCTCTACCCAGATGATTTCCTCCACCATAAGCCTTAGCTCCTCCTCAGAGAATCTGGTGTCGTTGTGGTGCCATGGTGTGGTGTGAGTGGTGTGGGTGAGGGTGTGTGGGGTGACGTGTTGGGGTGTGTGATGTAAGGTGCGTGGATGGTGTATAGGTGATGAAGTTATGTGGCTCTGGTTGTGTGGGTGCTCTTGCTCTCTCTCTCTCTCTGTTGGCAATGGTTTGTCTTCATAAAGGGTTGTGGGAAAAGTGTGTTGGGTTTTATAGTGGTGTGGGTGTGGTGCGTGTATGTGTGTCAGGTGTGTGTAGTTTGAATTGTCCAATGTGGTGTAGTTTTTTTTGAGTGTGTGTATTTTGAGCGCTGCGGTATGTACTGCCAATGGTTTACCGCCGTTGAATGTTCGCCGCAGTGATTCGTGGGTCATAAAGCTGTGCGCGTAGTTCTGTTGATGTAACGCTGTGGGTTTTGCTACCGCCAGTTTTTCACTGACCTTTGGGCTGGTGGACTTGTGTGTGTGGCCGTATAGTGACGGATTGGTATGTGTGTGTCATAATATGGTTGGTGATTATCCGCTGCATTATGTTGGTGGCAGTCGGCATGGCGGTAAGCGGAATTCACTGCCAATGTCATAATGAGGGTCATAGTGAGAAATAGTTTTTTTAATATGACTAAAACATTATATTACTAAGCTGTATGAAAGGAGTTTGTATGCCCTATATAAACATTGCTTTTAAATAGGAGTTTTGCATTTAAAGCTGGAACGACAACATGTGCTTGGCCGAGTTGTTGACAAGGGCAAATTCCTATTTCTTAGTTTTGACTTGTGTCATGTTCATAAGCATAACATTTCATGTTCCATGGTAACAAATAAATGAATAAAGAAAAAGTTAGTGCTTTGTTTCTTGATCATTTAACCTAGAACAAGAATTTCTACAATGTTTGGCTACATTTGAAACTGTTTCTTTATGAATAGGCTTTGTGATAAATTTATGCGAAAATGGAAATGAAGCCATCTAAAATATGAATCATTCTAATCTAACCGTTCTTTCCTTTATAGAAGTTGATAGGTGGGAAGAAACTTGAGTGTTTTAGATAATAGTTAAATGTATTGTTTATTTAGAATGTTCTTAATTCAAATTGCCAGCTCGACCAAAGCTGTCCTATTACATGAAGGATTTCAAGCATTGATTGCGGAAAGTCAAAGATTATCAATCAAGCTTTATAATAACATCATAAAAGGGTATTCCCAGGCTAAGACAGGAGTCTTGACAGGCTAGACTCACCATACTCATTAGACTGGAAGGACTCATTAGACTGGAAGGACTCACTTTACTCTTTACTCAGCTTCTGAGAGAAAGCACTCTGACTCATTTTGCCCTATCACCTTGCCGATGTCTTGGATTCATTCTAAGACTAACCTTATCTTGTGTGAACTTATTGGTGAGAAATTCTACTGAAAATTTGTTCTGAGACGAGAACTGTTTATGGGTGCTACTGAACTTTGATTACCCAAAATTAGATTAGGCTAAGGACTAGGTCTTTATGAGACATGCTATATGCTTTGCTCTGTAATTTGTATTGACCTTATGTGGGTCTTTTGATAAATGCTGATGGGACAGTAACTAATAATGTGACAGTGGCTACTTCTCATATTGATCCAAATGTATATCAGATTGAAAAGCCATTATAAGTGACTCGAGCAGTTGTTGCCCAATCTGTAGTGAAACTGTCAGCTGTAGCTCAGTCTTCTAAGATGCAGCCTGTGGTTCAGCAAGTAATCTCAAATGTTCTAGCTCAAGTAGGGACTACTCAGGTAGTGATGCCTACAGGTGTTACTGATTCCATGGTGACGGTACCAGCAACCATTACTAGGGTGACTAGGGCCTAGCCAGTAGAGACGTGTAACAAATACATCAGAAACCCAGATCAACTGTGCACGGAATACAGCAGCTCAAGTTGCTTTTGGAGGTACATCAGTCACAGGCTATATTCCAACTTCACAAAGTTCCCAGATTCTTGTTATGAACACCATCACAAAAGATGCAAGCGTCAATAATGGGAAGGCAATTTGTTTTTGTAACTCAAACAGAACAGGGAGAGATGAATTTGTTTGAAGATGGAATTTTTCCTGCATGGTTTGAGGTAGCTGGCAGGAAGACAAAGGACACAGAGAGACCCCGTACTAGTTTAGAGACTGAAAGACCTCTGAAAGTTTTGAGATAAAACCAAAAAATATAGAGGGAATTATTAGGGTGTTTGGACCTAGATCATGTGACTCATTAGCAAGAAAAATAACTGATTTATGTGTGCTAATTAAAAGAAGAGCAAAGCTGTACATGATAAACTAACTGAATTAACAAATAAATATGAAGTTGATCTTTCTAAAAGCATCCCATTGCAGAGAAGTTTCAGGGTACAGTTGGATGATGAATCCCTAGAGACAATGAGTTCTTGAGGAGTGTGATTACACATCACTGAATTGGTGAAATGTATCCATAGATGGAGTGACTTTGAAAAGTTAGAAAACAAATGGGCAAAGAAAAATGAGAAGAAAAAGAAAGTGAGCCAGGTGGCTGAAGTAAAAAGAAATCTGTCTTTAGGTCCCTCCGATGATGAGGAAACTACAGCTTACCCATTGAGAGAGGTAGCGGATGGAAGATATGTACATGTAACTTGGAGTAGAGGAGACCTTGTTTCTTTCACTGTAATTTTCCTAGATGGAAAGAGACCCCTCTGCAGTGGTACACACAAGTTGAGACATTTGTGAAGATTTCAAAGGTGTTGTGGGTTGATTTAAACATGTTCTTTGATATTGCTTCTCCAAATGGGCTGAATGGAAAATTGCTGTTCTGCGTCCAGATAGGAGCTTGAAAGAGATCCTCACACTAATGCACCTCCACCTCTTATGATAACTGAATACAGTGAGGTGATTACTTTTCTGAAAGGCAGAGTCCCTCCAAAAGATTTGAACTATGTGAGATTGATTTGAATTCAACAGGAAGTATAGGAGTCTGTGCATAAATATTATGTGAAGATGTCAAATGCATTTCACCCGCACACAGGTCAAATGCATTTTGAACCTACAGAAATGAGTTTCTTTATTTCATAGTTTGTGCTTGGTTTGAGGCCTGAGATTAGTCAGCATATACAGCAGAATGTGATTTGTTGGCAGATTAAGGGCCTTATTACAAGTTTGGCAGTCAAACCACCAAACCGCCATGTTGGCTGTCCTAAAAAGACCGCCATTTTGGCAGTCTTCCAGGCTGCCCTATAATGGGTTACACAGGTAGGTCCGCCAACCAAATAAGGCGAACCGTTAGTGGCGTGAAGGCCTGGAAATAGGCGGTCTGATCTCCAGTGCCATCAGCACAGTGACCAACCACTGACATTATTACATGTGCACAGTCGCCATGGTGAACCATGAGGTTTGAACCACGGCAGTCCGCGGTCACACAACAGCACATTAGATGGATTTGAAAACAACAAAGGTGACACACCTGCAAAGGACACTATAAAACAAACCCCTCACACACCACAATCCTTTGCATTTACACTGCAAGACTGAGCACCATTTTTTGTTAAGTTCACAAATTAGGCATCCCTTTTTTCACCATCACATTGAACACCCTGCACACACTTTTGTTCATTCAGACTCTATTTCACGTGCCCTGTTAAGTAAGTCACTGTCACCTGTTTTTTTTGTTCTGCCATGTCACGTTCCAAAAATCCCCGTTTTTCTGAAGATGATTTAAGAGTCATGGTGGATGAAATCATAAGAGTAGAGCCACAATTGTTTGGAGGACAAGTCCAGCACGCTTCTCTTAATAGGGAAATGGAAATGTGAGACAGTATAGTAGACAGAATGAGTGCTGTAGGCACCACCCTGTGCACAAGGGAGGACATTAGGAATAGGTGAAATAACCTCAGATGCAAGGTCGATTCCCTGGTCTCCAGGCACCAACTGCAGGCCAAGAAGACTTGCAGTGGCCCTCCCAGTGCCCCATTACATCTCTTACCCTGGAGAAGAAGGTCTTGGCCATCTTGCATCCTGAGTGCTTAACAGAAATACCTGGGGGAGTGGAGTCTGGTAAGTCACAAAACTAAAAATGTCACCAAAATGCTATGTCATGAATGCTCATAGCTCATCTTCTGTCTCATTCACTGTTACTCCACTCACCAGCCAAGTGTTCACCTGTCCACATTTCTCTGTTTGGCAACTCACAATTGAAGTGTACTCATTTGGGGACATGACATTTGTACAGTGTGTGTGGCACAGTGACTGATATGACTCCAACTCCCAGCAGGCACTGTTCAATAACTCCAAACACCAGACCAGTGGTCACTCCCCCAAATACCCCTGTTTGTTACCTATCAATTTAAGAGTACACCCCGGGGGTGATAACATTTGTCACATGTGTGTAGTACAGGTACTGACATACCTACAATTCCCAGGAGAAACTGTTCCTATAGCTACAAACACTGGCACAGTGGTCACATGCGACTATACATCTGTTAGTAAATTCTCAATCGAAGTGTACTTACCCAGGGGAGATAATTGGTCAAGTGTCTGTGTAGTAGAGAGAGTGCCCTGACTGCAAATAATATTAGGGGCATCTGGCAGTTGGTAAGGGAGGGGAAAGTATCAGAAACCATGCAGTGTTTGGTTGGAGAAGAGGATTGGTATAAATATCTGTCTACCGTATATGATGATATCGATACTGAGGAAGGATATGGTGTCATCAGGAAGATGGGTGAGAATATGAGATTACCTTTTGCCCCACAAAAAATAAAAGGAACTATTGTAGCACTTAAATTAACTAAAGCTTCCAGCCCGGACAATCTCCCAGCTATAATAATTAAAAAAAAAACATTGATTGGTGGACTACATTTTTTAATGATACATTTGGTAAAATTCTTGATTTTGGCAGTTTTCCAGAGAATTGGAAGGGACCCATGATAAGACCTATCCATAAAAAGGAGGACCCAATACAACCAAAAAAGTATCGGCTGATAAGTTTATTAGACGTAGGCGAAAAGGTATTCACAAATATATTGCTGGGGTTAATTAAAGAATGGGCAGAGGAAAACAATTTGATACCTGAAGAACAAGATGGATTTGAGGAAATGCATTCGACAATTGACCACTGTTTCAGTTTGTGGTCTTTAGCAAAAAAATCAATTTAAATGCGAGGAAGCCTGTTCTGTTGTTTTGTGGATTTTTGCACCGCATTTGATTTGGTAGATAGGAATTTGCTATGGAAGATGCTAAGACAGTTAGGGATTGATTTGGATTTATTATGTCTCCTTCAGGGTCTGCATTCACAAAGTTTAGCCCAAGAATTTTAGTCAAGAGTGGCTCACTGTCAAAAAAGATCCCTATAAAGAACGGTTTGCGCCAAGGGTGTGTGTTCGCACCAATATTATTTACATTATTTTTGTCAGATTTGCCCGGGTTGCTGCAGGAGGTCAAAGGCCTAAGCCTAAAAATGGATGGTGTACATGTTTCCTGCTTATTAAATGCTGACGATTTAGTGATAATGGATATGACGGTATTAGGTCTACAAAGGAAATTAGAGGTGTTCCACTCTCATTGCCAAAAGAAAAAAATGGTTGTAAATTTAGAAAAAACAAAGATTATGGCCCTCATTCTGACCTTGGCGGTCGGCGGAGAGGCGGCGGTCAGACCGCGAACAGACCGGCGGTCAAAAAAATGGCATTCTGACCGCGGCGGTCACCGCCGCGATCGACCGCCACTTCCCCACTCCGACCGCCACGGCGGTCATGACCGACGGGCTGGAGTCTGCGCACTCCGGCCCGGCGGTCGACCCAAGACCGCCAACGGTATCATGACCCTGCTTACCGCCGCGGTTTCTGGCGGTCGGGAACCGCCATGCGAACCATGGCGGTAGGCACTATCGGGGCCAGGGAATTCCTTCCCTGGCACTGATAGGGGTCTCCCCCACCCCCCACTGCCCCCCGAGTCCTCCCCCCACACCCTCCACCCCCCTGCCACCCCCCAGAGGTGGTACGAACCCCCTCCCCACCCCCACCCCGACATGCACATACACGCACCCCGACATGCACACACCCCCAACATGCACATATACACACCCCCTACACACACACATACACAACGGGGACACATACCCGCACACATACATGCCGACATGCGCACCCGCCGAACTACACACATTGCCCATAGGCACAGCAGCACCCCCCGCCCGCATGCACGCACTCACACACCCCCTCTACACACTCACACGCACACCCCCATGCACGCACACATCACACAACACCCCCCCACCCCCTCCCCTCACGGACGATCAACTTACCTTGTGCGTTGGTCCTCTGGGAGGCGACAGGAGCCATGGGGAGGTGACCGCCAACAGAAGACCGCCAACAGAAGACCGCCACACAGAAATGTGGGTCGTAATTCTGTGGGCGGTGTTCTGCTGGCGTGGCGGTGGAGGTTGACCAGTCTCCACTTTCCCGCCGACCGCCAGTGTGGCTGCTGGCGGTTTTCCGGCGGAACGCTCCCAGCGGTCGGAATGCGCACAGCGGCATACCGCCGCGGTCGGCGGTCTTCACCGCGGCGGTAACTCGGCGGTCTTGCGAAAAGACCGCCAAGGTCAGAATGAGGGCCTATGTCTATAGGGAAAGTGAAGCATGATTTTGCTTACCTGTTAGGAGGTCAAAAACTAGAGAAGGTAACAAAATATAAATATTTAGGTATGTGGTTTGACTCAGACTTGAAATGGAAAGATCATATTGAAGCTCTAAAAAATAAAGCTTTATCATCGGTCTGGGGATTGAAACAATTTAGTAGTAAATCTGGGGGTCCTTCCCTCCAGCCGGTTATTTCTGCTTTTAACAACGCCATGGCACGTTCCCAGTTTCAATTTGGGGTGGAAGTCCTAACACTCTCAGTGAAACTAAATTGGGAGACAGAAGAAAGCTTTTGTGTAAAGCGTTTGCTATCATTACCTCCAGCAAGTATGTTACAAGCTATAAGAGCAGACTGCCAAATGACGGCATGGACTTACCAGGGACTACAAGCAACGCTGAAGTTTTGGTTAAGCGTAAGAGACGAGGGGATTTGTAAAATCGTGAGACTGTGTAAAAAAGAAATAACAACAAGCGAATTATAATGGGCGCTACAAGTGAGAGGATGGTTAGAGAAGATCTGTGTTCTCTTAGGCTTACCCGGTAATCAGTGGCGCGGTGCACAAATCCCGAAACAAAATTTACGAACAATAGTGAAGGAAAGGGCAAGAGAAATAGGCCTGAAGTATTTAGAGTGTAAAATATCAACTCAGGCTATGGTAGGGGGATGGAGGAACCTGGAAAACGTTCCCTATATAGAGGCCCTACCTGCCAAAGATTAAGGGACGTAGTGTTAAAATTCCGAATTGGTCTGAATCCAGGCTATATGGACCCTAAAGCAAAATCATTTCTTAAGGATACTCAGGGTGTATGCACGTGTGGCTTACAACAGAAATTCGGCATGCAACACCTACTTTTGGATTGCTTTTGGTTTTTAGAGGTGCATAAGAAGTTTTTAAAACCAGTTTTTAAGGAATATAATATTATTAACTGGGATCAAGCGCTTAGACATGAGATTTTTGAATGTAACTTGTGCACTAGGCCAATTTCTAATAGGATTAAGAGGGGTCTTAACTGAATTTACAGTGCCGGGAATACCATAGGGAGGAAAGACGAACTAAGAATTTGAAATGGCACAAATAGATTGTTTTGAAATTGGTTGATGGAAATATGGAAATTTTGCCACGTTATAAAGCAGCCAGATGTAAAATGTAGAGCACTTTAAATTGGAAATTGCACTTTATGTCATTATAAGGATTTGAGTCCCGTTAGAATTGTATGTGGGATGATTTGTTTAGCATGCAGTATTTTTGAAAAACTACTAGGAAATGAAATTGGTCGAAGGTTAAAATAACTTAATGAATTATGTATGTAGAGTTTGTTAACAAGATTTAGAATTATGAATTATGTATGTGAATGTACTATGCAATAGGGAATCCTTTTTAATGAATTTTGTATAATTGTCTGCTTATGTATAGGTTTTTATATCTAACTTTGTATATTTTATTATTTTTATACTTTCAAGGTTTAAGCCAAATAAAAGAATTCATGACTGACTGACTGACAACTCACAAGAGTCACTCTTTGAGCAACATCAAACACCAGAAAAGTGTTTACTTGTCTGTAGACTACTGTTTGGCAACTCACAATTTAAGTTTACTCAGCCGGAGGATACCATTTGTCAAATGTGGGAAGTAGAGGGGGTGACATGAATACAAAGGCCAGGAAGGCCCTGTGTCTGTAAAACCAACCATCAGCCCAGTGTTCTCTCGTCTAAATACCATTGTTTGGTAACTCCAAATTGAAGTGTACTCACCTAGGAGGATACCATTTGTATAGTGTGTGTAGTAGAGAGAGTGATATGAATGCACATCCCAGCAGGCCTTGTGTTTTTTACTTCAAACACCAGCACATGGGTCACTTGCCCAAATACACCTGTTTGTAATCTCCCCAATGTTCTTCACTCACCTGGGAGTATACCTTTTGTCGACTGTGGGGAATTGGAGGGAGTGACCCGACTGAAACTCCCATCAGGCCCTGTATCTGTAACTTCAAACACCAGCACGGTGGCCCCTTGCCCATATACCCCTGTTTGTTAACTCCCAAATTAAGTATACTCACCGGGGAGGATACAATTTGTATAGTGTGTAGTAGAGGGAGTTACATGACTGCAACTCCCAGGAGGCTCTGTTACTGTCACTCCAACCATCAGTCCAGTGTCCTCCCCTCCCAAGACTCCTGTATGGTAACTCACACATGAAGTGTATTCACCTGGGGGGATAATATTTGTATAGTGTGTGTACTAGAGAGAGTGACCTGACTGCAACTCACAGGAGGCACTGTTTCCACAACTCCAAACACCAGAACAGTGTTTACTTGTCTAAAGACCTCTGTTTGGCAACTCATAATTAGGTGTACTCAGCTGGGAGGATACCATTTTTCAGATGTGGGAAGTAGATGTAGTGACATGAGTACTAAGTCCAGGAAAGCCCTCTGTCTGTAAATCCAACCACAAGCCCAGTGTTCTTTTGTCAAAATACCATTGTTTGGTAACTCTCAATTGAGTTGAACTCGTCTGGGAGGATACCCTTTGTCTAGTGTGTGGACTGTAAAGATTGAGATGACTGCAACTCCCAGTAGTCCTTGTGTCTGTACCTCCAAAAACCAGCATAGGGTTCATTTGCCCAAACACACATATTTGTTATCTCTCCAATGCTCTTCACTCACCTGGTTGTATACCATTTGTCAAGTGTTGGGAACTAGAAGGAGTGACCTGACTAAATCGCCCAGAAGGCCCCGTATCTGTAACTCCAAACACCAGCACAGTGGTCACTTGCCCATCTACCCCTGTTTGACAACTCACAAATGAAGTATACTCACCTGGGGGATAATATTTCTGTAGTGTGTGTACTAGAGAGAGTGACCTGACTGCAACTCACATGAGGCACTGTTTCAGCAACTCAAACAGAAGAGTGCTTACCTGTCTAAAGACCTCTGTTTGGCAACTCACAATTTAAGTATACTCATCTGGGAGGATACCATTTGTCAAAAGTGGGAAATAGAGGGAGTGACATGACTACTAAGGCCAGGAAGGCCCTGTGAAACCAACCACCAACCCAATGTTCTCTTGTCCGAATGCTATTGTTTGGTAACTCTCAATTGAAGTGTACTCACCTGGGAGGGTACCATTTGTATAGTGTGTGTGTTATATCTTCATGTGCCTCCTACTTCTCATGAAGCCTCACATGCAATTGATTGCTCATGAAGGCTCTTGGGTTACAGTAGAGTGTAAACTGTTGTAAAGAATGTTGTGGGATTCTAAACGGTTGGATTTGGGAGGAAGCCAACGGAGGGAGAGGACAAAAAACAATGTTGGCATTTGTATTGGTCCTGGATCTTCAGGATCTCTCATACATATTGACGCATGCTCACGTGGTGTAACGATGCAGATTCACGTAGCGGGCATTTTTTGGATTGGGCCACATTTCTCAATCGTATTGCTTGAGTTATTGCTCTTAACAAAGAGCGTTTGCAGGAACATTTATTTTCAAAGCCTGTATTTGGTGACAGGCACACCAGTCAATGGAAAAAATAATAATAAAAACTTTTACAACTGGATATCAGTGACAGGCACACCTGTGTCTTCTCCATTTTCTAAATTCACTATTGGTGGTAGGCACACCTTTCTTTAAGCAATATATATTTACGTGGGTGTGCACACCTGTTTATAAATAAAAAATGTATACTGATTGAACCGAACTACAACAATAACTATACTAATTGTGCAGGTAATTCAACAATGACAGCTATGAATTCCTCTACTCCACTGTTATTCATGTTGAAAGAAGATGCTCTGAATAATTTAAAATGGGAAGAGTGGAAAGATTATTTTATTAATTACATTGATACATTTGAAGACATGACACCAGAAAAAAGAAGAAGATTACGTTTCATTGTCTAGGTCTTGGAGGTCTGAAGATATGCAACCAGATTCGAGAAAAAGCCACGCTCGTGGGATGAAGGAGATTTTTTTATGAATGCACTTGCAGATTTAGATGTGTACTTCGCACCCACTGTATGCATAGCAATTGATTGATATAACTTTTATCATAGGAAACAAGGCCCTAGTGGGAAAATTGAGGACTATGTAGCCATGTTCAGGAAAATGGCAATGTCTTGCAGGATTGGGACATTGTAAGAAGAATTGATACATGATCAAGTAATTATGCATTGAAACAACCAGAACTCGCAGGGCAGATTGTGGGTACATGGTGACTCTAGTTTGCAAGAGGTCACTGTTATCATTAGCAAAGCAGAACTTACAACAAGGTATGCTAAGGCAGTTGTGACATCAGGCAAAGCTAAAGATGAAGAAGAATGTATAAAAATGTAAAAACAATCTTAAGATTGGATTGCTCCTTTAGTAGTAGCAAGAAAGGCAAACGGAAAACTGCATCTATGTGTGGTCTTAAGGGAGCTAAATAAGAATATTTTTGTTGACATGTTTCCCTTGCCTAGGTTTGATGAACTATCAGCAGCAACTAAGAACTTGAAATGGTTTTCCACAATAGATTTAACTTTAGCATACCAGCAAGTACCATTACATACTGACAGCAGACAGCTCACTATATTCATAACCCCTATAGGGTGCTTCCAGCTCAAAAGAGTTACATTTGGCCTAGCATCAGCAGCTGCTATGTTCCAATGCTTAATGTACAAACATTTTCAAAATAAGAAGAATGCCATTTTTTGTTCCAAGATGATATACTTGTAATGGGTGAAGATAGGAAAGAACATGATGCGGAATTACAGGGAGTACTAAAAATGTTAGAACAGTATGGTTTAACAGCAGAAAAAACAAAATGTAAATTTGCATATAATACGGTTACTTGTTTGGGAAATGAGACCTAAATCTGAAATGATAGATGTAATAAAGAAGGCTCCTTTTCCACAGAACAAAGATGTGGTATGATCCTTTTTGGGTTTAGCTGAATAATTTGGGTATACTTTTTCAGAAAAATGTTTAACTTAAGACAATTATTGAAAAAAAGGAACAAATTCCTATGGACAAAAGACTGTGAAAGTTGTTTTGACAGCGCCAAAGAGGATATTTGTATAGTTCCTGCACTAAAAGGATTTGACCCTAAGTGTAAGAGTCTCATTACCACAGATGTGAGCAGTGAGGGTTTAGGAGTTGCATTATCATACTTACAAGAAGATGGGAAAGAACAGGTAGTCACTTTTGCTTCTCATGCACTCACTTCAGCAGAGGAAAAATATTCTGTTTAGAAAGAGAAACTTTAGCAGATGTACGGGGATTAAAACATTTTAGACAATTTATATGGGACACAGAAGTGATTTTAAGAAGCAATCATAAACCACTTACTAAAGTGCTTACATCACAAAGTCTAAATAAAGTAGCACCAAGACTGAGTAGGCTATCCATGCATTTATGAGGTGAAGTATGTTCCAGGTGCACACAATTGAATTGCAGATTATTTAAGTAGGTTACTTTTACCTATGGCAGATTCAGAGAGAAATGAATGTGAAGAGTACTTAGCAGCTATGATAAATACAGAGGACTTAGAAGCTATAGTGCAGGAAGATGGTCTAATTCATTCACACAAGATAGCATCTTAAATATCGTAAAAAGTTATATTAGGGAAGGTTTGCCAGAGAAAATATGTTACAGGAAGAATTGATTCCTTTCTGGGAAGTAAGAATTGAATTATCTGAAGAAAAATAATAATTTTTAAGAGGAGGGAATGCATTTCACCTGGTAATACATTTGTGTCATGAAGCCATCTAGGTATCATGAGAACCAAGACAAGAGTTGAGCACGTGTATTGGTGGCCCGGTATAGATAAAGATGTAGAGAAAATAGTAATAAAATGTTCTCCATGTACCAATTCTGACAAAATTATGGTTACTTTTGAACCCCCATTACATCCCATAGAAATTTAAAAAATGCAGTGGGAAAGGATTGGGGTAGATATTTTTGGACCAATGCAAAATAAGGATGATGTTTCCAAGTTGATTTTAGTAGTGGTAGATCATTTTTCCAAATGGCAATAACACAATATAGTGTGTAAAGTTCATTTGGAAACTGTACTAGATTTTTTAAAGGATGTATTTAGCCATGAAGGGCTTCTGAAAATCAAGGTTTCAGATAATGGAACACAATTTGTCTCAGATATGTTCAGCAACTTTTTTTAAAACCTGGGAAAGAACATAATATCATACCAAAGGAAATGGTAACGTTGAGAGATTCAACAGAGTAATTAAAGGAAGTATAGAATTATCCAACTATAATGACTTAGATTGGAAAGATGAATTGAGGAAGACTGTTGGGGCGTATAGAATGACCAAATGTGAAATAACTAAACATAGTCCCTTTGAATTAATGAGAGGGAGATATCCACGCACCAAAGACAATATGGGGTATTTATTACACATCAACAAAGAATCCTGGTCCCTTAAGAGAGTGAGAGAATGTATGGAACAAGGTCAGCTTCAGTATAAAAAGAGGTTTAATTTGGCGTGTGGAGTAAAGAAAGTTGATCTCAAAGTAGAGGATATAGTGAAAGTTAAGAAAGGAAGACTAGTGCGAAAAGGAGAAAGTAAATACTCCACACCTTTAAAGGTAATTAAGATTTTTTGTAATTCAGCCTTGTTAAGTGATGGAAGAGTGTGGCATGCTAAAAGATTAGCATTGTTTAAAGGGAAGAGTGAGTTTCTAAATCCACATAGTCAGGTCTATAAATCAAATGAGTGGATAGACGATTTACAAGTGAATAAGAAATCTTTGAATAATCTTAAGCCACTATGTAATCAAGATAGTAATGATAGTTTGGGAATTGATGTAAATAAAACTACATTTTTTGATATCCAAAATATGAAGGATCAGAATCTGAATAAAGTTGCCAGTCATCATATTGATAAGGATCTTTCAAAGGAGAGAAGAACGACTAAGTTTGGTAGAGTGTGTAAAAAACCAAAACATTTTGATGATTTTGTAAATATGTAAACGTACAAATACATTTAGATTTTGTCATTTAATTTCATATTATTATGTTTTAAGTCAGGAATGGATTGGTGATGCTTATTAGCGAAAAAGGAGGATGGTATTATATTTTCATGTGCCTCTAACTCCTGTGAAGCCACACATGCGATTGATTGCTCATGAAGCCTCTCACGGTTAGAGTAGAGTGTAGAATGTTGTATAGAATATTGTGGGATTCTAAATGGGTAGATTTGGGAGGAAGCCACCGGAGGGGGAGGACGTGAAACTATGTTGGCATTTGTATTGGTCCTGTGCAAGATATAAACCTCATGTCATCAAGGGAACTATGTATCTGTGTGTATTCAACATAAGAGTGTGCAGTACAAGGAGTTACTGGACTGTAAAACCCAGGAGGCTCTGTTATTGTCACTCCAACCACCAGTTCAATGTCCTCTTCTCCAAAGAATCCTGTTTGGCAACTCACACATGAAGTGAACTCACTTTGGGGGTTAATATTTGTATAGTGTGGGTGTAGTAGGGAGAGTGACCTGACTGCAACTCCCAGCAAGCAGTGTATCTGTAACTCCAATCATTAGCACAGTGGTCACTTGCCCATATACCCCCTGAGTGTCATCTCCCAAATGAAGTATACTCACCTGGGGGGATAACATTGGAAACATGTGTGAACTAGATGGAATAACCTGACTGCAACTAACAGGAGGCGCCGTTTCAGCAACTCAAAACACCAGAACAGTGTTCATTTATTGAAAGACCCTTGTTTGGCAACTTTCAATGTAAGTTAACTCAGCTGGAAAGATACAATTTGCATAGCGTGTAGTAGAGGGAGTGACATGACTGCTAAGGCCAGGAGGGTGCATCACTGTTACTCAACTCACCAGCCCAGTGTCTTCAAGTCCAAAGACTCCTGTTTGGTCACTCACAAATGAAGTGTACTCACCTGGGGGGATAACATTTGCATAGTGTGTACTAGAGAGAGTGACACAACTGCAACTCCCAGCAGGCCCTGTTTCTGTAACTCGAAACATCATTGTCCAAAGACCCCTGTGTCTTAACTCTCAGTTGACATTTATTCATCTGGAATGATAATATTTGTATGGTGGGGGGAAGTTGAGAGAATGATTGGAATGCAAAGCCCAATAGGCTCTGTGCCTCGAACTCCAACTACAAAACCAGTGTTCACTTGCCCAAATGCATCTATTTATGAACTCTCAATTGAAGTTTACTCACCTGGGAGGATAGCATTTGACAAGTGTTTGTAGTATAGAGACTGACATGACTGCAACTCCCAGGAGTCACTGTTTCAGTAACTCCAAACACCAGACTAGTGGTCACTTGTCCAAATACCCTTGCTTGCTAATTCTCAATTTAAGTTTACTCACGTAAAGCTCATGCTCAACTCTGTGATGTGTCTGGCTACCTTGCTCCATCTTGACCTGCTAACACAAGATGAAACTATTGAGGACAGGAAGGAAAGCTTACCCAGTGTGCAAAACAATTATCCCAAAGGCCTCAAGATGCATAACCACAATGGTGTTGGCAGCAGACACATTCATAATGCACTGACCACATGATGACTCCAATCACATATACAACAAACACCTGAGTCTGCCTGCATAATAATCTACTAGGCCTCAAAATTGCCAAAGAAATATCTTGCCTAGCCACTGCTGTGCCTGCACTGATGGCAAGATGCTATCCTCAGGCAATTTTCCCAAGTGCTAATGATCTGCACATTTCAGCAGCTGCTTGACATAAATATAGTTGGCATGCTTCACAAATGTCAGGTCAATACAACCAATACCATGGGTACTTGCCACAATAGGTTTAACTGCAAATTAACTTTGTACAAGGTCTATTCTTAATGTAACACTAAATTGTTGGAGATAGATGTCACAATGCAACTAGTAGCATTGTAACTTTCACATCGAGTTGCCACTGGGCACACAGAAGTGACAGAAGATACTGACACCTGTGAAGAAGCCTTCAGTGAAGAAGACACTCCTGGACTTCTGGAGGTGGAGGCTGATTTTGGCCCATCTATGCAACTTGGTCAGACACCAACAGTTAGTCTCACTTTGGCCACATCAACACATCCCAGCCTGGTTGCCTCAACATCAAAGGCAACCATTGCCCCCCCAAACTGTGTACTGAGCACAGTGTCAACCATCTAGTACCATCCAGTCCTGGATCCTGAGTTGCAGCACAACACTTTGGACAATGAGGGCCCAGTAACAAGTGGGAGAGGGCACCCTGTGGCAAGGGTACAGGGCTGTGGGGATAGGGTAGTGGTGTAGGGGGTAGTCACTCCTACAACAAGTCACAACTGTTTCCCCAATCCTCCTTGCTCACAAGCAGTACCTCACCGAAACTCAGACAGTAAATGTGATTTCTGGCAGCCTTACTCATGGACTCTAGATGCAACTTCTCAGGGGAGTTGTGGTGGAACCTAAGTTACCCTTTTCTCTCAGTAGCAATAAGTCTCACACACATATATAAGCAATGAAGGAGTTGCAGAAGAGTTTTCAATATATTTATTGATAAGACTGCAATCTACGGTAAATACATGAATTGTAATGAATAGGATAATGAGCAATAATGAAAGCAAAATTGTCAAGATGAGAGTTGTTAATATGAAAATCCCCATCATGTTGCAAGAAACATAAGATATGAAATTCCTAACAACGAAAGCCTAATCTCTACCCTAACAAGAGCTAGGTGCGATAAACCCTAATCTGCCAGTACCATGTCCATGAGAAGCGCCCGAGCCCTTGTTACCTTGGAATGAAGTCTCAGTGTCAGACTCCGTGTCCCTCTGTAGATGCTTGATTTCCCAGAGTTCAGTCAAGACCTGACCCATCATGCCTTGGGACTCCTGATAGACCCCCAAGACGTGGCTGATGGTGCCCTGACCAGGACCAGGCAGCCCCAGTGGCCTCAACCTGCTTGCCCACAGCTTCCCTCCCTCCATGGAAATACAAAGGCTGAGTTCTGCAGCAAGGTGGTGTGCACAATAGATGGCATCTGGAAGGACATCAGGCACATCTATATCGGTGCCTGCCACTGGAAAGGAGGTACTGCTAGTGGAAGAACCCATCCCAGACACCCCTGCCCCTGTAGCAGCAGACACCCCCATGCAAGTTAGGACATCCAGCAAAGAATCCAGGAGGTGTGGATGGCAAGCCACCAACCACGACCAGCAAGTAGCCTCTTCCCAAAGCAGCTCCTTTGTGTGCCACATATTCACTCAACTGACTGATCCTCAACCTCCCACCGATTCCAAAGGGAGAAGTACTCTGGAATTGGACTCCCAATGGTATGGCAGCTACTACAACGATTTCATTCACCGTGACTGACACCTTCACTTTATTTTGTTCTCCTTTTCTGTCCAGATTGCATTTTCATCATCAGCATTCTAATAAATTCATCCTTCACAAACTCAAAGTCTGCTTGCTCAATTCAACATTTTGCTTTGTAGAGATGTAAGACTATGTGAATCTTTTGATGAAGACATACCTTATTTGTGCAAAAGGGAATATGTTGTAGGTACACAGTTTCCTGCTCATGATCACAACCATTACAACAAACATTTTGGGGGTCATTACAACCCTGGCGGACGGTGTTAAAGCGGCGGTAAGACCGCAAACAGGCCGGCAGTAAAAAAATGGGAATTATGACCGTGGCGGAAACCGCCAACAAAGACAGCCACTTTAACACTCCGACCGCCACGGCAGTACAAACAACTGCCCACAGTATCACAACCTACCAATCCGCCACCTTTTCCGGGGCGGATTCACCGCGGATAAAAACATCGTGGAAACAGCCATTTCAAAGGGAAAACGCTAACCTCTACACACTCCACGAGGAAGGAGGACACCATGGAGCCGGAACTCCATATACTTCCTGCACTAGTCTTCCTGCTCCGGTACGACGATCATCAACGCCGGTGGCGAAGACAACGGTGAGTACTGCACCTACGACATAGGGGAGGGGGGGGCAAAAGTCAGGGACACACACACGCAACACCCCCACCCTCACCCACTACAACACACACACCAATGCATATCCAAACATTACAGTAACAACCCCCAACCCACCCGGAAGAATGCAAAGACCAAAGGAAATGAGTGGAACCATTGTAATATATCAAAATACAGTAACCAATATATATATATAATTATATATATATATATATACGCATTAAACAAAATATCCACCACGAATAGTAGTGCAGGTAATGCACAAGTCATTGTCCGTGGACCACTGGGCCCAAAATGCATGGGTGAGACCCACACAAGATACCTGACCAGAAACGGAGAGAACACTGCTGGGGCATCAGATACAAATACAACAGGCACCTCAGGGGGAAGGGAAGGGGGGGCACCTCAGCCAGATGAGTGCACCACGCCAGATCCACGAGGGGGCTCCATGCCCATTGATGTATCCTGGGGAGTGCAAAGCCACAGTCTCTCAAGTCTCTACAGTGGGTGGTTTGCCCACTGTTGAATCCTGGGGAGTGCAAAGCCACAGTCTCTCAAGTCTCTACAGTGGGTGGCTTGCCCACTGTTCAATCCTGGGGAGTGCAAAGCCACAGTCTCTCAAGTCTCTACAGTGGGTGGCTTGCCCACTGTTCAATCCTGGGGAGTGCAAAGCCACAGTCTCTCAAGTCTCTACAGTGGGTGGGTTGCCCACTGTTCAATCCTGGGGAGTGCAAAGCCACAGTCTCTCAAGTGGAGAACAGTCTCCACTGGTTCTGGAGGGGGACTGGTGCCCAGAGTGCTTCATCCTGTGCAGGACAGACTGAGTGGATGCCTTTCTCCACTGGTTCTGGAGGGGGACTGATGCCCAGAGTGCTTCATCCTGTGCAGGACAGACTGAGTGGATGCCTTTCTCCACTGGTTCTGGAGGGGGACTGGTGCCCAGAGTGCTTCATCCTGTGCAGGACAGACTGAGTGGATGCCTTTCTCCACTGGTTCTGGAGGGGGACTGGTGCCCAGAGTGCTTCATCCTGTGCAGGACAGACTGAGTGGATGGATCTCTCCACTGGTTCTGGAGGGGGACTGATGCCCAGGGTGCTTCATCCTGTGCAGGACTTACTGAGTGGATGCCTTTCTCCACTGGTTCTGGAGGGGGACTGGTGCCCAGAGTGCTTCATCCTATGCAGGACTGACTGAGAGGATGCCTTTCTCCACTGGTTCTGGAAGAGGGACTGGTGCCCAGAGTGCTTCATCCTGTGCAGGAAAGACTGAGTGGATGGATCTCTCCACTGGTTCTGGAGGGGGACTGGTGCCCAGAGTGCATCACTCTCCCCGTGACGGTCCCAATTGCGTCACTGCCCCTGACGCTCATGGGCTAGCAGTGCTTGACTTGGCAGTCCTTGCCCTGTTCAGCAGTCCTTGCCCTGTTCAGCAGTCTTTGCCCTGTTCAGCGGTGCTTGCCCTGTTCAGCGGTCTTTGCCCTGTTCAGCGGTGCTTGCCCTGTTCAGCGGTGCTTGAGTTTGAAGTTTCTGACCTGTTCAGCTGTGCTTGCCATGGCGGTCTTTGCCCTGTTCAGCGGTGCTTGCCATGGCGGTCTTTGCCCTGTTCAGCGGTGCTTGCCCTTTTCAGCGGTGCTTGCCATGGCAGTCCTTCATTGCCCAGCTGGGCTGGGGCTGGCGGTCCTTCATTGGGCAGCTGGGCTGTGACTGCCGGGGCCCTCCTAGGCAGCTGGGCTGTGGCTGGCGGTGGCCTCCTTGCCACTGACGATTGGGCTGCCCTCCTGGGCACTGACTCTGGCGGTGGCCTCATGGCCACTGACGATTGGGCTGGCGGTGGCCTCCTGGGCAGCGGGGATGATGGTGGTCTTCTCCGCTGTGCTGCTCCTTCCAGACTTTGGCGATTTCTTCTGCCCCTTCCCCACCTTGGGAGGAGTCACAGCTGAGCGGACACTGCCCCCGGGACCCTTGTGAGCGGCTTTGCTGGCTGGAGTCTTCCCCCACTCCCGCTGGGCACTGTCCAACTTCTGGTGCTTCACAGGGGGGGGACTGGCTGTGCTGTGGCTCCGTGTCAAACTGGCTGCCCTAGTGCCCGGTGCACTCCACATACCTTTAACAACAGGCACCACTGGTCCCGGAGATTTTTTGGCTGAGATGCTAGTACGGGACCTGGATTGGAGGGTGGGGGGGGGAAAGAGGTCAAGCTTGGTCAGGAAAAGTTTCTTAGGAACACTGGGACGGGTAGCTGGAGGGGTCTGGGAGTGGAGGAAGTGGAGGTGGTTGTAGGAGGTGTAACTTTTGTGGCTTTGGGTGCAGGTGCATGCGCTGGTGTCTGTCGTGAGGTGGATGTATGTTGGGTGGGTGTGTGCCTGCGTTTGTGTACTTTGGGAGGGGGCGTCACTGACACACTGGGAGAGGACACAGGGGACGTGTAAATGGTAGTGGGGGTGGTGAGTGTACGTGAGCAGGGTGTGGTGGTGGGTGTGCTGGTGCGGGACCTAGTGGCTGTAGTGGTAGTGCATGCAGGTGAGAGTGTAGACGAGACTGGGAGGGAGGAGGGAGACGACGAGGAGGGGGACACAGTGGAGGCAGTGGATGTTGGTGTGTCTGTATGTGTGTGATGCTTGAGTGAGTGCCTGTGGGATGTGTGGTGCTTATGTTTGCCTGAGCTTCCCTTGTGTGTTGAGGTGTTTGCATGCTGGTCTGATGGTGTGCTTGGGATAGGCAGGGGTACAGGAGATTGGGTCTGGGTGGAGGAAGTTGGAGGGGGGAGGCTAGACACAGGGACAATGGCTGCCATCAGTGCTGAGGCCAGAGTTTGCATGGTTCGATGAAGGGCAGCCTGACCAGAATGAATGCCCTCCAGGAATGCATTAGTGTGTTGCAATTCCCTTTCTACACCCTGGATGGCATTCAAAATGGTAGACTGCCCAACAGTGAGTGACCTGAGGAGGTCAATGGCCACCTCACTGAGGGCAGCAGAGGTGACAGGGGCAGGGGCTGAGGTGCCTGGGGCGAAGGTGATGCCCACCCTCCTGGGTGAGCGGGCACGGGGCGAAGGCTGAGGGGCTGTTGGGAGGGCAGTGCTGGTAGGGGGGTGGCGGCTGTACCTGTAGAGGTGGGGGGGGCACAGATTTTGCCACCACCACAAGGGAGCTCCAATCGGAGGACGATTCAGTGTCGCTGGTTGCTGATCCTGTCCCCGCCGTGAAGCTCCCCTCGCCCTCCGTCCCACTGGTGTATTCTGAGTCCGTGGTGTGGCCCTCCATGGCAATGTGGGATGCAGCTCCCTCGTGCTCCGGTGCCACTGTACCTCCGCCTGATGATGCTGATGCACACAAGAACAGGGAGACCACAAAAAGGGAGAGGACAACAGAAGAAAGACAGGTTGAGTGCATGGCTTACCGCTACCGTTGGCGGACAATACAGACACAGCAGCCCCCTGCACTACGCCGCGCTGTTGGGCTCTACAGATGCAGTTCCTGGGATATGGCCTACATGGCAATGGTCGACATCTGCACACATAGATGACACAGGGGCATGTATACCTGTACTTGGCACTCTACAGAGGTTGGGTGGAGTGCCACATGGCCTGCATTACGGAGGGGCCTAGCCTATGGAACTCGCCCTGGCCTAGGGGAACCCACAGTCCTCCTCCCCAACCCAGACACCTTCACTGCGCGCAAAGTCCGCAGAATGATGTTGTACTCACCCCCTTGTGTCTGCTGTGATGCCCACAAGCGCCCATCCAACTCCGGGTAGGCCACCGCCAGGATCCGGAACATCAGGGGGGTCATGGTGCGATGGGCACCCCTCCCACGTTGGGAGGCCATCCCCAGCTGAGCCTCTGCCGTCTTCTTGCTCCAGCGGCGAATGTCCTCCCATCTTTTACGGCAGTGGGTGCTCCGTCTGTGGTGGACCCCCAGGGTCTGGACGTCCTTGCCGATGGCACGCCAAATATCCTTCTTCTGGTGGGCGCTGACCTAAATGAAATGTACAGGGGAAGAAGAGAAGTCATTAGCAACTGCACCGTCGAAGTGAGTGGCCCACATCCCTACCCTTGCCATGTGGCACAAGCATTCACAGTACATCATGCACGCAGAACCGTGGCCCCTTCCTTCTAACAACCAGCCCTCTCCACTCAGGGATAGCCCATACAATGTGCTCCCTGTGTACTTACCTGTTGGTCTGGAGGACCGTAGAGTAGCGTGTACTGGGGGAGGACCCAGTCCACGAGCTTCTCCATCTCCTGTGCAGTGAAGGCAGGGGCCCTTTCCCCAGACGCACGAGTCATTGTCTCTTCCAGACCGAGGTCACAGCAGCACTTGCAGTGTAGGTCCTCTCCTGTCGAAGATCAGGTATCGAGTGATTGAACAGATAGAAAATGGCAGTCACGTCCGCGGTGGTGACGTCCGCGGCGGTGCGTACCATCACCGTCGGCGCACTTCGTCATTTGCTCCTGGGACCCGTAGGGTCCAATGTTAACCAATACAGCATTGCGCCGCGGTCTTCGACCGCCTACCGCGACGGTGTACAACGCCAGCGCAGTTACCTCACATCCCATTGTCCCACTTTAGAGGGCAGGCAGCCGCCATTTCAGGGGCCCACATGGCTTCATTTTCAACTGCGTCACACATACCTATGCCTAGACTCAACACACATACAGGCAACTTTTTGGATTATGTTTCGTGTTCTGTGTAGACTGTGGGTACATACCTCTGAGCTGTTTGACTCTGTGGTCGCTGTTGTCCTTCCTAGGCACCGTCCCCTGGGACATGTGAGGAGTTGGCGGAATCCTCTGGTGTACCGACCGCTAGTGGACCTGTTGACAATGGAGGAGCGACATTTAATCATCACCTACAGGTTTGACCGTGCCACAATCCAGGAACTGTGTACCCAGTTGGAGCCTGACCTGATGTCAGCAATCCGCCATCCCACAGGAATCCCCCCTCAAGTGCAGGTGCTATCAGTGCTCCATTTCCTTGCAAGTGGGTCATTTCAAAGAACAGTGGCCATGGCATCAGGGATGTCCCAGCCTATGTTTTCCAACATGTTGTCCAGAGTGTTGTCTGCCCTTCTGAAACACATGCGGAGCTACATAGTTTTCCCTCAGGTGGAGGATTTGCCTACAGTGAAAGGTGACTTCTATGCCCTTGGACATATCCCTAACATCATAGGTGCCATTGATGGGACCCATGTAGCTCTGGTCCCCCCCACAGGAGTGAACAGGTGTACAGGAACCGGAAGAGTTATCATTCCATGAATGTACAGATGGTATGTTTGGCAGACCAGTACATCTCCCAGGTAAATGCTATGTTCCCTGGCTCAGTGCATGACGCCTACATCCTGCGGAATAGCAGCATCCCTTATGTGATGGGTCAACTCCAGAGGCACAGGGGACTCTGGTTACCCCAACCTGTCATGGCTACTGACCCCAGTGAGGAATCCCAGGACCAGGGCAGAGGAAGGCTACAGTGAGGCCCATGGGCGGACTAGGAGGGTGATAGAACGTACCTTCGGCCTCCTGAAGGCCAGGTTCAGGTGCCTCCATATGACAGGGGGTTCCCTATTCTAGTCACCAAGGAAGGTGAGCCAGATCATCGTGGCCTGCTGTATGCTTCACAATTTGGCTTTGCGACGCCAGGTGCCTTTTCTGCAGGAGGATGGTCCAGATGACGGTGTTGTGGCAGCTGTGAAGCCTGTGGACAGTGATGAGGAGGAAGCAGAGGAAGAAGTCATTGACAACAGGGACTCAAATATCCAGCAATATTTCAAGTGACACACAGGTGAGGATACATTCCTGCCTACTACAAGTACTTTCACACTTCTACCTCTATCCTGTCTGTCGATTTCAACCAGTATATGGTAACTGAGTTGTACATTTCCATTAAGGTTTCACAGGTGTGGTTTCCAACGTGTGTCATCTGCTTAGATTCCTCATGGACTTGAGATGTGTGACATAGGTATGTTGACATTACATTTGAGAATGCATTTTGTCACTGTCATTGCTATAATACATTTTCTAAATCACAGACTGACTCCAGGTTGTTTTGTGCTTCAAGGGTGTTTATTTAAGTGCTAAATATTGGATGGGGTTGTAAAATGGTGAGGGGTGATGGTGGAGGACTGTCCATGGCAGAGTCCAGTCTATGAGCCTCACAGGTGCATTGCCCATATGGGCATAGGAAGTGGAGCTGGGGCAGTTCCAATATGGACAGGGTTACAAAGTGGGACAGTAGGATGACAATCAGGGTGGTCTTATTTCTTGGCGGGGGTCTGGCCATCGTGCTCTGTCTTGTTCCTGGATCTCAGGGACCGCTTGCGGGGTGGTTCTCCGTCTGCAGGGAGTGGGGTGCTGGTGTGGTGGTCCTGTGGTGGTGCCTCCTGTCCACTAGCGCCGGCGGAGGTGGTGGGCAGTTCATCGTCCTGGCTAGTGTCAGGGTCCCCTTGGAGTGCCACGGTGTCCCTCCTGGTGTTGAGTATCTCCTTCAGCACCCCTACGATGGTGCCCAGGGTGGTGCTGATGGTTCTGAGTTCCTCCCTGAAGCCCATATACTGTTCCTCCTGCAGGCGCTGGGTCTCCTGAAACTTGGCCAGTACCGTTGCCATCGTCTCCTGGGAGTGGTGGTATGCTCCCATGATGGAGGAGAGGGCCTCGTGGAGAGTGGGTTCCCTAGGCCTGCCCGCCCCCTGTCGCACGGCAGCCCTCCGAGTTCCCCTGTGTTCCTGTGCCTCCGTCCCCTGGACTGTGTGCCCACTGCCACTGCCCCCAGGTCCCTGTTGTTGTTGGGGTGGTGGGTTATCCTGGGTTTCATGTAGTGGTGGACACACAGCTGATTGACGTGTCCTGGGGACGGAGGTATGGGCCCGCTGGGTGGGTGCTGTGCTGGTGTTACCAGAGGGTGGAAGGTCTGTGGTGGCCTGTACCTGTGTGAGGGGAACCGACTGTCCCGAGGCCCACGATGGTCCGGGCTGGTCATCTAGGTCCAGTTAGACAGAGCTGCTGTCATCACTGTGGGTCTCTTCTGTGGGAGGGGTGGAGATGTCTGGACCCTCTTGTCTGGTGACGTTGGGTAGTGGTCCTGCAGGGGTGGAAAGGCATGATTATTGCATCTGTGTGTTTCATGGTGTGCAATGGGTGGGTGACCGTGTACCCCAGTGCTGGCATTCCTGTGTGTGGGCTTGTGTGATGATGGTTGAGGGGGGTGTTATGGGTATGTGCAGTTGGCATGATTTAGTGATGGGTGTCCATGCTTTGTTTTTGCATGCAGGGCTTGGTGTTGGGATGGGTGATTTGTGATATTGGTACATTTGTGAGGAGTTAGAGTGATAGGGGTGGGGGCGAGGGCGGGGGTCTGTGATAGCATGCAAGTAGGGTGGGGGATATGATAGTTAAGATTTGACTTACTAGAGTCCATTCCTCCACCGACTCCTGCGAGGCCCTCAGGATGCAGAATAGTCAAGACCTGCTCCTCCCATGTTGTTAGTTGTGGGGGAGGAGGTGGGGGTCCGCCGCCAGTCCGCTGTACCACGATGTTGTGTCTGGAGACCACGGAATGCACCTTCCCCCGTAGGTCGCTCCACCTCTTCCTGTTGTCGTCCCGATTTCTTGGGTGCTGTCCCACTGCGTTGACCCTGTCGACTATTCTTCTCCATAGCTCCATCTTCCTAGCATTGGAGGTGTGCTGCACCTGTGAGCCAAATAGCTGTGGCTCTACCCGTACGATTTCCTCCACCATGACCCTGAGCTCCTCCTCCGAGAACCTGGGGTGTCTTTGCCGTGCCATGGGGTGGTGTAGGTGATGAGTGGGGTGGTGTATGTGGTGATAAGTGTGGTGATATGTAGTGGTGTGTGGTGTTTTGTGCGTGGAAGTAGTGTGGGTGATAGTGTTGAGTGTCTGTGGCTGCTAGTTTGTGGATGGTGGTGTCTCTCTCTGTGCTTCGTTCTCAATTGTTGTCGTAGGGGTTTGTGGGCGATGTGGGTGTGTGTTTTATATAGTATTGAGTGTGTGGGAGTGGTGTGTATATGTGTATCAGGTGTGTGTCTTTCGAATTGTCCAATGTGGTGGTGTTTTGGAGATGTGTGTGTATTCTGAGCGCGGCGGTGTGTACCGCCAATGGAATACCGTGGTTAAAAGACCGCCGCGTGGATTCGTGGGTCGTGATAGCATGGGCGTATTTCTGTTGGCGTGACGGTGGAGGTTTTGTTTTCGCCAGTTCATCACTGACCTTTGGTGTGGCGGACTTGTGTGGGTGTCTGAATTTTGGTGGATTTCGGGATGTGGGACATAATAGCTGTGGCGGATTTCCGCAGCCGCGGCGGTGTGTTGGCGGTCTTCTGCACGGTGGTAAGCGGCTTTTACCGCCAATGTTGTAATGACCCCCTTTAATCCAGTGTGCAGCACATGTGCTGTCAATATGTTTGGACATTTTGGCACAAGGACGTGTGATTCACACAAAGTCAAAGTATCTATTCCAGGGTAAAGCCCCCCCAGACCACAGAAGGAAGGGATTCATCAGACATTGCCCTATAGAATAGGCAAACATTAAAGTGGATGATGTCAACAGCTTGAGGCTTATCACATACCACACCAAAGTAATCCAAAATCACATAATCCAAGATACAGCTAAATGGCACTACAACAGTCCCTGTTCGCTGGTCCATCACAATCCAATGACCATGCACCTGGTGGTATGACACAAACATACATCAGTGTTATGGCACAGGCACTCTGGCCTGCAATGATGAAACATATCTACAGCTACAAATAGGTCATACAAGAAATGTGTTTAGCCAATGTGAAGGGTGAATGACTTGGTCGCAATCTATGATCACATATTTCATGACTACATGATAACACACATGATACAATCAGCCCAGCACACCACACAAAACAAGACCAATGTGCACTTCTGACCTTCTACCCAAATGCTATGCAAGCTGCCTAGAAACATGCTCATACACTCCAAATCTGTGACCTATGTTACCTTGAACAATCCATGTCCACTTTGTATGTCAGAACAGTATCAGATACCTGCCAATGTCACAGCTCTAAAATGCCCACATAAGGATGTCATTGGTGAAGGTACATGTACATAGATAAAACAAGGAGTATAGAATTTGAATCATAACTATTACACAAATCAGATAGCAAGCAACTGGAAATGTGCTTACATTGCAAGGAAACAGGTGCAAACAAAGCAACAGCATCAAGGTGGGGATATGTCAAAGACTAACTCTTCAGGCAGGCATTAGCTGAATATTGCAGAGTATCAGATCCCTAGTTGTTGGTAAAAAACTCAACTCCACACATTCTCACAACTACACTTTATGGTACAGTCACAGTCATTACATCACATGGCATACTGATGTTGATGAGATCTACCCGCAAGTCAGCTCCTTCCTCTTCACCACTGTCAACCTCATTTGGCATTTCAGGATTCTCACCCCGTGGCACTGCAGGCTCCCCCTCCTCTAGGATGTATGGGATAATCCTCCGCAAGTTGATGTTGTGCAGCTTGCAGCGTGCCACAGTGATCTGACACACTTTTCTGTGTGAGTAGAGGAGGGCTCCACCAGTCCTGTCAGACACCTACATCTGGCATTCAGGAGCCCAAAAGCCCACTCCACTACCCGCCATGTTGTTCCATAGGCCTCATTGAAGCGGACTTCCCCTGGCGTAGTTGAATTCCTTAGTGGCGTCAACAACCAATGACAGTTTGGATATGTGAGTCTCCTGTAAAGGAATGGGACATATGTGCAAAAATGAGTTAAGTCACTTCATGATTGTAGCACTTGACATTGCACACACACAATCCGAACAGATGTGACTTAGAAATTAGCCAGGCCTTCTCTGGGTACAGCTGGGAAACTGCTTCAGGCAGGTCGCTCCCCCACACCGCGTGGCGGTTTCCTCCGCTGCTCCTTATCCGTTTGATCCTGCCTGGTGTTCCCCGCCTTGGTGTTCCCCGCCACTGCGTTCCCTCCACATCGTTTTTTGCCTTTTCCCACCGTTGCGTCCCTGCGGCCCCGCCCCCTCCCACCCCATTCACTGTCCAGCTCCATCCACCCTTCTGCCCCTCCCTCCCACCTTCCCTTATATGGCAGCCACTGCACCGCTGGCGTGCGGAAGGTGCGCCTAAGGCAAGCCTATCTCCGCCCGTCCGCGTCCAGAGCGCACCCAGCGCCAGGACCCCTGGTCCCCAAGACTGCCACGGCAACCAACGCCTTTACACTGCCAGCACCCTCCACGCACTCAACACCGGACCAGCACACGCCTGCTTCCTGGACTCCCCTAAGAACACCCAGGGACCCTTCACCTGCCGGAACTGCAGCAACACCAGCCTTCAAATCGCCAAACCTCCTGCCAAGCCAGACCGCAACTACCTTCGATGCATCCTACTGAACACCCGCTCGGCACGCAAACACACCGTCGAACTCTGGGATCTGCTGAACACCTCCACCCCAGATGTCGCCTTCCTGACGGAGACTTGGATGAACGCCTCCTCGGCCCCAGACATCACCATAGCCATTCCAGATGGCTACAAAATCACCCGCAGGGATTACACCAACAGAGTCGGAGGCGGAATAGCCATCGTCCACAAGAACACCATCAGGGTCACGACCGGTACCGACGACCCCCTCAGCACCGCCAAACATCTGCACTTCCAGATCCACACCTACCCCACCACCCTCGGAGGCACTCTCGTCTACAGACCCCCTGGACCACAACCTCAGTTCTGCGACTCCATCACCGACCTCGTCAGCAGGCACGCCCTAGCCTCCGCAGACTACATCCTCCTCGGTGACCTGAACTTTCACCTGGAGAATAACAATGACCCCAACACTACCACCCTAATTGACAACCTCGCCACCCTCAGACTCAGACATCTCGTCACTATTCCAACACACTCCGCCGGCCACATGCTGGACCCCGTCTTCTACACTAGCCCCCACGTCACCTTCAGCCACACCACCGAACTCCCATGGACCGACTATCGCTGCATCCACTTCACCTTTCAGAAACACATCACCGTACCCAACAGCTCCCCCACCGCAACTGGAGCCTGAGAACCTCCCAACGAACCCACCAATCCCGACCTGGCAGCCCGCAACCTCTGGCGCTGGATCGACGACTGCGCCAACACTCTCGCCCCGCTCAAGAAGCCGTCCAACAGAGATGCCAAGAGAGCAAGCTGGTTTACCTCAGACCTTCGAGCCTCCAAGCAAACCTGCCGAAAACTGGAAAAAAAGTGGCTACACGAACAGACACCGGACAACCATGCCGCCCTCAAGAACGCCATCCGCAATCACTATCACCTCATCAGATCTGCCAAGAAAACCTCCTTCAAAGACTGCCTGGACAACAACGCACACAACAGCAAGGAGCTCTTTAACATCGTGAAGGAACTCGCCAACCCCAGCTCCAGCACAAACGACATCCCGCCATCGCAAGACCTCTGAAACTCCCTCGCCACCTTCTTCCACCACAAGATCACAAACATCCATGACAGCTTCTACAGCCAGACCTCCCCCCCACTCACCGACTCCGCTGACTCTCCACTCACCTTCAACCACGACCCCCTGATCGTCTGGGCCAACGTAAACGACGACGTCAAAATCAAAACCATGAGCACTATCCACTCTGGATCTCTGTCAGACGCATACCCGCACCACATCTTTAACAAAGCAAGCGCCATCATCCCACCCCACCTCTGCAAAATCATCAACATCTCCTTCGAGACCAGGACCTACCCGAGAGCTGGAAGCATGCTGAAATCAAACCCCTACTCAAGAAACCCATGGCGGACCCGAGAGACCTCAAGAATTTCCGTCCCATCTCCCTGCTCCCATTCCAGGCCAAGGTCATTAAGAAGATCATCAACAGGCAACTGACCCACTTCCTCGAAGAAAACAACATCCTGGACCATTTCCAGTCAGGGTTCTGCAGAAACCACAGTACCGAAACTGCCCTCATCGCAGCCACCGACGACATCAGGGTCCTGCTTGACAACGGCGAACCCGCGGCCCTCCTCCGCCTGGACCTCTCGGCCCCCTTCGATATCGTCTGCCACCGCATCCTACACACACTCCTCCACAACACAGGGATCCGGGACAAACCTCTGGAGTGGACCATCTCCTTCCTCTCGGGCAGGACCCAGAGCGTCCGCATCCCCCCTTTTGCTCCGAAGCATCCAAGATCATCTGCGGCGTTCCCCAAGGATCATCCCTCAGCCCTACACTATTCAACATCAACATCGCCCCACGTCGCCGGGCTACACAACCTCAACATCATCTCCTATGCTGACGACATCCAACTGATCCTTTCTCTCACCAAGGACCCCCTCACTGCCAAATCCAACCTCCATGAAGGAATGAAAGCCTTCGCAGAATGGATGAGATACAGCAGACTGAAGTTGAACTCAGACAAGACGGAGGTCCTCATCCTCGGCCCCAACCCCACAGCCTGGGACAACTCCTGGTGGCCGACCTCTCTGGGAGCAGCCACAACACCCACCGACCACGCACGCAACCTGGGCGTCATCCTCGACTCAATACTCTCCATGTCCAAGCAAGTCAGCGCCATCTCCTCATCCTGCTTCAACACCCTCCGCATGCTCCGCAAGATCTACAGATGGATCCCCACAGAAACAAGAAAAACAGTCACCCAAGCCGTCGTCAGCAACAGACTTGACTACGGAAACGCCCTCTACGCACGAGCCCCGGCCAAACTCCTCAAACAATTGCAACACATACAAAATGCCTCCACACTCCTGATCCTCGATGCCCACCGCCACAGCCACAGCCACACCACCCCCCTCCTGGGAGACCCACACTGGCTCCCCGTCAGCAAAAGGATAACCTTCAAACTCCTCACCCACGCACACAAGGTGCTCCATAACACCGGTCCAGCCTACCTCAACAGACGAATCACCTTCTACACCCCATCCCGCCAACTCCGCTACGCCGATCTCGCTCTTGCCACCGTCCCCCGCAGCCGAACAGCGACTACCGGAGGGAGATCCTTCTCCCACCTTGCCGCCAAGACCTGGAACACCCTTCCTCTGCCCCTACGTCAGACCGAAGACCTGCTGACCTTCAGGAAGCAGCCCAAAACCTGGATATTCGAGCAGTAGCAGCACCCCCTCTCCCCACCAGTGCCTTGAGACCCTCACGGGTGGTAGTGCGCTCTACAAATACTCGATTGATTGATTGATGGTGCTGTTCTGCATTATGAAGGAATCATGGGCTGAACCCGAATAAGGGCACACACATGTGAAATGTAGAGATCCGCCAAACAGACAGCTTACACGCTGATGGAATGGAAGTTCTTTCTGTTGGGATAAACTTGATCATTGGCCTGTAGCAGGACCAAGCCAACATGTGTGCCATCAGTGGCCCCCACCACATTTGGAATGCGTGCAAAACCATAAAAGTCAGCTTTCACATGGGCTAAACCCTCACATCGGGGAAACCGGATATAGCTGTCAAGTTGTTTTAACATTGCTGAAAGGACATCCTTCAACACCACACTGAACATAGGGTCAGACATACCAGCAGATAGGGCCACTGTACATTGGAAGGACCATGTGGCTAGTGTAGGAGGCTGGCCTAGCTTATAGTGGGTACCTTGTGGTACTTACACCTTGTGCCAGGTCCAGGTATCCTTTATTAGTAGGTTAGAGGTGTTCTAGCAGCTTTGGCTGATAGAGGTAGCTATAGCAGAGCAGCTTAGGCTGAACTAGGAAACATGCAACGTTCCTACTATACCACTTATATCACTTAGCACTATATCATAAGAAAACACAATACTCAAAGTTACTAAAAATAAAGGTACTTTATTTTAGTGACAATATGCCAAAAGTATTTCAGAGGATATACTCCCTGAGGAGGTAAGTAATATACACAAAATATACACACAAACCAAAATCAGGTAAGTAAACAGTTAGAAAAGTAGTGCAAACACTGTAGAACACAATAGAATGCAATAGGAGACAATAGGCCTAGGGGCAACACAAACCATATACTCCAAAAGTGGAATGCGAACCACTAATGGACCCCAGGCCTAGTGTAGTGTGTAGAGGGTCGCTGGGAGTGTAAGAAAACACTAAGGGTGTCCAAGATACCCCACGACAAGACCCTGAAAAGTAGGAGTAAAGTTACCCCACTACCCCAGAAAGACAGTAAAGTCGAGATAGGGGATTCTGCAAAGACAACAACTGACTGCAAAGCACTGAAGACGGATTCCTGGACCTGAGGACCTGCAAAGGAAGGGGACCAAGTCCAAGAGTCATGCAAGGGTCCAGGGGGGGCAGGAGCCCACTAAACCCTGCATGAAGGTGCAAAAGGGCTGCCTCTTGGTGGAAGAAGCCAAAGATTCTGCAGCAACAGAAGGTGCCAGGAACTTATCCTTTGGTCAGAAGATGTCCCACGGTGCGCTGGAGGATGCAGAGTTGTTTCCATGCAGAGAGACTGCAAACAAGCCTTGCTAGCTGCAAGAGTCATGGTTGAAGGTTTTGGATGCTGCCAGGGCCCAAGAAAGACCAGGAGGTCATCCCTTGGAGGAGGAGACAGAGGGGGGCTCAGCAATACAGAGAGCCCATGCACAAGCAGACAGCACCTGCAGAAGCACTTGAAAAGGCATTCAGAAGATCTGAGCATGGCAGTCATCTCAGCACAACAAAAGAGGGTCCCACAAAGTCAAAATCCAACTCAGTGAGCTGGGCAATGCAGGATGGAGTGCTGGGGACCTGGGCTAGGCTGTGCATGAAGGAAGTCTTGCAAAAGTGCACAGAAGCCCTAGCAGCTGCAGTTCACGCAGTACACAGGATTACTGTCTTGCGTGGGGAGGCAAGGACTTACCTCCACCAAATTTGGACAGAAGGGCCACTGGACTGTCGGGGACACTTAGACCTAACTCCTGTGTTCCAGGGATCACGCTCGTCAAGATGAGAGGGGACACAGAGGACCCGTGATGCAGAAGTTTGGTGCCTGCGTTGGCAGGGGAAAGATTCAGTTGACCCACAGGAGATTTCTTCTTGGCTTCCAGTGCAGGGTGAAGGCAGACAGTCCTCAGAGCATGCACCACCAGGAAACAGTCGAGAAAGCCGGCAGGATGAGGTGCTACAACATTGCTGGTACTCTTCTTGCTACTTTGTTGTGGTTTTGCAGGCGTCCTGGAGCAGTCAGCAGTCGATCCTTGGCAGAAGTCGAAGAGGGAAGTGCAGAGGAACTCTGGTGAGCTCTTGCATTCGTTATCTGATGAGATACCCACAGGAGAGACCCTAAATAGCCCTCAGAGGAGGATTGGCTACAGAGAAAGGTAAGCACCTATCAGGAGGGGTCTCTGATGTCACCTGCTGGCACTGGCCACTCAGAGGTCTCCATTGTGCCCTCACACCTCTGCATTCAAGATGGCAGAGGTCTGGGACACACTGGTGGAGCTCTGGGAACCTCCCCTTGGGAGGTGCTGGTCAGGGGAGTGGTCACTCCCCTTTTCTTTGTCCAGTTTCATGCCAGAGCAGGGCTGGGGGGATCCCGGAACCGGTGTAGACTGGCTTATGCAAGGAGGGCACCATCTGTGCCCTTCAAAGCATTTCCAGAGGCCAGGAGAGGCTACTTCTCTCAGGCCCTAACACCTATTTCCAAAGGGAGAGGGTGTAACACCCTCTTTCAGAGGAAATCCTTTGTTCTGCCTTCCTGGGACTGGGCTGCCCAGGCCCCAGGGGTGCAGAAACCTGTCTGAGGGTTGGCAGCAGCGGTAGCTGCAGAGAAAACCCCAGAGAGTTAGTTTGGCAGTACCCGGGCTCTATGCTGGAGCCCCGGGGATGCATGGAATTGTCACCCCAGTATCAGAATGGTATTGGGGTGACAATTCCTTGATTCTAGACATGTTACATGGCCATTTTCAGAGTTACCATGGTGACGCTACATATAGGTATTGACCTATATGTAGTGCACGTGTGTAATGGTGTCCCTGCACTCACAAAGTCCGGGGAAATTGCCCTGAAGAATGTGGGGGCACCTTGGCTAGTGCCAGGGTGCCCTCACACTAAGTAACCTTGCACCTAACCTTCACTAAGTGAGGGTTAGACATATGGGTGACTTATAAGTTACTTAAGTGCAGTGAAAAATGGCTGTGAAATAACGTGGACGTTATTTCACTCAGGCTGCAGTGGCAGTCCTGTATAAGCATTGTCTGAGCTCCCTATGGGTGGCAAAAGAAATGCTGCAGCCCATAGGGATCTCCTGGAACCCCAATACCCTGGGTACCTAGGTACCATATACTAGGTAACTATAAGGGTGTTCCAGTGTCCCAATAGGAATTGGTAAAATTAGTCTCTAGCCAGCAGTGTCAATTTTAAAAGCAGAGAGAGCATAAACACTGAGGTTCTGGTTAGCAGAGCCTCAGTGATACAGTTAGGCACCACACAGGGAACACATACAGGGCACACTTTATGAGCACTGGGGTCCTGGCTAGCAGGATCCTAGTGACACAGGCGAAAACAAACATACATACTGTAAAGATGGGGTAACATGCCAGGTAAGATGGTACTTTCCTACACAACCCCCCCCCCCAAACGAGGGACAATAAGGCTAACCTTGCCCAGGTGAGTCTTCATTGTCTAAGTGGAAATATCTGGAGAGTCCATCTGCATTGGAGTGGGTACTCCCAGGTCTATGTTCCACTATATAGTCCATTCCCTGTAGGAATATGGACGACCTCAACAATTTAGGGTTTTCACCTTTCATTTGTTTTAGCCAACGTAGAGGTTTGTGGTCTGTCTGAACAATAAAGTGAGTACCAAACAGGTATGGTCTCATCTTTTTCAGTGCCCAGACCAAAGCAAAGGCCTCCCTCTCTATGGCAGACCAACACTTTTCTCTAGGGGTCAACCTCCTGCTGGTAAAGGCAACAGGTTGATCCTGGCACTCAGTATTAAGCTGTGATAGCACTGCCCCAACCCCAAATTCAGAAGCATCAGTCTGGACTATGAACATTTTGGAGTAGCAAGGGCTTTTTAGGACAGGTGCAGAGCACATTGCCTGTTTGAGCTCGTCAAAAGCTTTTTGACAGCTAGCTGTCCATAATACCTTTCTATGCATCTTCTTACTAGTGAGGTCATTAAGAGGAGCTGCAATGGAGCCATAATTATTAATAAACCTCCTATAGTACCCTATGAGGCCTAAAAAGGCTCTCACCTGGGTTTGAGTTGTAGGGGGATCCCATTCCATAATAGTCTGGATCTTCCCCTGCAGTGGTGCAATCTGTTCCCCACCGACCAGGTGGCCCAGATAAACCACTTTTCCCTGCCCTATCTGGCACTTTCGAGGCCTTGATAGTGAGGCCTGCCTTTTGCAGGGCCTCTAAAACTTTCCACAGGTGGACCAGGTGATCATCCCAGGTGGAGCTAAAGACAGCTATATCATCCAGATATGCTGCACTACAAGCTTCCAACCCTTGCAGGACTGTGTTCACCAACCTTTGAAAAGTGGCAGGTGCATTCTTCAGACCAAAGGGCATCACAGTGAATTGATGGTGCCTCCAATGGTTGAGAATGCAGTTTTAGGTTTTGCATCTTCTGATAACTTAATCTGCCAATACTCTGCAGTTAAGTCAAAAGTGCTCAGATACTTGGCAGAAGCCAGTGTATCAATCAACTCATCTGCCCTGGGTATAGGGTGAGCATCTGTCTTGGTTACTTAGTTGAGCCCTCTACAGTATAGTCATCACAAAACCTCATCTCTCTTTTACCATCCTTACTGTGAGGTTTTGGAACCAGCACCACTGGGCTAGCCCATGGGCTTTCCTAAGGCTCAATCACTCCTAAGTCTAACATATTCTGAACCTTTTGTTTAATGCAGTTCCTGACATGGTCAGGCTGCCTATAAATTTTACTTTTGACAGGTAAACTGTCTCCAGTGTTGATTGTATGCTCACACCAAGTAGTGGTAACTGGTATCAGTGAGAAGAGTTCAGAAAACTGACTTAAAAGATTTACACAGTTATCTTTCTGCTCAGCAGTAAGACAATCTACAAGTACTACTCCCTCCACTAAGCCATCAGCTTCAGTGGTGGAGAAGAGATCAGGGAGAGGGTCACTCTCCTCTTCCTGTCCCTCAAAAGTTGCCATGAGCAGCGTGAGATCAGCCCTGTCATAGTAGGGTTTCAGGCGGTTGACATGGAGCAGCGTAAGGGGACTCCTGGAAGTGCCTAGGTCTACCAAGTAGGTAACCTCACCCTTTTTCTCAAAAATTAGATGGGGTCCACTCCATTTGTCCTGGAGTGCTCCTGGGGCCACAGGCTGGAATACCCACACCTTCTGTCCTGGGTGGTACTGGGTCAGGACAGCCTTCTGGTCATGCCATTGCTTTTGCAGCTCCTGGCTGGTATGAAAGTTTTTACTGGCCTTTTTCATGTACTCAGCCATTCTTCATATTAGGCCAAGTATATAGTCCACAATGTCCTGTTTAGAAGCTTTTAAAGGTTGTTCCCAACCCTCCTCAACAAGTGCAAGGGGACCTCTCACAGGGTGACCAAAGAGGAGTTCAAAGGGGCTAAAGCCCACTCCTTTTTGAGGTACCTCCCTGTAAGCAAAAAGGAGGCAAGGTAACAGGACATCCCATCTCCTTCTGAGGTTTTCAGGGAGTCCCATCATCATACCTTTGAGAGTTTTATTAAACCTCTCAACCAGATCATTTGTTTGCGGATGATAAGGAGTAGTGAACTTGTATGTTACACCACACTCCTTCCACATTGCTTTGAGGTATGCAGACATGAAGTTACTACCTCTGTCTGACACTACTTCCTTAGGGAAACCCACCCTGGAAAAGATTCCCAGGAGGACCTTTGCCACTGCAGGAGCTGTAGTGGTCCTTAAGGGGATGGCTTCAGGGTACCTAGTGGCATGGTCCACTACCACAAGGATAAACCTATTGCCTGAAGGGTCAAGGGGGCCAACTATGTCAACCCCTACCCTTTCAAAGGGCGCCCCAACCACTGGGAGTGGAATTAAGCGGGCCTTTGGAGTGCCACCAGTTTTGCCACTGGCTTGGCAGGTCAGACAAGAGCGACAAAACTCTTTAGTGTCCTCTGACATATGAGGCCAGAAACAGGGGATCAAGCCTGTCCCAAGTTTTACTTTGGCCCAAATGCCCAGCCAAGGGAATGTCGTGTCCCAAGGCAAGAAGAAACTCTCTGTATTGCAAAGGGATTACCAATCTCCTGGTAGCTCCAGGTTTAGGGTCCCTTGACTCAGTATACAGGAGGTTGTCTTCCCAATACACCTTATGGCCATCACTGACATCCCCATTCTGCTGCTTGACAGCTTGCTGTCTCAAACCCTCTAGTGTGGGACAGGTCTGCTGTGCCACACTCAGCTCTTCCCTAGCAGGCCCCTCTGCACCCAAAAGCTCAGCAGTGTCTGCTGCCAGCTGATCTGGTGTAGGTTCTGCACAGGGAGAGGATTCCTCTTCCTCAAAAGAGGAATCTTCTGGTGAGGGAGGGATAGTGGGCAAGGATTTATACTTCCTACTCCTAGCTTTTGGGAGCACTTGCTCATTGTTCCAGGATCCAAGTTTCCCTGTCCTTTTTGCTTTTTGGCCTGAGCCCTTGTCAAAGCAAAAATATGCCCAGGAATGCCCAGCATTGCTGCATGAGCCTCCAGCTCCACTTCAGCCCAAGCTGATGTCTCCAAATCATTGCCTAGTAAGCAATCTACAGGTAATTCAGTGGCTACCACAACTTTCTTTGGACCAGTAACCCCCCCCAGTTGAAATTCACAACAGCCATGGGGTGGCTAAGTGTGTTATTGTGAGCATCAGTCACTTGGTACTGCTGACCAAGTAGGTGTTGATTAGGGTGAACCAGTTTCTCTATAACCATAGTTACACTGGCTCCTGTGTCCCTGTAGGCCTCAACCTCAACACCATTAATTAGGGGTAGTTGCTTGTACTTACCCATATTAAGGGGACAAGCAACCAAGGTGGCAAAGTCAATGCCACCATCAGAGACTGAAGCAGCCTCTGTGGTCTCCCTAACAAGACCAACCGCAACTACACTGCCAAAAGTGAGCCCAGCTACAACCTTGGATTGGCTATTTGAGATGGGTAAGATTTGTAAGCATGCATTATGGAGTGGCATGCAGTTATGTTGAGATCACATGTGTTTGGGGACAAGCATTAATCCACAGACATCTGGGTTTGCAAAACCACAATGAATAAAATGATGTAGCTTCCAGTTGGACAACATGTTGAGGGCCTTCAACAAGTACTTGCAAATCTCTGTACTTCTCAAACATCCAAGGGCCTAATGACGTCGACTGATGCACTCAGAATATGACATTGTAAGGGGTGCTTAAAATTAATGGTGATTTCCATGGGGCTTGCTGATTCATTGGGTTGTGGAGTTTAGAGACATATCTCCCTGACATATTGCACATGAGGTCTACATTGTCTACTTTCATCCCAAATGTGTGTCCTATCAGAGCAACATTATTACTACCTCCATGACTCCATTGGGACAAATATCACTTGGTGAAGTGTGCATTGTGGAACTGATTCCGGTGTGACATGAGTATTTCCTTGTCACATTCTCCAGGCTATTGTACTGTTGTCAGCAATGTTGCTAGCTTTTGAAGCATCATTTCTTATTGTTGGGTCATTATGTATGTGACAAATAAATGTGTGCATGACCTTGTGTGGGATCTGTGGGAATGCAGTTGGTATTGGCCTACTATTGTATGACAACAAGTAACTGAGGTATTCTCCAAGGGGCAAAACATTGAGGATGATGATGTCTCCTTCTAGTTCAGTGGTTACTGTGATTACACAACTTCAGCCATGCAATTGTAGTTGTCTAGGATCCTGATTTTCCTGTGGGCAACTGTTGACAGTTCAGTTGGCATGCATGCATATGGCACATGTATGGGCCACTTAGGTGGAGTTTGTTGGTGGGGTCTGCTTGACATCATGGTAACGTTTGATAATCAGAGCTATTATTTAAGTGTGATCATGGACATGTGATGACTCTATTTCTCCTTGTACTTGCAGCATCAGCCCAGGGTAGTGAAGGAGCCAGGGCATAGCCGAGTGGGGAGGCATCTGCCCACGGGACCACAGGTCAAAACACCACTGACACAGAGTGTCCCGGAGGGTGAGAGGACTGGCACGGGGGAGACCCGATCAACATTCTTGTCATCATCGGATTCTTCCTCTAGTGGCCAATCCCTAGTGGTGGCGGTCCCATAGGGGCGTACCATGTACCATATTTGTCCACCACTCCCCCTGTCGCGCCCCACCCAGTTGGCCGTGCCTGCTCACCCAACAGGGTGGGCATCTATTTTGCTGCAGGCACCTCCGCCCAAGGCACTCTTACCCCTGCTGCCCTCAGTGAAGAGGGTATTTACCTCCTGAGGAGTATCTCTGTAGGTCAAACAGCTATTGTGAATGCCATCCATTGACTGGCAACCCAGCTGCAGCAGACCAGTGCATTCCTGGAAGGCATTCATGGTGCAATGTCTGGCATACAGAGATCTTTTTAGGCTCTGACCTCCACATTGACTGTAGCCAGTCACTTTCCACCTTCTGTCCCCGATCTACCTCCCTTTTCCCAATCCAAATCCCTCTTTCCCTACCTATCCTAATCACACAGACTTATCCGCACTCACCCAACTCAACACAGAAGAGTCTCACACATAGATACAAGCATCACAAAACATACCGACACACAAGCAAACAACAGACACCCACACACACATGAGACACCCATTCCCCAGACACCTCTACCACCCCCACTGTACCACACATGACATCAAGCATACCCATAGTTACCATCATAACAGTTGTTGACACACCCACCACACCCAGCACACCCTCATACACCAATCTAACAGACACACAGACATCAACCACATCCACCAGTCCCACAGATACCGACCCAACAGTCACACAAGCCCTGATTAGGACTTCGGCGGTCTTTTCAGGAGACAGCCGAAGCCGTGGGCGCCAGAAGACTGCCAACGCTGATGGTCTTCCGACTACCATATTACAAGTACGGAAGGATTTCCACCACAATTTGGGTGGAAATCCTCCAGTAGTCGTGCTGGCAGTCGGAGGCGCAGGGGCAGTTCCACCACCAGCCTCACCTACTAAAAGGACTCTGCCAGCCGTATTACGACCTGTAATGTTGCCGGCAGTGTCTTGATGGTGGGGCGCTGCTGGCAGTGGAAGCGCCTGTTCCCGTTCCCTGCCGGATGACCTCCTCGCCGGACAAGGTAAGTTGATCGTCCGACAGGGGAGAGGGGTTGGGGGGGCGGGGGTGTTGTGTGTGCGTGTGTGAGTGGGTGTGTTGTGGGTCTATGTATAGGGTTTTTGTTTGCCAGATATAATTATAGGAAAGAAAAGAGGTCATACAGCTCTTTTAGTTGGTATGATAATATCTCTTTTTATTGACTATAGTTCGATTATTTCTGTGCTCTTTTTTTTCTTTCTTATTCTGTTTACTTCTCTTTTCCTGGTAGCTATTCTCTGGGAATTTTTTTATGGAGTTCTTATTGTTCTCTTCTCTCTTCCTTCTTGTAGGTATATCTCCGGTTTCAGAGGCACCATTACCCAGAAGCATGGACGTCAGCGGGAAAAGAAGGGAAAGAGTAGGGAGTAGGTAAGTACAAATTCTCTTTCAGGGTAAATTAATCACACCTGGTGGGAGGGGGAAAAGGAAAAGGAAAAGTAGGGCTGGTGAGGTCTGTGCCTAAAAAGTCCAGGTCCTATTTCTCTTATGTGCCAGAGTGCTCTTGGTGTATAGAGGAAAGAAGAAATACTGTTAAATATTTCCCCACTTCTCCCTAAGTTTCTGTTAGGCTTCTCCCTCCTTTCCCCTCCTTGCCACGTCTAAAATAGGTACACGGGTTTGGTAAATAAGCCCATACCTGCAGTAGTCACATCCCATCTGGGACATGGCGGGTGGTTACAGCGTCCTTGTTCGTCAACACGGCTTCGGCTGGGAAATCTGTTTCCCGAGCCCTTTCTGCCTCCTCTGACTCCGCACCACTCCCTTCCGTCCTTCCGTTGCCAAGTGTCTTCATCTCTCTCCTTGCGTCCTTGTCCTCGGATGCCGGTCTCTGGTTCTCTCTGTCCTCCTCTCGAGCTGGTGTCTTCTTCGTCCTTTTCTCCTCCTCCTGCGTGCCCTAACAACCTTCTTCTTCTGGGGTGGCGCGTCCCATGAAACGAACGTCTCTTTCTGAAGTGCCCCCGGGGCACTCTTCTATCAGCCCCACTCGCGTAGTGGAGCCGGCCATAACAGGTATCCTGTTACAGGATGTTGTCTGCATGTGTGAATGTAAGTGTATACGCATGTGTGTATGGGTGTTTGAATGCATGTGAGTGAATGTGAGTATGAATTTGTGTGAATGAATACGTGTATGTAGACGTAGATGTGGGGGCATATGGGTGTGTGTGCATGTATGCGTGGAGAGGGGTGCTGTTCTGGAAGGGTGAGGGGGTGCTTTTCTGGAAGGGATCTGAGGGGAGGGGGGTGCTGATATAGAAAGGGGGTGGGGTGGTATTGGGTTTGGAGGAGGGGGTTGGGCGAGCCAAGTGCTGGTGACCGGAAAGAAATTTCCTGTCACCAGTAGCCTTTCCACCAGGGTTTTCGTTGCGGTGCTACCACCGCGGAAACCCTGGCAGAAAGTCGACTTGTTAAACCAACGGTGGTCTTCAGTGGCCTGGCTGTCCAACCGCCCTGGCGGTACAAGCGGGGATGTGGCGGGTTGGCAGAGGCCAACCTGCCACACTCATAATATAGCAGTCTTCACAGCGGGCCTGTTGGTAGTGAGACCGCCACCACCACCACAGCCCTGGCAGTCTTCGGACCACCAGGGTCAAAAGAGGGCCACAGACATGCACCACATCCACTGTACCCACAGACACTACCCCAACAGACACACACACATCCACCACTCCCACATCACCCAGCACCTCCACCTCCCAGCCCCCAAGACATGCAAACACACTCACACATGCAACAGACACCACCCAAACACAAGCACAACTCCCACACACACCCAAGACATCCACACCAACACATCAGACAATCACTCCCTCGACCTCCAAAACCCCACCCCCTTCTGTTGACCGTCCCCGTGAGCCTAAATCTGATTTTTTGCTTTCCCTTTCCCCTGATCCCTCCACACCCCATCCCAGAGGCCCGACCAACCGCCAAACCCATCCATTCTACTTCCAAGTCCTCCCCTGTCGCACCTGCCCCAGGCAAACACCCATACCCCTCCCACCCAAGAAGAAGCCCACCCTTCCTAACAAACAATCCACCTCTCCTAAACCCAAACCCATCCCAAATCCAACCACCCCCAAAGATGATCCCTGAGGTGCCAGCCTGCCCACTTTATGCCCCTTCCATCGGAGGTTCCCTGGTAGTTAGGAGTCAAGTGACAGCACAGTGATGATGTGTCTGGGAAATTCTATATTAACTGGCCAATGGCCTTGGACCTTTCAAGTTTGGTTATAAATAAACCCAAACAGTTGTTTTTTTGGGTACACATTTGTCCTGCAATTACTTTTCTACCTTTAGGTTGTTCCTGAGTAAATTATGTTGTCTGCCTACTGTTGTGTATGTTTCAGCCTGCTTGCTGATCCATTTGCTGTTGTTTGCAGTATCTGACTTTGTGGCAGTGCTGGTGTCCCCCAAGACAAGGGTTTATGTTGACTGTATGGATAAGTGGGTGTCATAGCATGGTGTTATGTTTGGTATGGTAAGTATTTTATCTTATGTTGTCAAATGTGAGCATGTATGGTGTTAGACCTGTACCCCTATTATGGATTATTGATTCATCTAATGTGGGGCAGCTTGAGTTTTGTTTGTGGAGACATGGAGGGTGTTCAGTTGTGCTACATTTGCACTTGATTGTGCATGTGTCGGTTTAGCTGTTTGTACCTTGCAGCTACTTCATGTAGATGTATGTCCCATGCAGTTGGAGTTGTATGTGCTTTTTTGACTTGCACTTCCCCATTGGGCAGATAGGCATGCCATTTGACTCTAGTATTGTTTGACCTTGAGATACATGTAGGGCCAGTTTGTGAGCAAATGTTGATTAAGGGTCATGTGCAAAGTGATATGTGTCCCAGTGCAGCATCCTTCCCTAAATGCTCCTGATGCCCCACCCCTGTTGTGCAGGTATTGTTTGCATAGTGAGCTTTGTATATTTGTCTCTCTGACTATTGTGCATCCCATTGTCCTTCCATTGTTTTGCAATGTGGGTGATGTATGTGTCCATTGCAGGGCTGTGTAATGGTAGTGGTGTTTGTGTTCAATGCCACATCCATACATATATGTGTTGAATGTGACAACAGTCCATGGCATGTGTGCAATGTGAGTGCTGTCTTGTTAATGTTGTGTCAGACAATGTTGTGTAGACTTAATTGTCCCTGTGCCTGAGATGAGCAGACATGTGTTTTTGGGTAGTGCTATGGTGCAGTGTGAATGACCTGCCAAAGGGGCCGTATTGTGCCTGTGAATGTGTCCTTTGTGTATGAATCTGACTTGGGACACAGTGACAAGTATACTTGGTGCCTGTACTGTAACCCCTAAACAGTGTGGCTGATGGCGCAACAGTCTATTGTTGAGTGTAATGACACAGAGAGGTGTGTGTGTACTTATAGTTGGTTGCACCAACTGCTGCGTTGATTTTGTGTACCTTCTATGATCATCAGCAGCATCAGGACATGTGTAATGTGCTCCATGGTGGCACCGGACGTGTAAGGCTGCCTGCAGGTGAGTGTCTCCCTTTATACTCTCCGTTTGCGCCTGCTGAGACATGGTAGTTGGATCACCACAGTCACATTGGCAGTGTGCAACCTCCTAATGTTTCAGGGGCAACTCAAGCTCTGCCGGCCTGTTTGCGCTGCCTCGTGGCAGCGGCAGTCTGTGCTGCCTTGCGGTGCCAATGGAACCGCTGCAATCTTTGCTCCATAGACCCACCTGGCTCATAATTTAGTGGTCTGACCGCCATCCTGATAATGGTCTGCCTGCCAGTGCTGCCGTGGCTGCACAGGCTGCCAAACTTGGAATGATTAACAATGTTTTTAGATGAGGTATGCATCGTTTTGCAGTGTTGAGCAGGAGATGAAGCATACGAAACTTAAAAGGTTATGCTAGCCCAAATGAAGCTATCACAGAAAGGTTTTCAGAATGAGCCATTTGCAGGATATGGTGGTGCACTGCAAGGTGTTGGTATTCAAAGTGGTATGCAAGGAAATGGATTTCAAGCAGGAATGCAAGGAGTTTAAGAATGTATGGTTGTCATGCAGGGTAGAGGCCATGGAGTTCCGATTGAAACAAATACTGGTGTTGATGTTGCTACATTAAAGAAAATGACTTCTTGTCATCCTTGCAATAGGGTTTGCCGTTGGAAGCATGAGTGTAGGCTCAATTGAGACAGAATAAATAATAATCAGATGACGAGAGGAAACCAAATGCAGATGTAAAATGTGCCCGCATAACAGGTGCAAATGCCAATGCAGAGTCAAGTTCGAATGCTGCCAGTATCACAAGCCCCTGTGATACAACAGAATGTGGGTAGCACAAGATTTAATCAAAATCAGTTGCAGTGAGTAAATCGAAATAAAATGCAGGTGCAAAATCAGAATGAAGTTCAACATTTTACCATGGTTAGTGATGAGAACTTGGACTCAGATACATCACATGATGGTGCCTGGGATGGGAGGCAGATTGCATGCTTGGCACAGTCCTAGAGGTAGACCAGAGTCCGGATTGACACTGGATCTACCCAGTCCACAGTTAGAACAGCGGAAGTCCCAGACCTACCTCTCTCGGAAAAGAAGATCCAAGTTGTAGGTGTTACAAATAAACAGATTACACACCCAAAGAAAAGTTAGGATGTTTTTGGAATCGTTGCCACCTGTAGACAATGGATACCCAACTTTTCCTTGGTGTCATTAGCCTTTGCTGAGGCTAACACACAGAGTTGTGTCTGATCCTTTTTCATGGGAACAATGAATGAATGAAAATGTATCTAGAGCTGAGAGAAAGTCTCTGTTGTGCCACAGCACTGGGAATGCCTGATTATCCAAAGAGTTTTACATTATTTTGCAGTGAAAAGAAGGGCTGCATTCTCTCAATGCTTACACATATGCACGTGATGCAAAAAGGTATGTGGGCTGTTTTTTGGTGACTTGATCCTATGACTGCTACATTATCTGGTTGTCTTAAAGCGGTGGCATGCAGTCAGTGCTAGGCTCAAGAGTTGCGAGAGCATAGTGATTTTACATCCTTTAACAGTTATGGTCTCTCATTATGTAGAGGTTTTGCTTACCAGAACAAAAACACAGGACATGACTAGTACAAGGTTGACTAAATATGACAGCAAATACCTGCTGCCAAGAATCTTACCTTGAGGCGTTCTCAGATTTTAAATCCAAGTACCCTCATGCCTCTGTCTGAAGGTGAAGCACTAGATAAAGTTGAGTATGACTGCCTTGATTTCACAGACAGATGAGATGCATCAATCCAAGACCTGACATAAAAGATGCACCATTAATAGGTCCTGATTATGTCCTTTATGCGGGCAGCTCATGCCTAAAGAAAAATGAAGGTTTCCTGAGAGCAGCCTACATTGTTTGCACCATTCAAGAAATAGTAGAAGCTTCATGATGTCATAGATTTTCCTCAGCACAAGTTGCAGAATTAATTGGTCTTGCTAGAGCTGGCAGCTCGACAGCTCAAAGGAGAGTGACTATATTTACTGATAGTAAATATGGCTTTGGTGTGGTCCACCTCTGTGGAGGACCAGTACTACCAGATAGTTAGACCAGTGACTTGGCATTTCCATGGATCTACACATTTAGGCAGAGTTGCTAAGGGTAGCGAATTTAGAAAGAATTGTTTTAATGCCAGATTTAGAGGCCATGCAGTAGAACTGTGCCACCAATGAGTAACATGTCAGCAAATGAATGTAGGGAAACAAACACCAGTTACAATGAGCCATATAGGGAGATCAGGAGGCCCCTTCAACATAATACACATGGATTTTTTTTAAATGCCTGTTTGTAGTGGGCCGAGATATGTCCTGGTTATAGTGTGCATTTTCTCTAGATGGAAGGACGCCTACCCAAAAAAGAGAAATGACATTCTCGTTGTAGCAAAAATTATGTTGAGGAAGCTGGTCCCAAGGTACTGCATACCAATTTCTCTGGAGTCAGATAGACGAACTCACTTCAAGAGTGAGATCATAAAATGTTGTGTGTGGCATTAAAAGTTTAACAGAAGCTACTCTGCAGTTATCAACCTTAAGCTTCAGGGATCACTGAGCAGATCAACAGAACCATTAAATCCTGATTGGCAAAAGTTTGTGCTTCAACTTCATTGAAATGGCCTGATGCTTTACCTTTTGTGTCAATAAGTCTGCAAAGTGTACCTGATGGAAAGACTGGTTTATCACCACACAAGATACTTATGGGGAGATCAATGAGATTGCCTGCTGCTCCAGTGAATGCTCTAGTAAAGATAACAGATGATAAGGTACTCGATTACGGCAATGGATTAGCTGATACGGTGTGTTCTGTCTCTCGGCAGGTTGAAGCTGTCACTGTAAATTCAGATCAAGAGCAGTGTCATGCCCTCAGTCTAGCTGACTGGGTCCTTATCAAGAAATGTGTAAAAGTCCTTTTGGAGCCAAAGAGGGACGATCCTTACCAGGTACTCCTAATCTTGAATACAGCTGGCAAAAAATCTGCTGGAGTACCAAACTAGGTACATGCTTCACATACCCACGGACCAAGAGATCCTTATGAAGAAATTGTGTTCTATGAGCAGGAACCGGGAACATCAGTGAATGTACCACAGCAAGTTGTACAAACCTGAGTAAAGAATAAAGTTTGTGATCAGAGCAACCAAGAAGAAAGGAGTGGTGATTGCCAAACAAATGAAGAAATCCAAATGCCAGATGTCTCACAGAGTGGCACTGAAGCTCTTGACGTAGGAAGTGGAGAAACAGAAACTCAAGCTGAAGTAACAGTTGAAATCCCCACAGAATAACAAGAAGATCCAGAAGAAGGAAGATGTTCTGAATCAAGGACAAGGAGAGACGCACACAATGCTTAGTGGCCAATATATATATATATATATATATAATCGAAAGAAGTTGAAATCAAGTGTGCTAGTTGGATCTATACCACCAACAATTGATGAGGAAATAGAATCAAGAAGTATAAGTGATACATAATATTAATACACTCTCAGAAGATCTAAAAGAGGTAGAGTACCTTGTCAAAAATATTCAGCACCTGAACTGACATACTGTGTGACACAAGTGCTAAACATCCCAATGTCAGAATTGCTTGACTGGAATGAAGAGTTGCTTAAACCTCTTTGAAATTGCTCTAAACATAAATCCAGTTATGATTAAACAATAAATGAACTGTTTGAAATAAAAAAATCACTAAAAGAAGACAAGAAGAGTACCTAGGCCTGAGAAGAAGAAGAGAAGGGATAACATTTTAGAAGAACACGGAGTAGGGTTAAGGAAGACTATGCAACGATTGTTGTAAATAAAGCCAACAGAAACTAACCCAAAGAAGATGATAATCAAGATTTGTTGCATTTTGAGATAAAGGCATTGACTTTGCTGTTACACCCATATTGCTTTTAAAATATATGATTTAAGATAAACATTTTTTCCCTGACCAGAAATAGATGCAAAATTATTATAGGGATTATATTTTCATTAACAGTTTTATTAGCAGTTGCAATACTATTATTATTATATTTTACACCAGAGAAATCTGTAGCTATTTCACTAACACAACATCTAGACCAGATATTATTGAAGATGAGCTAAAGGCTTGTTTTATGGATTAAATGAATGAAGATTATTCGAGGAAGGTTTACTTGAGATTAGTACAAGAATACACAAGATTTATGAAGCAAAGGACTGCTATGTATGCACACATATGCCCTTTTTACTTGATGAATAAGTATCATATCATCACATTCCTCTTTCCTATGATATATCATACAGTATATTACGTAGTTTAGTATACAGTCAGAGACATTTTAAATACTGTTTCTCTAACTTTGACATGGTGTTTTTTTGGAAGTTCCAATAATGAAAAGCATTAATTTACATCCACTAGCAAAATAGATGGAGACATCTGGGTATTACTTAGACCTTTTCTTCCTGTAAACCCTGTTAAGGCTTATGAGAATATCCTATCCTGCTTAATGAATTCACTAGAAAAAACTTTTATTTTAGTGTTAGAGAGGAGGAATGCTGAGTTTGCACAAAACATATAAAAAAGATGTCCTAAAGACTGTATGGAGAAGAAAAGAAGATTAGTTCAGGAAGAAAATGCCTGTTCCAACACTGAAATTAGATAAAAGATAAAGGGAAAATATGTGTGTTTAAAAGAAGAATTAATGGAGAAAAAGGCAGAAGAAGGAATAGCAATTGTGAGCATGAATTTCATTTATCAGGAGGAATATGGCACATTTTCAGTCGGATAATCCAACTATACCTTTATTTTATCGTGGAGAGAATGTTATTTGGGAGTGAATTTGCCACTTATGTTTGCTTTTTCCAAAATGAATCCTGTACGGAGTTTAGATGCATTAACAATGGCACCTGCACATAAATATTAAAGCAGTGTAAATAAGGGAACACAACTAGTAGGAGATATATTTGGAGCAATTACAAGCAGTCGGAGTCTTCTTAAATGATTAGAAGATTAGAAAGGTTTCAAAATAGAATACGAATTAACAACAGGTACTTCTGGAGCTTTAGTAGTTGAAAACACAGAAATAGTAGCAAGTAGATCAATGGTACTTCCAAACAGTTATGCTTTAGATATTTTACTCACAGAAAAGGTAGGAGCCTGCAAGATGTTGAAAATTGAGAATAATTGTACTTACATACAAGAGCAAAAGATTTCTAGACTATGCAAAGAATATTTCTGAATTAAAGCTTGATTTAGAACCCTTAGAGACTACCAGCATACTACAAAGCTTTGCTAAACAAATTTCTTCTATAGGCAACTGGAGGGAGCAGCAGGAGGAGGAATCCTCAAATGTATCTTAGTTCATATACTAATAGTAGTTGGTTGTTTTCTGTCTACACTGGCAGTTTATTAGACTATAAAGATGCTGCTAATAACGGGATAAAAAAGAGAACTGAATAAATGAATGAAGACAGATTTAGAATTAACTGATTGTATCAACAAAAATTATAACAGACTAAAAGAAAGAGAAAATCTTAAAAGGTAAAGGCGAGATTCATCAAACGATAAGAGTATACTCTGAATACGTCTGTGAATGAAATTTTGTAAAGGTGACAAACCATCAAATGAGGGAATTGAGAAACAGTCTGTTATATGACTAAAAAGATTAAATTAATAACCTGTACAAAAGTATTTTTTAGTCTCTAACTAAACACTGCATTTAAACTTGAGTTTTGTATTTGAAGCTTGTACAACGACATGTACTTGGCCAAGCTTTTGACAAGGTCAAATTCCTATATCTTTCCTTTCTTCCTTCTTTCCCCCTTCATTAGTTTTGGCCTGTGGCATAGTCATAAGTATAACATTTTATGATGCAAATGTTCCATGGTGTTATACCTGCATCCTTGGCACAGTTTCTCCTAACATTTTGCCCTGTGACCTCCTATTTTCTAACTTCAATGTTTCTGAATTTAAGGATTCTGGGCACTTTACTACTTCACCTACTACAGTAATCTTTCACACATGTCTCAGGCCTGCCACTGCAGAGTCAGTGTGTACAGTTTTAAACTGCTATTTTGACCTGGCAGGTATACCCACTTGCCAGGCCCAAACCTTCCTTTTTATTAAATGTAAGTCACCCTCAAGGTAGGCCCTAGTTAGCCCCAATGGTAGGGTGCAGTATGTTGAAAAGGTTCGACACATACTTTTATGTTTAACATGTCTAGACAGTGACAAATTCTGAAATGTGTTTTTCAATATTTCAAGGACTATTTCTCCAATAGGATAGCATTGGGATTACCTTAAAACATCTAAAACATCTTTTAAGTGTAATTTCGCATTGGGAAAACTTAGAAATTTGGAGTTTGGTGTCTCTGGACTCACAATTTAAAATCACAACTTATGATGAAGTTGTTTATTTTAATTGTAAGTCTGAAAATGCCACTTTTAGAAAGTTGGCATTTTCTTACTTTAACCATTCTGTGCCGCTGCCTGTCTCTGAATACACATGTGGATTTGTTAACAGCTGAGCTTTGTGGATTCCCTCTAGAAAGTCACTCACAAAGGGTGCTCGGGTTGTGACATTTGCATCACCAGGCTGATGGGCCTTCCTGGGCTAGATGGGTAGGAGGGGTTGACACTTAAATCTGAATAAGGCTGTGCCTCTCCTCACACAAAGGGCCGCATACCCACCTGTACAGTGTCTGGAGACAGGGAAGGTAAAGGACCTTGTGATTTCCAAAGGCCTCCTTTGAAGACTCCCCTACTTCAAAAGCTCATTTGGGTATAAGTACTGGACCCCAAACCACAGCATATCAGATCATTACTGGAACAAAGGACACTCTGCCAGGAAGACGGACTACTGTGCTGCCTGGAGGGACTGTCACTCCCAACTGCATTGCTGTGTTGCCCTACTGCTGATGCTGTAGGAGGGACTGCCACTTTGCTGCTAGCTTTGCTGTGTTGGCCTGCTGCCACTTGCCTCCAGTGAGAAAGGCTGGATTTGCTCTCTACATTCTTGAATCCAAGAATCTCTAAGGGTTTGCTGGGTTGCCCCCTGTTCTCCAGCAGCCTCCGGGAAATCAAAAACCTGCTTGCAACTCTCCTGGTGCTGCTGGATTATGCCATCTGTGAGTCCTACCCATGTCTGAGGTGCCCCTTCCAGTTCTGGGCCTCAGAAGTGGGTTCTGCAGCTAAAGTCTTAAAAAATCAATGCATTGTTCCGAGTGTGGCAGAAAAATCGGCGCATCATATCCCCAACAGCGAGAGAGTGGCTGCCCCTTGATGACAGATTCACAGCCGTGCTGCCCAACGATGACGCTCTGTGTAGCCCAGCGATGCTGCATCGCCTTCACTTCCACAGAGCCTGATGACCACCCAGTGCCCCGAGTTTGGGGAAAATACAAACGCATTGTGTCCTCACTGTCGGTGTATTGCTTTATCAAAGGTACTGTTCAGCGGACCCTGGTTCTGTAGCCGGCTTACCCTCCATCGCAGCCAGCCTAGATTTTGGATCTGCACTGGACCTCCGCGATCTCCTGTAACCTTTTGACCGCTAGTGACTTCTAAGCACTGTTTTGAAATATAATCTTTAAAAACTAATGTCTCGACTTCTACTAATTTGATTTTTGTAGTTTTGGCCTTGTTTTAATCAGATAAATATTATTTATTGATCTGACCTGGTGTTGAGTCCTTTTGTGGTGTTATTCGCTGTTACTGTAATTAATTGTTGCACAAATACTTTACACATTCCCTCTTAATTATTCCTGAGTGCTCTGTGCCAAACTACTAGAGGGTGAGCCCAGGTTAATATAGGGTGTGTATCTGACTTACCTTGACTATGACTGTGGTCCCTACTTGGACAGGGTGTAAACCTCTGCGAATTAGAGACCCAATTTCTAACATTGGTGATGAGTGGTGAGGATAGGACTTGTATTTGTGCTGTCTCTTACAGTAATATGAGGAGACTGAGGAACAGCTGGACATGGAAGATGACTTGGACCAGGGTCTGAGCGGAGGCCTTGGGCTGCTATCTGTGGGGGAGGTGAGCAACTTATTCCTAGGAATGAGGGCCCATTTGAGGGCAGGGATCAATATGTCATCTAAGGGCTTGTTGTGAAAGGAGCTGGAGGACAGGAGGGAGGAGAGAAAGTTAAAGGTAGAGCTGGCCAAGCTCCAATTGAGGAAGGAGAATGCCTTGGAGGAAAGGAAACAGGCCTTGGAGGAGAACAGATTGGACATGGAGATAGAAGAAAGCCAAAAGAGACTGGCTATTGAAGAGAATAAGTTGATGTTGGCTCAGGAGTTCAGCCTGAAGGAGCTGGACTTCAAGGTCAGGCAGGTGGAGTCCAGCAAGGATAGTGGTTCTTTCTTCTATGAATACTAGGGTCCATATCACCAAAAATCTGTTGTCCGATTTTGTGGTGAGAGACAACATAGATGGATGGTTTGAGACCTATGAGATTTCCCTACAAATGCACAAGGTTCCTACATCAGATTGTGGGGTTGGTTTGTGGAGGCACATCCCCGAGAAATGCTATTTTGGCCTTGTCAGGGAATAACAAGACAAGATATCCCCCCATAAAGGAGGCAGTTATCAGGAAGTTGACCGCAGACAACTACAGGCAGAAATTTAGGGATAGTCAAAAGGTTTCCCAACAGATCTGGGTGGATTGTGGGGATTTTTTTTGCAAGGCACTGGGGACAAAAAAAGTAAGAAGTTCTCCAAAACATCCCCAAACTAGTTCTATGGGATGGAGTTCCTCTCACCCGTCTGAGAAAAAGAAAAAGTAGTTCCATGAGATCAAGTCTGCATGGAAGGCCCCCGTGAAGTGCTTTGGATGTCATAAGGTAGGACACTAAAAGGGAGACAGGAAGTGTCCAAAGTGGGCACAGCCCCCCACTGGTGGACAGTTACTGGGGCTGGCTAGCGTAGCACTTGGGGAGGAGATGTTGCAAGATAGTGTTGGGGAGAAAGTGCAGTTTACTCTAGTGTCCCTGGATGATGGAGAGGTTTTCCAGAAAAACAACTTGCCTGATAATACTAAAAAACATAGCCAGTGGGTGTCCATCAATAAGCAGAAGGTAGAGGTTCTGAGGGACAAAGGAGCCAGCATGACAACCATCAGGTGTCATCTGGTGTCTTCACAGCAGGTAGTCACTTGACACCTTCCACCAAGTTGTTGCTGCTGACAGCTGTGAGAGCCACTACACACCAGTTCTTGTTGCCTTTGAGTTGGGGTTTGTCTCAGGTTCCTTGAGAGTAGCTGAGAGTCTGTCCATGTCTGTAGATTGTCTGCTTGGCAACAACTCGGAGCACACCATCTGGAAAGAGGTGGAGCTCTGGTAATACTTGCAGATAATGGGGTTACCTGAGTGGGTGCGCCTGACCACACAGTCTATGGCAGCTCACGAGAGTGGTCACAAGGACCTGAAGCCTGAAACTATGGCCCAGGGTACTCCGAAAAAGAGGAAGAGCAAGGGGCATGGGAAATCCACTCTTGAGATTCCCTCCATCGGGATAAGGCTGACTTTGAGAAGGGCATCTCAGTACCTACTGGGGAAGACATAGCCAGACTGGGGAACCTGCCTGAGCTGTCCACTGGTGGAGCACACTATCCCACACAGTTCAGATTGAAGAGGACTCACATACATGAAAGCCTCACGCATGAAAGGTTTTAGCGCTTGCAAACCCTCCAAATCAGTACATTTTCAGAAAATAAACATAATTTATCTGCTTGTCATTGTAAGCTATAAAATGAAGCAGAAGAAAGAAAAGTAACATCTGTTTTCACTGCTTTAAACAGTTGCTTCAATTCTGATCCATGACCTGACCTGCTTTTCACCTTGGCTGCTGGATCTAGCAAAAGACATTGTGACATCAGATATTGAATATTATAAGTTATTACAGTCTTTATAATTGGCAACTTGGTGTGCACAAGTCACCGATTATAAAGGAATCAGAGGCTGCCGTTTATACAGGGATTAGAGAGAAACCATGTCATATAAAGATATGAATGTATGCAGGTATTGCAGAATCCCATGTATTATAACCTAATAATGTATGGCATGGAGTACTTTATCCCTTATATAATAATGAAAAAAGTGACTCACTTTTATGCTTGGATTGCAGGCACACATGTGTTATACCACCTATCATAACCATTGAAGCAAGCGAGTTACTTTCTTGATTCCAAATCATTAAAGGTGTGAATAGTTGTACGTAAAGATAGATATGGGAGGTAGGTATTTCATGGTGGTGGCCAGGGGATAAGAAAGACATATGTGTTGGTTATCTGGTGTGCTTCAAACACGGATCAAGTTTTCTTTCCACAAATACCCCCAAGAGTTCATAGAAATGGTTTAATGAACACAGCATTTGGTAGTGATGTTATATGGTACACATTTTATATTTCTTCTCCCTTCAATTTTTCGTTTATCATCATTAGATTACTAAGTTTCTCGTTGTGTAGCACAATGCAAAATTGATTGTGAACATGAGCTAATAGCTTTATGGGACCACGCCCCTTAGACCTGAAAACATCCTTAGTAAAGGAAGCTAAAATCCTGGTAGCAGCAGCTTTCATGCTGGATTATGGAAGGAGAAAGAATAGCAATCATTTCTTTCTAATGAGATAATTGAGTAAAAACATTAACCTAACTAGTGACACTCTAATTCGATGCTGGCTCCTGCCTTTATCTTTTCCTCAAAGGTGTATTTCTCTCGAAAGAATGCATCGTGGAGAGGATTACTCTCTTTGATGTTAAATCATCTGCTCCGAAGCAGGAATCCTCTATCCTGGACAAGGTTTTTTGCAAAGAGCAGGTACAGAAAAGGATCACTGTGCTTATCGAATGCGGGGTGGTTCTGTGAGAAGTGGGTCTCTGTGGAGAGTTTTGTAAGAAAGGGTCAGATAAGGAGGAGAAGAGAAAGTGTGAAATGGGCGAGAGTAGTGGGTATCGACTCGAGTAAGAAAATAAGAGAGAAAATGCAATGTGGGGGATTATATGTGGGAAGGGAAAGGATATGTAGAAATGGAAATTATATATTTTTCTCATCTTTTAATTATGCTTCTGAAAGCCACTTACCCTCTTACACCGTTCTTCCCCTCGTTTCCCCATGGGATGGTGGTGTGGCCCTCTCTCTTACTTGGCCACTATTTGTGTCCTCTCCTCCTAGCCCTGACTATTTTCTCCCCTTTTAACATTGTTTTTCTCTGCTCTTTTTTTCAATGCCGTGATCCCCTGATTCGTGTCTTTCTGGCCAGACTACAATTGCCTATTTTCCCCCTTTTCAATCATTGTGTATTTATTTTTGTATTACTTTCTTAGAATTTTTCTTTAGACATTGTAAACGTTTTTGTATATCCTCATGCCAGATTGAGGGTTCAAGCCATGACCCAGTGCACCTTTCTTAATGAAAAACATTACATTTTTGTTGTCAGCTTGGAATTCTTCCTATCGGGGTTTTGTTATAAGGAGATAGCGCTGCAGTGAAACTGTTATTGAGAGAGAATGAAGGTGTAGTGAGTTGATTATGTCAGGGAGAAGCAGGGGTTTTGTGGGGGAGCTTATGTTTGAGAGAGGGTGTAGTGAAATTCTGCTGGAGAGCATTCATGACATACATAGTGCAGCAAAAGAAGATTATACCAGGAGGAGGATGCGATGATGGAGAGATTGATATTAGGAAATGTAGAAACAAGAAAGGCATGTACTTACTTACATACTTGCGGGGCAGTGCAAATACGGAGAGGCCAGTTTCACAAAGATTTTGCTGTGACTTACTCATTGTTTAAGGGGTGTGTGTGAGAGAGAGAGAAAGAGAGAGCGAGAGACTGTGTGTATGCGTGTGGGTGTGTGTATATATATATATATATATATATATATATATAAAAAGAGAGAGAGAGAGAGAGAGAGAGAGAGGGGCACGAAAAAGGAATAGACAGGGAGCACGGGAAGAAGAACATTTTCCACGCTCCCGCCGTAGGCTTTGAAGGTTTCATGCTGTCTGCCAGCACATTTAGCAATAGCAGAGATTGCTTCTGAGTGTCTGGCACAGTGTCACTGTTATGATGCAGCTGACCCAAGGTTAAACGCTATGCTTCCTCCCTTTCTTCTGCCAGACTCTTCAGTTGTGCTGCTGGCATTAGTTTTCTTGATAAGTGTAATTCTTGCCCTTTGGCCTCTCTCTCCATTTCTCCACCTCTTTGACATGAAGAAAATCCTCTATATCCTGGCATTGATTCTCAGACTGGGTGGGCCTTCTCTGCAATGGCTGGGTCATAGGACAGCTACGGAATAAAAGCCAGGATTTACCGCGAAGCATAGTTCAACAATTGGCCCTAAATCACTATCCATCAATGTACAATCTAGGTCACAAATACATTTCCTGAGGAACCTTCCCATTATGGTCCAAAGTGCTTGAAAGAAACTGTAAATCAGAAGTTGTCCTGCTTCTACACAGAACGAAAAACCGTGCATGCAAAAGGGTAAATGACATTATGATAAAAACATCAGAGGGACAAACAATGGCCCAGATTTACAAAAATCCGGCGCATCAGGGCTGATGTACTAGATTTCTTGCGCCCCCACGCAACCTATCGACACCATGTGTGCGCAAATTTACAATACGGTGCACTATGGCGCACATTAGACCAATAGCATCAACATTTTTGCCGCTATTGTAGCGCTTTGACTCTAGTGCAGCAAAGTGCAAGGAGGCCCATTGACTTAAATGGGTCTGTCGTTCTAACATCTGTTTAGAACAGGCGTTAAGAAATTCTGAGAAAAATGGTGCAATGAAATCTTGTAGATTTCTTTGCGCCATTTTTGTGGGCCTCCTAATGCTGAAACTACCCCCCTTATATACATTGTACCTGGTGCAGGCGTAATGTGGCGCAAGGGGTGGCAAATTTACTTTGTAAATATAGCACTGCCATTTTTGCTTCGTTGAGCCACATTAGCGCAAAAAACAAATGCTAATGTGGCACAAGGTAGCTCTAGGGCCTTGGAAATCTGGCCCTATTTGTTTGTTACGACTCTGTCGTCCCACTTCTAAGGGGGCGCTATAAGGGGACTGTAGGAAGCCTGGGAATCACCTTAAACACTTATCTAGAGTCCTTTGCTGACTCCTGTTTGTTTCTGTTTTCGCCATGGTATACTTTTGTTGTATTACATTTGCCTCCTGGGACTGCAAATCCCATAATGCACAGCCTGGTAGTCAGGAAAGCCTGGATTCTGTTTCCCATTGTTTTCTATGGGAGAAGTCCAGTTGCTCCTTTTCACCGGATCCTCTCCTCCAGGACTTGCAAGTGTCTGAAACTACACACACCTGAGACCTCTCCTGTGCAGCCCAGCTTGGAACTGCTTATAAGCAGTCATATCCTCAAGATCCCCGTTGTGCATTGGAGTTCGATTCCTTTGTGTTACAAACCCTTTATCAGATGGTGTTCCAGTCTTGTTCCTGTTCCTGTTCTGTTCCAGCTTGAACCTGTTTCCTGTTTCTCTGTCCTGCTCCTGATTGTTCCAGTGTCTGCTCCCTATCTCTTAGCCTTGTACTTGTTTGTTTCTTCCAGAGCCTGCTCCCTGTTTCTCTGTCTTGCTCCTGCCTTGTTTCAGCCTGAACCTGCTTTCTGTTTGCCAGTCCTGTTTTCTGCTTATTCCTACACACCCTGTATTCCAGCCCTGTCCTTGCCTGTTCCAGCCAGAGCCTGCTCTCAGTTTCCCAGTCCTATCTCTGTTTGTTCCAGCCAGAAGTTTGCGCCCTGTTTTCAAGTCCTAGTCCTGGCTTTGCTTCAGCCTGAGCCTGTTCCCAGTTCGTGCCTCTGCCTCTTAGTTTGTTCCCTTCTGTTTCTGTTTCCTCTCGGTATTTGTGTCTGGTAAGTATTCTATCAGTCTTCACCAGTGTATAAGTGTCCTGCTTTGTACTGGGGTTGGCTCCTGGGTCCCAGGAGGCAATTCCAGCCCCCCTCCTTGTCTAGTGTTATACGTTGTCTTTCGTGCCTAACAGTAACAGTGTGCTATTGCTGTTATTCCAGGAATCGCCACTGTGTTTCCAGCTGGACCCACAAGAGCTTGTTGCATGTATGTAAGTACTATCCTTGTTTGAGCTCTAGGGTCCAGAGACAGAATCACTTCTGCTGCCTCCTTCTATGGGGCTGGCAGGGGGACTATCTGTAAGAGCAAAGTGCACGGAGGCATTGATATCCCCTGTCACTGTGGGAGGTTCTACGCCTACTCTGTGTACAACCCCAGCATGTTTGACCATTAGTAATCCATTTCCTGTTTGTTCACACAAGAGTTGCTCTTCTTTTACTTTCCTGTTTCCTGTGCCTGTCCATAGCTGTCCTTTCCATGTATGCCTTTAGCTGCTCTTCTGCCCCAGTACACTACCTCTTTAGGATATTCGGTCACCTCAAGGGGTGTCCCAACCAGAGTCCTGATCAGACCCGCCCGAAACCGTGACAGTGTTCTCTTAAGAGTTATGTTAGGCGATGTTAAGTATACTTTTAAATCATGCATAGTCCACAGGAGCATAACCAGCTGTGAAAGGGCATGCTGGGCAGAGGTGTCTAGTGGGGTGCAAAAGCTGATGCAGCTGTTCAGGTGGGTGGGGAGTGTGGATTGTGAAGTGCTTTGTAGGTTTGTGTGAGTAACTGAAACAGTGCACGCTTGTGTATGGGAAACAGTGGAGGTCTTTTTGATGAGTTGAGATGTGGGTGCATGGAGGAAGATTGAGTGTGAGTCTATCTCCTGTTTTCTGAACGATCTGGACTCACTTGTTTGGGTGAAGGCTCCCATGTGGAGTGTGTTTCCATAGTCCAGCCTGCTGATAATGATTGCATGAATGATTGTACTAAGTTGTTGAGAAGAAGCCACCAGAAGGTTTTCCTGAGAGTCTTGAAGGTGTGGAAGAAGGAACGGGCAGTCAACTTCACTTTACTGGACATTGATAGTTTGCTGTCAACCATGATTTCCAGGTTCCTGGCTTGGCTTCACGGGGTGGGTGGGAGCCCCAGTTAGGATACCTAGCAGTCTGAGGACCAAAGTGACAAGCCCTTCCCGAAGAGTACTACTTCCATCTTATTCGAGTTGAGTTTAAGGCAGTTGAATTTCCACCAATGGGGTAGTTCTGATATGCACTTGGTGAACTTTGCATGGGTGGCACAGTCCTTCTCTGTGAAGAAAATTTCCTTTGAGTTGTTGATCGTAGTGTCTACATGCTCTGACAGTGGTGTGTGTTTGATGGCTTTCAATTGCTGGTGTTAATTGCCAAAGGGTTGATTTATAGGTTTGTTCGTTGGTGTTATCGTTGTTGGTGTTCAAGCTGCTTGCAGTGGCTTTTTTTTGTATTGGAGGTCATTGTCGTACCAGCTTGCTTGCAGTTTGGCCCTTCTGGTCATCGTGATTATGAGAGGTGTCAAGACATCTGCGTAAGAGGTGATGCAGTGGTTTAATTTGTTGATAGAATGGGCAAGTTGCAACAGGTGGTGTTTTCGTAGTTCTGAGGAACAGGCTTTACCAAATATGGTGTTCTGTTTGTGGTGAGTGGTCTTCTTGACAGTACAGCTCTTTGTGGGTGGTTGAAGTGTAGTTCAAAGTGGACAAGTGCAGCGCTGGTCCAGGTAAGGTGGGCGGGCTTGTCCATTTAGTTATCCCCAAAGTTAGTGAAGATGGGGGTCTAGCAAATATCCTGCTATGTTGGGGGGATCCTTCATCTTTTTATTGAGACCAAGTATGTTCATGTTGGCCCAGAGATTGGTGGTGTTTGGGTTGGTGAGGTCCTCCAGGTAAAAATTCAGGTTGATGAGCAGGATGAAGTAGTTGAATATGAGAACAAGAGGGGAGATGATGTCTGTGTGGGAAATTCTGAATTTGGCACTTGGTCTTGGTGGTTTACAGAGTAGGGCTTCTCCTCTGGTGTTGTTGTTTGAGGTGCTGAATTTCAATGCCAGGTGTTAAAGAATGTCACAGGAGTCATATTCAGTGAAGGAGTAATGGCTGTGTTCTTTGAAGCTAATTGCAATGCCTCCTTTGGGTTTGCTGGGCTTGTCCTGCTTAGTGTTCTTCTATCAGGGGGTTAGGTGTCATAATATCGGTGGCTGATGTAAGTTTTTGCTAGGTTCTTTGTCAGAGACTAGGTCCGTGGAGTTGTATAGGAGATTTGACATTTTGATGGATTATTTGGTGAGAGAGCGGGTGTTCAGTAGTACCTAGGCTATTGGTTGGGGGTGCATATCTGTATTGCTGGGTGCAGGAGTGCGAATGCAGGGAGGGAGAGGGTGATGCTGGCAGGAGAATCCACCTTCTGTGTTGGTCAGAGCAGTCACACAGTACCATGAGGTGGAGGCATCCTGGGTTTGGGTCAAGGAGAGATGTGTTGAGATAGTGACTTAGGCTATACTCGGGTGGCAAAGGACCGGTGGTCTTGGTGCTAAGCATGAGCCAGGCATGAATGGGTGCAGACTGGCTTGCCTTTGACCTGTGCTGTGGCCAGCCTTAAAAGTGTGTGGGAGAATATTGTAGGGTGGTGGTCAGGCTGGGTGGGGCCAGAGCAAGTGACTGCAAAGATGCAAAGATGTGAAAGGCAGTAGGGGAAGGAACAGGTGAGTGAGGGGGCACGGGGGGCACCAAGGCAGGAAAGTAGCGAAGATGGCAAAGGGACACAAGAAAAAGTGGGGCAAAAAGGAGCAAAGAAAGCTTAAAAAGTGGTAAAAAGAGTTAAAAGAGAGGTCCTAAGTGTGGTTCAGAGAGAGTGCAAGAATGGACAGAGTAAGAATAGTGGAGCAAATGGAGTGAGAGAACGAGAAAAAGAGCAAGATTAAATTATGTAAACACTCCTTAATCTTTATGCTGCTTACATTCCCATTTTACATTTTTTTCCATGCCCCTCCTGACAATTCAATAAAATGTGCACTATTACTATTCCCTATAGGTGTCTTCCTCCAATGAATTCTAATAATCACAACTGGTGCTTTATTCTTCAAGGCACAAATTTTACTAGAAACTTTGAAATTGCACATGCTCAATTCTATGACATGTTTGTAGTTTTAATTTCAAATAATTTATTAAATGTTACTCTATTTTTATAAATTGTTGTGGATTTTCCTTGCATTGTGTATTTGTTACTGTTTGAATTACTACATAAATACTTTACACATTTCCTCTAAGTTAAGCCTGACTGCTTTTGTGCCAAGCTACTATAGGGTTAAGCACAGGTACAGGTTAATATGAGATTTGCTTGTGATTTCACCTAACAGAAATGGTGGTTACTGCATGAGTAATGTTTCCCCTCAACCAGTAATCCACTTTTCTACACTGGCCTGTAAGGAATTCAAACCATTGTCCCAAAACTAGGTACTATATCTTTTCTGTGGGAAAAAGCCTGCAAAAATGTTCGCTTAGAGGAGCAGTTAGGACATTTGGCCCTCAAACAATGCCCTTCTATGAATATATTTTATTTGACCCACTTTAGACTTAGCACTCTGCACATTGTGGTAGCCTAACCTTATCAGGACACTTGGTTTCAAACCTTTCCACCCAGCGACCACACCTCCAAGAAAACCTTGCACACCTCATGTTCTTTTGCAGTTTTTATGTCCGTCCCACACTGCAATAGGTATTGGTGCGTACTTAAGGGTCTAGTTCATACAAAGCATGTTTACAACGTCACCAGCTTCTGGCTTCAGAGTATTGCTGCTCAGTTGTCATATGTAATGTTCTACAAGCCCTTAGAATCAGAAAAGCTGGGAAATAAATTTAACTGGGAGAAACATGATTTTTTAACTTTGTGTTTGAGTTTCTGCCTCTCCTTATGCCTCTTGTTCTCTGTACTGAACGTTTATATTCTTGATTTAATCAGAGCTTCCTTTTCCCAACCACATATTCCCTAACCAACTTTAGTATTTCATGATTATACTATAAATGTCGTTTTACAAATTGTTTTGTATCCTGTGATTTTTATTACCTATGTATCTGTATGTTGGTTTGACTGACTGACTGATTAGAAGCTACACTAGCTATGATATCGCCTGCACAGTAAACATACTGTACTGCTTCAGGGCAGACATTGAACTCAGAATGGTCCAAAGATGTTCAGAGCTACAGGTAAAATAAAGTATTTTCCTCCTATAGTAATTACAATATACCGAAAAAACCCGAGCACTGATCCAGACGGAGAACCTCCCCTTTCAAATGGTACCTTTCCCAAGCAAAGATCCACCATCTAGACACCAGGGATAGGAAGCAGCCCCTTGGGCAAGGGCTTTTGCTCTCCTATTATTTATATTTTGGGAATAATGCAGCCTATCTGGAGAAAAAACACCTGATCTGCCTTGGGGGGGGAGGCGGCAGAATGCACAGTAGGTGGTAGGGACTACTTTTGTTCATATTGAAGGGGTGGGGGGTTGCCCAAAAATAGGCATGCCAATGCCCACCCCAGTTTAAATAAATGGGTGCAGGCTTTCTGCCCCTGGGGAGCAGATGGTTGAGATTACCCCTTGTCTGTCCCCTGGGGGGAGGGGTGGGGAGTAAACCAGAAATCCCACTAGACACCAGGGATTGTTTATTTAAAAAAAAAAAAAAGACTAGTGAGGGCTGACCACTATGGGCATAGCCTTGCCACCACCCATAATAAATGGGACTCAGGTCTTTCTGCCCCCCTGGAGGTAGAAGGGGGACAAAACCCCTGCTCTGCCCCCCAGTGGGGGCAGAAAGCCAACTAGTCACCAGGGATTTTATTTATTTAAGACAAGTCTAGCGGTGGGAACTGCCCAAATTGGGACAATTTCCACACACCCCAGGGGCAGATGAGGTAATTACCCCTGATCTGCCCCCTGGGGGGCAGATGCCCACTAGGCACCAGGCAATAGTTTCTTTTTAAAAAGAGGGGTGGGGGCTACCCACCTCTATGGGGATAGTTATGTACCCACCCTAACTGAAGGCGGGCAGTAGTCTTTCTTCTCTCTCATGGACTAAAGCATCTCATCCCAATGATAAGCAACAGAACATTTGACTCTTTTGGGTGTTGATTTAATTTATGGGCCAGGAGAGCTTGGCTAACTCCATGTAATGTCAAACTTGCAATGGTGAACGGCTGCACTTTTTGGGCTTGGGTAGGCTGCCACCGGGAAACACCTGCCAGGATCTTCTGAAATCTAGACCAATGGGGGGAGTCAAGGGTGGTGTGCTTCACATGCACCCCACATTATTTTCTTTCCCATAATGCCCTGCGAAACTCCAGCTTTACCTGAAGTCACACATTTTCCCTAGATTTCTGTGATGGAAACTTCCAGAATACACAGGAATCTGCAAAATTTCTACCATCCGGCATTACCCTACCTCTGCCGATAAAAACTGTGCTCCACTTGAGTGGCTTGGCTGGCTGAGGAAAAGTTTGAGGTTTGCAGGGTTGTGAAAACTTAAAGTTATCCATGCAAGTCACACCATCCTTGATTCCCCTAGGTGTCTCATTTTTAAAAATGTACAGGTTGGCTAGATTTCCCTAGGAGCCGACTGAGCTGAGATCCAAAACCTAAAGATGCCTACATCAGAAAAAGAGGGTCAGTTTTCAGTGGAAAAATGTGATGTGTCCACGTTCCATTTTGGACTGTTTCCTGTCGTTGACACTAGGCCAACCCACACAAGTGAGGTACTATTTTTATCAAGAGACATAGAAGAATGCTGCTTTGAAGGACATTTGTGACCCACCCCCCCCAGATTCCAGAATGTTTCTTTACAGAAATGTGAAAAAAGTGTGGTTTTGGTCACAGTTTGACGTTTGCAAGATATTCTGGGTAAAAAAAATAAACGGTGAGAACCACACAAGTCAACCCACACTGGATACCCCTAGGTGTCTAGTTTTAAAAAACGCACAGGTTGGCTAGGTTTCTCTAGGTGCCAACTGAGCTACGGGCCAAAATCTAGAGCTACCCACATCGGTAAAAGAGGGTCAGATTTCAGTAGAAAAATGTTACATGTTGTGTATGGCAGCATTTCAGTTTGGGGGCTCTAGATCTACCCACACAAGTGAGGAACCATTTTTATCTGGAGACTTGGAGGAATGCTGGTTGGAAGAGAATTTGTGACTCCCCCCAGAATCCTGAACTTTCCATCATAGAAATGTGAGGAGGAAAATGTGTTTTTGTAGACAAAGTTTGAGGTTTGCAAGAGATTTTGGGTAAAAATACCCGGTGAGACAAATGTAAGTCAGCCCACGCTGGATATCCCTCGGTATCTAGTTTCCAAAAATATACAGGCTAGCTAGGCTTCCCTAGGTGGATGCTGAGCGAGGGTCCAAAATTTAGAGTTACTCACATTGGGTGAAAAGATGTTTTAAGTGGACAAATGTGATGAATCCATGTTGCATTTTGGGGTGTTTCCTGTCGCAGGCACTAGGTCTACCCACACAGTTAGGTTCCATTTTTAGTGAGAGACTTGTGGGAGCATAGAATAGTAGAACTTTTGTCATCACCAATTCGATTTTGCTGCATTTGTGCCTTTCAATTTTAAGCCAATGTATAAGAAAGATGACATTTTGAAAAATACCCTCAAAGTCATGCGCAAGTACGGGTGCCCACAAATTCAGAGATGTAAAAATAACCACTGCTTCTAAACTCTACATCGCGTGCCCATATCAGAAATACATAGGTTTCCTTGATACTCATTTTTCATTCTGCCTATTTTGCTATTAGAATTGATCTACACTTGGTACTCAATGAAAAATCATTGTACGGTGCTCAGTTGATGGCCCTGGGTACCTTGGAACCTACAAACCCTGTATAGCCCCACAACCAGAATGGTCTAGCTGACGTAATGGTATATTGCTTTTGTCAATCGGCCATTGTGACAAAATGTTACAGATGAAAATGTCAACAAATGCCTATTTTTCCTTATTCGATTTCAATATTTCTTTATTTCAACAATTATTTTCCTGGGGAAAGTCTTAAGCGATCTACAAATGTGACCCATTGCTGAATTCATATTTTTGTTTACTTTTCAGGAATGTATAGCTTTTCTGGATCACTCATCGGTTTCATACTGTTTACCAACACAACTGAAAGAAGAATGAACGCACACAAAATAGGACAAATAGAAAAATGCCAAAACTGCAGTACAAATTTAGTTTTTGGATTCAGCTCTGCATGTTTCTGAAAACTGGGAATATGGTGACTTTAGTACAACAAACCATTCATGGATGCCATTTTTAGGAGAAAAAATAGACACTTATCTGGAGCACTTTTCCTTATTTTTCTCTAAAAACTAACATTTTTGCTATATTTTGCCTATTATCTCAGTTCCCTCAAGGGGAATCCTCAAACCTTAGGCACCTTTAGAATCCCTAGGATGTTTGGGAAAAAATCATGCCAATTTGGCATGACTAGCTTATGTGTACAAAAGTTATGAAGGCCTATGTGCGAAGTATCCCAAATAGCCAAAAAAGGCTTGGCACTTGGGGGGAGGAAGTCTTTGGAGGGAAAGCGTTAACCTTTGAAACATTTGTGCTGGAGCCTCTGTTTTTTAGAGAAGATCAACATTTTAACTGCCCATCAACATCTCCAGCGTCTCTGCTCTTCCCCAATGTGTCTCTTAGTTTTCCAAATGAAGCCTCATATTAGAGCAACATCTTTTACAAACAGCTGTGCTTCTTCTACATTTCCTTAATGTTTCTCTCATTGTCCCCAGTGCATCTCTCATTTTCTTTTCTCTGTCTCCTCCTACCCAATGTGTCTCTGAGCTTATTCTTTATTACTGTCCATTCATGAGGAATTTAAGATGCAAATCATCAATGCCTATGTAATTCCCCATTTTTCATAGGGGAACTCAGAATAGGAGGTATTTACCTGACCCATCAAAATAACTCATTCTATGGTGGAACCACTGACCAGGTGTGGTAAATAACTCAACCCTCTGTGTGGCACCCATAATCGAGGCCGGTTTGTCTAGTTGAGCACTGAGTGGTGAAAACTGTTTGCTGACTTCAAATCATGTGCATATGCAGAGGAGTGTACACGTTTTTAGTTTTAGCACCCATGTTATCAAAAAACCTTCATTTGGAAAGTTGATTTCGACCCATATTGCTGAGTTTCCATAAAGCAAAGGGCAATAAGCATGTACCTGTTTATTATTTTTAGTATTCTTACAGGCCTAGTTATATATTCTTACAGGCCTAGTTATATATTCGTTGAGAAGTACAACAATTAAATATAATATTAAATACACGTATGTACTTTATCTTACCAAAACGTCTTTCATTTTCACCAATGTGTCTCTAACCTCTCTCCAGAGGTTTGTTTTAACTTCCACCAATTTGTTTCTCATTTTATCTCAATAATGCTTTCCTGCTCTCTTCTTCATTTCTAATGCCGGTTTATGCCCTGGATAGAAAATCATGTAGTTGTGGGCAAATCACTAACAGCCTAATTTAGATGCTGGTAGTCTTACCACCATGGCATGTCAGAGGCGTGCCTGAAAAGATCATCACATCGGTGGTCTCCCACCCGCCATATTTAGAAGTATTGCAGCTAAGTCAAAGACCGCCATGACAGAGTGTACTCTGTCGTGTCAGCTGCATCTCGCAGCAGACGCAGCAAACTCCAATGCTGACAATTAGCACTCTGTTACTGTCTCAATTGTGGTATTCCACCAAGTCTATTTAGATCCCATAGGGGTGCTGTTGGTGTGTCAGGCCTGTGACATCAGGTGTCTGCGGCAGGACCTGTTTAGTATAGTACCATGGCTGTGGTCATTGGTTGAAGGCTAGCAGCCCACACCTGTTGCAAATTGGACAATTGTGAACACCTGCAAAGCACACCATAAAACACACTCCATTTCAGACTATGATCCTTTGCCATTCCATTGCAGAAAGCCAGACAGCCAGCCAAATCCACAACATAAGAGACAGTTCTTTTTTATCCTGTTTACCTCCCCCTCTGTGTTTTGTTATCACTTTTTTTTTATAGTACCCTTCCTATTTTTGAGTATTAGTTTTGTGAAGAATAATTTCACAATGGCAGGCAAAAGAAATCACTTTTTCACAGGGGGAGAATTGTCTGTCATGGTGGAAGAAATCTTTAGATTAGAGCCACAATTGTTTGTAGCACAAGTCCAAAATACTACCATTACCCAGAAAAGGCAAATGTGGTCCAGAATAGTTGACAGTATTAATGCAGTAGCAAACAAACTGCACACCCAAGAGGAGATTAGGAAGAGGTGGAATGATCTGTTTGGAAAGGTTCATTCGCTGGCCTCCAAGCATCACCTGGAGAACCAGAGGACTGGTGGTGGTTCTCCTCACCCCCATTACAACTCTTTCCCAGGGAGGAGATGTTCTTGCAAATCCTCAATCCTGAGGGCTTGGCTGGAATCCTTGGTGGTGTGTAGACTGGTAAGTCAGAACTATGTATGTCTTCCTAATCAATAATGGAGTCTTGCCTTTAAGTTAGACCATTAGAATGCTGCAACAAGCTTAGCAACACAAATCTAGCGAGTTGTGACTAAGCAAAATATGTTTTTTTATACAAATTGCCAATAGCATGGGTGTAGCTCTACTCCTAACAGAATGCTAAATGGATAGCCAGATTGTGTAGTTCCCCCTTGATCACACCTTGAAAAAACTCTGCTCATTACTGTCTTTCAATGTATGTTGTTGTCCTTCCGAAAACAGGTCAAAAACTACATCCATTTCACAGGAGAGTACGGTGTCCCTAAGTTGCATTGTTTCCCAGGCACATGATATCCATATGTGTGTACCAGTTGCAGATGTATTTTCATATCTAATGCAGTCATTGAAAGTGATGTGTGGAAGTTATTTTTCAAAGTAGTTTCCATTGTGTCAACTGATGACTACAACTACCATGATGCTCTGTCAATGGATCTGACAATCAAAAGTGGAGTGTAATGTTGTAACACTGTCAATTACTTCAATATGCACACACATAAAAAAAACTGCTGCATTTGTCAGTCACCATGTCCTGTATAGTAATTAAATATCACCTCTTGCGCATTCCATCCATGTAGACACCTGATCATAGGTACATTAAATTGTTGAAAATCGTTACATAAGCCATTTTTTTCTGAATCCAAGACATAAGAAGATTTGTAGTGTCATGCAGAACAGAATTAGTAGCCACACACTAGTAAAATGTCACTGTTCATATGATGTTCAACTGCAGTATCTTGTGCATAATAAACCATTGTGTATCAAATGGTTTGCAGCCTGCTAGGTGTTAGAAGGGTTCAGCACTCTAATGTACCCACCTCTGCGTTGGCTCCAGTGTCTGTCATATGTAACCCATAAATCTATACTTACACTTTTTGTCATTTCAGGGCATTGCTACAAGGTCAGGACATGAGTTTCCATCTGTGTAAATCAGACTGCATGAGTTAAATAGTGAAAAATCACACAAAGGCCTAAGGAGTCAAACTCTCCCTTTCTAGGTCTTAGGTTGGCCCTCATGCAAATAAAGACACCTGAAATGCACAAACAACATGTAATTAATGTATCCTCTGTATCATTCACAAGTCCTACCACCGGACCAGTGCACCACTATCTGGCAGGCAGGAGACCTTCACTCCAGCCCAGGAGTAAGCCTTCAGTGAGGACCCCAATGCTGCAAGTCTAGATGATGAGGATCAACCACGCCCATCTGGTATGTCTGGCCAGACCGCTCCAGTTAGTCAGACCCAGTCAATAGAAACACCTCCCACCACTGCTGCAAGACCACCTCAGTAGGAGGACACCTCCACTACATGTATACCAAGTGTTAGCACACTCATTATGTGCCCCCCCAAGTACTGGCTCATGTTGAGCCATCAAGACCCCCGCAACAGGTATGCCAGGAACCAGTGGTTTTGGGCACACCTTAAGGGCACATGACAGTGTGGGTAGTCGTTGGAGGGAATCTGTGGCCAATGGAGGCTACTGGGGTTTTTGTGAGCCAGACCACCCTTGACTGAGTCTTGGGATCACACCTACAGTCCCAAGATGTGATCGGCCAGGTCCTAGCTGAGATCTGTGACCTGAACAATGTGAGCTCCAGAACATCAATTCCACTTTGGTCTGCATTACTGGGGTGATGTAGGACATCCACCAGCTTATGCACAGGACTTTTCTCAGTCCATCTGTCCCTGTCTGTGGTCCCTCAAAAGCTGGGCAAACTACAACTCTGCCTGCCACAAACAGGGCGGCCCTGCCACACAAAGAGCCTGATCCTACCCCCCAGTCCCTGAACATGTGCCCCACCCCTCACTCCCAAAGGGGATGATCATCTGGACCAGCAACAGAGGATTGCAGGACCAACACTACCACCTCCAAGAGGCGCCAAACCTAATCTCCCTGTGTGTCTACCATTCACCGTGTGAACTGTTCAATCAACACATTTACCATTTCTGAGGACTGTAGTATTTTGAACATTGGACTGCAAAATGTTTTGGCTCTACTGCCATACTATCATCCACCATGACAGACTCTTTGTTGTTGAAAACTAATTAATTGATTTACTTCACACTTACTTTTGTTTCTACACAATAAATGTAATGGGCACTGAGAACAAGACTCATGTTTGATTACGTGTGGCCTTCCCATTGTCATTCCCATATACCAACATCATGTTGGGAACCCTATGTACAATCATTTTGTAGAAAAAAGTTGCAATTACAAAGAGGAAAAGTGTAAAAAAAATTAATCAAAGGTAACAAACTCTACTGAGAATGTATGTGGAACTCACAAAGTTGGGAAACATGCCCTTATAGAAATGGAGTCTATGTAAATAAAAACAGTCCTATCCCCAATGTCTGTGCCAATCAGGTCTACAGGCTCCAATACCTTGCTACCATGGAGGAAAGGCATAATTCAATAGGAACAAATTAAATAGACAAACTATCACTGATGCATAACCTCAGTTGTAGCCATACATCATGCCCTCACAACAAGAATCCTAAATCAATAACACCAATAGTCCACATCATGGCAGTCACAACACTTGGGGCCACAATGGCCAGAACACAACAGTGTGGCAGTATCTAGTGCAATGATACATCCACCATTCAGAGGTGTGATAGCAAAAAGTCCTATCCTCAATGAGGAAACAAATCAACAAATACCTCCACTGTTCACAAATTTAAGATTTAGCCAATGTGAAGGGAGAACAGTATGCTTTTGCTTCACATATACATGTGGTTTGGGCAACTCAAGTGGCACATATTGGCTTGATGGCAGCATAACACAGAAAATAGGTCAGTTAAAATCTTCTGAACTTCTATGCCATCAGAATGCAAGTCGTCTGTGGAAAAGGTTTGTCCATCCCAAGTTGGTGTCTCTCCCAGGATCAATACATGTTCGCTTTGTACTTCCAAACAGCAACATATCACTGCAAATGTTACAATGTTGAAATTTCCAAATTACGAACACAGTGGGAAGGACCCTGAAACAGAATACCAATGGAAAATCAATTTTAACATAGAATATGTAATTCAATTGACAAGTCATGAGGACACACATACTTAACATAATCGCGTTTCAACTATTTTATTGACTACATAACCCAATGTGGGGAAACACTGATCCACTAGCATCTTTGCCTTGACCCTTCCTGCACTGACCAGTCCTATTAAATCACCATAGCAGGCAGATATGTGCCATAGGGTCCAAGTTGTACTGACACTGGAGGATAAACCTTGTAAAGGTAATCTTACACTCAGGTGAAGAAGTGGGCAATCACATCTTGACGTACGTCAACTCCTTCTTCTTCATCATTGACATCTTCATAGGGCATTTCAACATCCTCACCGGGGGACTCATCACGGTCACCCTTCACTGCAATTAGAGGGATGTCTCTCCTCAGGGCAATGTTATGGAGAATGCAGCAGGCAATCATGATATGGCACACCTTATTGGGAGATGTTAGAAATGGGGTCTTTGTTTGGCAGTCAGGTTACCCCCTGCCCAAGCAAGGACCCGCTCCCTAGTCAGGTAAGTCACACACAATCCAAATTATCATGTGCCCACCCTCTGGTAGGTTGGCACTGAGCAGTCACGCTTAACTTAGAATGCAATGTGTAAGGTATTTGTGCATTAAATCATGCAATAACAAAGTATAACACCATAAAAATACACCACACATGTTTAAAAAAATATAGAATATTTATCTGATACAGGTCAAAACAATCAAGATTTGATAAGTAGACATTGAGATAACACTTTAGAAAATGTTAAAAAGAGTCTTTAGTCTTTAAAAAGCAACAAGTGCCTCTTGCAAGCACAAAGTACCTGGTTTGCGGAGAAATTATGTGCAAGGGGCCGCAGAGGAGGAGATGTGTGGAAAATAGGGAGGCGTGCACAGACGATGCGTCAATATTTTTCTCACAACCAGAGCCTTGCATCGATTTCTGCCACGTGGACTTGAATCCTTTTCGGGTTGCTGGGTATTTGGATTCTCTGGGGGCGATGCAGAGAAATCCTGGGCGTGCAGGACGAAGTCACAGGAGCTGCATCGATCCGATGGGTGATGCAGGGAAATTTCTGTTGCACGGCAGGCGCTGCGTCCATTCTTCTCACAGGAAGTCAGGCTGCATTATTCCGGCTCGGCTAAGCATCAATCCAGTGGGCCGTGCGTCGAAGTTCCGGTCACAATGATGGCCCTGCGTCGATCTCCACTCGGGGAGCCGGGCTGTGTCGTTCCGGTTCGGTGTGCAGTGATTTTCTCACCGCAGTGCAGGCTCTGCCTCGTTTCTGGCAGGCTGTGTATTGAATTTTCGCTGCACAAGGAGTTCTTTGCAGGAAGACACTTTTTGGCCCTGAGACTTCAAGGAACAGCAAGGCAGCAGGGCAACAGCAGGGCAGCAGCCCTAGGCAGAAAAGCAGTCAGGTGAGTCCTTTGGGCAGCAGGCAGTTTCTCCTGGCAGGTTGCAGGGTCTGGTTCAGAGTTTCTTCACCAGTGGTATCTTGTCCAGAAGTGTCTGAGTTGGTAGGGTCAGAGACCCTGTTTAAATACCCAAATGTGCCTTTAAAGTGGGGGAGACTTCAAAGAGTGGCTTAGAAGTGCACCAGGTCCCTTTTCAGTCCCATCCTGTCTGCCAGGGTCCCAGTAGGGGGTTTGGCAGTCCATTGTGTGAGGGCAGGCCACTGTCATTTCAGATGTAAGTGTCGGGCCCTCAACCTTCCCAGCCCAGGAAGACCCATTCAGGATGCAGATGTGTGCAGGTGTGAATGAGGATCCTGTGTTTGGGGTTGTCGGAATGGAATGCACAAGGGAGCTGTCAAGTAAACTAGCCGGGGTGGTGGATGGCTTAGCAGTCCTGCAAGATGGCCATCACTCTGTGAGGCTCTGCAAGGCAGGGGCACCAATCCAACAATAATCCTGCCGTATCGACTGCCTCGAACAACTTCTTATCTCTGTTGGTGCGTTGAAGCCGTGGTGAGTTGGGGCGCGGCAGAATGGAGCCAGCTCAGCGGTGCGGTCCACGTTGGATCAGCACTGCCTTGCTGGGAGGTGTTGGGGGCCTGACGTGCGCTCGTGTGGGCTGTGGCAGTACTCATCTCTTTTGGGCAAGAGGGCCCTGCGGGCAGCACAATGGTGGGGCTGTTTTCCTCTCCCCTTTTTTTTGGTCTGTTGCCTGGGGCCCCACAGCTTGTCAGTGGCTTGCCACCCCGGGCCTTGGCTGCTGGATTTCCCATGGGGCCGGAACCAGCAGCTGGAATCGGGCTGCGGGCCCCGCAGGTGCATTGGCCACAGAGGTGGCAGCCTGTGCCTCAGGCCTTGGGGCAGGGCCCAGCCCTGGAGGCGATTGGTGCTGGCCACAGGGGCTAATCCCCTGGTGCTCAAGTGGGGTGCTGCTGGCGGCAAGCGGAGAATCGGTGGCCCCCCTTTTTATCTGGCCCCCGGCGGCTGAATACCTTGTGCAGTGTTGCGGTCCCCAGTGCTGATGGCCCGTGGGGCTTATTAGGCGGCGGTACACGGCTTGCATTTCCCCGTCGGTGAGCAGGTGGAGGCGCTGGGGGCTGCTGGGATGGGCTTGTGGTGTTGTGCCTTGCTGCACCGCGGCTGGTGGGGGGCCTCGGGCTCAGCGTGTTTGTGCTCTCCTCCTTACCCCCATCTTCTTGGGGGTGGGTGCGCGTGGGGAGGCTCAGGGGGGCTGTGGCCTAGTGGGGTCCCTCGTGGCATGCTTGCCTGGGGGTTGATTTTTGTGCCTGCCCCCTTATTCTTATTTTCTGGTCCGGGGGGGCAGCGCTGTGTGTGGTCACATGCTGTGGGTGAGTGGGAGAGCTGAGTGCCCCTCCCGGGATGCAATAATTGTCACGTCGGAGTGGTGGCTAGTTCGCCGAGGGGCGCTTTTGCGTCCTTTTTGATTGCAGCACTTGCCCCCTCTGCCTCCCCTCTTTTTTTTTTCCCAGAGGCAATCTAAACTCACCTTCAAGGGAAAAAGGAAAAGCAGTCAGGCCAGCCGGTCGGTGGAGGATCTGTTACAGGAGGAGTACAATCCGGTGACCTTGTTGAGGGCTATGTTCTTGGATCTTCGGCATAGCTTGCTAAGTTAGACCACCTGACCGAACAAATGGATTGTTTAAAGGAACGGGTGGATGGCATGATACCTGCCTTGAGAAGGTGGAATCTCGCACTTCGGATCTGGGGGATGGTCAGCGTGAAGATGCGGAGAAGTTACTCCAAATGGAACGCGTGTTGGAGGTAATCTGGAACAAGAATGAGGATCTTGAAGCTCGCTCCTGCCGCAACAATATCCGCATCGTGGGCCTCCCGGAGTAAATGGCGATGGGGCACATGGAGGACTATGTGGAGACTATGTTATCAACGCTCTTTCCTGGTGAGCTGTTCCAGGTGTTGGTGGTGGAGAGAGCTCATAGGTCTTTGGGGCTGAGACCACCGCCTGGGACGCCGGCGCGCCCAGTCATTGTGCGCTTGTTGAACTGTAGGGACAGAGACACAATCCTCAGATTAGCTAGAGAATGTCGACCTATGATTTATAATAAAAAACTGAACATTTTCCCAAATTACACTCCTGGGGTGCAGGCGGCCGGTAGAGCGTTTCTGCCTGCTAAGCGTACTTTGAGCCAGACGGATGCTAAATACTCCCTTATCTATCCTGCCAAATTGTGAGTGCTGCGTAACGGCAAGTTGCACTTTTTCACTGACCCGAAACTGGCCATCAACTATGCTAAATCTGTCCCTAAAAAGGCGACTCCAGATTGTTCGCAGGCTGCTGACGGTGGTGGAGACATTCTTAGTGATAATGATTGAATTTGTTTTGTTGTTGTGGGCCATTGGCAGCTCTGCACAGTGTCTCTGGGGCTGTTGAATTTAATGTGTGTTCTTCTTTTTGGTGCAGTCTGTCTTGCAGTAGAATTAGCGCTGTGTGAGCTCCTGCCCACCCATCCCCATGGTTAGCAGATGGCCATGTTGGCGCCCCACTGGATGAGTCCAATTGTGCTGTTTGTTACTATGTTGTGGAATCTGTGTTTGGGAGTGGGTGGGTTTTTAGGGCTGGCCCACTTGGGGGTTCAGCCTGGTGGGGGGTGCTTGTTTTCTTGTTGCTCACTATACTCTCTGCCTTCCTTCTATCTCTGTACTGCTGTCTCTTTTTGTCCTCAGTGCTGCTTTGTCTGATGCATAGATGTATATGGTTCAGTTGAGGGGCCTGATATGATGACTCCTAAAGGGGTGACATATGTGAACTGTATGACCTGGAATGTTCGAGGGCTGAACGACAGGCATAAGATGCGATTGCTCTCTGCCTACTTGCAGCCCAACGCGGTTGATATCTGAGTGCTTCAGGAGATTCATCTGATGGCTGCCACAAAACATAGGCTGAGAGCTGGCTGGATTGGGGAATGCCATGTGGCTGCGTATTTGTGTTATGCAAGTGTGGTTGCCATTGTGATTCGCAAGGGCCTGCAGTGGCACACTGAGAGGGTGATTTTGGACCTGCATGACAAACCATGTCGTCGGGTATCAGTATATGGTCCCAATGTGGAAGACCTGCAGTTTTTTGAAGAGGTGTGGTGACTGATATGCTCTATGGGACCAGGGTCGATACTATGGGGTGGTGATTTTAAATTTGTTTTGGATGTGGAGGTGGATCGTGAGAGCTGGGCACGGCCTCAACACATGGCGGCTGCGGGGGCTCTTGCTCGTATCATGACGGAAGGTGCTGTGGTTGATCTATGGAGGGCCAGGCACTGCGCTGTTCGGGAAGGCACTTGTGTTAATGCAGTCCATGGTAGCTGGTCACGATTGGACAGATGGCTTGGTACCAAGGATGTGGAATTATGGATGGAAGCTGTTGAGCACATGTCCCGAACCATGTCGGATCATTCTCCGGTTTTTCTGCAACTGGGGATTCCAGGATGTGCATGGCGGGACTTTCTGTGGCGGCTGCTGTGTAACGCATTGAAAAGATTCTATTTTCAGAGAGGAGGTCCGCATTGCTGTAAAAGAGTATTTTGTGACTAACAAGGGCTTGGTCTCATTGGCTGGTACCTTGTGGGATGCATTAAAAGTGGTGATCAGGGGGATTTGCTTAGCTAAACAGCATGGTGTGCTTAGGGTGATCCGTTGTGAATTGGCGCATTTAGAGGCTAGGTTGATTGCGCTGGAGAAACGCCTGTATGCTGGTATGTCAAATGCTCTCCTGACAGAGTTTCAGGAGAAACTGTCGGAATATGAGGAAGCAGCGCTACGTGAGGTCTGTTTCATTGGTAGAGAGGGTACAGCACGATGATATGGAGAGGGCAAGCGGAGTGGCAGAATGCTGGCGGAAAAGTTGCGTTGACCATGGGCTGGGAACTACATTGTGGAGTTGCAGGATTCTGCCGGCATCCATTGGACGGGTGCGGAGGAGGGTGGGGATGTGATGACAAAGCTCTATGCTTCCCTCTATTCCACCTTGGATGGCTCGGACTCGGAGGCCTATTCAGATTATTTTGAGGATATTAGCTTATTGTGGTTCAAAAACAAACACTGACAATATTTAGATGTGCCTTTCTCTGTTGAGAACATTGTGCAGGTCAGTCGCAATCTGCTCTCGGGAAAGGCCCCTGGCCTTGATGGGCTTACTCCAGCCTTTTGTATGGAATATGCTGATTTACTGGCCCCGCATTTATTAGATGTGTATGCTGAGGTGCTCGAATGTGGCATCCTGCCACCATCCTTGAGGGAAGCCCTATAGTTACTATATTGAAACCGGGAAAGGATCCACGCTTTTGCAACTCATATCGACCACTTTTGCTTATAAATCTGGATAATAAGATTTTGGCAAAACTTATGACTACAGGAAAAGGTTGGAGGGGAGCCTTATATTTCCCCCCACTCTTGCCACTGGCATGACAAGTTTGGCAATACCTACAGTGCTCATCAAAGTGCCTGCACATTTGGGGCCAGTAAAAGTGGGTGACAAGCTGTTCAAAGGTCTTGTCCTGCCCCAAATGTCCAGCTAAAAGCACATCATGAGCCAGACCCAGTGGGAAGGCTTTGAAGCACTGGGGTACTACCAGTACACGGGCTGACCCAGGCCCAGCAACCTTAGGCTCACTATATAGGAGGCCGTCCTCCCAGTAGATCAAGTGTGATCCAGACTCTTTACTAGATGCCTGGTCTGCAGCCTCCTGCAGCATGCTCCAGAGTAGGGCATACATTCAGTGCCTCATAGAATGCTTCCCTGGTGGGTCCCTGTTCCTGCTGCCACTGAGTCAGATCAGGGACCTCCCCCAGTTCAGCGACCTGTTCCCCTGTGGGCTCCAGGGCATCCGCTCATGTTCAGCCCCCTCCCTGATCGAGGGAATTTCTGGAGCCGGTTTCCCACACCCCTTGCCCTTCCTCCTTCTGGCAGACACCTGGCCACTCTTTCAGGCTCCGGGGTCTCCTGATCACCCTGACGGGCAGCCATTGACCGTGTGGACACACACACCTACCCAGGCAGACCCAGCATCTCCAAGTGAGACCTGTGTTACACCTCCTTCCAAGAGGAATCCTCCAGGTCATTGCCAAACAATCTACAGGCATGGTTGGACTCACAGCTACTCTCAAGGCACCTGAGACCCCCCCATTCAAAGGGAACCTGAGCCACTTGGCACAGGTGCTCTGAGTTTTCTACTACAACTACTTGGTGAAGTGCATGGGGAACTACCTGCTCCTCAGACACAAGGCAACTTCTCACAGTAGTCACACTGGCTCCTGTGTCTCTAAAAAGCCTCCACCCTCTGTTCATTGATGGTCACCCATTGCCTGTATTTTTTGTGCTCTCAGTTACAAGGGTTCTCTGGACCATTTCACTGTCCCCTAGTGAGACAAGGATCATCTCAACTGGCTCCCACCCACCTGGAAGCAACTCCTCCCCAAGCGCAACACTGTTAAAACCCTGTGACTAAGCACCAGTGGGTGCCAGTGTCCACTTGGGACATTTGGGATTGCCCCTCACACGACCCACCTGGTCACATGCATAACACTTGCAGGGACCCCACTTGCAGGTTTCCCTTTAGAAAATCATGGCTTCTTTTCAACTGGGGGCTGGGAAATCTTACCCTGGGAACTAGGTTGGGGCCCTTGAGAAAACTCCATCTGTTTACCTTTATCCCACCACTTTTTCTGAGAGGGACCCTGCCCAGCCTTGGCATGGTGTCCCCCATACCTCCTTTGTACCGTGGTACTCTCCTTCAACAGTCTGCTTCCTGCACAAGCTTCCTGGGGTCAGACAGTTTGCTGTCAATAAGGTGCTTGCGCAGATCTGAAAAAGAAAGACTGTGCAAGCAATTAAGTTGTAAAGCCCCTCATAAGTTGTTACCTTACTGTCCTTCACCCAAACATGCAGTGACCTGTAGAAAGAGTCAACACATTCTACCCCTGTTTGAGATTCCGTCTCCTTGCAGGGCCTAAACTTGTCCTTATACTGCTAAAGGGTGAGACCATACCTTGTGAGTAGGGTGTCCTGTATGATGGTGTAGGTGAGTCCCTGAGGATCCTCTAAGGATGTCAGTGTCTCTCCTTTCTACCTCGAAGTGCTTCCACAGACCCGCCCCCCAATGTGCTTCAGGGACCATGTTCATGTGGAGAGCAGACTAATACTCATTAAACCACAAGTAGATATCATTCTCCCTCTTTTAATCCTTCACTACGTCTTTAGGAATGTGCACCCTCCTCTCAAGCTGCACTGGGCTACTGCTGCCACCATCTCTACTAGACTGGCTCCTATTATCTAGTTCCCTCAAACTAAGCTCATGAGCCAGGAGCATCTTCTTCTCTTCAATGGCCAGCCTCCTCTCCTCCATTTCTATTTTGAGCTTCTCCAACTCAAATTGGTGCACCCTCTCTGCCAGTCTGTCCTGCAACTCCTCAGGAGTCAGCCCCTTTGAGGACACAAAGCTACCTGCCCTGGACACTCTCCCCTTAGACTGGTCTCCAGGACAAAGAAAAGTCTCTGTTTTTGACAGGATCCTGCCTTGCCCAGGTGCGGCCCCAGACACACACCAGGAGGTTGGAGACTGCATTGTGTGAGAGCAGGCACAGCCCATTCAGGTGTAAGTTACCATTCCTCCCTCCACTCTAGCCCAGATGGCTCATCAGGATATGCAGGCTCCACCCCAGCTCCCTTTGTGTCACTGGCTAGAGGGGATTCACATTTGCTAGTCTGACCCAGACAAGGAATACACAAGCAGGCAGAGTCACAGAATGGTTTAAGCAAGAAACTGCCCATTTTCTAAAAGTGGCCTTTTCAAACTTACAATTAAAAAAGAACTTTACTAACAGATGTATTTTTAAATTGTGGGTTCAGAGACCTCAAAATCAAACTTCCTATCTGCCATCAAGTGAAACTGCACTTTCAGGATATTTAAAGGCAGTCCCCATGTTAACATATGAGAGAGATAGGCCTTGCAACAGTGAAAACCGAATTTGGCAGTATTTCACTGTCAGGACATGTAAAGCACATCGGTACATGTCCCACCTTTAACATACACTGCACTCTGCCCATGGGGCTACCTAGGGCCTACCTTAGGGGTGCCTTACATGTTTAAAACGGGAAGGTTTAGGCCTAGCAAGTGTGTACACTTGCCAAGACGAACTGGCAGTTTAAAACTGCACATGCAGACACTGCAGTGACAGGTCTGACCCATGTTTTCAGGGCTACTAATATGGGTGGCACAATCAGTGATGCAGGCCCACTGCTAGCTTTTGATTTGCAGGCTCTAGTGCCCTTTACTAGGGACTCATTAGTAAATCAAATATTCCAATCAGGAAAAAGCCAATTACACTTACAATTTCACAAGGGGAGCACTTGCACTTAAGCACGGTCAGCAGTTGTAAAGTGCTCTGTTTTGTTTCTTTTAAGCGATTAATCTTACCTTACCATGAAATGAAGTTATTTACTTAAAATTTCAGAAGAACCCAAACTGAGTTTTTTTTATCTTTCTTATATTCTCTATTTTACATGAAATATGGAATCGCCAGCAGAAGATGGAAGAGGAGAGCCGGAACTCCGCAGGAAGCCAACCGGAGTGCGAGGATCGCTGGAACTCGACGGGAGGCTGTCCAGAAGATGACAAATGCTGAAACGTGACTGGACACTGGTAGAAGAATGAGGAACATTGGAACTTGACTGGAGGCAGGCTGGAGAACAAGGACCTTGACTTGCACTGGAACTCGACTGGAGGCAGGCTGAAGGACAAGGAACTTGACTTTACTGAAAACAGGTAAGCAGAGCAATAGGTATAAAGCCAAGCAAGGCCTCATACTCACAGGCATCCTAAAATAATCAAATGTACACATGAACCTTTTGACAGTTGATTGCTTGTTAAGGAAATTAGCAATTATGCTCTTGATTGTGGCACATGTTTAATACAGATCACTTTGTGAAAAGCACATGTTTTGGCAGTGTAGGAGAGTGTCAGTAATAGAGGGACACGTGTGTCTTTGATATAGTAGTTTATTAAGGTACATATGAGTTTGACAGTCTCTAAATCTTTTATGCTTGGTCTGTTTTGGCTCTTCGTTTTTTTCTTCTCCTTTTATCTTCACGTTTTCTCTCTTTGTTGTTCTTTTACCCAGAGGACGACTCAGGAGGAGCATGTAAAGAAAGAACACAGAAGGTTGGTATGTATGTTCTCCTTTGTTTTACTTTCTTTCTTTCCCCTCACTGTTTTTGACTCTTTCTTTCTACCTTTTTGCTTTCTTTTGTTTTCTTGTGCTGTTATTTTTGCTTTCCTCTCTGCTATAGTCTTTCTCTCTATGTTGTAGCCTTTCTTATTTTCCTGCTTTGCTTCTTTCTCCTTATCTTCTCTTTGTATTTTCCCTTTTCTTTCTGTCATAGTTTATTTTCCTTTTTTTAGCTGAGTTTCGTTCCATCCTGTTCTATTTCCTGAGCTTGATTTCCTACTTTTCTCAAAATGTCACAATGCACGAAAATGACGAATATACATATAACAACAAAAATTTCAGAGAGAGCGTAATCTGCTTTTTTCCTTTTCTCATTTGTTTTGTTTTGCATTTATCTCTATCTACACACCATATGTAGAATATAACAGAAATTAATAAAGGAAAAAAAAACAAGCTTTGTCTGTGTAAGAAGAAGCTCACTTTATGTTTATATCAACCCCTTTTCTGTATCAGTTTAAATACAGAATGGAAAACAATAAAAAAAAATTAAGACAAACGTCCCTTTTTCTCCCCCCCTTTTCTGTACCTGGTTAGGCCACGCTCTTCCTTGAGCGTGGCCGGCTTCAGCTTCCTGCTGCCTCCTGTTCGTCACCTCTGAGGCTTGGCTCTGGTGTTGTCTTCTTCTCCCCCAGCATCGCGGTCGGCTCTTCCGTCGTCGTCTAGTTATGCGGCGGCGGTGGTGTCGGTCCCCGTTCCTCTTCTTCAGGGGCTTTAAGAGTCCCTGCACCATCCGGCTTCTTGGCGTTCCTCGGCGCCGAAAAAAACACTTCCGGGTTAGGGAAAAAGGCACCAGAAGTACCCCTGGGGCTGCGGGCGTCCGCGGATGTACCCCCGGGGCCTTTGAGGGTTGTGTCCACGGTGGACGCCCTGCTACAGTCACCCCCAGACAGAGGCTGTTCGGGCCACAGGTCAGAAAGATAACGGGATAGGTAGTCAGCGTTGGAGAGGAGTGAGCCAGGCGAATCTGAAAGGAAAAGGATTTAAGGGATAAAAACCAACAGAGCACCTGAGCATTAGAGTCCTTATGGCATGCCAACAAGGTCAAGGGTGCATGGTCAGTAAGTGACGTAAAGGTCCGACCTGCCAAATAATAACACAAGGACTCGACAGCCCATTTGATCACCAGACATTCTTTTTCAAGGGTATGGTAATGTCTCTCCCGGGGTAAGAGCTTGCGGCTTAGGAAAACTACAGTATAGGATGGTAGAGCCCATTCTCATCAGCCTGAGAAAGGATGACCCAAGCCCCTGATCCGAGGTATCAGTTTGGACCTGAAATGACTTCTGAAAATCAGGGCAACGCAACACTGACTTGATAGTCAGGAGATGTTTCAAGTGCTCGAAGCGGGCTTTATCTCTATCTGTGAGATGAGTAATTTGAATGGGTTTGTTTTTTTCCAACTGGGCAGTGAGGGGGGCTTCTATTTCTGAGAAATGAGGAATGAATTGTCGGTAGTATCCTACATCCCTAAGAAGGCTCTGATATCCTTTTTTTCCAGGGAAGGGGAATTTGTGTGATGGCCTGCACCTTCTCAAGTTGAGGTTTCACTACTCCATGTCCAATTACATATGCCAAGTAATTAATGGTCTCATATCCAATCTTACATTTGTCTGGGTTTGCTGTAAGACCGGCATCTGTAAGGGCATGTAATATGTTGGTCAAGTGGGAGATGTGCTCTTCCCAAGAAGTACTATAAATGATGATGTCATGGTAGGCTGCTGCATAATTTTGAAAGGGTCGGAGTACCAAGTCTATTAATCATTGGAAGGTGGCAGGTGCGCCATGTAGGCCAAAAGGAAGGACTTTAAATTGATAAAGACCGGAGGGGGTGGCAAATGCAGTTTTCTCTTTATCTTCTTCTTTTAGGGGTATTTGCCAATAGCCTTTGGTCTTGTCTAGTGTGGTCACCTATCTGGCTTTCCCTAAGCGTTACAGTAGATCATCGATCCTAGGCACTAGGTAAGTATCAAAATGAGAAAGAGCGTACAATTGTCAAAAATCAATGCAAAATCTAATCGTTCCGTCTGGCTTTGGAACCAGAATAATAAGAGAATACCAAGGACTGGAGGACCTTTCAATGATACCTGCCTGTAACATCTCTTCTACTTCCTGTTCAACTATCTTCTGTCTGGCTTTGGGTATTCAATACGGTCTTTATCTGGCTAACTTGTCTCCTAATGTTCGTATGTGATGGTGTATTAAATGTGTTTTGCCATCGGGTTTTTGAAAAAACATCTACACTATTATTCACTAACATAGACAGTTATGAACTCTGAAGAGGAGAGAGAGAAGCACTGAACTGAGGCCAACATTTTGTTGTTTTTATTTTTTGCCTCTAAGGTGTATAGTGGTAGGTCCTCCATGGTTCCAGTACTAACATATAGAATACGGCGGGAATCATCTGTTTCATGCCATATTTTTAAGAGATTGATGTGGTATATTTGTTCTCTCCCGGTACCTGTGGGTATTTCTATCTTATAAGTAACAGGAGTGACTTGTTCTAAGATAGTAAATGGGCCTTGCCAATGGGCCAGAAGCTTATTCTCTGTTGTAGGTAACAATACTAATACTTTCTGTCCTACGTCTAGAGTTCTAGGTCTACTGGTTTTGTCAAAATAGTTCTTTCAATTTTCTTTTGCAACTCTTAGACACGTGTGAGCCGCTTCCCACACTTTGTGTAGGGTCTATTTTAAGTCCTTTGCATATGTTAGAACATCTTTGCCTTCTTCATCTACCTCTTCCCATTGCTCTGCAACCATGTCTAATAAGGTTTGAGGTTGACAACCAAAAAGGAACTCAAAGGGACTATGGCCTGTGGATGATTGGATGTGTGTACGGAGAGCATAGAGAACCAGGGGCAATTTTTTTCCCAGTTCTTTACTGACTCATTAATGGTTTTCCGAAGGAGATTCTTAATCGTTTTATTGTAGTGTTCGACTAGTCCATCAGTTTGGGGGTGGTAAACTGATGTTCGTATCTGCTAGATTCCCAATATTTGACAAACTTCTGACATTAGCAGGACATGAATGGGGTCCCCTGGTCCGTATGTATCTCTTTGGAAAATCCCACTCGAGAAAATAATTCTACCATAGCCTGGGCTATCGTTTTTGTGGTCATACTAGCAATGGGAATGGCTTCAGGATATCTGATGGCATAATCTACCAAAACTAGTAAGTATTGGTGTCCTTTTATCGATGGAGTTAACGGGCCTACAAAATCCACACCAACTTGCGTGAATGGCACTTCTATTATGGGAAGAGGTTGGAGTGGAACTTTATATTTGTTAGAGGGATTAATGAGTTGGCATCTGGGACAGGCCTGGCAATGCTTCTTAATATCCCCGTATACCCCAGGCCAATAAAATCTTTTTGTTATGGACTCCTCTGTTCTTTCTCAACCGAGGTGTCCCTCATCTTTATCACCATGTGCTAAGTGCAGTACTTGATCACAAAATATCTGTGGGACCACCAACTGTGCATTTTGGTTATTGGAGTTTGGACAGACTCTATACAGTAAATCATTCTTAAGTTGAAAGGTAGGACCTACCGACTGATTCTCAAGAGTTAGAGCTACCTGCCAGGCATTTTTCATGGCTGGGTCTTCCTTTGAGATTGTCGAAACTGACTGACAAAAGATAGGACAGTCTTCGGAGGATCAGAAGGAGAGGATTTCATCAAGTATAGTCTATTGGTCTCCCTCTTTTGTGATTTCATGAGTTTCTTCCGTGGATGGGTCTCCTCTATGATAGAAGATACGAAAGGTGCTTCCTTCCACCAGTTTTCCATAGGGTTCTGTTGCTTTAGCCTATCTAAAAGATCTGGGAAGGCTTCATAGTCCGTCCCGATAATAAGATCTTCACCTAAATTAGGTATTACCCCTACGGATATGTACTCCTCTTGTTCTCTCCAATTAATGGCTATAGTAGCAAATGGATATAGTTTCTGGTCTCCGTGTACGCAAGTAATAAATACTTGTATATCCCTTTCCCACTGTCCGGGCTATACATGTGCCTTGTTTACTACACTTTGATTACATCCAGAGTCTATGAGTATGAACCTTTTTTCATTATTGACTAACATGGGGGTGGTATATTTTGTTTTGCCTGACCCTGCCCATAAAATCCATCCTCTTGCTAGTCCTATTTCCATAGGTTCCTCTTGTTCTTTCTTAAGGGGACAGTGCTGAGCTATGTGGCCCCATTCAGCACAATGGAAGCATTGGGGCCCCGTATTAAAGTCTCTGGGTGGAGCCTGTGGACCACTGGGTTTTTCCAAGCTAGGGCCTGCAGTCAGTTTTACAAGATGTGGTTTAGGTATAGAAGCCCTACTGGAGAGAGGGATAGTCTTGGTGGTAGACCTCCTAAACTCTGGAGCTTGATGAAAGGCTCATGCTAAATCAATAGCAATATTATTAAAGTTGTTTGGATGTTGCCAGATCCAGTTTCTTGTGGAGGGAGGAAGAACATCCAAATATTGTTCCAACACTACGGTATCAAACATAGGCCCTCATTACAACCCTGGCAGTACATCCCGCTTACGGCCATGCTGAAGGCCGACCAAACATACAGTGGCCGCGGTGGAAATCTGCTACAGGTATTATGACCCACATCTCATAATCCGCCACAATACAGACACCAACACAAGTCCGCCACACAAAAGGTCAGTGATAAACTGGTCATACCAAAACCCACACCGTCACGCCAACAAGAATACGCCCACACTTTTACGACCCACGAATCAACGCAGCGGTCTTTCAACCGCAGTAATCCACTGGCGGTACACACCTCCGTGCTCAAAATACACACACACTTACAAAACACAACCACATTCGACAATTCGAAATACACACACCTGATATCCATACACACACCACACTCACACACTCACAACACTATAAAACACACACCCACATTACCCACAACCCCTTACAATGACATTTTGGAAGAAGCAGAGAGAAAGAATAGCAAACACAACACCAGCATCCACAGGCAAACAACACCATCACTCATACAACATCCACGCACCTCAAACAACACACACCAACACAACACATCACACAGCACAACAAACATCACCTCACACATTACCCACACGACATCATGGCACCTCAAAGACACTCCAGGTTTTCTGAGGAGGAGCTCAGGGTCATGGTGGAGTAAATCATCCAGGTAGAGGCACAGCTCTTTGGATCGCAGGTGCAGCACACCTCCATTGCTAGGAAGATGGAGCTATGGCGGAGAATTGTCGACAGGGTCAACGCAGTGGGACAGCATCCAAGAACACGTGATGACATCAGGAAGAGGTGGAAGGACCTATGGGGGAAGGTGCGTTCAGTGGTATCCAGATACCAGATAGCAGTACAGAGGACTGGCAGTGGACTCCTCCCCCACAACTAACAACATGGGAGGAGCAAGTCGTGGCGATCATGCATCCTGAGGGCCTCGCAGGAGTAGCAGGAGGACTGGACTCTGGTAAGTCATATCTTTACTACTATATCCCCCCACCCCACCTGCATGCCATCACATACCCCACCCTCACCCCCATCACTCCAACACCTCACATATGCCCCACCATCACAACCCACCCATCCCAATCCCAAGCCCTGCATGCAACACCCCTGCATAGACACCCATCACCAAAGCATGTCCAGTACAGATACTCACCAGGCCCCAAAATCACTAATCATATAAGAGCCAACACAATAATGCAAGCACAGGAGTAGAGGGTATCTCACCCATTGCACAAGATGGCACACACAGATACAATAACTATGCATTTACACCCCAACAGGACCCATACCCAACGTCACCGGACAGGAGGTGCCAGACATATCCAGTCCCCCCCACAGAAGAGACCCACAGTGATGACAGCAGCTCTGCACGCCTGGATCAAGATGACCAGCCCGGCCCATTAGGGACCTCTGGACAGTCGGTTCCCCTGCCACTGTCACAAACCACCATAGACCCTCCCCCCTCAGGAAACACCAGTACAGCACCCACCCAGCGGGCCCATCCCTCTGTCCCCAGGACACGTCAATCAGCAGTGTGTCCACCACTACAGGGACCCCAGGCAAACCCACCAACCCAAGACAATCATTGACCTGGGGTCAGTGGCAGTGGGCACACGGGTCAGGGGACAGAGGCACAGGATAACAGGGAAATTGGGAGAACTGCTGTGCGACAAGGGGGAGTACAGGCCAAGGAAACCAACTCTCCACTTGGCACTCTTCAACATTATGGGAGCATACCATCATTCCCAGGAGACCAGGGACACGGTACTGGCTAAGTTTCAGGAGACCCAGTGGATGCAGGAGGAACAATACCTGGGGATCAGGGAGGACTTGAAGTCCATCAACTCCACCCTGGTCGCCATTGCAGGGGTGCTGGCAGACCTGGCCAACACCTTGAGGGACACAGTGGCACACAAACGGGCCCTTGACACCAGCCTGGACAATGAAAAGCCCTCCATCTCCTCCGGCGCTAGTGGACAGGAGGTCCCGCCACCGGAACAACAGGCCACCAGCACCCCACCCCCTGTAGAAGGAGAACCACCCCACAAACGGTCCCTGAGATCCAGGAACAAGACAGAGAACATTGCCAAGACCCCCACCAGGAAATAACACTCTCCTGATTGTCACCCTTTTGTCCCACTTTGTCACCCTGACAACTTTGAACTGCCATTACTCCACTTCCCATGCCCCCTTGGACAATGCACCTGTGAGACCAATAGACTGGAACCTAACATGGACATTCTCCACCATCACCCCAGCCCATTGCACAGCCCCCTCCACTTATTTGCACAGAAATAAACACCCTTGAATCACAAATTAATCTGGAGTCAGTCTGTACTTTCGCAAATGTGTAATTGCAACCTCTCAGAAATATAGCAATGTCAATGTTCATGTTCACATACCAATGTTAGACATTCGTTGGGCAGCAGTAAACATAGCAGAAGGCAGAAAGTGGGACCCAGATCTGTGAAATGGAAAGCCAAAGTGACATGTCAGGGTCCATACACAGAGGTAAAAAGTCAGATTTATGCTATGTCCTACAGTAGTATGATATGAGAGAAGCAGTGCCATCCTCTTACCTGTGTCTCATTGGAAGTATTGCATGATGATGTTGTTTCGGTTGTCTATATCTTATTCTTCTGCCTCCTCTTCTTCATTGTCCACAGGCTCCACAGCTGCCACAAGACCATCATCAGGCCCATCCTCCTGCAGAAAAGGCACCTAGCGTCGCAAAGCCAGGTTGTGCAACATACAGCATGCCACGATGATCTGGTGCACCTTCTTCAGTGACTAATATAGGGAGCCACCTGTCAGATGGAGGCACCGGAATCTGGCCTTCAGGAGGCCGAAGGTGCGCTCTATTATCCTCCCATGTGCCTCATTGTAGAGTTCCTCCGCCCTTGTCCTGGGATTCCTCACTGGAGTCAGTAGCCATGACAGGTAGGGGTAACCAGAGTCACCTGCAAATATCGAGGGACAACTGTTAGACATCCTCCAACCCTTAGGGACTCTCCCATACCCAGACACCTATGTCAACTGTGTTGGGACCTTGGGATCACCTATTAGCCACACACAGTGCCTCCGGAGTTGGCCCATCACATAAGGGATGCTGCTATTCCTCAAAATGTAAGCGTCATGCACTGAGCCAGGATACTTGGCATTCACATGGGAGATGGACTGGTCTGCCAAACACACCATCTGCACATTCATAGAATGGTAGCTTTTGGGGTTTCTGTACACCTGTTCATTCCTGCGGGGGGGGACAAATGCCACATGTGTACCATCAATGGCACCAATGATGTTGGGGATATGTTCCAGGGCATATAAGTCACCTTCCACTGTGGGCAAATCCTCCACCTGAGGGAAAACGATGTAGCTGCGCATGTGTTTCAGCAGGGCAGACAACACTCTGGACAACATTTTAGAGAACATTGGCTGTGACATCCCTCATGCCATGGCCACTGTTGTTTGAAAGGACCCACTGGCCAGGAAATGGAGCACTGACAGAACCTGCACTAGAGGGGGTATTCCTGTAGGATGGCGGATAGCTGACATCAGGTGTGGCTCCAACTGGGCACACAGTTCATGGATTGTGGTACAATCAAGTCTGTAGGTGATAATGATGTGTCTGTCTTACATTGTCGATAGGTCCACCAGGTGTCTGTATACCAGAGGATGACGCCATCTCATCATCTGCCCCAGCGAAAGTGCCCTATGGAGGAGAAGGGTGAGCAGAGGGTCATACACCACATAGGTTTCACAAGGCTGTTTAGAACAATCGTGATATAATAGGTGTGTGGTGCTGTCTGTCCGTATTCCTGGCCAAAAGTGCAGTGACGCAGTTAGTTGCCCTGCCATGTGCCCCCCTGAAATGGCAGTTGCCTGACCTGTAAGGAGGGACAAGGGGAAACGAGGTAACTGCGCTGGCGTTGTGCAGCATCGTAGTAGGCGGTCGAAGACCGCAGCCCAATTCAGCATTAGTTATCATTGGGCCCTATGGGTTCCAGGAGCCAATGACGATGTACTCTGGTGGTGACGGTACACACCGCTGCGGACGTGACCGCCATTTTCTATCTGTTCACTCACTTGATACCTGACCTTCAACAGGAGAGGACCTACACTGCAAGTGCTGCTTTGACCTGAGTCTGGAAGCGACAATAGCTACAGTGTCTGGGGAAAGGGCCCCTGCCTTCACTGCAGAGGAGTTAGACAAACTGGTGGATGGGCTCTTCCCCCAGTACACACTGCTCTATGGTCCTCCAGACAAACAGGTGAGTACACTGTGAGAATAATGCATGGCACATGAATGTATGGAGTGTCGTGGATGGAAGAGACGGGGGCAGAGGCCAGCATGTGAGGATGGTGAGTGTATGTTTTTCTCTGCCAGGGTGGGAGGTTTGGGCCTAATGAGTAAGAAGAACCGGATGCGGGAGTAACATCCATTCTTACTTCACTATTTCTCTAGGTCAGCGCCCACCAGAAGAAGGGTATTTGGCATGCCATCGCCAAGGAAGTGCAGACCCTGGGGGTCTACCATAGATGGAGCACCCACTGCTGCAAAAGATGGGAGGACCTGCGCTGCTGGAGCAAGAAGACGGCGGAGGCCCAGCTGGGGATGGTCTCCCAACGTGGAAGGGGTGCCCGTCGCACCATGACCCCCCCTGATGTACCGGATCCTGGCCGTGGGATATCCTGAGTTGGATGGGCGCTTGAGGGCATCACAGCCGCCACTAGAGGGTAAGTACAGTCTCATTCAGCTGACTTTGCGCGCTGTATGAGGTTTGTGGGTGGGGGAAGTGGGCTGTGGGTTCCCCTAGGCCAGGGCAGACGCACCAAGGTAGATCCATTGTTTTGCAGGCTCAGTGCCAATCCAACCCCAAAAGTGGTAGTGGCCCTCTACACCTAGTCAGGCTTCGGTGGGTTCCAGCTGTGCATCAAATGGGTCTAGGCAGAGTCCCCAATGGGCATGTGCTTTTCCCCTGAACTGTTAGTGCATGGGCTAGTGCATAGGGCTGCTCCCTGTGTTTGTGTCCGCCAACGGTAGTGGTGTTGCAGGCATTGACCATGTGTCTCTTCTGCCTTTCCCCCCCTTTTTGCTTTGTCACCCTGTCCTTGTGTGCATTAGCATCATCTGGCGGAGGAGCATTGGTACCGGAGCAGGAGGGAGCTGCATCCCACATGGCCCTGGAGGGTGAATTAATGGAGTCTGAAGGCACCAGTGGGACAGAGTGCGAGGGGAGCTCCACAACGGGGACAGGAGGAGGCACCAGCGACAGCGACTCCTCCTCTGATGGGAGCTCCCTTGTGGTGGCGGGCACCTCTGTGCCCACCGCATCAACAGGTACAGCCGCCACCCACCCTACAAGCACCGCCCTCCCAGCAGCCCCCCCAGCGTGTTTCCCATGTCCGCTCACCTAGGAGGGTGGGCATCTCCTTCGCCCCAGGCACCTCAGGCCCTGCCCCAGTCAGCCCTGCTGCCCTCAGTAAGGAGGCTATCGACCTCCTGAGATCCCTCACTGTTGGGCAATCAACCATTTTGAATACCATCCAGGGTGTAGAGAGGCATTTGCAACAAACAAATGCATGCCTAGAGGGCATTCATTCTGGCGTGGCAGCCCAATAGAGAGCATTTCAGGCTCTGGCCTCAGCACTGATGGCAGCCATTGTCCCTGTGTCCAGCCTCCCCCTCCAACTTCACTACACAGACCCAATCCCCTTTACCTCAGCCTATCCCAAGCACACCATCAGACCAGCATGCAGACTCATCAACACACAAGAGTGGACATGGCAAACATAAGCACCACACATCGCACAGGCACTCACACAAGCACCATCCCCATGCAGACACAGCAACATCCACTGCCTCCACTGTGTCCCCTCCTCCACATACTCCTCATCCCTCCCAGTCTCGTCTCCACTCACACCTGCATGCACTACATCCTCAGCCACTACCTCCATCACCAGCACGCCTATCACCCCACACCGGTCATGTGCAATCACCACCCCCACTACCATTCACACGTCCCCTGTGTCCTCTCCCAGAGTGTCTGTGAGCCCTCCTCCCAAAGTACACAAACGCAGTCACACACCCACTCAACAGCCATCCACCTCACAACAGCCTCCAGCCCATGCACCTTCACCTAAACTCAGTAGACGTACACCTCCTACAACCACTACCTCTTCCTCCACTCAGAAACCCCCTCCATCTTCCCATCCCAGTGTGTCTAAAGAACTTTTCCTGGCTAACATTGACCTCTTCCCTACACCTCCTCCCGTCATTCCCCTTGGGCCAGGGTGTCCAGATCCCAGCCCAGCACCTCAGCCACCAAGTCGGCATCCGCTGTGGTGCCTGCAACTCCCAGAGGATCAAAGGGGGCACCCGTCAGGCCAGGCAGTGTGCCACCGACCCCTGCAAAGGACCAACCCATTCCACCACCTGCCAAGGTGAAGAAGGGGCCAGCATGCAGCACAACCAAGGAGCATGACCCACCTAGCAAAGCCTCCTCCAAAACTCCAGCTGTCAGTGCCAAGGTCCCAGCAGCATCTCCCCCGTCCTTCCCCAGGGGCAGGATGTCCAGATCACAGCCCAGCACCTCAGCCACCAAATCCTCCAGCACCCATCAGGGCTGCCGGTGTGCCACCTAGCAAGGCCAAGGATCAGCCCATTCCGCCAACTATCAAGGTGAAGAAGGTTCCCACATGGCGTAGGGAAAAACCGCATCAACCATCCAGCAAGGCCTCCTCCAAGCCAAAAGGGGAAAGTGCCTAGGTCCCAGCAGCCACTTCCAAGGTAGGCTTAGTTCCGGTGTTGTGTTCTTCTCCCCAGCATTGCGGTCGGCTCTTCCGTTGTCGTCTGGTTATGCGGCGGCGTTCCCCGTTCCTCTTCTTCAGGGGCTTTAAGAGCCCCTGCACCATCTGACTTCTCAGCGTTCCTTGGCGCCGGAAAAAACACTTCCGGGTCGGTGAAGAAGGCACCGGAAGTACCCCCAGGGCCGCGGGCGTCCGCGGACGCACCCCCAGGGCATCCGAGGTTTGTGTCCACGGAGGACACCCTGCTACAGGCAGTTAAAGTGATCTCTGGTGGAAAGGCTGCCGGTAGCTTGTTAAGAAAATAAGCAATCATCCTCCTGATTGTGGCACATTTTCAATACAGATCACATTGTGAAGAGCACATGTTTTGGAAGTTACAGTTATCTCAAGTTTAGCAGGTAGGATACATGTGCATAATCAACAAGCAACGGTTATAATAAATTAGACATTTAACAAGCATTGGTTATTGCAAACTTGACACTCAAGGATGTAATGTTATTACCATGTTATTAGCATGGTACCCCAGGCATTGCAGCTGTGGCCTGTTATGTGTTACCCATGTAGAATTATTATATATGGACAAAGCCTTTAGTATATCATTTGCTGGCAACCATGACTAATGTACTTAGGTGATGGCTGGTAGTAACCTTGCATATCATAGCCACTGACTTAATCTTGTCTGATGTAGACACTATTACAAGACTAATGTTAGTAGCCATCAATGTTTTCACTGAACATAAGTAGGTCTTATTAATGATAAGGTTGGAGACCCATGTTTCAGAACATAAGCACAAACTTTGAAAAGAAAGGCAGAATAAATTCTCAAATCTGAAAGCTTCAATCCAGGAAGTCATGGAAAGAATGAATAGACAATGGAACAGCCTGTCTCAAAAAATTAGCCTGTACTGAAGAAAGAACAATATTTCTATGTGGTCCTAGTGGTGCTGCTGGAACTGAGAATGGTTCAGATGGTGCCCATGAGAATAAGATGAATGAGGCACATTATAATTCTATCAGATTTGTGAGCTTCGATCACGGATGAAGTGGATAAGGTGGCATAGTGAAAGGCAGTACACACCTGGTCTAACATTGAAACATTATTGATTGTTTATCTGTTTGCCCAGGGTTCCTGCCAACTTTACTGATTAGCTCCTGATACAATACATTACAAATATATTATCCTGTCATTCATCACATTCATAACGTTCCATAAAGATGCTTATGTGGTGAGAAACCTGATTGATCAGCTCTATTATTGAGTATATGAATAAAATACATGGCAGACCCTCCGATTCCATCGGGCCATGTCCAAAAGGTAAGAAACTCCAATGTACCTCAGAAATAGATTTATGATATTATGCTTTAGTATATGAATACAATACATGGCATACACTTAGGTTCCAACAGACTATCTCCAAAAGGTACGAAACTCTATTGATACCTCTGAAAGAGATTTCTTACCCCTTACACTCTCTGATGAGATACTTGAGCTGGCTTTCTTTGGAGGTCAGGACCAGTCTTGAATTTTTCTGCCTGACATTCAAGTGCCTTTCACATCTCACTACTTCCCTATTACCACAAAGGAGAACGTCCAGGGAAAATTTAAATCCAAAGTGGAAAGTCAGTTGGTCTGTGACAAGAACAGCAAACCGTGTCCTCTAAACTGTGACTTCTGGACTGAGCAATGCCCACTAAATTATAATGCATATTAATTTTCCCTTTCCTGCAAACAAGTTGATAGTTGAAACTCACCTGAATACCACCTGTTTAAATGAAGTCTAGCCTTGAGAACAGGGCAGATTTAAGAGTCCTGTGCGCCTCCTTGCACCACATTAGCCTATTTTTTTACACTAATGTGGCCCAATGAGGCCAAAATCGCTGCACCAAATTTACAAAGTGGCACAATGTATGCATTGCACCACTTTATAACCCTTTGCCCTACATTATGCCTGCGCCAGCCATAATGTATGCAAAGGGGGGAGGACGGGGTCCCCTGTTAGCAGGGCCCAAAAAATGGTGCAAAGAAATTTAAGAGATTTGTTTGGTCATTTTTTTTGGCACTTTTAGCAGGCATTAAAAGGAGGCACACCATTGTTAACAATGGGCCTCAATGGAGTTTGCATGATTAACCTCCAAATTGTTTATGCTAATCCTGCAAAGCGCTTAACTAGCATCAAAAACTCTGGCACTAGTTCCCTAACTACCGCCATGGTACACCGTATCTTAGACATGGCGCACACATGGTGGTATTAGACAGGCTGCTAAAGGGCTCAAGAAAAGTGGCGCTGCACTGGGTTGTCATGCTATCTGTATTTAACCACCGGCTCCATCTTGACCACTGACATGCATTTTTAATTCTTATTTTTAGTTTTGCATTGTGCATTTATGAATACGTAGTCTGTATATATATATATATATATATATATATATATCGAATCCAAATGCTCGATACTGAACTCCATCGGCCCGTGAGGGGGGGTGCGAGGGACCGGCACGAGCAGACCGGTAATCAATAAATCAAAGAGAAGGAATACTATTCGCACACTCAGGGCTCAAGGAAAAGCAAAAAATCATTGTGTTTGTGATTAAACAATGTTTTGCTTTTCCTTGAGCCCTGAGTGTGCAAATAGTATTCCTTCTCTTTGCTATATATATATATATATATATATATATATATATATATATATAAATCCAATGTTGAAAGATTGCATTTTCTTTGTTTCTATGATCATTATTAATCTACTGCTGTGATTATTTTTAGAATTGCACGTAGGTTACTGCATTTGAAATAAAAGCTCACGTTATTTTTTCCGTGTATGAAACTTGGGAAGTGCCTTAATAAATTAATTACTCAGACTATGAGTGCTGCATTCTTTGCATTCCTTTCACTAGTTCCCTCAGTCTGAAGTAGAACATGGGTGCAGCGCCACTTTTCTTATATCAGGACCATTCTGTTTTACACTGTCAAACAATTACTATGGATGCTTTTAATTCACTGATCCCTCCCCGTGGCCATCTCTACCCCTTAAAAATAAGCCTCCTCATGCATAAACTACACCTATCCCTGACCTCTAAACCTCTAAACTCCTTTGATCCCACAACCCCAAAAGTCCTTTCTAACCCAAAACTCCACCCAACCCTGAAACCTAAAAACCCCTCACCACACCTAAATCTTTGACCACCCCTTCCTGAACCCCCATAGCCCTTTCTACTCCTGAACTCTGCCCATCAATCCATCAGTGTTTTAAAAACGCATCTGCTCACCTGTAGGGTCTCAAGGCATGGAGGGAAGTGTTGCATACACCGGTGAGGTGGTTCTTTAAAAAAGCCATGTCTTCAGCTCCTTCGTGAAGTTGAGGAGGGGGTGGTTTGTCCGACGTGAAGTGGGAGGGCATTCCAGGCAGTGGCTGTAAGGTAGGAAAAGGAGCACCCTCCTTGTTCTGGTTTTCCTGATGAAGGGTACTTTGATGACAGAGAGCTAGGCTGAGCGTAGGGCCTTGTGGGGTGCGTGGAAGTTGAGTCGCCTGTTCAGGTAGGCTGGTCCTGTGTTGTGGAGGGCTTTGTGTGTGTGGGTGAGGATCTTGAAGGTGATTCTTTTCACTATGGGAAGCCAGTGTAGTGTGCGCAGATGTTGAGAGTTGTGGCAGTGTCAATGCAGGTTGAGGACCAGCCTGGCAGCGGCGTTCTGGATGTTCTGTAGTCTGGGGGTGAGATTCTTGTTGATTCCGATGTAGAGTGCGTTGCCGTAGTCCATCCTGCTCGTGATGAGGGCGTGTGTGACGGTCTTTCTGTGTTCGAGGGGGATACATTTGAAAGTCTTGTGTGGGAGGCGTAGGGTGCCGAAGCAGGAGGAGGTGACTGAGTTGAATTTGTCTTTCATATTGAGTTTGGAGTCTAGGATGATTCTGAGGTTGCTGTTTGGTTTATGGGGGTGGGCGGGTTTCCGAGGGTCGTTGGCCACCAGAAGTCATTCCAAGCGTTGGGTTGAGGGCCCAAGATAAGTACTTCTGCCTTGTTTGTGTTGAGTTGAAGGCCGCTGTTTCTCATCCATTTGGCGATTGCCTCCATGTCTTCATGGAGGTTGTGTCTGGCTGTGTTGGGTTCGTTGGATAGGGAGATAATGAGTTGGATGTCGTCCGCGTAGGAGACAATGTTGATTCCGTGGCTTCTGACAATGGCGGCCAGCAGAGCCATGTAGACAGTGAACAGGGTGGGGCTGAGGGAGGATGCTTGGGGAACTCCACAGGTGGTAGGTGTGGGGTTCACGAGGAAGGTGGCGAGTCTTACTCGTTGAGTTCTGCCGGAGAGTAAGGATTGGAACCCATTGAGGGCCTTGTCTCTGATGCTGGCTTGGTGAAGTCTGTGTATCAGGGTGTGGTGGGAAACTGTGTCAAAGGCCGCCGAGAGGTCTAGCAGGATGAGTGCTGCTGTCTCTCCCTTGTCCAGCAGGGAGCGGATGTCCTCTGTTGCTGCCAGGAGGGCTCTTTCAGTGCTGTGGGTTTTTTCCTGAATCCTGATTGGGAGATATCAAGGGGTTCAATGACTTTCGCAGAGAATGGGAGTAGGGAGATGGGCCTGAAGTTTTTGAGGTCAGTGGGGTCTGCCAAATGTTTCTTGAGGAGGGGGTTGATCTCAGTGGGTTTCCAGTCATTGGAGAAGGAGGCGTCAGCTAGGGAGCGGTTGATGATGAGGCAGAGCTAAGGGGTGATGGTGTCCGCGGCTCTGTTGAAGATGTGGTGGGGGCATGGGTCCACGGGGGCTCCGGATTGTATGGATTTCATTGCTTTCAGTGTGTCGTCAGTGGTGAGGAGGGTCCAGCTGCTGACTGTTGGTTTGTCGGTGTCAGGTTTTGGTGGGGAGGGTTCTGTGCATGGGTTGTCCTCCCTGAAGCTGTCATGGATGGTCTTGATTTTGTGGTGGATGTATGTGCTGAGTCTGTCGCAGAGGTCTTGTGAGGGTGGGATGTCCGTTGATTCACTGTTGGGTTGGGTGAACTCCTTAATGATGCTGAAGAATTGCTTGCTGTTGTGTGCATGTGAGGAGATTCTCTCTTGTATAGCTTTCTTTCTGGTGCTCCTGATGAGTTGCTGGTATGCGGTGGTGGCAGCTCTGAAGTTGCTTTGAGCTTCTGTGGATTTGGTGTTTCTCCAGATTTTCTCGAGGTGACGACAAGTACGTCTGGGTTCTCGGAGTTCTGTGGTGAACCTGCTGGCTTTGTTGGCGTAGGTGCGGTTGTTTTTTTGAGGAGGGTTATGGTGTCGGCGCAGTTGGCGCTTCATCTGTGAAAGGTCCAGCTTCTATGTGATGGTTGGCGCTGGGGTCTGATGAAAGTGTGTGCGGTGAAGGTGAAATGGAAGCATCAGTGGTCTGTCCATGGGACTTCGGAGGTGTGGTTGAAAGTGATGGAGGTTCCTGTTGTAAAGATGGGGTCGAGGTTGTGTCCTGCTGAGTGTGTTGGTTCCGTCATGATCGGCCAAAGCCCTATCTTGTGAAGGTTGTCTAGGAGGGATGCAGTGATGGGATCTTGAAGGTTGTCGTGGTGAAAGTTGAGGTATCCCAGAAGGGTGTAGTCAGTGGCTGCGATGGCTTGTGCGGAAATGTAGTCAGTGATGGAGTCGGTGAAGGGTGCGCGGGGTCCAGGTAGGCAGTAGATGAGGGTTCCCCTGCGGATGGATGTCGGGCTGGTCTGTAGTTTGAAGTGAAGGTGTTCCATCAGGCTTGTGGAGTCTTCGGAGTCTTCGGAATATGTGTTCAGACGGAAGTTGGACCTGTGGACGATGGCAATTCCGCCCGGGGCAGCTGGGCCAGTCATTCTGGGTGATCTTGTTTCCTTACGGAATGGCAATGGCTATGTCCGGGCCTGAGGTGCTGTTGGTCCAGGTCTTGTTGAGGAATGCAGCGTTTGGGTTGGTGCTGTCAAGGAGGTCCCAGATTTCAGTAGCGTGTTTGTGGAGGGAGCGGATGTTGAGGAGAATGCAGTTAAAGTTTTTGAGGTCGGTGTGTTGTTGCAGATGGGTTGTGCTGGGTCCAAAGTCTTGATGGAGGCATGGGTTGGCGTCAGTGGAGGCAGCTGAAGGGTCAGTGGGTATCAGCTGGTGATGCCTGCTTTCAGTTGTCGCGTCCTGGGTTGAGTGCGATGAGTGCTGCTGGTGTCTAGCGGAGGACGGTGGCAGGTCCAGGGCTCATGGCGCTTGTCGTGGCTGGGTCGTGGATTGGCACAGACGGGCTTGCCTTAGGCACACCAGCGGCGCATCCGCTACGCACAGTCGCCCAGCGGCTATCAATAAGTAGGGGGGCAGGAGAGGACAGCTGGGAGGCAGGAGCAGGAAAGCGGCACAAAAAAAAGGGGGCGGGGCTGCGTGTAATGGTACGGAAAATGAGGAAAGAGATAAGAGATAGAGGAAAGCGCAGAAAGGGAAAGACACAAAAAACCGCACACAAAAAGAAAAAACGAGGGGAGAGGACAGAGAAAAGAGGCAGAGGGCAGCCTAGTAAAAGAGCAGAGCCCTCCCACTAGACACCAGGGTTGAGGCGCAGGCAGAAGCCTGTGGGTGGAGGAGTGCCTCGAACTTCTGACCGGGGTCAGAGTTCCAGACGGACAGGCTTTACTTACTTTTGGAGCTACATGGTGGCAGAGCAGTTCACTGACCAGGGCAGTGAGGTTGCCCTTCCTACCGCGCAGCGGGCGCCAATAAGAGGGGGGGGAGGAGAGGACACCTGGGAGGCCGGAGCAGGAAAACGGCTTGAAAAAATGAGGACGGGGCTGCGGGGGCAGCAGCGGTGGGGAGAATGAGACAGAGGAGAGAGAGAAGTGAGAATGAGAAAGAGAGGAATGATAGGGAAAATTAGAAAAAAGAGGAAAAGATAGAGGAAAGAGCAGAAAGCGAAAGGCACATGATAAGGAAATGAGGAAAGGATAGAGGACAGAGCAGAAAGCGAAAGGCACAAAAAACAGCACACTAAAGGACAAAACGAGGGGAGAGGACGGAGAAAAGAGAAAAGAGGCAGAGGGCAGCCTAGCACAAGAGCAGAGCTTTCCGACTAGACACCAGGGATGAGGCATAAGCAGGAGCCTTGGGGGGGTAGGAGTGCCTCGAACTTCTGACCGGGGTCAGAGTTAAAGACAGACGGGCTTCGCTTACTAGTGGAGCTACGCGGTGGCAGAGCAGTTCACTGACCAGGTCAGTGAGGTTGCTCTTCCTACCGCGCAGCCGCCGCCATTAAGGAGGGAGGGGGGAGAGGACAGCTGGGAGGCAGGAGCAGGAAAATGGTGCAAAAAAGGGGGAGGGCCGCGGGGGCAGCAGCGGTGGGGAGAATGAGAGAGAGGAGCGAGAGAAAAGAGAGAATGAGAGGAATGATAGGGAAAATTAGAAAAAAGAGGAAAAGATAGAGGAAAGAGCAGAAAGCGAAAAGCACAAAATACAGCACACTAAAAGAAAAAACGAGAGGAGCGGACGGAGAAAAGAGGCAGGGGCAGCCTAGCGGAAGAGCAGAGCTCTCCCACTAGACACCAGGGATGAGGCGCAGGCAGGAGCCTGCGGGTGTGGGAGAGCCTTGAACCTCTGACCGGGGTCAGAGTTCAAGACAGACGGGCTTCACTTACTGGTGGAGTTACGTGGTGGCAGAGCAGTTCACTGACCAAGTCAACTTAAAACCCACCCCTCAACTTCAAACCTCCTTGCTACTCTAAAATCAACCCAAATCCTGAACACCACCTCTAAACTCCACTGTTCCACAAAGAACCCTCACCACCTTAAAAGCCACCCATTCGTGACCCCTAAAACTTCTCCCCACCCCTAATCTCTATTATCCCTGACAACTTTTTTTTACATCTAGACTCCACCTATCCCCAAACACTTGAAAACCCTCACAACCTTAAACTTCATCCATTCCTGAACACAAAAAAACCTTCACCCCCCCAAAACTCTCCACAAGACTGAATCTTAAAAACACTCACCAGCCCTAAACCCCACCCACCTGTAAAACCTAAAAAAAAACTTAACACCCTACACGCCACCCATCCTTGAACCCTGAAAAACCCTCACCACCACTAAATCCCACTCATTCAGGAACCCTAAACACCCATCCCCACCGTAAACCCCACTCACGCCTGACACCTAAAAAATCGTCACCGCCACTAAACATCATGCATCCAAGAAACCTAAAACCTCTAACACCCCTCACAGCCCCTAAACATCCATCCCTGAACCCAAAAACATAGACTACTCCCAATCTTCACCCAAGTGTGTGATTTTTGATGTGACATTAAAATTATCTTTCCTTTAAAAGATTTCTTTTACTTTTAGATTTAAGTGTATTTCTTGAAAATTGCCTTTCCATAAAATTGGTTTTCCATGGTTTGTGTCCTCCAATGTGGTTTCTCGGTTATCATTTTTCCATTGATCACGTAATTCATACCACGACTATCATGACTGCTGAAACAGATAGTTTGCAACTCAATCACGAACGCTTTGGAATGAATGTCCAACATACATAAAAACCTATCCTCCTTTATACAGTGTGAGCCTGGGGCAGAAAATTGACTTGGACTCCAAAATAACAGTATCCCCAGTTAGCGAATCAGGTAGATTAAAATGTTTACCCACTGCAAATTAGGGCAGTTTTGAACCTGTAAAGACATGCTGTGTAGATGTTTTGCAAGCTATGAGAGACTGAATCCATGTGTGCTTGCTGCAGGCAATGTTTGTGCTAATATCAGAAACATCAACAGTAAAAACCACCCCACCACACTAATCAGGCCCTCCCACTTCTAAGAAAATCAGCACACCCACTAACTTCCTAGACTATCTGTTCTGGGTCTGCCAGTTTGCACTATAGGCCAGTCCAGACCTGCCTTGATCTCCTTCAGAAAAGATGTTATAACTTATCTTGTGCCCTGCTCAGGGTGCAACAATTGTGCCTTCTACCCAAGCTTGTAGCTGGTTGAGTTGCAAACCTGTGGATCACAGGTATAGAGAAAAAAGGGAAAGCATTGATAGTATCTTCTCAATTTAGATCAGATTCTATCTGAACCTAGTGATTTTGGGATTTGCTGGTATGCTTTGTTGAAAGATTCAGCTGTTAGACAGGTGGTTTCTTGCTGGCCATTGGTGGAATGCTGTGACTTGCATCTAGAAGATGATTTCATTATCAAAATAAGATGACTTGTTACAGTTCCAGTGACATGCATTTATACCTTGTGATATCACACTTTGAAAAGTTGATAAACCCAGTGGAATTCTGATTGCAGATTGGCCACATCTTTTACATTTTTCCATCCACTAGCTCTCCTTCCATTCATGCTAAAGTCCAGTTACTTCTGAGTAGCCATATTGGCATGTGTCACTGAGAATCAGAATATTACATAGAAAATTTAACCTCTTGAAAGTAATGCTTGGTTTCCTAGGTCGGATCTTCTCAAGATACAAGTCAGTATGTAATACTTTCCAATGTTTGTACAAGGCATTAAAAACGTTTTTACTTTCCATGCGATATTTTTTAAATGAATTTTACATTGAAGTTGAAACCTCTCTTCTGGGAACTCTGTTCCAATCCTCCATAAGTGTTATCTTTGTGCTTTTTTCAACTTTTTGTTTGGTATCCATCAATATTTTAACAGGATATCCTCTACTCTGGAGGTTTTCACAAACATTATTTCCCTCTTTTTTAATATTCTGTCCTTTCACTATAATTCCGTTTATGCCTTAACATTTACTCATAAGCAATATTTCTCTTCTGGATCTGTGTATGTCCAGATTTACAGTGGAAGACAGGGCCGATTTTAGCGCTGGTGGCACCATGTGTGACAGTCTTTTTTGGCACCCCTCAACCCATGACCATCTCCTCAGATTCACTCACTACCACCCGGCAAATGTACCCATCATCTCTCCATAGCCCCTCTCTCACATACATTACTTGCTTTTAAAGCGCTTGTAAAGGCTGGCTTTACTAATCCACTCAGCTATCCACATAAAATATAGTTATTTTCTTTGCAGCAGACACATTAACCCTCTACACTAATTTATGATGAGTCAAAGCTGCCACTAGACAAAACTCCCATCTCTCTCCCTAGCAGGAACATTAATCCTAAGAGGTATCTTGACATTTTAATTGTTTCCAGAAGGCTGGACGCACAATGAACTTTTCAGCCCCTCATTGCTAAACACAGCAACCCCCCAAATCCAGGTCAGCATCCGGTGCGGCGCACTGCTCAGACCGTCCTAAAGCCGGCTCTGGTGGAAGATATTGTTACTCGCTGTCTCCTTTCTATAGGAATGACTCAAAGTTTTCCGTATAAGAGATGATTTCTGAAGTTCTACAATGATCAGTCTGCCTTCCAACATAGCAGGCAATCCCTCCTCAGTACAACATTTATTTTGAATTGCTTTGGAAAAGTATGTGGGGTTTAAGAACAACGATTTCTCAATCAAAATGTGACACTATGTCAAAAATATGTTCCCAATACATCTTTACATCAGACGGTCAATAAAGATGTATAAAGGGACTTCCATTTTAAATTTGCAATGCACACTCCTAAATGCTTTGGCTGTCCCTCTCAGTATCTGGACAGCAGAGCCAGTATGACCCAGCCATCATATACAATCTTGTAGGGCTGTGATTAGTGCTCTGTGGTACTGGATAACTTGTGAAGCCTATCCAGTAACATAGGAAAGCGCTTTGGTTCGATTCCTAGCCCACTCCAACTTGGTGCTGCAACCACTCTGAAGTAAAATATCTGAAATATGTTCGCCAAAAAGAATTAGAAGGTTCAGTTCAGCTAGAAATAACCTAATTTAATTACATCTGAAGAACTGTGATTTTGAGAGCTGATATTGGTAGGAAATTTGACCAAAAGGCTTAATCACCAATATCACAAATCTAAAAACAGTAGAATGGAGAATCCACCCAGATCTTTGAATACGGAGCGCTAACTATGTATGGAAATGATAACAGGTTCCACATTACCCATTTGCTTTGGCAGATTGATATGTCATCCGAATGTAATCTATCTTTCCAAGGCCATAAAAATAAAGACGCAGGGGCTCATTTAGATGTTGCCAAATGGAGGGTATCCACCAAATACTCACAGGTAGCCCCTTTGCCAACCTCACATTGCCTCCTCAACCCACCAAATTAGAGTTGGAAGAACTGGTGGGTTTCCTCCTCAACCCACCAAATTAAAGTTGGGAGAACTGGTGGGTTTCTGTAAGTGAGCCTCAGCTATCTCTGACATTGGAATCCCCTGACCTTGAGATCTGTTTTCAACTTGGCCACCCTGTCTGGCGACCATAACTGGATTTCCCTGCCCAGGAATGCCATGCGAGGCAAAGCAATCTGAGCAGGAAAAATTATTAGTGGTCAGATGCACAGAAATATTAATTTGGAGTGACCGCAATAAACCCTTACAGTCACTCGTTGTTTCCTTTGCCTAGTGGAACATCTTGTGCAGGCACCATCTATCACCTGCAGGTACAAACATAAATACCAGTCAGATAGTTGCTTCACCAGCTCGTCAAAGATGCAAGGCTTATGTAGATTTGGGGCATACACTCTGTGCTGAAGGAAGAATGGCGATTCTCTAGCATACTAACTGGGAATCCAGGAACACGCTTTGTTTGGTTTTTATCAGCATGCATCCTCGGTGGCCCTGTTGGATGTGGGTTTGCCTCCTTATCACTCGTAGGGACAGTAGGTCAAATGGTAAAGGGATCTAGTTAACTGGTTCAAGTATCAAAATGCGTTTTTTGTTATAACATTTGTAAATGTTTTTGTGAAAACAGCTTGCCTGCAGTTGGCTACTATTCACTTGCAAAGTTCTCTGAGACCAAACAAGTCTTGCTCGCCCTATGTAAAACTGCAATTGAGTAAATAAATAATACTGACCCAATCACCAGCCTCACTCCCTTTCTGGTACTGAAATGCTATCTTGGAAATGCCACTCTCTTATTTGATACTATTTGTAATCTTGACCACAATATGCCAGTCATGTCTCCCGGAAAAATCATCACACCTGGATAACACCAGTTGATTTCACATCCATAGAATTCACCTTCACAATCACAAGCAACTGATTTTAATGTGCATGCCCTTAGAGTTCCAGAAAAGTAATCCTGACCCTTCTAATATTTGCTACTACTTCCTCCTCATTAAATCCATGCCCCCCAACCTACTTCCTCACCCTATTTTGTGAAAATTGAGCCATTACTAGTCCTCCAACTTGAAATTTAACAGAGCTCATCTGGACACAAGCCCCCCAAATGCTGTGCAAAAAGGATATGGGGAAAGATTTAGCTTCACACCCTTTTTTAAAGTAAAATCACAACTATTTTGCTTTTGATTTACAGTTATTTAGTAACCAAACACCACCCAGAGTGATAATAGCCCCATAAAGAACAGACCCAACAAAGAGGCTACAATTTGAAAAGCAGAATACTAGAGCATTGTTTGATATCACAAAGCTCATTAAAAGTAGAGGATGCAAGTCCTTCAAAAACCTATGGCCGTTTCTACATTCCACAACCATTATACAGAAATGGCTTTATAACTCACATGCAGCAGTTAGCCCAGCTGATTCTTGTGAGTAGATCGGGGGCAGAGTACTTAAAGGACTCAATTAATTGACAAGGCATCCATTTTTTTGCACAGTTTATTTGGAAATATATAAGCTAGCAAAAAAAGAAGATCTTACTGAATGTGGACAGTGAGCTCAGCCAAGCGAGCAAAAGGAGAAGCTTGTCCAAACCGAAATTCAGTCTAAAAACAGCCATGGCTGGGAGTGCTCTAAATAACTTTTAAATGGTAGCTTAAATGCCTAATAGATTTATTTATTGAAATCTCATTCCTGGCACTGATGGAAAGCCTGATCAAAATAGCTCTAAATGTACATTTTAGTGGTTTTACTTTATTCACCCTCGTTTGTGCCCATTAACCTCCATTAAGAACTTCAGTCTTACTGTGAGTCATGGGTAGCCATGTCATCTGTAGCCGTATTCCTTTCCTCATTCTCTTCCATTTGATTGAAGTGAGTTGTAGGGTTAAGTCATGGGGACAAAGAGGTACTGACAGAAGTATTATCAGCAAAGACTACTTCAAAATTAGAATTCATCTCCTCTCATTGAGGCACTTTAGGTTACAAACACCCTCAAGCAAAGAACATTCCCATCATCTTTGCTTTGTTTGTATGCAACTAGTGTAACAGAACTGCACCCTCTGGAAGTCGGACGGGTCATGGGTGTACTACCTATGTGCAGGCTCATCATGGGCTTTCGATTCCCTCCGAATGATACCACGTGCAAGATTATCTTCAAATGAAATAGAATTACCAAGAGATAAATTTACTTGAGGATGAACAATGAGTCATTAAGTCTCAATGAGAACTACAATGAATGCATAAAATAACACTGAAAGTAATATGGCCAAAGAGAAAAACATCAGCTGAAAAGTGGCTCTTCAACTCATCAGTGGCTAAAGTCAAAACTCACGTAGTGGTCCTCGTCTCTGAAATGCCAGTGAATAGTCATGTGAACCCAATTGTAGTGTCTGCTAATTATTACCTTAAGCTTCTTGCAAACTTTCACTCCCTTTCTTTCTCAACCTCCTAGAGCTGTTATAGCTAGACACACTTTGTAAGCTACGTAATAGATTTTAGCAATATCTTCTGATGGGCGTTTCCAAGAAAACACAAGACATCCATAGATTGCAGGTTATTCAAAACGTGTCTACTCAGACACTACACAGATTGCCTCTATGTAAATATTTTCCCTGATCCTAACAATTTTAACACTGGCTGTTGATGTATTCAAGTATAAAGATCGAGGTTGTACATACTCCTTAATAAAGCAATCTGTGCATTATTCAGGGTAAGGCAAAAATCAATTTACCCTCGGTACCCAAACATGCATCGTGCCCTCTGAAGAGACACTGTTATTCGAGTTTTCTAGAAGTGAGCAATCTCATGCAGCTGCTGTGCCTTTCTATTACTAGCCAAAGCACAGTAGGAGAATATTCCCATTGATATGGACAGAATGCACTCCCTTAATCTGTTTTAGGAAAAAGTAAAACTATCCTTTGCTTCTTCTTCTTCGAGGTTTTGACTTTGTTCAACCCTTGGATGCACTGTTTAAAAGTGTCAAGTGATGATATTAGCTAGCTGAAGTTCAAAAATAATCATTTCTCCCTTACTGTAATTGAATATTTGCATGCCAAGTAGTGTTGCTGCTACGGGGGCTCGTAAAGATCACCTATTGTAAACCAGTCACCCTCCTTCAGGTGCTCACCATACAGTATAACTGGAAGTGGAGGCTTTTGAAATGGATAAAAGCACTGAACCAGATTCGTTGTGCTGAATCGGAAACACTGGAGTAGCCAGGAAATTAAAATGCCCCCATTTCGATCCATACCACGAATGTCGAGAGAGCAAAGCAAATAAGCTCTATAAACCCTAGAATAGGTCCCTTTACCCCTCCTTCATCCATTTCTATCTCCAGCCCTCAACCCTTTATCCATTCATTCATCCACCCTGCCATCTTTTCACACTTTCAACCATCCTTCCTTTACCTTCTATGCATCCACCCTTTCATCACTGCAGTCTTCATCCATCCTTCTACCTATACATCCAACCATTCATCTAACCTTTTTCACATCCATACATTATGGGGCATATTTATACTCCGTTTGCGCCGGAATTGCGTCGTTTTTTTTGACGCAATTCCGACGCAAAACTAACTCCATATTTATACTTTGGCGTTAGACGCGTCTAGCGCCAAAGTCCATGGAGTTAGCGTCATTTTTTAGCATGGACACCTACTTTGCGTTAATTATATGCAAGGTAGGCGTTCCCGTCTAAAAAATCGACTCCGAGGCATGTGCATCGGATTTATACTCCCGGGCAAAATTCACGCCCGGGAGTGGGCGGGTCAAAAAAAATGACGTACGGCCGCTTTTGCGCCGTTTTTTAGCGCCTGCAAAAGGCAGGCGTTAAGGGACCTGTGGGCTCGGAAGGAGCCCAGAGGTGCCCTCCCATGCCCCCAGGGACACCCCCTTTCACCCTTGCCCACCCCAGGAGGACACCCAAGGCTGGAGGGACCCATCCCAGGGACATTAAGGTAAGTTCAGGTAAGTGTTTTTTTTATTTTTTATTTTTGTGGCATAGGGGGGCCTGATTTGTGCCCCCCTACATGCCACTATGCCCAATGACCATGCCCAGGGGACAGAAGTCCCCTGGCCATGGCCATTGGGCAAGGGGGCATGACTCCTGTCTTTGCTAAGACAGGAGTCATTTCTATGGGGGTTGGGAGTGAAAAAAATTGCCTCAACCTGACTTGCCCCATTTCTTGACGCCCAAGCCCCATATCCCCCTACGCCGGCGCTGCCTGGTGTACGTCGTTTTTTTTAACGCACACCAGACGGCGACGGCGGCTTATGCCGGCTAACGTCATTCGATAAATACGGCGCCCGCATGGCGCTTCAGAATGGCGTTAGCCGGCGCTAATTTTTTTGAAGCAAAACTGCGTTAGCGCAGTTTTGCGTCAAAAAGTATAAATATGGGCCTATATGTCAACTATCTAATATGTCAGCCCCCTTTTATCAATTTACACATGCATCCTTCCACCCTTTCATCCAGGTTTCCATCCATCCACCCATTAATCACACCTTTCATCAGTCTTTCCTTTCTTTCTTTCGTGTACCCACACAAATAATCTTTTACCATTCCGTCCGTGAATCCTTTCGCCCTTACACCCCTTTGTCCTTTCTGTCTTGTAGCAGTTTGTTCCTTCTTTTCATACGTCCTTCCTTTTTCCCTTCATTCCGACCTGCTTTCTCTCTCTGCGCCTATATCTCTTTCTCCTCCTTTTTCCCTACACTTTCCCACCCGGGCCTCCTTTACCATGATTGATTTTGATTCCACATCACTGTTATGGGTTTTCCCGACTTCGTTTTTTAAATAATTTTGTCTGCAAAACTGCAGACACAACAAGCTCACAATTTATCACTATTTCTACTGTCAACACCACCCCCACTAAAGGTGCTAAAGTGCTGGGGGTTCACAACATCACAGATGAGAATTATTAAGATTTGAAATTATCACAAACTAAATCTAAATATTGAGAAAGCTTTTTTTTGTTTTGGGAAATATAGATTTACTACTTTTATTTCATTATCTATATATTTATATATATATATATATATATATATTAGTTATTAAATGGACTTGAAAAAAAAAACATAGAAATTTCAAACAAAGATTACAGGGACATTATAGGTAGGTTCTGAATTTAAGTGCACAAAACCATGTAACGTAAAAGTTATATTTAGAGTTATTTCAAATATCTATAACCAAGGTCACAGCTAATGTTTGATTTATATTTTTAATGACGTTGTAGAAGTTTTCACGAGTGCTGTAATATCTGTGGTAATATGCAGTGCATGGTGAATGCGCGAGTTCTAGTTACTTTAGGGCAAGAGTTATAGGGCCAGATGTATCAAGCTCCCAGTTTACATTTCTTAAATAGTGAGTTTTAAGTAATCGCTATTTTAGAAATGCAAGATAGGATGTATGAAAATTGTGAGTAGGTAATAGCGATTTCTTAAAATTTGCAATCGCAATTTGCGAGTTGCAAATATCAAATCTACAAAAATAGCGAATCGGTGTTTGTAAATCGCAAATTGCGAAAACGGCAACCCAGAACAGCCTGATGACATCACAACCAGAAAGTGAGTCAGCCCATGCTGTTTCCAGAAGCCCCACCCACAGAAGCAGGCTGAGAGACCCAGCCAAGCACCAGGGAGGCAGCCTTGAGAGCAAACAGGATTATGGCTACTGACGGGAATGTGAAAGAGAAAGAAGACGGGAAGCGCAAGCTCAAATTCAGTGAGCAGGAATTGGAGGTGCTCACCAAGAAGGTGGTCAGGAACCACAACACACTTTTTGGGAAAAACTCACTACAGGTACCTGAAAGTGAGAAGAGGAAACTGTGGTCAGACATCCAGACCAAAATATGCGCAGTGGGTGTTGCGCAGCGCTCCGTCGAGGAGACACGCAAGCAATGGTACGACTTGCGTTCACATGCCAAAGAGAGGGTAGCCAGTAGGCTAAAGGAGGCAAGGTGCAACGGAGGAGGACCACCCACCCAGACACTGTCTACACCAATGAAAGACATGGTGGAGTCCACACTGCTTCCTGAAGCTGTCAGTGGTGTCACTGACATTGACACCTCAGGCACACCCAGCACCAGCAAAGGTAAGGGCAGTAATGATGTGTTTACCCATATGTGCATGTACAAATGGCCCTTAGAAAATAGCTATGGCACTATGCAGTGTGATAAGTAGTCCATGCCACATCTTACATACAACACACCAATGCCTTATTGGAGTGGTAGTCCACACCCCTAAAGTGCAACTACCACATAAATAGCAATACAGTATAAAACCAAATAGAGAAACAACACAAAAGACTCTCAGTGATACTATTCCAGTGTACATTTAATACTATTACGCAACTATTTGAGTACTAATCAAAAATGAAATGCTGCACATTGTTGTTGCAGATGTTCCGGGCCCTGACGCAGCAGAAGGTGGGAATGTGGGAGATAGCGAAACTCAGCAACGGTCCGACTCAAACACCAGTGAGTCATTCGTACATGCACCAACTAGACACAAGGCAAGAGTGCTACCTCTCCCTGAGAATAACCTGGACTATGATGAAATGCCGGATGAAGAACCCACACCACCGCCAAAGGCTAGAAACACTGAGAGACAGCAGTCCCTGCCCCAGCGTCAGTCCACTCCCATCAGGAGGTGTTGTAAAGAAGGCAGACAGTACACAGAGGAAGGTGAGGGCCCCTCACTGTTTGGCGGCCTTGAGGCTTCCATGCTGAAAGTGCAGCACCTGCAATGTAAACACATGAGGTCAATGCACAGGCAGTTGGTGTCAATCGATCATAATATGGCCGCAATGCACAGGCAGTTTGAGTCTCACAATGACAACATGGGATCAATGCACAAGCAGTGGGATGCACTCAATGAAAACATGGGATCAATGCACAAGCAGTTCGAGTCTCTCAAAGAAAACATGGTATCAGTGCACCAGCAGTTTGGGTCTGTCAATGAAAACAGGGATCAATGCACAAGCAGTTCGAGTCTCTTAATGAAAACATGTGCAATTTCATGAGGGACAGCAAACAGCAGAAGAAAACGCAAAAGAGTTGACAAACGCCATTAGGGAACTCTGCACTGGGATGCAGAAGGAGCATGTCAGCCACCGTAGACGCCATCACCAATTGATGGGCCGTTTGCATGGGCTCTGCAGACCTGTCAATCGTGTCACAACCACAACTGCCTTGGTATCATGATGTGCTGTGGGCATACAAGTGGAGATGGCACGTTGCAGTCGGGACGTTGCACAAGGATTGGTGCAAATAACAAAAGTTTTGGAGACAATGCAGACAGCACGGAGTGCTACAAACAGTGAACTTGGTGGTGGAGATATTGAGGAGCTCTCTAGCATCAGCAGTCTCACAGCCCCTGTGATGGATCCTAGGCGTTGCAGTACCAGACTCAGTACTGTCTTTGAACCCGCTACCAGAGGTGCCACCAAGGCCACTGAGCACTCAAGTGGAGTGCATGGACGTAGGAAGTAATGTTGAGGGGTACAGGGGACTTGCATAACATTTAGCAGAACAGTTATACTATGATGCTAATAGTGTGACACTGTGACACACACCTGTTTGTATATAGTGCATACCTATGTCCTATTCACACATATGTTACCTGAAGTCAAGGCAATAAAGATGCTACCTACAGCAATACATAAAATAGACGTGGTATTGTCATTACTTACATCAGAAATAGTCGCACGTGGTCACAGCACTTCTTTGTCTGCCCTCTGCTGCACTGCGTCTGTCTTCTGGCTGAAGGGGTGGCAAGGGTTCGTCATTCTCATCTGAGTCCAGCTCAGTAGGTTCCACAGGTATGCCCCTCATTGTTGCAATGTTGTGCAACATGGCACAAGTAGCCACGATTTTGCATGTTGTTTCAGGGCTGTATTGTAGTGCACCACCACTCTTATGTAGGCATCTGAAGCGGCTCTTCAGCAGGCCAGAGGTCCTCTCAACAATGCTGAGGGTTGACCTGTGAGCAGTATTATACCTCCTTTTGGCTGGCATTGCAGGATTCAGATAGGGCATCAGTATGAATGCCCGCATGGCATAGGCACTGTCTCCTAGAATGACAGGAGAGTAAAATGAGTAATTGTTATCTGTGACCTCACATATACATCAAGGCGACATTGTCAACTGTAACATTACCAAGTAGGTATTCTTCGCTAAACTCCCCAGGAAGTAGTCTTGTGTATATTCCACTGTGCCGAAAGATGTAGGAGTCATGTGTGCTACCTGGGTATCTGGCTACGAGATCCGTTATAATGTTGGAGGAATTGCTAATTACTTGTATGTTCATGGAATGTGTACTTTTACGGTTCCAATAAAACTTCTCTGTGGCCGAAGGTGGACAGATAGCTACATGTGTCCCATCGATGGCGCCCATTACATGTGGGAATTGGGCAATCTGGTAGAAACTGAATTTTCTCTGTAGTAATTCCTGTGGGGTGCTGGGGAATCTTATGTACTGTTGAATTCTGCTCAGTATGGCATTGAGGAATGCATTGAAAAAGTGTGAGAAAGCATTCTGTGAGACCCCTCCAGCTGCTGCTATGACCCCTTGATAGCTCCCTGCGGCTAGTAGGTGCAGGGAGCATAATACCTGCACATGGGTGGGTATGCTATTAGTCCTGTGTGTGTTTCGCTGCAGTTGGGGTTGTAGATAAGCTATCAGGTCAATTATCATGGCTGAGCTTAACCTGTACTTATCATATTTCTCCTCCTCTGTCTGGTCAAAAAGGGTAATGCGCACTCTAAAAATGCGCTCCTGTCTCCTCCTCCCTCTCCTCAAACCTGCCAGGATCCTCATCCTTCTCGCCATCACGTAGAGTGCTGCCATTGTGGAAAAGAGGCTGAGTCATTCTGGGCCTCTTTAAATAGGTTGCACCTGTTTACCACCTGATTTCACTTTGTGGTAGATTGCACGTGCAAAGTCCATTCTGCGAATATTTGGAATTTGCGATTTGTTGATGCATTGCATTGCGAGGCCGACTTTGCGATTCGCATTCAGCAAAAATTCAGGGCATTTTCATGTCGCTATTTGCGATTCGCAGAATGTGACCCACAAATTCATGTCGCAGTTGCAAGGAATCGCTATTTTAGCGATTCCTTATATTTGTACTGCGAATGCCTTTCATACATCGTGAAAGGCGATTTTGCATTTGCAAACAGTGGAATTTACTGATTTGCACCTTATACGAATGCAAAATCCTTTGATACATCTGGCCCATAGTTACCTGAATTAACTGTAAGTGCTGAATTACTATAGTTTTGTATGTTTAAAATGTGAGCCTAACTATAACCTCACTGTAAGCTTTGTTTTCTAAGGTGAATTTCCAAGGCTTTTTTAATTCTATTTCCTAACTATAACGTCCCTGCAATCTTTGTTTTTTTTTCAGTGAATTCCTTTGTTTTTTTTTAACCTGGAGCAATTTTAATTACTATATATTAATCTAACCACCGCATTGCACGGCCTTCACTTGAGTAGCTTTGCCCGAGGAACGTTGTGGGGTGGCGGGGCACACAGGCCCCCGCATTCCCTCAAGTACATTTGCTCCAGGGAGGTGGCAGTCCCCAGGGATGCGGGTGGACGCACGGGCCCCCACACATTCACTTAACCATATTTGTCCCATGAAGGTGGCGGTCCCTAGGGTTGGAGGGGGCTGCGCAGACTCACTCGCATTCACTCAAACTGATTTTTCTGGGGAGGTGGTGGTCCCTGGGGATAGGGTGGGTCCACGTGGACCGCCTGCATTAATTTAACAACTTTTGTCCCAGGGAGGTGGCAGTCCCCCGGGTGTGAGCTGAAAAAGTGGGTCCACCACATGCATAATCTGCAGTGCCCAGGGAAGGTGGCAGTCTCGGGGCTCTCGTTAGCCCTAGAAGGGGGGATCCTGCACCCAACTCCTAAATTTTTACAATGCCCCTGGGACCTGACCCAGCCATGGGCAAAATGAAAAATAAGCGCAGGAAACCATGCTTTAAAAAAAAAAAAATCATGGCAAAATTTGAGAATAGTCATGACTTTCAACATGATTATTTTTTAATAAAAAATGCTGTTAACCCTGAACCCCTGCACCAAGGCTAAGGGATACGGTAACTGTAGACTGCCCCTTTTTCTTCATTTTTTTTTTTTAGACTCGGCTGAAGCTGAACATTAAAATGGCTGCCAACACTTCCTGGTTGAAGTGTTGGCAGGCAATCAGATCTCTGCACGAGATTGGCGGTATTTGCAAATCTGTCGCGACCCTAGATTTACAAATTTGGATTTCTCCTAAACTACTGCACAGATTTACACCAAATAAAAAAAGGCTCATATGTAGGCCAGAAGCTATCTTTCTGCCAAATTTGGTGTCATTCCATTAAGTGGATTGATTGCGCTGCAGGCGTTTCTAAAGAATCTATTAGAATAAAAATGGGAACACACTTTTTTTGATTCCCCCCTTTCTCACTCTGAAAATTTCCCTGCACAACAAGATTCTAAGGAGCACTTCTTTTGGTATATTTTGTGAAGATTTGTCAGGCAGTGCCAAAGATTTAGGCAAGTCAAAAAATGCCTTTTTTATGGAAAGTAGGTCCGAACTATAAGTACCTACTGGTGACAACCAGTAGGTAAAATATATATGTATATATATCTAAATATATATATATGCATACATATATATGTGTGTGTGTGTGTATATATATATATATTTGAAGAAAGGTTTGCATCTCCAGGCCAAGAGACAAAACTGCTTGCACTCCAGAATCAAACATGTAATGTAACGTAACGCTTTATTTATAGGCTTACATGTTTTGACACTACTGTTGTTGGGCCTGCAAACTCGAATATGCTCCAGAACCCACAACTGGCATTTAGTAAAGTGTGCCCCTAAAGTAAATCACATGCCCTTGCCCGAGTATGATGTACACTGAATTCCTGGAACACTTTAGTAAAGTCTTCCAGTGGGGCCAAATTGACTTGCGAATAAGTAGATAGTATAGAAGGTTAAACATTTTATCTGATTGACGGTTCCACACTGTTTCTGGAAGATCCCTAGTGGGAGGGGAGAGCCATCAAAAGCAGGAAAGGGGGCCCTGACAGGTACACATAGTACGTGGGAATTAGCAAAGAGTAGTTTTAGTATATTGGTTACATGAAAAGTGTTACTTGACTAACGTTTAATTCATCATAGTAGATATCTGCTCTTCTTAGACCACCGCTAGCCATCCTGATACTGTCAGGTGATGTTCATGTTTCTCTCTCTCTCCTCCATTCCCTTTCCCCTGGAACATTCCCATGCCAATCGCGTACATGTGAAGTTGGGAACAAGCAACTTGGGCCAGCATTGTATCTCCGTGGGATGAACAGATAAGTGCTTGACAACCTGCTCTGAAAGCCTGAATTGTTCATGTAAACCAACACTTCAAAGTGCAATGCAAAATACATAAACACAAAAGAAGGACAAATGGTCTCAATGTAATTTAGACAGAGTGAAGACACACTCCAAAGTAAACATCAGAAGGACGGACTCATGTCTTAAGTACGATTTCAACATACCTCTAATTCCTTCATATGTCATACAAGATACAATAATTACATCAGTTTGAGGATACACCATGTTAAGTATTGTATGCAGTACATATCTGGAAAAAAGTAAGCAAAAATATGCAGTCAAGGGACAGTCAAGGATGTCATTCCCAACCTCATAATAATGCTGTAACATAACAGACTAATGCCAGTAAATTATCCTTAAACCCAGGTCTAGTGACCAAACCTATGACACCATGCCTCATGGCAGCTGCCTCAATGGAAAAAGGGGAAAGGGGGGCATATGTATGTGTTATACACTTTCTCATCCCTCAAAGAAAAAGTACATGAAAAATGCTTGAAAAAATGTGGAAAACTGGGACACCATACAAGTGTCAACCATTGAGAAAAGGAAGTGTGAAAAGGGTGTGTGGAGATTCCTGCAACCAGAGAGGACTGCTGCTGGGTAATGTCCAGAGAGGGGGAACATTTCCTACATTTTAAAAGGAAAAACCCAATGAGTTGATAATAAGACATTTTATCAAAACAACAATCTCAATAGCAACTAAGAGAGACGACAAATATCATATAGCCAAATGGGATAATGCAACAAGGGGAGAAGTCTCTCAAATTATAGTTCCAAAATTGTACTCATCTTCTGTGCCTGACAGTTCTTCACCCTTGCTCAAACCCCTTGGAGATTTGCTGTCAAGAAGAATAATATACTTTGACTCAAGGATCCTCAAACTTCACTCTCTGTCACCTCCCCTGGGGGTTAGTGCAATCCTGTCAATACCAAAGAGAGATAAAGTGTCAGGATTTCCCTCATGAACAGTACCCCAATGCCTTGTGACAGGATAGTTAGGGTCACCATTCTTGATGGCCCTTAGGTGTTCCAAGATTCTCTTTTTCATTGGAAAGATGGTACTTCCTATATACCGGTGACCACAAGGACATACCAGAACATACACACAATGGTCACTACTGCATGCAATGCATTTCTGAATCTTATCACACTTCCCTGTGAGTATTGTATATGTTTTTGCATTCTTACTGGCTTCACAGGCCTTATATCATCCACATTTGTAGAACCCCTGCTGTTCCTGTAGCCATCCTCCTTGTTTCTGTTTACCCAGGTAACTCTTTACCAATATGTCCTTTAAAGATCTTGACGTACAATAATTGACCTGTGGGCGAGGAGTCAAAAGTGCCTCAATAACTGGATCATTCTTCACCAGATGCCAATGTTTATTCAACATGTGTCTAATACCTAAGGATTCATTGTTAAAAGTGGTAATCATTCTTACCTTCTTACCTTCACCCACATCTTTCTGTTTCCTAAGAAAAAGGCTTTCCCTAGCGAAGGTTGATGGTAAGTACCTTAGCTGGATAGACCCTTGCTTTAAAGCAACTTATCAGCCTTCTTCCCTCTTCTGCAAATGATTGTGGCATGCTGCAATTACACTTTGCCCTCACAATTTCACCTAATGGAACACTCCACTTGAGTTTCTATGGGTGGTCGCTGTTCACATGTAAGACACTGTTTCCCGAGGTAGCCTTCCTGAAAAGAATAGTATCCACTACCTCATCAACTATTTTAATACTTACATCCAAAAAATCAATTTGTGTCTCATATATTCTGTGAGTGAATCAGAGAGTGAGGTTATTCTGTGAAATGTATGTTAGAAAATCCTCAAGTCCCTGTCTAGGACCTTTCCAAATCACAAATAAATCATCAAAATACCTTATCCAAACAATTATGTGACTCGACATCCCTTCATTGTCCTCTGTCCACACATGTTGCTCTTCCCACCATCTCATGAAGATCCCGGCATAACTTGGCTCAAAGCAGCTGCCCATTGAGGTCTTGACCAATTGTCTGAACCATTTATCTTCAAATAGGAAACAATGATTCTCCAAAACAGAAAAATAACATGTCAATCAGCATCATGGAGTGTTCATACTAGTAAAGTGATTTGCTCCTGAAAAAATGTTTGCACGCTTGCACCCCTAGGTTATGTTCGATGCAGGTTCATAATTAGACTACATCAATGGTTACATCCAATAGTCCCTCTGCCAGTGGAGCCACCATATCTTGGATATGAAGTCTGTACTGTTCCTACAGTAAGAAGGGAGATCCTGCACATATGGAAAGAAAAAAGATCAAGATACATGGATGTATGTTCTAACAAGCTATTTTTTGCAGACATGACCAGTCTGCCTGGTGGAGTCACCTTGTCTTTATCCACTTTGGCAACATATAAAAACAGGGAGCCATAGGTTTGCTAACATGTAAAAACAGATATTCCTTCATATCAAGGAGGCCCCTCTCTCTCCAATCCAACAATAGTTTGTGATACTCATGTGTGGTACGTCTGTATACCTCAGCAGTGGTAACCTCATAGTTGCCCGAAGCATAAGCTGCCTATTTTCCTACTGTCTATACTTATTAATGTCCCACAAAACCACATTCCCTCCCTTATACAAGGTTTTAATGACACAACTGAGTTCGTTGTTCGGGGTTCCCAAAGCCATCCTCTACCCCTTGGTAAGATTCAGTGTGTGACGGTTCTCAGTGTTCCACCATATACTCATCCGCTCACATGTGGCTACCTAGTGAAAAGTATCAATACTGTTGTTGTGTAGCCATTTTATAGCTCCATGCACGTTATTTTAACACACTAGGCCACTGTGCACCTTAACCTAGACATATTTTATTTAGCTTCGCATTATTATTCTTACAATGACCATTTTTACGGTCTTGTTTTATTTTCATCTATCTAACTGTTTTTGCTTAGCCTAGCACTGTGTTCTCAAACAAGACATTCTTGTTCACTCTGACCTTCTTTCAAGGCTACAGTTTGGTACATTGCCGGTGAATGTGGTAAAAGTTTAGTCTCCAACATTCGTAGAAAATACACATCCTTACGTAGGGACATTTTCTCGGAACATCAGCTGTGTTATTATAAAAACACTTCCTAGTCCCATTACATGTTAAGAGGGAGATTCCAGCCAGGGAACCATTACTGTATGCTGATTGCCGAATGCTTCGCTATAGATGTTAACGCGGACTACAGGCCTTTGCTCAGGGATGAGGGTTGATGTCTTCCCGGGGGAACCTGAAAGGCAGAATTAGAGCTTAACATGCTGTGCTCAAATTATAACTTAGATAGGAAATGATCCATCGATCATAGTGACTATATGAAAGCTTATTTTCTATGCTTCACTCTTCTCGTCACCTTTTAATACTGTCATGTTGTGTCGCCTTGTTATTGCAGCTCACGTTTTGCTATCTAAGATGCAGTCGTTTTTTTAATCTAATCATTGAAACATATACTGCTTCTGTTTGTCATTTATATATGAGACTGAATTGTAACTGAGAGAACCGGATGCAACTTGAGTTGCCACGACTTCCCTGAGAAGCCTCATATGTCATGCGCTCGGCAGCCCAGTCATCACTATCCTCTGGTAGAGATGAGGCACTGCTAGTTGGCCAGACCAAAACCCAGATTTAGAGCGGCAGGTGTCACCCGCAGTGGGTTAGACTCAGTCTCCCACATCGTGGACGATCTTGCTGCTTAAGATCCTGTAGTCTCATTAGAATAATGAGAGCCTACGCGACACTGTCATGTGATGTACTGGGTTACACTTGGACCTAGGTTTGAATTTGCTTTGATTTGTACCATCAGCTACCAACCCTAAGCAGTTTAGCCAGTCTTTCTCAGAAGTCCAATCTGCGGCTTCCCCCTCCAATTCAACCAAATCAGCCTGCCCCTTAATGTCATCCAAAACTAAACAATCATGCAAAGGGTCACAAGCAGGCAAGCTTGGTACAGCAACCTTCGTATTGCCCTTCTTCTGCTGCTGCAAAACATATTTATTCCTTTTAATTTGTGCATAAAGAAAAACAAATCAATATCTGTCTGTACATAATTCAAATTCACAATAGGGCAAAAGCACAGTCCCAGTTCGAGGAGAGAACGTTAACCTCTTGTTAATTCATGGGATGATAAGTTAATGATAGTCAAATTTGCCTCACCCATCATCGCCTCCTGGTCTGCTGTGTTGAGTTGATTTTCTTCCTTTTGCGTTGGCATTCCTTTTTCTTCATCTGGGAGTTTCCTCCGTGGTCCCTTGCTTGCTTGGAAAAAATGGTATTGTTCGGTGAGGTGAAGGCTTGAGCATCTCTTCTTGATACATTAGGTTATTCATCCATTTCAGAATAGGACCCAGACTCCGCGGTAATGAGCTCTTGTTGTTTCAGAGCCCCCGGCTGCTTATACTGTCTGAGTGCCACATCATATCTTTTTCCAAAAGTTAGAATGCAGCCGCTCACATAGTCCTGTTTGTCTCTCAGAAATTTTTGTCTCTTCTTTTGTTTGATGTCATTCATCCTCGTATTTTTCTAGTCTCTGTTCCATGTGATTAAGGAAGGTCTTGATCTCTTCTTGTGCAGGGTGCTTATCAAATATCTCCTTCATTTTCTTAATTTCCTCACACACCTGTTCTAAGTCGAGGTTAGCATATTTCGATAGTAAACCCAGCATACCCTTATTAGTGAAAGCCATGAGCTGTGGCCATAACCCACGCCCTCACCATGCACTGCTAATTACCCCAGATATTACAGCACTCATGGCAACTTTTATAACGTCAATAAAAATATCAATAGCAGTCAAAATATTGAAGAAAAACTGCATGGGGGGCGCAAGTTATAGTTACCTTAGGGCACGATTTATAGCTACTTGAAATAACTCTAATTATAACTGCTGATTTTCTATGGTTTTGTGTGAGTAAATTCATAACCTAACTATAACATCCCTGAAGCCTTTGTATTTTAAGTAAATATATATATATATATATATAAATATATATATATATGTTTTTTATTTAAATATTTTTAATGAGAAACTAAAGGTTAAAGCTTAGTTATAGTTAGGAAACTTATTATCCCCATACAAACCAAGTTTAAACCACACAAACTTTAAACATTCAATAGTTATAGTTATAACTTTAGTTTACAATTAATCCACCACCTTCAAATTATTACAAGTAGTGGTTTGTATAGGGAAATACGTTTTCCTAACTATAACTAAGCTTTAACCTTTGTTTCTTTAATTGAATATCAGTGCTTTTTTTAAATGTTTAATACAAATGTATTTCAATCCTTGAATCCAATGTCGCAAGTCGAGAATTATTATGTGGAGCATCATGCAGCACAGTGAAGGAGAGTGTTTAGTGTCATAGATTGGTGTATTATAGACTGGAGTCAAGTGGAAAAGATTAGAGTGTATAAGCATACCATACAGTGTAGTAAAGTGTTCATTAGTATGGTAGCATGGTGTCTCCTATAATAGAGTCAAGTATCGTAGACTGAAGCAACAAGTTCTACAGTGAAATGTACCTGTAATAGAGTATGGTGTTTTAGACTGTCAGAGTGGAGTAGAGTACATTAGAGTGGAGTAGGGTGAAGTAGAATGTCATAGAGCGGAGTATGGTCAAGTGGAGTGTTGCAGAGTACTATAAAGGAGAGTGTTGTAGAGTGGCTTGCTGTGTCATATAGTGGAGTGACGTATCATAGAGCAAATTTAACTGGTGTGTCATTGAATGTGATACAGTGTAGTACAGTGGCTCTGAGTGGATGGGCATAGAGTGGAGTAGGGTGTCATAGAGTGGCATAGAGTGTGGTACAGCGTTGTAGTGTGGGGTTGCATACAATGGAATAAAGTGTCGGACAGTGGAGTGGCAAAGAGCTGAGCATAGCACAGTGGCATACAGTGGGAAAAAGAGTAGTAGAGTGGAGTATAGTGAAGTAGAGTACACTGAAGTGTGGTAGTATGGAGTGGAGTAAAGTGTTAAAGAGTGGAGTGGTGTGTCATAGACTACAGTGGGATTGAGTCCATTAGAGTGGAGTGGTATTGCATAGAGTTGAGTAAAGTGCCTTAAATTGGAGTACCGTGTTGTACAGTAAAGTGCAGTGGAGTGTTGTACAGTATTGGAAAGTGTTATAGACTAGAGTAGAGTGACTTGCAGTCTAGTTGATTTTTGTAGCGTTGAATGGTGTGCAGAATAGGATAGGGTTGTAGAGGGTGGTACAGTAGACTGGCATACAGTGTTATAGAGTACAGTGGCACTGAGTGCCATGGAGTGGAGTGGCATACATTGGAGTACAGTGGAATACTGTTAGACCTGACAGCCTTAGGGTGGCCTTCCTTTGAACTTTTTGGCTACCTCCTCCGCTTTCCCGACCTCAATTTTGCTGGCTTTAGGACTCTGTGAACTTTACCACTGCTAACTGGTGCTAAAGAGTTTGTGATCTCTCCACTAAACATGGTAATATTGGCTTATCCTTAATTGGCATATTTAATTTATTTATAAGACCCTGGTAAAGTGTGCTACATGTGCCCAAGGCCTGTAAATTAAATGCTTCATGCGGATCTTCAGCACTGATGGTGCCACCCTGTATGTCGACCTGGCAAAGTAACCCTTTTGTCAGGACCAGATCTTCCCCCTTTTTCTATTTAACCCCTAGGGAGACCCTGGACAACCCAGGAAGCAGGGTGCAATGTATTCAAAAGGCAGGGCAAATACTTTTACATGTCCCAGTAGTGAAAAACTCACAAAGTGTTTTTTCACTACAGCAAGACCTGTCTTTCCCATAGGATAACATTGGGATTATCTTATTACATCTTATAAGTTTAATATGCAATGTTGAAGAGATACACTTTTTGAGTTTGGTGTCTCTAGAATCATAATTTTAAATCACAGCTTATTGGGAAGTTGTATTTTAAATTGCAATTCTTACAAAACTTTCAAAAAGTTGGCATTTTCTGACATTAGCTATTTGGTGCCTGCTGCCTGTCTCTGATCACTTGCCCAGGATGAGTGAAAGCTGGGCTTTGTATATTACTTCTATACAGCCACACACAATGGGAGCTTAGGTATGATTTGATGGGCCATCCTGGGAGGATAGGAGGGAGGAACTGACCACAGTCTCACACTTACACCTGAACAGGCTACATTCTATCCCTACACAAAGGCTTGTATAACTCAGTGTAGTGAGTCTAGAACCAGTGCAGGAAAGAGCAGGATCTCTGTGCACTTCATATGCCTGTCTTTGAAATCTACCCTGCTTCAAAGGCCCAACTGGGTATAAGTACTGGACCTCTGACACCACTAACTCAGTACACTTTTGGACTTGTGAATACTCTACCAGGAAGAAGGACTGCTGTGCTGCTGAAAGACTGCCACTCTGCTGGACTGCTGCATTGTTGGACTCCTATCTTGCTGTGCTGCCCTGATACCTGTCATTCCCCTGCCTGGATGAGGAGGACTGGTCCTCCATCACTTGAACCTCTAGTGACTATAGGGGCTAATTGGCTGGCCTCTTGATCTGAAATCTCAGGGACATAACAGACTTCTAACCACCCCGCTCCCACACCTGGACTCTGCCATCTGTCAAATCAAATCAGGTTTATCGAGCGCAACTACTTCCCTGTAAGGGTCTCAAGGCACCGAGGGATTTTGTCCTCTGAGCTTCAGTTGAAGAGTCAGGTTTTAAGGTCCATCCTGAATTGGGGTAGCGATGGTGACTGCATGAGGTACAGGGGCAGGGTGTTCCAGCTCTGCTGCGAGGTAGGCAAAGGATCTTGCAGCAGCTGAGGTCTTCCATATGTGGGGTACGGTGGCTAGTGCTTCTCGAACAGAGCGGAGAGGTCTGATGGGGAAGTAGAAGGTGATGAGGTGGTTGAGATAGGCGGGTCTTAGGTCATAGAGGGCCTTGTATGCATGGATGAGGAGTTTGAAGTTCTTTTCTCGATAGGAAACCAGTGGAGTTCTCTTAGGTGATTGAGCAATCAGAATCGCACCACTGCTGTACCTAGCATCTCGACATGAGCGCATCCTCCTCAAAACCAGCACTTCGGGCCTTTCTTCGCTCAAGATCCTTGCATCTTGTCGATGGCAGCCTGAACAACAAAATTGCACATCGCAGCCTCTGCACTCATCAGAACCGATGCATCGCCTCAACTGCACCTTAACCCCTCAATGTCGATGCAGTGGAATCTCACACAACAACCCTTACTGCATTTCAGAACCACTGCATCACTGCTATTGTGTGGCAACAAGCGACGCATCCCCTATATTGCGCAGTTCAGAAACATGTCACTCTGCAACCTCGATTTAAGGTACTTTCATTTAACAGGCCCATCGGGTTCCCTATAGCCGGCTCACGCTCCATTGTGGCTTGACTGACCTTTTGACTTTGTCCTGGTCCAGCACAACCAGATATTCCTAATTGGATCTTCTTGCTTCTAAGTGCTATTTTGCAGTTTAGTCTATAAAAAATTCATGCCTCAAGTTCTACTTATTGGATTTTTGTTCTTTTGGTCCTGCTTTATTAATGAAACCTTGCTAAATCTCATTCTATTTTTCTAAATTGGTGTGGATTCATTTTGTGTCATGTTTTCACAGTTTTCCTGTTTGGAGTGTTCCACAAATACTTTACACACTGCCTCCAAGGTATGTCTGACTGCTCTGTGCTCTGCTAAACGAGGGTGAGCAAAGGTTAATTTATAGGTTTGTGATTGCTGTTTGACTAAGGTTTAAACCACAGTCAACCAACAACCCAATTTCTAACAAGTACCATGTCAAAGTAGAGTGGAGTAAAGTGGGGTGCAGATGCATTCAAAGAGTTACATACAGTGTTGTATAGTGGATTACAGTATCATAGAGAAGAAAGGAGTAGAGTGTTGTACAGTGGCATACAGTATAGTAAAGTGTTGCACAGTACAGTGAAGGGGTATAGACAGAGTACGGTGTCAGAGGGTGGCATACAATGTAGTAGAATGAGGTAAGGTCTCATACAGCGTAGTAGAATTGAGCGGAGTGTTGTTACACAGTGTGGTGTAAAGTAAAGAGTGTATTGGTGTGTCATAGAGTAGAGTGGGATGGAGTGGAGTGTACTGAAATAGCGTAGGTAGTAAATGGTTATAAACTGGAGTGGGGTCTCGTACCACACTTCGGAGTGCTGTGTCATATAGAAAAGTGTTGTATAGTGGAATAGTTTGTTATAAATGGGAGTGTATGGACAATGAGTGGTATACAGATTTGGACAGTGGAGAGGACAGTGATAGAGTGGAGTAGAATGTTGTTGAGTGCCACGAATTGCGGTAGACAGTAGACTTTTATAAAAATGGAGTCATATAGAGTGGAGGAGATTGCCATACAAAGGAGTGGTGTAGAGTGGAGTGGCATATACCACAGTGGCTTACCGTGGATCACTAAAAAAGTGGAGTAGCATACAGTGGAATAACCTACAGTGCAATACTGTACAGTGGAGTGTAGAAGAGTGGAGTGGCACAGAGTGGAATAGTATACAGTGGAGTGGCATAGAGTAGAGTAGCGTGCAGTGGATTGGCATAGAGTAGGGCCATATACATTGAAGTGGCGCAGTGCAGAGTCGAGAAAACTGTCATAAATTGGAGTGGCGTCTCATACTGTAGAGAGGAATACTGTATCATACAGTGTGGGAAGCTGTTGTAGAGCGGAGTAGGGTGTTGTTCAATAGAGTGCACAGGGAGAACGTTCAGTGCAAATGTGGACAGTGGAGTGTACTGGGATAGATTGGAGTAGAAACTAATAGAGTATAGCAGAGTTTTATAAAGGGGAGTAATATGCAATGGAGTGGCATAGCGTGGAGAAGCACACAGTGGAGTGGCATAAAGTAGAGTAGCATAGAGTGGGATAGCATGGAGGGGTGTAAAGTGGAGTGGCACAGAGTGTAAGAGTGTACAGTGTAGTAGCATACAGTGGACTGGTATAAACTGTAATAGTGTAAGGTGTAGAGGTTTACATTGCCGTGGCATAGAGTGAAGTGGTTTAGTCTGGAGTGGTGTATTGTGGGATGGCGTAGATTAGAATATCATACAGTGGAGTGGCATACAGTGGAGTGGGGTAGAGTGGAGTACCATAGAGTAGAGGGGCAAATATTGAATTTGATTACAGTGCAATAGTGTAGAATGGCCGAGTACCAAAAGAGTTGGCAGCTAATCAGATTTCAGCATGAGATCTTTGGGATCCACAGAGCCTCCGCTACCCTATATATTCAAATTTGGTTTTCCTTTATTTACTCACAATTTACTGAACAGATTTACATCAAATCACAAAAAGCATACTTTCTGCACTAAGATCTAGCTTTCTGGCAAATGTGGTGTATTTCCATCCAGCGGTCCAGACTACAGTTGTGTTCATAATCCTTATGGGAAATTGAGTTTTGGGACCCTCCCTATTTCTCAGCCCTCCCTTAATGAATCACCTTGAAACTTTCAGGACAGCTGCTGAAGTGAGTGACATACTAATTTTGAAAGTGTTGTGAAGATTCATCAAACGGTGCAAAGGTTATTTGCAAAATCAAAAATACTTTTTCTGAGGAAAATAGGTCCTAACTATAACTATCTCCTAGTGACCGCCAGTAGGCCATATAGATATATATTTATATTTAGGTATATAGATATATAGATATATAGATATATAGATGTATATAGATAGAGATATTAGATATAGCTATAGCTTTATATCTATATCTCTGTACCTATATCTATATACACATTCACTTAAAAAAAACAAAGATTACAGGGACTTTATAGTTAGGCTCACATTTTAAACATACAAAACCATAGAAATTGAGCAGTTATAGTTATAGGTATTTCAAGTAACTATAACTCATGCTGTAAGGCAACTATAACTTGTGCTCCAATGATGCACAGTTGTTTTTTATGAATACTTTTACAGCAAATGTTGCAGTGATATCAATGATTTTATAAAAGATGTCATGAGTGCTGTAATATCTGGGGTAATTAGCAGTAAATGGCAAGGGTGTGAGTTATAGTTACCTTAGGATAACGTCTATTATGAAAAATACATTGAAAAGTATTATTAATTAATTTTATCAATATAACCAACAAGGATATCATGATAAATTGACTGAATGGAGAGTGGAGGGTTTACAAGAATGGGAATAATATCATTTTTTTTTGTGTGATTTCCCTATAATTCCTATTTTGAATCTCATTCTCAAGATTTACAAGAATATTACCTAACCACTGTATAGAGGTATTGTTACTTCTGTAAGACATCTGTTAGAGAATACATCCAAAATATAGAGTTGTTTTTAATGGCCATGGTGACTACCTTGCCAGCATTTATCAAAGGCAGCAGAGACTTCCTTAAGCTTATTGATGATCTACATTAAGAGCCTAATTATTTTCTGATGACCTTTTATATAGGTTTCTTGTTTACCAGCATAGGAGACGAAGCAGGAGTCAATGCATCTGGACATTTCTTGAAGGCAAGGTTTATCTGTCCTCTTTTACATAAATTATTTTGAACATGATTACTTATTGGCTCACACACAAGCGTTTTTTCATTTTTGCGGGGCAGTTCTTCAAGCAGACCCAATGCTTGGCAATGGGGACCTGCTTTGCCCCCAGTTATGCCAATTTATTTATACGCTGCTGGGAGGAGCAGGTTGCCAGTGTCCTTGATGGATATGAGGAGCTTGTCGTTCTCTGGATTAGATATATGGATAACGTATTCCTCATATGGAAAGGTAGCAAGGAAGAAGACTCAGATTTTGTTAGAAGACTCACTAAAAATAACTTGAATTTAAAATTCACTAGAACTCTTAGTAGTACAGTTGTTAATTTCTTGAATTGACATCTGGAAACAGAGGGCGACACATTGATTGGCTACAGTATTCTTAAAGTTCAGAGTGGAATGTTTGAAATCACCCCTGAAGGAATTAAGTGATATCAAAAGGAAAGATTTATTCACATCTGTCAAGGCACGTAGACATGAACAAAATATAATTAGGTTTAATACTGCTTTTAGCCAGAATGCTAGAGAATGGAAGATAATATTCAATAAGCATTGGCAAATATTGTCAACAGGCAGAACAACAGCTGAGGAGAAAACCTCAGATTACCACTTGGTTACATTTATGAAATGTAAATCTTTGAAGGATAAACTCAGCAATAACAACAATCAGTTTGTCAATGATAACAAAAGAACAACACCACTGAGAGGGTTTTTCAATGTAAACGATGCAAAGCAAGCATGAACATTGTGAATCTGAAGCACTACATGTAATCTTGGCAGTACAATGAGAAAAATATAATAAAATATCTTACATGTAGTTCACCCTGCGATGGTGAGAGCTGATCCTTCTATTGAGGGGCTGGAGGTGAGACTTCCAGGGTTTATGTAGAATCCTCTTTCTGCAAATGGATATTAAGTGAAGACATTGGGCCAGATGTACTATTTACTGGTCACAAAAAACATTTTTTTGAGAAAAGGTATGCTAATTTAAATTTAATTTAGAAAGCAGATGTTCACCAAAGGTCTCTTGGCGTTGTAATAAAACAATGAATGGGAAGTTTATTTACAAATCCAAATAAATGTCAAAGGCTTGTTCAAACAACCAGGCCTTTAAATTTTTTCTAACTAACAGAATATCCAGAGCTTGGTGAACTGTTCAAGGCAGAGAGTTTCAGGTATGGGGGGCAACAAAAAACAAAGCTCCTGCCTCCCTATCTGCTCTTCCAAAATTTGGGAACAAATAGTAAATTTGAATCTTAAATTGTGAGAAGGGACATGCTTTTTAATCTTATATTCGACAAATTTTGGTGCTAGATTATTTACACGCTTAAAAACCATAGAGCAAAGTTTACAATGTATCCTTTGTTTCATAGGATGCCAAATGTAGCTTTTTCACTTTTTCATCAAAAGTGTCACCTGAGAATGTCTTGGAATACCACAAATTAGTATAAGGACCTTATTTTGTAGCACTTGAAGTTTATGTGAGACAGCAATAGGCAGGGTGGCAAAACTCACATTAGAATAATTTAACCAAGATGAAATAGAAGCCAATTTCATAAATTCAATGCACTTCCATGGTCACTAGGGAGGCTATTTTCATTATCGATTTTCAAAAGAAGGTGCATTGAGACACCAACGATGCTACTTGAGTCAGCATTGACAATCTGACATCAATCTACTCTCAAACGCTTGGTCACCGATGACGAAGATGGTAGCAGGCCTAAGTCAAATGGCCTAAAATGTTGACCATCTACCAAGCCCTGTTTTTTAGTAAGACTACTTTTGTTTTATCCATATTTTTACTTGAGTTGGTCTAGATCTATCCAACCAGTAATGTATCTCATTGTTTCTTGAAAATGGGCATGTGTTGAAGGCATGCCATCCAGGTGAAAAACTGAGGGGGTCATTAAGCGTTTGAACTCATTGCAGCCTTTTGACCGCCAGTGCTGTCAAGTCCCCGCCGGCCCTATTTAGAGTTACCCGCTGGGCTGGTGGGCAGAAATAGTGTTTCTGCCTGCCAGCCTAGCAGAAAACAGGGCCTTTACATTGACGCCGGCTCCAAATGGAGCCGGAGCCAATGTGGCAGTGCGGCGGGTGCAGCAGCACTTGTCGCTCATTTCACTGCCAGTAATTTGGGCAGTGAAATGCGCGACAGGGCTGTGCCTGGGGGCCCCTCCACTGCCCATGCCAAGTACATAGGCAGTGCAAGGGGTCCCAGTTGCCCCCTGAGTCCTCCATTCTGCCAGCAGAATGGGACTCATAATCCCCAGTGCAGCGCTGCTTGCAGCGCTTCCCTGGCGGATTTGAAACACCGAGACCACCAGGCTGCCGCCACATGCAGCCTGGCAGTGGCGGCGTTTTGACTGTGGCAGCTCCACCACAATCATAATATGGCAGACGAACTGCCACTACCTCAGTGGTCCACCCACCACCGTAAGTCTGGCGGTCCATGGACTGCCAGATTCATAATGAGGACCTATGTGGCTTCTGCATAGTTATCAACATTGCAACCTATGTTTACCAGTTCAGTGATAAAAAGCCTTACAAAAAGATATGATAAATGAGGAGACAATGAAGATGCCTGAGGGGTTCCATTCTTTTTGCCTGAGATATATAGGGCTCTAGCCTCATTGATTGAGTATGGTCCTCAAAAAGGATTCCATCTAACTGTTTTGGATCCTTCACACTCTCAATTAATATCTTATGATCAACCAACGTTGAAGGTCACGGAGAGATCTTGCAAAACCAGTGATGCAACTTCATTCTAATCTTCTCTCCATCTTAGGTCATCAATTAAGAACAACAAAACCTATTCTGTTATGTAGTGGAAAGAAAACCACCTGAACAGGGAGCAGAAACTCTGAGAGTTAAGAATTGTATGGTCAACCTTCCATAAAGTGCAAATTTTTTTAATAAAGCACAGGCTGTTTTCCTTAGAGGAAGTGGGTCTACATTTAATAAAACCTTCAGTTTTCAGTAGTCCTTTGGACTACTGCCTACTGCCCACATTTAAAAAAAAATTACAAAGGGGAAAGGGTTCCACAAAGGGCTACTTTCCGATGTTGAATGGGTTCTCAATTCAACTCATGATACCTTTAACACTCCTCATCCAAACAGCAATTGGCTAAATGGTCAGAACCTTATTTTAGAACTCAATAAAGATTGCTGTCTTTTACAGTTGGATTTGTACATTTGAAAAATATTTGTTGCAAACTACAAATCAGAACATTTGACTGTAACAATACTTCGTACATCTGGCTGATTGGTCTCATGCGGAATTTAGATGTTGGAAAAGTGGTTGTAAAGTGTGTGTTGGCCTAAAGATAGCAGTGATTTGTTTAATTATGAGCATGATTGCCGTGTTGGCAAAGCTTTAACTTACTAGAATATTGATCATATATCTTTGGTGAAGTAGTCTGAAACAAATATCTGGTTTTATAGCTTTCCTGTTCATCTTGCTACTGCTACATACTCTGTTTGTTAATGCCATTACACTGGCGATTGGTAGGTTTACACACAGGCATTGCTGCAGAAAAATCCAATAACATTTGCTCAACTAAAATATCTGTACAATTAGAGACATCTCTGTGACATTGTGTGAGTGGCAGGTGTCAGTGAAGCAGAATGCTGACACTTTCTATGGAAATTGAGTTCCATTACACGTCTTGAGAACTTTAAATGAATTTTTGCTCAAATATATTGATTTATGTTTTAAACACCAGGAGTGGATAGTGATCACAATTGTTACTATTTTTATAGATGTCATGAGCATTTAGTGGAATGCCTCCTGTATAGTAATATTATTAATCTAGTGAGAGACTTCCACCATGTTGTGGGTGATCCATCAACTCCTGTGGGTTCTAGTTTTGACAGTTACAAGGTCAGAATAAATTATAACTATAGGTTTGTCATTGTGGCCCAGATAGAAAATGCAAAGAACAAATTGCATGTTTATTTTAAAACTGTGAGGACAGAAAACATACTTTTTGGGTACGTTATTCATTGTAAAATTGGAAATGTAACAATGAGTTAGGAAACACATATTAGAAAATAATTATCCTAATTTCATTCTCTCTTTCCTGAATGCATTGTTGTGGATACAGGGATATATTCATGCTTTCAAATCCAGAGTTAGAGTTTTTACATTAGCCCTTGATATTAACCCATGACCAAGCCCTTTTCAAATTTGGTGTTTCACATCTGAGCACAATCTTTTAGTGTAGGACACAGTCAAACTTCAGAAAGATAGTGTGTTTTTGGGATATTACAGAAGCATAAATTGAGAGTTCAAGACAATTACTACATAAAAAATGTAAATAAGCTGCATTACAAACATTTAAAGTACAGACTTGAGAAGTGATGACATGTGTGACTGTTAGTAAGATGCTACTGGCGCAGTAGACTGTACAATTGAATTTGTGTTTCAATTCTAGCTGAAGAAAATATTGTAGGATCATGTAACCACGGGGTAGAAATGATACAATTGCCCCTGAAGCTAATGCACTCTTTGTAATCTAAAACCACATCACATAAGGGAGACATGTTTTCAACCACTATTCCTGGAAATGTTCTATCATATGTGAATATCCAGTATAATTAAGAAGTATAATGGGCCCATCTTATCTTTAGAGAAAATCTGAGGTCTTCAGCAGGAGCTAAACTGCCTGCACTTTGAGGAAAAGGATGCCTCATGTTGAATCTGCCAACAAAGTTTGTTCAGAGCGGGGGAAGAGTGGTAATTGAGCCAACAGTTTCCATTTTTAAATTCATGTGAGATTTATTTCAGCAACAATGGTATTTGTAGATTCACTATATTTTACAGTTAAGTCTATCAATGCTACCTAACGCTTCATACTGACTCTTGAACTGCCAAGAGAATGTAATTCACTTATACCAATGTTATACAAATATTAATGGGATAGAAAATGGACAAAATCTCAAATTGTAAGTTTCTTTACATTTTTAATACCTAACGTCACATATATGTACCTTGATGATACATATCTTCAAAGTGTGTAGATTTGGATAGAAGAAAAGTACATATTTATCTTCCTCTATGACTTAACTTCCAATATGCTGGTCCTTAATATTGTCTTAACAATATGCTCTGTCATTATTTGGGATTTGATATTCCTTACTACAATCTTTACAATATTATGTTATGCCATGTCCCGGTATTCAAGAGCACACACTCATGGATGTTCTGAAATGGTTAATCGTTTGTTGTGTTATGACATATTCACCAAACCTTCCTTATAAATTAACAATATTTTTAATACATGATCACTTAGCATTCCATTCAAAGCAATGCTACATGCAGATCTCAACATGTTTTAGGACAATCTGTCCCATCTTGGGAGAAATAAAGGATAAGGCAAAACACTGTTTACGTATAGGGGTCCTCCCTACCAGTACATCCACCACAATATTGCGTTACACATTAATTTTAAAAAGCATTTTTACTGAAGATCAGCTAAAATAGCACTCAATGGTCAAAATGGCCTTTTTGAAAATGCCTTTCAGAAATTAAATTCATATTGTTCATTGTATGTCAAAAGACCCAGACGTTCAATTGTTGCTGTTAGTTTAGTTAGCTTAAGCAAAAATTCACACTTTTTATCTAGTTTTGCATCTGAATATATTCCTAAGAGTTATTTTAATGTTGAGAATATGCATAGTACATATCATACGAAAACATTTTGTGATAGCAATGACAGTTTCACCTGTATTGTAATACGCTGCTTAAAGTGAAGTGAGCTTTCTATAAAGCAAACCTATCAAATTAATTGTTTAAGTCATCAACAAATTAGATCTCTCTCTTTATAGCACAATTCAAATATTTAACAGTATGTAGTCAATGCCAAGCAATATAATGCACTTTTGACATTGCTGCCCTGAACTCGCTACTATTGTACTTCAAGAGTTTTCCTTCAGTCCTCATCACTCATGTTAACCTGATAAGTCAGGCAATGCACTAATGCTGCCTACAAAACAAATATTACACAAAATGCCCCAAACACACTGTCATAGTTGGACTCTTGCTCTAGGCAAGACTGCTGGTTTAGGGACGACAGCGCTTTTGTTTGTAGGTTGCTAGGCCAATCCTACAACAAGTCGCAACTGTCGGCCCAACCTTCCCGGCTCATAAGCAATACCTCACCAAAAACCCAATCAGTAAAAGGTGATTTGTGGCAACCTTTACGCATGGACTCAAGAGTGTGACATCTCAAGGGAGTCAAGGTTGAATGGGGATTACCCTTTTCTCACATGAGCAGCATGTCTCAGTCGCACACAGGCAATGAAGGAGATACAGTAAAGTTTTAAATAACCTTTATTAGCAAGACTGCAATCTACTGTAAATTGCATGGGCTGCAATGATTAGGATAATGAACAATGCAAGAATCAGAATGGCAAAAATGAGATTATGAATACAAAGACCCCACCATCTTGCGATAACATAAGATGTGAAATAGGTGTGAAATAAACCCTAAGACCCTAGCACAATGAACCTAACCTGTAACCTAAAGAGAGCTAGGTGTGTTAAACCTAATCTGCCAGTACCACGTCCATGAGAAGAGCCCCGCAACCGGCATTACCTTCAAATAAGGTCTCTAGATCAGACTCCATGGTGACACGAAGGCTGGGTCTGCATCAAGCGACGTGTAGCATAGATAGCGTTAATGGCATCTGGTAGGAATCCCTCTGATAATCTTGTCTGTGTGAGATGTATTTATACAGATCTTGTAGGACCCCTGACGCAGGTATGTTCCCAAACAAAGGATAAGAAGGCATGCTTGGGGCAGCAATTATATAAACAATTCCCTGAGAGGTACATTATGTTACTTTCACACGAAACTGGGAACGTACATAATGTGAATACTTACGTATATCATTTATCTTCAACGCTGATAGTGACGCCTTTACAGAGTGGCACTAATAACGTGAAACTAAAACATCTTCCTAACTATAAACATAGCAGTCATTTTGGAAGAAATAATTAAATAAATGTGCTAAAACAGAACAACCTAAGTAGGTTAAAAGTCACTAGGTGACGGGGGCACACACCTGTAAGCCAGAAAGCTAAGCTAAACTCCTGATTCCCATTAAAACTAAATAGGATCCACTACAACACCATGGCATTGATAATCCATTTTCAACAGCACTCAGCTACTGAACACACCACATCCAAATCTACTTCAGATCACATTAGACAGGTCTCTTGCCACCCATTTAACACCGTCCAGCTACCATGAACAGCAAGCTAAGTCCATTGATTCTCAATCACTCCATCTCCACATTTTACCCCAATTTCTCCTGCAAGTGTTCTGTTCCCTTTATACATTTCCCACCTTCATAAGTGTTCGGGCATGCCAAGGGGTTTTAGTGGGTCATCTAGAGCCTGACAACTAAATTCTGGCTTACTCTGCCAACACATTGGCTTTTATTGTTATATTTTCTGCCCTATGCCCATATGTGCTCCAGGTCAGTGATTTGTCTTACTACTGGATTCCTAGCAACCTTTTTCTCCAAGTGGTTTGTGCTGGGGTTTGGTGATTTGTTTAAAAAAATATATGTGTAATACCCACATAAAGGATGTGAAATTAGGCATAGTATGTGAACTGTACTTGATCGGTATCACATGTGGAAATGTAATGTAGTTCCATATCATGCATTAAAAACTCATCTAAGATATTGGCAGGAGATTGGTTGAAGACAAAAATGTCTCTAAGCCTCAGTTACAGTTCCCACAACACATTTTCTATTCAATACAGTCTCCAGAGGTCAAACATTTACTAAAATGGCACACACACTGAATGAAAATTTAATGAAATTAATGTAAGACAAAATATGCAAGTTTCACAAGAATTTGTCTACACAATAAAGATTGTACTGAGGTCTGTTTGTGAGGAGCTTTACACATGATAAGAGATTAAACCTCCTCCTCTTCCTCATTGCTCAGGATATTGGATACTATCACTGCAGTGGTGAGGTACAACCTTTAGTTCCATTCCCTCTCCAGTGGAAGCTGTGGTTGAACAGACAAGACTTATACATAGACAACAGCAGGGATGTTGGTATCACAATTTATCAAAATAAATAAAGGTCAAAATATAGGTAAGTGTATTTTACATTGAAGGGGTGCACCTTACAAAGACATTTAGATTAAAGAGTGGTTAAAATGGTGAGTAATTTTGAGAACAAGATGTCTCTATTCTCAATTCCCTATATTTCTGTGTGCTGAACCTCAAATAGTAGTACTATAAGACATCATAATAAAGATGGCAGCTTCAGTCTTTTAATTGAATAGAGTTACTTTAACATATAGCAAAGGATTTATGAAGAGTTGGGCTAACTCTGATACAAGATGTCTCTTAAGCCCCCAGTATATTGGTTTTGAATAACTCAATGGTAATATTTGTTTTTCTCCTTTAAAATATAGGGGCATATTTATACTCTGTTTGTGCTGAATTAGCATCATTTTTTTAATGCTAATTCAGCGCAAACTCAACGTCATATTTATATTTTGAAGCTAGACACGTCTAGCGTCAAAATATTGGTGTTAAAGTGATTTTTCAGATGTGTGAAACCTCCTTGCATCAATGAGATGCAGGGTAGGCGTTCCCGTCCCAAAAATGACTCAAACACTGTAGTGCCGTATTTATTCACCCAGGCAAAAAAGACGCACTGGTGGGAGGTGGACCCAAAAAATACCGTTAACACCGATTTGCGTCAAAATTTAATGCCTGGGTCAGGGCAGGTGTTAAAATGAGGCAAACACACCATTACTTAAGGAGAACACACAGAAGCAACATTACAACCCACAGGAGAAGATGGAGGTGATAATGATCCACCTTTCTAGACAGCACAGAGGACAGCTCCAACTCCTACACTCACCACCACGACAATACGGCCCACAAAGGCAACGCAGAAGGTAGGAGATGGTCTTCAGAACCAGGACAACCCTCCTTGGCCTCAGGGACCTGGATATTATTAGGACCTACAGACTAAACCGGCAAGCCATACTACGCCTGCACCACATTGAGCCACAAATTACATCCAGCCTGCAGACCCCACACAACATACCACCTATGACAAAGCTGCTAGCTGTCCTGCACATGCTGGCAAGTGGTTCCTTTCAAACAACGGATGCACTGGTTGCTGGTGTCTCACAGCCTTTGGTCTCTGTATTCCTGCCAAAGTTGTTAGATGCTATCATCTCCCTGACACCCCACCACATCAGCTTCCCCAACACCCAGCAAAAGCAGGAGGAGAACGAACAGGGGTTCTATCAAATCCATGGCTTCCCGCATGTGCACAGTGCAATTGAATGCACCCATGTCCGGCTCGTCCTACCTGCAGCAACAGAGCACTTACACCGGAATTGCAAGCACACACATTCCATTAATGTGCAGGGCATAGTGGACCACCAGGGACTATTCATAAACATTTTGGCCAAGTATCCTGGGAGTGTCCATGACGCCTACATATTCCGACACAGCAGGATCAATGAACAATTTCAGGATGGACAATTTGGAAATGGCCTACTTGTGGGTAAGTCATCAAATCCAGCAATGTATACACAACACACCAAACCTGTCGGACACACAAGACATGCACCACTACAGTAGCAAATGGCCAGGATAACACACATGTGAAGTTGATAACACATATGTACCATGCTGCAGTACAGCACAATCAGTGCACAACACTAATACATACACCCACATGTATGTAACACACCCACAACAGGCACACCAGAGGAAGGACAGGTGCAGACATGTACCCTTTGCTAAAAGCAGAACTACACAGACCACTACAAGTGCCCACAGGTTGCCTACTATGTACAATTCACGCACAGTACACCAAACAAAGAATATCACAGACATGTCAATGGCATACACCATGCCCATGTCATGTAACTTCCAAATAGGCACAGATGTCTCAAGTCATGCGTGCAAATCACTGCCAGAACAAATATCAAACACCACACAACTTGTGCCTATATCAACTGCATCTCATCAACACATACCTACCTTACCTGTAGTGTGCAGAGGCATATGCCTGACGCATTGGCTCACACACATACAAATGCAAGATCAATGCCCTTCACATACCATGTGCCAGATGTGTGAGAAGTGGTACCACACCTACTGTAGTGCAACCTCACATGCAACACTCACTGACACAACACTATCATGACTGTACAAGATACAATAAATGGCCCAACATGGGGCAGAGTCACTGTCAGACAGTGCAGCTCATGGATGTCATACTGGGACCCAGTTGGAGAAAACAGGACATCACTCACCTCGCATGCACTGTGCCAAGGGACACATTTGATAAGTAGCTGAGCTCCATCCCATAGCCTGCACTGTGCATGTGTCGACAGTATAAATGCACATTAATGTTTTGGAAAATAGGAGAGACACCGGTAGTTATGTTGATCATCCTGTGACAATGGGATACACACCCTTGGACACCTCAGGGCTACCACAAACATCAGCTGCCACTCTGGAACACCAAAGGACCTACGAACTAGCCCACAGATCCACTGTCATGGCCTGCACTGGATGTACAACTTGGCAGATGACCATTTCATAATGACTTGAAGCCACATTGTAAATTGGCCACCCTCCCATGCTGTATGTAGTGTGGAAGGGGTGTGCAAACGTTGTCGCGGCAGGTCTGTCACAACAAGATACATAGCATGATGATGTTGTCTCACATGTAGCTGTCACCTAAAACCTGAGGAAGTGCCAACAATAAACACCACCCCACGGGTGCTATATGCAGGTTGCAATAAAGAAGTAGACTATGCTATGAACTTAGATGATTGTGGCACCAATGAATGCTGCATACTGCTGCACACACAGAAAGAGACAATTGGCCATCGAAACAGCAAATGTATATGGAGGTGTACCGTCCTGCACAGATACATCCACCTCCACAAGGCAGCTAGCCAAGTACCCTTGTGCAGGGTAGGTAGTGTCAGTGCACGGCTGCTCATGAGCAACTGGTGCAGGGAACAACAAAGGATTGCCAAGTAACATGTCACACATGGGGCATTCTTGCATAGTCAAAACGTTGCAGGACAGTGCAGCCAATTTTGGAGACATGTTGAGCATTCTCACTTACCAATTTCAAAGGCCCTAAGTATTACACATCATCTTCAATGACTCATGTCAAAAGAGATGGGATGTCCAGGCTCTGTAGTGCTACCATGTTGCCACCACATCTGACCCCATTGTCTTGTGAGTATGTGCCTTGTCCCCTCTAGTGATAGCACACTGAGACACAGGTGCACCACACACCGCATGAGACATACATAATGACCATCAGTGTGGAATCCAAATCATATGTTACAGGACCTTGAGCCAAACACAAGATTGTCATGTCCAACAACCTAGTGCTATGGAAACATTACACAAGGATAGGAACTCACACATACTACAAATGCATATGAGCCACAACTAGCTCTAAATATCAACTGCCATGCTACATGACATACCTGTTGCAAGCCCTAACAACAACTTACTCCTTTAATCTTTTGCAGGGGATCAGGGTTGTGCCATACAGCCATGGATAATGACCCTATTTTCCAACCCAAGCTCAGCAGCAGGACGTGCATATAATGAGAGACATCGTAGGACACGGACTATCTTGGAGAGGACATTTGGCATCCTGAAGTCCAGATTCAGGTGCCTGGACGTCACAGGAGGCACCCTCCTATATGTCCCACTCCTCTTCTTCAAGATAATCTTGACATGTGCCATCCTGCACAACATTTTTTTTTTTTTAAATATATTTTTATTGTTTTATCAGCCAAATGGCAACATTTAAATGAAATACAAGAGGTTGCATTATGTTCAACATGTAATATACATGTAATTATTACTTCTGCACATTCTGTGAATCTAGTTTGAGTGTACAAGTACCCGAATTGGGTTCTAAGAGTTGTTTTTCTCCACACAACGTATATTCAACATGTGCGTAATAATTCAAGAGTCAAGATAACATAGAAAGAGAGAGTAAGATAGGAGCTAAGGCGGCCCCAGAAGGCCCGGGCCAAGGGGAGGGGGGAAAGGGGATGGAAGGGGGAGCAGCAGGGGAGAGCCCAGGCAGTGGGGGGGGAGAGCCAGCCACCGCAGGGACAAGAGGCACACCCCTCATCCTGTGCGGAGCGAGTACGTGTTCATCACCGTGACAACACCCTCCCCACGCACAGCCGATTCGCGCCCAAGCCACAGGGGACCAGCCCGCTGTTAGCCGTGGGTCTACGTACATGGTCAGTGGGTCACAATATTAAGGATCAGCAGGGTACGAAGTCCCTCAACCCTGGAATCCGCCGGGGCCCGTCGGGACTCCGGTAATGCTCCTTGGGGCACCTGTGAGGGGCATAACAGTTTTGTATTAGTTCATCCTTTTGTTTTTTTTTCTCTTCGCTCTTCCCCCATCTCCCCGTATTCCTCAGTCGGTCTGTATGATACTGTTTTACTGTGATCATTGATGTGATATCCTTTATCTCTTGCATATCTGTTTAGGGGGGGGGCGCTCATCGTCTTTGTTTTCTGCGGCTGACAAGAATAGGTTCCATACTTCTAGGCCTTTAACTAATATACCCTTATCCAGTAAATTCTGTAGTGTTTGTGTTTCTGCTTTGGTCCATCGTATTACCTCTTCTCACCACAGGGCAATACTAGGAGCTCCAGAGGCTTTCCATTTCATGGCAATGAGGCGTCTATACAGCACCAAAGCCAGGGCAATGCATTTATATGTGCGTTTGCGTTTCTTGGGGTGGGGTGTTATGCCCAACAGGCATACCTCAGGAGTAGGAGACAGTGCGGTGTCTGTCCATTCGGCTAGCAACGTTACTATCTCTATCCATGTGCTCCGGATCAGGGGGCATTCCCATGTCATGTGATAGAAGGTGGCCTCCTCTGTGTCACATCTAGGGCATGTTTGCGGTGACCGGGGAAACATGCGTGTTATGCGGTGTGGTGATAGGTAAGTCTGATGCACATAATTAAAGTGTGTGTATCGGAAGCGGGGATTACGTGAGACCTCGCAAGTCATTTTCATTGCTTGTTCCCACGCATTGGGGGATAGTGGTTCCGGTAGCACTCAATCCCATTTATTTTTTGCTTGTTCCTGTTTGTGTTCCGCTTGGGTTGTGAGAATGTTGTATATGTTCGATATATTTGATGGAATATTTGTGATCCCCAGCAGCTCATGGAGCAGAGGTGAAACATCTGGTTCTAAGTTGCCCTTTCTCCAGTGTTCTCTCATTACCTGCCTGACTGCTCCGTAAGCTATAAATCCTCCTCGGCCCAGCGCGTGTCTATCAGTTAGTGCCTCGTAAGTTTGAAGTTGTCCGTCCTGATAAATATCTCCCAATGTATGTATGCCCTTGCTACCCCACACATTCAGGCCGACCTTTGCTGCTATTTTTGCAAATTTCGGATGAGCTAGTAGTGGAATCCTCGGTGAGTATTGCAGATCTTTTGCGTTTTGCAAGGCGTATCGGCCCCAAGCCCAATGCGCGGTGTACAGCAGCACGTTGTTAGTGTGTGCTGGATCAGTTCGATTCATGAGGTATTGCATTACTTCTGTGCCGCCGAGCTCTAGTGACACTCTCTGTGTTTCAGCCCCAGTTGGATTACCGACCCATGTAGATATCCATTGTCTCTGGGCAGCTGCATAATATGCTTCAAATTTGGGGGCGCCCAGTCCCCCCAGCCTGAGCGGCTGGAGCACTTTTGTTAGTGCAACGCGTCTACGACCATTGCCCCATATTAAATCCGTTAGTAGGCTATTCAGTAGTATCAAGGGCAATGCCATAAAATAATAAAGTGGACGGGCAGTACTATCATCTTTGCTATAGCCACTTTACCCATTGGGGATATGGAAGCGAGCACCAGAAGGGTAAGGAGCCCCTCGTTGATCTGATCACTTGGCCGAGGTTACCATCACTGAGGTCTTGATTGTCGTGGTAAATATTCACACCCAAATATTTAAATGTTGTATAACACCATTTCAGGCCGCTCGGGCTCGTTAGTGTTCTCGACGCCTCGGGGACCGGGCGCATAGGGAATATGCAGGATTTTGTCCAATTCACTGTTAACCCTGCCACCGAGCTAAATTTTTCCAGGAGTTCCAACAGGCCCGGCAGGGCTCCCGTGTGGTCTCGTAGGAAGATCAACGCATCATCCGCATATAATGATACTATCTGGTGTGTCTGGCCGTCCAATATGCCCCATGCAGGGGCCATTATGCGAAGGCGGGCGGCCAGCGGTTCAATCGCTAATGCAAATAACAGTGGGGACAGCGGGCATCCCTGTCTTGTGCCTCTACTAATGTTAAATTTTTCGGAGATCGTCTCTCCCGTCTTGACCCTGGCTGTTGGGTCAGTGTATAGTATTTTCACCCAGCTAATATACACTTGCCCGAAGCCCATCCGTTTAAGTGTCTCTGTTAAGAATGGCCAACCTAATGCATCAAACGCTTTTTCTATGTCCAATGAGACTGCAACCTGTTGATTACCCTCTATCGGGGATTTTCTCATTAGCCGCAGCAAGTTCCTGATGTTGTGGAACGTGCTGCGACCGGGTATGAAGGCTGCTTGATCCTGGAGTTAGCGGTAGTCCATTCTTCGGATACTGTGTCTTCCTTGGTCGGATCGGCTAATCCTTTAGCATGGATCCATGTCCATGCATCTTCAGGGGTGGGAAACATTAGGGTGTTCTCGTCCATGACGATGCGTAGTCGCGCTGGGAACATGAGGGAGTAAGTGATGCCTTTTTCACGTAGCAACTGCTTAACCTTGTTATACGCGATTCTTCTGCTTTGTACCTCTATTGTGTAATCGGGGTAGGCAGTTATTCTATTGTTTTCGAGCATGATCTGGTCAGACGTTCTGAAGTGCTGAAGGACTAAGGGGGTCATTCCGACCCAGGCGGGCGGCGGGCGCTGCCCGCCGGGCGGAGACCGCCAGAAGACGGCACCGAGGTCAAATGACCGCGGCGGTCATTCTGACTTTCCCGCTGGGCCGGCGGGCGACCGCCAAAAGGCCACCCGCCGGCCCAGCGGGAAAGACCCAGCAACGATGAAGCCGGCTCCGAATGGAGCCGGCGGAGTTGCTGGGGTGCGACGGGTGCAGTGGCACCCGTCGCGATTTTCAGTGTCTGCCAAGCAGACACTGAAAATCTTGCTGGGGCCCTGTTAGGGCACCCAGGGGCCCCACGACACCCGTTCCCGCCAGCCTCTTCCTGGCGGTGTAAACCGCCAGGAACAGGCTGGCGGGAAGGGGGTCGGAATCCCCATGGGTGCGCTGCTTGCAGCGCCGCCATGGAGGATTCCTTTGGCCAGGGGAAAACCAGCGGGAAACCGCTGGTTTCCCTTTTCTGACCGCGGCTTTACCGCCGCGGTCAGAATTGGCCAGGAAGCACCGCCAGCCTGTTGGCGGTGCTTCCGTGGTCGTTGGTCCTGGCGGTCAATGACCGCCAGGGTCAGAATGACGCCCTAAGTCTCTATCTCTATAATTTAGGAAGCGTGCTATTAGGGGTCGAGGTGGCGCTCCTGGTCTAGGCGGTCTGCCCAGTATTCTGTGCGCCCTTTCGATCACCAATGTTGTGTTGGGGTGCTGCTCTTTAAGTGTGTTCCTCAGCCAGGTCTCTAAGAAATCCTCTGCCTTAGGTTGCTCGATTCTTTCCGGGATTCCAAGGAATCTGATGTTGTTACGTCCGGAGCGACCCTCAGCTTCCTCGGCCCTGCGTTGTAGTAGTGTTATGTCTAGTTCCATTTTTTGCATTTTATTTCTCATTTCTACTACTTCTGGCTGGATAGTTTCTAGTGTCTTTTCAGTGTCGTGAACCCTTCCAGTTAATTTGCGGTGGTCGGCCCGCAGCAATGAGACTTCCTGCACTGCGGCGTCAATTTTCCCTTCTAACGAGGATTTAGTGTCCATTATAGCTTGCATAATTTTATCGAATTGTAGGGAGTGCGTGCGTAATGTTTCATTCAGCTGTAGCTCAGTGAGCGACTGCGTTTCTGCTTGGCCAGGCAGTTGGGGAGGGTCTCCTTCTCCAGGGAACCCCGTTTTGGGGTGTTTTGGTTTGACCATGATTTTCTTGTTGACCTGTGCCAGTTCGTTACTCCAGGATCATCGGGTAGCTGCCTGCCAGGAGAGATCGCTCGCGTCTTCGGTTCTCCCTCGGTGCGTCCACCGGTTCTTTTGGTCTGTAGTGCAGGGGGGGGTTGCATGCATCTGTTTTGTTGTTAGTGTCTGTTTTAGTTTCTCCGTTTTCTCACTCCGTTTTATAATTGTGACCCAGTACGGTGCCCAGCCGATCCCCGCCGCGCGGCAGCCGCCGCTCCCGGCTACCAGCAGGACCCGGTTGGGTCAGCTGATGTGTGTGGTGCACCTCGTCAGGGGGAGACAGCCCGGAATTCAATGCTTTCGGGGATTCCAAAGTTGCAAGCACCAATGATGTCGTTAGTGATGCCAGTGGACTGGTCAAGAACGCCGCAGCCCGGCAGGAGCACCAATTCTGTCAGGGAGCCGCAATACCACCCCCAGCTCCCGCGACAGCGGAGCCCGGGTGCCCAATTCAGGTTAGGATGTGAGGAGTTCACTGTGCGAGCGAGGTAATTGGCGTATCTACTTAGCTTTCCATTTTATTATGACTGCCGTGGGCCAACAGTAAGGGAGCAGGCTGGGAACACACGGGTTGATGAGGGTCCAGAACAACGCCGCGCGTCCGCCCAGCCGGTAATATCAGGGGTGGTATCTCCCATGCCCCCCTCTCCACCGATGTTAACTTCGTTTGAGCAGGATCCTAGAGGGAGAGAACAATCTCCCTACGCACCGCAACTCGAGTCGTGTCGGCGAGGGAGGTGCCGCATCGCGATGCTCCAATAAGCCTGGGCGCCCAGGACCCAGCAGGGGGACTCTCAATCAGTCTCACAGGGTAGCGCAAGTCCGGAGGCCGCCCCGCCACTGTGGGTCGCCCGCCGAACCAGATCAGGCGTGGTCCCAGGGGCCCCAGGACAAAAGGGCCACGCCCGTGTTATATGCAGTGTTCCAGCACGAGTGACTCAATTGCCGTTCTGTGATTATTTGTAATGCTGGCGACAGATTGAAGATTAATCCACGTAGGTCGCGGGGTCCCGGACGACGGGCCGCACCCACTTCCGCCCCCGCGGCGCGTCCTCCAGGACGGGGGTCTCCCCATTCTCCATCTCCCTCCGGTCTCCCGAGGGCCCCTCCAGTTAAGCGCTGAGCGCTAAAAGCCCAGGGGAGGAGCCGGCCCGAGGCCCCAGGAAACCGACTTACCAGCCGCGGTCGCTGGTGCTGTCACCGCGTGCCGCCAGCTCCTCCTCGGCGCTCGATGGGATGCCGGCCTCGCGAAGAGGATCACCGCCTCGGCCCGTGGTCCTGAACAGTGAAGTGATCGGCGCCCGCCTCAGAGAGGTAGGTGGGCGCCGTTTCCAGGATATTAATGTGGGCCAGGCACGGAGCTGCAGTATTATCCTGCCGCTCCGGTAGCCATGTTGGCCACGCCCCCATCCTGCACAACATATGTGTGCAGATAAATGTCCCCTTATATGAGGAGGTTGATGACCTGCCTGAGGAGGAGGAGGATGGTGAAGAAGAAAATGAGGGGGAACAGCATAACACAGTTGCTGGGATATGCCGCAGACTGCACATCAATGAAAACTTCTTCACTTAATAATCACATAACTCACCTTGTAGATTTTTTCAATAAACACCTCACTTATTCACAAAATCCGGATTTGGTCTATTCAATCTACACAATATATACCACAGAATTGTGAGTCTAACCTCAGGGAGCATGTCACAAACACTAATATGATGAGTACAGTAGCAACATCACATGTGATGCGTAAGATTGAACTGCTACCATCAATCATTTCACAAATAGCCTAATTACTTGAATGTGACAAATGAAGGACACTTCTATGGATCACAACATATTATTTACATCCATGTTGGCAACTTGTACAACAATAGCTCATCACACACAACTACAACATGTCCAAATAGGAGGTAAACAAGGGGCCCACACGAGGCAGTGGATGTCAAATCATGGGGAGACTGTAATGTTTGAACCACCCACTGACACAATTCAGTGTGAGAGTGGCAATGGCTACATGGCGCATGTGTGACAAGAGGGGGACATCATTGGTGACAATGGTCATCATGATTAGGCCATGTATGACAAACAATGGGAGAAATGGAGCCTGCTCAGTACATCCATAGAAATCCTGCCACTGCCAAGGGGCCCAATCCTGTCGCTGGGTACGCATGACCTCACACTTTGGACAGACACGTCTGTGGAATGCACATCAGAATGGATGATAATATATGCAGCTAGGGCTGCAGGTCCACCACACAAAAATTATAATTACAATGCTAAATGTAATGACTTTGAACTGACTATTGTGTTCAATACATGATATGGTTGGAATGTGGGCAGAGTGTGTCAATCACTGTATGTACCAAATATGTACACATGTCAGACATATGTGTAGTCCTCACACAAGTCTCCATCTACTCAAGATCAACATATGGAGACAGTTGTCAGGTAGCATTTGCTAGACAGCATTCATCAGCCTTCATCAACAATGCCCGACCTATGTATGCCGTCTGAAATGTGATGGTCTGTAAAACAAGTACACACAGCACATAAGTGAACACAATTTACAATCACATACCATTACTCTTGCATAGTACTGACTGCCTTGCAAATGTGAATGCACTGTTGTCACACTCACATACATATGCATGACGTGAATACATTTGCATGCTGTTGATTCTGTAACACACACATTGGTGTAACAGACCATTCACACCTAAATCACATTGTTGTAATGGCTTCCACATGTGACCATACACAAAATGCCACAATTCAATTTGTATGTTGATACAGGGTACATCCATTGACAATAGACAAAATCACGCAATCACGAATAGAGTAAAAAAAGAATTACGCAAATGCGTAGAAAACATTTGCAAATGCAAAGTATATGACCCATGGGCCATCAGTGTGATTTCCACCTTTGCACTCATCTCAAAGCTGATTTACTGTTAAATCGACGCTTAAAGGTAATGCGTCAATAAAAAAAGGCGAACGTAAGTCATGCATCAGAAACACTTACACAAATTTCAGATGCGTCAAATAAATACACGCATTACAGAAAACATGACGCACAGGAACAGGAAGTGATATAATAGGAAGTCCTGGTTACAGGCATCGTACAGTGGGTGTACTTTCACTTTCTCTTTACAGTCTGTGCCTCTTTTGACTGTGTGGTTGTGTCTTGGAGTTTGTGGTATGTTATTGCTCTGTTTGTATCTTGTGGTGTCCCTCCTGTTGTGTTTTCTGTAATATTTGACTGTACTTTGTCCCAGTGTTAGTGAATTTGTGTGTTATTTGTATTTGTCCTTGTACCTGTACTGTGGGGTGTCTGTCTGGGTTAGTTGTCAAGTTGGGTTAGTTGGGTTTGTGATTTTTGAGCGTTAAGTTTCCTTTACTTATTTATTTTTTACAATCTTTATTTTTGTCGACCTGTACCCCAGTGATATGTCTGGTAGGGGGGGGGCAGACTTGGATGGGGGAGGGGGAGGGGGAGCTGGGAGGCTTTGTGTGGCTGGTAGCCCACTACCTCCCATTAATGTTGGAAATGGGGGGCTCTGTGTTACAGGGCTACCGAATGGAGGCAAGGCTGCTGTGGTTGCGCAAGGTGCTCCACCACCTGAAGAGGGTGTACAGCAGCAGTTGCAATGAACACCAACTCAAACCACGCTGGGCTGATCTGGTGGCCAGGGAGCAGGATCTGCTAGACCATCTTGGTGTGGTGATTGGTGGCCCTGTTGGTGAGTCTCCCATTGGCAAACTATTTACTGTTCACCACACTTGAATGACAGTAGCAGATGTGTTGGTGTGTTGCATGCAATGCTTCTGTACAGGTTGCATGCAATCAGAATTAAGTGTCACTGCACCAGTATAGACATGGGGTTCACATATCCTACCATTTTACCAATGCAAGTCAGATGTTAGATGAGTCATGCACAACCATCACTGAGTCACACATATCAGGGGCCATTGCAACATCTGTGCCCCTGCATTGTGTCATGTATGGTAGGCCAAGACATCACCAAAATGACGTATGTAACTGGATTGTGATTAGAAAGTAGGGCAATCCATCTATGGAGCTACATTGTCATCATTTCACATACATCATCCCTGCAGCACTACATGAGTCTCAGGCCCAGTGTAAGAGTGCAGATGTGTGGCTCTGACTCACCTGACTGTCAGTCTCATTGTAAGTTTGCAGTCGTGTGTCTGTTGCACTATCCTCAACCTGGATAATTAGCTCACTCCTCTGAAATAGTACACACTATAATATGTTGTCTAGTAGTAGTGACAGTGATAAGATACTAACCATGGTTCTCCATCCATATCTATCAGGTGGACCTGCCCCCTACACCTTAGGCAAAGAGGCAAGATTTGAGGGCCCAAAAGTATCCATTAAGTGTGATTATGTCTGTCCTGTGTATTGTTTAAGGCTTTTGTGTGAGTGAGTCATGTGTGTTGCATCCAATGCTAGAAGTGATGAGCTGTCAAATGATCAGATACCAAAGTGGGCTGGATGGTGACATTGTGTCACATTTAAGGGTTCCCCTTACACATGCAGAGAGTCATATCTTATGAAGCTTGTGGCACTCAATGGGTAGCATCAGGTAAACAAGGTGATGACAAGCCACATATAGGTCCATATGTGTCTTAGATGTGCACCGCTGTGAAAATATTGGCACTGGGACACACTGTCATTCTCACAACACAGTGATGCATCATTTTGTAGACAAATTGGTGCATCCCTGTATTGTAATGTACATGTAGGACTGGGTGGGCAATTGTCCCCCAGCATGGTGCCACATATATTGTCCTCCACTTACGCAACACTTATATGGAATTTAACCTCTTAGCTGCTGGGCGTTTTCCCCCACCAGTGCTGAGCCCTTTTTTGGCTATTTGGGGTAGTTCGCGCTTAGGCCTTCATAACCTTTTGTCCTCATAAGCTATCTACGCCAAATTTGCGTCCTTTTTTTCCAACATCCTAGGGATTCTAGTGGTACCCAGAGTTTGGGGTTTCCCCTGGAGGAGACCAAGAAACTAGCCAAAATACTGTGAAAATGTTGTTGTTTTTTTAAAAATGGGAAAAATGGGTTCCCGAAGAAGGCTTGTGGTTTTTTCCCTGAAAATGGCATCAACAAAGGGTTTCTGGTGCTAAAATAACCATCTTCCCACCTTTCAGGAACGGGCAGACTTGAATCAGAAAAACACATTTTTCAACACAATTTTGGCATTTTACTGGGACATACCCCATTTTTACTATTTTTGTTGCTTTCAGCCTCCTTCCAGTTAGAGACAGGAATGGGTGTGAAAACAATGCTGGATCCCGGAAAGCTAAACATTTCTGAAAAGTAGACAAAATTCTGAATTCAGCAAGGGGTCATTTGTGTAGATCATACAAGGTTTTCCTACAGAAAATAACAGCTGAAATAAACAAATATTGAAAGTGAGCTGAAAAAAACAGGCATTTTTCTCCACATTTTACTCTGTAACTTTTTCCTGCAATGTCAGATTTTTTTAAGCAATATACCGTTACGTGTGATGGACTCTTCTGGTTGCGAGGATATATATGGCCTGTAGGTTCATCAAGATCCCTAGGTACCCAGAGCCAATAAATTAGCTGCACCTTGCAATGTGTTTTCATTCTATACCGGGTCTACAGCAATTCCTTTGATGAAATATAAAGAGTGAAAAATAGGTATCAAGCAAACCTTTGTATTTCCAAAATGGGCATAAGATAAGGTGTTGAGAAGCAGTGGTTATTTGCACATCTCTGAATTCCGGGGTGCCCATACTAGCATGTGAATTACAGGCCATTTCTCAAATAGACATCTTTTTTACACACTGTCTTTCATTTGGAAGGAAAAATATTAGAGAAAGACCAGGGGCAATAACACTTGTTTTGCTACTCTGTGTTCCCCCAAGTCTCCCGATAAAAATGGTACCTCACTTGCCTGGGTAGGCCTAATGCTCGCGACAGGAAACGCAACATGGACAAATCACATTTTTACATTGAAATCTGACGTGTTTTCTGCAAAGTGCCTAGCTGTAGATTTTGGCCTCTAGCTCAGCCGGCACCTAGGGAAACCTGGCAAACCTTGGCATTTTTGAAAACTAGACACCTAGGGAAATCCTACATGAGGTGACTTGTGGTGCTCTGACCAGGTTCTGTTACCCAGAATCATTTGCATACCTCAATATTTGGCTAAAAAAACTCATTTTTCTCACATTTCGGTGACAGAAAGTTCTGGAATCTGAGAGGAGCCACAAATTTCCTTCCTCCCAGCGTTCCCCCAAGTCTCCCGATAAAATTGATACCTCACTTGTGTGGGTAGGCCTAGCGCCCACGAATGGAAATGGCCCAAAACACAACGTGGACACATCACATTTTTTCACAGAAAACAGAGGTGTTTTTTGCAGAGTGCCTACCTGTAGATTTTGGCCTCTAGCTCAGCCGGCACCTAGGGAAACCTACCAAACCTGTGCATTTTTGAAAACTAGAGACCGAGGGGAATCCAAGATGGGGTGACTTGTGGGGCTCTGACCAGGTTCTGTTACCCATAATCCTTTGCAAACCTCAAAATGTGGCTAAAAAAACACATTTTCCTCACATTTCGGTGACAGAAAGTTCTGGAATCTGAGAGGAGCCACAAATGTCCTTCCACCCAGCGTTCCCCCAAGTCTCCCGATAAAATTGATACCTCACTTGTGTGGGTAGGCCTAGCGCCCACGAATGGAAATGGCCCAAAACACAACGTGAACACATCACATTTTTTCACAGAAAACAGAGGTGTTTTTTGCAGAGTGCCTACCTGTAGATTTTGGCCTCTAGCTCAGCCAGCACCCAGGGAAACCTACCAAACCTGTGCATTTTTGAAAACTAGAGACCGAGGGGAATCCAAGATGGGGTGACTTGTGGGGCTCTGACCAGTTTCTGTTACCCACAATCCTTTGCAAACCTCAAAATTTGGCTAAAAAAACACATTTTCCTCACATTTCGGTGACAGAAAGTTCTGGAATCTGAGAGGAGCCACAAATTTCCTTCCACCCAGCATTCCCCCAAGTCTCCCGATAAAAATGGTACCTCACTTGTGTGGGTAGGCCTGGTGCCCGCGACAGGAATAGATCACAAAACTGTCAATGTTGGTCCTTACATGAGGCAGCTGTTGACCCTGGGGTGATCCATTCCTGACGCAGGCACTAGGTGTAGGCACTCAAGTGGGGTAGTGTTTTTATCAGGACAGGTGAGGAATCACTGGGTGGTAGGAATTTTGTGGATCCCAGCATATTCCTGTAGTTTGTGTGACAGAAATGCGAGAAAAATAGAGTTTTTATTCCACATTTCAGCTTTGCAGGGTATTCTGGGTAAGAAAACTTTGGGGAATCCACACAAGTCACACCTCTGTGGACTCCCCTGAATGTCTAGTTTCCAGAAATGTTTGGGTTTAGTGTGTTTCTCTATATGGCCGCCGAACCCAGGACCAAAAACACAGGTGCCTGCCTTACAAAACCAGTTTGTTTTGCGATAGATAATTTTGATATCTCCACAATACGATTTGGGCAGTGGAATTTGGGGCTGAACTAAATTGGGGAGCTCCCAAGAGAGCACTCTCTCTCTCTCTGCTTGCCGCCGCATTCACCTGCTCTCTGGGTTGGGCTAACCCACTATTACCCCGTTGCACAGACTGCTTGAGAAGGGACAGCAGGTCTGTCCTCATCACCTCCCTCATAATTTACTGGAAGAGGAGTTATCGAATAGGACTCCTCCGACTGAAAAATCACTCCCAGAGTCTGCGCCATTGTCCTATCCCTCAGATGCTGTCTCAGTATCTGATGTCTCAGTCTCTGATCCTATGTCAGATCTGTCCTCTATAACCTGAGTGACGGCAGCAGTTATCCATCAAGGTGCCATCTCTGCCATTGGCTAAACTGTTGCTCTAAAACACTAGCCTACGTAGACAGTCACAAAATCGATGGTGTGTGTGAGATACGTGCAACATTAGAGGCCACCTTACCTGCGCTTCTTCCCTCAATCAGCACGTTCTTTCAAGACACTCAAAAAACACCTTGTCACATACCATTCGTCACAGTCTTTAGCACCTCCTGCACCCAGTCCAACAATCATTATTGGTGCTCCCACTCCCTCCTCCTCGGATTCCCTCATTACCACCCAGCAAAAGTGCCCTTCATCTCTCTATAGCCGCCCTCAACCCCACACATACATTTCATTTGTATTATAGCGCAGGTAATGGCTGACTTTACTAATGTACTCAGCTATTTACATAAAATACAGATTTGCTCTTTGCAGTAGGCATATAAACCTTCTGCTCTTCTTTATGGCACTAAAACTGCCACTAGACAAGTCTGACCCTTTTGTAGCAGAAACATAATCACAATACTTACCTAACTTTTTTATTGCTGCCTAAAAGCTACAGTTGAAAAGCGTCAGTTGAAGTATGTGCATTGCTTTGAAGACGCAAGCTGCAACTGCAAGACAACTGGTGGCAAATCTATATATATATATATATATATCACTTTTATATGTGGGTCTGGTTTTCCTGGGGGCCGATCGCAGCCCCCAGGGAAACCACACACGTATTGACAAAAGTGATATATATATATATATATATATATATATATATATAGATCTATCTCTCTATATATATATATCTATCTACATAGATATATCTCTAGATAGATCTATAGATATATATATATATATATATATATCTATAGATCTATCTAGAGATATATCCATGTAGATAGATATATCTACATAGATATATCTATATATATAGATCTATCTATATATATGTATATATATATATATATATATATATATATATATATATATATGGATAGATCTATATTTTTTTTAGTTGTTGTATGGTTTCCTTGGGGGAAAAAATGGCCCCCAGGGAAACCCTACAACAACTAAAATAAATATTGCCCCCACAGGGGGTCGCCCTGCCCACGGGCGACCCCTGTCCATTTTTTTTATTATTTATTTATTTTTAAAAAAATATGCCCCCAGGGGCACGGCCCGTTTTTCGAGGGCGCGGACCCCGCCTAAGTGAAATCCCTGGTGTCTAGTGGTGTTTCCTGGCCCCCGATCGCAGCCAGGAAAAACTTGCAGGAAGGCCTCGTAAGAAAGGGGAGAGTCTCCCCTTTCTTACGAGGCCTTCCCGAACGTGGGGAATGCCGTTTGTGGCCGTTTTCCCCACATGCTCCGATGGGGAAATCCACAACGTGACGTCAGCGTGCCTCGTCTGACGTCACAAAGGGGCGGGTGGGGGGCGGGGGGAGACACGGAAGAGCTTCCGTGTCTCCCAGGGAACAAAAAAATAAAATCCTCGGGTGCGAGGATTTATTAACCCCCTCCCTGGTGTCGGCCACTGGTCGTGACCCGCACCAGGGAGGTAGTGCGACGCCCGCATCCAAGGGGTTAATAGGTGTGCATGCAGGTCAAGTCCAAACTTGTGCTGGCATGGAAAAGGGTGTGTGAGGAATCGTATTGGCTGATCAAGTATTGATGGGCGTCTACACCTGGACCCATGAATGTAGATGTGATAGACCTACGGATACAAGCTTCTTAGTTGTCGGCCCTCCTAACATATGGGCCACTCCCTGACTCCATGTATGAATGGGCGTGCCTTGGTGGATGACCTGGACAGTTTAGATGATGAATTGCCTGGCCATCCCCTCTTAGGCACAGGGGGTGAGAACAACAAATTTTTAGGTAGATGTGATGCGCACAGTGTAGGTGACAATCATTTTGATCAGGCCATACTCCCAATATCAGATTCAAGTTACTGGTGATGTGTGGTTGAAATTTGACACAGGTAATGAGGAAAAGTGGCCCTGATCTATGTGAGGTTGACGCTGCATTTGCATTGTTACACATGGCACAAAACCAATGCACATCTAATTTTGTTTGTTTCCTAATCTTGTTGTGGGTGGCTATGGTGTCAAGGAAATGATGCTAAGGCAGCGTTGTCGTTTGATCTATCAGGGCCATTGTATTATCCTGAATGTGAGTTGTAGTGCATGTGCAATTCGATGTAGAGTGTAAGCTAATAATCTGTACATACTCCACACAATGCTGACACTGATGGTTGCCTGTCTCATTTTAACAGCTGCCATCATGAACAAAGAGGAACTGCGTGCATGTCAGAAGGGGGCAGTTTAAAATAAAATATACCCCAAAAATATATCTTTGTTTAATAATAGGTAGTATCAGTATAGTTTAGTATATGTTGTCCTGCATGTGTCTTGTGATATGAGGGGGGCGGGGGGCCAATGTTTAGAGTGTGTCGTTAAATGTGTTAGGTAAGTGTTGCTTAGAGTAGTTAAGGTCTGTTGTTGGCTATGTATAGTTAGTATAGGTTAGGTTAGGTTAGGATAGGTGTTCTTAATTCTTTTTAGTTTTGTTAAAATCTAATTAAAAAAATGTGGGTACTCCCTTACTTCATGTGTCATATGATTGGGTCTCAGAGTCTTCCCATTGGTGTACAGTGAAAATTATGTGTAGTCCTAGGGATTCCATCCTGCCTCCAGATCCCACTCTTGACATGTTCGTCACCTTCTTACAACTGAGCTGTCACATTGGCAGCTACAACACGTCTACTTGTCTGTGCATCTGCCATCCAGTGTACCCACCACTCAAGGTGACTATGTTGACCATGTATAGGAGAGGTAGGTGTCATAATTCAGCCTTAATAGTATGGTTTTTGTGTCAGAATGTTGGGCACTGTGGGACATTTGACAACAGCCTACATTTCTTTTCTATCCTGCTAAACTGACCAGTGGCAATTACAGATGCGGTTGAGTCCCTCTGTTTCACACCAATGTGTTCTACTGGTACTCCCAGCTGACGATACTGCCCGAGAACTGTTTAACAGCCATTCCTGCCATAGGCTGTGGGTGTAGCATTCATGTGTTCAACATGTTTTACACACTCATTGAATTGCTTGTAGGGGATGATACAAGCATTGACGTTCATCATGTAGGTACCATGTTTATAGATATGTGTCCTCATATTCATTCATTCACTCTTGTACTGACAGTCTGTGACTTAATACATGTTACACACATCACAATTCCTAGGCATAGTAGATGTGTCACAACACACAAAAACATACTGGCTGTGTAGGTGGTGTTTAATAACAAGTGTTATAGTGCAATATTTACAATGTCCAGGTCTGTGACCCCATTCGTGGAACCCATCCAATTGTGACACAACACAAGTCTTTCAATGCAGGGGAACATAAATTTCCAATTGAAAAGTTATAGACAATTGCAGTCTATAGGAGAAAGGTCAACAGTGCCCATGTGGCATGGACTGGTGCTACTGGGAACTCCTACGGATGAAGATGATCTGTTCCACATCTTCAACCTCTGATGTGTGTGGTGCCTCCTCTACCCTTGAAGATGGTAGTGGGGAGGTAGAGGGGGTCACACACTTCAGTGGTTGGAGGTGTGAACTCCCAAGTCCCGGCAGCTGACATCTGTGGCACTACATCTGGCATCACTGCAGCAAGGAGGAGCTTCTGCCCTGAGGGAGACCATTTCCCGGTGCATGGAGTCCATCTTGTCCTCAAGCACGCTGATGCCAGTTTGGAAGAGCAGTTGTTGTGGTCTCTCCCTCATGGCAGCAGCTATGTCCCTCAGACACTCCTGGACTCCACGCATTGGGGAGTGTGTGCCTTGGTTGGCAGCAGTCTGTTCTGTAGCCATAACCATGAACATCCACATCCCCTCAAAGCTGGCTGCCATAGTTTGCATCCCCACCCGCACCCCCTTGGCCAGCTCCTGCTGGACTCCTACCTCTGTCCTCTCAAAGCTGGTCCCTGGGTACTTGGAGTCTCTGCTGTGTCCGTGCTGGCAGGTCATATTATTGGGGTGCTAAGTGGGGCCTAAGGGATGTCTGCTACATCAATACTCCTCCTTGCGACTGGAGGTGGTGTCTGGAGGTTTACAAGGACTTCTTGGAGGGTCTCTTGGCTGATAGTTCCAGCTGGTCACCCAGGTCATCAGGGTACTCCAGAACAGGCAGATCCGTAGGAGAGCCATCATCTTCTGCAATTAGATGGTGTAAAATCAGTCTATCTGTGTTGTGGAAGTTGACATGTAAAGTCATTGACTTGCTATTTGAGGCTCATTGTCATATTAAGGCCATATTTATGTAAAAGTGGTGCAGCGCAGTGCTGTGCAAAAATTGGCCACGCCGTGCTGCATCACTTTGTTAACACAAGGATGCTCTGTATGTAAGTGAATATGGCGCACCCCTGTGTTGTCCTCCGCGCTGGTGCAAAATTCAGCTGCCAGTGCCAACGCAGGCATCCTTGCACCATCTTGCAAGGATGTATGCATTGAGGGTTGTGATTGTTTATGTGCGTGAAGGTGTCCCTTTCTGCACATTAACAATCACTAATGGTGCTTTGGCACGTCTGTGTGTGCTGTAGAATACAGCACACACAGAAGAGCCAAAACATCATTTACAAATGACTGTTTATGTGCAGGAAAGGACACCTTCACACACATAAGCAGTAGTCTGCTCTGTCCTGTCCTTGTATTCCTGTGACGATTTCCTCCGGGATGACCGCTACAACCATCTCCTCCATCTCGTCCAAGTCCTCTTATGGTGAGGGACTCCCACATCCAGTTTGCAGTGCTGCCTTCCTGTTCCATGACATTTGTACCTCTGTACCTCTGTCCTTTTCTTGCAGTCATGCCAGTATTTCTTGCACTCAGTTACAATTCTCCTGACCTCTGCCACACTGTTTATCTTATCCACAATCTGCTGCCAGATTGCCTCTCTCTTTCCAATTGGCAATTTAGAGGTGACGAAGAGTTGATGTTGATGCTCTGTCACCTCTCTCATCAGTATTTCATGCTCCTCTGCGGAGTAAACATTTCCAAAATATTATGATGTTTACTTCTAGAAATATGGAACAAGAGGCATATACAAATGACCAAACATATTTACCTCAACAAACTTGGAGACTAGAAATTGTGTAGTCAATGTAGAAAAGCATTTTTATCTGTGATGCATTAGAATTATTTTTTAAGGTATTTACATATTAAACATGGGCTATGCACTTTTCCTTATTTCGTCTGTTTTTTCAGCTAGTGCAGTGGATTACATTAGTGCATCAGAATGTATTAAAATTACCTCTCCAACTCGGGATTTGGTATCTTTTCAATGTTTTGTAACTGGATTACAGTTGCAAAATAGTGATATATTGTATTCCCAATCTGTATTTGAAAAAGACGTCTACAGCACTCCCCTTTCAAACAATGATAGGCTAACAGGTCAGTAGCTCCTTTTTGGCCTCAGTAAAGGTTTACTGACTTCTAAAAATAGTTTCGCATATTTGAAAAAGCATTTTTGCAGTCACAAACTATGAGTGAAAGCATTTGTGATTGTAAAAACACAGTGCATCTGGGCGATGTTTCTGGTGCTGAATTTAGATATTGGAAAAGTGATTGTAAAAGTTTATGGTTCTAAAGATGGCTGTTAATTGCTTATGTCTCGAATGTATAAGGATGGATAATAGTTTTTATTTTGAGCATGGCTGTCAAGATTGCAAAGCTTTAACTTGTTTGTACATTGAACATACATCTTTTGAGAGAATGAAGTATCAAAGAGATAGCTTTGTATCTTTGCCCATCGTCTTGCTACTGAATCGTACTGTTTGTCGATGCATTACACTGGTGATTGATAGCTTTACATCCTGCCATTAAAGCAGAAGGTTCCAAGAACATTTGGACAACTAAAGATGCCTTTAAGTTAGAACATCTCGGTGGCATTGTTTGAATAGCAGCTGCCAGTAAAACAGAGGCCCGTATTTATACTTTTTGACGCTAAACTGCGCTAACGCAGTTTAGCGTCAAAAAGTTTAGCGCCGGCTAACGCCATTCTGAAGCGCCATGCGGGCGCCGTATTTATTGAATGGCGTTAGCCGGCGCTAGCAGACCGGCGCTGCCTGGTGTGCGTGGAAAAAAACCATGTACACCAGGCAGCGCCGGCGTTGGGGAAAATGGCGTTAGGGCGTCTTAAAAATGGTGCAAGTCAGGTTGACGCTAAAAAATCGCCTCCACCCGATTTGCGCCATTTTTAACGACGCCCAGACGCCATTTACATGACTCCTGTCTTAGTAAAGACAGGAGTCATGCCCCCTTGCCCAATGGCCATGCCCAGGGGACTTATGTCCCCTGGGCATGGTCATTGGGCATTGAGGCATGTAGGGGGGCACAAATCAGGCCCCCCTATGCCAAAAAAAAATATAAAATAAATAAAAATTTATACTTACCTGAACTTACCTGAATGTCCCTGGGATGGGTCCCTCCATCCTTGGGTGTCCTCCTGGGGTGGGCAAGGGTGGCAGGGGGGGTCCCTGGGGGCATGGGAGGGCAGCTGTGGGCTCATTTTGAGCCCACAGGTCCCTTAACGCCTGCCCTGACCCAGGCGTTAAAAAGAGGCGCAAATGCAGGGTTTTTTGCCCCGCCTACTCCCGGGCGTGATTTTTGCCCAGGAGTATAAATACGACGCATTTGTGTCGCAGTCATTTTTTTGGACGGGAACGCCTACCTTGCATCTCATTAACGCAAGGAAGGCGTTCACACAAAAAAATGACGCTCTTTCCTCATACTTTGGCGCTAGATGCGTCTAACGCCAAAGTATAAATATGGCGTTGGTTTTGCGCCGAATTTGCGTCGAAAAAAATGACGCTAATTCGGCGCAAACGGAGTATAAATATGCCCCAGAGTATTTAAATATTCAATGTTAACGAGGTTCCAAAAAACTGTTTGGGACGTTTACACATACTCTTGCTAAATATTTATTGATTTATGCTTTACAATTCAGGGGTGGATAGTGTTTGCTGTTTTCGTTGACTGTTTTACCAGATTGTGATATGAGGACTTAGTGAAAGGCCTTCTACATGATAATATTTTTAACCTAATGTGAAGCTTCCCTAAATTTGTGGGTGATCCATCAATTCCTGTGTGTTCGAGTTCTGACAGTTTCAAAGGCCCAAATAATTTATACACCTAAACTTAGAATCTGTGATTGTGACCCATATAGAAGAGGGTAATCATTAATTGGATGCTGACTTCAAAACAAATATTTAATAGGTAGAGATTATTCATTTTAGAATTGGAAATCGATTACTAAATGTCAATATTCGGGACATTTAGCAAACATGTATTGGAAAAAAAGTATCTCAGTTTCATGCTTTCCTTTCTGAATGCTTTAGTGCAGATCAAGGAACATAGTCATGCTTGCAAATCTAGACTTTTTACATGGGCCCTTGATATTAACTCATGACCAAGACAATTTCAAATGAGGTGTGTCACGTCTTAGGGAAACGTGTTTGTCTGGGGTACAGCAACACTCCATGAACATAATTATTTTATATATTGTAGAACCATAAATTGAGAGTTCAATACAATTTCTAGATAAAATATTTCCACACATTCAAGAGAACCTGCATAATAACGATGATTTTAAATACAGACCTGAGAAGTGATTTCATATGTGACTGTTGGTAAGATGCTACTGTCACAGAAAGACTGTACAGAAAAAGTCCAGTTTTGACAGTGTTTCAGTTGTTACGGAAGTTTACATGATCAGATGATTTATTTCCCTCCAAGGTGTTGAAATGATACAATTGCTGCTCATGCTTAAGGTGCTCTTTGTGGTCTGAAACCACATCATAGAATGGTGACGTTTCATCCAGACGCTTTCCAGAAAACTTTCTAATAAATGTGAATATCCGGTGTTATTAGGAGATATAATGGGTCCATCTTATCTCTAAAGAAAATGTAAGGGTTTCAGTAGGAGTTGCCCTGCCTGCACTTTGGGGAAAACGTATTCCTTGAAAGACACCTCATGCTGAAGCCACCAGACAAGTTTGTTCTGTCCTGAGGAAGGGCAGAAACTGAGACCAAAGTTTCTACTTACCAATTAATGTAAAATGGTTTCTGCAAAGATTTCAATATTAGGTTCTTTGCATTTTATAGATAAGTAGTTTTATGCTTTTTGATGCTTCTTACAGAGTCTTGAACTGCCAAGAGTACATAACTCATTTATACATTACCATACGGTAGGCTCTGTCCCCATACACATGAGCACACATTTCATAGATGTTCTGAAATGTTCAATCATTTGTTGTGTTATCACATATTCAACAGTTCTTTGTAAATGATCAATTTTTAATACATGAGCACTTAGCATTCAGTTCAAACCAGTGCTCCACATCCATATCTCAATGTGTTTCGGGACAAACCGTCCCATCTTCAATGGAATAAAGAATAAGGCTGAACACTGTTTACTTGTAGGCTTCCTTTCTGCCGATTCTTCCGCCACGACATCGCCTTATGCATTCAGATGCAAAAACAAAACAACGCTTATGAGTTTTTTACTGAAATTCAGCTAAATTAGCTTACCCTGATCAAAATTATCTTTCTCAAAACCGCCTCTCGGACAAAATAATCATATTGTTCAACGGTACGGCATAAGTCCCTGTGAAGAAGTATGTCCACATTCATTTGTTGCGGTTGATGTAGTTTGCTGATGCCACAAATTCACACTTTCTATCTAGGCTTTTCAGGTAAATATATTCCTGGTATTTTATGTTAAGAACATTCAAATTACAAATTAGAAGAAATATTTTTGCAAAAGCAATGACAATTTCAATTATATTGTAATATGCTGCACAAATAAAGCGTGGTTTCTTTAAAGCAAACTGGCCAAATGTGTTACTTAATTCATTCACAAATAACATCTCTCTTTATGTTACTAGTCATACACTTGACCGTATTCACTCAATGCTCATTTTCATCAGTAGACAATATAATGCAGTGTTGACCTTCTTATCTTGGCCTCGCTACTAATATACATAAGAGTTTTAATTCAGTGCTCCACACTCATAGTAAACAGATAGGCAAGGCAAGGCGTTCAACAGAAAATAGTACAGAAAAAAACACAAACGCACCCAGCATAGCATAAGTATTCCACATGGCTAGGTACCCTTGCCATCTCAAGATGCCACATTCAAATCTACAGCAGACCACATAAGACACGTCTCCCACCACTCATTCAACACGGTCCAGAAATGCCAGTAGATGTCTGTCATAGTTCACTAACAGCACTTTCCACCTAAAGTTAATTACAGCATACTCACCTTCATCTGCCTGATCAGTTAGGTTTTTATTACCCTTTGTAACATTATTGCTATGAACTAGAAAGTAAATAATACAATTTCAGAATTCCATAAAATACATTCTAAACTGAAAATACGTGTTTGTTTAAGTTGTATAATTGATTTCATTTAAAATCTTTACTTTATAAAACAAGTGGAAGTAGAATAAAACTTGACAGACCTTCCTCAGACATAGTTTGATTCGAAGTACAACCACTGCTTTTGTCGCAGTTAATACCTGATTGTTACTGTTTAACATGTGTTCCTTCCATATCAACACTGCGCCCACTAGCAATCTTCGAATGCCACAGAATAAATTAGGCATGCATCCCACTGGATGCTTACTTGCTCCAGCAGAGTACTTGTCCAACCACAGCGTCTCATCAGCTAGAACTCAAGGAATTTTGACAACCCATCTGGATTGCAAAAGAGGCAGCCTTAGCTTACCAGACATTCTCCATATAAAGGACCTAGTTTAAGGTTTGGAGGAGATGTCTGTTGTCAACTCCACCATGTAGCAAGGAAAGCAAGGTAGTGCTTAACACAAGCCTTTGTCTTTTCATACTGTATGATATTTATATTTGTGTTCAGTATCATCTTTCAAACCACATTCCACTTGCAGTGTCAGTTATGCTACATATTCATGCCTCAGCTTAAAATTATTTTTATCATGGCAATGTAGTGTGCCTAATGACTAACGTCAAACAACCTCTGCCAAGATTCTGTTCTTCCACTTCCTGGCCTTTTCTTCAGTCTTTCTGTTAGACCTGGCATTCTTGGTGTTGTTTTCCCCTTAACATTTTACCTTCACACCTCCTGTTTTTTGGCTGACTTTCTTTTTGCAGCCTTAGAACTCTGTGCACTTTACCACTGCTGACCAGTGCTAAAGTGCTTGTGATCTTTCCCAAAAATATAGGGACATTAGCTAATACCCAATTGGCATATTTAATCTACTTGTACATCCCTAGTAAAGTAGCATTATGTGTGCCCAGGGCCTGCAAATTAAATGCTACTAGTGGGCCTAAAGCACTGGTTGCGCCACCCACTTAGTTAGCACCTTAAACGTGTCTCAGGTCTGCCGTTGTAAAGCTTGTGTAAGTAGTTTAAACTGCCATTTCGACCTGGCACAGTAAACCTTTTGCCAGTCACAAACCTATCTTTTTAAATACATGTACGTCACCCCTAGAGTAGGCCCTGGGCATTCCAGAGGGCAGGGTGCAATGTATTTAAAAGCGGGACAAGTACTTTTAAGTTTTACATGTCTTGGGAGTGAAAAACACGTAATTTTGTTTTCCACTACTGTAAGGCACTTTCTGTCCCATAGTGTAACACTGGAGGAGCCTTATTACCGTTTGTGAGTATAATTTCCAAATAGGAAGAGATGACCAGATCATGTTTGGTGTCTCTGGATCACAATTCTAAATCCTAGATTACAGTGGAGTCAAATTTTAAATTAAAATTCTGAAACTTCCACTTTTAGAAAGTTGTCATTATCTTGGCTTAGCCATTTGGTGCCTGCAGCCTATCTGTGGGTCATATGACTGCTGTTTTAAAGGAACAGCTGACCTGCTGTGCTGATCTGCTGCCTGCTGTCATCTTGGCTGTGGAAGAACTGGAGCTGAACTTCATCTTGAACCCAGAACCCCAAAGTGACTCAGAGGGCCAATCTGCTGACTCTGGATGTGACCCTCATGGACATAAAAGGATCCAGAACTAGCTCTTGAATCTAGCTGCAGCAAATTCCTGACCCCCTAGTGGTGCCTCTCAGGTTGCGGACTCTTGATGTGACTCACAAGCTCTGATATCAAGCGTCTGGATTCTTTGCAATTGTGAAAGGACCTGTTCAAACAGAGACCACACCACTAGCACCGAAAATCACTGCGGGCAGACGCTAGTCTGCCTCTTCACACAGAAGTACAGCCAACACAAAGCACCAGCCCGCCCGTCTGCAAAGCCCGGAATGCTCTTCACACCCCTCCAACAGCCTCCCGCGACACTCTCCTTGCTTCTCCTGCCCTCTCCAGTGCGAATGGGACTCATGGCACAAAAACTGAAAAGGGTAACCTTCAGCTGAAATAATCTGGGGCTGTATCCAACCTGCACTCCATTGCAATCGGCCTGAATTTTTGAATGAATTTGAACCAGTCCAGCAAGACCAGATAGCCACTATTGGCGCAGTCTGCTTTCAGGTGCTATTTTACAGATTTTTTTTTTTTTAATTATAACTCCAGTTCTGCTGATTGGATTTTTGTTCTTTTGTTCTTGTTTTATTTATTAAATGATACTGCATTTTTCTAACCTTTTGTGGGATCTTTTTGTGTGGTATTTTCACTGTTTTATGGTTGCAAAAACACTTTACACATTGCCTCAAAGTTCAGCCTGAATGCTTTGTGCCAGTCTTCCAGGGGGGTTGAGCACAAGTTAATTTGCAGTTTGTTTATGCCTTAACCTGACAAGGATTATGGTTGCTGCTCAACCAGGGCTCACAGCGCAACCACCAACAACCGAATATCTCAAACTGACTAGCTGAGTAAATTGGGTATGTTTCTCAAAGAATGTTCTCTAAGTGGGTGTAACGTAAACTTCTGTCTTCTAAGCTTTTCAACAACATTCTCATTGTTTCTGCTAACTAAATCTTCGTCTTATGTAATTAGTGTTTTGAATTAGTTTGTTGTCCTATTTTTGGCTGATGCACCAATGGGCATTTTGCTAAATATATTTATGTAAGTGCCTACACATTCCTCTTTCCTGGAAACCACTGTTTCCTTAACTACCCAAATTTAAAAGGTGTCTTTAGTGGCTTGAAAATTTAATTTTGTGTCAAAGTAAATACACTCATTGCACAAAACATTTCACAAGCAATGAGTGCCATTTAACATGAAAGCTATCATATAGATTACATCCTTCTCATAAAATGGGGGCTACATCACTTATGAGGATCCCAAGAATTTACTCTTTCTTGTGCTCTATCACACACAAATTATGGGAGGTGGATAGTCACCACTGTGCCATAGTACTATCTTATAAGCCTGGGAGGAAGAAGAGCTGTGCAAAATGGAAAAGGGAAACAGGAATCAGTACCACCCTAGGATATCAACCTAAGGCTGTTGAAGTTGTGATGCCTGGCGATTCGACATGTCACCGCTTTTTTTTTTAAAGTGTGGCAGCTCTGTTGTGTGTGACATCATTCATTGTGCAGGGCTGGGAGGATCAGGGCTTGCCTGTTTTAGTGGTGATGCTATAGGATGGTATGGTTCCGATTACGAGTTTGGCGGCTCCGAAAGCAGGACTGCCAAACTCACGGGGAGGACACCACTGCCATGGTGGTGGTGTACCCCACCACCCTATTACAAGGTTTCCACCAGTCTGACCTGGCTGACCAGTGGGAACCTTGAAATAGAGCATTCTCACCAGTCAGACCCTTAAAAGAGCCAGATGCTATCTCTGCACTGCCCTGTGGCCCCCAACACTTGTCTGGCCTTTTCATGGTGGGGAAACCACCATGAATAGGCTGGCAGAAAACATGGTTGTAATCTGACATGCGGCGCTGAGTTCAGAGGTATCTGATTGCGCAAGTCCGGGTCAAAGTCAAAAGTTAAGGCTGACCACAATGGATCGCGGGTTGGCTACAAGGAGTGGAATAGGCCCAGTCCCTGCTTACCTTCGGACTTTAACAAAATTTGCGAAAAAGTCTTAGACAAGGTAGAGTCTTCAGCAGTGTAATGCAGCAGTCTGTGTCTGAGGAGGAGGGGAACTGCTGGATCAGGTCATACAGAGGATTTTTACCTTCGATTTTTGTGGATGTCGGATTTATCCCGCTGGATGAAGCTGCAGGCTGTTAACAGAGAGGGCTCAACAAGGCCACATAACTTTGCTGGGTGGTGCCACTGACCAGGATTTGCTGGTGTGGAGAAGATCATAAGGGAAGCTACCACAGAGTCGGGCCAACTGGTGATGCTCTTCAGGTGGATCGGCTGCAGGTATTTCCCAAGTACTCTGTCAGTTCTCAATGAAGTTTTTCTTGAAATATTTTCTAAGTTCCAGCTTGGACAGTGCTTCTTGGCACTGTTGGAAGGTACTCTGAGCAATCTATTGCCTGAATGTTGTGGATGTCCTGCCAGTGCGATACCAGAACGGAGAGAGGATGCTAACTTCTGTCGAACTTGCCTGAGTGCAGAAGGCCTGCAGTGGCAAATCACCATGGAGAGTGTTGTTAAGGCAGAGGACCTCCATTGACAGCCCTTGTAGGATGACCGCCTTAATTCAGGTCAGTAAGGACACCATCCCCAATCCTGAACCTTTCATCGAAAAATCATTGTTTTCATGTTTGGTAGTCTCATGATGAGCAAAATAATACTTCAACACACATAATGCATTGTTATAACACAAACGTCCAGAACGGGAACAGAGTTGATAATGACCTTGAGAAAGATGGTCACCCTAAGCTCACCTAAGAGTAAGCAAAGACTTATGTGTTTCAGATGCAGTGATGGTTGCATTAAAGTGTGATATTAGTGCATTGAATGAGTCATATTGTTTTGGCAGCTTTGTTTTGGCTGTAGGACAGACCAGATGGAGCATGTGTTGTGCCTCAATTCCCCTATCTAAATGAAATGCAAACTGTAAAGGACATGGTAACTTGCAAAAATAAGCTTTATATGGAAATGAGCTCTTGAATACTTTTCACAGCTAGAAGGAAGAAATGTTGGTCTCTTTATCCATGTTATGCTCGGTTAATGAGTTTAGACCAGGCGTTAACATAAGCAGCTTGAGTGTCCTCTTCGAATCTTTCTGTCAGTACTACACTTGCTAACTGGAGGCTGTGAAGGAAGGAGCTCTGGCAGTGCCAAGTGAGGATGCTAAGGTCAGTGGAGCAAGCAATAATTCATCACTGACCAACCACCTATGAATATCCAGAATATATAGAAGGGGTAATCTGGTGGGCTAGGACGGCTGTGAAAAGTGGGTGAGCATCATGCCTTGGGTCCTCTAAAGGAGATGCCCCATTTGAATACCTTGTCCTGCCTATCCATTGTCGAGACGGGGCCACTCACCTGAAAAGCAGCATGTAAGCAGGGGCGATGGTATGCCCCCGACCTCCTGGAACACCTCTCAGCACTTCCTGGTGGACAAAGAAACCCCGGCAGGGGGAGTGGAAGAGAAAGAGACAAAACACTGCCATGTCTTGCCGGTCCAACCAGGCACCATGTATCTTCGGGGGGCAGGTAGTTGTTGACAGAGTGATAGTAGAGTTAGTGCACTCAACTTCCTTGAAACTGAATCTCTCTTTCTGATATGGGCACGGGAGCGGTAGAAGAACAACGGGATGCTTCAGCACTTTTCTTGGATAATAATAACTGTTGGCACAATTACTAACACTGCATTACCAAAAACGCAAACTGAGTACCATAACAATAAGTACTGCGACACTAGGGCTGGCTTCACAGATATTCACGTTTGCACACTACTATTAGAACTGTGGTTGCACTTATCATGCACAAGAAAGACAAACAAGGGCATTAATTATATCACGTATAACTTTCCTGCATGCATAGGGTTAAACTAAAAGGAAGAAAAACAATCCAAGAAATACAAATGTCCACTCTGGGTTTAAACAGTTAGGGTGGCACAGTTTGGTTTGGTTTCACTGTGTGTGTGAAAAACCCTTCAAGAGAAAATTACTCAAACCTGAAACACTGGCATGAATGACGCAATTTAAATCCAAGAGTTATGCTATTGGAGAAAGAAAAGTCATGTAAATGCTCTTTTAAAATTGCACTGTCACTTTTTGTAGTACTTGAGCTCAAACAGATTTCCTGAAGCACATTTAGGCAAGTAACTACAATAATAATGTTGAATGTTCAGAAATGCATTTGTCTCTTCAAGATAAGCACTCTGCTAAAATATGAGGTCCGAAATACACCAGTTGATCTAGGAAAGAGTAGTGCTCAAAGAACAAACTCCCTGGACAATACTAGTCACTTAGCTGCAGTCTTTTCCGGAGTGCTAGAGGAATGCCTGATTTCAGCTGGTACAGGAACGAAGAAAAGAATTGCCTTAAAAGTCCTGAATACGAGGATGACAACAGGGGCTGGACTGCCAAATCAGATGCTGAGATCAGAAAGCAAAACAAAGCCAAGCAGGGAGGCATGCTTCACTCTGCTATTTATAGCCAATCAGAAAAGCAGTTGAGTTTCCACATGTGAATGAGTCACCACACCCAATTAGAAGCACATGTCTACACCACACCCAATTAGAAGCACATGTCTACACCTGCTCACATTAGCAAACAAGCATTATTAAAATAGCATTGATAAAACCAATTGTGTAACACAGCACATTATGTTTACTTAGAAACATGAAGGTTTAATCAAGAACAGAGATATGATTTTTTAACCCTATTCCCTGGGGATGCTGACAGATAACGCAGGAGGCACTTTGAGGATCCCTGACATCCATACCTTTTACTGCCATATTCCAACATCCTTCATAACCAATGTTACTGTCATGAATGAGGCTCAGCGAAAATAGTAAACGAGACGTAGGCCTGGTCAATCCTGGGAACTGTGGAGCACGGGACAGAGGAAACTAAAGAATCTGAGAACATTAGACTGCTGTCTGTTTCATACACTTAGGGAGCAACGTCCTGGTTACTGGTAGACTTCTGAGCCACAAGGGATAGAGACAGTAATTAAGGCCATCTTCTTCTTACGAGTTTGGATTTATTCTTTCCCTTCTCTATTTTCTTGTGTTATTTCCTTCTTCAGTTCCTCCCTTCTTGTGTGTATTTGGTTGTGCTCCTAGCCTAGGGCCAGATGTCTGATGCATTTCACTGGTTGTAGCTGGTAAAATGCATTTTGGCATGTAACAAAGGCAAAATGCGAGTCAGTAATTTGTTACTGACTCGCATTTTGCTTTTGTGATTTGATATTAGAAAAGGGCATGTTTAGGAAGACCCTTCCTAATACTGAATCGCACTGGCATGTATGAATGTTTTATGACCGGAATGCAGTAGCAAAACATTCATACTTTACGAATGGTCCCCAAAACCCCCCTTCCCTTCTGCGAACAGAGGCACCAATATTTTTCAGAGCAGACAGTGGCCCCAGGGACCACTGCCTCTTCTTAACAATGAAAAGGAGACTTAGGCGGTCATTCTGACCGCGGCGGGCGGCGGTCGCCGCCCGCCATGCGGTCACTGCCAAATGGCCGCTGATGCCATTCTGGCTTTCCCGCTGGGCCGGCGGGCGACTGCCAAAAGGCCGCCCGCCGGCCCAGCGGGAAAGCCCCTGCAACATAGAAGCCGGCTCCGAATGGAGCCAGCGGTGTTGCAGGGGTGCGACGGGTGCAGTAGCACCCGTCGCGATTTTCACTGTCTGCAAAGCAGACAGTGAAAATCTTCATGGGGCCCTGTTAGGGGGCCCCTGCACTGCCCATGCCAGTGGCATGGGCAGTGCAGGGGCCCCCAGGGGCCCCACGACACCCGTTCCCGCCATCCTGGTTCTGGCGGTGTAAACCGCCAGAAACAGCTGAGGATTCCCTGGGCCAGGGGAAAACCGGCGGGAAACCGCTGGTTCCCCTTTTCTGACAGCCGCGGTCAGAATGGCCCTGGAAGCACCGCCAGCCTGTTGGCGGTGCTTCCGTGGTCCCCGGCCCTGGCGGTCATGGACCGCCAGGGTCGGAATGACCCCCTTTATTTTTTTGTCTGAAATGCATCCCTTTTTCCTTTAAGGAAAACGGGCTGCAGTTTAAAAACAACTGCTTTATTTAAAAAGCAGTCACAGATATGATGTTCTGCTGACCCCAGGAAGTCACCATCCCTGTGAGTGCCGGCCATTCCCAATGATTTGCAAATTATGACCTGCTTCATGAATAATAATGAGGCAGGTCCCTCACGACCCATTTGGGAATCGCAAACAGTTATCTCAGACACTGTTGTACATCAGTGTTTGCGACTCACAATTTGTGAGTCACAAAAAAATGCAAATTGCGAGTTGCAAACACTGAGGGTTGTACATCTGGCCCTTAATGTGTATCCTTCTCTGTCTTACCTCCTTAGTTCCTGGCTAGTTTGCTTTGCGGTGGCATTCTGGAGTTCACCATCTGGTTGTCCTGATCTGGTAAGACATCTTCATAGCAGCATCCACTACCAAAACCAATAGGTCTACACTACTCATACGCTTCAATAGTCCACACCAGCCTGTAACTGCATACGTACTTATGTATCAAATACACCTTGGTCAGTAACATATAATTCCTCTAAATTGTGAGATCGTCCTGTGCTGCCTTCAGCTTATGCTGATCCATCCTGAGAGGGATTTCCAGTCCATTGTTTCTCTATCATTTAATTTCCCCACTTCCCCCCAATAACTTCTGCAAGTGTGTCATTTCCTTTCCAAATTTCCCACCTGCGAAGGTGTTCAGGGATGACGGGGGCTTTCAGTGGGTCAGCTGGGCCCTGACAGCTACTTTCTGGCTTGTTCATCCTACACATTGCCTTTTATTGTATTTTCTACAACATGCCTTTATGTGTCCCATGCCAGTCATCTGTCTACAGGCTGGATTCCTATCAACCATTCTCTCCACAGTTGGCCAATTTTTTCATAAATATGTGTAATTTCCACATAAATTATTCCAAATTATACGTATTATATGAAATGCACTTTTCTGGTATCCCATGTGGAAATTTCATGCAGAGCCATACATCACGTAAAAAACTAATCTGGGATATCAGCAGGATACTGGTTGAAGTCAAAAATGGCCATAGTGCGCAGTTGCAGTTACCACAAGACATTTTCTATTCGAACCAGTCTCCTGCAGGTACAAATTTAGTATAACGGCACAACCAAATTATGATAAAATATCATGAAATTCAGGTTTCATAATATATGGAAATTTCACATTGATTTATTTGTATTATTAAGATTTTACTATGGCCCATTTGCGAAGACCACCAGGGGTGGGCATAACACGTGTAATTTTGTGTAGCGTAATCACATGGAATTACCTAATAACTACGCAAGATTATGCTGAATTATGTGAGAAGAGGAATTCTGCAGTAAGTGCTAGTCTTAGCGCAAAAATGCTCCTTTGCTTCCAAAATGCTCACTAAATGTTCTCTTGGGGTAGTATTTTCCTCAACTTACTTTGAGCATTAAGATCTATTTTCTTGCCACAAAATACAGCAAGATAACACTACAGAGTGTGAGTGGCCACTCACGCTTGGTAAATGTGTTCTTCTGATAGGATTTTTCCACCATATTACACATGCAGGTGTCATCTTGTAATGTTCATATTTCCATGTGAAAGAATAACACAGAATTAACAATTTTACACTGATTACTCTGGCGTAATTGAAATTTCACCCATGTCTAGGGAACACTTCACACAATCTGAGGGGAAGCATCCGGCTCTTTCTCAAGGCCCAGGATACTGGATACTAGTAGAGCATTGGTAAGGTACGCTCTTTAGTTTTATTCTCTGTTTAGTGGTAGCTGTGGTTTGACAGCCAAGGCTTACTCCTCGGCAGTATTATGAGTGTTGGTTGCAAAATATGGTGTAACACAGTTTATCAAAATTATTAAAGGTGAATATTCCATCGTATGTACTGCATATCAAAAGAATGGACAATGGATATACAGTTGTTAAAATTGTGGTCAATTTTGAGAACGTGAATACCCTGTATTTCTTCGTGATGAACCTCACACAGTAGTTCCATAACATATTATAAAAAAGATGGCATCTTCCACCAAACAAAAAAATGGTGTTACTTTAACATGCAGCGGTCTCCGAAGCCTCAATCTATATGTTATTAGACAATTCATTCCTATTGTTTTTCTGAATACTTAGAAAAAAAAAAGGTTCATAGATAGATAGAACCGACACCTGTGCATAATATGCTCAATGTATTTCCGTAAAAGTAGAACAAAAGGTATACACAAAACACCAGTACTTATTTGCACAAAAATATGAGGACCAATATTGTGTAGTCAATGACAAAAAGATAAAAATGCTTTGCACCTGTGAAATACTGGAATAAATCATTTTCAAAATCACGTTTACGTATTATACATGGAATACACAGTTTTATCAATTTGTCGTATCTTTCAGACAGTACCATAAATAACTTTCTCAATGCACACACTATTATTACATCAGCATATATTATAATTTCTGAGTTTATATATTTGGTTACAACATGGTCATATAATGTAATTGACGTCAGTCAGAACAGTCACTTCGAGAACTCTGATAATTCATCACTGTTGTTTGCTACAATATAGAACTGACAAGGGACCACAATCGGAATAATCATTTTTCTGAAACAGAAACAGGTTTCGTACAGTTTCTTGAATTTCTCGCAGACCAAATTCACTATTGACCCACTGTGTACAGGACCGTTCATCGGGGAGAGTGGAATAGTACAATTCTGCTACTGCAATGTTGTCCGAGTAATTGTGAATTTGCCGCATTTGCCACACAATCGATCTGCTATGTAATCTGCAGATTTTAACAAAAAAATTGTTTCTAGTGCAAATGAATCAAAATGTATTAAAAACACAACAGCATGTGTTGTTACACAGTTGGAGGCCCATTACAAAGGATGGCTGGTGACCCTTCAGTTGCTTATTGAAGTGTTTGGATGTTAGACTGGTACTAATTAGGTGAAACATTTGCACATAAGGTGTTTTCATGTCTACAAACACAATAATGAAAATATACTATCTCAAAAATTGCCACATAATTTGGCTTTCCTTGCTGCATAGCATAGTCAACCCTACCGCATACTTTTGTCCACACCTGCTGCATAATTCCATTGTCCATGCCTTTCATAGATATCTGGCTATGGTTTGCTGCTGCTAAGGGACTGAACAGGTAAGTATTTAGGAAACTTTCAGTCGCGGCTGAATGACTTTTTCGGGGTCCTGGCAGTGTGTTAGTCCTCCGCCATCACACAAGTGGAGTTAGAAGCCCTTGGTTACTTACAGGCAATGTATCTTGGAATAAACCGATCTCAGTCAGGAATTTCAGGTGGTCCAAACTATCTTAGGTCTGTGGTGCCTTGCGGTTAGGGGGAGGGCAGCAGGAAATGTTCTGAAGTCTACCTAGTACACTAAAGTATATCTTTCTTAAGTTTTCTTTATGCTCCTCTTACTCTTTATGGCCTGCAAGAAACAGGTGATGACGAGCTTCAACAAGCCCTCACTAATGTTTGTGGTCACTGAATCTGGAAAGAGGAGTGCCAGATCGTGGAGGGAGTGCCATTCCAAGTCAATGTCAAAAAGCATCTCAGGTTTATCCAGACATTCTAAGCAGCACAGTGGTGGAGCTTTCAGATCAATGCAAAAGCTGGAACAAGGACACGTTGCATGAGCCCTAAGGGATGTATAAGCAAGTTTTAGTGAAGGGGAACTATGACCGAAGTCTAGTTGCTTCCCTGGGCTGCTCACCTTCACTTTTGATTATCTTCTTGTTAGTTGGGCCAGGATCCTCTATGGCACAGCTCATCCCTGTTCTTTATGGCAAATCTAGGTTCGCAGAGATGGATATCATGGCTCTGGTTTTCTGTTTGTTTCAAGTAAGGAGAGAACTGGAAAGAACAAAAATCTGAAGGCTGCAACACACCGTCCTAACTTTCACCCTTACCTTACCCCATTCTGAACGTTCGTCCAGGCATGCATGTGTCCAACCTTTTAACTTTACTCCATCTTCCACCATGCGCGGGCAGGCTTCTTACTGCTCTTTGCCAGTGTCTTGCCTGCCCTATGTCTCTTTTAGATTCCATCACCTGGTGTGACTTATAATGTTTCCTGTTGAATTGGCTGACTGTCTTGCAATCCTTGTTGCTTGTCCAGTTGGTACCCCTCCTGTTTCATATTCCTCTATTTACAATGTGGTTCTTTTTGACTGCTCGTGATTTCTGATCAGTATGCTTTGTACTATGTGCCCCGTGCTCCTGTCTGTTACATATCCTGGGGCACTTAGTAGTCTATGGGCATGTTTTACACTCAACACATTTGTGGTTCATGCCCACGTCCTACACAAGCCCTTTTTGGCTCAATGCCCAAGTTCCATGCTGTACTGCATCCTGTGACATTTCTAGGCCTTACATGTTGTACATTTCTGCTCCATTTTCTGTCCTGTACCTATTACTATACCTGCCTCTTCCGCTCCTGTGTCCCTCTCTGCCACTTACCCATATCTTTACATGTGCCCATTTCTTACTCTTTGCCTAGCGCTGCACTGCATCCCTTCCTGCCCAATGCACAGGCAAATGCTCTTTCTCCTCTATGATATTTCTCTTCATGCCTTCCTGCTCCATCAGCCAACCCTTCCCACTTTGCCCATGTCCTGACCTCTTTGTGCTCTGTCATGACCTTTCCCCTTCCTACCTCACATTCTGTCTTGAATCACTCACGTGTCCTGTGTCCCTCTGCCACTTACCAATGACCTTCCATATGCCACTTTCTGGCTCCATGGCCAGGCACTGCACTGTGTCCCTTACTGCACCAGGCACTAACGCTTGCCCATCTCCATGTTCTTGACTCCTCCATGCTCCATAAGTATGTCCTTCCCTTCTGTCCCTTCTTGTTTAATGTCCATGCTGCGCTGTTCTTCCGGTTCCAGGTCAAGACCTGACCCCTTTTATACTTCATGTCATGTGTCTCTATCCAGGTCCTTGACCATGACCTGATGTAGGGCTTATTCTTGGTCCACACCCTGACTTCTACCCAACCTGTTTCATGCTCATGGTGTGCTCTTTCCTGTTACATGTCCCTATACAGGCTCTTTCATGCTCCCTTTCCTGCACCCCTTCCAGTTCCCATACAAGTCAATAGACGGGGACCTCCTGTTTTTTTAAGCCAAAAATGCCTTTTTTGGCTGTTTACCGCCGGCCTCTGCTTCAGTAAAAGTCAGTGGTAGAAATACATTCTTCCGATTAGTTTCTTGAAATCTCCTACTTTCCTCTTGTAAAACGTTGGCATGTATGAACTCCGTGCCCAGCACCATTCTATTTCCTGCTCTAAGACGCTGTCTCAGCCCAATGGTTCCTCGTTCCCATGTCCTGCCCTCTTTCCGCTCTGTGCCCTGTCCTTTGTCCCCACTTGCGCCCTGTCCGGTCCGCACACTGTGTCTGGAGCACTTTGCTCCCTCCCATGGTGCCCTTCTACCCTCCTAATGCCCCGCGGATAAAAGGCTTCCCGCGCGCTTCCCTCGCGAGCCTCCCGGACCCGGCGCTGTTAATTCGCCACGTGCTCCTCAATCTGTAACTGCAGTTGCTCAATTATCAGCGGCTCCCGCCGTCCCCGCTGCCCGCGGCTTTGCAAAGTGCTGTGGATAAAAGCACTGCATAAATAACGCGGTATAAGAATAAATAAAGTCTGCTTCGTGCGTGCCTGCGTATTTATTGATCTGACATCAGTTACAGAATAGAGATTATGCACAGTAAAACCTTCTCTCATATACACTCTCTGGCGCTGCTCCTTAGATTAGATTTAGCATCTAGTTTATTGCATTGGCTTGTAATAGCTTTGGCAGAACATGCTCCCATATTCTGGTCATGACAGCAACGTGAATTGAAAGGAGAGAAAGAGAGCGAAGGGAGAGACAGGTGGATGGGGAGATAAAGGAAGAGAGAAGGCGATAGTAGGAAAGGGGGGAGAGCACGGAGAAGAGGCGGGACAAAGCCTGGAGGGGAGAGCGGCTGTACCACAGAGAGGGGTTGGGGTGGGGGGGAGGTTACTGGAGGCATGGGGCCCCAGTCGAGAGAGTGCCTAGGAGCATGGTGCTATACATGCCAATATTTTATAACTGGCAAGTGGAAGAGCTTGACAAAAAAACAAACGAGGAAATGCATTTTTCCCGTTGAAGTACCTTGAAACAGAGCCAATTTTATATGAGAGACAGGCAAACTTAAGCCATTTTGGCTTCGGGAGTCTCCTGACCGCATCGGATCTGTTGGCATCTATGATAGAATGCTCACTGAAGGAAATAGGGTTGTGGGGGAGTGAGGGGGGAACAACAGAAGGCACTAGAAGAAGTGGCAACTAGTGACTTTCGATGGTGGTGGGACACAGGTGCCCCAAGAGGGCTTCGGAGTGGATGAAAGGGGCTGGAAAAGATACTGAGTACATTTACATACAGAACTATCAGGCTGTCCTCTCCCTTGCAAATACAGATGAGGGAATGCATGAGTGACCCAGAGGACAGTGCCTCACAGTGAGACACCCAAAGGACGGCTGGGTCTGGTAAGCCAGTACTGTTTCTAAGTCAACCTGGTAATCATGTCTGAGACACCTCAAGGTCTGATCAAGAGACACACCCAGAACAGGTGCAAACAAGACAGCTGGATGGCTGTGCCTCAGTGTATGACTCCCAGAGGACTATGCCTGGGATTAAGACTTCTAGCAGATAACTGTGCCAGACACACCGCATACTCTTTCTAACAGTGGCTGCTGGTTAACATCGAAGGTTGTGCAGTCAAATGCTAGATTTACCTGCACAAGTGAGCACAACTTCCCCGAGGGAGATTGCATGGAAGAAGGAGTGCATTGGATATAAGGGGAGCATGGGAGGGCACATCGGGAGAGAGTTGAGCACGCTGCAGGCAACTGGTACAGAGAGGGAGAGAACCCAGAGAGGAGGGATCATAGAAGTAATGCGCTGGATTGAGACTTGAGATTTCACAGGAGGCTGGGGGTGCTTAGAAAAAGAGAGCACAGGGAGAAGGGACTGCAGGACTAATGCACTGGAGTCCATAGACACTACAGGCTGGCTGTTGCTCCAGAGAGGGAGAGAGCATCAGGAGGCGAGGAAGAACACGAGCAATACAAAGGAGCCAAAAGATAGCACAGGAGGCTGGTGATACAGTCTAGAGTAGGGGAAAGAGAATGGTGAAGGGAGACAGCACACGAGCAATGTGCTAGAACCGAGGGAGCACAGGCAGCACAAGGGGTTGACTGGCTATGAACTAGAAAGAGATAAGGGAGAGCGCAAAAACAGTGAGTGGGGGCTGGCAGGAGGAAGCGTAAAGGATGGGGCTTGAGATGAGCCAAGGCAGGGAGAGCTGGGCAGCCATGTCAGACAAACTGACAGCTAATGCAAGTGGAAGGGGATCGATACAGGCAGACTCATAGTGAGAGGAAAATGCATTCATTTTATTCAACCGTATTTGACCAGGAAAATGTCCTTTAAGAAAGTGCATCTCGTTTCAGCATGCTTGCAGATGAAAGGTATGAATCCCACCAAGTGCGACTGATCCCCAAGTAAAGCATAGTTATATAGGGACACCCAAATTACACAACCTTATTTTTAATTGTAATTGTTTCTTACACCTGGTAATTCAGGAGTACATATATACTTTCAGCATATACATTTGTGATGTAAAAGACCATCTTTTTGTGTGGCCACTCATGCCTCGAGCCTATCTATTCTAATTTTGCACAAGGACATGAAACTGAGTCTGATTTTTTCAGGAGTGTGGGCAGGGTGGAGATGCCTAGATTGAGTACCAAGCTAATGTGGCCTAACGAGGTAAAAATCAGTGTGCCAAATTACAAAGTGGCGCAATGCACGCATTGCGCCACTTTGTAATACTTTGCGCTACATTATGCTTGCACCAGGCATAATGTATGCAAAGGGGGCATTCCCTTGTTAGGGGGACCAAAAAAATGGAGCAAAGAAATCTAGAAGATTTCTTTGCGTATTTTTTCCAGCACTTTAATCACCAGCTCAGAGCATTGTTTTCAATGGGCCTCAATGGGTTTTGCAGGATTAGCGTCCTCATTTGATACGCTAATCCTGCAAAGCTCAAAACTAGCGTAAAAAGTTCTGAAGCTTGTTCCCTAACTACTGGCATGGTGCGCCATATCTTCGATATGGCACACACATGGTGGCGTCTGGGGGGTGCTAACAGGCTCAAGAAAAGTGGCGCTGAACTGGGTGCAGCACCACTTTTCTTAAATCTGGTCCTAAATTGTTGCCTTACAAATGTCCTACAATGAAGCTCCCAATAATTCTGCACATGGAGCTGCATTCTTCTAGTTGAATGAACTTGGACTGATTTCGGGCATTTTTCATCTCGTTTCTGATCAAATAAATACATTACTGTCTTAATCCAATGCCAGAAAGTTGACTTAGATGGTTTATCCTTTATCTTTGCTGGGCCAAAATAATAAGTAAGCCATTAGATTTCCTGCAGTCAACAGATACAAAGTAATATATCTTTACTGCTCTTATTGGATCAAAAAGATGTAATCTACCATAGTCATCTGAATTTGGATCAGAGCAAAGAACTAGAAGCATGAACTCCTGATCCCAATGGAAAGCAGAGGTGAGCTTTGGAAACATCAGTGGATAGAGTCACAATACGATCTTATCACTAATAATTCTGATCAATGAATAACGACATAACAAATCACCAGTTTCATCTGTCCTTATCACAGCTGTAATAGCATTAAGAAATATTTCAGCAGCATTCTTCAGTCGTTCATAAGGAGAATCATGGAAAGAAGTTAAGACCAGAGGAAGATCCCAAACAGGATGCACTACTTAGATTTTAGTCTCAATAAATCAAAAGATTTAAACAATCTGGAGACCAATGATTCTGAAGAGTACACATCATTTCATGGGATTTAAACACCCTCATTGCTGTCTACTGAACTTTCAAATTGAAAGCTGAGGTATCCTTCTCAAATACCTTTTGGAAAAACTTCAACATATTTTGTGGGGAGCAAATAGCTGGTAAAATAATAATGCTCATTGAAGGAGGATCAATGATGATTATAAGCTTTTCTAGATGTCTGCGTAGAACGTGAAACAGAAAAGAACAACCCCTTCTCATTCAGCAGTGACCTTTCAACCTCCACAACATAGTCTGAGATGATAATGAGCCTGTAATAGCAGATATGAAGATGTAAAGGGCAAGGAATCAATGGATGTAAACCCCCAGCCACTGCTGTCATTAGACATAGAAAGGGATACCAAGTTCTCCTCAGGCAAAAGGGGAGAACTATAATTTAATCTGTCCTGTCTCTTTGTATTTTGGCTAGAAACTTGGAAATGAGAGGGATCAGATGGAAGGTCTACATACTGTCTCTGGCCATAGAAAAATAAGTAATTCATCCTTAAAGCATGAGTATTCAGGATTCTAGAGATGTAAAATGGCAGAAGAGTGTTCTGATGACATGGAAATAAGTCTACCTCTGGAGTCCTGAAGTGCTGACATACCCGATGGAAAAAAAAGGATTCAGATAAATTCTTGTGTGGAAGGAAAGACAGACTTAATTGATTCACAGGCACATTGTCTTTCTCCCGAATGTAGACAGTCCTGATGAATAGAAGCTGTGATTCTGCCCAGGAGCATACCTGAAATGTTATATAATTTTGCCTCTTGGAACTTATTCTGAATTGATGATTCAGATACGCTTCACTTATCAGTCTCTCTGTCTGAAATACTATTGCTGAACCCTCACCACCTGACCCCAGGTGGCATGCTAAGTGTTGAAGAACCACAGAGGGAGCCATTATCTCTCACATTGGATGACTGAACGGCTTTTTCCCTAGACCAATGTCCATGAATTCCATTCTGACCCAAAGTTGCTCTCCACTCAACACTGGTGGTGTCTGTTTGTCAATATTAGTGGGTCAAAGTAGGAGAATTGTATTCTCCTCTCTACTATTACTTTATTTAGCCTCTGTTGTAGAGCATCTCAAATTCTCTGTATAGCTTGAATCAATAATGAGTAGTCCACTGAGAGAGGGGACCAATGCTGAAAGATGTGCAACACAAAGTCATTCAAATGAAGAAGCACCCAAGGAACTATGAAGGTCACTGCCTAAAAAGAAGCACAACAGGGTAAAAAAATTAACTTGATTAATCTAAAAAAAAAACATGACTTGATGGAGAAAATCAGGGCCCCACTGATGAAACACTTACTATCTCTCCCACATCTGATGGCATTTCCTGGCTCACGTCTTCTTCGATGAATGCTGAAGATGAAGAACCAGTCTGAGGCTCTGTTGGACCTGGCCCTTGGGGCAGGTTCATCACCAGACTTTTTGCCTAATTCCTCCTATTTTTTCTGACCTCTCGTTGTCGGCTCTAGGACCCTGAGCACTTTATCACTGCTGATCAGTGCTAAAGTGCAGGTGCTCTCCCATCTAAAGTTGGTATGATTGGCTTATACCCAATTGGCATATTTAATTTACCTCTAAGACCCTTGTACAGTGGTATCTCTCTACCCAGGGCCTGTAAATTAAATGCTACTAGTGGGCCTGCAGCGCTGCTTGCGCAACCCCCTGAAGTAGCCTTTCAAAACTGTCTCAGGCCTGCTAGCGCAGGGCCTGTGTGCACAGTTTTCTGCCACAGGGACCTGGCATCTAAATTTACTTGCCAGGCCCGGAACTTCCCTTTTAATACAGGTAAGTCACCCCTGAGGTAGGCCCCAGCTAGCCCTCTGGGCAGGGTGCTATGTACGTAGAAGGCAGGACATGTGCCAGGTTATGTGGCCTGTCCTGGTAGTGACAAACAGCCTAACTTGGTGTCTCACTGCTGTGAGTGCTGCCTTCTCATAGGATTGCCTTAGGAATGCCCTGCTTTATATGTAAGGGGTATTGTCTAATTTCTGAGGGATAGCGTAGGCATGTTTGGTAAGGTTGTAATGGTGGTAAGAAATGCTGCTTACAGGTGTAGGTGTATCTTTTATTACTATTACAGAAATGCCACTTCTAGAAAAAGCGCATTTCTCTGTGCTTATGACTGGTGTTTTGCAGCTTGACTCCAATCCACGTCTGGGCAGAGTTACAGTTGGGGCTTTGTGCTTACTTTTCAGACAGCCTGTACCCAGGGAGGGTGGAGGTGTCACAGAGGTGCATCTGCATACTGAATAGTCTTCCTGGGCTGCACGAAAGGAGAGGTGGGGCACACCTACATTTGTAAAGGCTGTGCCCTGGCCTCACACAATAGGGTTGTTTACCCCCAACTGATGTTTGGAGCCTGTGCTGGAGGAGAGAGGGGGCACTCCCAGAACCAGTTGTAACTGGTTGGAACCTCCTCTCCCCACCATTGTAAAACACTATAAGGACTGAGTATAAGTACAGGGGAATTTTCCCCACAATTTGGAGACTCTTGGAAACATTTTTGAACTGGACAAAAAAGGCTGGAAGGACTCACCAGGAGCCGCCATGGACTGCTGCAGCTGTGGTGACCTGTGACCTGCTTGGTCACTGTAAGGACTGGCCACCTGCTTGCTTCCTCTTTGTGCTGGTCTGTTGCTGGGCCCCTTCACCTGTGGACCTGTTTCTTAAATCCAGTTCTCCAGGGGCAGAGTGCTGTGGCCCCTGACTCCTGCAACCTTGTGAAGCCGGAGGAGTGCTTCACCTTTGGGCAGAACAAGCGCTTGGGGAAGCGCTTTATCCTGTATGGCCTTAGTGCTTTAAGCGCTTTTCCTCTGGTTGGCCAGCACTTTAAAAAGTGCTCTACAACTGGGCTGAGGCTTCACTGCCGCAGTCCGGGCTCAGAATTCACCTCCGCAGCCCGGGCGTCTGGGTTCGAGGAAGCGCGAGTGCTGCGCGCTCCCTAGTGCCCCCGGGGCACCAAGAAAAGAAAACCGGAGGAAGCGTGCTCCTATCGGCACCCCTGGGGCATGGTCCGCTCCAAGGAGCACCCCCGGGGCACCAGAGAGCCCTGATTCCAGGGCTGGATCACCATCACGGCCATGGAGGAGCAGGAGGAAAGCCTCATCGGCGGCCCCTGCTCCCCTTTTCCTTTATCGGGCAGCCGCACCAAGGACATGGGAAGCTGCCGGCACGACGCAGGGCATGCGGGATAGAAAGGGAGTTCCTTCCCCGCGGCCACTGCCTTAGGGGCGCGATCGCCCCTGGTAACTTATTTTGGTGGCAGTAGGGGGGCTCCCAGTGATCGCGGGCCCCAGGAGGGGGCCATCTTTAAAGCGGAGGGGGTGCGTGGCATCCCCCTCTATCACAGAATTACTTGCTGACCTTGGCCCCCCTCGTGAGGGCTGGTGGAGGGCCGGGGAAGCCCCCAGCAATCGCAGGCCCCAGGAGGGCACCGTCAGGAGTCCAGAGGGGGTGCATGCCACCCCCTTCTATCCCAGAGCTTTTAAGGAGGCCCCCACGTTGCGCAGATGAGCACCCAGGGCCCCTTCTTCACTCTTTAGGCACTGGAGGTGCCTTCATCTTACACAGGTACTTCCTAGGGAACAATATATAGAACATAAGTTCTTTCTAGAGGCTTTTATTGATTTATATGTTGCCTACCTGTTTATGATGCCTTCATATGTGTATGCAAACGTTCCTTTTATGGGCGTAATATACTAATATGTTTTTATGACTTGCCATACGTTTTCTAATGTTCCTAATATGGGCGTTTATGATATTCTTATGATAAGTGCTTTGGTGTAATAACGTGTTTCCTGACTACTGCTTATGTTGCAGAATACCAAGTAACCTGTGTGGTATACGTGACTACTGCTAGCCTGCAGAGTAACTAATGTGTAACTTTCTGAGAACTGCTAGGGTAGCAGGATACTACTGATAGGTGATATTTGGTCTAATAATTGCGTTGTGTACAATACAGTATATTTTCATATAACTTGGTGTTGTGATTCCTTTATGGTGGGGATAGTGCGTCACGTGTGTTGTGTGTGTTATGCAAACGCTTTACACATTGCCTCCGGGTTAGGCCTGACTGCTCGTGCAAAGCTACCAAGGGGGTAAGCAGGGGTTATCTTGGAAGTGTAACTCCCTTGCCCTGACTAGAGTGGGTGGGTTCTGCCTGGCTTAGGTGCATACCCTAGCCAACCAGAAACCCCATTTCTAACAGGGTCCTTGAGCAAAAACGTGCCTATGTCTGTCCTGAAAAGTGATCCTATGCATTTAAGGTATTGGGATAGGATGAATCCCAAGCTCTGAAGAATTTTATCACCATAACCAAGTTTTTCAATCTCCTGTGTTGGAGAAACTGATTGATTTGGAAAATCATTTAGATTCTGATTGTATTGTTCTATATTATCACTATTACTGGGGACAGAGGTTTTGTGAAGATCCTTGGAGCTGTCTTGAAACCAAAGGATAGAAACAAGACTTACCGATGCATGCAGCCCACCACAAACCAGAGAAATCGCTGCTGCAAGTTTCTTATGGGAACATATAGATAAGCATCAGTTTATTCTATTTTTGATTGATGTTCCCCTTTTGCTAATAAATGAAAAATATAATGACGTGTAATTAACTTGAAATGACATGCCGCTGCAAGCTTCTTTACCTCTTGCAGTCTATGACCATGCTATAGTCTCTCAGCCCTTCTTGACAAGGAAAACTATGGAATACCACCCAGAGCCCTTCCGCAGTAGTGGTATGCAAATCACAGCTCTTTTCAGGACCAAATTTCCGATACTGTCCTTCAGAGATCCTTACTTCATCAGGACCCTGTGCCAAGGAGTGTGAGCAAAATGAGAACTTGGATGAATCAAAACAAAGTATATCAAATAAATTTTTTATATAATCTATGTGACTAATTTGTCTGAAACCAGCTTGCTCTACTCTATAAGGAGGAGTGATATACGGCAACCCACTGGCTTTGAAGGAGTCACCATCCCAGCATAGTCTGGAGTGAGGGTTCTGATTTCCTTTATTCGAAGAACGTTTATGAGAGTTCTCACCCCTTTTGAATTCTTAGGTTTGAAATCGGATCTATTGAAAGAGAAATATTGACTTCTCCTCAACCTTTCCCAAATGGTTGTCTGCCTCTTTCAAAAGATTTTGACTTATAATAAAAAGGTTATGTTTCTAGTTCTTAAATGATTTATGCACCAGTAACTCAGCTCTTCCCCAAGTAGTCTGTTTCCTTCTGTGAAGAGTTTACCTCCTGATCTCTCGGGTGAATGTGTCTACAAGCTACTAGTGTCCACTTGACACCGTAGTATAAGGTCTTAATTGTCAAAGACAATGGCTTGATAAAAACTTGTCTTGTATCTCTGTACTAGCCAATGGCTGAGACCAATCTTCTCCCTCCAGAATCCCCGGCAATAGTGCTCAATAGGAATGAAGGAAGTAAAAATCATGGATTGAGATGTGTACACAGAATAAAACTGAAATTTCATTGTAAACACACCCCTGATATGCTGTTTTCAGAGCTGTTTATACTCTGGTTCTGAAATAGAAATGTCCACTGTCATTAATGCTGTCTGACCCATTAGGTTTGGCAAACGTGGAACAATAATTATAGACTGTGGAAGGTCCAGGTCAGTTTTTGATAATGGATACAATCTTCCCATAAACTGAGTTACTGTTGATCTATTACAGTCTTACTATTCCATTTTGAAAAGACCCTAAACTGCTGGGATTACTGGTAACTTTGTAACTGACGGAACAGAAAACTGCAAAAACTACTCTCCACTAGCTCTTGGGTACACTTTATCTGGTGGCAATTGCATATTTATCAACAAATATGGAATTAAAGTTTTCTGTATGAATATACTTCCCTCAGGGAGAAGACAGATGACCAAGAAACCAAAGTTCCTCGTAATCTGGGAATGACCATGCAGAAGACACATAAGTAGAAGAAGAGCCTGAAAACATAGGAGTGATCAGAATCTGTAGGCATAGATTACATACCTCTCTGTCTGTTGTATGCTTCTGAAAGGAACTTCGCCATAACCTGGGGACACTTTATTAACTTGATGAGAATTATTATGTCTCCGCTCACTGCTCCTGACACCAGGTTCCTAATCCCCAGTAGAGGAAGGAGAAGTAGCAGAATTATTAATCTTATGAAAATGTTTGCTCATAATGCTGACTAAAGCCTAAGGGAAACCTAATAGGGGCAAGATAAAATCATCCTCTAAGATGAAGAGGCAGTAGTGTCCTAATGAACAGTGGCCACATAACTACATTTTAGACTAATAATATAATTTCCGAGAATATATGTCTCTGGACAATCAACTAATATGTGTAAAAACATAATCAAAGGAACTCTTACTGTTGACTTGTCCTTCTGTTGGAAATAAACACAGAAAGTGGCTTGAGTAAGGTGCCAAAGTGCTGAAGGCTCATCTTCAACTCAATTAGTAAGCAATGGAATGAGGAGGTGAATTAAGAGGTTTTTAAAAAAAAACAAATGAGTGGGATGCCTTCATACCCTATACTTGTACCGTCTTCACAGAAGGAGTTTGCTGTGGGTGATGAAGCAGCAAGGACTGCAGAGTGTGGTAGGAGACTGGCAGGGGCAAGTCCAATGATGCACAGATGGAAGCAAAAAGTATGCTCACCGCTTTGAGCTGCTCTTTTGGGGTGCTAAAGAGGCCAAGGCTATTTGTCACATGTGGCAATTGTAGCATTTAATGAGTTGCTGAGACAGGGTTCCACAAAAAGCCTTCCCTTCTGTATTGTGCCACCAAAGCAAAAAGTTCTGGGTGTCATTCTGAACATTGTGAGCGCAAGCTGTGCAGAGATGCCAGTCAAGGACCAGCATTTGTTGAAACAGTGATTGGTACTCAAGAGATGCAGCACAAAAGGTGTCTTACCCATAGCTGGTTTGAAGCATATTTGCCTTGAGGGATGACAGTAGGGAGGAATGTAAACACTTGCAGTTAAGGAGTTCCAAAGCAGCAGGAGAAAGCCCCCAAATTGTTTAAAGCCACCTCTCCAGCATTATCCAGAATGAATTAATGATGGGGTCTGCTTCAGACTGTGGAGTAACCTGTGATGAACAGTGGTTAAGGAACATCTGGTCAATTTGGGCCTTCTCAGTCTGTTCGCTGCATTATCTGCTGCAGATTACCCACAATGCTGAACTCAGAAATGTTCCAAACATAGGTCCACGTACAAGATTCATCAAAAATTTAAACTGTGAATGTCAGAGACACGTCTACAACTCAACACCAGTATGCCACAGGTCAGACTGTTCCAAACAGAACGTTTGATAATTTGGGAATACCTTGATCTCTTCTAAGCTAGAAAAACCACTTATAATAACTTCAAAAGTTAAATATTCCTTGGGCTTGATTCACAAAGGGCTTCCGCACTCATGTTGGGAGCCCCTCAGTTGTGTGGGAGTCTCCACACTTGAGGCAGAACCACTGCAATGAGAATTCTAATTGTGGGGATTCCACTCTGAGTGTGGTGACTCCCCATGACTGTGGGGCCTCTGCCACAAGTGTGGAGGCCCTTTGTGAATCAGGCCCCTAGTGCTCATGGACTTGGATTTGTGTTCAGCCCAAAGTATCACCTGTAGAAAGTTTATTTTTAAAGTAAAATGAGAGAAGAATTTGCCCACATATACACTAAAAAAAAGAATATAGTTATGGTATTTGGAGTTCTCATATGTACCTTCATCCTTTACTATAACAGCTTTCATGTTGAGCTTTTCTCCAATCACCTTCCCACCTTCAAACTTCAAAGAATGCGTGCTAGGACATTTTCGTTTTTTGTGTTTTATAGCTGTATCCCGACAGCATGATCTTTGTCTCATTGGTGTCCAGTAGCTCTTAGAAGCTCCTACACAGTAGTCAACCTGGCATACAAATGTCCCGCAAAAGTGCCCTCTCTATCTAAGAGGAAGAATAACTCCATATCACTTTCTAGAACATAAATAGCAACCAAACATAGTAGGGCCTTTTGGTCTTGGATTTGCCCCTTCGCCATTAGGTAATTTGTCACTTTGTCCTTCTTCAGGGCACACATTAAATGTGTGCTCTTACATTCCGTCCCAGAGTCCCAGTGCCTAGAAACAGCAGAGACACTAATTGGCTGCCTGAACTATTACAGTGCATCAGGAAATATATTTTTTACAAATGGTAGATTTTTGGAATAAGCACGTTTTTATTACAGTTCTTATAGTGCGAATGCACTGGTACCTACACCTTAATCATTTTATAAAATCGTCAGCGATCTTTTCCAATTGGTCTTAAGGATCCTTGTTGGTTGTCATGAAGCACTGAAAGGGAGAAAACATTAACAATACATTTCTGACTTGTGAAGCCATCGTGACTCCACAATAAGTTCCAGGAATCACCAAATGTAGTTAACAGGGGATTTATGTTAGGTTATTAATCAATCCAATATATGTGTGTATCAAGAGTAAGCTCAAAAGAAACAACAATACAGCTGGTAAACTGAAATATCTCAATAGGTTTAATCACAATATGATGAGATGCAGAATAGTAACAGCCACAACAACAATGAAATGAATTAAAGCAAACAGATGTTCCATTTAGAAACGTTCAGTCTCTCTCCTAAGCAAGAGTCAATTATAGGATCATCTAAGTAAGGTTTCTAATTAGGGAATTTAGAGGGTGCCAACATGGCATAGACCTCTGTAGAAGTCTAAGAAAAGGAAATACGTGTTCAGCTTAAAGCTTCACACTTGCAAGAATAGAGAAACACATAGACGATTGTACCTCTCAAAGTCTGAAGTGACTCTGCCTACCCAACAGTGAGAACACCAATTAAAACATACAGGATTTTCAGAAACATCCTTATCTTTTCCCACACCACCAAGAACCAATCAATTTATTACTTGAGAAAAGCATTTGCAGCATTCCTTAAGATTTCCATTACATCGAAACTAGGACTATAACTGCAACCTTGAACATCTTGTGGTCCTGATACATGATGAACAAAAGAGTCCTTCTAGCCATTCCACACTCGTTGCCAAGTTCTTCCCTTCAGGTCTCACTATCAGCAGCCTAATACATCAATAGTCCTTTCTCTATCTACCAAGAAGCATGCAAAAGAAAGAATGAACACTCAGCCATAGTTAAATGCATTTTAAAATGAGGCCTACGGTGAAGCTAGTTTAAGTTAGCAACTAACCTGAAATTCAATACATGATGTTCATACACAAGTATAACTTTTCAAAATAAATGCAAAACGTGAAGAGGAAATGTCATGATTATATGTTTAACTGCACATTAGTGTATTTGTGTATAAATCTCTGGTCCCTACAATCATTACATTTCATTAATACTTTTAAATGCTTCTCACATGTTAATGAGATTAAAGCACACAATGAGCAAAATGTCAAATAGGAGTATGTAATTGCATAATTGTGACAAATAAAGGGTGGAGCCTAAATTGCGCTGCTCCAGTAGTAAATACTAAATCAATTACTCTATTATGATAAACCTTTTCTACTTTTAAAACATTTATGTTGCACTTAGCCATGCTTGCCCCAGGTTTTGTCGGACTCAAGAAATACGAAGGACTCTCAAAACGTACCTCTATCATGACCTGTCACACTCCACAATCCCAGCACTGAGGCTTCTATAGAGCTTTCACAAAGCATCAACTGAGACATCAGCAGAGCTCTCACATTTGGTCTCTCTCACTTGTCATTCACCACAAACCTTTTGTGATCGTATGGAGCTCTTAAAACGCACCTCTTTTACGGCTTGCAGTATATTCTAGTATTTCATTACTGAGATACAGCACTGTAAAAAGACATTAGACTGAACACATTTGACTGTGAAATGTAAATATACACCCCGTTTTGAGGAAATATCTTCAGGGTCAATTCATCTGATGCAGTAATCTGCATTACGTAAAAGTCTGAATCCTGAATATACTGACTCACCCTTTCACCCTTTACAGGTTAATTAAATGAGTTTCAGGAAGCTGGAAAAAAAACACACCTCCCTCAAAGGATTGCGTTTAAATGTGCTATAAAAAGTACATTCTTTGTAAGTGTCAACATAAAACACTTTAAAATTGAATGGGTTTTAAGAAAGCTGATGCACCTTATCAAAGATGGGGTTTTCTGTGTGCTATATGGAAAGGGCATAAAGCTGGTTAGATTTATTGCATGCAGATTTATTTGTAGGAGCCCAGGTACCTTGTTTCAGTTCCAGTATGTTAACTCAGGAGGTTGAGCTCCACCTGCTAAGGCATTTATTTTAACTGCATGTTACTGGTTTCATGAGTGATCAGCTCAAAAGGGCATTGGGGGCTAGTGCCAACAAAAGAGCGTGACAGTAGCAGCAGAGAGAAACAAGCATTTGCAATGCAATAGGGTCTCTCATTTCTCCGAGTTAAGGCTATTAGCAGTTGTAAACTCCCAACCGGACTTTTCTTGCCACATTAAATGGAAAAAAACAGCGCGATCGCGCTGCTACAGTTCACTCATACGGACAGTTGAAGACGACATGCAGGTAGAAAGCAAAAATGCAAAAAAAGAGCGCGATCGAGCTGCTACAGTTCACTCGTAGTGAAACCTATCAGCAAAAGTGCAATTATGTACATAGCCTGCAAAAGTGCAATTAACTATGTAAGAGGCTCGAGATCATGCAAAGCCCTGGACTTCTGCCAAGCGAGATCATGCTGCAAAAAAAAGATAAAAAGTAGTCCACAAACCTGACGGGAAACAGCAAGCCTCGCATGTTTTCAGCACTTGGTCGCTGCGCTCGAGGAGGGCTAACCACCGGAAAAGGAATGACGTGTGCGTGCCTTCCACTAATAAAAGCAAGCAGATTTTGAAAGGCAAGCCCACAAACCAATAAAAGACAATGATGTAACATGGACAGGGCTCCGAGCCCTTTTGTATCTACTAAAGCGTCTCACAAGCGAAACGCATGCGCAAGCGCATGCGACACAGGCTCGACCCTAAAAAGAGTAGAAATGACTTAAAAAATAGATAGCTTTGCAGAGCCTTCTGAAATTACATATATGAACTAATTGATTTAATCCTAAGTAGCAGTTAGTTTCAGAGTAATGGTCTAAATTGACAAAGCTCTGCCTCCCATTCTTGTCTTTTTAATCCAAATTACTGCAGTTAGTATTTGGGAACGAGAATGGAGATGTCTTTGTGGTTGACAGAGCTGGATTCTTTACTTTAAGATTTTTTAGACCGGTCGCAGCTTTATAAACAATCCCCTGTTCTGTAACAGGAAGTCAGTGCAGGTGAACTCTCTCTTGAGAAACATGAGCCTGCATACAAGCTGCCCACTTGCAACCGTTTAGGTAAAAAGAAATAACTTTCATGAAAACCTTGTGTTGGAGTAAACAGAGTAATTAAACCACTTTCATTTGCAGAATCATTTGGAGATGGGCATCTAAATTTATGCTTTAAAATCACCTAAAAGTACACTCAATAGGCTTTTGGGTGAATTATCCCAGCCAACATTCACAATTCCCACCCAAAAGCACTGCTGAGGCTAGGTCCCAGACTGTGATCACTCCACTGATTGTTCCCACATTCTGCTAGTGCAGCTGAAAGCGAAGAAACAATCCTACAGGACTAAGAGGGTGTGGCCATTCGGCATGTTCTCACTCTAGACCCACTGACCACCTCAATTAACATTCTCCTGCAAAGCCATCTCACATCCTCCCTAACTCCAATACACTTAACAATAAACATTTCCCAGAAGCATCATTTTCCCCCACCCTAACCACAAAATATCCCAGAAGCATCATTGTTTTTGGTCCCTAACCCTAATAAATTACAAAACAGAAAACAGACGTGTGGCAGTGCCATTTCCTTTCGTTCTAGCATGTTGATCACAGTGTTCAAAGACTGACTGGTCACAGAGAAATATAGTGTAGGTGAACTTTTGAACAGAAAATACATTGAGTTGGAAGTTAAAGTGAAACCTAGGTATGAAGCAGTGATGTCTGCTCGTGACCCTGGCGTCTTTTTTCCACTCCATTTGAATTGTATCATTTATATAGTGCTTCACGCCACACATCATTATACCAAAATGCATTTTAGATGAGCAGTAGGGTTAACGTGGGGTCTCTGGTTAACAGAATGTTGTATCTGTTGTGCTCCTATGGGGGAAGCGTTTTGATGTTGTGTGTTGGTGACCATATAGATTCTCTTATCCTGTCTTGAGGCACAGCACCTAGGTGTGTGATGATGGATAGTGTGTAGGAGATAGGTGAATAAAATAATTATACTTGTCTTTTTATTATAATTTACTTTGCATGGCCCATATTATGCTTCATGTTACAGGCAGGGTAACTTGGCAGGGACTTAGCTGAATGGTCTGTGTAGCAATAACATTCTCCCTTTCCTAAAGGAGGTCATAGAAGATGTTCCAACCCTAACGAAGAAGAAAAGTCACCTAAACAGGTACATGGGCTACTTTGTATTACTTGCAAGAACGTCAACAATTTCCATGGTTTGTAAAAGAGGGTTGAGCACTGCTCAGTCTACTCTGGTGGTTGCAGGTGGTGGGCGTCTGTACTCATTTTTGTGTTTCGTTTCTTATTTCATCATCAAACACTCACTCACAGCAGGTCGGCAAAAGCTGGAAAACAGAGAACGAATGAGGAAGAGAACTATGTGAAAAAAGCAACAAAGGGGGTAGGCAGGAGTTAAACAAAAAGAAGAGTGAGACAAAGAGACTGGATAGGTATGGTGGTGGAATAAAGAGGCTTGACGTGGAGTAAAGACCAGTGCGCCTTGGGGGCATGGCATGGCACCTGACGAAGATGAAGCTCACTAATGGAGGGCCGACGCCACTGAAGGAGTAATTCAGCCCGTCACCACCTTTCTGGCTACCTGACTACTTCATTTTCAACATTCTTGTAGCGAAATCCTTCCTGCACGGTAACAAGATAAAAGGGTGAAATGTTCCTCATGTGCTTGCCGATTTCCTCGACATGACGGTATGTGCTCTGGCAGCCTGGTCACTGTCCCCTGGGATGAATGTCAGCTTTGTTCACATTGCGCTTCATCATTTGTTGACCTAATCTTTGATACTTAACACACACATCAAATTATTGAATGTTGGAGCTTATTAGGAACACATAATTTCCACATATTATTTACTTTCACTCTTGCCTTCCGTCTCACAAATTGTTAGTGGCTGTTTCAGTAAATACCAATTTCAAATGTGAAAAAGTCCAGGAATTTGGAGATGTGCTTTGTCTCTTCTATATAATTTTAGTAAGCACTGTTGGTGGTTCTATCTTGTTTACTCCTACTTATACGTATAGGAAAAACCAGAAAGGTAAAACTGAACACGCCTGTTATACCCATATCACCACAATATAATGTTGATACCAAAAACTCCTTTTGTGCTCTAGATTCTAATGTGGAGAGTTTCAGTGTTCCTTCTCAGGAAGATAGCCCAACATGCTCATCCTTCACACCCACAGCCTCTTCTAAGGTTCTTTCTAAAATGTTCCTATGACAACACCTTTACAAACTAATAAAAAACCTAACAAAATATCCTCTCTCCTGTGTTAAACCTGCTTTACATGGAGCTTATACTAGATAAAATACGAGCTTGGAAGCTTCACATGGAGGAAATTAACAAGAAGCTTCAGCAGTTTGATGACAAGTAGTCTTTAATAGATAATAGAGTTACCTCTATGGACCAGTGGATAAGTGGCATACAAAAGACTGCTCAAAATGTTAAACTTCTCCAAACTGAAGCTGCATACCTCAAACAAACTGAAGACTTTGAAAATCTCAATAAACATAATGACCTTTGCATTTGTGGTCTTGCTGAAGGTGCGGAAGGCTCTCACCTTATTTCATTTTTTCAAACATTTATTACTAAAGTCCATGATATGCTAGAATCCACTCATTGAAATATATAACAAGCCCACAACCTTGGTCATCATTCCCAGCTTTCTTTGTCATCGTACAAACCTTGAGGTGTTATCATCTTCTTTCTGGAATATCTAGAACTCCTCAGGGTGATTAAAGAAGTAAAACGTAAAGAACCACATTACTTGGTCTGGTAACTAATTTTTTTACTCAGGATCTGGCCAAACATACAGCAGATAGTCGGAAAAGGTTTTTAAACATGTGCTCTGCTCTATGCTCCCTTGATGCCCAACTTGATCACTTTCACTCATGTTACCTTAAAGTGACTTATAAAAAGAAAACGATGACCTATGAAGATTCTTCTGTGCTGCAGAAATTAATATATGATTGTAAAATTGAAGCAATGGATAGTTCTAAACTTTCAAATTATAGAATGTTTTCTTCTGTGCATACTTCATGTTTTAATTATATGTATACACTACCTTCACACTTATGTTACTTTACTGTATTGTTTCTGGTTTTTCACATTTCTGGTCTGTGTATTCCGTATGTGATAATAATGTAACTCTTTTTCCTCCTCCCATCCTCATTCTGCTGTGTCTCATGGTTATTCATACATATCTATATTTGTATCTGGATTTCCCCCACCCGGCTGCCTCTGGATTCTGATTGCATCATCGTCCCCTTGTGGTTTTATCACCCCCAAACATTTGTCTTACTACCCAGTATGTTACTTGCTTCCTCCTATCTTTCTTAACGTATTGTATTTTCTCTCTTTTTCCTTTTATTTTACTATCACTCATCCCTTTCTTTCCCTTATCAAATCCTTTTCCTCATTTGTTTTCTTGAATCTTCCAGTTCTTCTTATGATTTTCAGATGTTCTCCATATTAGACATTGTCTTCTTTCTCTTCTTTTTTCCTGCAATAGATTTATATGTGACATTTTCTATTACATAGGTACAGATTTTTCTTGCAACTGTTTACATGTGGTTATATTTTAATTTGTAATCTATGACTGTGATGCTATCAATTGTGTTTGACCAATGACTTTGGGGGTGATTCTCATTGAGGCGGGCGGCGGTTTTTTTTTTTGCCATATGGCCGCTCCGGTCGAAAGACCGCGGAGGCCATTCAGGCTTTCCCGCTGGGCTGGCGGCCGACCGCCAGGAGGCCGCCCGCCAGCCCAGCGGGAAACCCCAACCCACGAGGAAGCCGGCTCCGAATGGAGCCGGCAGGGTGGGTATGTGCGACGGGTGCAGTTTGCACCCGTCGCGTATACACTGAAATACACAGTGGGGCCCTCTTACGGGGGCCCCGCGGCACCCCCTACCGCCATCCTGTTCCTGGCGGGAGACCCGCCAGGAACAGGATGGCGGTAGGGGGTGTCAGAATCCCCATGGCGGCGGAGCGCGCTCCGCCGCCATGGAGGATTCCCCCGAGCAGCGGGAAGTCGGCGGGAGACCGCCGACTTTCCGCTTCTGACCGCGGCTGAACCGCCGCGGTCAGAATGCTCGTGGGAGCACCGCCAGCCTGTTGGCGGTGCTCCCGTGGTCGGTGGCCCTGGCGGCCACCGGCCGCCAGGGTCAGAATGACCCCCTTTGTGTTTCACCACTGCGCATATTAGTTGCTCAATGTTCACCAGTAGCACATTACATGTTGTGTTCAGTGTAGCTGCCTATTGGCTTTAACATGACATTAGACATTACATTTGGTATTTTGGTTAGCTGCCTATTGGCTTTAACATGGAGTTAGCCATTACATTCTGTGTTCAGTTTAGCTGCCTATTGGCTTTGACATGGCATTAGACATTACATTTGATATTTAGGTTAGCTGCCTATTGGCTTTAACGTGGAGTTAGACATTGCAGTTGAGACATTGCAGATGAGCTGTGTTTTTCCAAGCTGTGTTTTTCCACATGATAGACAAAGCTGTGTTTTTCACACCAGACCCCAGCTGATAAGAGCACGTAGATTTTGTGTTTACCTCTCAATCCAGTCTGAGAACGAGTGAGGCTCGGAGAATTGGCCACTCTTCAAGTTTCTTCGGTTCTCACACTGAGTTTGCTTTTAAGGATGGCTCTGGACTACTGCAGAGTTAGATAGAAACTATCTTGACTTTAGACAGGAACCAGACGTCAGTTGCAAGTCTCCCGTTTGGGTAGAAAATCTCTTTCTCGCAGTTGAACTGGAGTCATCAACTTGAAGCCCCAGAAAGATGAAGCTGAGTTATAGGCCCTACGGTGATGCAATTTTGACTTTTTGCTTTGCTTTGAAGTTATGCTATAATATAATCACATGTATTTGCTGTGTACATTGCAACTGAGAAGTACTTTGATATATTTTGCTTTCATTGCTGCGACTACTTTTTAACGTGTGCTTTCAACCTACTAATTTCGTCTCTCAGGAACCTCGTGGTGAAGTAATAATAACAATAAATGTCTTCTTTAAACTCAGAAGTGCATTCCAGAGAGGTTCTGTAAGCTCGGTCATGAGATAAGAGCAGGAAAGCAGAACATTTTGGCAGAGTCGTCAGTCTGGGAGTCAAATTGGAGATTGGAAGTGCACGATTTTAAAGTGTAATTTTTTTTTTGTTGTTTAGAGAATTAAAGAAGCACGGCAGACCATGTTTGAAAATGCATGTGAAGTTAAACTGCCTTATGGTGCTGTGAGAAATATGTTTTCTTGTTTATCAGGACTGTGTGAGTCTTGGGATGAGTGCTGGGATAAAGCATATTTAGAAAATGTGCCTTTTGAAAGAAATAATGTTCCTTTTGTTCTTGACAAAAGAGTTTGGATACTTTTGTCTGCTTACAGAAAAATGCAGGAGAGATGTAGGCAGTTAGAACATGAAAATAAGAATTTACGTGAGCAAATTAGCCAGAACACATTAATGCAAGATAATGCTGAAATCTATAAAACTGCTGTTTTAGTGGAATCTGGCTTTTCCCATTCCAGTAATGAGGGGGTCAAAACAGCTTTGGACCAGTCTGAGCCTCCGTGTGAGCAGAACACCCCACAGTTTTTGGCAGTTGAAGTGCATTCCTTAACAGATAACACTGAGAACAGAGCTCGGAATGTGATTTACAGACCCCTTTTGCAAAGTAAAATTAATTCGGGCAAGGCAGAAGTACTGTCACAAAATGTGCCGTTACTAGGAATGCAGTGGAACCCAGAAATAGAAAGATGTTGTCACAAGTAAAACAAAAGACTTTAAAGTTTCTTACTATTTGCACTAAGCAAGAGACACCGAGTTTCATGAGCTTGTTTGATTTTTGGAAACAGTATAGCCCTCATCTGAGTGAAATCTTAACACTTTGGTACAAAGTAACTAGGAAAAAACATGAGCAGCTGTGCGCTTTTTATTTGGCAAATGAAATAATTCAGACTTTAGGTTTCTGCGCAGTGCAAGAGGGAAACACTGATTTACATGTAAATCAGTAACAGGGGAGGACAAGAGTGCCCCTGGAACTTTGGAGTAAGCTTTTGACTTGTTATCAGTGGGTGATGAGTTCACCTAACTCTCACAGTATAGGACAGGCACAGGAGGCTAATATCATACACTGGATCTGGTACCTGCAAGACAGGGCTAGAGGCACTGCAGCCCTACATGAACAGGTGTCACAAGCCCCTTTTCAGGATGAGTATAGGGTGCAGGGAGTACCACAGGTAAAAGAGTCACCAGTGAAATTGAGTGCACCATTTGAATTCCTGTCTCTTGAAGATAAAAAGCATGTTTGTTTGATTATTGATTCAGATTTGTACAATGTGTGTCAGACTTTAAAGCAAGAGCTGCTTGAGATGTGTCATTTTTACACTGATTCTTGGTTCACTGCCAATGGTTTAGCCGTTTGGTTTTCCACATGGCTTGTACATAACTGGTTCAATTCCCTTGCAGATGTTAAAGAGAAAAGTACAGAAGTGTCCACCCAGAATTCTGACTTAGTGGGGATGGCTAAGTGGGTGCACCAGAAATGTGGACATCTGGGAGAAAAAGCCACTTACAGATCCTACCACGTCTCACCACTAACCATGAGTGTGCTGTGTGGTCTCCCTTCGGGTGTGTGCGTGTGGGGTCAGGGGAGGGACCGAACCCCCAACCTGAACCTGATTGAGTAAAGTACAAACCCCATGGATCCATTTTGCGCAACTGGCGCCTTCAGTTCAAGATCAACTTGTTTGATTACATTCTTCCACTGGAACTAAGCAACCTTAACAGTTAACTGTGTGTGTTTTTTCGTATGGAACTCTGACTTTCGCTTACATTCCAGCAAACCTTTCAGGTGGACTGTGTACCTTTACATGAGTAGAACTCATGCTACATCAAATTGCTATTTTGCAGATACTGTTCAATCAGTTATTATCTCAATCAGAGTATATAAGTTTCAGTCTTTTCTATGTAGATGTATCTGATGTGAAAGGTTATGAGATCAATATGTTAATCCACTTCCATTGCTTTACAGTGATTGCTTTTATCATTCAAATCTGATTTGCTTATAATGTATTTTTTTGTTGATGTTTTCTTTTTTATCTTTTTTTAAATAAGAGGTATATAAACAAAAATTCATTGGTTGTACGGTGGAATGTGATGCTATTAATTGTGTTTGACCAATGAGTTTGTGTTTCATCACTGCACATATTAGTTGCTCAATGTTCACCAGTAGCACATTACATGTTGTGTTCAGTTTAGCTGCCTATTGGCTTTAACATGACATTAGACATTACATTTGGTATTTGGGTTAGCTGCCTATTGGCTTTAACATGGAGTTAGCCATTACATTCTGTGTTCAGTTTAGCTGCCTGTTGGCTTTGACATGGCATTAGACATTACATTTGATATTTAGGTTAGCTGCCTATTGGCTTTAATGTGGAGTTAGACATTGCAGTTAAGACATTGCAGATGAGCTGTGTTTTTCCAAGCTGTGTTTTTCCACATGATAGACCAAGCTGTGTTTTTCACACCAGACCCTAGCTGATAAGAGCACGTAGATTTTGTGTTTACCTCTCAATCTAGTCTGAGAACGAGTGAGGCTCGGAGAATTGGCCACTCTCCAAGTTTCTTCGGTTCTCACACTGAGTTTGCTTTTAAGGATGGCTCTGGACTACAGGAGAGTTAGATAGAAACTATCTTGACTTCAGACAGGAACCAGACGTCAGTTGCCTGTCTCCCATTTGGGTAGAAAATCTCTTTCTCGCAGTTAAACTGGAGTCATCAACTTGAAGCCCCAGAAAGATGAAGCTGAGTTATAGGCCCTACAGCCCTACGGTGATGCAATTTTGACTTTTATGCTTTGCTTTGGAGTTATGCTATAATATAATCACATGTATTTGCTGTGTACATTGCAACTGAGAAGTACTTTGATATATTTTGCTTTCATTGCTGCAACTACTTTTGAACGTGTGCTTCCAAACTACTAATTTCATCTCTCAGGAACCTCGTGGTGAAGTAATAATAACAATAAATGTCTTCTTTAAACTCAGAAGTGCATTCCAGGGAGGTTCTGTAAGCTTGGTCATGAGATAAGAGCAGGAAAGCAGAACAATGACTTATGTGTAATTATTTGAAATGCTAAAGGGTTAGGTTCACCCAAAAAAGACAAAGACTACTATCTCACTTAGCCAACTAAAATTCTGACGTTGCTTTATTACAGTAAACTGATATTGTTGACATGGAAGCCAAGACACAAGTTTGAATTTGGGTGGGCCAGGCTTTTACTTTACCAGGATCTGGCAAAAGTAATGGTGTTGTAATTCTTTGTAAATAGATCTTAGATGTTTTGTTACTATCAGAAGAATTAGATCTAGAAAGCCATTGGCTTAAATTGAAATTAACAGTTAATAAGATACTGCTCACTGTCTTTAATACATATGCTCTAACACATTTTGATAAATCATTCTGGCACATTTGTACACACAAATTGATCTCTATCACTGGTGACTATTTAATCTTTGCTGGTGAATGCAATTTCATAATAGATTTTCTAATGGATGGTTCATCTGAAACTGATTTTGTTCTTTCTTCCATGCTCAAACAGTTCACCTCAACCAGTAAAAAAATATTCCTCATAGATTTCTGAAGGCTTTGTTATCCCTGTTCAAAGAAGTATACATTATGTTTCTATTCCTCTCAGTCCAGGATTGATGCCCTATTTGTGTCCAAAGCTTTATCTCAACATATCTTGCATGCTGATATTGGTACCATTTTAATTTCAGATCATGCCACGGCAATGTTAGACCTTGAACCTCTTCCTCTTTCTCTGAAGACAAGATGTTGGCACTTTAATGCTTCCCTTTTATCAGACAATATATTTATCCAGCATTTTGACTCTTTTATAACTGAATTCTTTACATAGCATGAATCTTTGTATACATCTTTTCAAATTGTCATGGATTATTATAAAGCTGCCTCTAAGGAGTTTCTTATGAATTATGTCCCCAGCAAAAAGAAAACAAGTAAAAAAAGCATTATATATCATGAAACATCTTAAGACACTAGAACACTCCCACTTTACATTCAAATCTGAGGGCCTCATTGTGACATTTGTGGTCCAGCCGACCGCCAATATTGCAGGAAGGACGCCACCATGATAGCGGTAGTGCCCCCCGCCCTGACCGGGGGATGAACATTGTAAGAGAGCGTTCCTGCCGGTCAGAGTGGTGAGAACAGTGCTACGATATAGGACTTGGCTCCCTTAGGGAAGCCGAGTCCTATACCTAAGCCCAGAGGGGACCAACCAGCACCCTTGGAATGGGCACTGTCTGCAGAGCAGACAGTGCACATTTCAAGGATGCTGGACAGGGGCCCCTGAATTGCCTATACCATGGGCAGTGCAGATGCCCCCCTGTGGCCCCCAACATCCTTACCACCAGCCTTTCCATGGTGGTCAGACCACCAGGGAAAGGCTGGTGGTAAGGGAAGTTGTAATCAGCCAGGCAGCACTGAGTTCTGCGCCGCCCTGGCTGAGAACAACTCAGACCACCATTAAGCCATTGGTAACCATGTTCCCAGTAAGGACAGCGGTCCCCTGGTGGACCCATCACCAGGGCCACAATGTGGCGGTCCCACCACCAAAGTTGCGGCTGTCCGACCATTATCACGAGTGTGGCGGTCCTTGAATTGCCACACTTGTAATAAGGCTCTAAGTCATGCTTAGATGAATTAGTAAAAGCCAAATTCCAGTTTAATAAACTTTCTATGAAAGATGTTGCCTCCTAGCTTGCTAAATCTAGTGTCAAATATTATGGAGGCCAAAATAAAGCAGGCAAACCTTTGGCAAACTACCTTAAAGTAAACAAATATAGTGTCAAATTAGATACTATTTTACGTCATGATACATCTACTTTATACTTTGATATCTTGGCCGGATTTCCAGATACTACAAAACACTCTAAACAACAGAAAGCAATCCTCCTGAAACTGCTATCAAATTATACCTTTCCTTTATTTGTAAAGAATTTGATTTAACCACCAATGTTTCTTCTTTTGAAGCTTATATCTCAGTTCAGGATAACCCACTGCTATAAACTCTATACAAAAAGGCAAACACCCTGGACTTGATGGGTTTCCCATCTAATTTTATCTTCATTTCTCTAAAGTGTTACTTCCTAAATTACATCAACTATTTTCATTCTTGGCCTCTTCCAAGACCAGCACTGGTATTTTCAAGTTGTTCTAATAAAGTCTTATTCCGAAAGATAATAATGACCATAGATTATGTCAAAAGTATAGGCCAATTTCCCTTGACAATTCTTATTATAAAAGTTTTGCTAAAGTTATTGCTGTACACGTAAATCTCCTTGCCCCAAATTTAGTTGGCAGGGAAAAATCTGGATTTGTTAAAGGCAGACCTCTTTCATATAACACTAGACTCTTCGTTGACATGTTGAGCAAATCCTAATCATATAAACCTTCATTAGAAGCCAAGAAGGCAAGAAGGCCAAGGAGGCTTTGACCGGATGCATTGGAGTTTTATTTTTTACTCTTTTGGTTTTGGACAAAGGTTCATTAATCTAGTTTCTCTTTAATATTCATCACCCAAGTTTCAATTTTGTCAATAGCTTAATTTCTACCTCCTTTCCCTTTCTCAGAGGAGGATGGTAAGGTTGTCCTCTTTCTCTCCTCTTCTCTCTATTCTTGCACTAAAACCCTTCTTATCTATGATTCAACAACATAATATCATACATGTTTTCAAATACGAAGGTAAACAGATTAAATTCTCTGTTTGCAATGGCAATATTCTCTTATGTATGTCTTCCCCTGATTCCTCCCCACAGCCATTTTTTGTGAAGTTTTTACTTTTGCCACACTTTTGGGTTATAGACTTATTTTCTGACTAATGCGAGATTCTCTATTTTAGTAAATTGTGTTTTAAACATGATATCTTATCATTGGATTTTCTTTGGAAACTAGTAGAAATTAAGTATTTGGTGATATAGTTTACTGATACCTTAAAGAATACTGTTTCACTTAATTCTACTACCCTTCTCACAATATTATGTAACCTTACTTACCAATAGCATCCAATGTTTCTCTCATGGTGGGGAACGTTAGATTCTATCAAGATGATGTTAGTTCCTATCATCCTATTCTATCTTAATGCAATCCCCATTAATAGCCCATTTTCCATTTAAAAAATATATATTCTATTTTAGCTGCTTTCTTATGGAACAATAAAAAACTTTGTAATAAATTCCAAGGAAGAGTAAACTTTCTAGATTTCTAATCATGCTATTTTCTTTTTGAAGCAATCAGCCCATTGCCAACAGAATCAGTACACAAATAATTCCCCCTTGTGGACGAATTTAGAGCTATTTTTTATTCACCCTCTCCTCTTTTTCAAAACGTTTGTCATTCACTCAACGTCCTTCATCCAAATCTCTTCCTATTCTTAAAATGCTTGAAGATTATTACCTCCTATATATATATATATATATATATATGTTTATATATATATATAATAATAGTGTTTTTCCTGTCATTATTACATTTCTTTATTCCTCAATTTGGTACAATAGGCTCATTAAAATTGGTAGTAGAACTGTATTTTGGAAATCCTGGCAAACAAAAGATTTATTATGAGCTCATCAGTTACTTCAGAACTTTTATCCCCTCTTCTCAGGTGTAATCCACCTTTAAACACTCCATCTCTTTTAAAAAACAAATTAAATTCCCTGATCTTGACCATTTCCAATTCCTATGCTTCCCTCTGTTTAATCACCACATCTACATCTACATCTACAACTTCCCCTCTACAACTCCTTACTATCAACTATTTATAGTGTCCGTACTTCCTCTCCTGATATTAGACAGAACACATCATTGGAGTTGCAATGGGAAACCGATTTACATACCTCTTTTCTTCCTTCTTTATGGAACAAAATATGGCTCAAGATACACAAAACCTCTCATGCTGCCAACACAACACAAACTCTATCTTTTATATACATCATCTTGCTGGTCATGTGACTTCCCTTTCTCAGAAATAAAACACATATTATTTGGATGCCCTAAAACTTATCAATTATGTTTAAAGGCTTGGTCACAAATTCAACTCTATGGGCCTGATTTACAAGGCCCTAGTGCCATTTGAGTTTTACTTTCAGTGACTTTCCGGTGCCACTTTTCACTGCATCATATTTACAAGAAGCGTTAAGCCACTTTTTGTGGGTTAATGCCTCCTTGTAAATATGGCCCCTGACGCAGTTTTCTGCAATAGGTGTTGCTGTGGGCATTCAGTCGCAACACCAATTGATTTTGACACTGCCCCAGATGAACAAGAAGGCATAAATCTGAGACAGAGCCAAAAACTAAAATCATGCTAGGGGTGGCATTAGCATAGCGCATGGAGGAGTAATATTTTTATTCCTCCTCGTTTTTTGCTCTTTCTATGTGAGCTGTATTCTACAACACATAGAAGGAGCAAAGAGTCATGAATGATTGTTTATGTGCAGGAAGGTGTCCCTTCCTACACATAAACAATCATTCCAAAGTGACGCTTTGGTACTTCTGTGTGTGCTCCACTTTTCTGCACACATAGAAGTGCCAAATCGCCATTGTAGATTGTTTATGTGCAGGAAGGGACACCTTCCTGTACATAAGCAATGTATCGGCTCAACGCAGACACCCTTGCACTATGGTGCAAAGATGCCTGCGATAGCACAGGCAGCTTAATTCAGCACGGGCGCAGGGGGAAACACAGAGGTTTGCTCTAATCCTGTAAATACGGCGCATCCCTGCATTTTAAAAGTGGCGCAGGGCGGCGCTGCTGTTTTTGGTGCAGCACTGAACCCACGTACCTTTTACCTTTGCCAATTTTCTTTTACGCGGTCTTTCCATTGATTGGAATGGTTGTACTTTGAGCAAATTGTACATTTGCTAATTGCGGTTGAATTCTAGCAAATAACAAAAAATTTGAAAACTTCTCTTGAAATATCTTTTTAAGCATGGTGGTACTTTATATATTACATTCATAGACTGGATAGAACTTATGCCATCTGTTAGAAATGGGGTCTTTGGTTGACAGTCAGGTTACCCCCCTGTTCAAGCAAGGACCCTCTCTCTAGTCAGGGTAAAAGAGAATCACTCTCAGCTAATCCCTGCTTACCACCGTGGTAGTTTGGCAGAGCAGTAGGCTTAACTTCAGAGTGCTAGGTGTAAAGTATTTGTACCAACACACACAGTAACTTAATGAAAACACAACAAAATGACACAACACCAGTTTAGAAAAATAAGAAATATTTATCTAAACAAAACAAGACCAAAATGACAAAAATCCACAATACACAAGTCAAGTTATCAATTAAAAATCAAAAAGAGTCTTTAAGTGGTTTCAAACACACACTAACGCTGTCAGCGTGAAAAAGTACCTTTGGCGCGTCAACAATAACCCCGCACGGGTGAGTGCGCGTCAAAAATAGTTTACGATGCGTTGATTCCGGTCACGAGCGGGACCTTGCGTCATTTCTGCTTTCGCCGGGTCGGGCGCGTCGTTTCTTCTCTCCGCAGGACAGTGATGTGTCGATCCAGTCAGCACTCTCGGGTCCGGGCAGGCCTTGCGTTGTTTTTCCACGCCCAGCAGTACTTGAGTTGGAAACCCCACTGCACAATGATCCGAAAACCCCGTAGCATGGGTTGTGATCTCCCAGCCTCCGTCAGCGATGCTGCGCATCCTTTCTCCTGCTCCGAGTGTTGATTTTTCGGTTGCGTTTCCTGAAAGCGTCATTTGTCAGCTGCGGAGCTGGTAGCGTGTCGTTTTTTCAGCCGCAGATCAGAGTCACGTCGATCTTTTCCCCGCACAGCACTCTGTGCATAGATTTCATTGTCTTTAGGCTGCCAGCTTCTCCCTTCAGGGTCCCAGGAACTGGATGGGCACCACAGGGCAGAGTAGGAGTCTCTCCAGAGACTCCGGGTGCTGGAAGTGACAAGTCTTTGCTGTCCCTGAGACTTCAAAAAACAGGAGGCAAGCTCTAAATCAAGACCTTGGAGATTATTTCTCAAGATGGAAGGCACACAAAGACCAGTCTTTGCCCTCTTACTCTGGCAGAAGCAGCAACTGTAGGATAGCTCCACAAAGCACAGTCACAGTCAGGGCAGCTCTTCTTTCTCAGCTCTTCAGCTCTTCTCCAGGCAGAGGTTCCTCTTGTTTCCAGAAGGGTTTCTAAAGTCTGTGGTTTTGGGTGCCCTTCTTATACCCAATTTCTCCTTTGAAGTAGGCCTACTTCAAAGTAAAGTCTCTTTTGAATGTGAAATCCTGCCTTGCCCAGGCCAGGCCCCAGACACTCACCAGGGGGTTGGAGACTGCATTGTGTGAGGGCAGGCACTGCCCTTTCAGGTGTGAGTGACCACTCCTTCCCTCCCTCCTAGCACAGATGGCTCATCAGGAAATGCAGACTACACCCCAGCTCCCTTTGTGTCACTGTCTAGTGTGTGGTGCAACCAGCCCAACTGTCAAACTGACCCAGACAGGGAATCCACAAACAGGCAGAGTCGCAGAAATGGTATAAGCAAGAAAATGCTCACTTTCTAAAAGTGGCATTTTCAAACACACAATCTTAAAATCAACTTTATTAAAAGATGTATTTTTAAATTGTGAGCTCAGAGACCTCAAACTCCACATGTCCATAGGCTCCCAAAGGGAATCTACATTTTAATCAGATTTAAAGGTAGCCCCCATGTTAACCTATGAGAGGGACAGGCCTTGCAACAGTGAAAAACGAATTTAGCAATATTTCACTGTCAGGACATATAAAACACATTACTATATGTCCTACCTTAACCATACACTGCACCCTGCCCTTGGGGCTACCTAGGACCTACCTTAGAGGGTGTCTGACATGTAAGAAAAGGGAAGGTTTAGGCCTGGCAAGTGGGTACACTTGCCAAGTCGAATTTACAGTTAAAACTGCACACACGGACACTGCAATGGCAGGTCTGAGACATGATTACAGACCTACTTATGTGGGTGGCACAATCAGTGCTGCAGGCCCACTAGTAGCATTTGATTTACAGGCCCTGGGCACCTCTAGTGCACTGTACTAGGGACTTCCTAATAAATCAAATATGCCAATCATTGATAAGCCAATTACATATACATTTTGTGAAGTAACACTTGCACTTTAGCACTAGTTAGCAGTGGTAAAGTGCCCAGAGTAACAAAAACAGTAAAATCAGAGTCAAGCACACATCAACAACCTGGGGAACAGAGGCAAAAAGTTAAGGGAGACCACGCCAAGGATGAAACGTTTAACACCATCTCAATGTCTCTGGCTATCAAAACAGACATTATTTGGTCACCAGTAACGATTTTTCTGGATTCCTGCACTTGAACTGCTAACCTACATCAACACGTAAGTGAAGAAGTCTCTAAGCCTCCCTGACCTATAAATTTACTAAATTGATTTTTGTACCAAGATTTATTTCATTCAGTTAATTTGTCCCAAACTTACTCTACACTGTTGCCATTTTGACATTTTATATTAAATCCTTTTTTCTTTATATACAATGTTCTTGTGCTACCTTTTTCACTCTCTCCACCTTTTTCTCTCTTTCCTTTTATAGGTAATTTATTATAATAACAGTAGATATCATAATCTACTTACTGTGCTTTTGATTTATCACATTGTGAAATGTGATTACCCATCTTTTCTTTATAAATTTTATCTTTAAACTTAAAATAATAGTTGTGAGCCTTGGTATTTAGTCACCCTGGCATTTGATAGCATGTGTGGGGGCACCTAAGGAAATCTTTGAGCCCCACAATGTACTTTTTTACAAGCTAAGCAGTAAAGTTGAGTTTTACTGTAACAGTACTCAGATGTGTAGCTAAAGGTGTTGCAGCAGGTACACTGGCATAACTACTTGCATTGAACAAACTTACTGTCCATTCAGAGCAATAGCTTATATGTATTCCATTTACAATAAAGATGGTGAAGGAGTTAAAAATATCAAAAAATAACAAAATGTTTGAGTGCCTTTGGCGGGCTAACAAATAAAATCAAACACAATTTTTCTTTTTCTTTTTAAGGGGCTGCCATACAAATAGATTTGGGCTCTTTGGCTTTTTGCATAGTTATGGATTTGCCATATTTGCCACTCAATCCATCATCTGCCACATAATCTGCAGATTTTAACAAGAAAAATATTTATAGCTCAAACGGAACAAAAATTGCAAAAAATATGGCATCTTGGGTTCCTGTGCAGTGGATGGCTTTGTGAAAAGGTTGACTGGACATATTTTAGTTGCTTATTGCTGTATTTGGGTGTTAAATTGGAAATAATTAAGATGAACTATTTTCACAGACATTGTTTCTAGGGGTAAAAATTACACAATAATGAATTAATATAATCTCAAAATGTGCTGCATTATACAACATAATTTGCCTCTTCTTGCTGCATAATTTAGTCAACCATGCCACATAATTCTGTCCTACTTTGCCACATAGTTACACTGCCCCTCGCTTTAGCCAATGAATTATATTTGTAGTTTTAATGCAAAATTGCGATAATTCTGTTCAGTGTAGCAGCACTATGTAAAACTGTTAAAAACATTAAAAAAATTAATGGCAAGTTTATTAACTTTCCCGATTTGTTGATAGCATTTACCAAACTGTCTGCCTAACCTCCTTTCACCGGTGGCTGTCAGTCTGTGAAGTCATATGCCACCTAACCAGAAATCTCTGCAATTTTAAGTTGTTGTTGTGCTACATCTTACTCTTTAGAGGTACCTGATCTTATATGTTCAATGCATGCTCATATTCTGTTTCATACTACATCCAGTTTTTTTCTGTTCATCAGCATGGTTTAAAGAATTGTTCTCAGATATTTTTTCCGGATATCATGCTGGTCAGTCTATAAAGTAGGGTGGTCGGTTTATCTAAAGTACCACAATGTTTATCCTTGCATGTTTCCCCTCATTGAAGCTTTTGCCTTTATTTAAAGACTGCAATATTTGTGTTTCAATATTTTTATATCTATATCTAAATCCATATCTGTATCTAAATCTATATATATATCTCTATCACTCTCTCTTTCTCTCCCTCCTCTTTTCTCGCTCCCTCTCTATATCTATCTATACATATATATGTATATATATATATATATCAAACCAAAACCCTTTCAGGGATAGAGCGACACATAAATTATGCAAAAAACAAAGGAGAACTCTGGGAAGTTCCCAATTTTAGGTGGAGAGCTGCTCTAGTAAGAAGCACCCTGCAACACCAGCGACACTCTAGATTTGCTCACCTCAAATGTCTGCTTATCTAGCAAAGTCTTTAAGCTTGTCTGGACAAAGCTATACTACTCTGAAGAGCTCTAATGAGAGCGAAACACGTGTCAGGGGTTGCTTTACTCATTCCAGGTTGGCTTGGATGGTATTTGACCAGTCCAAAGCTGTAATACTGTGCCTGGAGTGGTAAATGGCTTTTGTCATTTTACAGCTCGGCAAGGATGACACTATGTCAATCCTATGCTTAAAGATTTTGCTGTACAAATGGCAAAAGACTTTGTCACTATCTAGCTCGGCGAGGATAGCACTGTGCTGATCCTATGCTTAAAGACTTTGCTAGATAAGCAGACATTTGAGGTGAGCAAATCTAGAGTGTCGCTGGTGTTGCAGGGTGCTTCTTACTAGAGCAGCTCTCCACCTAAAATTGGGAACTTCCCAGAGTTCTCCTTTGTTTTTTGCATATATATATATATATATATATATATATATATATATATATATATGTAGAGAGAGAGAGAGAGAGTTTTCAGTGAATATATATATATATATATATATATATATATATATATATATATATACTGTATATATACATTTTCAACTAAAAAACACTGACATTCACTAGTTATATTGATATCTAGTAACCATGCCTCGTGCCCTAAGGTAACTATAACTCGCCACGCTGTGCACTGTTTTGTCATCAATGGTGTCATTTCACATGTTGAAGTCATGTTAATAATGATGTGATAGAACATGTCATGAGTAATGTAATATGGTGGGTAATTAGCTGTGCATGGCGCTAGGTGGGAGCACACTTCATTCCTTTCCCGGGGTCCTGCAGGCAGGGAACAGCACTGTGTCCAGGGGTTGGGCTCCTCCGTACACAGTTCAAGAGATGGGGCATTTTAAGGCTCAGAGAGGGGGCTATGTGGCTCCTTCCTATGATTTTTTTTGGGACTCGAGGTAGGGTCTTTCGGGTCCATTCCAGCTAGGGAAATGGAAGTCAGACACCTCCTTCCCCCTAATACTACACACAATGGCCCCAGCAGATGACTTCCTGGACCCATTTATGCCTAGGGAGGGAGACCACAAACCCACCTCACTATTTTGATTATTTTCTACACTGGGGGATCGGGTCAGTGGAGCCTCCTAAGGCTCAGGAAAGGGGGTTGTGAGTTATTACCCCATTAAAATCCCATAGACCTAGGGGATAAGGTCCCTGGAGCATACCTGTTGCTTTGGGGGTATGACACATGCCCAACTCCCCTATTAATTATAATTAGAAATTAGAAAGTGCTGAGAGGCGTTTTTTTTTTTTTTTTAAATGATTACCAATCCCATGCACTCCCTCAGGGTCACACCTCTTTAAACAAAAAGGGCCTAGAGGGCAGGTTATCCATACCCTGCCCCCTTATATTTTGCTAATACAACTCAAGACGTGAGACTAAGCCCCCGAGACCTCTGAAGGCTACCAGAAATATTGTCCTTCATGTTGCTGGCAGCCAATCAAAGCACACACTATCTGGACCAAGATCTAGCTTCTTGTCAAAGTTAGTGAAATTCGGTTCAGTTGTTTTTTTCAATATCACTTTAAAAAGGTTTTGGGACCCTCCTTTCTTTCAGCCGCCACTTGGCGGATTATTCCAAAACATTCCAGGAAAGAGCTGAGTTTGATTAATATTTTTTGGGACGTTTTGGGAAGATCCGTTAAATGGTATCAATGTTGTAGCAAGTCAAAACAGACCTAACTATAACTGTAGCTATGGAAAAACAGACCTAACTATAACTACCCAGTGGCTTTCCATGTGCATTGTATAACACATTTTTTATTTGCTGTCTGGACAGGATTTTTTTGAATGCCTGTTTAAAGGGACAATAAGCCTGAACTTATGACTGCCAGCCCAGTGATAGCAGTTTCTGAGGTTCCATTTTCCTTAACTGGTTAGTTCATGATATTATTAGTGTAGGTGGTTTTCGGTTCATATTTTTGCATGCCAAGTAACTTTGAGTATTAATGATTTTTATTTTGAATTCTATGCTTAACTGGTGATATACTATGTATATAATTGAATCAAGTCTAACATAATGTTTAGAGGTGTGTTTATTGATATGTTTTAGTTAGGTCACAAAAGGACATGTCAGATAAAAATAAATGCTCTTTGTGGGTGTTCACTTCTGCACTCTCCCCTCCCGTCGAGTCCCACTGCGCATCTTCTTTCCCTTCGAAAAGCAAAGACAAGTGATGTAATGCGTTTTCTTGTTCAACATTCAATGGTCTTTTAAAAATGAATCTTCTAGTACTAAAGCGATTGCAGCTTTCTAGGGTTTCCCCCCTGTACTTCCGTGGCAGAGTTCATTTCACAAGTTCATGAACAGGCTTTGTTAAATGTTGCAAGTTATTTTCAAACTTCCCTTGAAGACTGTTTCACTGATGTGCGGATGTTTACTTAGAAAATGAGACAGTGTTACCATCTTATGCTACTGACGTGGTTTTCTCTGATTAGTAAAAGACTTGATACCTGCAATCATACCATATTTAATCTGTGGTTTTAGCTACTTCTCTATGCAAGAATTGTGTATGGAAACTCCTTGATTCTCTGGGTGGGTCACATTTTTCTCTTTTGTTTATTAAGGATTCTGTCCGACTGTCTCTTGATTTTGCTGCTCATCTAAGACCTAGAATGATTTCTGTGTTTTTTTTTAACTACACCGCAATTACACTTTGCAATTGAGCCTGGATGGCATTTATTCTGTTCCGCTTGATTTGAGATTTTTGCAAAGAACCCTTTAACTTTTCTTTGGACTTAAATGATGATGGGTGGGGTGTTCTTTATGGAAGATCAAGCAATAAGTGGAACCACCTGAGATAAATTGTGATATTATGAGATTTTGGGGTAACCTTATATTGAGGTATACTCCTAAGTATTTGGGCACCTGGTTCCACTTTGACAAACTGACAGCAGATGGTGATTGTATAAGAGCACCATTTCTATGTAAGGGGTCCCTGAAAAGACTTCCTTGGTTCATTGTTCCAACCCAGGGAGATTAGTAGATTTCCCAGAACCGAAAGAGATCTGATTCATGGAGTTTTCCCACAGAAGCTAACTTGCTCAGTGTTCCTGAGCGATTTAGAGAGTAAGTACAAAAAGGTCAGATTGAGTGATGAATGATGTATGGTTGTGTTGTGTGATGGATTATTGATAATTTATGAAATGTCTGGTTATCTAATGATTATTGTGAGTTCAATTAGTAGATTAATAACTGTTCTTTTGATGTATAATTCATATTTGTGATTTATTCTTGTCATTATCAGATTTGTCGCAATCCAGGATCTCAAGATATTGTGGTTTTACTTGTTTGCATAAGGTGGAATGTAGTACAAGGTGCCTATACACAAAGTTAGCTTCTGAATTAATGAGCTTTTTTTTCCTAGGGTAGTGTGTCTAGTTTAGGTTAGTGAGTCTAGGCTCCTAAATGGACGGGAGTAGAAACAATATCTAGGGTTGAGATCCACTGAATGGGGGTCTGCCTAGTTTGAATTGTAGTTTTAGGACATAGGTGTGAAATTTGGTTCACGTTTTCTTGCTTTTAGTTTATTAATTTAGAATTTGGACTTATTTTACTGTAACCTGTTGACTTTCTTCCTATGTAGGTTAAGCATTCAAGAGTTTTAAGTTGTTTTAAAGGATTCTACAATTGTTTTCCGTTCTCATGGGCAAGTTGCATTGTGATTGGGTAGTCAGCCAGGGTCAACAGTGGATTGGTTAGATGTTTCCTCAAAGCTGCTCTATCATTGGCTGGTTGCTGACAGAGCCACACTCTGATAGGCTGACCTTTGACAGAACTGCTCTGGGATTGGTTGTTCTTTGCTAATTTGCTTATTATGATTTTGATTTTGTTTTAAGTTAAAATAATGGGGAATGCTTTAAATAAGCCAGGGTTTCTGTTGTGCCTGCCCTGCAGGTTATGAAAGTACCAGATGAAGGAACATCTGCATACGAAATGATGATTGACATGGGGTTCTATACTTGCACCTGGATTAATAAATAGCATTATTACACTGCTGCTAATAAAGGCTTACAATTTTGTTTGTAAGTTAAATTTGACATTTAAAAGTTGGATTTCCTTAGACAGACTATGCCCCTAATAAAGCTAATGCCTATAACTACACAACTTGAGACATAAAAAAAAAGGATTGAATTGCTGCAATGGAAGATCGAAAGCAAAGGTCCAAGCAGGTGAAGCGATCATTCAAACAATGGTTAGAAAAGAAGTGGAATTGACAGGAGTAACAGTGGAGGGAGGATGTAATAGAATGAGCGTTTATATTACTATAGTTAAACAAACAAAGCCTAAAGCAAGATGAAAGGGAAAAAGAAACAGAAAGATTATTCAGATGAAGATGATCATTTCTAATAATAGGATTTTGATCTCCTCCATATACTGCTACAGTACCAGGGATAGGGATGGATGGTACTGATTCTGGTTCGAGGCCTGACATGGGAGCAGGAGGAGGTGATACTACTATATAGGTTCTGACAGCTGTGGTGCTGAGTGCATCAGATGAGTCAGAGATGAAAGCAATGCCTAATATGAGTAGGGATGTCTACGCCAAACTTGTCACTCAGGTTGAAGCTGATCCACCTGAAAGAATGGTAATGGTTGAGAAGCATCAGAAAGCTATTAACCTTGGCATTTTGAAAATTAAATTTGGTGAAATGTCATGCAAGGAAACAATGGTTGAAACAGGCTGTTGACATACAATGCCAATAAATTGGGATATTTAAAAAAAAGAAGCAGCCAGATTTCCAAATGAAGTACATGAAAAGCTTCAGGAGTTAGCTGACGAATACAAAGTTGATATCAGCAAAATGAAAAATGTTAAACTAAATTACAAAATTGATCCTACTCATGATGAGATTAGCTAAATGGGTTTAATAACTTTAAGAGCTCATGCTAAAGATTAGATTGAAAAAACATCCAAGGCAAACCAAAAAAATCTCAGGCTGCCCTGGGCAGGGTTGAGAGGCTCGCAGAAGAGGAACAGCCTTTGGCAGGAGGGCCGGACGGTAGAGGCTCAGATGTGGACATAGTAGGATCAGTCAACCCTCTACTGGTGGTGGGGTACTGGAGGAACTGCAAGAAGGCTCGTGGTCACATTGGTGAAATCAGAACTGTTAATGTGTTGTTGACTGAAGGGATATCCTTTTCTTGTTGATTCTGAATCATTCCCACATTCATGCTGGGCTCCGAGGAGAGGCGGGGTGGGGGCGGAGGGGTCTTGAGATGGTGTGCGAGGGGTAGCTATGTGCAGCCCAGATAGGGGAGGGGCTGGACTCCACACGAGTCATGACTTGTTTGGACCACCCCAGATGGAGGAATAACCATCTACTGTTTGCCGAATCATTGGAGGCATTGGTTGGCGCTGTTCGATTGATGATGTTTCTAGAGATGTGAGTTTGTTGGGAGTTAATTTACAATGTTTCAAAGATTGTTTTTCACCTGCTATTCCTGTCGTCATCACTGTGAAATTCCACACTGTAACCCTTGTTAGGATTAGACTTACACCGACCCTATGACTACGGTGTCTCAGGAATATTTTTTATGACCTGGAATGAGAGAGGGACAGCTCTTACAGCAAGTGCTCCCTGCTTCACTACTAGATCCACTCATTCTGATGATGCAGCAGAGTGCAATTTGCATGTCTCCAAGAAACAGGCTTAAAGGTTAGGGAACTTGCAAAGCTGCAAAAAAGTTGGCGAGTTGGGGTATATGGTATCACATACTCCTCTTATACTAGGGGTGTCTTTGTGAGGGTGGCCCCCAGAGTCCCATTTGTAGTGGAAAACTCACTGATAAACATTGAGGGTCACTATGTTATTTTGCAGGGCACCTTGGATAGGGAGCCTCTTACACTGCCCGAAATATACACCTCTTTTTCTTGCTTCCCTTACTCCCTTTCTCCTGTACTCTTCTCCGTCTCCAGCCTTGTGTCCCGGATCTTGTGAGTGATAGATCGACTTCACCATTAGCAGGTACCCAATCACACACTAAAACCAGGCATCTGCAACAATGGGTGATTAACATGCTGGTGACTGTTTCTTGGTGGGCCCTGCATCCATGCCTGTGAGAGTATTCACACTGTTTGGCACTACATGCACAACACACACAGATTGACTTAATTTATGGCAGTAGGGCCTTGGTACGTAGGTACACTCATGTCGAGTATCAGGGTAGGATGCTTCAGACCATTGTCCATTGCTGGTGACCTTCTCTTGGGGCTCTGCTCACCCACTTATTCCCACCTGGTGCCTACAACTACTGACATTGATGGATTGGCCATTTAGACCACATGTGGGAGAACACATTGCACGTTATTTTCAGAACAACAAAGGGTCTGTTGCTAATGCAATGTTGACGTGGGACACATTCAAGGTGAAGATCTGGAGGTATGCTTGCAACACAATATGGCATGAAAATGGGATATAGAGAGAAATTGTAAAGCTAAAGGACCATTTGGAGGCAGCGTAGAGGGAGTGAGTTTCGCACTAGGAGTCACCAGTGCCATTACAGTGTGTCAGGGCTGAATATAAGCACTGGATTGCATGGAACTCATTAAATGCCAACATGAGCTAAAAGTTAAAGCCAGTAGTCTGCTTGCTTGGTTCTTACCATCAGGGGTCCCATTAAAACTGCTGATAAACTCCTGGCGAACCTGTAGGTGAGTATTAATGGAGAATTTGAGATGTACTATGGGACACAGTATGGCCCCAGGTGAATCAGACCAGCAGTCGATAATGACTATTTAGAGCATTATAGGGACTCCTACCCTTGTTTCCCTACAGAAACAAGAGTTTGATGCCCCACTGACCCTTGAGGAGATCAAATAAAACAGATAGCCAGGATCCAGACTCCAGCTGCGAGTGTGGTCTGTCCATCAATTTTAATGCCACTTATCATTGGCTGCTGGTGCCACAACTCCTACAGGTATATGAAAAAGCAAAAGGGTGAGGTAGACTACCTGACTCCTTGAGAGAGGCCCTGATACTTGTGCTCCAGAAACTGGTGCATGATCCATTAGAGGTGGCATTGTATCACACCCTCTCCCTGCTTAATCTTGATTACAAGATTCTAGGAAAAGTTAGCTAATAGACTGACCGGATTGGTGCAGACATTGATACAAATTTGTGATGGGGCTTAAGTGATACTGGTGAATTGGGGTCTAAATGTGTGTCCTCTAGTCAGGATCCGCATGGGGAAGGTTATATCAGACAGTTTTGATACCAGGGCACCAGACAGTGCAGTCCCTTCTAGTTGCTTTCACTATGGAACCCTTGCCGTGTCTCCTTCATATAGAGGGCAATCGGTGAGGCATCTGTGTTTCTGGTCATCGCCAGATAATATCAATGTAAGCTGATGACACTTTGATTTATCTGAAAGCAGACAACAATATATTGCTGGACAAAATGGTGGTCCTAGATGAGTTTGGACAGATGTCTGGGCTTCGCACTAACTGAGGAAAGTCGTGTCTGTTTCTTCTGTTGCAGACTCCTGAATCCCAGCACCACACGGCGATAGAGGACCCTCTGCAATGAACAAATGACTCTATTAAGTTCGAAGGGATGCAGGCATATCACACAAAGCAGGATTTGGCACCTAACTATGAGCTTTACTGTGCTGCTGCACAGCTTCAATGACCGATATACTAGCTGCGTGATGCACCGAGTCCGGAGACAAGAGAGATTAGAGGGCTTGAGCTTGATGTCTAGCCATTTCTGGAGTGGCTATTGGAGTCCACCTCCTATTGTGGCATCCACAATGTGTTACTAGGGGTGGCAGTCTGGTGCTGGAGGAAGTATGTTCATGGGAGAAATGGATGGTACCATACGCACCAAGGTTACTGTTGTTGGCTACGCCACTCAGTAGGCACTTAAAAGAGAGTCATCAGATAGGGGGGATGGACTGAGACAAGGGCTAAGAGATGGGTAGATATGGTTTCTGAGGGGAAGCTGCGTCTGTTCAAGGATATGGTAGAAGGGAATTGCCTGGACCTGGGGCAATTTCTTCTATACTCAGCCCCACCTGGAATAGCAGGCAAGAAATGGGGGAATGAACTTGAATTACCACATGTGGTGGGTCACCTGGACATGATACTGGAGAAGGTTTCATACTTGTCCGTGGTGGTATTGCAGGGGACCGTTACCCCTGGTATTCAGCCTCTTAAGGGGTGGTAGGAGGACCAACTATTGGTGGAAATTCTGGGGGGTGGCGTGGAGCTGAAGTTTGAGCTCCATTAAGGTGATCTCCAGGAACATTTGTTTCTGTTTCACACTATTGAACTATGTACATCACACATGTCTAGCACCTGATCAGACCCGTTTGTCCCTGCTGTCAGGTAGAATCAGTGAATTTTTTACACATGGAATGGACATGCCCAGTAGTCACTGAGCATTGGAAGAAGGTTTAACAGTTTGTATCGGGAGTGACTGCTTCCATCCTGCCGCAGGACCCACTCCCTTGTCTCATTACCAAGAAGATGAGGCAGATAGCGGGATTTCAGATTCTGGCACTGGTCCTTCTTAAACACCACGTAGTCATGTTGTGGAAGGCAGCCGTGGCACCACTACATATGTGGAGGAAGGATGTGGTCAGATGGGCATCAGCTGAGTTGGCATTGCAAGTTGACACCACAGCCAAGAAAGGGAGGTGTCACCCATTGGAGCAAAGGGAAGTTTACCTGGAGAGGCTGAATAGGTTGCTGTTGCATAACCTCTTTAGGCAGCTGTCATCATAATATTTCTTGAATCACAGACTGGGGGTCTGCTGTCCTTCATGATTCTGGGATTGGTCCCAGGAAGAGCAGGCGGAACAATAACTGTGGCAGGGGAGGGTTACTGGTAAGGGGCTTGTAGTGAGAGACATTCATCAGGACTTCATGTGTGATGAACTGTGGGGGCAACATCTCACCCGTTTATATGGGGGTAATGCCATTAGATGGTGCAAACAGCAGGTATTGTTTTCTACTTTTTATGATGTTCCATTGGTTGTGATGATGAGACCATTTGATTTTTTCTATGGCCGGTAGGAATGCACACTTGTATACTGCTATGCTCCTGATTCACTGCTCACTGTGACAAGCTGTATTCTATACCTGTATTGCCGGTTATTTAATTTCAATGCTTCTGTTACTATGTGCACATCAGCATTACTTTGATGAAAGAATAAAGATATTTAAAAAAAAAAGATTTACTTGAGAAAACAAGGGATAGGAGTGATTTGAAGCAATATAAAGAACGGTTGCAGAAAGGGAGGGAGAGTACAATTAAAGCAAAGCATACAGAGGCAAGAGGAATAGCAAGTGATCCACAAGTTGGTACAGAAATGGCTCAGGTGTTTCTTTGAGAGAAGTGCTTGGAGGAAATCTTGTGCATGTACCCTGGACAAAGACTGATCTTTATGCTTTCAATATGAATTTTCCTAAATTAACAGACGACCCATGGATATGGTATGAAGATGTACAGTGTTTATCAAACATCACAAATGCTGTGGACTGATTTGAATTAATTATTTGAAATTGTGGTTCCTAGTGATTTGTGGGCAAATTCAGAACCAGCTAGAGATGCTCCTAATAATGTAATGCTCCTTCCGAAAAGGTGGCTACTACACACCGAATGGTGATTGAGTATCTGAGAAAGAGAGCTTCCAAAAAGGATATTAATTGGGTAGATATTGAGAACTTCACAAGAGCTGAAGAAGTCTGTGCATGCTTTGTATGAAAAGCTTATGCTGATCTTTAAGAAACATAACCTTTTTGATGATCTTGAGAAAGATGGTGCCAGTGCATTTGTTTCTGCTTTTGTCATGAGTTTGAGGTCAGAGCTTAGTAGTTATATTTGTTCAAGTGACTATGCGGGCAGACAAAGATTAATGATTAGGTCTTGAAGTTGGTTAAGTATAGTAGGGAGTACTTTGATGCAAAGCTGATAAAGCTGAAGAAGAATCTGATTGCTCAGACAAAGCAGTTTGAGAACAGATCTGACTCCGATGAATTAAAATGGGAATTTTGTTCAGTCTCGAATGAATCAGATGATTGGAATGGTGGGAAATGGTGATGCAAATTCAAAGTGGGAAAGACGTGAGGAGCAATAACACTACATGTCACTACTGTGGGAAAACCAGGCACTAGATGCGGAAGTGTCGTTAAAATCCCAACAGAATTCAAATTGATGGTGTTCCTCAAATTCGGATGCAAAGAAATAATAATGGCCCTAACGGTTTCAAATTCTGAGAAAATGTGCAAGGTCAGAAATAATTTTGAATGCAAATGCTTTCAGCTCCAGTGATGCAGCAAAACATCAGAAACAAAGGGGGTCATTCCGACCCCGGCGGTCAAGGACCGCCGGGGCCGGGGATGCGGGAGCACCGCCAACAGGCTGGCGGTGCTCCTCAGGACATTCTGACCGCGGCGGTTCAGCCGCGGTCAGAACAGGAAAACCGGCGGTCTCCCGCCGGTTTTCCGCTGTTCTGCAGAATCCTCCATGGCGGCGCAGCTTGCTGCGCGGCCATGGGGATTCTGCCACCCCATACCGCCATCCTGTTCCTGGCGGGTCGCCAGCCAGGAACAGGATGGCGGTATGGGGTGTTGTGGGGCCCCTGGGGGCCCCACTTTGTATTTCAGTGTCTGCTTTGCAGACACTAAAATACGCGACGGGTGCCACTGCACCCGTCGCACATACCCACTCCGCCGGCTCCATTCGGAGCCGGCTTCCTCGTGGGGAGGGGTTTCCCGCTGGGCTGGCGGGTGGCCTTCTGGCGGTCGCCCGCCAGCCCAGCGGGAAAGCCAGAATGGCCTCCGCGGTCTTTCGACCGCGGAGCGGCCATATGGCGGCTCCCTCCAGGCGGGCGGCGACCGCCGCCCGCGGGGGTCAGAATGACCCCCAAAATGTGTAATGCAGGGCACCAACAGAATCCATTAATTCGGAATGATGGCTTGTCTGGAACCATTTGCAATTATGGTGCCTGGGAGGATGGTAGTAAGATTGCTTACTAGGAGGAATTTTAGAGGTAGACCAAACTGGCCCATATATTGACAGTCTAGTGAAAAGCCATCCTGTTTCATTTTTGATTGATATAGGCACTGCCGATCCTACAGTTCATTTTGTGGCAGTCACAAACCTACTTTCCTTGAGAAAAGAAGTCTAAGTTGTAGGGATCAGTAATGAACACATTTTTTGCAATTAGGTTACAGGAGATATTCCTGTTATCAGTGGTTGATTGGAAAAAAAGCACTAGTTCATCTTGTGTGATTCAAGTCATGTGACTCTACTCAGAAGAGTTTTCTCATGCAAAACACATTGGGGGTCATTGCAACATTGGCAGTAAAAGCTGCTTACCGCCGTGCAGAAGACCGCCAACACACTGCTGCGGCCGCGGAATTCCGCCACAGCTATTACGACCCACATCTCGAAATCCGACAAAATTCAGACACCCACACAAGTCCGCCACACCAAAGGTCAGTGATAAACTGGCGAAAACAAAACCTCCACCATCACGCCAACAGAAATATGCCCATGCTATCACGACCCACGAATCCACGCGGCGGTCTTTCAACTGCGGTATTCCATTGGCGGTACACACCGCCACGCTCAAAATACACACACTTCTACAAAACACCGCCACATTGGACAATTCGAAATATACACACCTGACACACATACACACACCACTCCCACACTCCCAATACAATATATAACACACACCCACATCACTCACAAACCCTTACGACAACAAATCACGAACGAAAGCCAGAGAGAGACAGCACCAGCAAGAACACTAGCATCCACAGGCACACAACACCATCACCCACACTACTTCCACGCACAAAACACCACACACCACTACATATCACCACACTTATCACCACATACACCACCCCACACATCACCTACACCACCCCATGGCACGGCAAAGACACCCCAGGTTCTCTGAGGAGGAGCTCAGGGTCATGGTGGAGGAAATCGTACGGGTAGAGCCACAGCTATTTGGAGCACAGGTGCAGCACACCTCCATAGCTAGGAAGATGGAGCTATGGCAAAGAATACTCGACAGGGTCAACGCAGTGGGACAGCACCCAAGAAATCGGGACGACATCAGGAAGAGGTGGAACGACCTACGGGGGAAGGTGCATTCCGTGGTCTCAAGACACAACATCGCGGTACAGCGGACTGGCGGCGGACCCCCACCTCCTCCCCCACAACTTACAACATGGGAGGAGCAGGTCTTGACTATTCTGCATCCTGAAGGCCTCGCAGGAGTCGGTGGAGGGATGGACTCTGGTAAGTCAAATCTTAACTATCATATCCCCCACCCTACCTGCATGCTATCACAGACCCCCACACTCGCCCTCTCCCCTATTACTCCAACTCCTCACAAATGTACTATTAACACAAACCACCCATCCCAACACCAAGCCCTACATGACACAACAAAGCATGGACACCCATCACTAAAGCATGCCCACTGCACATACCCATAACACCCCCCTCAACCATCATCACACGAGCCCACACACAGGAATGCTAGCACTGGGGTAGACGCTCACCCACCCATGGCCCACCATGACACACACAGATGCAATAATCATGCTTTTATACCCCTGCAGGACCAATACCCAACGTCACCAGACAGGAGGGTCCAGACATCTCCACCCCACCCACAGAAGAGGCCCACAGTGATGACAGCAGCTCTGTCCAACTGGATCTAGATGACCAGCCCGGACCATCGTGGGCCTCGGGACAGTCGGTCCCCCACACCCAATCACAGGCCACCACAGACTTTCCACCCTCTGGTAACACCAGCACAGCACCCACCCAGCGGGCCCATACCTGCGTCCCTAGGACACGTCAATCAGCTGTGTGTCCACCACTACAGGGAACCCAGAATAACCCACCACCCCAACAACAACAGGGACCTGGGGGTAGTGGTAGTGGGCACACGGTCTAGGGGACGGAGGCACAGGAACACAGGGGAACTGGGAGGGCTGCTGTGCGACATGGGGCGGACAGGCCTAGGGAACTCACTCTCCACGAGGCCCTCTCCTCCATCATGGGAGCATACCACCACTCCCAGGAGACGATGGCAACGGTCCTGGGCAAGTTTCAGGAGACCCAGCGGCTGCAGGAGGAACAGTATTTGGGCTTCAGGGAGGAACTCAGAACCATCAGCTCCGCTCTGGGCACCATCGTAGGGGTGCTGAAGGAGATACTTAACACCAGGAGGGACACTGTGGCACGGCAAGGGGCCCCTGACACTAGCATGGACGATGAACTGCCCACCACCTCCGCCGGCGCTAGTGGACAGTACTCCTGCCACAGGACCACCACACCAGCACCCCACCCCCTGCAGACGGAGAACCACCCCGCAAACGGTCCCTGAGATCCAGGAACAAGACAGAGCACGATGCCAAGACCCCCGCCAAGTAATGAGACCACCCTGATTGTCATCCTACTGTCCCACTTTGTAACCCTGTCCATCTTGGTACTGCCCCATCTCCACTTCCTATGCCCATCTGGGCAATGCACCTGTGAGACTAATAGACTGGACTCTGCCATGGACATTCATCCACCATCACCCCTCACCATTTTACAACCCCCCTCCAATATTGAGCACTTCAATAAACACCCTTGAACCACAAAACAATCTAGAGTCAGTCTGTGATTTCGAAAATGTGTATTAGCAATGACAGTGACAAAATGCGTTTTCAGATGTAATGTCAACATACCTATGTCACACATCTCAAGTCCATGAGGAATCTAAGCAGATGACACACATTGTAAACCACACCTGTGAAACCGTAAGGGAAATGTACAACTCAGTTACCATATACTGGGTGAAATCAACAGACAGGATAGAGGTAGAAGTGTGAAAGTACTTGTAGTAGGCAGGAATGTGTTCTCACCTGTGTGACACTGGAAATATTGCTGGATAACTGAGTCCTTGTTGTCAATGTATTTTTCCTCTGCTTCCTCCTCATCACTGTCCACAGGCTCCACAGCTGCTACAACACCGTCATCTCGACCATCCTCCTGCAGAAAAGGCACCTGGCGTCGCAAAGCCAAGTTGTGAAGCATACAGCAGGCCACGATGATCTGGCACACCTTCCTTGGTGAGTAGAATAGGGAACCACCTATCATATGGAGGCACCTGAATCTGGCCTTCAGGAGGCCGAAGGTGTGTTCGATCACCCTCCTAGTACACCCATGAGCCTCATTGTAGCGTTCCTCTGCCCTGGTCCTGGGATTCCTCACTGGGGTCAGTAGCCATGACAGGTTGGGGTAACCAGAGTCCCCTAATAGCCACACCCGGTGCCTCTGGAGTTGACCCATCACATAAGGGATGCTGCTATTCCGCAGGATGTAGGCGTCATGCACAGAGCCAGGGAACATAGCATTTACCTGGGAGATGTACTGGTCTGCCAAACATACCATCTGTACATTCATCGAATGATAACTCTTCCGGTTCCTGTACACCTGTTCACTCCTGTGGGGGGGGGACTAGAGCTACATGGGTCCCATCAGTGGCACCTATGATGTTGGGGATATGTCCAAGGGCATAGAAGTCACCTTTAACTGTAGGCAAATCCTCCACCTGAGGGAAAACGATGTAGCTCCGCATGTGTTTCAGCAGGGCAGACAACACTCTGGACAACACGTTGGAAAACATAGGCTGGGACATCCCTGATGCTATGGCCACTGTTGTTTGAAATGACCCACTTGCAAGGAAATGGAGCACTGATAGCACCTGCACTTGAGGGGGGATCCCTGTGGGATGGCGGATTGCTGACATCAGGTCTGGCTCCAACTGGGCACACAGTTCCTGGATTGTGGCACGGTCAAACCTGTCGTTGATGATCAAATGTCTTTCCTCCATTGTCGACAGGTCCACCAGCGGTCGGTACACCGGAGGATTCCGCCATCTCCTCACATGTCCCAGTGGACGGTGCCTAGGAATGACAACAGCAACCACAGAGTCAAACAATTCAGAGGTATGTACCCACAGTCTACACAGAACACCATTCATACACAAAATCTGGCCTGTATTTGTGTTGCTCGACAAGGCCTAGGTCTGTGTGACGCAGTTGGTAATGAGGCCATGTGGGCCCCTGAAATGGTGGCTGCCTGACCTCTAAAGTGGGACAATGGGATGTGAGGTATTTGCGCTGGCGTTGTACACCGTCGCGGTAGGCGATCGAAGACCGTGGCGCAATGCTGCATTGGTTAACATTGGACCCTATGGGTCCCAGGAGCCAATGACGATGTACGCCGGCGGTGATGGTATGCACCGCCGCGGACGTGACCGCCATTTTCTATCTGTTGAATCACTCGATACCTGATCTTCGACAGGAGAGGACCTACACTGCAAGTGCTGCTGTGACCTCGGTCTGGAAGAGACAATGGCTCGTGCATCTGGGGAAAGGGCCCCTGCCTTCACTGCAAAGGAGTTGGAGAAGCTCGTGGACGGGGTCCTCCCCCAGTACACGCTACTCTACGGTCCTCCAGACCAACAGGTAAGTACACAGGGAGCACGTTGTATGGGCTATGCCTGTGTGGAGAGGGCTGGTTGTAAGAATGAAGGGGGCACAGTTCTGCGTGCATGAAGGGCTGTGAATGCATGTGCCTCATGGCAAGGGTAGGGATGTGGGCCACTCACTTCGACGGTGCAGTTGGTAATGACTTCTCTTCTTCCCCTGTACATGTGATGTAGGTCAGCGCCCACCAGAGGAAGGATATTTGGCGTGCCATCGCCAAGGACGTATGGACCCTGGGGGTCCACCAGAGACGGAGCACTCACTGCCGTAAAAGATGGGAGAACATTCGCAGCAGGAGCAAGAAGACGGCGGAGGCTCAGCTGGGGATGGCCTCCCAACGTGGGAGGGGTGCCCATCGAACAATGACCCCCCTGATGTTCCGGATCCTGGCGGTGGCCTACCCTGAGTTGGATGGGCACTTGAGGGCATCACATCAGACACAAGGGGGTGGGTACAACATCATTCAGCGGACTTTGCGCGCAGTGAAGGTGTCTGGGTGGTGGAGGAGGGCTGTGGGTTTCCCTAGGCCAGGGCGAGCTCCATAGGCTAGGCCCCTCCATAATGCAGGCCATGTGGCACCCCACCCCACCTCTGTAGAGTGCCAAGTACAGGTATACATGCCCCTGTGTCATCTATGTGTGCAGATGTCGACCATAGCCATGTAGGACATATCCCAGGAATTGCATCTGTAGAGCCCAACAGCGCGACGTAGTGCAGGGTGCTGCTGTGTCTGTCTTGTCCGCCAACGGTAGCGGTAAGCCATGCACTCAACCTGTCTTTCTTCTGTTGTCCCCCCCTTTTTTTGGTCTCCCTGTTCTTGTGTGCATCAGCATCATCAGGCGGAGGTACAGTGGCACCGGAGCACGAGGGAGCTGCATCCCACATGGGCATGGAGGGCCACACCACGGACTCGGAATACACCAGTGGGACAGAGGGCGAGGGGAGCTTCACAGCGGGGACAGGATCAGCAACCAGCGACACGGACTCGTCCTCGGATGGGAGCTCCCTTGTGGTGGCAGCAAAATCTGTGCCCCCCACTTCTACAGGTACAGCCGCCACCCCCCCTACCAGCACTGCACTCCCAGCAGCCCCTCAGCCTTCGCCCCGTGCCCGCTCACCCAGGAGGGTGGGCATCACCTTTGCCCCAGGCACCTCAGCCCCTGCCCCTGTCACCTCTGCTGCCCTCAGTGAGGAGGCCATTGACCTCCTCAGGTCACTCACTGTTGGGCAGTCTACCATTTTGAATGCCATCCAGGGTGTAGAAAGGGAATTGCAACACACAAATGCATTCCTGGACGGCATTCATTCTGGTCAGGCTGCCCTTCATCGAACCCTGCAAACTCTGGCCTCAGCACTGATGGCAGCCATTGTCCCTGTGTCTAGCCCCCCCCCTCCAACTTCCTCCACCCAGACCCAATCCCCTGTACCCCAGCCTATCCCAAGCACACCATCAGACCAGCCTACACACACCTCACCACACAAGGGAAGCTCAGGCAAATATAAGCACCACACATCCCACAGGCACTCACGCAAGAATCACACACAAACAGACACACCAACATCCACTGCCTCCACTGTGTCCCCCTCGTCGTCGTCTCCCTCCTCCCTCCCAGTGTCATCTACACTCTCACCTGCATGCACTACCTCTACAGCCACTACGTCCCGCACCAGCACACCCACCACCACACCCCGCTCACGTGCACTCACCACCCACACTCCCATTTACACGTCTCCTGTGTCCTCTCCCAGTGTGTGTGTGACGCCCCCTCCGAAGATACACAAACGCAGGCACACACCCACCCAACAGCCATCCACCTCACGACAGCCTCCAGCGCATGCACCTTCACCCAAAATCACCAAACGTACACCTCCTACAACCACTACCTCTTTCTCCACTCCCAAACCCTCTCCAGCTACCCTTCCCAGTGTTCCTAAGGAACTTTTCCTGACCATCCTTGAGCTCTTTCCCACCCCCCCCTCCAACTCACAGGGCCCGTCCTAGCAACTCAGCCAAAAAAATCGCTGGGACCAGTGGTGCCTGTTACAGGTATGTGGAGTGCACCGGCCACCAGGCCAGCCAGTGTGGCACGGAGCCACAGCACAGCCAGACCCCCCCGTGAAGCACCAGAAGTTGGACAGTGCCCGGCGGGAGAGGGGGAAGACTCCAGCCAGCAAAGCCGCTCACAAGGGTCCCGGGGGTAGTGTCTACTCAGCTGTGACTCCTCCCAAGGTGGGGAAGGGGCAGAAGAAATCTCCAAAGTCTGGGAGGGGCAGTACGGCGGAGAAGACCGCCATCATCCCCCCTGCCCAGGAGGCCACCGCCAGCCCAATCGTCACTGGCCAGGAGTCCACCGCCAGAGTCACTGCCCAGGAGGCCAGCCCCAGAGTCACTGCCCAGGAGGCCACCGCCAGAGTCACTGGCCAGGAGGCCACCGCCGGGGTCACTGCCCAGGAGGCCAGCCCCAGAGTCACTGCCCAGGAGGCCAGCCCAATCGTCACTGACCAGGAGGACACCCCTGGAGTCACTGCCCAGGAGGCCAGCCCAATCGTCACTGGCCAGGAGGCCACCGCCGGAGTCACTGCCCAGGAGGCCACTGCCAGAGTCACTGCCCAGGAGGCCAGCCCAATCATCACTGGCCTGGAGGGCCCCGCAAGCCACAGCCCAGCTGACCCATGAAGGACCGCCAGCCACAGGCCTGCTGGGCAATGAAGGACCGCCTTGGCAAGCACCGCTGAACAGGCCAGGGACCGCTGAACAAGGCAAAGACCGCCATGGAAAGCACCGCTGAACAGGGCAAGCACCGCTGAACAGGTCAGAAACTGACAACTCAAGCACTGCTGAACAGGGCAAAGACCGCCATGGAATGCACCGCTGAACAGGTCAGAAACTGCCAACTCAAGCACTGCTGAACAGGGCAAAGACCACCATGGAATGCACCGCTCAACAGGTCAGAAACTGCCAACTCAAGCACCGCTGAACAAGGCAAAGACCGCCATGGAAAGCACCGCTGAACAGGGCAAGCACCGCTGAACAGGTCAGAAACTGCCAACTCAAACACCGCTGAACAAGGCAAAGACCGCCATGGAAAGCACCGCTGAACAGGGCAAGCACCGCTGAAGAGGTCAGAAACTGCCAACTCAAACACTGCTGAACAAGGCAAAGACCGCCATGGAATACACCGCTAGCACATTAGCGGCAGGGGCAGTGACGCAACAGGGACCGTCACGGGGTGAGTGCTGCACTCTGGGCACCAGTCCCCCTCCAGAACCAGTGGAGACATGCATCCACTCCGTCTGTCCTGCACAGGATGAAGCACTCTGGGCACCAGTCCCCCTCCAGAACCAGTGGAGACATGCATCCACTCCGTTTGTCCTGCACAGGATGAAGCACTCTGGGCACCAGTCCCCCTCCAGAACCAGTGGAGACTTTAATCCATTTGAGAGACTGTGACTTTGCACTCCCCAGGATGGTACAGTGGGCAACCCACCCACTGTAGAGACTTGAGAGACTGTGGCTTTGCACTCCCCAGGATAGTACAGTGGGCAACCCACCCACTGTAGAGACTTGAGAGACTGTGTCTTTGCACTCCCCAGGATGGTACAGTGGGCAAGCCACCCACTGTAGAGACTTGAGAGACTGTGGCTTTGCACTCCCCAGGATGGTACAGTGGACAACCCACCCACTGTAGAGACTTGAGAGACTGTGGCTTTGCACAACCCAGGATACATCAATGGGCATGGAGCTCCCTCGTGGATCTAGCGTGGTGCACTCATCCGGCTGAAGTGCCCCCCATTCCCTTCCCCCTGAGGTGCCTGTTGTATTTCTATCTGATGCCCCTGCAGTGTTCTCTCCGTTTTGATCAGGTATCTAGTGTGGGCCTCGCCCATGCATTTTGGGCACAGTGGTCCACGGACAATGAACGGTGCATTACCTGCACTACTAATCGTGGTGTATATTTTTTTTGATGTGTATATATATATATGTATATATTTGGTTACTGTATTTTGATATATTACAATGGTTCAACTCATTTCCTTTTGTCTTGGCATTCTTCCGGGGGGGTTGGGGGTTGTTACTGTAATGTTTGGTTATGCATTGGTGTGTGTGTTGTAGTGGGTGAGGGTCGGGTGGAGGTTGTGATGTTGGTTGTGTGTGTCCCTGTGTTTTTCCCTCCCACTCCCCTATGTCGTAGGTGCAGTACTCACCGTGGTCTTCGCCGACGGCGTTATTGATCCTCGTATAGGAGCAGGAAGACTATCGCAGGGAGTGTATGGAGTTCCGGCTCCATGGCGTCCGGATTCCTCGTGGGGTGTGTAGAGGTGAGCGTTTTCCTTTGAAATGGCTGCTTCTATCGTGTTTTTATCTGCGGTGAATCCGCCACGGAAAAGGTGGCGGATTGGTAGGTTGTGATACTGTTGGCGGTACATTGTCCTCCGTCTGTCTGTTGGCGGTGACCGCCGTGCTGTTTGTCTGTACCGCCGTGGCAGTCGGAGTGTTAAAGTGGCTGTCTTTGTTGGCGGTTTCTGCCACGGTCATAATTCCAATTTTTTCCGCCGGCCTGTTGGCGGTTTTACCGCCGCTTTAACACCGACTGCCAGGGTTGTAATGACCACCATTGTGTGATATATTGCACACCGGATGGTGTTGCCATTGAAACACAAGATGAAGATTCAATGTTTAAAATAAAATCACAAGAGACTAAAATTAAGTTGTGCCTGGCTTCAACAAAGGAATAACTGCCTCATGATTTAAGACATACTGTCAAGGATCAGGAATGGAATGGCAAAGAAATTGTTCTGATAAAAAGGTCTGAGCTACTTGAAATAAAGTTGACACCAGATGCGGTTTTCCCTAGAACAAACAGTATAAACTTACCAAGGTAGCAGAACAGGCATGGAAGCCAATGATTAAGAAAATAATTGAGCAGGGAATCTTCTAGGACATTCTTGGTAGTCCTTACAGCTCTCCTTTGATGGGAATTAAAACGTTGAATGACAAATAGAACATAGTCCAAGATCGCCACAAGTTTATAATAGTGATCCGAGCTTGTCCTGTAGTACCAAATCCAGTAGTAAATTTGTTCCAGATTCCATCCGATGCAGAATGGTATACAGTCATTGACTTATGCCAAGTTTTCTTTTCAATTCTTTTGCATGAGGAAAGCCAGTTCTTATCTGCTTTCCAATTGAGTATAGTTCTCGTGTGGTGTAGGATTCCACAAGGGTTTAGAAAGACTTTCAATTTTTTGTCAAATCCTAAAGAAAGACCAGGACATTTTGAGGTTACTCAGTGAATGAGCCTTGGTTTAATATATATTGTTGATATACTCATTGCGTCCAAAATAAAAGAACACTGCAAATGTGATACAATTGCCTTACTGAATCATCTAGCTGACAGTGGTCATAAGGATTCCCCAACAAAAATGACGTATTGTAAAAAGGAAGTGATTTATTTTGGATATCAGATTGAAACATGTTCAAGTAAAGTCTCAGCAGAACATGTTTCAGCAATTCTGAAAATAAGCCCATCGACCACCAAGACAGAATCTCTGACACTTCTTGTAACTATTGGCTACTGTACTCCGTGAATTCCAAACATATCTTTTATTTTCAAATATTTAGTAAGGTTGAACGACAGTGACATGGGAGATCCTCCACCATTTGATGACAAATGAACTGATGCATTTGAATTTTTGTAAGAGAGTCTGTGCCATGTACCAACACTGGGAATGGCGCAAGACTATAATTTGACCTGCTATCTGTACTGTCATGAGAGAGGTGAATGTTCTATGTCAGTTTTGCCACAGGGACATGGTGGTCCTATGAATCTAATTCCATATATCTGAGCTGTTATGTATCAAGTAGCTGTAAGTCTTCCTGGATGTTTGAAACCAGTTGCAGCAGTTTGTACTGCCATTGAAAAAGTGAAGAAATAGTGATCAGCCATACAATAATTGTAGACGCTCCCTACTCAGTTGAGCTATTTTTGATAAGAACCAGAAAACAGCATTTGACCAATAACAGAGTGAGTTGTTATGCACAAGTCGTTCTCACAGTGAAAATATTTCAGTCAGGAGTATTAACTTATTGAATCCAGCAACACTGCTTCCTATTGTAGAGAGACGCAGGGAAGGTGATGATATTGATGTTGTGCCTGAGCATAACTGAATGCCAGTTACTGAGTTGTGCACCAAACCAAGACCAAACATAAAATAGACCCTTTAGAAGTGACTAAGTTGACATTGTTTGTTGATGATTCTTGCTTAATAGACCAATATGGAACACTGAAAACCACCTATGCAGTGTGTGCGGTTGCTGAGACTGTACAAGATTCCTATCTGCCAAATGTAGCTTCAGCACAGGCAGCAGAACTAGTAGTATTAACCAGAGCCTGCTGGCTGTCAAATGATCTGGGAACGATAACTGTACAGACATCCAACGTGGTTTGAAGTTGCGCATAACTATGGTCAATTGTCGACACACAGGGACTTTATGATATCTTCTGAAGCTCCTCTGAAGAACAGTGTTTATATATTGAATTTGTTGAAATCAATACAACAGTCAAATGAAACTGGGATACAGACCAAAATATTGGGGCACAGGGTTCCACTTCAACAAATGTTTTAAAAATCTAAAAAGAAGGAAGCAGCCACTTCTAATCAGGGGTTAAGGGGCCCAGCACTGCCTCCTGTGAGGCACTACTCTCTGCCACTTGTCTTTGCTGCTAAAGAGTTAACTGAACAGTATTTAGGAAAACACAAATTTCATGTTTTGTGAACACTGTCAGTGCAATAGGTCAGCCCTCTCTTCCTCCTTTCCAGGCTCCTGATGACAAGAGGAGAGGGAGTGGGCTGAGGCATGATCCACTTAAACTTAAAGAATGTTGCTTCAAAATATAATACTCAGTAGATGGATGTCTTGATTGTGCATGTCTGAGTGACATAATTCAACTAGTTTCCCCTCACACAGGCACTATCTATGTTCTTTAGCAGACTTACTGCTCACACCTCAGGCAGCAGAGTATATCTGCTAAAATGTGGCTATTGTATAGAGCTGTGCTTCCAGTCCTATCAGAAAGCTGACACAGGGCTTGATGTGGGTCTTCCTCATAAATCTGTTTTTGTGGCTTTGTCTCATTCCTCGTTGGGAAGAATGGTTGCCTGGTTCTAATGCCTGCTCTTCTGCTGACTTGTAGCATAGTGCTCTCCATCCAAGGAAAATGCTGTTGCTCTGTGCACGTCTGTATATGTGAGTGTGTCTGTGAGTGATTGACAGTGACCGAGATTGAGTTAGAATGTGTTTAAATGTATTTTGAGAGTGTAAATAAGAGTGAAAGCAAGTGGGTATCTGCGTTTGAGAGGGTGTACGAATACATTTACGCTAGTGCAAGGGAGTGGCTGAAGAAGTGTGAGTGTGTACAAGGAATGAGTGCTTAGAGATTGTGAGAGGGTGTGGAAGAGCATTAGATGTCTAGGTTTCAATGGTGCAGCAAGTGCATTTGCACCAGGACCCACAGTGTGAGTAACTATACATTGAGTGAGTATGAGTGAGACAGTGTGATTTAAAATGAGGAAGAGAATAATTCTGAGAGTGAATGAGTGTCAGCGAGAAAGTGTGAGTGAGTACGATTGTGTTTGTTGGCTTGTTTATGATTATGAGTCTGCCACTGGCCATGACATGCTCAATATAATTCACGACTTATGGCAGCACCCCAGGCAACATGCTGTTGCTGGCATACTGGGGATAATTCATACCATAAGAAAGGGCACCCATGGCAAAATGCCGTCTGGAACTTACTAGAAGTATTTCTTGGCATGGCCACTGGGAGAATGAAGATACATTTTAAGATATGGGTAACTCTCAAGACAAATTTAGAACGAAAAGGGTGAACTTCTGGTATGTATTACACCCCACCACTTTGAAAGATTACCAGCCACCACTAAAATAACCAATAATGCCAATTTATCAATTAGTGGATCATCAAGAACTAAATCATGCCCAAAGTCTCCATATGCTGTTACCAATGAAATGGAGATACCAATATAAGTTAATATTTCCTGTGGTCATTATCAGGAGGCTATGTTTCTCTGATCAACATGGTTGACTCTTCACCACGGAAGTATTCCAAGGTCGCAAACGTACTCTCTTCTGTGCTCAAGATATGAATTAGATGTCTCTTTTGTAAACATGGAAAATAATGATGGTCCTCTCCTGGCTCTCGTTCAAAAACACTTGTATCACATGCTCCAGAAGCTAAGCAATATTTAAGATTCAAACTTTTACTCAGTTATAATCGCAAATACCTTACAAGCCTTTCAAGTTTGACAATGTTTCTTCAATTTCTGTAGAAATGTTGGATTTTAGGCATGTCAGCCATAACTCATCTCTATGTGGAATAATTTGGATGTACATTACATTAAACGTGTTGCGGATCTTGTGACGTAATTTAAATCTGCATTATAGTGACGCTACATGACCATTACATTTTTAAAGATGTAGCTGCAGCTATTGATACTCATTGTCAATAAGCCATTGCCGTCTCGAATTTCCAATCACGGCAGAATACGGGACTCCTCTTCATCTTGTAAAGAATCGAAACTGTTCTCAATAATTGTTGTGTTCTTAGTACTAATGTATTTTGGAGAAAACTATTGAGAGGGTTGCATGCAGCCGTTGCATTTGCACAATGACCACCATAGTCTGATGCAGAGACGTCAGTCAGGTCTTCCTTTCAACCACAGTACTGACACCACCTCACTTCACGTCAGCCATGACTTACTCCAAGCTGTTCTTGGTAGGTACACAAGTGCAATTGTCTTCGGAGTCTCTCAGCACTTTTTCATACTGTTGACTAAGGCATACTATTATCAATTATTGCTGCCTGTATGGTTGAGGTGGAAAAATCCTTGCTTGTTTTTCTATCTTCCTCGTTGGATACATTTGATGCATTCAGTCAAATTGCTCAAACCTCACTTCTGTTCCTGTGCAGGCAAGGGTGTAGCCAGAAAATGAAAATACAGTCCACTTCAAACATGCCTCTAATCACACTGAGCTCGCAAAGTGAGCTAACACGACTTTCACCCGTTCACCCGAAAGAATTCCTTTCACCCGTTCATTCTCCTTCCATCATCCACCTATCCACTTTACTTTCCTCCAATCATCCATCCGTTTATCTCTTCGCCTACAATCTACCAATCCCCAACATCCATCCATACATCCTTTCATCCACCCACCTATCAATATTCATTTTTACATTTCATGCAATCCTTTAATCTATCCACCCATTCACATTTCTTCATCTGTCTTCACCCCTTCATCTCTTGAACCTTTTACTCTTTTGTCCAACCTTTCATCCGTCCATCTATTCACCATTTCACCTTTCCATCCATTTATTCTTTCCCTCTCCATCCTACCTTTCAACCATCTTTCCTTTCATATTTCCTTCCTTTCTTCTCCTTCCTTTTCCTTTGCTTTTCTATCTACCAATCTTTTTTTCTCGTCCATAATTTTCTTACCTACCTTTCTCTCTCAAGCTGTTAAATTCTCTGTCTCTCTCCCTTTACCCTATGTTATTTAGTTTTCTTTCCATTTCCTTATCTGTGCATGTTAGTCCACAGTCCAAAACTCTCTTTCATGGATGCCCTAACAGTGTTATTTATAAGCATTGCGTCTGCAGATGGAAGAGGTCCATAAACAGCTAATTCACCAGCCCATCAGGGTAAGTGGCAGGCCCTGCTTAAAATGCTAAGGTGGGACTACCCAATGCTATTGATTTCAGGTGTGCAAATTGGTGAGTAGCCAGTCGTGGTTGAGAACCCCAGTATATTGCCTAGGATCTCCTTCCTTCAGCAAGATAACAACATCCAGATATAGCTATGAGGGTGACCTTGGATGTCCATTTTTAGGGCCCAGTACAAAGCACTCTGTCCCTGGTGTAATCTCTCTGTGGGCTTTTAACCACACCCATCAGTTTGGTTGGTTCGTGGGCTTGACTTTTAAAATTGACTAGATTTCATTAGTGAAAGGCATGCATACGTCATGCCTTTTCCAGTGTTTAGCCCGCCTCAAGTGCACTGGCCAGCTACTGAAAACATACGAGGCTCCGTGTTTTCCAAATGGCTTCTGCACTTTTTCTCTTTATTTCCTACGTAGCACTATCTCGCTGGGCACTAATCGAGCGCTTTGCATGACATCGACCCTGTTACGTAGATATTTGCACTTTTGACAGTTACATGGATAATCGCACTTTTGCAGGTTACAGGGATTATTGCATTTTTGCCGATACGTTTCACTGGGAACGAATTTCTGTTTCCTTTTTTGTGTCTGCTTTGTGCTCATGGTGCCTCACTTATGTGAAACTGTTTTACTTTTAATTTTCACGTTATGTGGCAAGAAAAGTCAGATTATGTGAAACTGTTTTACTTTGACTTTTTTAAGTTTATGTGGCAAGAAAAGTCAGGTTAGGAGTTTACCAGGCCTATAGCTTTAACTCGAGTAAACGTGAAACCTATTGCATTGCAAATGCTTGTCTCAAGAATTGTGCGCCATTAGCAGAGGCATGAAGGAAGGCAGTACATTTGAAGTGCAACACATCTAGAATTGGGTATTAATGCGTTCCCAATGGGATGACCAAATCCCTGCACCTTGCCACACATATTTAAAACAAATTTGAGAAAAGCAATCTGGAAGTCTGATCGTTCTGGATGTCGACCTAGGACCACCTCAAGTTATCAAGTTTCTTCTGCTATGGACTTGCTAAGTCATGGATTGGTAATAACATGCATGAGTGCCTTTGAACAGTGGTATAATTTAAGATGACACTGTGGATAGTCGTAATTAGCTTAATATGAGAAAAGGGGGTTAAACCCAAAGAGCAAAAGAGTGTTTAAACAAAAGTATTTTTACGCATGTTAAAATAGGACCCTCTTTCAACTAAGCGCAGTAATCTTAACCAGTAGTTGCCCACCACTGTCCAGATCAACTTTGAGCCACTTACAGCAGCTCACCCTCATAACACATTATGTTGAAAACAAACCACTGGATGGGGCCAGAGGACGCATTTCCTGACTGCCAACCCCTCACTTTACCTGTTAATCTGGTCTGGGAGACCAGAAGAGCAGTAGGGACCGCCAGGAATGTGTGTTAAAGACAAAGCCTTCTGACAAGTGCTAAGGACTTTCTTGAAAGGTGACCTAGATATTACTAATCTTTATAATGTTTGTGAAGAACATGAGCTATATTGATGTTGTGATGGTGGACCACCTAGGAGACAATGCCTCCCTGGAAAAAAAGTTTGTACAACTAGCCAACTTTGGAGAGCGTCTATGTGTAAACAAACAGATTTTGATTTCCACTGCTTGGCTTCATCTTGAAATATTTATCACTGTTATCCACACTTGACAACAAAAAAAGCACAGAATTTGTGGACATTTGACAAAGTTGACCTATGATGTGGACCCAAACTGCGGAGATCGATCAGCAGTGTTCTGCCCATTCTTGCCGTGATGCACTCGCTGACCCAAGTGTGGTGTCAGCATGCCCACATCATATTTTTAAGACAATTTCTCCGAGCATCAATGTTCATTGTTTTCCTCCTAGCAATGTTGGAGAACGATCATATCTTCCCGCTTGGAATGTTCCTGTAAGGGTTGCTAATATAAACCATTTTCTTCTATATTACATTAACTGTATTAACATCCCAGTTGGGAGCTCGTGACCTATTTTTATATATGTCTATTTTCTAGATGTCTTGTTAGAAATAAAGAGCTAATTTTAGACAGCATCTGTGCGTGGGAAATATTTCGTTATCTGAAATTGCACTTCTGAGTGTTAAATGCTGCCTCTGTCTTCAGTTTGGCATCTCCTACGTGGCATTGGTCTTAGGTTCGATAAAGGAAGTTAGATTAAACATTAGAGTTCAGGGAGCTTTGTTTTACTTTGACTCTGAGCAAAAAAGATCAATAGGTTGGAAGGGGGCTCTGATGGAGCACAAAAGGGAACATCTGACTCTCATGAAACACCAAACTAAAGAATCCATAGCTCTGGAAGCTCGCATCTTTTGTGGCTGATGCCATTGAAGAGTTTCAACAAAGGTGGCTCCTGGTCCTTAACAGTGGTGTCGGGTAAACATTAGCATCGAACTAGACCGAGCAAGCAAAGTGAAGGAGCCTATATCCCTCTATTGAACAAGCAAGGCCCAATGCTGCCTTTTATAGTGCCATGTCCAGCACTAAAATGGATCCTACTCTCAAGACTTGAAATAGTCTGCCGACAGCCTTCTCTGCAATAAGTAATATATGAAGAAGAGACATGACAAATGCGTTACTGTGGTTCTTGTTAGAGAATCAGCAACACACAGAAAATTTTGCTTTGGTGAGTGATCCTGCTCAGGTGTCTCTAAAGCCCAAAACTTGACCATCAATCCAGCCCTCTGAATCCCTTTTTGCCCAGAAGATGTGACCCACCAGATAAAAGAGATGGCAAGAGAGATGGTGAAAATGGCATTAGGACAAAATGAGAAAAAGATCGATTTTTAGCGATAGGTTTACTATTGAACATACTGAGGAAGAGAATGCCAAGGCCAATGCCATGAAGGTAGAGAGATTAAGAATAAAGACCCTGAAGGTTAGTAATACCCCAACACTGCAATAGTGAATGGCACATTAATCTTCTACGACCTTCTGATCACCTCTTCAACAGGGACATAGAAGGGAACTATTCTACGATTAAAGGTGTGTTGATATTGCTGGCTTACTTTGAATTAACAAATCAGATACATAACATCTGTAAAAGAAGCTGACAGAAGCTTTACTTAGCAAATCGCTACTCAATGGCACTAAGGTTATAATGGGATTAGATCCCAGTGAAGAACAGAAGTATGCAAGTATATTGCAACTCAATGGTTCAGAAACACCGGGGATAGAAGTCCAATGACATCATATAACAAGGCTGCTGCAGGAACTGTCTGGAGAAGTCCCACATCCAAACCAGCTCCGTATGTCATGGAATGATTTCAGGTTCACAGAGTGCCACAGTAGAACCTATTGTTGCACCAGTGAAAGTGATCTTGGTGACTTTGGTAGTGTTATCTGAGAAACCTGTAGTAGTAAATTTGAGTCCAAAGATATCCACTATATACTTAACAACATTTATTTGGACCGTAAGAAGATAACTATTTTGAGGAGCTCAAAAGCAAGCCTCGGCATGGCACCCAAGGAATATTTCAACACTACTATATTTTTCAAGGGAGATGTTAACTACATCCGATCTGCCATTGGAATAAACTAAATAAACAGGTGTCTCTAGCCTTTATGCATCTCTAGATGGGTGACGAGATGAAGCTACTGAGGCTGGGTCTACAAGCAGTGATTAATTTGTAGAGGATTAAAGGTTGGGGCCCAATGTTTTGCTCAGAAGTCCACAACCAATGCTATTGAAGTTCGGGGTGCTGAACTCTAAGGCTTCAAAGTCTTGATTCCACCTCGTGTCTTTATCATCAACCACCAGACACGCCAAGCCTCTTAATCTCACTCCTGCAGGTTCTTTTTACTCCTGCTTTATTTTGCTTTGGAACACTTTTTCATCGTTCTCTTCCTCATTCTTTCCTCCTTTTGAGTTTTTTCTCCAACCTGCAACTACCTGCTCAAATCAAATACTCTACAGGTTGATTTATCCATTGACTGTTTCTTAGACAAGGACTTAATTTAATTAGGGGTTATGGGTGCCATGATGATTAGCTTTCAGGAGACCTGCCGAAGCACATCCAGGGAACAGATGCTTCACAGGTCAGAGTAAAACAAAGGTTTTCCTAATACACTGTTAGGACTTTTGGGAAACCCACAAGATTTACCTATTGTACTTAGGAACAAATATGCTGAGGTGCCAGCGTAGCAATACTTTAACTAAAGTACTTTATTGAATTGCAAGTAGATGCTGAAGGAGGAAAGCCTAGAAAGAGCAGGACAATATACAGCATAAAGAAAGTGTCCCTCTTTGGAGAGTAACCAAATTCAATCCGGAGTCACCAGCAGATTTGGAAGTTGTTGATGCTCTTGAAACTTCAAGACGGAGGACTGTTACATAGCAAGCTTTCAAACCCTTACCCTTTGGAGAGGTTTGTACAGGTAAAGTAAGAGAGGACGTATGTGTTGACAAAAACCCGAGGTCCATGTAGGAAGATATTTTTGCAGGGACTGTGAGTAATTTGCAAGTTGGTGCAGATAATGTCACTCATTGTATCACAGCTTTTGTTGTGATCTCGTTTGAAAGGGTAGAGATGAACATTGTCTCGCCTTTACAGCTGCCTGCAACCTTAGCCAACAAATACATTTTAGGTATGGTGGACCATTCTACAGGGTACTGAGCGCTATTCAACAAGAATATTGTATTATAAGTACTCTACTACAAGAATATTGTCGGCAAGATATTAACTTCCACAATATTGTGAGGATAAGTATATATGTAAAGAAGGATAGATTTACTATTCATCAAGGTACGTTTATGTGGCGTTAGGATCGCAAATCGATATCTCCTTACCTATACTATTCTGACCATCTAATATCTGAGGTGGTAACACTCAGGAATGTAACTGCCCCAGAGATAACCCAAACCTTGCTTCATAATTCGTCCTGGGTCAGTTTCCTAAGGAATTTCTATCTGCTATGGAGACCAAATTCATGTCAAAATATATGAGTTCGAGGTGGAATGAGTGCTGAGGTATTTATAAGTCAAAGACGTTTTCAGGCATGGGCAAAATTAGCTCTGGTCTAGGGCCTCAGCCTTTCAGGGGGCCCCCTGATAGAGATAGCTCTGCTCTGCAGAAAGTCTTGCCCTAGTGACCTTGAATAATTCTTAAACAGATCGTTTTGACTGTGGTTTTCCTTTTATTCATTTCTAATGTGGGTGATGTGTGAGAGTCTATTACAGGAGGTATGCAGGGAAATGTGTTTATGTTTCATGCAGCATCCACACAAACGTTTTTAGAGCACAACAGGACCTCACATATGAGAAATGGGAGGGTGTCAGAGATTATTTGCAGTAATATTAGTGGGCTTTTGCTGTGTTACAATATTGAAACATGTCAATATCCTTGAATATTAGATGTAAACACATTTAGAATTGGGATGATTGTGCCTGTGCACTGTCAATGACCTGCCCGAAAGGGGTAAGAAAGAATTGAAACTGGATCATGAATTCAAAGCTGTTCCAAACCGGGGCCCCAAAATACGTTTGCTCCAGGTCACCCAAAATCCTTAAAATGGCCTTATTACAAGTACTTCACCATGTGGCACCCACAGACCAATAGTGTAGTCAAGTGTTTCATTAGGATGCTCAAAAGCATGTTAGGTGATCTACAAGCCCCTTTGTGTCAGAAAATGGACTTCCATCTGCTCTTTTTTTGTTTTGCTTATATGGCAGTTCCGAAGAAAGGATTGAGGTATTGTCCTTTTGGGAAGCTTCATGGCTTTTCTCTCCACGGCTTTCTCACCCATGTGAAGGAAGGATGGATGGGGAAACGAGGTCTTCCACTGGGGATGTGGTTGACTGACTTGGTGTTGAGTTTTGGACGAAGATGGTTGAGCACCCGCGTAAAGCAAAAGATAATCCCTAGGTCAGACAGAAGCTCATCAAAAGGAGCTTTAACTAGATGGTGTCTGTTGGGACCCAAGTCTAGTGGGTGTGCATCATGGTTCTTGAACAAGGCACTTTGTAAGACATAGAGACAGAGCCATTCACTGCTTTAAATTGATCTTTTGTCAACTATTTAATGGGCGCAAAGCTCCGTGAGGACTTCATTGGGCATTTTATGTTAAGAGGCTTAAGCTGTAATGCCGGATTAGAGATGATTCTGTTTCTTACCATGAGACAAGAACAAGGAGGAGCGTGTGTTCCTGTTCCCTCTGCCATGTGCTTTTCAAAGAACTGATAATAATGGTTCAGTTGATGGAGTACAACTCTACCTCACATTGACATTTGAGCAGCAACAGGAAATTAAGACACTGTCAAGGGAACTGTATGAACTGTTTTCTTTGACACCTGTCTCAAGGCTATTGTGTACACACAACACTGACACTAGGACCCGAATAAATCTACTGCAGGCCAAATTTCTGATTGGATTCAGGGTGCATCAAATTGGAGAGCACCTATGTGTGGGGCCATTGAAACTATGCTGCTGAGGAGGACCAAATTATGAGGCAAGAAAATGCATATTATGCATCTTATTGCACAATATTTGGTGATAGTATTGCTTAATTATTTTGTCATTTATACCCAGGTTAGGAGTGTACAGAAATACCAACAGTCAGCCTTTGCAAGGAGACTTCCACTGTGCTTCAACATGTGTCACTGTGTTTTTACTAACTTTTTTTCACAACAAATTTTATTGAGTTTAAGCAATAGAGTATGGCCAACTTGGCCTCCAAACACACAGAGGAGTTTATAACACAGACCCCTCCTGTCAGAAACCTTAGCACAGTAATCTGCACAGACCGCCCCACACCATCCAGCCGTGCACCATATATATCACCAGGATATTTCATATTCACATGAAACATTGCACATGCACCCCAGTGTCTCTTGCATTGTAGATTCATAGATCCACAACTCTGCATCTAGCAGGGAATCAGGCGAGCGAACTGGAACCAGAGTTATACCCCTATAGTTGGCTCAGCACTGCCAGATTTTAGAGTGGTTTGTGGGGAGCCTCTGGCTTGAAACACCGTTATCTCTAGGCCAATGCTATGATCCATCCCCTTCTTCTAGACCCCACTTGATGAAGGAGAATATGTCTGCCTCACGTTAGCAATATCACTTGTTGCTTACGTAAGCCCCAGAAACAGTAAGTGCCTCCCATACCGATTACCTCCAATGCCCTCTGCACTATGGAACAGAATCAACTTGGTGTCCAAAGGAATGTCCCAGGAGAGGACCTCTCCAAGACAGCATGGCATTCTGTGCCAGAAATGTGTCAATGCCCCGCACCTCCTCACTGTGTGGAAAAGGGTACCCTCTCCCGTCCAACAGTGGAAGCGAATTGGTGAGTCAATCATGTCCATGTGCCAGAGGTGATGTCTGGTAAAATAGGCTTGATTTAAATTGTATCAAGCGGTAAACCCTAGGTATTGCCGCTGTGCGAGGGACCCAGAGAGCCTCTGACCAGTCATCGTCATCTAGGTTGTCTATGTCTGTCTCCCACGCCTCCTGCAGTGTCTATAGTGTGGTGGAACTGTTTGTAATCAGGGATTGATATATTTCTATGATCTTATGAGTACCTAGATCTCCCATCAGGAGTTTTCCTTCTAATGGGTTACATTCCAGCAGCTCTTGGAGGTCTCGATGTACAGGGAAATGGCATGTTAAAACCGTAGGTATTGATAGCATTGACCATAGTGCATCTGATAAACACCTTGCATTTCTTGGAATTATTCTAATACCCCACCTCACAAATAATCTCCTAAAGTGGATATCCCTATTTTTTCCCATCTCTGGAAGCCCTCTTGGAGGGCCACCTGGCAAAGGTCTGTGCCCTACCACAAGGGTGTCTACTGTGTCAGTTTCTCCCACCACCTGATCCTCTGGATGGATCGTCTCCAAGTGTCTTCTTGGTAGGATGGAGAAAAAAAAAAACATTTGCCTCTTACTATAGGGGTATTTAAGTAGTGGGGTTCACCCATCGCCAAAAGCTCAGATGCCCACGCTGGGTCTACCTGACGGCTGTACCACCATTCGTTGATAATCAGCAGATGGGAGGCAGCATAATAGGAACGTAAATCTGTGGCAGCAGTACCTCCACAGTATGTGGATTGAAAGCATGTCCTGAGGGCCACACGTGCCGCTCCTCCCTCCCGTAAGGACCCAACCAAGACCTCGTTGATCTGTCTCAACCATGATATGGAAACAGAATAGGGTTAGCTCCATTTAAAAGATTGCTGATCTACCTTACAAAGACAGTAGCAGCAAGGATCAGCCCTTCACTTCCTCTTTCACTTCCGATAGAGTTGAGGCTAGATTATGGGTCCACGAAAAACCTGGGTTTGGGGAGACATATACTCCCAAATATTTAAAACACCCCAGTGTCTAGGGTCAATCTCAACCCCACTTTGGATCACTGGCACCATTTCCAGATGGGAACATCACAGATTTCCCCACTTTCATATATAATCCAGAGGTCTTAACAAAGATCTGCATGATCTGCTGGATACGGGGTCCCGATGCCTCAAGCTCCGAGAGGAAGAACATGACATTGTCCGCATATAGGGCTGTCTTATGGGATAGCGTTGACGTCCATTTGAAGCGGCACACCTGGGAGTTCGCCCTCACCCATGTAGCCATAGGCTCCATGGCCAGAGAGAACACCAGCGGGGACAGCAGACATCCCTGCCTTTTCCCCCTGCAGAACGGAAGGGGATCAGAAACTGCACCTGCAAAACGGACAAGTCGGTGTGGAGTAAACAAATATATGAGATGAATCTGGGGCCCAGGTTCAGACGCTTGAGGAGGAGAAACAGGTACTTCCAGCTGATGAAGTCAAAACTTCTATCCATATCCACCAAAAGCACCGCTGTCGGCCTCCCAAGTCAGTCTGCTGGAGCCAAGACATTATAAACGTGCATAATATTGGGGAGTGTGGCTCACTGAGGCATAAAACCTGCTTGATAGCGATGGACCAGTTCGAGCTTGTATTTCATTAGCCTATTGGCCAAGGTTTTGGCCAGGATGTTCGCCTTTAAGTTTAGAAGAGAGATCGGGGGTATGAGGAGTGTTCCTCAGGATGGCAGCCCAGCTCACGATAAACAACAGGCTCAGTCTGCCTCCAATCCAGTGGGGGCAGCAACACATCCAGCGTGGAATGAATCACTCCAGAAGATGTTTCTACAGTTGAGGCATGAACGCTTTGAAAAACTCACTGAGGAACCCATTAGGGCCTGTGGCATTTCCCACTCATAGTTCCTCTGGGGCCAAGAGGAGCTCCTCCTAAGTAATTGCCTCTTCTAGCTGGGCTTGTGCCTCATCTGTCTGGGACTGTAGACGCAGGGCCTCAATAAATTCTATGATTTGATCCACCTCTACCGCTTCTCTCTGAATGTATACTGTCCTAAATTATGCAGCAAAACTTTGTGCCACTTCTAGGGGGCTAGACAGCAACAGACTCTAGGTATCTCAAACTGCCGGCACAGGGAAAATGTTGTGAGCAGCTTTGCAAAGCCTACGTAGCATCCTACTAGATTTATCACCCCATCGATATATGCAGCTTTGAACATCCTGCCATGCCTGCTTGACATCGTTCAGAAGCAGCAGGCTGGTATTGTCACTGTGCCATGCTTATCTGCTGCCATGCACCATGCCCAGCCACCATCCACTCGGCACTACCTTCATCTAATGTCTGTATTTGTGTCTCAAAGTCCACTAGAGCTTTAACCTTCAGCCCAGGCTCTCCCGTGCAGTAGCTAATATCTACACCCCAAAGCCTCGGCTTGAGCACCTCCCACAGTATTGTTGCTGTGGTAGCTGATGCAGAATTGAGGGTAAAGTATTCAGCAATGGACAGGTGCAGTTTTGCTTTGTAGGAAGGATCTTGAAGATGCCATGGCATCAGGTGCCAGTGAGGGGCCGGACATCCCAGCCCCACATGAAGTCTCAGGGACACCAGGGAGTGATCAGGTAGCCCTCTGGGCAGAATGCCAACCTTGGATCCTATGGAGATAACAGGTAGTCCAATTTTGCAAAGGAATCATGGACTGTTTAAAAATATGTATACTCTGTGTCTCTCTGGTGATATGCCCTTTAGGCGTCTGTCCAGCCCACTGTGGATAATAAGGAGCTTAGCCTGGTCCCTCCAGCCCCAGTGCTCCCACTCCAGGTGCACCATTTATCTGACTCTGGATGCATCACATCATGCCAGTCTCCACCCACTACATAGAGACCTATGGGTAAGTCCCCCCATAACCCAATTACTTGCTCAAAATATAGTTGTCCCAGTGGTGAAGGGTCTACACACTGCCAAGTGTTAGAGACTCCCCATACAAAGCGCCAGACACCAGCATGTATCTGCCATACTTGTCTACCCAGGTGCTGTTGAGCTGGAAGAGAAGCCTGTGATGTATCAGGAAACTGTACCCCATGATCCCATTGTGAACCTGGAATGATATGCTTGCTTAGAGCCATACCTAGCCAGACTAGGGGCCTTGAATCCCAGATGTGTCTCCTAGAGAAGGAGTGACTTAGCCTGCTTCAGAACCGCACCACTATTTATTTTGTCTAGGACCCCTCACATGTTCCATGTAATAACGCAAATGTTTCCTGAGGGACCCCTGGAGCCCGTGTCACACATCATCGGCAGATATAAGGGCACCTATGTTGCCCCATGCAGACCTAGGAAGGTGTGTGTGTTGGGTCTGTGCATAACAAACAAAAACAGTCAAATCAACCCCCTGCCCTCTCCCACCCCATACTTCAGAGATCAAGAAGTATCTGTTGTGGAAGATGCCCCCCAAGGACCCCAATGTGGGCCACCAAGGGGCCATCGCCAATGAATCCCCATATCCCTGCCCCAACTAAGAACCATGCTATAGAAGGTTAACTCTAATCTCTAGGGGTTCCACACTACTTACATATAAACAGATATTGGGCCGTATTATGAGTGTGGCGGTCTATGAACCGCCACACTCGCTGTGGCAGTTTGGACCACCACCAATGCGATAGTCCAACTACAGCATTACAACCCTGGTGGTCCTGGCAGCTCCGCCAGGATCATAGATCTCGGCGGGCTGGCAGTGGCGGAGATCCTAATTTGCAAGGGCAGCACTGCCCTGGGATTACGACCTTGTTCTCCACCAGTAGTTTCATGGCAGTAGCACCTACATTAAAGGGCTGGTGGAGAACAGGTGCAGGGGCCCCCTGGCCAGCACCATCTTAATGTTCACTGTGAGGGTGCTGGTGCACCCTGCAGGAGACAGCATTGCTGCCGGCCTGTTTCCTGCAAGGCCAGGAAACTTAGGTTTCAGTCCATCAACCTAACAGGAAACCCAGAATAGCTCCGGCGGGGAGTTTGGTGGACAAAGTTTTCTGCCCGCCAAACTCATAATGGGGCCCCTAGTGTCCACTGCCTGACTGGTTCTCATATGCCTACAAGAAATCATCATTTACTAATGACATTTATCCAATGCTTTTCCCCATTGCAAACTCTACGGGGCATCCTCTTGCATTGTGTTCCTCCAAGAAGAGCGAGAATGGTTGCTGCGCTTCCCAGTGAGTTTGGCTGGACGGGTTCGTATATCAGTTTAGAATGAGTCGGAGTCAATGCGTGGCAGAGTATGTGGTTTCAGTGTCACTGACTCATCTGCCCAGGTGAAAACTTCTTCCTGGGAGACAATGTCTGTGAGTTAATGCCGATTCTCAAGTGCACTGGGTATAGCAGCATGTATTGACTTTGGAGGTCTTGTAAACATTGTTTTGCTGCGGTAAAGGATTGATGATGTTGTTGCACCATTCTTGTATAGTCCGTGAATATCATTACATGTTGTGATTCATAGATAATCTTGTCTTGGCTCCGAGCAAATTTAAGGATTGCGTCCCTATCCATGTAGTTGAAGTTTTTTTCAATCACTGGGCATGGTCTCACCCCAGGAGGGGCTTTCTTACCAAGGCTCTTTGGGGCCTTTTCACCACAAAGCACGTCAAAAGGGAGTCTGCAGGAACCACTGATCAGAGCCAGTTCATCACAAATTTGTCCATGGACGAGCCCTCACAGCCCTATGGGAGGCCAACGAATCGCAAATTACTGTAACAGGTACAGCCTTCGACAGCTTCTATGTGTCCCGCCAGGTCCTTTTTACGATTGTGAGGCATTGACTTTTTACTGTAGGGCCGTGACTAAGTCTTCAACACTGGATACTCTGGTCTTAGATCCATGCTTTGCTCCACTGCCTTCCAGAGATAGTGATGAAGCGGGGTGACATCTGACCCAACTGCCCCAATGATATCACAGGACAGTGTGATGACTGCCAGCAATGCTGCATTTTCTGGTAAAGCTCCTCCCGGCACACTCACATCTGGCATCACAGCGCCTATGGTAGCATATTTATCTATGGTGCTTTGTTTGGTCATCATGGAGGGTAGTTTATCCTGGGTCATGGGGGTGGCAGGCTTTGCAATTCTCATTTGGGTGCTGTCCCACTCCTCTGGTGTGTACAACCTACAGACCCCCTAACTGCAGACTCAAGGGACGGTACGAGCAGTTGGTGATGTGTGGCCTCACTCTGCAACTATCTCCAGTAGGGAGGGAGGCGGCTCTCGGTAAGGTTATGCAGTGGATGAGTTTCCCTTCACCATTCGCCTATGTCCCTTCGCAAGCAGCACCAGGACCTGGCCTGACCACTTCTGCAACAAGGGCACAGGCCTTCAGTGCGGCCCTCTAACAAAGTCCTGTGCAAGATAGTGCCAGTGGTGTCTTTCCTATGATGTCATGTAACAGGCAGCTCTTAGATGGAGTCCCACCAACTGGCGTTTGTCTTGCCCAGTGCTTAGTGCAATGCGTGCCAGTGATGTCTTCTCCAGCTTCTGCCCCTGTCTCATATGCCACCCTCCAGTTCAGGATATGGCATTGAATATGATCAATAAAGGCCCTCACTGCCTCACGCAGTCATTGCAGAGCAGGAGATCCTCCATAAACTGCAGCAGTTGTGATAGAGATATTCTATGGCTCTGTACATTGATTCTGTCTAGCAACAGTATATACAGCTAATTGTCTGGGGCACCTCTTTCCTGCCTGTTAAACTCAGTGAGTTCGCTTAGGGCACTGGGTTCTCCATTCTCGGACATGTCGTCCAGGAGCTAGAAACTGTCATCCTCCAGGGTGTACCCCACTTGTTCTTTATTATGGGCATGCTGCGTCACACTCACCCGACCCCCACCGCTAGCTTTGGGTGCTGATTATCAGCCGGTCAGGGGTGGCACCAAGGACCCACCAGGATTACCACAGGGTGCCCCCTGCGATCACTGCAGCTAGTAGGCAAGGCCAGGGCTGCAGCAGCTAGACCCGACAACCTCCTTTCCCCCACGGACTCTGGGTGCCCAACAGAACTCACCTCCTGGGCCCACTGGCTCCCAGGCTCAACCCTGACGGGCCCGCAGCAGTCCGATCTGCGGCCTGCACCACTAGCTGTGTGTCCTTGGGGTGCTCTGCGTTGGTGCAATCCAATCGCTATCTGCAGGACTGGATCTCCTTCTTTTGCGGTTGCTGCAGCAGCCTCCGACTCACGGCTCTCGTCCAGTGACCCTGACTTCTCCTTTACACCTCTTGAAATAGCGACTATGTTTGGCACCTCATATCTCTTACTACTGGGTCCCTGGCCTCCAACGCGGTCATGGGCCCATATTTCATAGCAGTGTGGGCAGGATGATGTTGAATATATGAATGCCTGAGAAGAGCTCACTCACAATACGCCCTCCATGATGGTTCGCTAGGCCATGCCCTCCCTTAAGTATTGGTTTTAACAAGAAACAATTTTATTCTGTTAACATATGCACATTATGCTGCAGATGAGAGATTATGTGGTAAATGAGACAAATCCATAGATAGGGCTGACAAATTGCGTTATTCTATTGGCCCTGCCTACATGTTGTCTCCATGGGTTATTGAGTGTTGACGTAGTCCCTAGGTTAGCTCAGTGGTGCTTGTTGAAGCAAGAGTTCCGGATCGACTATTACAGACTCAATGCTGTTGCCATCCTATATGATGCCTGCTTTATCCCCAGAGCTGACAATCTCCTTTTGTTATTGACAACTGCTCAAGCAATCTGTCAATAACACACAAGACATATCTTCTGATTTTATCAGTGGTCACTGGATGATTATCTTGACCCCTCTTACAAAAGAGAAGATTGATTTTTCAGACAATTCCAGGCGGTTTGTGAATTTTTTAGTAGTTTGATGCCCAGAAAAATATACTGCCAAAGAAGGGGTGCTGTGACCATGCTGCCGCTCTGGCATTTTTTCAATGGGCTTGCAGCAGGAGTACTGCTTTCAGAGCAGGAAAGCTACCATTAGCTACCTTTAGTGCCGGATTAGAACAGAAAATAGGTTTGTACACCAAAATAAATGTGGACCCATTTGTGAATTTCTAGCAATAAAGAACTGGCTCTCATATGCAAATGGCAGTTTTGAACAAGCAAAGACATGCTGTAAAGGTCTTTTGTAAGGTATGGGAGACTGCATGAATTTGTGCTTGATGTTGGCAATGTTTGTGGTAATATCTGGGACAACAACAGTAAAAAAAGTTCTTATCAGAAAACAGGCCCATAAAAAGCCAAAAGAACTGCCTACTTTCTAAACTGTCAGACCAGCACTTTTGGCACTGTCAGATTCCCTTTAGGCAAGTCCTACCCTATCACCCAGGACTAAACATTCTGGTACCGCTCAATTTTAACTGTTGCCTCGCTGGTTTGAACAATTATGCTTGAGTTGATTTTGGGTTCCAGTCTTGGCCGTCATCCGGGTTCGCTTTTCAAGAAAGAACCACCTCATCCATTGTTCTTAACTTGCCATTTTCTTATTCTCAATGAATGTACCTACCTGGCATGTCTGCAAGTAAATTGTTGCAGGATGCATGCACTATAAGTATGTCAGATCCCAGTACTTCCATAAATAACAATTTAAATATCACTATTTTGTTATATTTCTTTTATAGCACTTTAACACTACTCATCTCAATGCAGGGTGTCACAGCGCTTTATATCACACATCATACATTGCCAATAAATCATATGTGTGTTAATCAACATGTACGATGTGTTACATAAGACAGTGAGGGTTGCAAGGTGCAAACGCCACATGTTCTTCATAGCTCACAGTGCTACATTACAAGGATTACAATTTATGAACGGCAAGCAACAAAAGGATCTCTGTGTGTAAAGCAGCAACTCACTTACCCATTTACATAAAATATATATCTGTTCTCTGCATGTTACATAATGTGCTTTGCAGGAGACATATTGACCCTCTATATTTCTTTGATTCAAAACTGGGTCTAGACAAAACACTGGCCTCTCTGGCAGATACGTGAACCTCCAGAGTTACCTTACTATTATTATTATTCCCTGACATATAGTTGTCACACAAAGATCTCTGCAGCAGCTGCCTTAACCCCATAAGATATTTTAAAATGCGTACTTTTATTAAGGAGAACAGATTTACAACCACATTTCTCCATTTTGCCAGTTCTTTGTGGGTTTAAAAAACAAGGACCACAAATATGACCTGGTTTGCATTGCTCTTGCACCATGGAACATGGTGCAAGAGCTACGCAAACCCTAAGTGAGATTTCTGAAGTCACGCAAGGCCACCTTACGTGTCCCTGTGTGGATTCATAAATCTCGAGTAATGTAATGCATTGCAAATAGCGGCGTTGCAATACCCTGCGCCAGGTAGGTGTTTCCATGGGCATTGCTTGGGTGTTCTCACTCAACATCCATGGATCTTGATGCATTTCCAGATTTACGCGAACTTGTAAACCCGAGACACTGCGAAAAAGGTACACCTTTCCAGGAGAGGTGTTACGAGGAGAAATCTGTTAATTTCTCCTCGCTTTTTACTCTTTCTCTGTGTGCTGCATTCTGCAGCACCCAGAAAAAGAGGAAAAAGCGTCTCAGGACTGTTTTTTTTGTGCAGGACTTTGCCCCATCCTACACAAAAACAATCCTGTATGCAATGGAGACACCCTTGCACCATTGTTCAAGGGTGCTTGCATTGGCCTGAGGCTTCCTAAAGGGTTCTAGTGCAGGGGAAAGGACTGGCATGTGCTGTATTCTTTTAAATACAGCATTCCTGCCATTTCCCTTTGACACAGGGAAACTAAGCAAGGAGACTTTCTGCACTGCTCTGTGCCACAAATCCCATAAATATGGGTGCAAATGCATAAGCTGAGGCCCAGATAGTGTGTTGGGTTTGCATCACTTTTTTTCAGCACAACCCCGAGTACTCATGATAGACCTGCTAAACATATTTGTGAAGCCTTAAGATCTGATATCACTTCTTCTGATGTCATGTCCTGTGAGATAATGGGTTGTGATGCCACTTCCTGTGATGCCCCGTGTGATGTCACACACACTGTGATGTCACGCACTGTGACGTCATAAGCCATGATATCACTTACATACTTCCTAACTAGGTTAGTCCTCCCGCTTCTGTTTTTAGGACTTGTGCCTTCCTGATATTAGCTGTGTCTCTCTAGCTCCCATTTCCTCGCACACATTTTCTCATTCCATCTCTTTCTGCCTCTCTCTCCCTCTCTTCTCTTACATATTATCCCTTTCTTCTCAGTCTCCTTCTTTTTTTCTATTTTTCTTCCCTTGTATTTCCTTACTTTCCCACTCTCTGTCGCTCCACACAGGCTGGAGGCCTGACTGATTTTTTTTCCTGTCGCTCCTCTTATCTTTCATCTTCTACGAGCGGTGGTTTAATACCAACACTGCTAAACAAATCGACGATCAGAGAAGCTTTTGGTGAATTTTCGGTCGGAGGAATTCAGTGGGGGAAATATATTCAGGGACTATTGTTTAACGAGCTTTAATTCCTGATCGATTATCCCAGGGCCGAGGAGGAATCCAGGGCACGGATGCTGGCAGACGCTCCGCAGTCTGCCAAGCAAGTCAAGCAAGAAATTCAAAATGTTTTCCATTTCAAAGACTCTGAAGCAGACAGAAGGACACCCTCGAGTGGCCTTGGAGCCACAGACCTCACTTTTATCTCGTTTTTTTACTACTTTGCAAATGTTTGCAAGTGCTAAATCTGGTGTCTAGACACACAGCGCTCTCAGGCTAAAATAAAGCCTTCTTAGAAGTGTGCAAAATGTGCGTAATTTGTTTTTTGGTAAAAATGCATATTTTCAGAAAAAGTCCAGGAAATTATGCCTAATTTCTCAAAATGCAAAATGGCATTTTAGCACTATAGATTGGCCAGAAAGGCGATATTAGATCCATTTTGGATGCAAGGCTGCATTTTGCTCTGAAACATAATGTGCTGCAAACAGAAGCCACTCACATGCACTTCCATGGTTCCCGTGTGCTTGTGGCAATTTTTTGCAACGAACTCATTATTATGAGACATGGTGGAATAGAGTAATTTCATGAATTTCCCTTTGCAAGCATAATGACTAAAATTATGAAAAAATACATCATCATAAGGGAAATTTCACCTGGGCCTGGAGATATCTTGAACTCCACGGCCGACTCCTGCCAATCACTCAGAGAAGGACTACCTTCTCCTATTGCTTCACAGTTGATGATAGCAGCTCCCTGCCACATGCATGATGCCGCTACACCCTAGTGAGAGCACCAACATGAGAAAGAGAACTCTAGCCCAGAGTACTCATCGTGGGGAAAGCACTCCCTCTCTGACTGCATCACTCCTGGAACAAATTCTTGTCACTCCCAGGACCCCTAACTTCAGAACCTTCATAAGTGAAGCTACTGTACACCAAGAAGAGTGCAGAGCATCAGGAAAGACCCTCTAGCTCGATCACAGTCATCCAGCGGGCGTTACCTGGAAAGAACACCACTTCTGTGAGGACATCCGTCCCATTTTCCTGGTCTGAGTGTCCCCAGAACCACACTCCATGACTATGTCTATTGTTTCCTGGGAAAGTGCCTCTAGACCCCAGTGTATCATTATCCTTAAACTGTGCCGGTGTTTACAGACGTTGGGCATCAGCACTACTTATTTGTGTCTTGGACTTATTTTTCATCCTCAGACATTGATGAAAAGCAAGAGAGAAAGGGACAGAAAATGGAGTCTGCAGGAAGAAGAGACTTTGTGAGACACCGTCTGATGTCTGTGTGCACAAACTTGTTGCAAGACCTCCATCTTCTGGCACCTTCTTTATGCGAGTTCTCACTGCTTGACCACTCTCTAACTCAGTGAGAGCAACCCCGTTGGATGTGGCCTTTCTTACTGGAAGTTTTCCCTGATTTACCCACCTGGTGATAGCTCCCCCTGCTGTCAGGGCACACAACCTGTTGAGTCCACAACATCCGTGATTTGAGATCACCAACATGCAGAAAGAGTATGTCTGCTTTTGGGTCACACAGAACAGGCGAGGCCTGGTGAGATCATTCTTCACCCCCAAACCGTATTCTGGGTATATGCAGGGAAAATAGTTGCCTGTACTGCCCACCGGAAAGGGGCCTTTGCAGTCCGTGTATCCAGCACATTCCACCTCCCCACCTTCCCAGTCTTTTAGCCCACACCAGCTAAATCTTAAGAAATGGCCAGTGTGTTCAGACTGGCACCAGAATTGACAGTTCATTTTAAACACCGATGATGGAGAGCGGTCCCAGCGATTCTGTGGTCTTCCTTTTGTGTTTTTCAACTCTCCGATTTAATGCATTGACATATTTCTATTCTCCCTTCTTTGTGACACTTGGCTGGGACGTTTTCCACTGTGTCTGGCAGCTCCAGGGAGCAACCAGTGAATAATTCAGTGCTAAAAGTGCGTTTCAAGTTCAAGAAAAGCGACACAGCATTTCTATCCTGCTCTCCCAGTCACCCAGACTTCCCCCGCTGCGCCCTCCTCCGTGGAAGGAGAGGGAATATATCATAAACATGATTCAAGCTCAAAATTATAAAAAATAAAAGCACGGAGTTCTAGAGTTTTAGGCAGGCCCATGTTCAGAGTCTGCCTGTATGGCAAGAAGCAACTACTTCAAAATCATGTATGTTTGCATGTTCTGAGACCAAGGGATTATTTATGAGCCCCTTGTGCTGCTATTGCCCCACTTTTTGTGATGCAATGGCAATGCAAGCCTTGAAATCCTATCTATGAGGCCAAACAAAGCCACTTGTGTTACTTTGAACTGGAGTAAGGCAAGGCAACGCAAATCACGATGTCCCCTTACTCTGCGCAAGGCATTCTGTATCACACATAGAAAGAGGAAAACGCCTCCCAGAATTGTTTTTGTGCAGGAATGTGCCTCTTCCTGCACAAACACAATCCTGCTTACAATGCAGACATCCTTGCACCATGGTGCAAGGGTATCTGCATTGGCGCTAGGCTGACAAAACGGCACCAGCACAGTGGAAAGGACAGGAATGCACCATATGTCATAGATGTGGCGCATTCATGGCCTGTCCCTTTGGCACCAAATATCATACTAAGCGTCCTTCTGCTATGTTGATGATAAGAAATGAAAGAGTTTGTGCCTGATTTAATTTGGTGGTGGATGAGGGAGGTGTCTATTGTGATCGCTATGCAGACTGGAAATGGATTGAAATTTACCAAGCCCTTGAAATCAGAATTTCCAAGATTGGCAGTAAAATTAGCACACATGGAGTTACCTAGAAAAAGCGTGTAAAATCAAGGCTGGTGGCAATGACCAAAACACAAGGTAAATTATAATACATGTAGAATTCTGGGCTTAAAAAAACAGCCCTCTAACATGTAATTCTTCGATTTTGTTTCAAATCTATTTTGATTTTAATCATTACAACATATTCAAACGATGCAGATCATTGGGTGTTCATTATACATGTACATATATGATATCAGGTATATTTGGTGGGGGACCATGGGAAAGAGGGATCAATGGGGAAGGATTCCAAATTACTATAGTTCTTACTGGAACAAATATTTTTTCTCAACAAACTTTAGCTGCTTCATGCATATCTGTGTATTCTCATAACATCAGGATGCTGATTACGGTGAGTGGTGGTAATCAAGGCAGCATTATTACAACATTTATCATTGTATCTGGCAGTCATGATTGTGATTACAATGGTGTAGTGCCACCCAGGTTTTCCCCCGTGCACCTTGGTGTGATCCCATTAGTGGACTTGGTGTCTCCACCCCGGCTTCCATAGTCTGTTGTGTGGAGTAGCGTGTCTCGTCTTTCTGTATGTTATGTTTGTCCCTGATTGGGCGATTGGTGTGAGCTGTGCAAGTGTATGTATCACATAACCGAAGTGCCCTACTGAGAGGCAATCTGGAAGTGTAGGAGATCGTCAGTGTGAATGGTGGCTACCGTAATTCTTAGCCTCGACTTGTGCAATATAGGTGTCCTAGTTTCCACATCCTGCAAGAGCTACACCCCTGTCATTAAGTGAACAAAGCACTTGTGCTTCGGCCCCAGCCCATTGCTGCAGCCCCTTTAGCCAATTGTTTACATCTGGGGTAGTTGGCACCTTCCATTGCATAGCTATGAGGCATTTGAAAAGGATAGAGGTGAGGTCTATAAACCTAGGTAATTGTTTCCCCCCATTGGCCCTAGTGCATTTGCCCAATATGCAGGACTCAGGGGTGGGAAACAATGGGTGGTTCGTCTGTTAATAAGGTAATATCATGCCAGGCGCAGTGCATGGGTGGGCAGGACCAAACCATGTGATATAAGTTGGCTTCCTGGTCTCCGCATCTAGGGCACTCGTGGGCCGATTGTGGAAACATTTATTGAATCCAGTGGGGGTATAAGTATGTTTGGTGTAAATAATGAAAATGTGTATAGCAAAATCTAGGATTGACATGATGGAGCACCCCGTCCCAAGCTGATTGCGTTGCACCGCGTCGCACGGCACAGAGACACACTGCGCCCACAGCCTCTTGTGCAGCATACGAGGCCCCAAATTGGGCATGGGGCCTCGTTTCTCCCTAGCACGGCACACATTCCGGCATGTTTAGCCCTCCCCCACTCACCTGCTATTGTTGTCCTTTTCTTTCTGTCGCCCTCATTTGTGCCTCCCTTTATGTTTTTCCTTCTTTCCCATTATTCCCCTCTCTTCCCAGCATGCTTTGGTTCCCTACTTTCTATGGCTCCTTGTCCTTTCTTTCTATGTGTTTTCCCTATCTAATATGGTGTCATTGCACTTCCTGTTGGTCGCTTCCTGTTTTTGGGTATTTAAGGGCTGTGATTCTTTCCCTCCTTGCGCTGCAACACTTTCTGTTTGGATGGTGTCTTCGCTCCTTTTTCCTTTGTGTCAGATACTGGTTCACGTCAGTTCCAGTGTTTTTCCTGTTCTTTTTGATCCTGTATTTACTTTTTGACTTTTTGCTCCTGTTCCAGGAAATTTCCTTTTTGGAGCTTTTTTCCCCTTATTAGGGTTTTTTTCCCTCTTGCACTAATTCTGTAGGACACGGCCTGTCCTTGGCGTTCCATTCGCCTGCAGCACCGTAGCTACCAGAAAGAGTTGCCCCTAACTGGGCCAAGGCCGAACATTCAGGAACAAGAACCTCGCCACTCGTTCAGCAGACTCCAGGTTAAAGCAGCGCGTAAGTCGTGACAGATTGAGGCAGCGGGTTGGGTAGGTCTGTCTCCCATCTGGTTCTAGCTCTCAACTGGCCTGTTCCCATACTTCCCATGAGATTGTCGTTTAGCAGGGATACCACTCTAGTGTGCCCAACATCTATCAATAGGAGGTGAAGCGTGGATGATGTTGGGGGTTTGGTGTCCCCATTCCACCATGTATTGTGTATGAGCTGTTTCATGGCGCAGTAGGTTAGGGAGCGTCCCGGACCTATGCCGTAAGTGTTCTCAATGTCTGCGTATGTCATGAGCGCGCCCTCTTTGAATAAATCCCCTATCGTGGTCAGCCCAGTGTAGGAAAGTACCATCTTGCCTGGCATGTTACCCCCATTTTTCACTGTATATATGTTGTTTTAGTTGTATGTGTCACTGGGACCCTGGTAACCCAGGGCCCCAGTGCTCATAAGTGTGCCTGAATGTGTTACCTGTGTAGTGACTAACTGTCTCACTGAGGCTCTGCTAATCAGAACCTCAGTGGTTATGCTCTCTCATTTCTTTTCAAATTGTCACTGACAGGCTAGTGACCATTTTTTCCAATTTACATTGGCTTACTGGAACACCCTTATAATTCCCTAGTATATGGTACTGAGGTACCCAGGGTATTGGGGTTCCAGGAGATCCCTATGGGCTGCAGCATTTCTTTTGCCACCCATAGGGAGCTCTGACAATTCTTACACAGGCCTGCCACTGCAGCCTGAGTGAAATAACGTCCACGTTATTTCACAGCCATTTTACACTGCACTTAAGTAACTTATAAGTCACCTATATGTCTAACCTTTACCTGGTAAAGGTTAGGTGCAAAGTTACTTAGTGTGAGGGCACCCTGGCACTAGCCAAGGTGCCCCCACATTGTTCAGAGCCAATTCACTGAACTTTGTGAGTGCGGGGACACTATTACACGCGTGCACTACATATAGGTCACTACCTATATGTAGCTTCACCATGGTAACTCCGAATATGGCCATGTAACATGTCTATGATCATGGAATTGCCCCCTCTATGCCATCCTGGCATTGTTGGTACAATTCCATGATCCCAGTGGTCTGTAGCACAGACCCTGGTACTGCCAGACTGCCCTTCCTGGGGTTTCACTGCAGCTGCTGCTGCTGCCAACCCCTCAGACAGGCAGCTGCCCTCCTGGGGTCCAGCCAGGCCTGGCCCAGGATGGCAGAACAAAGAACTTCCTCTGAGAGAGGGTGTGACACCCTCTCCCTTTGGAAAATGGTGTGAAGGCAGGGGAGGAGTAGCCTCCCCCAGCCTCTGGAAATGCTTTGTTGGGCACAGATGTGCCCAATTCTGCATAAGCCAGTCTACACCGGTTCAGGGACCCCTTAGCCCCTGCTCTGGCGCGAAACTGGACAAAGGAAAGGGGAGTGACCACTCCCCTGACCTGCACCTCCCCTGGGAGGTGTCCAGAGCTCCTCCAGTGTGCCCCAGACCTCTGCCATCTTGGAAACAGAGGTGCTGCTGGCACACTGGACTGCTCTGAGTGGCCAGTGCCACCAGGTGACGTCAGAGACTCCTGCTGATAGGCTCCTTCAGGTGTTAGTAGCCTTTCCTCTCTCCTAGGTAGCCAAACCCTCTTTTCCGGCTATTTAGGGTCTCTGTCTCTGGGGAAACTTTAGATAACGAATGCATGAGCTCAGCCGAGTTCCTCTGCATCTCCCTCTTCACCTTCTGATAAGGAATCGACCGCTGACCGCGCTGGAAGCCTGCAAACCTGCAACATAGTAGCAAAGATGACTACTGCAACTCTGTAACGCTGATCCTGCCACCTTCTCGACTGTTTTCCTGCTTGTGCATGCTGTGGGGGTAGCCTGCCTCCTCTCTGCACCAGAAGCTCCGAAGAAATCTCCCGTGGGTCGACGGAATCTTCCCCCTGCAACCGCAGGCACCAAAAAGCTGCATTACCGGTCCCTTGGGTCTCCTCTCAGCACGACGAGCGAGGTCCCTCGAATCCAGCGACGCTGTCCAAGTGACCCCCACAGTCCAGTGACTCTTCAGCCCAAGTTTGGTGGAGGTAAGTCCTTGCCTCACCTCGCTGGGCTGCATTGCTGGGAAACGCGACTTTGCAGCTACTCCGGCCCCTGTGCACTTCCGGCGGAAATCCTTTGTGCACAGCCAAGCCTGGATCCACGGCACTCTAACCTGCATTGCACGACTTTCTAAGTTGGTCTCCGGCGACGTGGGACTCCTTTGTGCAACTTCGGCGAGCACTGTTTCACGCATCCTCATAGTGCCTGTTTCTGGCACTTCTCCGGGTGCTACCTGCTTCAGTGAGGGCTCTTTGTCTTGCTCGACGTCCCCTCTCTCTGCAGGTCCAATTTGCGACCTCCTGGTCCCTCCTGGGCCGCAGCATCGTCCAAAAACGCCAAACGCACGATTTGCGTGTAGTAAGGCTTGTTGGCGTCCTTCCAGCGGGAAAACACTTCTGCACGACTCTCCAAGGCGAGAGGGATCCGTCCACCAAAGGGGAAGTCTCTAGCCCTTTTCGTTCCTGCAGAAACCTCAGCTTCTTCTGTCCAGTCGAAGCTTCTTTGCACCCGCAGCTGGCATTTCCTGGGCATCTGCCCATCTCCGACTTGCTTGTGACTTTTGGACTTGGTCCCCTTGTTCCACAGGTACCCTAGATTGGAAATCCACAGTTGTTGCATTGTTGGTTTGTGTCTTTCCTGCATTATTCCTCTAACACAACTACTTTGTCCTTAGGGGAACTTTAGTGCACTTTGCACTCACTTTTCAGGGTCTTGGGGAGGGTTATTTTTCTAACTCTCACTATTTTCTAATAGTCCCAGCGACCCTCTACAAGGTCACATAGGTTTGGGGTCCATTCGTGGTTCGCATTCCACTTTTGGAGTATATGGTTTGTGTTGCCCCTATCCCTATGTTTTCCCATTGCATCCTATTGTAACTATACATTGTTTGCACTGTTTTCTAAGACTATACTGCATATTTTTGCTATTGTGTATATATATCTTGTGTATATTTCCTATCCTCTCACTGAGGGTACACTCTGAGATACTTTGGCATATTGTCATAAAAATAAAGTACCTTTATTTTTAGTATAACTGTGTATTGTATTTTCTTATGATATTGTGCATATGACACTAAGTGGTACTGTAGTAGCTTCACACGTCTCCTAGTTCAGCCTAAGCTGCTCTGCTAAGCTACCATTATCTATCAGCCTAAGCTGCTAGACACCCTATACACTAATAAGGGATAACTGGGCCTGGTGCAAGGTGTAAGTACCCCTTGGTACTCACTACAAGCCAGTCCAGCCTCCTACACCCAGCCACTAGCAAGGGTCGCATTTCATGGTGCGTGTATATTTCCCCAGAGCCCTGCATACCCAGCAGTGGGATCTTAGGTGAATAAGGCAGTAGTGGGCCCCCTTTGTGTGCAAATCTATGCCAAAATGTTCGGGCTGTGTCCATCATAGTGTTGCTGTGTAAGGGAGGACATGTGTAATCTGATAGCCATGTCAGCACATTCGTGCTACCCAATCTGTCCTGCACCATTGCTTTCTCTGCTGTGGGAGGTGTCTGGAGCCAGGCTAGGGGCCATTGGAGTTGCGCAGCGGCATAATATAATGCAAAATTAGGCATGCCTAAACCACCCCTCCTCTTGTGGTTAGTACATGGTAGTTAAAGCGACCCTTTGACAGTTGTCAGTTGTTGCCCCAAATCAAGTCTATCATCATTCCGTTGAGTGATCAGAAAAATTAGCAGGGCAATACCACTGGTAGAGCCGTAAAATAATATAACTGACTGGAGAGCACTATCATTTTTGCGATTGCCACCAGTCCCAGGGGTCATAATGGTAGCTGTTAGAGGACGATTCTGTCCATCAGGTTTGCCCTGAATTTTCACTTTTTGACCACCTGTTTTTTTACCTTCTACTGTGAGAGAGCCTGCTATGCGGGGACTCAGGCACAGTAAACTGTGCGTGTTTGCCGCCGGTGCTGCCGTGCTAAGGAAAGGCTGCTGTGGTGCAGTAAGGGCAGAAGGTCCCAGGCGGGTTACATGTGATCATGTGTGCACATGGATGTGCACCCATGTGAGAGCTGTGGGAGAAGGATTCCTGGTGTGCACAGCCCAAGAACTACTCTTAGGTAAGCCTGGTGCAGGAGGAACTATGCAGAGTGGGTGGTGACCTGGAGTAGGCCTCATGAGAGGGGTGTACACATGTGAGGGAGAGTCATTGTGCTTACTTTCTTTTTACTGTAGGGACACTCCGTTAAATGCCACTGTCAGTGTGCTTAATGTGTTTTCATTGTGGGGATACTCCATTAAATGTCAATGGGGAAGGATGGCCTAGGGTGCAACTCCAGTTCTCCGGGGTCCACCAAGACCAGAGTCACACCAAGGTACACTGTAACCTGTAAGAAAAGAAGGATGCAGTAGGTTACAAGAGCATAGTTGTACAACTTATGTGTCATCCAGGGATGTCATCTTTCCCTGACTCAGCTCAGGATTAGGGCCAATTACTGCTCTGTCCAGTTGCTTAAGCAGGGCCTTGCATCAATCAGCCAGCTGTCATTCCGTGCCAGGAGCAGGATGGAGAGGCCCTGGGAGGAATGTCAGTGAGGAGGGGCTGAAACTTTCAGAGCACATGTGGCAACTAACTCCTGGATGATGCCATTTTCAGCTATCCCAGAAGACTGAGCAGGAAGGAGGGGACGGGGGCAAGGAAGTGATGTGGTACATCTGGATAGGCCAGAGGTGCAGACCTGCTGGATACTTCCGCCTCCACTTAAAATGTCCTGCACAGGGGAGAGCTCTCTCTCTTGGCTGTGCTTCACTGCTGGACACTGGGACTACAGACAGGCGTCATGGACTACTGGAAGGAAGAACCCCCTGACTGCCCTGGGGCAGGGACTCTGCCCCTGAAGGACTCCATGCCAGCGAGGCAAATGCCAGGGCCAGGCCAGCTGGCCCCTTTACTCCCCCTGAAGACTAGTTGGGGAAAGGACTGGGATAGCGCAAGGAGAGCACGCTGCCTAGAAGGAAAAGAGGGCACCCAGAGGAAAGGCTGGCACAGGGAGTCAGTGGGACTGGCTCCCTATAATCTGGGACATTCTAGGCAAGGAGGCCTAAGGAGAGCGACGAAGCACGTGGGGCTCCACCGCTGCTCCAGACTGTGCCCCAGGGGTGGGCCCGGGCCTGGGGGCTGCCCCAGGAGGAAGAGGAGCGGGAGGAGTGCCGTCACACTCCCCCTCTGGATGAAGAAGGGGCCCCGGACCCCATCCCAGGGCCCCGTGGAGCCTGGCCAGTGCAACTTGATGCGCGACGGCACCCCCACTGCTGCGGTAGGTAGGGTTCCCGGACCCCATCATGGGGCCCCCTGCAGCCAAAGTATAGTCAGGGAGCGCCATCGTGCTCCCCGTGAACATGGTGAAGAAGGGCCCCGGACCCCAAGGGGCCCCGTGAAGAAGGAGGAGCGGGGGTGCCGTTGCGCACCCATGCAAGATGGCCACCAGCTGTGGAGGGGCCAGCGGCGAAGAAGAAGCTGGGGAGTGCCGTCACGCTCCCTGTGAAGATTGACCCGGGGGGGGTCCCAGACCCTATCCTGGGGCCCCAGCAGAAGTCAAGTCAGGGGCACCGTGAAAATCACCAGAGGGGCCACGGACCTCACCCCAGGGCCCCATGAGGAAGGTGATGTCAGGGAGCGCCGTCGCACTCCCCGTGGAGACGGGGAGGGGCCCCGGACCCCATCCCGGGGCTCTGAAGTTGTAGCGGAAGAAGGGGGGAGTGCCATTGCACTCTCCCAGGAGGGCCATCCGGCCACAGCCCTGCACGCGCCTGCCCGCAGGAGCGGACAGACACCACAGAAAAGGGCCAGCTCCCGCGGCAGCACACAGAGGTGCTGGCCATGCAGGGTGCCGGCGGGGCAGCCAGGGGTGGGCTCCCTGTGCCGCCCTCCTAGGGAGCACTTACCTGGTGGAGGGGTGTCCGGGTGGGACCGGACACCCCCTCGACAGAGCACCAGCTTCGGCGGCACTGCGGCTCTTCCCGACTCAGCAGGAGAGCTGCTCATTTAGTATGCGGCTGCCCCAGCATGCTTTGCGGGGCACCAGCAGGGGGATAGGCCCCTAACCAACGTGTGGTGGCCCCAGGAAGATGAGGGCCATCACCAAATCAGTGCCCATGGACAGGGGGAGCTGCAGGAGCAGCGCAGCCTCCCCCTAACGCAGTTTGTGTCCCCACCCCAGGTAGGGTGGGACAAAAGAATGATAACCCCCCAAGGGTTCTACTGCTAGTTTAGGCATAAGTGTATGTGGACTTTTGTTCTGGATTGTGTGAGTGTGCCTACTAGAGATGTAGTCAGGTATTACACAATGTACTCAACAGTAATTTGATTGTTAACCAAGAATAATTTGAAAGTAATTCCAAGTAATCTAAACGTGATCCTAATGGTTAAATTGCTTAAATATGGCCCTACATGTTTTCTGTTGATGCTAATTTGAATAATGAAAATAATGAGACTGACAACCACCTCTTGGCAAGATAGATGTACTTAATTGCAGATGTAGGTGTGCTCATTCCACATCACTGTCAAATGTTCAAATGTTGTAGGGGACACCAGTGATTGTTTTGCCAGGTGGGTTGTTGGATTATATTCCGCTTTAGGAGAAGACATGAGAGATTACACAATGTTACCCCAGAGTGATTCCATCACTTTGTGTATATTTGTAGATTGTTGCAAAGTATTGAGTAGTGTGTGTGAGTAATAAATGTACTTTTACTTTATCAAAAGAAAAAGCACAGACTGGACAATCATTTATTAAGAGTCATGCTTGTGTACTCGAGAATGGGGATTACCAGACCACACCACCTCCCTTGAGTAAGCCTTGGACTGCTCTACAACACTACCTTATGAGAGTCAAGCGCTACAATGGGGTGTTTGGTTCCCAGTGGTGTTCATGTGCGGACCCATTTCTTGTGCAGGCCACACAACTAATAACCCACCTTCCAATGGTAGCGATCCCCAGAATGCCAGTGATCTGCAGATCGAGCGCATCACACTTCCGAGGTTGCCTTCCCTGAGGTCTTTTGTGGTGTGATATATTTGGATGCCTAGGTATTTAAAGGTGACATGACTCCAGGACAGTCGGCATGACGGGTGTGCAGGCCGTAAATGTTCCGGGATGGGCGTCAAACGAAACAGGCATGATTGCGTCCAATTCACCAGTGAGCCGGATAAGTCCCCAAACGCTTCAAGGAGTTGCACGACCTCCGGAAGAGTGGAATCACTCTTACGTAGATATATTAATGCATCATCTGCGTAAAGGGAGATAATGTGAGGAGTGTCTTGCTCCATGATCCTCCACCGCTGGGCAGACAGTTGAAGGCATGCTGCCAGGGGCTCAATTGCTATTGCGAACAATAGGGGGGATAGGGGGCATCCCTGTCTGGTGGCCCTTCAGATTAGGAAGCTCTCTGAAATAACACAGCCCGTTTTCATCCGGGCGGTAGGGTTATAGTACAGTGTGTTAATCCACTCCATAAAGTCGGAGCCAAAGCCGATGTGTCTCACTGTCGCCTTCAAGAAGGGCCATCCGAAGGTATTGAAGACCTTTTCAATATCCAGTGACATTGCTACTCTATCATACTTCCCTTTGGGTGTGCCATATAAGAGGAATAAAAACCTTCTGATGTTCTGGGAGGTGTTCCATCCCGGAATGGATCCTGATTGGCCTTCATGGATTAGGTGATCAACCAGTGGGGATAGCCTGTTGGCAACCACTTTGCCCAATATTTTACAATCTAAGTTGAGTAGCTAGAGGGGTCTATATGAGTGCACATCCTCTAGGTCATGGCCTGGCTTAGGTAGGACCACTATTAGTGCTTCAAGTTAGGATTCTGTAAGACTGCCCAGCTGTTTCGCTTCCGACACACCTGCAATAATTGACCCACCAGGTGAGCCTAGAAAGTGAAGTAGTACTCAACTCGTAACCCATCCATTCCGAGTGCTTTATTATGTGCCAGTTGGTGCAATGCAGTACAAATCTCTTCTATATCTAAGGGCTGATCAAGCTCTGTTTTTTGCAGGAGAGTGAGTTGGTTTAGTGGGAGGTTATTAAAGAAGTCATCTAATTGTATTGTGGTGGGTATTGGCCCTTCCGCATATAGGATGCTGTAGTAGTGCTTAAAAGCTTGATTTATAGCAACTTGAGAGTTAACCATGTCACCCGTCTCTAACCTAATTGCTCCAATGGGAGTGTGGTTCTGTCCACTGTTTACCAACCATGCGAGCAACCTACTGGATTGGTCTCCCTCTGCATATAGCCTAGTGATGTAATGTCTGTAATCATGCCTATGCAGGCGTGAGTCTGCGTCTTTGTGTTTCGCATGTAATTCTCAGAGTGCTTATGTGTCCGCTGTGCCCTGCTCCACCTCTCTTTCCATGGTGCGGAAGGACGTCTCTAGTGTAAGTAGTTCACACCGAGATGCAGTGACCCCACACCACCACTTTGTGAGCGTCCCATTCTACTGCTTGCGAGTAAGCTGTGTGTTTGTTTTACTTAAAGTAGCTGCCTATGTTTTCGGCCAGCTCCTGATGGAACGGAGAGTCAGTGAGTACTTACGGTTGTTAATGCCACATTGGTATGTTTGTACACAATCTACCCCACTGAAGACCAATCATGAGTGGGCACTGGTCCAACGGTGTCCTAACCATATATTCTGCCTTCAGAACATCTTGTGCCAGACAAGTTGGTCTGAGTCTCAGATCTATTCTGGTGCACAGTCAATGTACTGGAGAGTGAAAAAGAGTACTCCCATTTTGGGGGTGTTTTAAGTGCTATATATCATGTAGCTATCTATCAGATATCTATGAGCAAAGTCTTTCTGTGTTGATTATACTGGGTGCCTCAGATAGGGGAGGGTGAGATCTATCTGTTTCTATGTCTGGAACGCACTTGAAATCGCCTTCCCATATGCATAAGACAAAGGGGTCATGGAAGAGTGTGGGTGTGATGGAGGACAGAAATTATCTATGTTTTTAATTGGGGGCGTAAATATGGCTAATGCTAGAGGTTCTCCATCAAGTGTACCTTCTGTTAGCACATATCTGCCCTCCTCATCAACTGTGACGTGCTCTGCAATATAAGGGACTACAGGAGCCACCCATATCAAAACCCCTCTGGCGAAGGTCACTAGTGTCGTGCCCTAAACCTGCCCCCTCCATTTAGTTTTGAGTTATTGTAGTTCCCCTGCAGTGAGGTGTGTTTCTTGGATTATCGCTATTTGCACATGGTGGCGTTTCAGATAGGAGTGTACCCGCTGGGTCTTAATTGATGTGGCCATGCCCCTCACATTCCACTTTAAGATGTTATATCATGCGGTTGTGTGCTCATTGCCCTGTTCCGTGTCTATTTCATTATCATAGTGCAGTTCCTTGATTATGACCCTCCCTTCATCCCCGTGTCCTTCCCCATCCGCATCACACCGTGTCTGCATCCGTGTTCCCTTGTTAACATGAAAAACCCTTTCAAAATAAACCATCTTAGGTCTGTGTCCAAGGGGCCTACAGCTAACTCCCCTGTGAACATAACAAAAGTGAAACCCATTGGTGGGTTGTTCATTGTCCGTTCAGGAAAGTCTTGTTGGGGCATGCATGATCCGGAATTGTGTCCAGGGTCTTTCTGGCCTGTGTTCACAAGCTAACCAAGTTCCCTCTCCCCGCGTACCCAGCCTTCTTTGGGGTTTGCGGTCATTCAGAAATTATCAGGGTCTGTTGTTGCAATTGTGCTGTTAATCAGTTTTAATAATTTTGAGGTCCCATTAGTAGCCTGAGTACATATGTATGGTCGTTTGAGTACTTTGACCTGATTCGGATGGACCCCTCGCTTTAGACTGATTGTCCTCTAGGTCTTATGTCTTGTGCAAAATCGCCTCCCCATTGCACGAGGAGTTGTTCTCAAGTGATTACCCATTGTTACCGTCCATGGAGGCATTGTCACAAGTTGGCTGCTGTGCATGGGGTGACATCCGGGCCCTGGTAGGAGTGGCATTCTGAGGAGTCGTTGTCCAAAGTGTGAGCTTTACGTAGAGCATCATACATATTGGATGTGTGCTATATGGTGTCGAATAATGCTTGAGCTTGGCCTTTCGCCGCTTGAGATTTCATTGGGCACATCTTGGTCCTTGATTTCATTTTACGAAGGGACTGTGGGGTCAGTCATCACTTAGACAGTGGTTCCTATCGAGTGAGTTTCACTAGGCCCTTGGCGTGCAGCCATGTCAAAGTATAATTCGGAGTCGAGAAAATGTGTGTTTTCTCCTCATCCACTCCTCTCAGTCTGGCAGGAAACATCAGCACATACTTAATGTTGTGCTCACGCAGGTGTTGCTTAACCCTGATGAATGAATTTCTCTTCCATTGTACTTCCATTGTGTAATCAGGGTAGGCTGTGATGGTGGTGTTTTCGAACCTCCAAGTGGCCCTTCATCCTCAAGCTCTGAAGGATAAGGTCTGTGTCCCGAAAGTTGAGGAGCCGGGCTATGAGTGGCCTAGGTGGGGCACCGGGTGGAGGTGGTCTGCCTGGGATTCGGTGTGCTCGTTCAATGGAGAAAAGGGTCAGTATTTTGTTTTCCATTACTATGGTCTTCAGCCATTGCTCTAGGAACAGTTCAGTGTTATGTTCTTCTGTGCATTCCAGGAGCCCCAGGAAGCAAACGTTGTTCCTGCGCGATCTCCCCTCTGCATCCTGGGCCCTGCGCTGTAGGGTGGTGACTTCCTCTGGCAGTTGTTTTACCTGAGTACAGAGTTGCTGTACCGTTGGGTGCATGGACGCCAAGGTTGACTCAGTGTCGCCTACCCTCTCCAATAATTTTCATTGGTCCACACAGAGTAGATTGACTTCCTGTGACACAGTATCAATTTTGATCTCTAAAGCAGTTTTAGTGTCCAATACAGCCTGCAGTAACTTCTCCAACTGAATAGAGTGAGCTTGGAATGTAGTGTTCATTTGCCAGAGTGTGGCGAAGCCCTCCCCCATGGCTGTAAGCAATATGGCATTGTCCTTTCCATGGATAGAGGTAACTTTGCTGCCTTGAGTGTCACCATTCTGTGGCCGAGCAATGCCAGTGTCTGATAGTTCAGACCGCAAGTGCTGGCCCCTCTAACCTGAGTAGCACCATTCTGTGTCTTTAACTGCTTCTTGTGGGTGCCTGACATCGTCCACAATAGGACCTCCTGATCAAGGAGCCTTTTGCAGTCTCCAACTCGGCAGCTGATGTGAGTGCGTGGTGTCTTTTAGTTTTGCAGGTTGATATTCTTTCCCGGTGTTTTCCCCAATTGCCCTTTATAGCAGTACACAGGGCCATGAGTTGGTATCTCCTGCAGTTTTATTTCCCAGGTGGGATGGGTAAATATGTGGTGTGGTCCGGTGAGTATTCGCGTCATTGTTGGAGCTGCTGGGGCACGGTGTGTCATGTTGCCGCTAGTTTATTGTAATAAATCAGTGGTCTTCTGTTAGCGATCAGTGCGTTGAGGGTAGGTGGTGTTAATGCGATCACTGGTCCCTCTGGTTGGGTGATCTCACCCTCGTGACATGTAGGATTAGTGGGTTGCAGACTTCAGTTCGTCTCTGCTACCCCGGAGCCCCGATCATAAAGCGCACATGCGATCCCGCACATGGGTCTCATATCTGTTTTATATGCGAAACAGGGCCCCCGGCCAGGATCGCCAGCGTGGCTACAGGTGTGCCTCTTTAGGTTTATTTTCCACTCTCTATGCCTCCCCATGTGGCTCCGCACCTCAACGCTCCTCTGCCATGACCGTGTCCCCTGCAGCTGTTGGCCGATTGGACCCCTCCAGATCTCCGTCGCCATCCGCCTCTCACTGGGTGTGTTCGGCTCCCCCTGTGTTCGTCACGCATGAGGCTGCAGCTAGGCCCCTCTGCTCCTTTCCTTGCTGCTGATGGCGGACTCGCGTTTTGTTCTGGCTGCGTTCGTGCTCTCCTGTGCCTCACGCCGTTCCGCCCCTTGTGTTTGCCTTCAGCCGACGGTCCGTTGATTACTGACCTCAAGCGGTTACTTTTCTGGTCAACTGGGGGCCCTGGTGGGGCCGCTACATCGGACTAGTACACGGGCCTGGACCGGAGCTGATTTTTAAGCCTCTGCTCCGGTCGTCATCTTAGCCACGCCCTACATGCAATTCTTCATTACCAGGAAACTTGGAATGCATTGTATTTATAGCATGCATCAAAAAACGCATTCTAAGATACTGCTACTTAGCAGATGTAGTAAATAACTCACCCTTTCTTGGCATACTTAAAATCAGGGATTGAAGCAGAAAAACGGAGTTATGTTATCAGAGTAACCAGATCTCCTATGATAGATTTATTGTGCCTTAATTAATGTAAATTTCACCCCACTGGACTAAGTCATAGAAAAGCTGCACCCAACGGGACAGCATTCTTGTAAAAAAATTTTAGAACTCAATATTTCTGTCAAATTATATTTTTGCAGTGGTGCTGGAACAATATTCAGAGTAGGTGTGCTGCCATCAGTTTTACATCACCAAAGTCCTAGGGACTGAGAAAAATACAATTGTAGGAAATTGGATTAGTAGTGAAAGGGGGTAAAACCTATTTAAGCAGCATCCACATTTCTTGTCAGGGTGAGATGCAAGCAAACTTAAAATGAATCTGAGGCGGAACTCTCTGGTAGCTTGGCACGAAAACAGTCAGGCTTAACTTAGAGGCAATGTGTAAAGTATTAATACAACATTTCAAACAGTAATAAAGTGAATACATAACACAAGAAAAATCCCACATCAAATTAGAAAAACAGAGTAAATTAATAAATTTTTAGAGACCAAAATTACAAAAATCAAATTAATAGAACCAGAGATGTGCAATTTAAAAGGTTTCGATGAAATAGTGCTAAAAAAGCACAAAGCACTGCAATGGGTATCTCGTTGCCCCGGACAAGGAGGAAGTCACAGCTTCAGGCCAACCACAATTGAGTGTGGGCCGGATACAGTGACCAAATTAGGCCCGCTGCACAAAGTACTTTAAATCCTGGGTGTGGTCTACAAGACATTGCTTTGCGAGGCTTTGCGTTATCTGGTGACATTCCAAGGGGCTATGAGGGCCATGAGGCGAGACCCTCATCAAGTGGCGTCATGCTTGATCGGTTCTAATGAAGCTCTACGGCAAGGCTTTGCAGGGTTTCAGGTTGGGTCACAATGGTTTCAATTAAGCTGGCATGTGGGTAGTAAGGCTGGGGAAGGCTTTGTGTCACTCGGTGTCTATTCCGTTAAGGCTGGCACCTGTGAAACAAAGCTCTATAGCACTCTGTAGTCTCCATGCCGGTTCTGATGAAGCTTGTAACTGTGTGGCAAATGTTTTCAGAGTTTTGATTTTCTTCACGCTGGATTTGCTGAAGACCACAGTTGGACTGTAAAACACCTCTATCCCCACTTCCAATGGTCCAGGACTAGAGGGGTACCGCTTGGGGAGCTAGAATCAAAAGCAGGCAGATTCCAGGTGCAGGGTTCAAGAGATTTGAAGCCTTTTCTGTCACTAAGACTCAGATGAGAAGGCCAGCCAACTATCCCTTGGAGTCACTCTGGTTGTCCTGGGTTCAATATGCAGTTTCAGTCCTTCTCAATAAGGGAGCAGGGCAGCAGAGTAGCAGTCCTTCGTGCAGCAGAACAGCACAGCAGTCCTTCATCTGAGTATTCCACAGGTCCAGATGGTTACAGAAGAGTTGGGTCTGAGGGTCCAATATTTATACCTGGTGCCTCTTTGAAGTAATAGAAGCTTCTAGAGAGTTCCAGCCCCAGAGATGTCTGAAATTTCCTTCTTCCATGCCTTGGTCTCAGCTTGTCAGAGGAGCACAATAGACTGGTGTAAAACCTTTTGTGCATGTGCTGAGGCAGAGTCTTTGTGATGTGTAAGTGTGGTAGGTGACAACTCCACCCTATGTCAAATCAGTGAAGGCCCATTTTGCCAAAACCATATTCCCCGTTCTCTCATTGTCTGTGAGTAGTACACAAACACCAGCTGCCAGCTGCACCCAATCATGTGACCCAGGATACAGGCTGCAGACAACAAATGGTTAGGACAAGAACATGACAGCTTTCAAATCGTGGAATTTTCAGAATTGTGACTTAAAACCTGGCTTTAACATTAAAGAGGGTTTTAAATTACAATTGGACATTCCTACTCACTCCAGGTTGAAAGTTAGCACTTATTAAATGTAATAAGGTAACTGAATGGCATCCTAAGGGAGAGGTAGGCATTGCACTAGTGAAAAACAAACAAGAACTTTTCACTACCAGGACATGTAAACGTTTAAAAGTACATGTTCAGTTTTTTAAATACACTGCACCCTGCCCTCTTGGCTGGGTAGGACCTTCCCTAGGGGTGTCTAATATGTATTAAAAAGGAAGGCTTAGGCCTGACAAGAGGTTTTTTCCCAGGTTGAAATGGCAACTTACAAAACTGCACATGTAGCCTGCAATGGAAGGCCTGAGACATGTTTAAAAGGCTACTTAAGTGGTTGGCACAATGAGTACTGCAGGCCCACTAGCAGCATTCAATTTACAGGATACATGGTGTAGCACGTTACCAGGGATTTACAAGTAAATTAAATGTGCCAATTGGGTTTAAGACAATGTTATCATGATGAAGAGAGCACAAGCACTTTAGCACTGGTTAGCAGTGGTAAACTGTGTAGCGTCATAAGGCCAGCAAAAACAAAGTCATCAAAAACAGGAGGATTGATGGCAGAAAGTTGGGGGAAACCACGCCAAGGATGTCAGGTCTACACAAAGTAAAAGTGTAGCAAATGTATTCAGCAAGACAGTGGTAAGTGTGTTGCCTATATCTAGTGGTGCATTTTAAAGCACTTTGTCCCAACTATATTACTAAAGCACACTGCTGTAGTAGACAGTCATTTACAAACAGCACATTTTCCATTGAAAAGGCCACTAAATATAAACAGACATACAGTTTTAGTGATAAAACTATATAGCTCACTATCAGTAATCTGTGGAAATTGTGTTTCAGATAATGTTTCATTTGTGCATCACCAAGTGAATTGATTTTGTTTGATCCCATTAAAGTCTTTGTTTCCATCATACTTTAAAAGTACAAAAATGTTCTTCATTTGTGCATTCCTAGCTGCTATATTCTGAAATATGTGTACATTCCATTTACAGATATTTAAATTTTGTGTGTTAGAAAAAATACATTCTACCGCCATTCCTTTCACATGACCCATGCCCCAGCAAGACTGTAACTTAGTTCACTTTACAAAATCCTGCTGGTTTGAAATTGAGGAAAAACAAACAACAATCCCCCTGATAAAAGAATAAGCAACAATTTGTCAGAAGACATAGTTTGACATTTGACCTAGCAAATTTGGCAAGATAGAAGCAACATTTAAAGGCATTGATTGCTCCTTCACCTTCTGAACTCCAACATGGTTATTTCGTCGGTGCTGAGCCACCCCTGCTTCTAGCACCTATGTATTTTTTGCTGACCATGCTTTGACATACAACCCTCATTTCCTGTGATGCTCATTAAACAAAACAAATTTGGATCGTTTTTGTTTTGACCCCATTCAGTTGAACTATTTACGCTAGCACACATGAAATAAGTAATCTGTGAAAAGAATGTCCATGACTTGTAAAGCAGTGTCTTGGTAAAACGGATTCATTTGGAAATCCTGCATGTGCCCTCAGTGCAGAAGTGCTTGATAGAACTGCCTGCACCAAGCACATTTATTGACTTCCTGAGCCCCCCTGTAAATTGGGCTATCAATTAGTGCCTAAATACTTCTAGGATTGTAAATGAAGGGGTTAATAACGTCACCCGAAGTGAGATTGCTAAAATCAGACAACGTCAGGGCAGCACATGGGGTGGATAGGTCATCTGCACCCACACCTGTATGTCTCACACTCTTGTGGGAGAGTTTGAACTTTCTCCATGTCATTAAAGTCATGGCTTATCAGGTGACGCTGCCAAGAAGGGCTATGGAGGCACATTTTGTAGGAGCCCACCCAAAAGGAGCTGGTTTAAGTTAATCAAGCCTTCTCACGTGGGCTACAGAAATAACCGCAATAAGGCTTAGGCTTCAGAAATGGTGACTAGTAGTGCTGCTTTTGGCAGAAAAATTCGCAATGAATATTCAATTTTGTCTTTGACTGGGCCAGGTGCAGGTTCATTTGAGAAATCCAAAGAATCCAATAAGGCAGCAAATCTATCATCTTTGCCGAAATAGAAATTATCTGGTTTTATGCATCTCCATTATTGTACGGAAGATATTGCTCCATTGAGGCTTCAACCTTCTGTACTGTGAAGATTCATCTTCCCAGTGAGGCGTGGCAGCCCATACTAATATGTTGTAGACAAGCTGGCTAAGACTTGAGTTAAGTCGATTCAACAGGAATAGGAAGCAAGTTCCCAATGGCGTTCTGCATATGTGTCTGTTATGGTGCACCAAAGTGAAAGTTAGCAGGTTTTATGCATCCCCTTTAATATTCTTCAATTTTTAGACCTGGAAGATAATCAGCATTTGTTGAATTATGAGACACACATCTTAATGGTCCTAACTAAACTAAAACTCTAGACTTTTTGATTTTATCTCATGCAAGTTGCCTTTTGCACCAGGACGCAAACCTATTTGAAACAAGTCTTGAAGAATCTCATCCAAATGTGCTGTGAATATGCTCATAGCCCCTGAGGAGCACATTTATATAAGGGCACAGACTAGCAGGTTCTCCCAGGAGCACCACACTGTCAGGTTACAAGACTACAATCCTGGAAGCCTAAGCCGGACTACAATAGAATCGAAGAACACCGAGGTTCAAACTTTAACAATTTCATATACGGCCACTCCCTTGAAATCTGGTTTTCCTCTTCTTCCACATTATCGATTTCTGGGAGAATCAATGGTCCGTGCAATTTGCATTCTCCTAGTTTTCAATCTTCAAACTCACCCAGTCTCTTGACTGAATCTAAATATGAGAATTAGGGGTTGGTCTAGAAAGGACTTGGTTTACCTATAATACTACTGGACAGAGTTCGGGTGAAGAAGTGACAAAATAGGGGGACCTGCAGTGTGGAAGATCCAGCAATACTGGTGGGTTGCACATACGATTTCAAGAACGAAAGTACACTTACATATACAATACAACCCACAACAGCCCTCCCAATAACCCTGAAGCCAATGACACTCATGTCAGCTTGCTGGCAGAGGTTGGTGCTAAGTCTCAAGACCAGGCGTCACTTACAGGATTCTGGGGTGACATAAGAAAGCAATGGCTTGGGATTGGGATTCATAGTTGAATGACAGAAAGAATATAGAAACATCTATCAAGGCTATAATAAAATTACTAAGAAATTAACAGTTTAATATTGTTGTAGAAAGCGCGCAGGCTCAAATAGCACAGTTGAAGGTGTGACATAACTTTGTATTGACATGGGTTGAGGTAGGGTGATCAGACTTTTAAAACAAATTCATGGGACATTCACAAAAGCAGAAGTAGGACTACAATTTCACATCGTCTGAGGAGTGCAGACTGAATTAAAAGACCGTGCTTGCCAGCATAGAAAACATAGGCATTGAGGCACTAAGGGGAACACATGGAATATTACTTTTACATAGACTGACATAACTTCTAATTAAATTGATTTCTGAAAAGGCCGGTACTTAATTCAGCATTGAAACAAATAAAAACGTGTTCTGTCAACCCACTCGTAAAACCAGGACAACTGATGCCTTCAGTGTAATCTTTTGAGACAGAGAATCCAAAAATAGGACTGTCCTGGCAAATCCTTGTTTTTTAAATTTTTTAACTTTTGCATCCTTTTGATTTCAGACTTTCAGTGTTTTGCCCCATGAACTGCTGGTGCCATATGGGATTCCCATATTAGAGGGAAGGTAAGGAGGAGTCTTTGTATGGAGTTTTTCGTAGATGATGTAGAATATCTTGCAGATAATGGAGTTGGGCAAAGGGAGCTAGTGGTATTATCTAAGAGGTGGTGTGATCCTGCTACACTTCTGGTGGCTGAAGATGAAGCAATCTGCTCGATGGAAAATGCTATGTTATATGAATGAGATGTGGCTGGGCACTTCTGAACCAGGGCATTGCCTCCATCAAGAAATGTGAGGAAAAAAACTTGTACAGTAGTTCTCAAATCTACTTCCTGAAGAGCTACTTTCTGAAGCAGCAATAGTTGGTACCATATAGTTATTGTCTGTTGAGTGGTGTGGCTCATGAAGCTGAGTCATCAATGAGGAAGTGAAGCAGCTTGGCAGTGTCGTTGGTCCAACACCATGCAGATTCATAGATGCGAGTCAAGCTCACTTTTGTTGTTCTATGGTCTTAGGTGAAACACTGACAAATTTTGATCTTGTTTTGCAGAGTCTGATATATGTTTTAGACATCCAGGCTTGGACAGAGATGTGACAATTATATGGATGGTCATCATAATGCAGGAATGGTATTTTCAGGTACAATGGTGTATCTATTGCATGGCGATTAACATTGATTTATTTGTCAGTGTTGGAATGGCATTGCAAGGTATATAGGTATATTCTGCTGCCCTAGTTGATGGCTTTATGTGAAATGTGCTTCCTGAATTTCTATTTTGGTACAGATATGAAGCTAATCCAGCATATATGCAGGCCTATCCCTGTCAATGCAAGGCCCATGACATATCCTTTGATCTGGAGAGGTGAACAAAGTTTACCCTCAAAGTGAACAGTCAACTTCATCAGGTAAAGTGTTGGACAAGCATACTATGTTTCATGATCTGTAGGATCTGAAGTATGACATTCTTATCTGTGTCAGTGAGAGGGTGGATTGACCCCTGTTGCATATAGTGAGTCTCAGAACCTTGCACTAACATCCGATGTGCATGTCAAATTTTGTGCATGCAAAGGGTGCATGTAAAGTGTACCTATAATACGTGTATGGTAGGATAACTCTGTGGGGTAATGTGTGAGTCTGAGGACAGAAGCCAGTGGATACCATCTTGAATGCCCCTTGTTTAACATAGAACAAGGAGGAAGGTGAGGAGAGGTTCCCCAGGCAGTGGAAGCCTTTTGACTGCATTCCTATGACTGGAGGGTAGAGACTCAGACACAGATGGTTGGAAGATGGATACGGGGCTACAATCAGAAATTTCATGAACATTTTGTTAGTAGGGGCTGCTGATTAGTTCTTCCTGAGCACTGCCATTTGGTAAATGGTGGGAATAAGGGGTGGCACTTTAAGGTGTTTAAGAAGAGGATGTTTCTCTGTAAATGCCTGTCTTTTTTATACGGTTCCTCAGAGGTTAGTAGGACTGTGTATCTAACAACAAGAACGTCATAATACAGAGACTTAGGGCCTGATTTAGATCTCGGTGGACAGGTTACTTCATCCCAACGGTGACAGATAGCTCGTCCTCCAAAATATTAATCGAATGATATATCCTATGAGGTTTATATTTCAGAGAATGAAGTAACCCATCCGCCGTAATACAAATCAGGCAGTTAGTATACTTATATAGTAAGTAATACTTGGTTTATTTTGACTAACTCACAGACCCTCATCCAAAGCCCTAAACAGGCCTGCGTAATAGATTTAATTAGTAACCTTGAACATGAACATTCTCAATGAATCCAGGGAAACAGAACTAACGATTACATTTTGTTACTGTAACCTGTCCAAGGTAAATAATTCAGAAAGATACGAAAATACATTTTCAAACATTTATTGAAATGATTGTATTCTTTCAAAGAAAGCATGAGCTGCAATTATTAGAAAAATGAGACATATTACTGTCAGTCAGACAGTCAAATATTCTTTATTCGATTTGTTAAAAATATTAAAGACAATGTATTCATGACAAAATACAATGTGCAGAAGAATATAAAAGACATCATCAATATTATGAAAACATATACCATTAAAATAAAAAAATAAAAACAATTAATGTAGTCAACATATAAAAAACAACTTCTATTCTATATAGAGACATCAATATGTGTACATACAAACATCAATATGTGTACGAGCCAATGCTATTCACCTTTTTCTTTATCTCACTGCCCCCTTAAAAAAACTGGCCATGTTAAAACGGACTATTACATTTGACAACATCTTGCTTGAACAAAAACCCATCCCTTTTAGCAGTGGAAGAATATATAATTGTCTTAGCGAGCGATAATGATTGCTGAAGATAACTAAGTGCATAGTGCCTTGGGAAGAAAAACTATCACAACTGCATGGTCCCAGGTTTGCTACTTTGTTCCACCCCTGTGGCTCAGCTAGTGACAAGTACAGAATATTCAACCTAAATCTTGTGAAGAGGAACCAATATTGACAGATAGGCACCACTTCTAAATAGGGCTCAGTTTTAAGCCAGGACTTTAATAAGCCAAATGCACAAACTGTGGGTTTATGTAACTCAGTGGGTTCTCTTTTGGCCTGAACCAGGGATAAAAAATGTTGCTTAACCAAACCAGCTCTTTCATAGTAATCGTTTCTGGTGAGCTGATTAATTCAGGGCGATTTAACTTGCCCATGGACATTCTAGTGTAGTTAAGCTACTGGATGTTATTGTCCATCTTCACGGACAGACATTCACCAATAATTATTTTGTTGGTTTAAATTGAGGCCCAGATTAGTTTAGATCCTGAGCCACCTTGCTAGTGGGCCCAAACCCAAAAGATCAGAGAGATATCCTTAATTCCTCATGGACAATAAAAGAGGCCGTGAATCAAGGTATCACTAACAATCTTTTCAGAAAATTGTTTTCAAATTCCTGTATCTCTGGCAGCATTTTATATCCCCATATGTCACAACCGTAACTAGCTCAGGAGATATATTTTAATTGTTACATTTTCAAAAGTGCCTGTATTGGTCTGGCACCCAGTCTGCTAGCAAAGTCAAAAAACGTTGTTACCACTCTAGCCATAGTGTTAGCTTTTGACACTCCTTAATGTGGACCAAGAGCTCCTCTAATCAAAAGTACTCCCAGACAAGAAAAGGCATTAACCCTTATGATTTTTACCCACGCCCACATTTCTTCAATTACTGTATCAACATTGTTATAATGGAGAACAATATAAACAATTCAACCATGTTAATTGTTTCTGATGTTGGCTCACTCCTATCTGTACCTAATGCTAAACTAAAGAGATCATAGCGGAGTACCCATCTGCCAGATCAGTTGAGATAGTCTAACCCCCATTTCTTGGTCTAAGGTGTCAGGAAGCAGGTCTGAGTGAACACATTTTCTTCCCTTGCAGGATGAAGGTTGGAGTCAGAAGGGCAGCATCCTAGTCATAGTTCCCAGCTATTTCATGATCATCTGGCATGAAGTGCTCCTCTCAGCGTGGGTAGCACCGATGCTATTTACACAACATATCACTCTTCTTATCACACTGTGACAGAGGTGCACTTCAGCCACTTTGGTTCGTCTAGCAAAAACGGGTTGGCTCCTAACGAGCACTGAAAAGCAAATCAAGGGCATCATGTGCTGATTGTTCCTCCGTGGACTGAATGTGCAGACTACTAGGCAACAATGCTGATCAAGAATAAATGTGTGAGCTGCACATAATAGCGTTAGGACAAAACTATGGGAAAAGTCACCATTAGAAAAAGATACCAAGCTAAAAATGTGCATCTAAAATGGAAACCTAATGCAGGGAATGCAACACTTTTATCTAAGTGCATGGAAGAACACATTCAAGTGATAACGTTTGGTGGGTCAGATTTGAAGGTATTTTGCCTGACTTTGACAATAGTATTGTTTGTGAAAAACTTGTTTATGGCACTACATTACTTAATGAACTTGTCTGGAAGAGCACTGGCATGTGTTTCAGGCTGTGCTTGATTGTTTTCGTGACAGCATTGCTTCTGTTTGCAGCTTTGATGATCAATGTGATATAGTGGTTGGTTTCAGCTCCAGAAATTAGTGTTCAGACAGTGGAATTAAAGTTTTTGAAATGCTAATGGTGTTTTTGTAGCCTAGAATTGTGTCATTTCATCTTCTTGGAGAAGTAATTTGCTAACTGAGAGTGCTTAGTTGTACTGGAGGTGGAGAGTTTTGCTTGTGTGGAACTCAAGTCTTAATGGTAATTGGCACCATTTTTCATAAGGAGGGCTTGGATAACATCAAGGAGTAGAGTCTTAATGTTGGATTTGAGCTTGCATGTGGAGTTTATCTTTGAGAAGCTTTCATGCAGTTTTTGTGATCTTGTGAGATGCTTAGTAAATATTGTTTCCATTGAATGTGTGTGAGAGAGGTGTTGGAGGTCAAATCAGTTGAATTCATGATCACTCAATCAATCAATCAGGAATTTGTAAAGCGCACCACTCACCCGTGAGGGTCTCAAGGCACTGGAGAGGGGAGGGTATTGGGGGGGGGGCTGCTGCTACTGCTCGAACAGCCAGGTCTTGAGAAGTTTCCTGAAGGTAAGGAGGTCTTTGTTCTGGCGCATGTGGGTGGGAAGAGTGTTCCACGTTATGGAGGCGAGGTGCAAGAATGATCTATCGCTGGCTGTAGTTCTGTGGACATGTGGGGCGGTTGTGAGGGTGAGGTCGGCAGAGCGGAGATGCCGGGTCAGAGTATTCTGGTCCAGTGTTGTTCAGTGCTTTGTGAGCATGGGTGAGGAGTTTGAAGGTGATTCTCTTGTTGACTGGGAGCCAGTGCAGGTTTCTCAGGTGGTCTGTGTTGCTGCAGTGGCGGGGAATGTCCAGGATGAGGTGAGCAGAGGCGTTCTGGATGCATTGCAGCCTCTTCTGGAGTTTGGCCCTGGTTCCTGTATAGAAGGCATTGCCGTAGTCCAGTTTGCTGCTTACGAGGGCTAGGGTGACTGTTCTTCTGATTTCGGTGGGTATTTATTTGTAGATCTTTCAGAACTTGCGGAGGGTGTTGAAGCAGGAGGACAAGATGGCGTTGACTTGATGGGTCATGGATAATGAGGAGTCCAAGATGAATCCTAGGTTGCGTGTGTGGTAGATGGGAGTCGGAGTGGCTCCGAGAGTGGCATGCCACCAGGAGTTATCCCATGAGGAGAGGGTAGAGCCGAAGATGAGGACTTCCGTCTTGTTGGAATTGAGTTTGAGGCAGCTGCTCTGAATCCATTCGGCGCTGGCCTTCATTCCTTCATGGAGGTTGGTCTTGGCGGAGTCCTTGGTGAGGGAGAGGGTCAGCTGGGTGTCGTCAGCGTATAAGATGATGTTGAGGTTGAGGAATCGGGCTATGTTAGTGAGCGGGGCTATGTAGATGGTAAAGAGGGTCGGTCTGAGGGCCGAACCCTGGGGTACGCCATAGATGATTTCGGTGCCCTCTGAGCGGAATGAGGGGAGGCGGACTCTCTGGGTTCTGCCGGTAAGAAAAGAGGTGACCCAGTCCAGGGCTCTGTCATGGATTCCTGCATTGCTGAGGCGTGAGCATAGGGTGTGGTAGCAGATAGTGTTGAACGCTGCCTAGAGGTCCAGGAGGATGAGGGCCACGGTTTTGCCATTGTCCAGTGTGGTTCTCATGTCGTCAGTGGTGGCGATGAGGGCAGTTTTTCTACAGTGGTTGCTGCAGAATCTGGATTGGGGATGGTCCAAGGTGCAGTTCTCCTCGAGGAAGTGGGTTAGTTGTCTGTTGACATCCTTCTCGATGACTTTTGCCGGTAAGGGGAGCAGGGAGATAGGCCGGAAGTTCTTGAGGTCCTTTGGGTCTGCCTCTGGTTTTTTGAGGAGGGCGTTGATCTCCCCATGTTTCCAGCTCTCTGGGAAGGTGGTGGACTCGAAGGAGCTGTTGAGGAGCTTCCTTAGTTGGGGTGCGATGACCGAGCTTGCTTTGTTGAGGATGCGGTGAGGGCAGGGGTCAGATGGAGAGCCGGAGTGGATGGTGTTCATGATTTGGATGGTGTAGTTGTCGTTGACGGGGGTCCAGGGATGTCTGCAATCTTGCGGTGGAAGTAGGAGGCTAGGGAGTCACAGAGTTAGTTCTTGGGATGGCGGAATGGCGTTGGCATTGGAGCTGGAGTTAGAGAGTTCCTTTACGACGTTGAAGAGCACTGTGTGGCTGTATGCTTTGTTGTTGATTCGGTCTTTGAAGGCGGTTCTCTTAGCGGCTCGAATGAGTTGGTGGTGTCTGCGGATGGTGTTTTTGAAGGCTGTGTGGTTGTCCAGAGTCTGATCTTGGTGGCACTTTCTTTTGAGCCTTCGGCAGGTTTGCTTAGATTCATGGAGGTCAGAGGTAAACCAGAAGGCCTTTCTGTCTGTGCATCTGTTGGAGGGATTCTTGACTGGGACAAGAGTATTGGCACAGGTGTCGACCCATTGCCTGAAGTTGCGGGCAGCTGCATCAGTGTTGGTGGTGTCGATGGGTGGGTTCCGGGAGAGTGTTACGATAAGTTGGTCTTCAGTGACCTTGCTTCAGCTGCAGTGGGGGATCCGTTGTGGGTGGTGGTGTGTTGTGGATGCAGCGGTGATCTGTCAAGTGGCTGAAGGAGACGTGATTGCTGGCAGAGAAAATAGGGTTGAGTGTGTGTCCTGCGGAGTTGGTCGATGTCGTCACGAGCTGTTTGAGGCCAAGGTTGGAGAGTTTGTCGAGCAGGGTGCCGGTGTTGTTGTCGTTGGTGTTCTCGAGGTGGAAGTTTAGGTCCCCGAGGAGTATGTAGTAAGTGGATGCAAGGGTGTGCATGCTGATGATGTCGGTGATGGAGTCGCTGAACTGCTGTCGGGGCCGTGGGGCCTGTAGACGAGGGTCCCTTGGAGGGTGGTGTTTAGGTCAGTGTGGATCTGGAAGTGCAGGTGTTCGGCGCTGCTGAGGGTGTCTTCGGTGCTGGTCGTGATCCTGAGGGTGTTCTTGTGGATGATGGCAATGCCTCCTCCTGGTTTGTTGGAGCAGTCCCTGCAGATGATCTTGTAGCTGTCCAGGATGGCTATGGTGATGTCAGGCACTGAGGAGTGGTTCATCCAGGTCTTGGTCAGGAAGGCGACTTCTGGGGAGGCTGAGTCGAGTAGATTCCATAGTTCTACTGCGTGCTTGTGGACGGAGCGGGTTTGGAGGAGGAGAAATCTGAGATGGTTGCGTCCTGCCTTGGTGAGTGGGTTGTTGGTGTGGAGGCTGGTGAAGGTGCAGTTCCGGCAGGAGAATGGTCTGCGGGTGGTCTGCGGGGAGGCTTGAAGGCAGGTGGGAAAGTGGCCGGTGTTGAGGGCGCGGAGGGTAGCGGCATCATATTGAAGATGTACGTAGCAGCGGTGGGGGGGACGGGAGCCAGAGGTTCTGGTGCTGGGCGTGGTCCAGATGCGGATGGGCGCAGACAGGCTTGCCATTGGCGCGCCAGCGGTGTGGCCGCACAGCGGCCGCCATTAAGTAGGGAGGTGGGGGGAGGAAAGGACAGCTGGGAGGCGGGAGAGGGTGCAAAACAGCGTGAAAAAGGGGGCGGGCATAAAAAAGGGGGCAGGTTATGAGGGCAGCAGTGGTGAGAGTGCAGAGTTAGAGAGAGAGAGAGAGAGAGAGAGAGGAGGGGGCGGGCCGCAGGGGCAGCACCGCAGGGAGAGAGAGAGAGAGGGGAGAGAGAGAAAGTGAGAGAGAGAGAGCAGAGTGAGAGAAAGACAAAGAAGATTGTAGCGCGAAGAAGCAAAAGGAGCACAAAGGGACAGAAGTGAAGCAGAACAGAGAGCAAAGCAGAGAAAAGGAGGCGAGAGGCAGAAGGTAGCCTAGTAGAAAAGCAGAGCTCTCCCACTAGACACCAGGGATGAGGCGCAGGCAGAAGCCTGTGGGTGGAGGAGGGTCTCGTACTCCTGACAGGGGTCAGGAGTTCAGAGGAGCTGGGGAAAGGGCTTTACTTACAAGGTGGAGCCACGGGAGGCAGAGCAGTGCACTGACCAGATCAGTGATATTTTATGTGAAGGAGGTAACATGAGGTTGGTCATGAGAGAGCAAATGAAGTCCTCAGGTTTACTTGAGGAATGTAACATGCTGTATTTTGTCTGTGATCTTCAGCACAGAGGGGAAGGTGTTGCATGGTCCTCTTTGCAACCTCTCTTCTGAAGCACTATTCACCCTAGAAGATTTGGTTTTATGAGGTAGAAACTATAGTGTCCAGTCAGACATGTCAGTTTGGAAGTTGGTGTTGGTTCTTGGTGGATGGCAGAGAAATGAAAACAGTGTGTAAGTTGAGCTTTGTAATGAGGTCCATAATATTTGCTTTGTGCAGGACTGCAGAGTGTGCTCTTATGATCACGAATAAAGTTGTGTGTTTTGCTTCTTTGCTGTAATTGTCATGACGAAGATGTCAGTAAAGTTGGAGGAAGTGGGTTGCATGTATATTGAGAGTATGTGTATTGTTTCCATATACATGTAGTGGCTGTGATGATTTGATGGGATGCAGGTTATAGACACAAGTTGTGCTTGTTGTTCAGTGATTGGTGTGTGGCATGTGCGGTGAGGTGTAGCGTAAGATCAAGCCCTTGGGCCATTACCAGGCCTTAACAAGCTCAAATTATAGATACCTTTGACCTTGTCTGCCCTTTGTTGAGCCCGCCCAAGTGCACGATGTCCAGGAGAAGCAAAGGAAGAAGACAGAGACAGGTGTGCTGGTCAGCTGAGTTCAAAGATACTTATGCTGCTTCCTGTATTAGTTATCTTTTGTGTGTCATGGTAGCTTTAGTTTGGGTCTTTATATCCCTCCAGTGGCCAGGTCTTCCTCTTGCTTGTTACCTGATTACTTCTGGTGACCCCAAAATAGCAATGGCCCCCAAAGGAGGACTCTTCTCCCCATCCCCACCCCTCCCTACCATAACATCAACCTCCTCCACAGCAGGCTTATTCTCCCCCATAAGATTCTGTCTCTCTTCTTAGAATAACAACGATCTCATTAGGCAGTCTGGCACAATAGTACTCCTGATATCCTTCAATAAATGCCTCAGCATCACAACCCACTTAAGGTTCAGCCTTGCAGTTTGAACCCGGTGTGCTTCATACACGGTTTCACACACAAACTTCCTTTATATTTATAGGGTTCCTCATGCCTAAAATTAAGCCTCGTGTCAGGGTTTTTAGTAGTGCAAAGCACGTTCCTCCTTGTCTAATTTATTATATGTTTGCATTGCCTTTTAAAAAGTACACTCTAGCGGCAAACAATTTCATGCTGCCAAACGTCCTCCTCTGCATGGACCACACAAATATATTTCTTCATGTCTGAGTCCAGATGGATTAGAAAACTCTTAAAGGCTTGGATTCCCAATAAATTCTCTTTCTAGGGGATTTTTCAGGCCGGATACTCCCCGCGGCTCTGCATTTCACTTCGCTCTACATCAATAACATGACCCTCTCGCGTGTTTGTCACTTTCCGAGTATAAACTGAATTTTCTTTATTTCTGAGAGCTCGCGTCCCACCTGCCTTTTCCCTCCTCCCTTCTCGCGCTCATCCACGCGCGGCATCCCTTCATCTCTCAATCTTTACACTTTAAAGCCAGACTTTCTCCTCTCCCTGCTGTTAGCTCTAGTGCAAGCTGTGCAGGTCTGGCCCTGGAGATGTCTGCCAAAGGGGGCTGCCGGATTTATTTTAAGAGGATTAAATAGTCTTTTGCTACAAATTGTTATCTTAATATGAGGCGTGTGTGGATGTCCGTGCGAATGTGTGTCCGTTCGTGAATGTGTGCAGAAATGTGCTGGTGTGCATAGGTATGTGTATCAGTATGTTTTTGCAAGAACGTGTGACTGTATGGTCATGCATATGGAACATGCATGCGTGTGTCTAATTGTGTGCACCTGAGTGTGTGGGAACGTTCGTTTGCATATGCCTGTGGAGGCAGGCTGTGTTCGCGTTGAACTTGCTCAACCTTCTCTTGTGGTATTTGTGCGCGTACAGGAGGTAGGGCAAACACCTCACTCAAGGACATTTATCTAGTCTTGGCCTTTTCGCCTAGAAATCATTACTTACAGGTTTGTTAGTCCAATTATTTAAATGGAATAAACACGAGACTACAATACCTATAATGCATAAGGCTATCATACAAAAGTCCACGTCTCGAAACAGTGCTCATAATGACCTGGAGGGTGGAGGTTACTCTAAGGAGAAACCTGGTATGTGACTGCTTTGTCATACGTGACAGCTTCAGCTAGTTCTAGGCTTTTAGACACCTGTACTTTGAGTGCTGGGGTTTTTAGCCTATTCTTACAAAATTGAGGCTAGGAGTCACACCAGGCACAGTGGCCTTTGACAGCTATGTTGATCTAACCCACTCCCAACTTCTCAATGACACATTGTTGCCAAGATAATTCCCTACATGACTGCCAGTAGATGTGTAAAGTGATGCCCTCAACTTTATTTTAATGCCTGGATTGCTTAGAACGCTTAGTTTACTTCCAGATGAATTTCCCACTTTTGCCTTTTCTGTCTCACCTTTTCTTCTTCTGAAGCAGGTGTATACACCATTCTCTCTTCGGTGTAATACAGTGGTTCCCAACCTGTGGTCGGGGACCCCTGGGGGTCCGCGAAGCCTTCTCAGGGGGTCCGCGACTGCTAAGAAAATTAAAAAATATTAACAAATATTGAAATATTAGGTCCCCAGCTTCCAGTAATGACTCAGGCGGGGGTCCCCGAATTCCAATGATGATTCAGTGGGGGTCCCTGGGTTCCATTAATGTTAAAGTGGGGGTCCACAGAAATCAAAAGGTTGGGAACCACTGGTGTAATGTATTCTGGATCTGCTCTTTCATTAATGTCATTGCTTGTTCCTCCAGCCTCTCTCTGGTGCCTGACCCTCTACTTCCTTCTGAGGCAGAGTAATTCATCCAATTATATCTCATTAGGACCAAGGCCTATGACCATTACCACACCATTTGGAACCAGGAACTGTGGCACTCTATCTCTCTTAGTGAAATGATCTCATACAGCTCCCACTTAAGTGCCAAGTTGTGTTCCCCAACCCCATTGTTTAGTGAGAGTGTCTGAGAATACTTCCAATTTGGGGTCTTGGCCTTTAACTTGCTTTAGGGTCAATGCTCAGATCTGTGACCCATCACGGGCCGATTCATGGTTTATTTATTAGTGTCAGCAATACCTGAGTACCCCCTCAATATTCTGACTTGATGTCTACTTCAGCACTTCACCGATAAATGTACTCCTCAATGTAGGGGTCTGTGACATTGCCCAGTTTGAGGGCTTGTGTTACTGTTCCTACTTTAGTACTATGCTTCTTAAACGTGTCTAAGTTCCTGACCTATGTTTCCAAGCCTTTCTGCCACTCCTTCCCTATTTAGTGACAATGTCTACGTTCTCTTACCTGTCTGTGAATGGTGTTTGGTGTTTTTCCTCTGCCCATTGTACTGACAAGAACCCACAGCTGATGGTCCCCCAAACCAAGGGATTCTACACCCAAACATACACACACACACACATCAGTGCTCTACAGCAAAGCCCTAGGCTTCAGCTTGAGAGAGACTCCTGGGAGTATCACTAATCCACCTGTAGTGTTCTCCCGACCATTTTGGGGTGTTTGAGGTCCAGCAACTGGCCAGCCTCTAGGCCAGATGATCAAAAAATGTTTCACCAGCACGGCAAGGTCATCTTGTGGGTGATCAGGGCTGAGATTTGAAATTCCTTTTTATTGGTCAAGCAAATCCTAATGGCCTCTGATCTCATGTGGCTAGTTGTTAAGATATCAATGTTACGACAATCCTTTGTCTTATGAACCCCCTAACTCTAACAGAGTCGCAACTAGGTTTCCTTGTAGCAGAAGACGTTGACATTTTTCATTTGCAGTCAACAGTTTGAGTTTTGCGATCACACACCCTCCACTTTGAAATTGGTAACCACAAAAAAGTTGTTGGCCATGCACAAAACGAATTTTAGAAATCTGTAAAGTCCTATCAACTCCCAAAATGAGATTTTTACCTGATATTGAATCAGTACTTGGAAAAAACATGGTTTGGGTATCCCTAACAAACCAGGACCAGATGGTACCAGATGTGTCAATGGTTTGCAACTGTAATTACAGCGGCCATCTTTTTAAAAGGTACCAACTCTAAAATTGGGATGGTAACTCATTTGCTAAATGGAAGGGGTCCAATTTGGAACATTTCCCCATTTTGGGTACAAGTTTAAAGGGAGAGTAGGCATTGGTCAATGGAACAAACAACTTTCACTAAAAAGTTTAAAAAAGAAAAGTATTTCTTTTAGGGCAGACAAGTTTCGTTTAAGAACATTGGACTACTTACAAAAAAAGTCTTCTTGTTTTTAAGTCAGCCACATGGACGGTAGTCTCCTGACACTGCAGGCCACCATTCCTCTGATTGTGGACAATTAGAGTTAGTCACAAATTGCAACCAAGCGAATTAATATGAATTGGGTAGGTCGAAGTTTGACCCACTCATATTCCTTATTTTACAAACCCACTTATTTGTAGATAGGCTGGTTTGTAAGATACGATTCTGGGCACAAAAAGAGTAGCTGGAAACTGGAATTACTTTTTAACACAAACTATAGTGTATATGGTCCTAGGTATGGTGCAAGAACTTTCAGTTCTAGGGGCATCTTTTAGTGATTTGGCATCATCGTTCGCCAACCAGACTGCCGCCTTAACTTGCTGTGCAGATTGCAAGGTTCCCGGAGCTTGCTGCACCATAGCAAACTAGGAAATTGAATAACTGGACTTTTGTCCCATAATAATGCTACTTTATTTTTCATTCAATTCTTGCTTGAAAAAAAACACTAAGAAATTCCTTGTAATTGTCCCTGTAATGCAGATGGGACAGTAGCATGAATTACCAGCGTCATCAGGGGTAGCAGAATTTACCAGCCCCATCAATATTACACGATCTATGGTAACTCTGTGAATCTAGAGCTTTTCATCAACACACAGTAAGATGAAAGAAGGTGATATGTCGTGGTAAATTACTGAGGGAAAATGGGGATTACTGTTGGAATCGATTTCCGTTCTCCCAATTCACCAGGCTATTGCTCATTTTTCAGTAGGCTCTTGTGTTCCAAATTATAATATTGTTAATTTACCATCCCGTGCTCTCTCCCCACCTCCTGGAAACTACCAATGCTCGCGGTACCAGTATTTGTTTGTAGTGGGAAACCGTGGTCACTTTCTAGCTCTGCTGAAAAGTGGAGTGTACATTTTTAGAGCAGGTCAGTCCGATGTAGTGCAGAGATGCCATCAATCTTTGTTGCCAGTTATTTCGAAGCACTCTAAGTAGATTCAGCTTCCAAAATGTTGACCGACCCATACCGAATTACAATTAGGAAGGGGCATTTCTGTCCAGTTCCGGTTTGGTGTTGTATGTATCAATGATTTAAAAACGCAAGTGAGGTCACAAACCTGTGAAGCATCCCCCTGGGACTCCTTGCCTTTTGTGAACGGTGTTTGCAGCCTCAGCAAACTGCTTGCTTCCCTTGACGTTTTTATTTAGGGTTTAAAAAAAAAAAAGAAAGTAGTACGGTTTCCTTTAAGGAATGTAGGCTGCTTAAAAAAATGTTTCCCACTTTGGAATGCAAACACAGCGATGGTAGTCTGTTGCTTCTCGCAAGCCATCATCCCTATGTTTGTAGCCAAACACATAGTGACCTACCAAATTAATATTTACTACGGACATCATTTTGACCCCCCCCCCCCCACCCCTTTTGCAAATGCACATTTTGCAATGGGCCTTTTTAGTGCACAGGTCTCAAATTTAAACACTGGTCCCAAAAAGTCAGTGCAAAACTTGCGACAACGCAGGCTTTTGATATTTCTGTCCCTCATTTAGAATCCTTTAAAACACCAAAATATTCCACAACTGTCCGTGGTGCTGAACTCCCACGGGATAACATGTATGCATTGTTCTTAAAGAAAGGTCCCCCACAAAGGCAAAACACAGAATAGAAAGCAGAACGCTAAGGTTATTGTATTGAATATCTTTTGAATGGTTGCAGCTTGAGATACCAAATTACACAATTCTTTCTAATACTTACTGAGCTGTAGTTCTACATTTTTTATGAAACTGTTATTTCTTTGTAAGTAATAACCCTTAATGGACATTTATATTTGGCGTGTGTTTGAGTGTTTCTCACTCTAAACCCTCTATCGCCCTTACACGCTAGGCCTTGGCTGTGTGACTAAACTACTAAGGAGGATAAAAAAAAAGTCCACATAGAAGTACTGCATATGCACTTCCTTGGTTAGACAAGCAGTGTACCGTTGTACACTGCGACATAGTCCTTATTATGCATAGTATCAAAGAAAAGGCTTGACATCCCTCATGCTGAAATCTTTGGTACTAAGATCTCCTTTAAGTGAGGGATGATGACCTGATGACTTTTTTAAATTAAGGAACGGAGTCCTCAATATCCCACCTCAGAAAAGCTCCAGGTACACAGGAGCCTATAGATCGGAGGACTGTTGCAATGCATGAAGAAGTACTACAGATACCCAAGGATAAATGCTCACAGCTCTACAAAGTCTTCTGTTGTGGATTTGCAGAATATTACTTCAGGCAATCACAGCTAATCAGGCATGTAGAGCATCTTACAGGGCTTAATTTGCAAAACAATTATTAGAAAAATAGTAGCACTGGTGCAAAGATTTTATTAGGAGCCTGACACCAGCGGTGCCAAATGCCTAGGTTGTTGAGTATCAAAGCTGCATAGTCTTTATTTAATTACATGCTCCGTTCTTCTACCATCCTTGTTGGAAACTGGGCTCTAGTTGGCAGAGTTATTCATCCTATCCAATTAAGGACCACAATCATAGTTAGGGTAAGTCACATCACAACCCAAACTATCCTGTGCTCCCCTTTAGTAGCTTGGCACAGAGCTTAGAAGGCAATGTGTAAAGTATTTGTTCAATAACTCATACAGTAACACAGTGAAAACACCACAATAATTACTCCACACCGGTTTTAAAAAAAGAGTTAATATTTATCTGAATAAAAGAAGACCAAAAGGACAAAGATCCAATATGCACAGGTGAAGATATCACTTCTTTAGACGGTTTAAGTAAGTCTTAACCCATAGGAATCAATCAATGTATCTTCTTAGCACAAAGTACCAGGGATGTGTCAAAAATAAAGACGTTTGCCGCAGAAGATATGAAACGTCAGAAAGTAAAGCAAGGCGTCCATTTTTCCAGTGTTTGGCTGAGGTAATGGGTTGATTCTTTCCTAGCAAACAAGCTGATGTGTCGGTTTCCGAGCACGTAGCCTTGGTACCTTACTAAGGTGCGGGGTTTGATGACAAATTGGCATCCAGGGGCGATGCATGGCAAATAAAAACGCGCTATGATGATGAAAAAGGCAATGCGTCAATTCTTCAGGCATTGCATTGTTTTTTCAGCCACGAGACAGGCGCAATGTCGATTCTGTAGGTGTTGTGTCGATTTTTTAAGCCCAGGGACTTTGGGCCAGATGTATCAAAGCTTTTTGCATTCGCAAACGGTGCGAATGCCCGTTTGCGAATGCATAAAGCCCTTTCAGAATGTATCAAAGGCATTCTGAATGCAATTGTAAGGAATCGCTAAAATAGCGATTCCTTAAAATTGCGACCCTGTTTAGAAAGTCGCAAATTGCGACTCTCTAAATAAGAAATCGCAAATAAGGAATCCTTATTTGCGATTTCTAAAGCACATGTATGAATCAATTCCTTAATGCAAATTGGGCATTAAGGAATCGCTATTACCACCAAGTTGAACTTGGTGGTAACCATGTGCAAATTTTAAAAATGCATTTAAATGCATTTTTAAAATTGACATGTAAAGCACACATGCTCTTTTGGCATGTGTGCACCTTACATGTTGTTAAAAAATGTTTTGGGGTGCAGCAGAGGGGGCCTTAGGCCCCCAGCACCCTGGACTTTGCATTTCCCAAAATTGCGAATTCCAGTTAGGAATTCGCAATTTGGGACATGCAAAATATTCGCAAATATGGGCCGAAAGGCCCATAGATGCGAATGGGGGCCGGTATCGCAATTTGCGATTCGGAAATAGCATTTGCGATTTTTAGGAAATCGCTATTACCGAATCGCAAATATGATACATTGCATTTTGCAAATCAGAAATAGCGATTTCTTAAAAATCGCTATTTCCGAATCGCAAAAGGCTTTTTTCATACATCTGGCCCCTTGTCTCTTAAGTGAAGTCTTTGATGGCCCTGAGACTTCTTAACAGGAGGCAAGCTTACATACCCTTGGAGATCACGTGTGGTGGGAAGGCAACAACCTTACAGAAGGTCAGGGAGCATCAGGCACAGGGCAGCAAGCAGGAGAACAGTTCTTCCAGAAAAACAGTCCAGATGAGTCCTTTGAGAAGCGCTGCAGTCCTTCTGACAGAGTCCAGTTGTAGGCCCAGAAATGTCCGATTTTATGGGGTGACAGACCCAGTATATATACCAAATGTGCCTTTGAAATGTTTTTGAAGTGTTTGAATTGTTTTTGAAGTGTTTGAAAGAGTAGTTTTTAAGTGCACGAGTTCACCCTTCAACTCAGCCCTGTCTGCCAGGAGATCTGTGGGAGGTTATTAGTCCTTTGTGTGGGGTCAGGCCACTAGCCTTTAAAGTGTAAATGAGAGCTCCTCCACCTTTCCTGCCCAGGAAGACCTATCAGTATGCAGATGAATGCAGGTGTCCTGTATTTATGGCTGTCTGGGTGGAATGCACAATGGGAGCTGTCAACCAACAGAGACCAAACGTGGATTTGAGACAGGCTGTAAGGCAGAGTACAGTAAGTGCAGAGAAACACCTACTTTCTAAAAGTGGCATTTCTAAAGTAGTAATGTTAAATCCAACTTCACTAGAAAGCAGGATTTCTTACTACCATTCCAAACATACCAAATATTATGAAGTCACTCCTTTCAGATCAGATATTACCATTTAAAAATCTATAAGGGAATATCCAATGCTGGTCTATGAGAGGAGCAGGCTTCACAATAGTGAAAAATGGCTTTGGGTGTTTTTCACTACCAGGACATGTAAAACATACAACTACATGTCCTGCCTTTTAGTTACATAGCACACTGCCCTATAGTCTGCTTAGGGTCTGCCTTAGGGGTGACTTATAAGTTATGAAAGGGGAGTTTAGGGCTTCGCAAGTAGTTTTAAACGCCAAGTAGGAATGGCAGTGAAACTGCACACATACCAGACCTTGAAATGGCAGGCCTGAGACATTGTAGGCTACCTATGTAGGTGGCACAATCACTGCTGCAGCCCCACTAGTAGCATTTAATTTACAAGCCTTAGGCACATTTAGTGCACTTTACTAGGGATGTATAGGTAAATTAAGCCCCATATTTATGAAAGGTTTGCACCGCATTTTCGCGTCAGTTTTATGACACAAAAGCGGCGGTGACTTAACTCCATATTTATATTTTGATGCTAGAACCATCTAGCATCAAAATATTGGAGTTAGCCCCATTTTTAAGAAGCGCCAACTATCCTTGCATCTCATTGAGACAATGAGATGCAAGGTAGGTGTTCTATTCCTAAAAATGAGGCTAGGCCTCTAGCTCCATATTTACCTCCTGAAGCAAAAATGACGCATACCAAGGAAGCGAACCGCAGAAATGGCGCTAAGTCCGATTAGCGTCAAAAATTAAACACCTGATTAGACCACACGTTAAAAAGAGGCCCACACACCACCACTTAAGGAAAACACACAGCAAAAGCATTTGCTACCTCCAAGACAACCTGGAAGTGGTACTACTCCAGCTTGGCACACGCAGCAGCAGTCATCGAAGACAGCAGGTCCCTTCACCACCATCACAGCAACCCCAAACGCCACCACAGCAGCCACAAAGGCAGCGCAGAAGGCGGGAGAGGATCTTCAGACAGCAGACAAGCATCCTTGGCCTCAGGGAACAAGATGTCATCAGGATGTACCGACTGAATACGCCTGCTGTACCACATTGCGCCACGCAAGGGAGTAAACTCCCAGTACTATTCCACCCATGACAAAACTCCTTGCTGTCCTTTACATGCTGGCATATGGATCTTTTCAGAAAAGGAGCGCATAAGTGGCTGGTACGTCCCAGCCATCCTTCTCGGTCCTCCTACCTAAGGTCCTGGATGCTACCATGTGCCTCACACCCCACCATATCTGCTTCCCAAACACCCAGCATCTGCAGCAGACCAAGCAAGGTTTCTACCAAATTGCTGGGTTCCCGCATGTGCTGTGTGCAATGGACTGCAGCCAGATGTAACTGGTGCCCCCTGCAGCAATAGAACATCTATATAGGAACTGAAAGCACACCCATTCGATCAATGTGCAGGCCATTATGGACCACCAGGGGCTCTTCACTGACATCCTAGCAAAATATTCTGGCAGTTTCCATGATGCCTACATATTTACCTCCCGAACATATGCCTACATATTTCACCATTCCACTATCAACAAGCGGTTCCAGGATGGGCAATATGGCAATGGTCTACTCATAGGTAAGCTACCAGTCCAATCATTACACACAACACACCAACCATGTAGGACAAACAAGACATCCACCACACAAAATACACATGGGCAGGAGAACACAGATGTACAGGCAACAACACATATGCAACATGCCACACTACACTGCAATCATTTCACATCCCAAACACATACACCCACATGTACATAACACAGCCACAACCTGACTGGCACACCACATGTGGACAGGTATAACAATGTCCCCTTTGCATACAGAAACTGCCCACAAACCACTACGAGTGTCCACCGGTTGGCAACTAAATACAGATCCAACACACATTACACCAAACAAAGAATAGCTCAGCTATGTCAATGGCATAGGCCATGGCCATTTAAAGAAAGCACACATAGTCACAGTCGCACATAAATCATGGTGTGTGCAAGCCTCTGGTAGCACCTATATCAAATGCTACCCAAGTGGTGCCATTACCAACTACATATCATCTACACATTCCTGACATATCTGTAGTGTGCACATACACCTGTCTGCTGCATTGTGTTGCACACATACGAATACAAATTAACCTGCCATGAAAGACCATGGGGCAGAATCATGAGAAATGGGGCAGCACCTACTCAAGTGCCACCTCACATTCACCCCTTAGTGCCCCCTAACACCACCATGTCTGTCCGTATACTAGAAATGGTCCACCATGGTGCAGAGTTTGTACAAAACTGTAAAGATCGTGGATGCTATAGTAGGACTCAGCAGGAGTATAGAGGACATACCTGACCTTACATGCACCTTACATGAAAAATAGATGTACCCTCTCCCAAAGTCTGCACTGTGCATGTGTTGAAAGTGTCTGTGATAAATCATGTATTGGAAGCTGGGAGATACTAATTTACCAAATTAGATCATCCTACAAATGTGTGATACACACCCTCGTACACTTGATGGTTGGCACAACCATCATCTGCCACAAAGGGTAACTAAGTGTTGCACTACATAATACTTGCGTAGTGCCACATGGTAAAGTGGATGGTACAATTTGGCTTTGTAGGGCTACCATGGTGTCTCTACATCTGACACCATTGTGGTGCAAGAAGGTGGTAGGTTCATCCAAAAATAGGATACTGCCTCAAATATGGACTACACAACACGTTTTTGCAGTAATATAACCATCAGTTTGGGATCAATATGAAAATTCCCAGCCACTACTCAAGATTGCCATGTCCATCAACACAGTTCAATGAAACCGTTTCACAAAAACAAGAACATACACCATACCACAAGCAAGTCTGAGTCACCACCCCACCCACAACTAACAACTGCCCTGGTATATTCCAAACCACTATCAAGCCTTACCAACACATCTTCTCGCATTCCTTTGCAGCAGATCAAGGTTACGACATACAGCCATGGGTAGTGACTCCATTTGCCAATCCCACAATAGTGGAAGACCGTGCATACAACTAAAGGCTCAGAAGAACATGCAATGTGGTGGAGAGGACCTGACGTCAAGATTCAGGTGCCTGGCACTGACAGGAGAAAACATCTTGTATGCTCCACCACTGGTATGTAAAATCATACTGGCATGTGCAATCCTCTGCAACATCTGTGTCGGAACAAATGACCCCTGAGATGACCAGGTTGATGTTCCCAACGAGGAGGAGGATGATGATGTAGAAGCTAAAATGGAAAGGGAACAACAGAACACTGTTGCAGGAGTTCACAGGAGACTCCATATAGTAGAGAACTTTTATACATAGTGACTGGACTATCAACATCACATTATAAATAGCACAAATAAAATACTTTGCACCTGATTCTCCTTGGTCTACTCATTCTCCACTACATATATCATTGGAATGTGACTCCAACCTCAGGGAGCAGGTAAGAAACACAATAGTTACAAAGATGGTAGCAACATTGTTTGTGATGTAAGAAGTTCTACTGCCTCCATTTCAAATATCAGTGACATGCAATTCACAGGCATGTGACTCCTGTAGGCCTAGATCAATGCACCACTACACATATTGTGCTGTCAAGTGGTCACAGTGCTAATTCCTAGCCCTTTACCCCTCATCAATACCACACCTACCAGGATGAATGCAAGGGGGTCACACATAAGGTAGAGGCTGTGATCAAATAGTGTTTAAGTAATGTTAGAACTGAACACTGTCAAATCTCAGGGTGATTGCTTCTTTGTATGCATGGTGCATGTGTGACAAGGGGGGACATCATTGGTAACTATGGACCTTCAGTAATTGTACAGGGATTGTAACCAACCAATGTTAGAGGCAGAGCCTGCACAGTGTATCCATGGGATTATGTCCTGGCTCTGCCATTGGGCACAACCCTGACACATGGTGGACTGCACCACACTTATGGCACACATACGGCTGTGCAGTGTGCTATGGGTTGCCAGACAAATTAAGCAGCTATAGGTGCAGAATCACTATCCAAACACATGACCCATTGTCAGAATCTAAGAATTAAATAGGACAATGCAACACTAAATAATTGTCAGGGTGGAATGTATGCAGAGTGTGTTACACTCTCTATGTACATAAGATGCACACTTTTCACTCAAATCTGCTGTCTTCACACATGCCAACAGCAAATCCAGATACACATGTGAGGACTGATGTACGGGTGTATGTCCTAGGTAGCATAGGGTCTGGTAGTACCAACAATGCTTGACATGTGTCAGCATGTTTACCTACTATGCTCTGCGTCACAACTTCACAACAGCACATAGCAATATACACCATTCATTGTCACTCACATGACAGAACAAGTGCAAGGTAGCAACAGTGACAAATTATCCCTTACATCTTTTGGTCTCCAACATGACAATCAGGTGCAACTATGTCCAGCAATGTTAAAAAATGTTAGAGACCAATCATGAACATGAATGGGAGTAGAACTATCCATATATGTTGCATTTGGCTATTGAAAAAACAGCACTAAGATGATTTCACACCTCATCATTCAGTCATGGTAAGAGTTACGTAGGTTGTGGCATGCTGGAAGAAATGCATACCCATGCTTATCAGAGGATGTGGATGAACAGCTGAGAGATACCCACAGATACTGGCAAATATAACATGGGAGGTCACTTAGAGACAACACAAGTGCTGTGGCAGGTGTAATGTCATGTGTGCATGGCACTAATTACATCTCACAAATACCGTCAATGGGACGGTAACTATCATGTACCCAGTAGTAGAAAATGTGTACATCTACAAATTACACAAGTCACATATTGCATCCTGTCCATGTATAACCAGACAATGTTGATATATAGAAGATGTGTATAAAGTGCAAATAGCCTAAAGAATGGGAGCAATGTAGGAGGCAATAAATACCTCACCAGTAATGTGGGAAAACACGGAGAAGGAACACACATAGACATATACTGACTGTGTAGTACATCAATGTCTACATGTCAACATTCAACATATGTATGGAGAGGGTGGACAGGTCAGTACATAACCCAGTCATGTTTGCCCCTACCATAATCTTGTATTTGCCCATTGCATGCCAACATGACAGGAGGCAGTGACAGACAACACCATCAGCACCCTGGCACGTTCCAAAATAGAAGTCACAACAGATATACAACCCCTAAACAAGTTGCCCATGGAAATTACTAAGGACATCAAATGAGACATGTCCTTTATGTGCAAGTACCCAGTCCTCTGTACATGAGAGGGGAACGCTGACATCAAGTACCGCAGAGGAAAATGTGATATCTCGGTCTGTCTGATCACAATTATGCATGTATCTGTCTGCAGGGGAGTGTGAATTGTTCTGCTGAGTAGCAATCATAAACTGATGACACTGTCAGGGGCCTGATGCATGTGCACAGTGGGCTGAGTAAACTGGAGCTCCATAAACCTGCCCCTTCACATGCAACCATTGGTTTGTGTTGCCACACAAACTCCCACAGTTGTGATGATGAGTAGGCTGCCATCAATGCTAGACTGCAACTCTGCTACACAGTGGTATGCCATTGTATGTGACAGTCATAACAAACATGATGTGGACAAATGTGAGTGCTTAGTTGGTGGCATGCACACATATACCACATATCTCAGCACACAAGTATCACTGTAATGGCTCTGGCATGGTAATGTGTATGGATTCTGAACAAAAGGCAACCTACCACAAAAGTAAGGGCATACGTATCACAAGATCAGTAACTGAAAGAAATGACCTTCACATGTGAACCGATACATGGAAACGTAGGTGGCACTGATGTGACTACACATGCATTTGTCAAAGTACAACATGTGTCCAGCAAGAATATAGTAATGTGAGGTTTTACATCCCATGAACATACCACTGTGGTCATATGTTACAGAAATGATACTACACGTCTTTACCCACACACAGCATATACCAACCTTCAGTAACACATGTGTACATACCATCTCCTACAACTAAGATGCATGGGGAACTACATGTCACATGTGTAGCAGAGCATCATGAAGTAAAAACCAACAACACACCATAAAGCCGACATACATGCACACGCAAACTTCCAGGGGTAACAAGATGTTAACCCAGTCCTAGTCCACTGCATACTCTGAGTACAAATTGTCATGGTTTTTCCATGCCTTACCATGTGTTGGACATAGGCCATTATATATTTTGTGTTGTTGGTATGTGTACATTTGTATATCAGACATAACAATACAATACTCCCACAAATTAGTATTCAAATATATATATACATTCATAGTACACACATGTATGTGGACGCAGTGTAGCTACACATGCACATATGCACAATGTATGAGTAATCGCATGCAGAAGACTCATAAACAAACCTATAGGTTCAACATACCAATGTCACCATAAAGACATGACTGGATAGTTATACACATAAAGCCATACCATATATACAACATTGTTGCATAGCGCATGTGACGTGGTAAGTGAATCTGGGTGCACTCAAGGCCTACATTGCAAAATTCCACGCATTCCTGTCATGCGTTAAAAAAGTTTTTCGCAAACAGCTCAAATCTACACTCTGTAACATCAGTAAAAGGACTCTGGGCCCCTGAGCGTCTATCACATGTTCATAGGACTTTTCACGCACCACGGTGATAAATAGACGCATGATTTTCATGCGTCACAAATATAGACGCAAATGCCTAAACGTTATACTTTTCCCCTCCTGGATCCTGAGCGCCTACCGCATGTTCATAGGCCTTTTCACGCACAATGAGCGGAAATACGACGCATGACCGTCATGCATCAAAAATTTACACACATATACCATACTATTCTCCTAGGCTAAAAGACGCCTAGCCCCTGAACGTCTATTGCACATCCACAGGCCTTTTCACGCAAAATGGGAAAAAATCGACACATGTCTGTCATGCGTAAAAAAAGACGCATGACTGGAAACATGACGCACAGGCCCAGGGAGTGATGAAACAGGACATCCTGCCTTCAAACATGGTACAGTGAGTCCACTTTCACTTTCACTTCACAGTCTTATTGTCTGTGACCGGGTGAGGATGTGTGGAGCTGTTGCTGTCGTAGGTTTGAAGTGTTTGGAGTGTTTTTTGTGTTGTGTCATGGAGCTGTTGTGTTTTTTTTGTCATTTAATCTGTCTTTGATATTGTAAGTGTTCTGTTTCTGTCTCTGTATTGTGGAGTGTTTGTCTGGAGTAGCATAGTTGTTTGGGTATTTGGGGTAGTTGAGTAGTCTTAGAGAAATCTTTTTTTTTTGGGTCAACTGCATTTGCAGTACATTAGAACAGGGAAAGGGAGGATGGCAAGGATGTCAGCCAATGAGATGGGGTGTTTCATATGGCTGATACAGCACTAGCTCCCCATGTTGCTGGCACTGGGTGGCTGTGTCATACAAGACTACCCCACAGAGGCCAGGAAGCTGCAGTGGGGAAAGGTGCTTCACCACCTGACAAGAGTGTTTGCAACAGGAAGAAATTACCACCAATTGAAGCACCGCTGGGCTGGCGTCATAACAAGGGAGCAAGATCTGCTGGATCACCTGGGCATCCAGATTGGTGAAGCAGTTGGTAAGTATCCCATTTCCATACAAAGTCCATTCTTTGCATGTCCATGACAGATGCAGATACAGTTAAGTGTTGCATGTCATGGTTATCGATCTGGACATGTCTTTTGCTGCCTGTATGAAGAGCCCCAGCACCACCCTAGGGCTGCCACTCCAATGTACAGTAATGAAGCAGAGGCAAGGCAGATTAACCGTTTTCCCTGCTCAACCATTACAAAGTGTTTTGATGCATGGATAGGGCAACTTGGGTTTGAGCAGCACAACATGAGGCCTGCGCCATGCATCATGTATGGGAGGGGGGCCCAAAATCTGTTTGGAGGGCAAATGTATAAGCCTCTGGGAAAAAATAGAAATATCTAAATTCCATATTTCATGCACTTTGAACGGCTGCTGAGGGCAGGTGTTATATGGTGGCATATAAATGTATGTGATGGGCACCCATGTACTAGGCAGAAGTTGTGATGATCTGTTGTGTTGCAACTCCTGCTGAGTAAATCATTTTCCTGTGCATAAATAGATGCAGTTGGATCCTACCTGCATCATGCTATGCCTTAATTCTCATTGGGTGCACACATGGCAAGGGTAAGGGGTGCAACTCAAGGCCACAAAAACTGTAGTGATGCACTTGGTGCTGCACCACTGTTGTTTAATCTGCCCCTTTGTGCCATTGACCAAGGCCATGTGAGGGAGCTTGACTATGCACTGGGTCCAGAATACTAGCCCTTTCCACTTCCTGTACATTGTGTATCACATACACCCTAAACTATGACATTTACCACACACACACATGTGCTTATTTAGGGCCAGATGTAGTAGGCCTTTTGCGACTCGCAAACGGCGAAAAACGCCGTTTGCGAGGCGCAAAAGGCCTTCCGCGATGCAGAATCACATTTTGCGAGTCGGTACCGACTCGCAAAATGTGATTCCGACTCGCAAATAGGAAGGGGTGTTCCCTTCCTATTTGCGACCGCATCACGATATAGAGTTGCTTTGTGACCGCGAAAGCGGTCGCAAACCAACTCGCAGTTACCACCCACTTGAAGTGGATGGTAGCTCATTCGCAAAAAGGAAGGGGTCCCCACGGGACCCCTTCCCCTTTGTGAATGCTCACAAAATTATTTTTTCAGAGCAGGCAGTGGTCCTATGGACCACTGCTTACTCTGAAAAAAAACGAAACAAAAAGGTTTCGGTATTTTTTCTATTTGCAGCTCGTTTTCGTTTAAGGAAAACGGGCTGCAAAGAGAAAAAAGAAACTGCTTTATTTAAAAGCAGTCACGGACATGGTGGTCTGCTGTCTCCAGCAGGCCACAATCCCCTTGAGTGCCTAGACTCGCTATGGGGTCGCAAACTGCGACCCACCTCATAAATATTTATGAGGTGGGTCTTTGCGACCCCATAGCGAGTCGCAGAAGGTGTCTGAGACACGTTTCTGCATTTCCTTTTGTGAGTTGCAAATTGCGAGTCGCTGGGACTCGCAAAAGGAAAACTACCTACATCTGGCACTTAGTTCCACAGGCCTGCCACATCTTACTGTCAGTGTGAGGCTGCCCTGCCTCTGCTCCATCACTGGCACATCACTCAGTAACCTGCACCAACACATGCATCCTTGGACCACAGAGCAAGTGTGTCTGTGTTAATGCATATTTCTATGCCCGTGTTCTTATCCCTCCCTGCACAAATAATGGTATATCGTGCCAACAATGGCTGGCCACACACTATTGGCAATAAATCTATAATTTCAATCAGTCAATGTGCAGGTAGGTACAACTATTTTCACATGAATAACTTCCCATTGCATTATTGCTCTTGTGTGTGCCTTGTGATGACACACACATATTACTTACTTCACACAAGGATTCATCACGGCATTCTGCAACACTTTGGAATACCCACACAACGCCAGGGCAGTTGTTTGTCAGTTTGCGGTGACAATAAGGTAGATGTCTACAACATCTGGGGCAGGCTCAAATTCTATGGGTGTCACAGTGGGATAGCCGCTTCAACAACCATTGCATGCCCCTCAGATGCAGTATACAGGGTCATGAAGTCCACTATGGTCATGGAGGTGTAGAGCTAACAAACACCTGCATGACAATGCCATGTATAAATGGTGCAGTGAAAAGCACCACAGGAGTGCCTAGAAAAGTGGTAGCTTGTAGGAGAATGGGCCTACATTATCTGAGACTACGTGTGATTGACTGATTATAGATGTTTGTCAGGTGCTCTGATCTACCACTGGGATGACTTGCTCACCCAGCCTAACAAGTTGATAGTGAACAATGTTGTCCATTAACTAATATGTACAAATTTCACTAAGCAATGTTTTACATTCATGTCTTGCAGGTGGACCTCCACCCTACACAGTTGGTGAGGTTGCCAGATTTGAAGACCCCTGTGCAGCCAGTAAGTGTCATCTTGTGAGTCATGTGTGCCAATGCAGGGTTTGGTGTGAGTCAGTCTGATGTGTGGAATGCTATGAATAATGGTTTTGCCTGACCAATGATATGATATCATTGGAGAATGGATGGCGACATCATGTTTGTTGGAATGTTGTGCAATAAGAATGTCTTGCTTGTAGCACAAGGGGCAACGTGTGCTGTTATGGAGTTGTAGGTATTAGGAATTGGAATGGCTGGCCACATATTAATTGATGTCTATCATGATAGGTGCCAGGGCAGTTGTTCATGTACATAGCATGTCTGTTGACAACTACTTTGTCACAGCACTATTGACAGCACTGTGTGCCACACATAGCTTACACTTACTCTCAAGACGGTACAGATGTGGGTTATACCGTCAGAGGTCTCTAGGGGGCTTATGTAGGAGACACACACACCACAGGTGCCTCACTACCCTTCAGATATGTATTGAGGCTGGGGTACTGCAAGGACCCATAGTGTACGGGACAACAGTATGTAATGTACATAATTAGGAGACAACTCAGCTCCAGACGGCTGGGGGAAAAGTCTATGATTTTTTCCAAGCCAGATCTCAGCAGTTTTCACAACATGGTCTTGCCACCATGATATTTGTGAGTGATGTAGTTCACATCACATATGCATATGATGTGAATGCTGTGTGAGTACTCGGTACTTTGATGATGTCTGACATGCATCTGCAAATGATGTTCAATATATCAGGATACTGTTGCAGCACCCAGTGCAGTGCCACCCCCACTGTGGGCCTAAGGGCACCCATACAGCCACCAGGTGTGTTCTGTTTTATACATGTAGCACAACACAGCACAGGGGAGGGGGCTTTAGTTATGTAATGTGTATACAACTTTGATGTGCAGGTCAGGCTTTGACCAACCTTTTGTGGGGACATTGCATTAGTTGTAGAGTGGGCACATCATGGGCAATGGTGCTCAGCCCAGGTCTTACACCAGGACACATGAGTGCAAACTTTAGAATAGCCGGTGTGAATTTTCTACACTCCCTATTATGTGACCCCTACCTTGCATCCATGATGGCTAGGCAAGCTTTGATGTTTCACGAGGGATGTCGAGGTGGTGGATTGCATGCACAGCCCCCCTTATGCACAGTGACACAGGAAGTCCAGACTTGTTGGGGCACGTGAGCCTCACAAGTTTGATGACACAAATGTTGATCATGGACAATTTAGTCCACTCACCTCTGGGCCCTGATCATTAACAATGGATAGCCGTCATCCCAGTGACATGTACATGATACTGTAGATGGCTGGTAGGAAATAGTCATAGATGAGGAGTAAGTTATTGTTGAGGAATGTGTGGTGGACTGTATGTGTTATCTGCAGTTGCATTGAACATAATGGTGGTCATTCCGACCTAGGCGGGCGGCGGTTGCCGCCCGCCCGTCGGAATCCGCCTGAATACCGCCCCGCGGTCAATTGACCGCGAGGGGTATTCTGACTTTCCCGCTGGGCCGGCGGGCGATCTGATTCAGATCGCCCGCCGGCCCAGCGGGAAAGCGCCTTCCACAAGGAAGCCGGCTCGGAATCGAGCCGGCGGAGTGGAAGGCGTGCGACGGGTGCAGCAGCACCCGTCGCGCTTTTCAGTGTCTGCATCGCAGACACTGAAAAGCCTAGTTGGGCCCTGTTAGGGGGCCCCTGCCGTGCCCATGCCATGGGCATGGGCACGGCAGGGGCCCCCAGGGGCCCCGCGACCCCCCCTACCGCCATCCTGTTCATGGCGGCTTTCCCGCCATGAACAGGATGGCGGTAGGGGGGGTCAGAATCCCCTCGGCGGCGCAGCGAGCTGCGCCACCTTGGAGGATTCTAAGGGTCAGTGGAAAACCGGCGGGAGACCGCCGGTTTTCCTGTTCTGACCGCGGCCAAAGCGCCGCGGTCAGAATGACCAAGGGAGCACCGCCGGCCTGTCGGCGGTGCTCCCGCCCCCGTTGGCCCTGGCGGTAGGGAACCGCCAGGGTCAGAATGAGGGCCAATATGTCTGTTCAGCCTCCACCCAATGCTGAATCTGATGCTTGATTCTCCTAATTTTTCAGCTGCCAATATGACTCAAGACCAAAGGCACGCATTCCACAAGAGGGCAGAATGCTATTGGTACATTATGGAGGTGGATGCAGGATACTGTAGAATGGGAAGGTGGTTCCGCAAGGAAAAGGCAACCTCAGAATGGCGTGCGTTTGCACATGGGGGACCTCCACAGCAGCCAAAAAAGGAGAGTGTTGGTAAGGCACCAAGGGTGCAAGGGGCCTCTGCAGTTCCAAGCACCTCAATGTCAGATGCACCGGTCAGAAGCCAGGCACCTGTTCAACCACCTGCTGCAGTAGTAAGCAGCCAATTTGAAAAAGACATGAAACAGTACATGGCCAAGATATTAGCCAGACTGGACAAATTTGAGAGTGCAGACAACAGGAGGATGTTTTGGTACATTAAGAAAAAACTGAAGAAAATGAAAAAATGAAATTATCTTGTTCAACAGCCCCCATGTTCCTTCCCATCCCTTTTACTGTTGTACTTATTTGTAGATTTGGTTTTAGATGGGTAGTATTAGGTTAGTGTAAGGTAGGCATAGGTTAGTTTAGGTATAAGGGGGGTTTCTACATTCTTTTATTGGTGGGGGGTCATGTTGGGGTATTTGTGTATAAACAATAACGGCAAAAAAAATATATATATATATATTTGTTTAAGCAATAGGTTAGGTTAGTACATATGTAGTCAAAGTTTATGTTTTCTTACTTGTCTCTTATCTCTTGACAGGAGTGGTGGGACAAAGTTTAGAGCGTGTTGTTACATGTGTAAGATGAGTTTAGAATAGGTTAGATAGGTGAAGTTGTTACTTAGGTTAAGTTAGTATAGGTCAGTTTAGCATAGTGTAGTTTTTAGGTTAGTTGTAGGTATATGGTTGTTAGAAATGTTACAATAAATGTTCTCTTAGACTATTTTTTTGTAAGTTGATTGAGTGTCTGGGGTTTCTGATGAGTGCACTGGCCAAGTTGGAGGAATAGCCTAGGATAGGTTTACTGTCTTGATTTCCAAGGATTACCATGTGCATCCCCTATGACCGAGGAGCTGTCAGATTGGCTGCTACATAACGTCAACTAGTCCATACATTTGCTATCAAATGTTCCAGCCATCCAAAATGTGTATGTATATGTTATCTTGGACAGGTAAGTATGGTACTTCACTTGTCATTGGTAAGGTCCTGCAGTTTCATTGTTGGCAAGTGTGGCACATCTGACAACAGGCAAAATTTGAACTTTATCCTCCAATACTGTCAGGTGTCTATCACTGATAAGGTTAGCTTCTCCTGTACCACACAAATAAGTTGTACTGGTACTGCCATCTGGGTAAATTACCATTGACTTGGTTCAGAGCCATATATGCCGTATTCTAACTGCAAAGGATATCTGTCCAATATTTGTATAGAACACTCAGTAAGTTGGTTGTAGCCAACAACACCATCATTCACCTTTCTCATGTAAGGATCCTAATGTGGCTTTGTGGCTGACAGTCATACACGCATGTGTGTAGATATTGACATGGAGTCACACAATGCAATCATTTAGCTGAGTAGCTGGATCACAGTAAATGTAGAAATTCTACTTGTGTACATGGTGCTTTATTTACAGTTGCAAGTGCATTTGTGAATTCCATACAATGTCCAGTTCACAGACCCCATTAGTGAACGTTAGTTATATGTAGCACAATCAGAGCCTAGGGTTGAGGGGCATGTCATGAGACATGGTTAAGAGTAGTGTGCATTAGTGAGGAGTTAAAAAATTGCCAGTTCGTACGAAAGAGACAATGACAGTGCATAGCAGACATGTCAACAGTGGTAGGGTGAAGAGAGCACATTTCCTATTGTCACAACATGGCATGATCTTAAGCCAAGAACTAAGGAGATAGTATCCCTATGGCACAGACTAGAGCTACCGGGTGCTTTTCCTTGTGAATGTTATTTCTTCCATATCTTCATCCACTGATGGGTGTGGTGCCTTCTGTGCCATGGCTGATGCTGGTGTAGAGGTAGAGTGGGCCACACACACTTCATGGGATAGAGATGTGGAGTCAAAGGTCCCGGCAGCTGCCATTTGTGGGAACACATAAGGCATCATTGCAGCAAGGAGAAACTGCAGATTTTTCAACCCCGCAGCAACATCACGTGGTAGGCAGCCATGTTTTCCCTGAGGGAGGCAACTTCCCACTGTATGGACTCCAGCCTATTCTGCATAGCCCCCAGCCTGTTGCCTGTTATGCTGCTACTAGTTTGTGAGGGCAATTGTTGTAGCCTCTGCCTCATGACAGCAGCTATGTCGGCCAGAGACTGCTAGAGTCCATGTAGCGGGGAGTGGGTGCCTCTGATGGCAGCTGCGTTGTCCCTATTTGGACTGAGGCACGTCCGCTTTCATCTAGGCTGCCTGACATGGTCTCCATCCCCACCTGCTTGGCCAGCTCCCGCCAAACTCCTACCACTGTCCTCTGAAAGGTGATCTCTGGGTCCTCGGAGTCCAGAGCTGTGTGACTACTGGGTGGTGGCGTGTGTTGGTAGCTGGGTGGAGACCCCGCAACAATGTGTGTCAAGCTCCATAGGTATTTTGGGGCATATGTAGGTGCCCCAAGCACCACCTGAGTGTAACGTTTGGTGAGGCTCAGGTGGCGTAATGCCCTGCGCCGTATTTACAAGATTCCAGTGAACATCTCCTAAGGATGACCACTGAAACCATCTCTTTCAGCTCAACCAGGTCCTCCTGTGGTGCTGGACTTCCTCTCCAGTCTGCAGCGCTGCCCTTTAGTTCCTGGCGAGTTTCTCCTTAGTCCAGCGCTTGCAATCGTGACAGAACTTCTTGCACTCGGTGAAAGTACTCTTCACCTCTGAGACGTTTTTGACTTTGTCTACTATTTGCTGCCATATTGCGTCTCTCCTACCAACTGGCAATTTGGAGGTGATAAAGAGCTGGTGTTGGTGCTCCATCACCTCTCTGACCAGGATGTCATGTTCCTCCTTACTAAAGTGACACTTGAGATTTCTCTTCTCCTTCTCCTGGGACTTTTCTGGACCCTCCTGGCTGGTAGTTGGATGATTGGGGTCTCCTTGGGGTCTCTCCGGCCTGAAAACTCTATCTTCTCTTAAAATTGACATTTTTCCTGCGTGTGCGTTTTGTTTTGATGCTAATGCGGTTAAAAATGACCCTAACCCTTTTGCGACATATTTACATGCCGCAAAATGGTCTAGCTCCACTTTTGCAGCATTAGCGGCATTTTTCCTTACGGCATGTCACAATGGTTAATGTAATTTTTTTGGGTGCTAACTATTCATTAGCACCATTGTACAACATTTCTTAAATATGGAGCATGGATAGCACTAAGGAAGCACTCTAGCTCGTGTTTAAAAAAATGACGCACAACTTCGCTAGTGCAGTTGTGCACCGTTTTTCTTAAATATGGTCCTAAATATGCTAGTTGGGTAGGAGTCAATGTTAACATGTTTAGGCGAGAGCCAAAGTGTTATTATAATTGTATTTTTCCTAGGAGCTGGGCTATGGTGGGGTGGGGCGGGGCTGGGCTGGATGGGGCCAGAGGAGGGCTGGAGGGAGTAGAGTCACAATAAATGCGCATGTCTGTTTGGCCGGCTGTGTTGGGCCGGCCAAACAGACATGAGCACTGTGCATTATTCTACCCGGCTGTATTGAGCAGCCGGGTGGAGAAAGTGCACAGGCTCCCACTCCCTGTGTGAGTGCTGAAGCAGGACGCTCACACCAATCACAGCATTGCTGTCATGCTGGTGACAGCAGCGTTGTGATTAGCTGGGAGCCTGTGTTCTGCCGGGAGAGGGCAGAGGAAGCCCAAACACGTCTCCGGAAGAAAAGTAAGTGTTTTTTTTTATTTCTTTATTTGTTTATCTCCCCCCACCACCACCACCTCCATTCAGTGGCAGCCAGCACTGGAAAAATAGAGGGAGGCAGGCACAACGTTGGGAGAACGACCACCATAAGGCTATCAAGCCTCTCAAGCCTATACTTCCTGTTTCTTTATCTCACTTCTGTAGTTTCTTTTTCATCCGAGCTTTCTCCATTTGTCACTGTTTTCCTATTTTCCCCTCCTCCTTTTTTCTCCCTTTTTCTCTTGATCTGGGCCAAAGCCTGGTGATGAAAAATCACTCCAGATCTCCAAAGCTGGGTGCTAGAGCCCACCACATTTAAAAGTATGATATACTTACCAATATTCAAATACAATATTACAATAAATAAAATTTTAGAAGTTATATATCGAATTCCTGTGGGCTTCATTGCTGCTTTTCTGCAAAAATATTTTTTGGTATGAGACCTAATTTTAAAACGGTATAATTCATATTATTGACACAAAAATTGAGATGTTTGATTTGTGTTGAAACAAACATTTTTCAGGAACCTTGTTTTTTTGTTACATTTACCTTATGGCAACTCCTTATCTTCATCTTGCTTTACACCCTTAGTAGCTTCAGAGCATTCCTGGTACTTAGGGCTTCTATCCCCGCTGACATCCTCAAGGGAGACTGAAGGCCACTCGCAGTGACTACTAGACACACAGCCAATGCATGGCCACTCCAAACATAGGTTGAAAACCGTGTGATATTGAGGCAGTGTCCAGAGAAGGATGGTCTGTCAAAAGCGTTCCTTCTAGCATCCTGTATAACTATAAATACAGAAAATAGAGTTTCAAAGTATCTGTTACATTGTCCATTAGGGACCCATTCATCATCTCTATATGCAAACCTTTAACAGCCCCACCTGCCTTCATGCAGATCGGCTCCCCCAGGTAGCAGAGCAGCAATACTGGCCTCTAGTATTTTTAGAAGTCCCTTGGGCGGGCTTGTTTAATGTTTGCAGGCTCGTTCCGCCAAACCAAAGGGCTGCCAGCTATCCTAGTGCCCATGCAAGAGAAAACTAGCCCCCCTACGGCCTTATTTAACAGAATACAGAAGTTTAAGAATGGTCTCTATAGGCACGGGCTCGCCTCTGGTTCACTTATTAAATCTAGACAGACTCAGGTCCATTATAACTAGTCAGTAGGTTTGTAAAAACGCATAAGTTATTCTTGTGAAATTTTCCATAATTTCATGAAAGTGAAATTGCACTTTTAGAATGAAATATGATTTTACATTTTCCCGTGTGACATTTTTTTTCCCGAGGGAAGATCTTCCATAAAAATCACCCACAATATAGGCAGTAACTTGATTTGAGTATAAAATGTTCTCGTTTTAAGACTTTTTTATGTTCCTGAATTAAAAAATTAAAACAAATCTGGAACTTCATGATTTTTGCCTGTGTAATTACAATTTCGCCCATGTTCAATAATCACATTAAAGTTATTGTTACAAAAAGAAAACAGTAACAGCTCCCAGACGGAGTACTCTAGGAAAATAGGTCTGGGGGTCGTGGTTAGCAATGGAGATAATTTGGATGTACACATAACCAACGTATAGAAGGTGTACTACACAGTAGATTAAGAGGGTTGCAAACGATTGGCATAATTGTCATCAAAGTTGTAAGACCAGTAAATGATGGAGCCTCAAGGGTCTTGTGGGAGTGATATAAAGATGAATGTGTAAGAACAGTTGGGATGATTTTTGTAAACTATACTACAAAGTGTCTAGAAAGACAAATGCCAACATACATTTCTTTGTGACTGATATATCTCAAAGGCAGCACATCATTTGTAAAAAAAGAAAAATAATAATAATAACAATAAGTGCAGGGACCCAAAACGTTTTCTGTTAGCCACTGTAGGCACTGCTGCATGCCAGTTTTGGTAAATACCTATGCTTCCAGGTTCTGGCTCTACATTGTGTCTCTTTCTTCCACCACCCCCTGATTTACCAATTATTTTTCTTTATCGCACTATTGCAGGTTCTTTTTTATCCAAACTTTCTTCTCTTGTCAACATTTTTTTTTCTTTATTTCCCTCTTTTCTTCCTTTCACTCTCCCTCTCTCTTTTGCTCTGGGTCAAAGCCTGATGATGAAAAATTAGTTCTGGTCTCCAAAAATGAGTGCGTGCTGGTGCACATCATCTATAACCGCCAGAACAGATTAAACACTTCTCAAGTGTTTCATTTTCTCTGGAAAGTTGCAACATGCCTGTATTGTCCAGTACATCATCAACTTTAAGCCAACAATGGTATTCAACTCTCTGGACCACTTCTGTTCAAAGTTGGTCCAACAGGCTGACACTTTACCAGATAAATTGTGTATCTATAAAAACTACACAGGGGGAGTGGCCAAGATGGAGGAGAGAGTAGACGTGTAAAGCTTTGCTGTGGCTAGTGTACCAACCAAGGTGATTCTGACGGCATCTGTGGCCGGAGTGGCGCAACGCTCTTGCGGAGCTCCTCCCAACCAGCAATAACAGAACAAATGGCAGATATCAGGCGAGACAAGCGGAGAGACCTCCGGAGCCTGGAGGGAGATGCAGTCTGCAGGAAGTAAGGCCTGACTAACGTGGTGGGCTTGCGGAGGAGCCGACACTTTAGGCCTGGAGGCCTGGTGGGGCATACTGGCAAGGGGTGCTGAGAGCTCCTCTCCCCCCCCCTTCTGTTTGCCAGAGGGACCCCTGTGGTGACAGAACAGCCTTTTTAGCAGACCGCCCGGATGAAGAGCGTGGGACTCGGGGCCTATCAGGAAACTGCCCCCTGCGGAGCCGAGGAGACGAGGGGCCTGTCGACGGAGCCTGACTGTGGGGGAGTTTCGGGGTCAGGGTTGAGGTGCAGTTCCACGGCCCAATCTCCCCCCCCACATTCCCGCTTCCTGCTTCCTGGAGGATTGCCTGTTTGGATCTGATGAGGGGGTGAGAGCTGCGGACCTCCCCCTTTGCCCCCCCTGGGCGAGCCTCTGAAGTCCTGGGGCTGCGCCTGTGGCAGTACCGAGGGACCGGCGTGGAAGAGGCTGGAGGCACCATGGCTCTGGAGGATCCTGACAGCACCCAGCCAGAGCCAAAGACACAGCAGTGCAGGAGCTGGTGACAGACGGGTGCTGCTACTGTTGTGGACAATGTGCTCCTAGAGGTTTGGGGCGCCAACAGCAGTGGCAAGTGGGGCCTGGGGCAGTTCGCCTGGGCCCGGAGCTTGTCCTGTGGCTGCTGGTGACGGTGGGCCTGATGCCGATTTGGTGGCATTGGAAGTAGCTGGGCAGCCACAGGAGGGAGCAACTGCTGGATCTCTGGGACCTTGCATCATTAGTGTGTCCTGCTCATCCTGCTGAGACTGTACCACTAGGTCCCCCTCCCTTTGAGTGGCGACGGATTCACAGAACAGGAAGGGGGCAACAGTGCTATAGGCACTTGGAGAACAGCACTGTTGATCTGGTGAGGTAAACCTAGGGAACCCTAGTTGGCACGGATACTCGCTGCCGTGGTGAAATCAAGCAAGAAGACAGATGCTGGGGTGGATCGCCCTGGGCTGTCACCGAGGAATGACGCACAGTTGATTTAACATAGGCAGAGGTTGCCATAAAGTTGTTACGTCGAACTGGCATCCTGGACATCATTTTCACCACTAGATCACCAGATTCCACTTGTGGCATATTCCCATCAGACAGGATGTGAAGCGTAAGACCTTTTTAAACAATGGGCTTTTACTTTGCAAATCTTCAAATGGCTGCCAGATGTAAATCGACTATAGAGACCAATTAATCCTGGACTGGATCATGTATTGATCATCAAAAATGACACGTAAGTAAGGAACTATGAAAATCAGTATGACCACTTTACTCAGTATCATATTACTTCTAGACCTGACCACCTACTTTTCATTAACAACTTATCCAAACAGATGGATCCTCGCCCTCCTGGATTTCTTGACTGTGATGTTGTCATTTTTTATATAAAAAAGTTATCTGCCAGACTAAGAATTGTTGATTTGCTTTTGCACAAAGAGCCACTTAGATCACTAATGGTGATCACGTCACAGTTCAGGTGCTGAAGATGGCGAAGAAATGTTCTCCAAATATTTGCAGAGCCAGGTGTTTAATATCCCAAACATTATAAATTAAAAAGACATGAAAGCGGTTATAGTATTGGAGATCAGATACAGAAGGAATCAACATAGGTAACACATATTATTGCTTTAATTTTCAGTGGTCTCTGGTCAGTTCCTGATAGCTGTTGGCAGCAAGTTGGGAAGGTGAATGATATCTTCAAAAGTATGATGTGGAAACAAGAATTTTACTGAAAGATGCTTTCTAAGGAGTAGGTCCTCTTCAGTGGTGGTTCTCGGTGCACAACAGGAGAGGACTGTTTCCTTGTGATGATGCCTCTGTCGGAATGCTTACTTCTCAATGCTCTTTGAAGCATGCACTTTTCAGATAAGTTGAATCAGAATTGGCAGCTCTTGATTTGCATCTGTCATGGCATAATTTGACAATGCAGGCTAAAAAGTATGTTAATTACATTATCGCTGTGGTGAAAAGATGAATATTTCTACCACAACCCAATTCTGATCTTAACCTTTTATGAAGTTCAAGGGTTCCACTAATACCCATTGATGACATTAAAAAGCATCTTGGAAAAATGATATCTTTATCCTATCCATGGCTGACAAAGTCACTCATATTCCGTTGCTCCCGATAGATAAAGACATCATTATGAGCACTGTGTGGAATATTTGAAGCAAAAAAGGAGGTTTCCACTGACAATCTGTACACGGTCTGTTTCAGCATACACCTTGATTCTGTGGTGACCTCCGAAAAGAGCATGAAAGTGTCCTGTGCATTTTGGAATTCAATGTGAACTGCATCTTCTCAGGGGCTTCTATATAAGCTTATGCCTGGAATTTATAGTGGTGGACTGGCTAAGGTGCATTTTCGCAAAATATAATGTGGAAGAAATTACACAAGGCCAAGTGGAAAGGACACGTTTGAAAGATGTACTTATGGCTGTAACTCACGCAATGCCGGGTCCTATCAATACCTGTTCTCATTTTGTCCTAGGCAGTAAACACCAGAGTGATGGGAGAAATGGTTTAATTAATCTCTGCTTCTAGAGCTCACTTTAGCTGCATTCCAGTCCACCATTGTTCACCCACTGTGACACCCTGGACCGAAAACAACCATATGTAAATCAGTCTTGGTCCTCCTGTAATAAAAAGTGTCCAGCCTGAGATGCCACAACAGTTATGGCTTCAGCCATGTGACACAGTAAGCATGGGTCCAACATCTGCAGTAAAGAACAAGATAACAGAAGGAATGCTGGACTTAATGTCAGCCTGTGGCTATTGCAATTGCTCAGGCAGCAGTCTAGTTCATCATTTTTCACTCACTGTGTCACTCCTGACTGAAAACAGCCATATGCAAATCAGCATTTGTCCTAATCCAATAGAAAGAGTCCAGCCTGAACAGCCACAACATGTCATATTCATCGACGAATATAAGCAATCCCAGAATGTTTTCAGCCTCCTTACGTCTTTTCAGTTAAATGTAGGCTGAACCCTGTGACACAGTAAACACAGGACTCTCCTCTAGGCATATCCACTGATTTAAGCGTATCTTCTGCTGCAAACAAGAAAGTGATGACACGAATACTTGAATGTATCTCAGCTGCTTTTGTTTTCCTCTTTTAATCCTCTGAGTCATACCAATTTGAATGCTCAGTGGACGGATAATGCATTTCATGAGCATGGCCCCGTGTTTCGTTTAAATACCCTGAATATGTATTTTTCTTATGGCTAAACATATGGGTGGATATTAGTGACCAAGTCTTTTGAAGTAATCTGTAAATAGCTAACAGTGTGTTTCTAAATGAGTGGTTCCTGCAGTATTCAAGGACCAAGGTGATATGGAAGAACCACGACATTCTTGCATGCTTGATTTAAGGAAGAAAACAGTGGTCTAGATTTTCTATCTTTCTAATAACATAGCATTGGTGAAAATCTACAGTGAAAAAGTGTTAAAAGTATGCACAGTGCCAGATAGTTTTAATGATGCTATCTGCGGGACTCGAGCAAAAAACAACGAGCTCAGTTTGATGCTCAGTGTTGCGCCACAGTGGAAGGGCAAGTCAGAGGTTTCTAGCACAAGCTCGGTATTCGAATTACAGCCTCCAGTACAAACTTCAACGTGAAGCAACAGGTATAGGGTGAGTCACATAAAATGTGAAATTACAAGTTACGCATGAAATATCTCATAGTATCCCTTTTGACCCTTCATTACTCTTGATCTTATTAAAAATTATGTTTTGACAGAAAGCCCGTTCAATCTAGCTGACATGGTGTGGCATTGTGTCAAAACCTAGTGGTGTTTGTGCTGTTGCTGCCTTGTTACACAGCATTACCGCCGAAAACGCTTCAAGGCCTCGCCAGTGGTAGTACTTGGTGCATAAATACAACTTACAATTACAATTTGCATACATATTCAGAAGCTTAGCACTTTTCAATGTAATTTGTTTTTGATGTAGCACTCCTGTCAATTTTCGCCCCAGAAACACTTCAAGCCTAGAAAGTTGATGGCTACTCGCGTTTGCAGCCAGTTGTGGTGCGAAGCGCTGCTTTGCACTGCTGAGTCCAAACACTCGACAATGTCACCCTCTGATTGCATTGTGAGATCACACCAATAGCACAATGTGCACTTTGAGAAACGTAGTAACACATAGATATATCCACCTGGCAAAATGATCCGGTCCAAAAAATCTAAGTGGGCATGAATCAAGTTTGTATTTTTGTGTGGCCAGTTCCATGCTGGATGAAGAGTTACTTTGCAGAGGATGTATTAAAGTTCATACTTTGGCCCATATTTATACTTTTTTTGCGCCGCATTTGCGTCACTTTTTGACGCAAATGCGGCGCAGACTTACAAAATACAATTATATTTTGTAAATTTGCGCCGCTTTTGCGTCAAAAAATGGCGCACATGCGGTGCAAAAAAAGTATAAATATGGGCCTATGTGCACTGAAAATTGGAAACATATCTGAAAGGAGAAGTTACTCTCAGTTTAGTGGCTCATTCATTAGCGAGATCCTTAAGCTTCGATTTTTTTTCAATCTCCAGCCTTATTTGGATCTTGACTGACTGACAGAAATATGGTGTTCATGACCTTTGTTACTCTAGTGGAGGAGCATCCTCCCTATTTAGCGATCCCCACGTCCTTAGCAAGGATCTCCTTGTTGTAAAGGAATCTGCTGATTCTGTGGCTTGCTTTACAGTTCTGAAGGTTTGTCAAGCCATGTATAGAGTGGCTGCTCAGCAAACTTTTTTGTTCAGAGAAAACGAACACCCAAAGCAGAACTTTTTTTTTTTTTTAACAAAAGCAAATGGTCCGATGTGTAGAGTGTTTTCTCCCTGTGCGTGGGGCCATTTAATATTGTCCATGCCCCGTCTTGCATGCATTGCTTGCCAAATGCAGAAAAGAGCAAGCATTGACAAAGCCACTAGGTCTCACCTATGGAAGAGCTATTGGCTTTGGCAATGTGTTTTAGCCATATTGTGCACCAGCATGCCTAAAAGCGTGTCTAAAATCCTAGTGTATGGAGTGTCATAGAGTGGAGTAGGGGGAGTAGAGTGTTGTACAGTGGATTTGTTGGAGCGTTGCACAGTGGAGTGGGGTAATAGAGTGCCGTAGAGGGGAGTAGAGTTCAGTAGTTCAGTGGCAGAGTGTTGTAGAGTGCAGTACCGTAGAGTGGAGTGGAATAGATTGTGCTGGGGTGGAGTGGGATGGAGTGGATTGAGGTAGTGAGGTGGATTGGATTGGGACAGAGTGGAGTGGATTGAGTGGGGTAGATTGGAGTAGGTGAACTGGATAGGTTGAATTCGACAGAAGTGGGAGTGGATTGAAATGGGGTGGGGTGGATTGGAGTGGGGTGAGGTGTATTGGAGTGCAGTGGATTGGAGTTGGTGGATTAGATCTGATTGGGGTGATTGGATTGGAGTGTTAGGACTGGGGAAGGGTGGATTGGATTGGGTGAAATGTATTGGATTGGATTGAGTGAGGTGGTTTAGAGTGGGTTGAACTGGGTGGATTGGTATGGAGGTGGGTGGATTAGATTGTGTTGGAGTGGACTGGGTTGGAGATGGGTGGATTGAGGTGGGTTGTACTGGACTGGAATGTGGTGGATTGGAGTGGGATGAATTGGGGTGGATGGATTGGAGTGGGGTAGGTTGGATGGGAGTGGGGTAGGTTGAATTTGCATGGGGTAGGTTGGATTGGAAGGGGCGGGTTAGATTGAAGTGAAGTGGATTAGATTGCTGTGGGGTAGATTGGTTTGGAGTGGGGTAAATTGGATTGGAGTGGGGTAGATTGAGGTGGAGCGGTAGATTGGTGTGGGGTTGATTGGATTGATGTGGGGTGAATTAGATTTATGTGGGATGGATTGTAGTGGATTAGAGTGGGTGGATTTGGTGGAGTGAGGTGGAATAGATTGGAATGGAGTGGGGTTGATTGGATTGGATTGATTTGGATTGGAGTATGGTGGATTGGTGTGGGGTGGATTGTTTTGGATTGAAGTGGGGTGAATTGGATTGGTGAGGGGAGGTTTGGATTTGAGTCGATTGGATGAGTGGGGTGGATTGGTGTGGGTTGAGGTGGATGGGATTGTGGTGGATTGGCGTAGGGGACTGGATTGGGTAGGATTAGATTGTGGCAGATTGGAGTGGGGACAATTGGATTAGGCTGGATTAGTGTGGGGTGATTCAATCAATCAATCAGAAATTTGTAAAGCGCACTACTCACCCTTGAGGGTCTCAAGGTGCTGAAGGCAGGGGGAGGAAGGGGGGGAGGTGCTGCAACTGCTCGAACAGCCAGGTCTAGAGAAGTTTCCTGAAGGAAAGGAGGTCTTTGGTCTGGCGCAGGTCGGTGGGAAGAGTGTTCCACATTTTGACGACGAGGTGTGAGAATGATCTTCCGCCGGTTGTAGTTCTGCGGACACGTGGGACAGTTGCGAAGGCGAGGCTTGCGGAACAGAGATGCTGGGTTGGGGTGTGGAAGGAGAGTGATCTGTTGAGGTATTCTGGTTTGCATTCTGGATTGGGATGGGTGAGAGGACTGGAGAGGATTGAATTGGGGTGAGTGGTTTTTGATTGGAGTGGGGTGAATTGGATTAGAGTGAGGTGAATTGTGCGGTGGATTGGAGAGGGGTGGGGTGGTTTGGAGTGAACTGGATTGAGTGCAGTGGTTTGGAGTGGGGTAGATTGGGTATGTGTTAAAGCATAATTTAGGAAATTACAAATAAGAAACAAACAATGTCGCTTTGAACTACTTAGAACAAGATAATCATGTCTTTTGAGAAAAGTTAGCTACCACAGGCCAAAACAAAACAAGTACAAAGTGAGAAAAGAAGACTTTGAAAATGGAAAAAAAAGAGAAACAAAGTTAACTATACCAATTAAAACTTTGCAAGCAATTTTATTTGTCCTGCTGGGTACGTTTTTGCCAGTCACATGCCTTCTGTTTGCAGGGCTCTAGAAGTTAAAAAGAAGTACCTCATTCACTTCAGGAGCTTAGGACAGGCACTAATTAAGGTAAATAAATCAGTGCTTGGTCCCTGCTCTACAAAAGGGAACAGAAATGATGTTAGGCCTACAGTGACCAATTACGAGGCTGTAAAGAAGAGTGCCATGCAAATCAACAAATGATGAACAAAAGTTGGGCTCCAAGCCCGTTTTGTTAACAACAGTATCTCGCAAGCAAGATGCATGCACTCACAGGCGTGACCCTAAAAATGAGGAGTGGCCGCCCCATCCTCAATAGGGCAGAGAGGCCCTCACTGTGACTGAGTGATCTTGTGGTGGATAGATCACTGGCTCAAACATTACCATTAGCCATGCCAGTGCTGGCTCCGCACACGGTGACCTAGCGGTACTATTACTTTAAATATTACGAACCCCCTTAATAAATTACTTTAGAAAAATTAAACCTGCTTATTATTTGAATGCGCCAATCTCATTGACTAATTCATATGTATCCGGACATCTACCTAGACAGATGGTTAAAACTTTACAATCACATCCCCTTGTAAGTGGCGTCAATCAGCCGAAAAACACATCACGTGTTCACATTCTATATTAAAATGTGTTAATTATCTATCCTTGATGTGCCCACTTTTATGATAACTGTGTATCAGAACGCTTGTTTTAATTAAGAAAAACACACTGTTTTTGTTGTCTTCCTTTTTAGGAATGATGAAAGTCTCCTAATTGGCACATTTAATTGACTGGAAGATGTGACTGATGTCCCTTCTGAGGCCTGGATTATTCAGAGAAATGTTTGTTGTTGAATCGTTTGGTGGATAGAAAATTGAGGCAACCTAATGAAACACTATGAAACAGAAAAGTAACGTGTTTACTGTGTAGTCTGTGCATTTGGTATTTTTCTCCCTCCGTGGTTTAATGATGGATTCTCGCTGCGGTACGTTATGATGGTTTTCAGCGAAGGGTGTGTTCTTCGTTTTTCGACCATAAACCCATTACGATTCAATTCTGAATTTCATGAAAATAATGCAAAATTTAGCAAAATTAATTTTACAGTATCTTTTGAGAAAATGGAACCAATGGCATACTTGCCTCATGTAGAAAATCACGCAAGATCCCTGCCAGTGGATTGATTCAAAGAGGGAATATTCTACTCGAAATGAGCCAGTTTCTCACTGAAAAAAAGTGTGCAAAAATTCACTGGAGCGAAATTCGAGGAATTGGGCTTAAGGTGATAATCACAAATTTTGTGAATTTTTCAGACGTAACAAACATTTTGCATAGTCCTCTTCAAAGAGAGGTCAAAAAAATTCCATTAACTCCACTTTTATTTACAGCGTTTAGAATGGGCAGGCGCCAGTTATGAAGGGCCATGTTGAAAATAGGTTACAATGATTATTACCATTATAAACAACTCCTACTTGTAAGTTGTGGAAAGAGGAGAGTCAAGCAATTTCGGAGAACATTTCAGATTATGTAACCTTTGCCACCAGGTTGTGCAGGATCTGATAGTCCATGATAAAGAAAATTGAGGAACTGCGTTCTAAAAGTATCTGTGGTTTGTGTCGTGACCTGGACTCCATCTGCAGCCATTTTGAAAAATGAAACGAGATTTCCAGATGTCTTTATCCTGGTAGCTGAACAGCTTTAAATTACATTTACCCAGTGCTTATTTGAGCTGATATTTGCAGTTGCAAGAGAGAGAATGGCAGAAAAGGGGGGAGAGGAGTGTTGGACTATGAAAGAAAGAGACATCAAATGAAATCAAGAATAGGCTGTCTTGGTGTTGGCCAAACCTGGCATTCAGCAGTGGTAACAGAGGAAACACAATGGGTCCTTTCATGAATGTATATATGTATGTGTGTATGCATGTATTTATTTACTTACTTATCAAATTAAGACCTTTTCTAAGGACGCAATCAGATCCAGTGTAGGATATTATGGGCCTCATTATGACCCTGGCGGTACAGAACCGCCAGGGTCAACGGGGGCGGGAGCACCGCCGACAGGCCGGCGGTGCTCCCTTGGGCATTCCGACCGCGGCGGTAACGCCGCGGTCGGACCGGGACAACTGGCGGTCTCCCGCCAGTTTCCCGCTGCCCAAATGAATCCTCCAAGGCGGCGCAGCATGCTGCGCCGCCTTGGGGATTCTGACACCCCCTACCGCCATCCTGTTCCTGGCGGTTCGCCCGCCAGGAACAGGATGGCGGTAGGGGATGTCGCGGGGCCCCTGGGGGCCCCTGCAGTGCCCATGCCAATGGCATGGGCACTGCAGGGGCCCCCGTAAGAGGGCCCCGCTAGTATTTCACTGTCTGCATAGCAGACAGTGAAATACGCGACGGGTGCAGTAGCACCCGTCGCACCTTCCCACTCCGCCGGCTCGATTACGAGCCGGCTTCATCGTGGGAAGGTTGTTTTCCCCTGGGCTGGCGGGCGGCCTTTTGGCGGCCGCCCGCCAGCCCAGGGGAAAACTTGGAATACCCTCCGCGGTCTCTGGACCGCGGAGTGGTATTTTGGAGGGGGGAAGTCTGGCGGGCGGCCTCCGCCCCCCGCCTGACTTAGAATGAGGGCCTATGTCTCTTGACTGGGCGTTCTGTGAGTTCATTTTAGCTCATGCATTATCTGTTTGCCATAGTCAGAGTGTAAATGGTTGCTCCTTGGGATTTGTAGCATCAGTAAATGAAGACCATCTCACTCTTTCCTCCCGCATCTGTGACTCATATGAGTTTCCCAAGCTATTTGAATTTGAGAAAAGCTTAAAATGCACTGCTTAGATTCCTCATTGAAGAGCCACTCTAGTTCAGGATGAATCTGGATTGCAATTTTTTCTAATTAAACCCTAACTTTTGCCTTGGGAATATGATCAAATACAAAGGTGGACCATGGTGCCAAAGGCAGAGGTAACATGTTCAGCTGTGAATAATCAGCAATCTAATAGGATAGGATAATTTGATCCAGGCTAATATCAAAAGTGAGCACGAATAGTGACCCTGGCTACAAACTAGTAGTAAAAACAGAACCCTAAGGGCCAGATTTAAAAGGCCCTACCACCACTAGAGCATCACTTTTTGTGGCTTAACGCCACCTTGTAAATACAGCCCATTAAAATGCAGAACTTTGTGTGGAAGGGGCGTGCAATGGGTGTTGTTGTGGATGTGCCACAGCAACACCCATTGCATTTTGACACTGCCTCAGAATTACGACTTTCCGTAAACCTGAGGCAGCGCCAAAATCTAACGCCACCCAAGGGGTGGCGTTAGAATGGTACAAGGAGGAGAAATGCTTTCATTTCTCCTCGTTTTTTTCGCTCTTTCTATGTGTGCTGTATTCTGCAGCACACATAGAAAGAGCAAATCGCCATTTAAGATTGTTTTTGTGCAGGAAGGTGTTCCTTCCTGCACAAAACCAATCTCCCCTCAATGTAGCCATCCTTGCACTTTGGTGCAAGGGTTGCTGCGTTGGCTCACGGCAGCAAATCTAGCGCCGGCTCAGGGGGAAACACAGGGGTGCGCTGCATTTTATTAAATACGGCGCATCCCTGCATTTTGAAAATTACGGTGTGCAACACTGCCAAATTTGGCGCAGCACCAAACACCATCATTTTCTAATAAACTTGGCCCTAAGTACTTTGGACTATTTTTCACAGATGAGCATCAAATCCCATAACAATGTAATACTTTGATGACCGCAAAGGAAAAATAAAACGTAGCATTTCCACAAAGGAAGAAGCCACTCCTCACTATTAATCATCTAAAGATTATTCAGATGTTTAAAATTGGTAAGAGTATTTAAATAAAAAAAAAAACTAGGAAGATTTGAACTCGCCCTCCCACAGAATGTACTGGCAGTGCTCCAACAGGAACAGTTAGGCATAAATTGGCAGACCATATCCCCTCTGAAAGGGAACACAAGCAGCCCGGCTAGTTTAATCATTGTTAGGCCTCATCAGTGATGTGCACCTAGTATCCATTGGTAAAGTGAGCAAAGGACCTCAACTGGGCACACTCATCACACTAAAATAATGAAAGGCAATGGATGAAATGCTTGTAAAATACCTTAACTGACATGCATATGATTGCCTTCCTTCTGGAGCAGAGTAGTGGGCAAAAATAAACACAGTGGGCTGGAAGGAGGCCCTGAGAAATTGCCTGTGGAAGAAACATTTGCTATCATTCCACCTATCACCTTGTGTTGTTTGAATTTGAACATGTTGCTACAGACCTATGCTGTGTCAGCACCCAGGTTGAGGACCTATGCTCAAACCATTGTGATGCAGGTAACATGGCAATAGTCCTCATGGTGAATTTTACAGTTCCTTGTGATCTTGATGATAATGTTGTTAGAAAAAAACAGTTTTTCCTAGCACTTTCTGAATGAATGTTTTGGCCAAAGATGTCAAAATCAGTGCTATATAAATACCATTAAAATACATATTCAAAGTTGATAAACGACCTACACTTTGAAAGGTGGTCAATATCCGATAGGTCTAACTTGGTGCTCCTCTTCTGTGCATCACTTTTTTTGTCTGATTAAGCATTTCTTTTGAATCCTCCTTGGCTTGTGTGCCCAATTGTTTTGGTTTGCTCTCTGGCAAGAGACATATCTTACTACTCTGTTCATATCTCTGTCCTTCCCATGCTCTCTTCCATGGAGCTTCTCGTCCCAGTAGTCTATAACCCCTTTTTTGTTTTTAGTATGTTTTTGTGGGAAACCATTGACCACCTCATCCCTCCCTCCATCTTCTCTAGGACCCTCGTTCATGCCTCGTCTACCAGACTTCCTTTATTTCTCTATCATCATACCTCCTTCACTTTCCTTCTGTATGCTTTTTTCAAAGTTTTTTTTATTGCTCTCTTACCCTTATCCCTGCTCCTTACCCCCTATTCTCTTTGCCTCTGTTGAAGAAAGCAAACCTCAGTTCTTGTTTTCTTTTTTTGAGTGTCACAACCTTCACAATATCATGTGTAGATAGCACCAAGTCACAGTACTCTCCCATAAACTGGACAGCAAGAGTTCGGGCCAGTGAAGTTCTGTAGGAGAAGAGGATTGATGTGTAATAAATCTGTCTACACATTGATGTGTTTGCTAACGAGCCACAGAATCCTAGCTATAGCTCACACACACCAATAGTAGATTCTGTGCTAGCGGACGATTGGTTCAAAGCGACATAGGTTTGAGGGGATGTCATCAATGAGGTATGTGAAGACCAACAATAATCAATCATTTAACAAAATTAGAATCTTATTCAGTAACCACACCAGTTTTTTAAGAAGACGTATACAATTTATTTCCCTATATCAACAATGCTAATGTCAGGAAGAAAACTCTCAAACACAAATGATAAGCGTAAAGGATCAATAACGGTTGACTAAAGCGTCTAATATATCTCAATTTGATCAATACAACTAACAAAATTATTTCCAAGATAATCACATTCGTCAAAAATACCAGAACAGGTAATAATGGTAAAGAATTCATTGGTACAACACTCAAATGATGTCAATAAAAATCATATGCATTCTAAATCGGACCCTTACTAACCACAAATTAGCATTAACATGTTGGGCTTCATGTGAAAATAATTTAGTAACATAAATTTAGAAAACTCTTAACTTGGATAAATAAAAGTAAAAATATCATTATTATTATTAATATTGTTATGCAGCATTCATGTCACATGTTGCAGCTGGTACCTGAAAAACAAATTGAAACACATAACATCGCATTATTATACGTTACCCAATTAATAGTAACATCAACAAGCAGTGTACTTCAGCCAGTGGACACCATCAGTTATGTCTTCGGAATTCGGGCCAAACGATAGCTAAACCCTCTGACTCTCGTCATCAATCGCTCTCTAGCTCCTTTTTCTCTAGTCAATTACATCCTCCAGGAAAAAACACGTATTAGTAACATTCTCAAACAATAAGACATTCAACTTATGGAATGTTCAATTAAAACCTGACCTTGTAAGACATAATGCAGCAACCCACTAGGGGTAGCTGTGGACACGTGACTCCAAATCTATTTTATGTAAGCCTTGAATCATGGAAAATAACACATTATTCAGTTTGAGTTTTCCTAAGTTGGTGACAGAAAATAAATGATAATATATTTTTCAAAAGATACTCGTTTTACACGTTAATGCATCATACATTTAGTTCATTAAAATCATTGATAATCATGTTAGAAAATTCACACTCTCACATGTTATAACTCTCAAGCACCACAGCTCATTCAAGAAAATCGCTTCAATATTTCACAATGTCCAAATAAGCGCACAAAGAAAGCCTAAAGAAAGCTCAGTGGCTCAGGAAGACCATAACTTTCCTTAACACAGCCATTTTGGAACCATACCTATAAAGGCCACACCCAGTGGACCATGCCTTGCTTGGTAAAGTTTCCTTTCCTGCAGCAGATGCCACCAAGAGCTCCGAAACTTACTTACTAGTATCTGGAAAAATCAGGTTCTGGATATTCTTCCATGGTTTCGGGCCTTCACAATCCATATTGGAAATTCTGCAACACATCAACCATGATTTTCGGTGACCTGGCAAACCAAATAAAGTGACAACTAAATCAGATGGGTAGAAGTTTGGGTGCATGTTTCACAAATATTGTTAGTGATTACAAAGAATTGTAGGACATTTCTGAGTGTTTTAGTAAAAGTACAAAAGTCAACAAGAGGGCCTTCTTGAATTTTGGAAACACAAGGCAAGGAAGATATTGGGTTTAAAAAGAAATAGCAGAGGCCGCCCCAAAAGGGGAACCAGAGGCCGGCGCATTAACATCCACCGGAGACTTGGAAATTACCAGTGCAAGCCGCCTCAGTGGCTAACCAAAAAAGGGAAGGGCATTCTGAATCCCCCTCAGGGGGAGGAAAAGCGCTGGAAGGCTGGCTCAAGGACATCGGGCCAATGAGGGTCCAGCAAGGACAAATAATTTTTTCAAACCTTCCCCATGGGGGGGCACCACCGCGCCCTCAGCTGGGGAATGCGGGGTTAAAAGAATTACCCTGCCCATGCAGAAAGTAAATTTTGGGGCAGGGGCAGTGCACAGGATTTCGAGACCCAGACCAGAACAGCAGCATTGTTGCAGGGCCGAGAGGGCAAGCGGACAGCGGTAAAAGGGACACGTTGGTTGGTAAAGGAGGCACACCTGTGGGAGGTGTGTCAGAGAAAGGCTACGTACCTTGGGATTCCTTACGGCAGGGTAAGTAGGCTGATGGAGGAGTAAGCAGATCACAGCTCTCGCAGCCCAGACCCACTGGTTGGCAGGGTATAAAATTGACAGGCATGGTAGCAAGTTGCGCCTAACCGCAGTAAGAGGCTACCCTCCTCACGACCAGAGAGAGAACCAACAAAAGACCAAAAAAACTGGATGGCCCCAAAAAGCAGCATGGAGGATGGCTTCAACAACAATGGGTGGCAGAATTATGACAGCCAAATGACAAGGACTTGATTAATTTAAAGCAGAGATGATGTCATGGAGCAAAGTTATGACCCAGGCAAAATAATTTATGTATGGCGGAGAGGATTTATGACCTATCAACTGTGATTTATGACCTGTCTCCTAATTATGATTTATGATCATGACAAAAGCGATGTGTGGCAGTGTAATGATGTTTTATGGCCTTGAGATCTTGATTTATGACTGAACACTGTGAGTTACGACAAAAGTCCATGCACATAATAAAACTGCGGCTAAGTATTCCCACAGCAAAATGCAAACACACACAGCTTTTGTGAGTTTATTCATAAATATATATGGGGAATTATACTAATTGGTGTGGGCCAAGTGTGGGGGTTAGACAAACACAGTGCTCCGGAGTTTTAAAGAGAGTCTAAACTATGCAAGTTACCTCAGATTAAGTAGACAACACTTGGGCTGGAGTACGCTTAAGGTTGTTCTACATGAAACTGCTAAAGACAATACCACTTTCAAGTTGGCAAGTTGTGTAATTACCGCTCAGGTACCAGTTGAATGTTCAGCACTGTTCCAAATATTAATAGAATGTATAGAACACTGTAGAAAGAAGGGTTTAGTGTTGCTTGTTTCTATGTTTGATGAATGGTCTGGAATATCAGAAGGAGAAAGTATTGAATTCCCAACAAGACGTTCTCAGTGAAGTAGAGCTGTGTGAAGAAACATACCAAACACTTGTCTTCACTCTTTCTTCCATTACCCTTTCTTCTTTGTACCTTTCTATGAATGAGTGTACCAACATTCACCTGATTTTGAAAGCACTGAGGTGAATTAGTGGCTTGTTGTCACTGCTCCCACTGGGCAAGGAAGTGCAAGGTTTGTGTAATCTGACATATAAGCTGAAAGTTTTTATTGGCAAAATAAAAAATAATAGTCTGTGAATCACATAATCAACCAACTATTCGAGCCTCTGAAATCATCAGGGAAGACAAGCTTCCTGAGTACTGGCAAGCCTCAAATTATCATTATAATATAGACAGATTTCTGGTATTGATCACATGACACAATTCTCCCAAAGATTTCAAACAGTTGCCTGAGTTCATAAAACCTAGAAACTGGCCTTCATTGATTACACACATGTAAGAAGTATTTGCATGAGGAAGCTAATTCATAACTTCACGTTTCAACTGCCAAAATACAGGAGACCTCAAGATCAGAAATCCACACATCCTGTGGGCTGTGTTAACATGATCTTGAGAACTGACTGAAACACACTAGAGTTATGTGAGAACAGGAAAATGCTCTGTCTCTTGTGCCCTTTTTTACCCAAATTTTAATACATTTGAATATTTATTCATCTATATATTTTGTACTCTACGTCTCCTTCTTGACTTTCCAAAGTACCATGCTTAGACTTCTTAACAATGTCACAATGTTGCCTGTTATGATGCTTGTGACAGAGACAATACAGACTCGAACTGCAATGTTAATCAGCAGGACCTCAATATTGATCAATACTATTTGAAGTACTTTCACACCCCATTCTCCAAAACTACTTTTCACTAATAACCAGAGGTCATGACCTTCAAAACCCAAGCTATCATCAATAATGTGTCAGTCTTTGCACTGTCATGTATTGTCTCAATTTGTTCATGGAAACCTACAGAAATATCGGTAAGTACAGCTATCTATCCATGCTTATAGCATACCCTCTATCATTTGAGCCAGGATACATTTTATGGCATGTTAGCTTGTATTATTATGCTTTGCTGAGCCGACCAACAAAATGGTTATTAACTGATGAAGATTTGGAGTCAAATTGGACACAACTTCCAACAATTTAGCAACTTGAAGGTTCGCCTACTTGGAAAGAACTATTCAGTAGCTTGGGCTGATGGTGGCAAAGAGACAGGAGGATATGTATCAAAGTGTACTCACAGAGGTTAAGAGAAAAAATGGAGGAACAGCCAAACCAGTGAAGACCTCGCCTCATTCAGAGCTACAACCGCCGCTGAAAAATAAAGAACGCAAGGAAGGATGCACTCCGGGAGGACATGAACCCCTCCACACACAACTCTAAGGCACTCTTCTCAGTCATCAACAAGTTCACAGAACCACCCTCTGAAGCCACCGGCATCCCCCCTCACAGGACCTCTGCAACAAACTCACCACCTTTTCCCACTGCAAGATCCAGGACATCTACCACAGCTTCCTCCCTGAAAATCCTGGCACCAGAACATGTGACTGACCCACCCCCTAGAACCCACGCAGACCATCCACAGCTGGTCCACGCTCACCAAAGAGGAAACATTCAGCATCATGAACAGCACCCAACCCAGAGCCCCGATGGACCCCTGCCAGCATGTGCTTTTTTGCTGGTGGATCTTGATTAAAATCTAGTTTGGGGTGCAGATCTTAGCAAACATCGGTTAGTCTGGATGACAGTATAGCTTGGGAGCAGCAGCTGTTAAATGAGCAGATCTTTTGTTTCAATATTCTAAAGTAGCATCATCCCATAACTCCAAATTCAGTAAAGCATGAGATACTGCTGAGGGAAATGGAAGAATAATGACTCTGCCACTGAGATTCCATACATACTTAACTTAGCCCTTGAATCAAGGTGGAATGAACTAACATGAGTACCAAAAGGAAAGTGTCTGGCCATATCAGTCCAGTCTCTTCATTTGTCTTAAACACATACATTTCAAGAGTCCCATTGTAGCTTCTAAATTTTCCTGAAAACCCAGGGGGGTAGGCAATGTGGAAATGCACTCAGATTTACCTAGAGATTTGCATAATCCCTTGACTGCAGAGAACACATGGAGGGTCATTCTGACCCTGGCGGCCGGTGGCCGCCAGGGCCACCGATCACGGGAGCACCGCCAACAGGCTGGCGGTGCTCCAACGAGCATTCTGACCGCGGCGGTTCAGCCGCGGTCAGAAGCGGAAAGTCAGCGGCCTCCCGCCGACTTTCCGCTGCTCGTGTGAATCCTCCATGGCTGCGGAGCGCGCTCCGCAGCCATGAGGATTCCGACCCCCCCTGCCGCCATGAACAGGATGGCGGTAGGGGGGGTCGCGGGGCCCCTGGGGCAATGGCATGGGCACGGCAGGGGCCCCCGTAAGAGGGCCCCGCAAAGTATTTCAGTGTCTGCCTTGCAGACACTGAAATACGCGACGGGTGCCACTGCACCCGTCGCACCTTCCCACTCCGCCGGCTCGATTACGAGCCGGCATCCTCGTGGGAAGGTCGTTTTCCCCTGGGCTGGCGGGCGGTTTTTCAGCAACCGCCCGCCAGCCCAGGGGAAAACTTGTAATACCCGCCGCGGTCTTTTGACCGCGGCGCGGTATTTCGGAGGGGGGAATTCTGGCGGGCGGCCTCCGCCGCCCGCCAACATTGGAATGACCCCCATAGTGAGTTTCTTTGGTGCTTCTAATCTTGAGCAGTGGGCCCAACATAGGGACAATCGTCACGTAGTAGGCTCTTAGCTAGAGTGATAGTGTCAGCTTAGGCACAGGGGTAAGCTTCATTCCACACACAGAACATAAATAATACTACTATCAGAAAATTAGCATAAAACATTGTGATGTTTGAATAAAGTACATCTGCACTACAACAAATAGTCTCCATGGGGCAGAACGGGCAGCAGGGGTAGTATTGATACTTTTATCAACACCTCAGGCTTGACAGGCAGCACAGGGTTTACAGCAATTTTGACAGTAATTTTTAGCAATCAATGAGACATATTGTACAACTAATAGATTTATCCCATCACAACAAATGCCTGCAATACTAACATCTTAGACTAACTGACAGCTACTTTAAGGTGCACTTGGTGAGCATCAAGCAAACCCATTTTTGATTTGAGTCTCTCCTGATGTAAGAAACAATTGTATCTTCTAGAGGCCCCGACAGCATGGGCAGCACCAAATGCATATTGTAATCCAGTGAAAGTAGTTACAGTTTTCTGGGCAGCTAATGCACAAGCATGTACAGTTTTGCTACTTTAGTGAAGTATATCTGTGGTACCATTGACTCAATATTTTCGTGTTAGCTGCAGAAGCATAACCAGGAACTAATGTTCCTTCTTCAATGAACCACCAACATAATATACAAGATCAACTTCCGTCAAAGTTGCATCAGTGAGATCAACACAGAGCTTGATACAATGGGCAGTGGTGAGGATACAGTTATGTGGTTATACATCAAGGAATATGAGGAACCGTGAAGCGGGGTTCAACATGGTACATCATACTAATGTGATGTGTGAAGAAGAAAACAACAATATTTCATACTTTGGAAATTTGAACATATAAACGTGCTTTGTTTTCTTTTTTAACAATAGTGTATAATGGCATGAGATATAAGAATAAAGTTTTAAGATATTTCAATAATGTCAACAGAAGCTGCAACTGCTCACACACATGTAGGCAACCCTAATGCCTAGTATAAATGGCAGCAATTGGTTTCTTATTTATCATCATGATTGTGAACCAACACTGCAAGGTTAAAGCCCTCCGTATTACGAAAGTACAACATGAAGAACGTGATGCAACTGAATAAACACAGAGCAGGAGCACTCTAGAGTCCATTTTCAAAGTCATAGAGGCTTGGTGCTCAAGGTTCCGGGTAAGCGCTTTCCAAGGGGTTCCCAATGCAAGGAAAACAAAAATCCATTGCCTCCATTCCCAACTGAGTGCACGTTTCCGAGATCATGAAACGTCGGGGTAGGTTATAGAATGTCTTGATATAATCAGCAGAAATGTGTCCTTCTCCGCAGAGATGTTAAGACATAATACAATGCAATTCACAAACTTATGTGTAGAGTTTCCACCTCCAACTCTTATCTTTTTGAGTGCTGACATCTCTGCCCTGACTGGAGAGTCTCTGCACCTGAAAGCATACGTTTTAGTAGTAAATGTTGGAGGGAGCGAAGTGAATGGAAATGGGGAATACTTATTACTAAAGGAGGGGTTAAGGAGGGTTAAAGGGGGAGTAAGAAGGTGTTTAGTGAGGGGTTTAGAAAGTAAAATGCATCTATTCATTAAACAGTAACTTCTTTGCTATTCACAAACCGCACTTCTAAAGTTACTGCAGCAAAAAAAAGGACTCAAAACTGTAGCAAATTATTCGATCTCAAAGTTGAAGCCTGTCCAGCACCACACACGGCCGAGTGGTCAACCACTGGTACAGCAATGCTCTGCCACAGCAAAATAGGGACCTAAAATAAAACCCCAGAGGAAATAGTGTTACATTAATTAAATATAATTGAATACTAACAAACTCTTTTCAAAAATAATATATAGTTATTACTTGAATTTAACATTTGTAAACAATTTTTTAATGTAAAAATGTTTGCAAGCTTATATTTTATTAAAATATGATTACATTTTATTTAATGAATTCCATTCTTCTAATAGTTATGAATGCTTCATAAAGTAATGTTTTACTTTGTGTTGTTTTTTAACGTAAACTTCAGAAAACATGTTTTAATATTATTTAATATAATAAATATAAAGTAAATCAATATTAAAGTAATCATGCTGTAGCATTTGTTTTAGTTTGCTCAACATTTAACTTAAATATATTGATTTACAATAATATTTAACATAAAGGAGGATTTGTTTTACTTTTTTTTAAATAAAACATTTTACTTTTCCAAAAGCTTTACCATAGGGAAAATCTGCAACTAAAAGGCTGTTTATTGATTGCAACTGGGGAAATGATTCTTTATGTGTTTTAGGAATATATAGTAAAAGCCAAATAGAGGAGATTTAGGGCCATATGTACGAACACTTTTTTCCCATAGACACAGAATGGGTAAAAAACTTTGCTACATCTTTCCCTTACATACCAAAGATTGCAGGACTTTCAACGCACCTGTTAATGAAATGAGGGATTTTTCACAACTCCACCACCCATCACCAGACGAAACTCATTTCACAACTAACCAATGCCAGACAGGCTGAGTGCATGAGAAATGAGCTCACAGAAAATAAATTTAGTTGCAATCACTATGTCACTTGACATCTTTGTAGGTTGGGGAGGAATTATTTGAGGATGAGATAAAGGGCTTACAGGTTAAAGATCAATATGCTAGGATGTCCATGGAAGCTGTCATTGACAGACACTGCTTCTCATCTGATGTGATCCTAGACATGGTAGTTGAATGGGAGGAAGAGACGGATTCACATACAGCCCACTCCCAGGCTAACCAGCAAATGTCAAAATATGACTGTGGTTCATTTCATTGCCACTGGATCTTTCAGATGGTCTCCTGTGACCAAGTTTGCATATCACAGGCAAGTAATCTCGAGGCTTGCATCAGGTACTGAGGTGCATCAACAGAAGGGCGCACCATTTTATCCTAGGTCACTGGTGGAAAGGCCAATGGTGGCAATGAATCTTATGCCTTTGCCTGCTTCCCTAGTGTGCTAGGTGTCATTAACTACACCCACACCGCACTCACTCACAGAAAAGCAACCTTCTGTCTGTGATGCCTGGAGCTGCTTCACTGATGTCTATGCTGCCTTTCCTGGAAGTACCCACAGGAGATACATTTTCCAAAGGCATGTGGCTTATTGATGAGTATTGAAACATCACACTGTCATGTCAAATAAAATCAATAAATATTAAAACTTAGTACACATGCATCACACTGACACATACTGCATGTATGTAGGCATGATGTAGTACAATTTAAATACAGGACCCCTTGTTAGAAATTCACAATTTATTTAGAAGTGATGCCTAATATGCTCTTTCTCCCTATCTCCTCACACCCTACAGATGTCCAACCAAAGTATCTCAGCAGGGATACAATAGTTCCCACATACATACACAGACCATCAGTGATCACACTTTTGACCCTCAAATTGTGATTAAAATGCCTTGACAGTATGGAGAGTGTGTTGATATACTCCCCAGAAGTTGTATGCAAGCTTGTTATACCCTGTTGTGTGTTATATGCAACATTGCCATATGAGTGAGCTAAAATATTGATCTTGACCCTGATCTATGCTCCCCTCCAGGTACACGTGGTGGGGTACAGAATCAGTTTAGTTGTTCAACTATGCTAGTTTGTTTACTGGATTTATCTAGTAGGACATGATCTTGCAAGTGATGAATGGAGGACGACTAAAACAGTGTTCATAGTTACCAATCTGAGACAAATCTGTTTAATTTGCAAAATGTCACAAACTAACATGCTATGCTCAAGATTAAAAAGTAGTTGACTTTGTATTTTCTCATACATTGCAAAACATATCATTACCAACATGAAACAACAATATTTCACATACTATTCTAATCTTTTAAGGGAAACATAACAAAATCCTAACTTTACACACATATATTCGACACACAAACCATCGCCGCTTTGAATTTGTCACTCTATGACACTGAGAGCTATAGTACAAGTTGGGCATCTCTCTTGTGTGTGCCGAATCGTCACCCTGTGTGCGGGGCAGAGATCTCCTCCTACCACAGCAAACAAGAAATGACATACAGGAAGATGAAGTTGGTCATTTTGGTTTCATTCTGAGTCATCCTCTCTTCCAAGCTTCATCCTGGTTCTCCTTAGAGAATTTTTGCCCCCAACAGAACCAGGGGGACTTGATGAAGCCACCCCATTCTCTAAGATTAAATTAAATATCAGCACTAAGGGAGTCATCAACAAGTACCCTTATCTTTATAAGGATCCAGAGACACATTGGAGCCATGCAGTGACTATCCAAATTTGGCAGAGCATTGCAATGCCCTGCAGTGCAGTGGATGTTGACACGTGGTGGGGGAAGCTCTGTTGCTGGTGCTAGGATGACTTTTGTGACTGGGCCAGAATTAAGGCCCAGGACATTGTATGTTTCTCCACCCTGCCATATTTGCATTACCCCCCACATACCACCACTGTTCAGGAGTGTTCTCAAAGCTGCCTGGCTGCCCCTCCATTATCAGCTGGACGAGTTTAAGGAGAGACATGAAGTAAATTTACACTAGTATTCGGAACTTAGGTGGACGTGCATTCTTTCCTACCATGTATTCACGGTGAACTTTGACATAAACTTAATGTTCTATTTCACGTGTATTTTTATGGTAAGAAAGTTTTGAAAGTTCAACTTCACTATCATGAGTGTTTAATGTTTGCTTTCTTTGGATTGCCTAGTCATCTGATCATGCCAATCTAGAAATGGTTTTAGAATGCTCAGAACTGTTGGCAACATAAAAGTTAAAGCACAAATTGTACATACTTTAGACACCCATAATCAATCAATCATCAATCAATCAAGGATTTATAGAGCGCACTAATCACCCGTTAGGGTCTCAAGGCGCTGGGGGGGAGCTACTGGTCGTAGAGCCATGTCTTGAGGCGTTTCCTGAATGTCAAGAAGTCTTGGGTCTGGCAAAGGTGGAGCGGTAGGGAGTTCCATGTCTTGGCGGCTAGGTGAGAGAAGGATCTTCCTCCGGCAGTGGTGCGGCGGATGCGGGGGATGGAGGCGAGGGTGAGGCTGGCGGAGCGAAGATTGCGGGTGGGGGTGTGGAAGGTGAGTCTGTCGTTGAGGTAGGCTGGGCCTGTGTTGTGGAGGGCCTTGTGTGCGTGGATGAGGAGTTTGAAGGTGATCCTCTTTGATACTGGTAGCCAGTGAAGGTCTCTGAGGTGGGGGGAAATGTGGTCACAGCGTGGGATGTCCAGAATGAGGCGGGCGGGCGGATGCGTTCTGGATTCTTTGCAGTTTTGTTAGGAGTTTGGTTGTTATTCCTGCATATAGGGCGTTTCCGTAGTCCAATCGGCTGCTGACCTGGGCGTGGGTGACAGTTTTCCTGGTTTCGACGGGAATCCACTTGAAGATTTTGCGGAGCATGCGGAGAGTGTTGTAGCAGGAATAGGAGATGGCATTGACCTGCTGAGTCATGCTGAGTGTGGAGTCAAATATGAAGCCTAGGTTGCGTGCGTGGGTGGTGGGTGAGGGCGCGGTTCCTAGGGAGGTGGGCCACCAGGAGTCATTCCAAGTTGAGGGGTTGGTGCAAAAGATGAGGATTTCTGTCTTGTCTGTGTTTAACTTGAGGTGGCTTGATTCTATCCAGCTGGCGTTGGCGTGAAGTCCGTTGTGGAGGTTGTTCTTTGCAGTTGTAGGGTCTTTCGTGCGGGAGAGGATGAGCTGAGTGTCGTCTGCGTAGGAAACTATGGTGATGTGGTGGGTTCTTGCGATGTTGGCGAGGGGGGCAATGTAAATGTTGAAGAGCGTGGGGCTGAGCGAAGATCCTTGGGGAACGCCACAGATGATTCTGGAGGCTTCTGACAGGAACGGTGGGAGGGGGACTCTCTGGGTTCTGCCTGAGAGAAATGACAAAATACAGTCGAGTGCCTTGTCGCGGATTCCAGTGTTGTGGATGCGTGTGCGGAGAGTGTGATGACATACCGCGTCGAAAGCTGCGGGGAGGTCCAGGAGGATGAGTGCTGCTGTTTCTCCTTCGTCGAGCATAGTCCTAATGTCGTCTGTGGCAGCAATGAGTGCAGTCTCAGTGCTGTGGTTTCTGCGGAATCCGGATTGGGAGGTGTTGAGTACCTTACTATCTTCCAGGAACCGGGATAGTTGGCTGTTTACAATTTTTTCGATGACCTTGGCTGAAAAGGGAAGGAGGGAGATCGGCCGGTAGTTCTTGGGGTCGTCTGGGTCTGCCTTTGGTTTCTTTAGCAGGGTGTTGATTTCTGCGTGCTTCCATCTTTCTGGGAAGGTGGCTGACTCGAAGGAGCTGTTGATGGTTTTGCATTTCCATTTTGCCTGTGTAAATGTATGTGAAGCTGACATTGTGTATCTTTACCTTACTTCCCAACCACCATACGTGTGTTATGTTTTACCTTCAAAGTTCACACAGATAGTAAATTAAGTGTGGAACGTAAGAAAACATAGATCAGTTCGATCTCCTTTAAATGCTTTGCAGCCAGGCTAAAAAATTGTATTGTGTTCGATAACTAATGTGTGGAACCTGATAAAGAACCTACATTTCCAATAGGTTAAAATTGTTTTTTGGCATATCTCCATTACTGCTAACCCTTTCATCCCCTTTGAATGGCTGATTCTGCAACTATATTGTGAATTTTGCATGTTACAATTACTAATATTTGAGTATGAAAGGACGGATAGTGAGAAGTGTGTTAAAGTCACCACATCGTCAGCACATGTACAACAGCTAAACTTATGAAGATATGCATTATTTACCCTATGAATTAACAAACTCTCCTTTTTCATATTCCCTTTCAGTGGACTGGGCTGGTCAACTACCATTGCAGCAGAACAAGGGACAAGAAGACAAATCCTTGGCTCGGAGGCAGACACAAACACACTACTCCACCAGTGAAGAGGAAAAGCATTCCCCAGAAGAAGTAGTGCCCCCCTGGAGACTAACAAGATCTGTCTCCAAGAGATTCTGGGCATAGGCTGAACAGTTATCTGCAGTGGATATGGACACAACAAGCCAGGGGGAGGAAGTTCTTGGGTCTCCTCCAGGCCTTGAACAAGACCAGCCTATAGTGTCACATGAGCAGGCACCCAAAAACATAGGGATCTTCACCCATCCCCTCTTTAACTTCAAATGCTCCCATTCGATCATGGCCTCCAGCTGCACCCCCTGCACATGCATCACTTTCTCCTCCCAGTGCCTGCCCAGAAGAAGATGAGTCGAGAGACACTTCTGCCTCCGAAACTCCACATCCTTCTTGTACTGTCTTATTCTTTGCTCGCATTATGTGTCAGTGGCTGCTCTCATGGAGGCCCTGACACCAATTTTAGAGGTTTAGGGAGTGCTCTCTCTGAATGTGCAAGGCTTTGTTAGGGAGGTCTGGATGCCATGAGAGATGTTCTGTGGGCAGCTTCAAACTTTAAGTGGTGTCTTGACTTCCTTGAAAGCAGCTGTTATGTCGTGTCTGCCTTCCCAACCTGCCCAATCTCCCTGTTCATCTGTATTCCTTGTTTCACCTGCTGAACTCCTTTGTTTCATTCTTTTTATGAGGTGTCTGGTCCTGTCATGGTCAGCCATTTCACGTCCGTTTTAGGGAAGGATTTCCACATCATGCTTAAAATGGATAGCAAGGATGACCACTGCCATTTGTCCTGACCCCAGGAACCTACGTCAAACACACTTTCTGGCACGCGTGTTTGACTTAAATATAATTTTAGACAGGCAACTCTTGTGTTTGGACACTTTATGGATTATTATGGATTATTACCCTTTTGTTTCCCCTTTGTATATAGACTAGTTCCTTGACACTTCTGGGCATGTTTTTATTATATGCCTGATTCCCTCCAAATTAGCATTGCCCCTCTAACTTTCAAATTTGTTTTCACACAAAAAAGGAGGGCCCCAAAACGTAACTTGCCCATTCATTTTTCATACAGAAAAAAATAACTGCAGTGCCAAAAAAACTGCTGAATGGAAATACAATAAATTTGTCAAAAAGCTTGATGTCCAGAAAAAGTAGTTTTTGTGATTTGGAGTGATTTGCGAGAAATTAAGATTCAAAAACTTTGCAAATCTGGACCACTAAGCTAAATGTAAACAATGTAAGCCTTCTTATTGGCTGAGGCTGCACTGCTTATGACCTCACATATTACATCACTCATGAAATGTTCTATGACATCATAGATTAACCCCCTGGGTCCCCTGGACCAGCTGGTCTCGCCCTCGGCCACGGTTGCCGTGTGCCGGGGACGAGACCAGCTCGTCCTGCACGCAGCCCCTTGGAGGAGCACTAGCACTCCCCCTGCGGCCTAAGGGTAATGGATGGAATTGCTTCCCCTTCCCCACCCTCCCCTCCCAGTGACGTCTGATGACGTCAGCACGACATCGCGTGCTGACCTCATCAGAGGTCACCTCCCATCGCTCTGGAAGCTCAATGCAAAGCATTTCTTTTCCGACCGGGAGTTGGGGGAAGGCAGAGGCATGAAAGGAAAGGCAAGGCCTTTCCTTTCATGTCTCAGTAAGCATTTCTGCAGGCTGCAGAAATGCCCACTAGACACTATGGAGTTTGTATTTTTTAATGTTTACAATGTAGGGAAGTGACCCCTTGGGGAAGGATCGCTCCCCTGGGGGGCGTTTAATTATTAGGACTTTTCTTTCCTCCCCTCAGGGCAGATCAGCCTATTTTTCATTAGGCCGATCTGCCCCCAAGCCACTAGACACCAGGGATTTTTTTTTTTTTTTAATGTTTAGTGATGGGGAGTGACCCCTTAGGCAAGGGTCACTCCCCTGGGGGAAAATTGTATTTAGGCCATTTCTGCCTCCCTTGGGGGCAGATTGGCCTATTTGTCTTAGGCCAATGTGCCTCCAAGGGAGGCAGAAACCACTAGACACCAGGGATTTTTTATTTGGACATCAGTTTCATGCAAGGGGAGCGACACCTTGAGCAAGGGTCGCTCCCCGGGTGGCTAATTTATTTTAGGCCATTTCTGCCCCCCTTGGGGGCAGATCAGCCTATTTTAATTAGGCACCAGGGATTTTTTTTTTACAGCTGGGAAGCGACCTCTTAGGCAAGGGTCGCTCCCCTGGGGGCAATTTTATTTTATGCCATTTTGCCATCACCCCCACCTAGGGGCAGATCGGCCTATTTTTGGAAGGCCAATCTGCCCCCATGGGGTGTAGAAACCACTAGACACCAGGGATTGTTTTGGGGGGTCAGTTTCACGTATGGGAAGCAACCCCTTAGGCAAGGTTGCTCCCCTGGGGGACAAATTTATTTTAGCCCATTTCTGCCCCCTTGGGGGCAGATCGGCCTATATATATATTAGGCCGATCTGCCCCCAAGGGGGGCAGAAACCACTAGGAGCTAGGGATTTTTTATTTTTTTTATTTTTTATAGATAAGGAGCGACCCCTTAGGCAAGGGTCGCTACCCTGTGGAGTAATTTTAGGCCATTTCTGCCCCCCTTGGGGACAGATCAGCCTTTTTTTCTTAGGCCAATATGCCCCCAAGGGGGGCAGAAACCACTAGACACCAGGGATTGTTTTTTGCGTCAGTTTCATGTAAGGGAAGCGCCCCCTTAGGCAAGCGTTGCTCCCTGGGGGGCAAATTTATTTTAGGCTATTTCTGCTCCCCTTGGGGGCAGATAGGCATATTTTTATTAGGCCGATCTGCCCCCAAGGGTGGCAGAAACCACTAGGCACCCGCGATTTTTATTGTTTTTATTTTTTACAGATGGGGAGCGACCCCTTAGGCAAGAGTCACTCCACTGGGGGGGGGGGAATTTATTTTAGGCCCTTTTGGGCAGATCGGCCTATTTCTATTAGGGCCATCTGCCCCCAGGGGGAGCAGAAACCCCTTAGGCACCAGGGATTGGTGTGTGTGTGTTTCGTTTGGGGGCCAGCCTCTTGGGCAAGGGTTGCTCCCCATGGGGGCACATTACTGTTGGCCATTTCTGCTCCACTTGGGGGCAGATCAGCCTATTTCTGTAAGGACCATCTGCCTCCAAGGGGGCAGAAAGCCCACCAGAGACCAGGGAAGATTTGTTTTTCGAAAAAAGAGGGTGGTGGTTTGACCATACCCCCACCCCAAAAAAATGGGGACAAAGTTGTTCTGCCCACCGGTGGGCAGATGGTGCAATTACCCCCAATCCACTCTCCAGGGGGCAGAAAGCCTACTAGATGCCAGGGAATTAAAAAGAAATAGTGGGGTGGTGGCTACCAACCAGTATGAGCATGGTTATGCCCCCACCCCAACTGAATGGGGTAACAGTCTTTCAGTTGTCCCCCCGCACACTAAAAAATCTTATCCCACGGCAAGCAAGAGGACATTTGATTATTTGGGGTTTTGGTTTTACATTTGGGCCATGAGAGCTTGTCTAACTCTCAGAATCGTCCCACTTGGGATGGTGAGGGCTGCACCTTTTGGACTTTGGGACGCTTCTATGTCGAAAATTCTACAAGACCTAGACACATCTGAAAACTAAACATCTGGGTGTGTCCAGGGTGGTGTGCTTCAAATGCACCCCACACCATTTTCTTAACCACAGTGCCCTGCAAACTGCCAACTTTGCTTGAAATCACACATTTTTCCCACATTTTTGTGATGGAACCTTCCAGAATGTGAAGGAATCCACAAAATTCCTACCACCAAGCGTTGTCGCATCTATACGGATAAAAATTCTGCCCCACTTGTCAGCCTAAAAACTTTTTTTTTCAAACTGCCTTTTTGGATCCGCTTTGGTTCCTCCTCATTTTTTACATGTTTTTGGATCTTCACTGTCACAGGCACTTGGCCACCTACACAAGTGAGGTATCACTTTTACCGGGAGACTGAGGAGAACATTGGATGGTAGGAAATGTATGCTGGTGCGGTGATCCCACACCGAAATGTGGGAAAAATGAGATTTTTTAGCTAAATTTGAGTTTTGCTGAGGATTCTAGGCAAGAAAACACTGGGGGATCCACGCAAGTTACACCTCCCTGGACACTCTTAGGTGTCTAGTTTTCAGAAATGTTTGCGTTTGGTAGGTTTCCCTAAATGGCTGCTGAGCCCAAGACCAAAAATGCAGGTCCCCCCGCAAAAACAGGTAGTTTTGTATTTGATAATTTTGATGTGTCCACATAGTGTGTTGGGGAATTTCCTGTTGACGGCACTAGGCCTACCCTCACAAGTGTGGAGCCATTTTTATTTGGAGAACTGCGGGAATGGTCGGTGGAAGGAAATTTGTGGCTCCTCTCAGAAACCAGAACTTCTTTCAGCTAAATGTGAGGAAAAACAGTTTTTTGTGCTAAATTTTGAGGTTTGCAAAGGATTCTGGGTAACAGAAGAGAGACCCACAAGTCACCCCATTCTGAATTTCCCTAGGTGTCTAGTTTTAAAAAATGTATAGTTTTTCAAGGTTTTCCTAGGTGCCGGCTGAGCTAGAGGCCAAAATCCACAGCTAGGCATTTTGCAAAAAACAGGTCTGTTTTCTTTGGGAAAATGTGATGTGTCCATGTTGTGTTTTGGGGCATTTTCTATCATGGGCACTAGGCCTACCCACACAAGTGAGGTGCCATTTTTATCGGGAGACTTGGGAGAATGCTGGGTGGAAGAAAATTTGTGGCTCCTCTCAGATTCCAGAGCTTTCTGTCGCCGAAATATGTGGAAAAAATTATTTTTGCCACATTTTCGGTTGCAGAACCTGATGAGAGCCCCACAAGTCACTCCTTCCTGGATTCCCCTAGGTGTCTAGTTTTCAAAAATGCACAGGTTTGGAAGGTTTCCCTAGGTGCCAGCTGAGCTAGAGGCCAAAATCCACAGCTTGGCACTTTCCAAACAACACGTCAGATTTCAATGTGAAAATGTGATGTGTCCATGTTGCCTTTCCTGTCGCAGGCATTAGGCCTACCTGCACAAGTGAGGTACCATTTTTATCAGGAGACTTGGGGAAACACAAAATGGAAGAACAAGTGTTATTGCCCCTTGTCTTTCTCTACATTTTTTCCTTACAACTGGAAGACAGTGTGTATAAAATTTTGAGAAATGCCATATGATTCAAATGCTAGTATGGGGATCCCAGAATTCAGAGATGTGCAAATAACCACGGCTTCTCAACACCTTATCTTGTGCCCATTTTGGAAATATAAAGGATTCCTTGATACCTATTTTTCACTTTTTATATTTCAGCAAATTAATTGCTGTATACCCAGTATACAATGAAAACCCATTGCATGGTGCAGCTCATTTATTGGCTCTGGGTACCTAGGGATCTTGATGAACCTACAAGCCCTATATATCCCTGCAACCAGATGAGTCCCGTAGACATAATGGTATATTGCTTTGGAAAAAAAGTTACAGAGTAAAATGTGGAGAGAAATTGCTGTTTTTTTTACCTCAATTTCAATATATTTTTATTTTAGCTGCAATTTTCTGTAGTAAAACCATGTAGGATCTACACAAATGACTCCTTGCTGAATTCAGAATTTTGTCTACTTTTCAGAAATGTTTAGCTTTCTGGGATCCAGCATTGGATTCACACCCATTTCTGTCACTAACTGGCAGTGGCGGCCGGCAGCTTTAGGAGGGAGGGGCGGCGGGAAGCACACTCACACACACACATACACACTCACAATCATTCTTTCACACACAGACACGCATGCACGCACATCCATTAGCAACACTCATACCATTCAAACATGCACGCATGCACCAAACATTCATTTTAAAACATCACACACACTCATTCTTTCACACACACATGCACGCACATCCATTAACAACACTCATAACACTCAAACATGCACGCAGCACCAAACATTCAATTTAAAACATCACACACATACACACACACACACTTACCTTCAGCCTCCAGGTCCCAGGAGGGTTGGGACTGCTGCCTGAGGGAAGGCAACAGTCCCAGCCTTGTCACAAAGTGGGATGGGGTCAGTGAGACTGCTGACCCCACCCCACTCTGTGACAAAGTGTCACTGATTGACACTCACCCTGGGCGCTTCAGGGCTTAAACCTGAAGAGCCCAGGGTGAGTGTCAATGGGTGACGCTTTCCTCGTCACCCAGGGGAGGGCCTTGAGGCACCTTTGCTGAGCCGAGGAGGTCACGCCCATAGGAGCTGTGACCTCCTCAGCCCAGCAAAGTTCAGCTCAGGCAGCCAGGAGTCTGCGCAAATCGCGCATGGCTCACTCCTGGCTGTCTGAGCTGAAAATGAAGTGTCTGTCAGGCTGGCCTTTGTTCAGCCTGACAGACACTCTTCATGAGGGGCAAAAGGTGGGGGGGGGTGGCCCCTCCGCCCTAAAGGACGGGCCGCCACTGCTAACTGGAAGGAGGCTGAAAGCACAAAAAATAGTAAAAATGGGGTATGTCCAAATAAAATGCCAAAATTGTACTGAAAAATGTGGTTTTCTGATTCAAGTCTGCCTGTTCCTGAAAGCTGGGAAGATGGTGATTTTAGCACCACACACCCTTTTTTGATGCCATTTTCAGGGGAAAAGCCACAAGCCTTCTCTGCAGCCCTTTTTTCCCATTTAAGAAAAAAAAACTAAATTTTTGCTGTATTTTGGCTAATTTCTTGTTCTCCTCCAGGGGAACCCACAAACTCTGGGTACCTCTAGAATCCTTGGGATGTTGGAAAAAAAGGATGCAAATTTGGCATGGCTCGCTTACGTGAACAAAAAGTTATGAGGGCCTAAGAGCGAATTGCCCTAAATAGCCAAAAAAAGCCCTGGCACCTGTGGGGTGAAAGGCCTAGCAGCGAAGCGTTAAATCATTGCATTATCTGAAATGACACCTTTGAAGGCAAGACTGTGCACGTGGAGGGTGGGAGTTTTGGTCATTTTAGGTCATGAGATAAATATAACTTCAATTTCAGTGGGATTGTTCATTTTAAAAGGTATGTTTAACTGACATGTCAATCTAAATATAATGTCTGTTCAACCTTTGAATTTCGTGGTATATTGGAAAAGAGAGGAAGGAAGAACACAGATCAACAACCATAAACTATGTGGCTGGAGGCAGGTCATGGGAAAAATGGATACTGGGTTAGGCACAACAGGAAAACCAAGCAAAACAACAGATTAAGACCCATATTTATACTTTTTTAGCGCCGCATTTGCGCTGTTTTTTTACGCAAAAACAGCGCAAACGTGGAACTTTACGCTGCTTTTGCGCCAAAAAACAATACAAAGGTGGCGCAAAAAAAGTATAAATATGGGCCTAAATGCCGCACAAAAGCCCGTATTTACACTTTTTTAGCGCTGCATTTGCGCCACTTTTTAACGCAAAAGCGGCGCAAACTTACAAAATACAATTGTATTTTGTAAATTTGTGCCGCTTGTGCGTCAAAAAATGACGCAAATGCGGCGCTAAAAAAGTATAAATATGTGCCAAAGTTTCCTTTCAGATTTTCTTTAGTAGAGTCAGAAAACATTTATTGACAAAAGAAAAATACTAGTTTCTGGATCATAGGATCACCCAACAAGGTAATCACTTGAAATCAGTAGGGCAGGGTGGCTGCCTTAGTTCAATCACGATTCAAATGTGTACTTCAGTACGCATGGGTTTCTAGTATGGGATCACCTAACAAAATTCTGACAAAAAGTATGAGTAGGTACTTAGCTGAACTCATGAGAATTAAGTAAGTGTCCTTCACTGATAACATAATTGTAAACCATTTTTGCCAGGGATGGCTAATTCACCACTTCAAGTCTGGAGTGCCAAACCGCAGCGTGACTCAGCGTCAGAGACGTGCAGATCTAATGGGCAAAGTTAGAAGGAGAAAGAAAACATTTCTTTCGTAATTTACTGTTACGGTAAAAGAGGTAAAGTCATTTATTATTCTAGCTCCAGGTATAGTTTTCTCTTTTTCTTCTATTTTGCACTGTGTACACTCCATGCTGCCATCTTATGGGTCAGCTAAGAAATACAAAAACAATGTTACTACCCTTTTTCTTTTGCTAGACGCATAACCCCACATGATGATATATTTTAAATATTTGTTCTTTTAATTATTAACTCTTTCGCACATAAATTATTGGGCTAGGGTTCAGTCCTGCGCCAGATATGTTTTTTTTTTTCATGAAAATAGGTTTTAACAAAAAAACAGAAATTCTCTCTTGTGGGATTGTAATGCTTTTGTTTGTTGCTTCTGCAAACTGTGGGGCATATTTAAGAAAAGTGGTGCTGCACCCAGTACAGCGCTGCTTTTCTTGCACCATTTAGCACCCCCTAACGCCACCATGTGTGCGCCATATTTCAAATACTGTGCACCAAGGCGGTAGTTAGGGCATTAGCGTCTGAATTTTTTATGCTAGTCCGGCGCGTTGCAGGATTAGCATCAAAAACATTGACGATAATCCTGCAAAGCACCCAGAGGCCCATTGTAAGTAAGGTAAGCCTCCTTTTAACACTGCTCTGGGCAGGCATTTAAAGTGCTAAAACAAATACCGCAAGGAAACGCTCCCTTTGCATACATTATGCCTGGAGCAGACATAATGTAGCACGTGCATTGCAGCACTTTGTAAACATCGTGTGCTGTTTTTCGCCTTCTAACGCCACATTAGCGTTTTAAAAAATTACGCCAAAGTGGCATTGGCATGTGCGTTCATGTATGACTCACACTGTATTGGCTAATCCAAAATGATGACTCGTGCTTATATGCATCCAGGCACTCACACCCGCACATGTCATGAAGTGGATAGTAGTTTGGCTTTTTTCGGAAATTCATCTTTCCAAGGTGTCAGACATCGATCTTTGAGCGCTATAAAAAGTGCGTCAAAGCACGTTTTTGTTTTAGGAAGAAGCTGCTGGCAACAGCTAATTACAGCTGCCGAGTGCTTCTGAAAATGTTAATAAAAAATAATAAAATGAGATAGGGGAGAGTAGTGCGACTGCGGAGCAGGCAGGGGAGCCACCGTTGGGACTGGGTACGGTGTGTCTTAAGTAAGAAAGAAAAAAACAAAAAGAGAGACAAAAATAAATATACCCCTCTATGCCTGACGAAAAAGATAGGCGTCCTTACCCCTTTTAAAATAGACAGGCTACGATGACTAAAGTGTGAAATATGCGTAATTCTCTCTACAGGGATTATGAGGATACAAATAGCATGGTGGGGGTAACGAGGATGTTAGGCATTTTTTTCCAGTTTTATATAGTGCAAGCTTGGCCCAAATGCATCAGAACGCTTTTTATAAGCACAAAGTTACATTGCACAAGGTCGATGTTTGTTTTTAGGCAGAGGGACATTGAGTGATTTGCCCAGAATAACAGGATGTTCAGCGGATGCTGGGATTGGAACCTGGCCCCCAGCTCCAAGGCATTGCATGATAAAGCCACCGTTAGTGTGGTTCACAGTTCTCCCTTTCGGATGCAGCTATTTGAATCCCAAAACAGAGGGAACTTCAGGCAAAGAAGGGGCAGTGTTTTTCTATCAGACTGAGACACCTTGGCCCATGTTTATACTTTTTTAGCGCCGTACTTGCGCCGCTCTTTGATGCAAAAGCTGCGCAAACTTACAAAATACCATTGTATTTTGTAAGTTTGTGCAGTATTTTGTAAGTTTGCGCCGCTTTTGCGTAAAAAAGCAGCACAAATGCGGTGCTAAAAAAGTATAAATATGGCCCTTATTTTGTCAACTCGTGATCGAGGAGAGCCAGGGACAAATGCAGGAATTTTGAAACTGCAGACGAAAAACCGATTTATGGAGAAGGCAAGTAAACAATAATCAGGTCTAGTACCAGCATATAGTCAGAATACCATCTGATATGACTAGCAAGTATTGCTTAGAAAATAATGACCTTAATGGAGTTAATAATGGAAAATATACTCCCAACTGAACGATATTTTTGTAAATGGCGATTAGGATACAATATTCTTGATAAAGGAAATTTTTGGCAATGATATCCTGACATATGACCAGACATCTATTTTAACAATGAGTTCCAACTGTGCTTCAATTTATAAGCAATCTCACAGCATAAAGTAGGACGCTTTATAGGCAGCATGTGCTACAAGAGCTGCAAACAGTCTCCTTCTATCCTTCCCATGACCCCTGCGCCACCCTATGCTTCCTTCAGCTCCCCCACACACCTCCTGTTTTGCCACATGCCTCCTCCTGGCCTCGATGATCTTGCATGCAAGTGAACCCTGCCTTGCCTTGATCAAATGCCTCTTATGTACCTCCCTGATTGTATTCCCCTCTTGTACCGCCTGAGTTACAGATCTCAGTGTTTTGCTGTTCCAGAGCATCCAGGTGGAAACTCCCCTTTATCCTGCCCTACTTTCCTTCCCATACTCCCCTTTGTGCTGCTTTACTACCATGAGTTTGCGACCCTCTGCCACTGTATTGCCCCTTATCCCTACATCCATGTAGTGTGACTCCATTTTGCCTCGGCCTCCTTTTAGTCTCACTGCAATCCACTTCAGAGCTTAGCACAAGGGTTGATTTCACTTCAGCATCGTCATTATCACTACGAAGGGTTCTCCACTCAAGAGCAGAGCTCTGATAAGTATTCTGCATCTCTTCCTTCTACGCCAGACGTTTGCATTTTATCTCCATAAGAGGTACACACGTTGAGTTTCAAAGTAACACATTAAACTGTGAAGTTCAGAGAAAGACAGATTGTTGGAGCCCCTCTTTGAATACTTTGCAGGGGCCCCTCCAGGTTTTGTTATGTTACTGGGAGAAAGATCTAGCAAAAGTGCAGTGAACTGGGATGGACAAAGTTTGGGTGGTAATGGAGTTTGTTGCCAATTGTATTTGTTCTTCATCCACCTACGGATTCACCCACTTGGCACCTATCCTAGTCCTTGGCAGTCTCCACAGTCACTGGGGAAGACACAGTGGATGGCACTGTATTTGTTTCTTTGTTGGGTGCTTCTCTTCCTTTTGAGAGCACTTCAGCGGGGATCCAGGATAGTTTCTACAGGCAGAACTCAGAACTTCCTCCAAGCTCTTTGCCTGCATATGTGGGGAAGACTTTATGTTGCTTCTGTATTCTGAAAGTTTCAGCTACAAGTCACTTGACATTTGTGTGGGCCAAACAGCTTCAGATTCATGTATTAAGGATCCAGCTTTTTTCCAGGTCTTTGAGTTAAGTTAATGGTTCCAGCACCAGTAAGCTGCAATACTATTTACAATTTCTGGGAGGTCAGCCTATCAGAGACAAGGCCTGCATTAAAGGCGTTTCCATAAAGCTGACACAGAGGGATTGCTCTTTGCTGGCCTTCGACGTGTATTTCTGCTTCCAGGCCAGACATCAGGAAACAACATCTTAAGGGAACGTTGTACTACAGGAAGAGTGCGGTAGTGAAGTCAGGCCCAACCACAAAGGAACAGTTCCTAGAAAGAATGATGGGTTATTGATGCACAATGGAAGCTTTATCTCTGAATTTGATTGTTATCGGTATGGCTGCCGCACGTCTATGTTATCTTACAGTGGGGGAATTCAGTGACAGCTAAACTGCTATTAACAAAATGACTGTAGCCCATACATATAAAATAAACAAGCATTAAATAAACAAGCATTGCCAAAGCCAATATGTTTCACCTTTCAATGGCCTCACCCAACGTTTTGGCTTTGCCAATGCATTTTTGCCAATTAAGTGTCACATCAGAAAATTCAAAATAATTCAAAAAGCATGGTGATGCATATATGCATGTGCGTGCATGTATGCCTCATACTGCATTGGCTGCTCTAAAATATTGACTTGTGCTTATATGCATCCATGCACTAACACCCGCAGATGTCATGAGGTGGATAGTATTTTGGCTTTTTTAAGAAATTCATCTTTCCAAGGGGCCTGACATCGATATTTGAGCGCTATAAAAAGTGCATAAAAGCACGTTTTTGATTTAGGAAGAAGCTGCTCGGCAGCAGCAAATTACAGCTGGCGAGTCCTAAAAATGTTAAAAAAAAAAAAATGAGATTGGGGAGAGTAGAGCAACTGTGGAGCCACGGTTGGGAGTGGGTACAGTGTGTCTTTAGTAAAAACCAAAAACCAAAAAGAGAGACAAAAAAAATAGAGAAATGGGGAAATGTAAGGGAAGCAATGGGTGAGCGGGAGAAGGGACAACAACACAGAGAGGGAAGACGGTACGGATTTGAGAGGGGAAACATCTCGTGAGGGAAAGAATGAAAATCATGTACTCCCATGGAGTACTGGTAGAAAATAAAAAAAAACTAGTTTCCTGAAAGTAATCAGCAGAAGGTTACAATTTATCCAATCAAACGAATGGTGAAGAAACCATGATCCAGGGGAAGGACAAATATAGAAAAAAGAGAAAGTCATTGGGTAAGTCACAAACAAATGAGTTTTATGAGAAAGCCAACCATTGGTAAGCACTGGTCAGATTTAAACCCCACGGTAAGATATGTCATTGTCAAAAATAGGTCTTTGGCAACAGAATGCTAAAAGCTGACTATGGACGAGGCCTAAAACTGAGGCACTGTTGCTCATCCCACAAAAGCAAAGGAGGTTCAAATTGTCACATTCAAATATGAACATTGAAGGAATGTTGTATTCACACAGTGACTACAGATCTATCAGTTGTCCTAATTCTGCCAGAATTTCATGTTACCTTCTACAGGGGCTAGTGCATCTTACTTCTCCTGCAGCAGTAGGAGGACTATGTAAGCAGTTTTGAGTGCAAATGTAAGTCACCTTTTGTTTTGCAGTTTGTGTGAATCCAGGCTGACAACTGTCTTCTGGGCCGTAATTTTATAAATGCAGTTTTTAATCAGGGCCTAATGCAACACTAAACATGGCATCAAATACTTTTTTCATCTGCACCACTGCACTTTGGAGACCTTAACTTTCATCTAGAAGACTACACTGACCCAAACTTTACAGTTGTGGCAGAAAACCTTGGAAACCCTGACCTCACCCCCTCATTACCTGGTCCACCTACATGCCCTAGTCACCAGCAGGTAAACTATGGGAACACCTCTTGTACCTGATTTTCTCCTCAATTAGTGACATCACAGTTAACAAGCCTGAAACTATGACCTGGGAAGACCTTGCCTTTTTCAGCATACCAGTTGTGCGACATCATAGACCTACCACCACCAAACAGCTCATTGCAATTAGAACATTGTGTCAGAAGAGGAGTGGACTTCCGCCATCTACGATTACTGGCCCGAGCACACCTGAAACTTGCTTAAAGCTGCCAAAAACCTTTACAGTCGGATCACCGCATGCACTGACACCCTGCCTCCGATCAAGCACAACCCAATGGAAAGAGCTGACGAAAGGCCAGCTGGTACACAGAGGAACTCAGGTTAATAAAACGCCACTGCGAGCAACTGGAGCACAAATGGAGAACAAGTCCAGACAACATAGATATAAACTAGGGTTGGGTGGAGCTCGTGGAGTCCCACTACCCGGAATTCTGTGAAGTAGTTAAGAAAATCTGCGAGCTCAATGGAATTCCGCCAGCAGGCGGAATTGCTTGGTGTGCCCATTCACACTACGTTTTCATGTTCAGGAGCATCCATTTTGTTTTCTCTGTCCCTGTGCCAGGTGCTGGGCCAATCTTTTAAAGCCACTTTTTATCTTTACCATCCCACCCTTTTCTAAATTATTCACCCTTCATTTTCCTTTATTTCTTCAGTGTGTGTATTTTTGTGTATTTTACATTTCTGTCATTTGTTTGCTGTGTTTTTGTGTCTTTTGAATACTTTGTTGCTTTTTTTTGCTTTTTTTGCTTCTCCCTTTCCCTTTTTAGGTTTTTTCTTCCTTCCTTCCTTCTATTTCTTCCACTTTCTTTTTCCTACCCAGTACCATGGCAGAGGGAGTTGCGGCACAAATGAGGCTGCTAGGTGCTTACTTTGTCGGCATCAGTGCCACCAAGGGGTGCAGCCCCACCCCAATTTTACTGAGGCGGAGGTGGCAGCACTGGTCTCTTTTGTGCCGTGGCACCTCCTCTCCATGCTGGCAGCAGGCTAGGAGCAGTTACGCCCTTTGGGAGCGTCCACTGCTGTGGGGGAGTGTGCTCCGGTTGTTTAGTCAGGACCCTGGGGTCCAGCGCACCCAGCAGCAGTTGACGCACTGTTGGGCGGACATCATCGACCAGGAGCCGTACTTGCTCAACTTGCTAGGTGTCGAGGTGTCGTGGCTAGGTGAGTAAAAGTTATTTATTTGTTGTCTCTGTCCCACAATGCAACTTTTTTTCTAATGGCGGTGATGACTCTTGGAGGCAAGTTAAGGTTACGTTTATTGATCATGTGATCCAGTTTGAGCCTGCAAGGTGAGTCAATGCTTCCTAATTGTACTCGTGGGTGCACATTTGGGTTGATTATTTAAAAAGTCATGCAGAGACTCCTCCTCTCATAAAGAATCAGGTAGCGGTAGTAGTAGTAATAAGTAATATCAGTGAGCTAGCATTCCCTTCTCTGTGCCTTTCTTTATGTAGCCTATGCAGTCCCTCCCAATCACAAATCTCCCAGTGATGTGAATATCATCATAGTATGTATGCATCTATGTAGTGAAAAAGAAACGGAGTCTGCGTCGCCCCATCAAAGGTGGTCGAGAGAAGCAAAGATCATTTGTTGCAATATGAATGCATTGTTAATGGCATGTGTTTGTAATTGTAGGGCCATATTTATTTACAAGACCCTTTCCGCTGCTGGAATGCACGTTTAGTGAAGTTCCGGAGGTGCACGCTGCAGGGTCATATTTACAAGGCCACGTAAAGCCATCCTGTATGGCTCTTCATGGCCTTGTAAATGTGGACTGAATGAAAGCATTTCAAGTTGCTGCGCTGACTCACCCTGCGACAGGGAAGCGTGCCAGGATGTTACGATGGGTGTTCCTACATAACACCCAAGGAGAGACACGCAATGAGGAGAAATATGTATATTTATCCTTGTTTTTCCTTTTTACCCTTGCAATCTGCAGTGCGCGTAGGAAAAGGAAAACTCCTCTTGTGATTGTTTTTGTTTTTGCTGAAGAGTGTCTCTTCCTGTACAAAAACAATCAACCACTCAGACCTGGTACCCTTGCAGCATGGAGTCGGGGTGCTTGCAGAGGCTCATGGCAGCCCATTGTGCGCCTACAGCCAATGCAGGAGTAAAGGACAGGAATGCGCCATCTCTCCTGCCCTTTTATTTTGATGCAGGACAGTGCTGCAAGAAGGCTTGCGGCACTGCCCTACATCCAAAGTTTGTAAATAATATTGCCCATAGTTTTGGAAATTTGGAATTGGCTTAAGTGTAGGAATTAGGAAAGTAAAGGTCAACTCAAGTTGAGTCCATCAAACTAGGCTATATGATTCAGAAAATGACAAAATTACTATGTTTGCCTCTGCTTGCCAAAATAATTTTTGGTGGATTAACTGTAGCACTCAATTTTTAAATCTTTTTTATTTCTTAACTCAGCACCCAAGGGGAAGAAGAGGGCAACATCAGTTACAGGTAAAGGGGAGGAGGAGGGTGCCAGTGCCACCACTAGTACGAATGCTGGTGGATCTGCTCACCTCAGTAAGTTTTCCTCTTATACCACTATTATTTCCCTAATTTTCACCTTTCCTCATTTTGAATCATTTTTCTTTAGTTTCATTTGGTTTTGGTACTTTTGGTACTTTTTTCCGTTCTATGTAAGCTTTGTAAACTAAATTCTAGTTATCCCTGCATTTATCTATTTTTTTATGTGTCTATACCTGACTTCCTCCTATCTGTACTAACTTTCTTATGCTTGATTACTAAGCTTAGGTTCCATTCTCGCCTTACATATCTTGCAGACTGGTACTTCATAGTAAGAGGACAGATTTTTAGGGCAGGTACTCTAAGGACAAGATTGCATGCCCAAGTCAGCTTTTCTATGAATGTTTGTGAAGGTTTTTTTTGCCTTGCTCATGCCCATTTCCTTTGCCAACCAGGACCTCAGCATAGGTTCTCTTGGATTGATCAAAGTTTCCATGCATTTATTGCACTTCAGTGACTTAGCTCTGCCCCTCCATTATGAAATGTTTGCAGATGATTTGTCTACCTGGCTTTTCTAACAAACAACACAATTCCTAAAGTGAATGATAGAAGAAGAGAGAACTGCAATGATCTATTGTGGTTGTATTTTTTTGGAAATAAAAAGTGTAACTTTTTTCCAGCTGCACCGACCACCAATTCACCAGTATGCTGGATGCGGCAGCATTAAGAGAGGGAGAACTGGTGGCAGAAGGGACAGGTGCTTGTAGGTCATATTGCCCTCGCTCATTGACAATTCCTAATATACTTATTTCAAGGGCATTCCTTGTGAAGGCTCTGGTTTAGCACTGCAGCTGCAAAGGGCGTTGAGTTCTCAATGGCCTCTTCTCTCTGCAAGTTAGCAGACAAAAGCTCATATTGAACGGATGCTACAAATGATGGCTTGATGGAAAAGTGAACGAAGGACGGATGGCTAAAATAAAAAATGGGTGAAATGGTGTTTGAGTGACAAAATGTGTGGGTGAAATCAAAAGATTCATAGGTGAGTGATGAGAGATGCATAGCTAGGTGAAAGGATGGATAAAAGGGGTGAAAGAAATGAAAGGATGCCTCAGTGGGTGAAGGGTGGATGGGCAAAAGCCGATGCTCGGGTGAGGAATGGGAAGATGGTAATGAACAAAATGAGGGTAAATGGATGGATAGGTAAAAGCAGGGTGGTTGAAAGAGTGGATACTGGATAGGTGAGTGACGTGGATGGATGGACGGGTGGATAAATATGGATGACTGGATTGGAATAGTGAAATATTGGACAAGAGAGTGTAAAGCTTAAATGCTGGGTATCAAAGGGTGAATAGAATTGATGAATGAAAAGATTAATGTATAATTGCTTGAATCAAGAAATAAGGGAGCTGGTGTGGAGAGGGACGTGCCTGCTGTTCATCCTCTTCACTTAGTTTGCATGGTTATGAAAGGTTTGGTTCAAAGTGGGAGTATTTGAATTTTCTGTCTTCTCCCTTAACTCACTGTAGGTAAAGCAAGGCAGATATGTATTCTCCCATCAATCATCATACCTCCTTCCCTATTACTTAGCCATCAATGCTACTATAACATAACTGCAGCATGGTTCAATAGGGAAGTACAATAGTGTGTTCCGTGCGACGTGCAGCTACTTCAGTTAATTCAGCATTTACAAAGTTGTCAATGCTTTGCAAACTTAAACGTTGTGTTTCCCTTTCCTCCCAGAGCCCACCATGTCACCTCCTAGTACTTCAGTCCTTTATTTCTTTCTCAAGTTCTGTCCCTGCCATCCCCCAAAAATTTGAAAATCCCTTGCATAATGGATTCATGCCAGTTCAAATGTTACCCTTTTGACATTTGTCAACTACAGTGAAGCATGTGTAAGTAAACAATGGGCCTATTACTCATTTTAATTAGCCACATCAAATTCCAATGGCCCTAGGGGTCCGGCAATTTACTGCTACTGTGGCACTCTACTTTTTTTTAAATTATTTGCACAGATCATGGTTCCTTTCCTGCTATAGCTACTCCTTATAGACATCATCCAACTTGCCAGGCGATTGCAGCCTGGCTGCGGCAGCAGATGCTGGAGGACATCCACGATGAATATCGCAGTCTGTGGCCCTTTAGGAGAAGGAGGATGAGGCAGAGGCAGCAATGGTTCAGGCCTGGACTTAGGTCCTCCAACCGGCTGCCAGCGCCTCCAGCCTCCCAGCAGCACCACCATCGCAGCCCCACCCATTCCACAACTGCTGCCCCCCCATCGCACCCAGACTGCATTTTCGAACACCGCATCCTCCAGTACCTTGCACGCCTGGATCGCCGGATGGTACACATGGAGGGAACCCTCAAAGATCTCTGGACCCGTGTTGAGAACACCCCCTTTTGACTCTTTTTTAAACTGTCTGTTTTGGTGCAAATGGCACTTGTTGTGGGTGGGAATGGTGGGGAGGGAGTTGGGACGGGTGTTTTTTCAAGAACACTTGTATTACTTACTTTCTATTGGACTTTTTGGGGATGGGGCTATTTGTTTTGTGAAGAAGGATGGGTCATTTGTGGGTGGAAAGGGTGAGTTTTTGTATTTCTTTAAAATGAAGAGGATAGTTTATTTTGGTGTTTTAGTTTGAACTGCTGTCTTTTAGTGTAGGCTGTTTTTTTAATCTGCTAAAAAAGTGCATCTCACTTACTTATACCCTTGTTCTATTGCCCTATGTAACTATATTAACCACTAGGGGATGACTGCAATTGCCTATTTTGCGCATAAAAACCTAGTTACACATAGACAAGTAAGAAAACAGCCTACTTTGTAGGAGTTAACTACTAAGTTAACTTCAATCCATAGTGCTTCTCTTACTTGAATAGATGAAGTGAGGGAGTCTTCTTACTGCAGGGTTTTTGCCTAGATGGCATCTTAAGGGGGTGGTAGGTAGTAGTAGTAGCAGGCAACCACATTCACAGGGAAGGCAGAGGTGCCATTCTCACCTATACAAACTCTAGGATTAATCAAACCGTTATGCATCACTGTTAACTAGATTGAAAGTAAACAAAGAGTGGGCCATATTACACCATATCTTCGGGAAGACTGCGATAAGACTATCACAATGACAGTATTTGACACACAGCAAAGAAGACCTGATATAGGAATAAAAAAACTAGCAATCAACTTCTTCTGACCAATGGTGGGGAGATAGTATCTAAAAACTAAAGTTAGGAAATTAATTCATGGAGTCAGGAAAAATGGGCTCAGAGTCAAGAGTGGTTGGACATAGTTAAGCATTTACACAACACATAACACAACAGGTCTTGATGATGTTAATGAGGCCGCTGTAGAATATTGCTCAGGTAATAGGAGGCTATGCAGTGAGTTTGTGTCGCTTTCACCACATCCGCCCCACCAAGTGTGTGATCAATTTATAGTGTAAATTTAAGTCACATCTCAATAAATCACACAACCTGGGGAAGATGATTAGAGGGCTCAATGACTGGATGGGAAAGGGGATTTGGGAACCAGTGTGACAAAGACAAAAACTACACAAAAAAAAACATGACAATATTCATTGTTTCACAGAGCAGCGCACCATTATCAATCTGTTGTGGAAGGAAAAGATGAAGGGGAAAGTATGACACAGTTCTGTTAAATGCATTGCAAACAGTTCTTCTGCCCCAGAGAGACCCAAGATCATACATCTCTAAATTTTATGTATTCTAGGTTTGAAAAATATAAATTATGGGGGATTGAACTAAGTTAACTCATCCAGTTCTAAAAAATTATGATTGTTAAAAAGGAAAATGATACTGTATTGCCAATTGAGCGGTGCATCTCCCTTCTTCTTGGAACGTCCATCAATCTTGGGTGCCTGGCTGAACCTGTCTGGTAGGTAAGCTGGAGTCTTGAGTTTTCACCAATTCTTGTTCATGGAGGACTAGGAGAAAGCCTGCATTTTGAAAAAAACAGTAACTGTATTAACGAGTAAAGGAGAAGGATAAAAGGATTTGAAGCAAGGTAAGCTTCATGAGGAGGTAGGAGTGTACAATGAAGACTCAGAGTCAGAGCAAGAACATAAAGAGGAATTTAACGTTTGAGCCAGCAATGCAGTAAACACACACTTAGCAGCATTTCCCAAATCAACGCATCTCTCTCCAGTCCACAGAGATGAGTGAGTACTAGGCCTCAGAGTCTTGGACATTATCATGGTTTGTCTTTGAAGTCAATAACTTTCTCCTTCTAGCTGTTGAGGTAGTCCCACCTTGAATCCTCCCATCCTCCTGATCCCGATTCAGAGGAACTCCGTCCCAGTCCCAAACTTAGCAAGGTGGACAGTGCTGGTGAAGAACAAATAGAGAAATGGAACTGGAGTATTTTGTGTAGATTTGTGTTTGGTAACTAAAATAATTGGTCTGGTCTGAGGAACCAAAGCAAAGGAGTGAAGCCTGTAATTATTTCCTCTAAGTTTGAAAGACCAATCACTTTAGCAAAAAAAGATCACCAATCAGCCCCCAAACATTGCAAATCATTGGAAACAAGTTTATACATTTGTTGAACTCAGTCCCTCAGACAGCCACCTCATACATCATCAGTCATCACTAATACTAACTCAATATATAACCACTCATTGGTGCAATTATTAATGGTTACTTCTTTCAATCCAAGCAAAGTGGTTTAACAAAATATCTCCTCTTTGATGATATCATGAACACATTGGAATTTGGCATTGGCATTGGCAGTCTTTTACTCTATGATCTTCTAGGGCAGCCCTGCTAGGTGATGTAATTAAAATAGGCAATGGCATGGAAGGGAAGCAGGCATTGTCTCCAATTTCCAGAAGGGTATGTGCGGGCTTCTTCACTCCACATGGGTCCAACTCCAATCTGGGCTTATATGTGACTGTACAATGGTGGGGCTCTATACATCTTACCAAACATAATGTTCCACTAGCATTTTCTTTGCAAAGAAAGAAAGAAAAAAAGAAGTTCAACAAAAATTAAAAAGTTCTATGGTGGCACTGGCATACTCAGCCGGTGAAGTAGAGTTCATCCTCAGACTCTGGTGGTTCACCCAAAGGATGGCCAGCTAACACACTTGATTCTTCCTCCTCCAATGGTGTTTTGGGAACGGTGTAATTAGGTGGTATAAAATGCTGGTTCATTTTGATCATGGTTAATCTCTCCACATTTTGAGGTGAGAGACTGGTCCTTCTCACTGTAACAACTGCATCAGCTGCACTGAACACACTTTCAGCAGACACACTGGCTACAGGACAAGCGAGAATCTGTATTGACAGCCTGCTGAGCTCTGGCCATTGGTGCAACTTCCCATGCCAATACACCAGTGGGTTTTGATCCATATACACCTCTTTTGGGTCATCTAGATACTCCTGGACTATCCTCTGAATAGCCATTGGTGCTGTCACTTGCTCGACTTCTTTTGCTTTTGCCTCTGCACTGGACTTAAGCTCTGCCACTTGAATCCAAGCCAAAGCAGGGGTTGCATCCGATTCTTCTGTTGCTTTTGTCGCTGGTGTGTTGTTGCTGGTGTTGGCTGCTGTGAGACAAGGCTGCCTTCTGTGGAAGTTGAAGACGGTATCCCAGAACTGTGGAGTGGGACTCTAAGTTACAGCCGTTCATCTTCCAGTTCTCTGGGTTGCTCAGCAATCCACCTCTTGTATTGTCAAACATCCCTTTCAGAAAAAGTAATAAAAGTGGGAGGACTTTTTTTTGGCATGGATCAAGTAGGGTGGAACAGAAGTAGTCTTTGTAAGAGATGATGTCATTTTGCAGCCTTCAATTACAATTCAAGTGATAGCTTAGGCTCTCAACCAAGGCACGCGCTTTTGGGTTTTCGTTCGCACCCCCAAATTCGAACCTTTCAGACATCTTCTTTAGCTGCTCCTGTACCAGGTGCAATAATGGGATAGCTTGGCCCATTGTACTGCCCTCCTTGCTAACTTCCTCCTTGAAAGCCTCAAAAGGGAGCAGCATCTGTGTGAGACATTTGACTAGGTCCCATCTGTCCGCATCCATGGTCATACCTTTCCCAAATGCATCAGATCCTCTTTCAATGACTTAGTCATTGACCTATTTGTACTGCTCAAACAAACGTTGCAAAATATATTAGGTTGAGTTCCAGCGTGTTGGCACCTCATGCATTAGGGCTTTAACTGGTACTCTGTTACCATGCAGAATAATCCACAACTGTTTTTAGGCTTTAAAAGAATGGCTGAAATGAGTGCAGATGTGTCTGCAGGTGGTCAGTATGTTGCTGACTATGTCTGCTATTTTTTAAGAAAGTCTTGCACAACCAGGTTTATGCATTGTGCCAAGAACAGGACCCTGAAATGGCCAGCGTCTGCCATGGCCTTGACTATGTTACTGCCATTGTCCATGGCAACAAATCCAATTCGAAGACCTCTGGGTCGTAGCCATTTAGACACCTTGCTATTAAATTCCTCCAAGATGTTGGCAGCTCTGTGTGATTTCTCCATGGCGAACATGACTACTGTTGCATGCTGCTGAATGCTCTTAAAATTTTCTTCAGGGTCATGACCTTTGGATCCAATGTGCACTGATGCAAATGTAATCGGTCACCTGACAACCGGTCCACATGTCTGTGTCAGGTAGATAGAATGGACTACACTTTGCAGCAAAGCTTGTTCAACCAAATACAGCACATTGTGATGCGGCGTTGGAACAGCAACTCTGGCAAAATATGTCCGACTTGGAACCTTTTATTTCAGACGTATGGCTGCCACAAATTCTAACATTCCTACTCCATCCACTAAAGAAAAAGGGAGGAGGTCATGTGCTAACATTTTTGCCAGCTTCCCATTCTACATATGTGCCATTGAGTGGTTGCAGTCATGGGACCTCTCCTGCCTAAACATGCCTGTTATAGTAGCCTGGATTTTCTTCTTTTCAGGGGCCACTGAAGCAGGCAACTTTTGAGAACTAGTACGTAGTGGCAGACTTAATGTGCGTCGTGGGGCAGTTACTATATGCCGTGGTGTCTCCATCAGATTCGGAGTCTTCTTATGTCATTGTGAGGGAGCTGAGGTGGGTGATTCTGGCACACTGCTGGGGAAAGGGCTGCTTAGCATGAGGACAATGTCACCCTCTTCTTCCTCACCATCCAAAGTCATATGACCAGTTGTGGCTGATGTTTCCCAGCTCTCCTCACCTTCACCACTGCGAACACATGCAGCCATTTTTTTACGGTGCTCCTCCCACAGGATTGCATGATGTTTTTTCATATGGTTCACCTGGCCTACAGTACCATAATGTGAATCAGGCTTACCTCAACAAACACTTATGTGGCAAATGGAGCATATCACAATGTTTTCCTCCTTTTAGCTAATCATAAAAAAGTCCCAAATTAGGGAGGAGTACTTTCTTATCGGGCCACTGCCAACGCCTGATGGAGAACTGGAGGGAGGTGAGTGTGTTGATTTCCTCTCTGCTGTGCACACTTCTAGTGAGGTATGGGTTAGTGCAGGTCTCTGCTGGGGCCTTACAAATATGGGAGCCGACAGTGCTGCCTCTGCCACATCCCTCGGAGCAGGTTGGATAGTAATCTCATACTTCTCCGTGCCAGCTTCCATAATGATTGTCTCTTCGTCATCATCCCCTTCCATGACGCTAAGGTTTTTGGAACTTTCCTTTTACCTTACCTCTCCTGGTGTTTCCCAGACACTGAAGGGGGGCACTCCATGTCCCTATCATTGTCATCAGAAGTAGTGCTTGAAAAAGATGGTCGAGTAGTACCCTTCCTTTTTCTTGCTGGAGATCTGGGAGCCCTTGGTTCCAAAAGAGGAGATTTTTGACCTCCTGTTCTGCTCCAATTTTGGGAGGTTCTACTATTGCTGGCTGCGGCTGTTGTCCACTTTACTCTGTTTTCTGAAATGATTGGGTATTCCTTTGTGAAAGGGGCAAATCCCGTTCTACATCCTTGCTCGTCGGCATTGCAATGATTGCAGTGGCTGCCTCACTGACAGACATGTTCTTGGGCTTAGGTTGGAGTGGTGCTGTTAATGCAGGAGTGCTGCTCCCTGGTTCCTCCCTGGAGGCCGGTGTGGCAGGCACACGTCTCCAGAAAAAGGTTGCGGTTGGCACACCACTGGCGAAAAGCTTCTTCTTCTCAGTTGCCACTTTCTTGGGAGCAACATTCTTTGGGGCCTTCTTAAGCACTAGGTTGGTAGTGGCACTAAGATGCACAAGCAAAAGAGTTGGGAGGACCAGAGTATCTGTAATCCCTTCTCTTTGGCAGTACTGCAATAATGGGGGGGGGGTCTATTCTCTTGGGTACCTAAAAACAACCAAGCAAAAAAAACATGTAGTTAGTGAAACATGGCATTGTTGCAAGTTGAAATAGTATAGACAAATGCAGTCTTAGTGTGGGTGGTTACTTATCTAATAAGTAAAATGCCAATTTAATTTAATATTGTAAAGTCAATCCACACCACCACACCATAAGAAAAATACATTTTAAATCAGACAGCACAACAACATGAAGATCTATCTCCATCTGTTTTAAAGGAGGCACCTGAGGTAGTCAGAGAGAGGTTCATGGATAAATGGAATAATCCTTTAAAAAACCTATAGCTGCAAGGTGGTCCAGGGGAAATGGAATAATCATTACCAAAATTAATTATGCTGTTGATTTGTCTGCAGTGCTCCACAGCCAGGGTGTCCTGGAGAAAATAGAATTACAACTAAAGAAACCAAAAGCTGTAGTGCAGCTGTGCGTCTTGGGTGGACGGATGGATGGTTGGATGGATTAATGAATGGATGTGAACGGATGGATAAAGGCAAAGTGTAGAATTGAATAAAAGTAAAAATAAAAACAATAAAAAAAATTAAAAAAATAAAAATAAAAGAATTACAAAAATTAAAATAGAAAACACAAATTAAAATAAATTTTAAAAAAACGTCAAAACAAATGATCAATAATTGAAAATGTTTGTATGTATGCACTGGCTGCAGGCACAAAATGGCTACCAGCCAGCCACATGGTCAAACAACAACAAGAAGGAGGCTTGGCAAACAAAGAACACATGCAAGCCTATGGTAAAGGGACACTGGCTGGATGTACAAAATAGCCGCAAGCCACAAGGTCGAACAACAACAACAATAAACAAGGAGGTATGGCAAACAAAGGACATATGAAAACCTATTGTAAAGGGACACTGGCTGCATACATAAAATGGCTGCCAGCCAGCCACATGGTCAAACAACAACAACAATGAGGAAGGAGGCATAGCAAACAAAGAACACATGCAAGCTTATGGCAAAGCGACACTGGCTGACTGGACACAATGCCCACCAGCCACATGGTCAAACAACAACTGCGAACAAGGAGGCATGGAGAACAAAGACCACATGCAAGCCTATGGACAGAAAATGGCCATACTGCATGGGGAACAAAGAGAAATGGTGGACAATAACAAACACACACACACATATATTGGCCATAAGGAGGCAAGGTAACACTGTAGAAAAGTGATCAACATTAATTCAGCGATGCAAAACACAAAAAATAACCGAACTATTAAAATTCTCCTATGCCATCAAATACTGCCCCATAACATATACACTTTTCGCAACAAAAGAAAACATGAAATGCAAACAATAGACAACATTTCAAATTAATTCAATGCCATATCTGGCCTAAATAATATTTTTTTTAAACATATACCACTGAAACATTTATTTATGACTACTAGTAGAAGATCCTACTTGCTTGATGGCCCTTTGGAAATCTTGGCCATATACTTAAAATAATATTGCAAATGTTACAAACATGTAGAAAAGGTACTGAGCTGTGCAACAATTTTCCTTTACAAAGGGTGAAAAACCAATGAAATGCAGAATAAATACAAACTAGGCCTATACTAAAACTTCAGGCCACTCCCCACTATAACATTTAAAAATCTAAATAAAGTACAAAGAAATACTGGTTCATGCCCAAGCAAACAAACAACACCCTTATACAAAAGTGTTCGAACTTACTTGTGTGATTCAACAAAAACAAATTCCTTAAGTCCAAAGGTATATCAATCAAACAAAGAGAGTGATCCTGCCACCTCGAAATCCAAGTGAAAAGTGACCAGAAAATGGACAATTCACCTGGGGGGAGCCTGCTGGACAGGAACAGGAAGTTGGAATCCCTGAAGCACTTCCTTCGTGTTTGACAAAAAATAGTCTTCTCAATCTGAAAAACAAATTGCAGGGTCCATTAGAAAAGAAAATGTAGTCAAAATCTTTTTTTTACTAGATTTAGTGGCTCTGGAAGTCTACTCTACAAGTGAGTTAGCATTCACAAGCGGCACTGTTTTGCTACATCCGTCGTGACCGAAAGCAACGCGAGTGAACATTGTATTCGCGAAAGAGTGCAATAACACAATCTCACGAGTGCAAACGAACTCCACTCCATGCCGGGATGTGGACTTTGGGAACTTTGTGCTACTCCATGTAGTGCAAAGGGCCCAAATTTCGCAAACCCTGCCGGCGGACCAGAGTCCTACCCTAGGCCTAATAAAAACATCTTCAAATCAGCCCTAAGAAAATACCACTATTCAATGAGGCATGCCAAATGCACAGCTCTTGCAGATCGCATCAGTATCAGCATTAACTGCAGCAAGGAAATCTTATTTCTCATCAAAGATTTTACAACCCCTGCTGCCTCCTCCAGTCACAACATCACCTCACAAGACCTCTTTATAAATTTTTATTAATAGTGTTTTATAAAGCACAAACATGACCATCACGGTATCAGAGTGCTGTACAAATAGAGCTGATTAGGGTTACAGTGCAGTACAAACATCGGTCGCTTGAGATATGCTGTACATAGGGTTTAAAGAGAAAGGTATAAAATAATTTTTCACAATATCGAATAGGTTGAATGACAGTTTCAAAAGAGATACCATGCATAGAGTTTGAGGAGCAAAGTATAAAACAATAGTGTACAATATCGAATAGGGTGGATGACTGTATAAAAAGGGTTCTCATATGACACATGTTTTTCTAGTTAAAAGGCTTTAACTTCCTTCTTGAACTGCAGAGGTAAATTCTTTCAATGCGGGTGGAAAGGATTTCCATATTTTTGGAGCAGATCCAGTGAAAGTGCAGCCTCAAATTTTCTTTTGTTTTTAATCTTGTTGGTTCTAGTATAAGGGATTTAGCACTTCAATAGTCACTTCCACCTCCTGGTCCTACTCACCATGTATTTTGGGTCAGCGTTGCGTAGTGCTTCGTGTTTAATGCCTGCAACTTTCAGCTGAATCCGAGCTTCAACTGGGAGCCAGTTGAGGGTTCTGAGTGATGGGGAAATGTGATCTTACCAATGTGGGCCTGTTAAAAGTCTTGCTGTTGTATTTATTGTCAATTTCATTGGGGCTATGCTGACTTTTGGTAGACCAATGAGAGTAGTATTCCCATAGTCCAGCCTTGAGAGCACTAGAGATTGAAAGGCTGTTTTAAGGTTTCCTAGCAGTATGAAGAGTCTTAGGGGGTCATTCCGACCCCGGCGGGCGGCGGGCGCCGCCCGACGGGCGGAGACCGCCAAAAGACCGCACCGCGGTCAAATGACCGCAGCGGTCATTCTAACTTTCCCGCTGGTCCGGCGGGCGATCTCCAAAAGATCGCCCGCCGGCCCAGCGGGAAAGCCCCTGCAAAGAGGAAGCCGGCTCCGAATGGAGCCGGCGGATTTGCAGGGGTGCGACGGGTGCAGTGGCACCCGTCGCGATTTTCAGTGTCTGCAAAGCAGACACTGAAAATCTTTGTGGGGCCCTGTTAGGGGGCCCCTGCACTGCCCATGCCAGTGGCATGGGCAGTGCAGGGACGCCCAGGGGCCCCACGACACCCGTTCCCGCCATCCTGTTTCTGGCGGTAAAAACCGCCAGGAACAGGATGGCGGGAAGGGGGTCAGAATCCCCATGGCGGCGCTGCAATCAGCGGCGCCATGGAGGATTCCCTGGGCCAGGGGTAAACCGGCGGGAAACCGCCGGTTCCCCTTTTCTGACAGCGGCTTTACCGCCGCGGTCAGAATGGCCCAGGAAGCACCGCCAGCCTGTTGGCGGTGCTTCCGTGGTCGTTGGCCCTGGCGGTCGGTGACCGCCAGGGTCAGAATGACCCCCTTAGTTTTTTCAGAATGTGCACATGTAGGTTAGCACTTCTGGATGCAGCTTGTATGTGATCTTGTGTGTTTAGATAAGAGTCTAGTGTGATGCCTAGTGATTTTAGGAGTTGCAGATGGTTAGAATGCCGTTCAGCGAGTCGAGTCTCTGAGACCATAGTTGAGGTTGTTGAAGTTTGTATGGTGGGGAGAACAGGAAAAAAAAATTTTTGTGGATTTAATTGGAGATGGTTGTGTGCCAGCCAGGCTTGTGTTTTCCTCAGGGTATCATCTAGTCTCTGGATATCCTCTTGAGAAGAGAGTTTGATGTATAGTTGAGTATCAGCTGTATACATGTGGCACAGAAATTTTGATTGTGTCAGGATTTCAGTGAGTGGTTCAATGCAAAGAGTGAAGAGTATTGGTGCAATTATAAATCCTTGAGGAAACTTCCCGGTCAATGTCTGTTAAATCAGATAGGGTTTTGTTGATTTTGACTCTTTGTTATCAATTCTTTAAGAAGGAGGTGAATCAGTTAAGAATGGCTCCTGCTGGGCCCATTCTGATTTCAAGTGTTTCTCTAAGGCATTTGTGTCTGACAATGTTGAACACCGCAGATAAATCCAGAAGTATTAGGAGGCAGGTTTCGGTTTGGTCTAGTGAAGTTTGTATATCACCTAGAATGTTAAGCATGGTGACCTCAGTGTGGTGCACAGTTCTGAAACAAGACTGGTGTATGTCTACTGGGTCAAAATTCTTGATGTGTTCACACAAAGCTCTATCAAATTAGCTAGAAAAGGCAGAATGGATACTGGTCAGAAGTTGTTCAAATCTTTGTGATCCGTGCCCAGGTTTTTAGTGGTGGGGATACTTGGCCCATCGTCAGGCAATCTGGGAGTGAGCATTCACATTTTTGTTCATATGGGACTAACTGATTGGTGAATCTCTTTTAGTAGGTGGGAAGGAATGGGAATTCAAAATGTGTGGTAGGTTTCATTGACTGAATGTTTTTTCTGGATTTCCCCCTCAGACAGAAATGTGAAACAGGTCCAGAAGGCTTAGTTTTTCCTTGGGATAGTTGGGGTGTGTTGGTCAGTCTTCTTGCTGTGTGTGTGGTGTGGAATGAGTTTGTGGATTCTCTGGGATGGGGGAAATGCTTGGCTGGGAATAGAGCAGCTTATGATTGTGATTTTGTCTTTAAAGAAGGTTGAGAAGGCATTGCAGCTGTCCATCATGTTGTTTGCAATTGTGGGTTCTGCATGTTTTCCTGACTGTTGCTTTATTATGTGAAATACGTTTCTGGGTTGGTTCTTCACTTTGTCCAGTTGAGACAGATTCTGTGCATTCTCAGCTGTTATAGGTGGGTGAAGTTTGTGTTCTTCCTCCATAGTCATTCCAGCTGCCTCAATTGTCTTCTTTCCTTTTTATGTTTTAGTTAAACCATGGTACTGGCAGTTTAATATTTTGCCTCTTTAGTCATAATGGAACAGTTCTCTGAACTATGTCAGTCATAATACTGTTGTAGAGATGTGTTAGATCTTTGCAGCAAGCTGTCAGAATTCTTCTGTATCAAAATCACCTTCATATACACCAACTTCGACCCTCATCTAGATCCCAGCACCATTGCAACTCAACTTTCCAGCTAGGCCGTTGAATGACCTTGTGGCCTGCCATCACCAATATTGAAATAGTTCCTACCATGAAGACCATCCATACGGGGGTTCCAACTGAACCTTGCAGATGCCACACCTTCACCAAAGGACTCCTACGGATCAGCAATGCACTGACATCCATCTTCAATGCCTCAACTGATGTAGCCACATTCCCAGGCATCTGAAAACATGCCATGGTCATGCCATGCTCATGAACCCATCTGCTGACTCAGCAATGCTTTCCATCTACAGACCTATCTTTCTCCTACCATACCTGGCAGAAGTCTTAAAGAAATAATCAACCAACTCCTCAACAACCAGTAGCTCCTCAACGTCACACAGTTTGTAGGCCCAACCACAGAAATGAAACAGCACTCATCACCACCACAGACAACATCCATATGATCCTTGCCAGAGAATGCATTGCCACCCTCATTTTCCTGGATCTCTCTGTAGCATTTGACATGGTCTCACAACCCATCTCATCAGCCACAAGTACAAGAGATTAGTATCCAAGAACCTACTCTACGTTGAATCTGTTTATTCTTAACAGATAGAACAGAAGCTGTCGGCCAGGCATCTCACTACTTGCAAGACCACAAACACATCTGCGGAGTGCCTTAAGGTTTATCGCTCAGCCCCACCATCTTAGGTACATAGATGATCCCACTAGCCAACTTCATATTTGCACATGTTATAAACATCTTCTCCTATGTAGACCACACACAACTCATATTCTACCAAGGCCCCAACACAAGAAACAAGTTCACCACCTGCATGACCAAAGTCACTAAATGGATGGAAAACGATCTCAAGCTCAACAGTGACAAGAAAGAAGAAATGATCATCTGCAAGTGCACCTCACCAGGGCCCTTCAACCAGTGATTGGCCAAACTCAGACCTACACCCAGAACCCGAGCCTGGAACCTTGGAATAATCAACAACAGCAAAGTAGACATGACCGCACAAGTCAATGTCATAACTGCATCCTGCATTGATGATGCTGAGAAATATCTTCAAATGGCTGCTAAGCAACACTAGAAAAGCTTTCACTCATGATCTGGTCACCAGCAAGTTGGACTGTGGGAAAACTCTCTACACAGGGATCACCAAGCAACTCACTAGAAGAATAAATACCATCCAGAACTCAGCAGCCAGCCTCGTCATCAACCTCCCACACATACCTCACTTCACACCACACCTCAGAGAACTACACTGGCTCAAGAAACACAAGGATGCTCAATTCAAACTCTCACAAACATTCGCACACTACATAACTCAGGTCCCCCTACCTGAACAGTTGCATGTCCTTCAACCCACCATCAAGACACATTCGCTCTGCAGGACTCCTAATCGCATGCATCCCACACTTACACAGAACCATCTCTGGAGAACGTGCGTTCTTTTACATTGCTCCTAAAGAATGGAATGACATTCCGCTCCACATCACAGCCTCCTCTGCTTTTCTTGAATTCTGATAGAAGTTGAAGATCTGGCTTCTCAATTAACCAACCTTCCATGGACAGAGATAGGTACACACCCGCTCAATGTCAGGGTACCCTTGCAGGAGATAGGGCACTTTACAAATACAAAGAACATATGCTATAAGGCATGTGTAGTATGGCTGATATTACACCTGACACGTTTGTGACAGAGTGTTCTGTCCACCAAACTCTAAATAGGACTTTGAGGACCATATTTAGCCCCATTCCTTTGTGCCTTCTGGGTGCCATATTTATAAAATTATGCACAATGGCGCTAAGGAATAGTTAGTGTGAAAAGAAAATGATGCTAACCTTTGCGAAATGCTGTAATTAAAAATGGCACTAATGCTGCAAAAGTAGCATTAGAACATTTTGCGGCACGTTTTTTGATGCAAGGTGTGTTAGCTCCATATTTAACAGCATTAGCATAAAAAAACATGCACTAGCACGAGAAAAAAAAATGGGAGACAGGATGGAGAATGCAGGCCTGGAGAACCCCCAGAGAGATCCCAATCAGCCGAGTCCCAGCCAGAAGGGACCAGCAAAGTCCTAGGAGAAGTCGAAGAGGAAGCAAAAGTGTTGCTTTAGTGAGGAGGAGAAAGATATCTTGATCAAAGAGGTAAAGGAGCACCAACACCAGCTCTTTGTCACCTCCAAATTTCCAATAGGTAGGAGAGAGGCTATATGGCACGCAATAGTAGCTAAAGTCAACAGCGTGGCAGAGATGAAGAGGACTGTCACTGATTGTAAGAAGCGCTGCCACAATTGCAAGTGCAGAACTAAGGAGAAACTGGGCAGGAATCAAAAGGCAGCACTGTAGACTGGTAGTGGAAGTCCTGCACCTCAGGAGGACCAGGATGAGCTGGAGGAGATTGGGCAGTGGTCATCCCGGAGGAGCTGGTCACTAGGATCGCAGGACAGGACAGCACAGACTACCAAGAACTACTACAAATGCATGGTAAGTTGCAGATGGAGGCTATCTGGAATTTTACAAATGGCAGAAGCGGGAGGCACATAGGACACACTGAATGCATGCAAAAGGGTCACATTGGGACACATAGGGCCAGAATCAAAAGGTCCCATCGCCACTCAAGCCTCACTTTTAGTGACGCTCTGGTAGCTCTATGCACTCCGACATATACACAATGCGGTCTTAAGCCACTTTCTGTCGCTTAGCACCACCTTGTAAATATGGCCCCTACACGTGCAGCACTTTACCTGGAAGCGGTGTGCAATCAGTGTGGCTGTGCCTGTGCCACAACAACACCTATTGCATATTGTTGTTGACCTAGATCCAAGACTACATGTTAACCTGAGGCTGTGACTAAACTCAACACCACCCCAGGGGTGGTGTTAGGATGGCGCAACAAAGCAAGGCAAGGCATCCTGCAGCACACATAGAAATGCCAAATTGCCATGATAAGATTGTTTATGTGAAAGAAGGGACATCTTACTGCATATAAACAATCTATCCACTGAATGCAGGCACCCTTGCACTATGCAAGGGTGCCTGTGTTGGTGCAGGGATCTTAATTCTGTGCAGGGGGAAACCCAGGGGTGTGCTGTATTCTTGTAAATATGGTGCATCCTTGCATTTCAAAAGTGTGTAGCAATGTGCAGCTATTTTGGAAAAAATCAGGGCCTCAGTGTGCAACATGTCCTACTCAACTCGCACAGGGTGGCCCAACAACAACTCTCACACACCTCCATATACCATTTGGGAATGGGCACAAAAGTGTACATATATAACATAGGGGGCATGTATGTGGTCATCAATTGTGCTGCAGTACAAGTAGCTTCGATTTCACCATGTAACAAGGTAGCCTGTGTTGTGGGAATGGTTGGTGTTATGCATAAAGGGACACCTTCATGTGTAAGAACAGGCACAAGTGGCATTATTGTTGCACTATGGGAATAATGTCACTGGCCCATAATGCAACAGTACCATTATACAAATAGTTGCCAATGTGGATCCAAGGTGCCCATTCCCCTCATGCCACATAATTAAACTCTCAAAATGCATGCATTGATCCACATTGTCCATCCTTACACCAACAAATGCCTGTGGCAGATATGATGTATGGAAGGAAATGTCCCTAATGGGGATGACAATCCATTAAGGTTGCACTGTGCCATCCAATTGGCACATATTTGGGGTCTGCTAAAGGCAGATGTCTAAGTTACACAAGCATTGTAAGCAGTGGACCTCCTTCTGCTTTGCTGCACTAGTGCCATCATTCATGGTGTAAATGCAGTAAAGGAGCAAAACAGTGACAACACTCATTACACTACTGTGGGAATGTCTACCATGATGAATAGGAATGTAAATGAAGTGCTACCACTCTCTCAGTGGATGGGGTAAGGGGCCTGCAAGGAATATAGTGGTGTGGGATCAATGCACAAACAACCTTGAAAGGTTGCCCCATGTGTGATGCACACTTCAACACATAATAATGTTATCCTGGGGTGGTCTCTAACATGTCACTGAGCCATAAGTAGCAAGTAAATGATGAGCCATGTCAACAGTCACTACAGTCAAAGATTGACATTTCACTATCCCATTGCAGAGTATGATGCCTTACCGCCTGCTGACCTGCCTGTCCTGGATTTCACAGATGACATAGATGACCATCTGCTGACTATCAATGAAGAGATTCTCCAGGATGACCTAGGTTTCTTGCAGACACCACCTCCAGTTGCAGGGAGGACACACAGCTTTTGAAGTCTCCACATTACCCACCCAAATACCAACACATAGCACCAACCAGTCCTGCCACAGCCCTGGACCCTGAGGACAGGCATCACCTTACAAAGGACAGTGGTAGGAGTCCAGCTGGAGCTGGCACAGCAGGCGGTGGTGGAGATGGAGACCATGGCAGGCAGCCTAGAAGGAATGCGGAGGTGCCTCAGTCCAAATAAGGACAACTCAGCTGCCATCAAAGGCACCCACTCCCCGCTAGCTGGACCCTAGCAGTCCCTGGCTGCACATAGCTGCTGTCATGGGGCAGAGGCTTCAACAATTGCCCTCCCAAAGTGGCAGCAGATTGACAGATAAAAGGCTCAGGGAAATAGAAAATGCCCTGGAGTCCATACAGTGGGTTGTGGCATCCCTCAGGGAAAACATGGCTGCCCACCACCGTGATGTAGCTGCGGTGTTGAGAAATCAGAAGTTCCTCCATGCTGCAGTGATGCCTTATGTGTTCCCACAAATGGCAGCTGCCGGGACCATTGATTCCACATCTCTTTCGTCTGATGTGTGTGTGGCCCCCTCAACTTCAACAACAGCACCATCCATGGCAGTGGCACCACACACATCAGAAGATGAAGATGTGGAAGAACAACATTCACACGTAAACCGCCTGTTAGCACCAGTCTGTGCCACATGGGCAGTATCTCCTTAGTTCTATGCATAATATCATGCTAGTGTTGTAACAGCAGGCAATCTTCCCTCTTCACTCAAACACTCTTGACGTATCTACTATGGACTGTCATTATCTCAATTCCTACCTATTGTCAATTTGGACACCTCCTCACAAATTCACACCTCTCCTACCCATGTCTCATTACATGTCCCTCACCCTTAGACTACGAATGTACATCAAATGGCTCAGGATCTCTCATGGGTAAGTAAACAGGACATTGTACTGCATTGGAAAATAAACTTGCATATGTAAATAAATCTCTATATTCACATGTATCATGCCTTCTTTTACTGTGATCCCTCAACTCATCTAAATGTATACATTTTGTGAAGCAATGTCAATGAGAACAGAACCTAATTACATGTGTAACTTACTGTCAGACACAAAGCCACACACTAGGACCCTAACATGAAAAAGGTGACTGATAATGTCGTGGGCTGCAACCAACCTAGAGAGCCTTAAAAGCATGAACTGAACAGATATCCATGCAAGTTGACATATGGCATATTTGGGTCAGAACCCAAGTGTCAGGAATTTTCCATGATGATAGCACTAGTACAAAAAATATGTGTGGACCAGAAGAGGCAAAATTGATCAGTCACGGGCAGCTGTCAGTGTGCCAGGAAACATACCCCAAATAAGGTAAAGAAATATGTGCTACACTTTACAAGGATATTTATGACAGACCTCAGCAATGTCAGTTGATGTTCCATTCTTACCTGTTAAAGATGTTGTATACCTACACAATGTAATTGCCAAGAACTGGGGATAAAAAATGTTTTGAGTAGCAGATGTCATTTTGCAGCCAATCAGACAGCTCCTTATTCACAGGGGATACACATAGCCATACACATAAATCAATACAGAAAGCATACCCTAAAGCATTGCTCTAACTTGGCCAGTGCACTCATGAGAACACCCAGACACTCAATCATCATGGACACCTAACTGTCTACAACTAACAGGATTTATGGGTACTTAAAAACAACACCTTATAAAAAGCTACACTAAACACTATCCTACACTAAGCTAACCTATACTAACTTATCTAAAGTTACCCCTACAGCTATCTAGCCTAATCTAAACTTATCTTATACATGTAACGCCACACACTAAATGTTGTCCTCCCACCCCCTTAAGAGACAAGATATGAGTAGGACAACATTATTTAAAGCTACCCATATGCTTACATAACCTATATCCTAAACAAATATATATATTTTTGTAAAAAGTTTAATGGAATTGTTAATGTTTTTTTATTTTTTTGAAACATAGAGCCCCTTACATAACCCCACACCCAACCACCCCAAAACAAAAAATGATAAGAAAACCCACCTCAACTATACTTTCTCTATCCTACAACTAACCTAATCTATGGTACCTAACCTTTCAATGCCCACCTAAAACCCACTAAAACTAAATACAAAATACAACAGGAGAAGGGAAGGAAATGGGAGGCTGTGCATATACAGAATTAAAGCCTCTTCAGCTTCTTTTTACAAAATGTTAAGAGTTTGAAATTCCAAGCATTGTCCTGCTCTAGTCTATCGAACCTGGCCATAATAGGTGCCATGTCCCTCCTCATGTCTGCCTCAAAGCTAGAGCATGTGGCTGCAGCAGGTGGCTGTTGCAGTGCTTGTGTTGCCATTGGTGCTGTGGAGGGGGGTGGACCAGCTGAGGCACTCCTGACCCTTGATGTGACACTCGATGTGTTGTGCCCTGTTGTGGCCTGCTTAGGAGGTCTCCCATGTGGGAAGGCAAGCCAAGCCCCCGATGACGTCTCCCACGATGTCTCCTGGACATGTTCCTGTACCCTGCTTGTACCTCCATAATGTGGTGGAAATGCTCTGCCCTCTTATCAAAAGCACGCTTCTGTGCTGGGGTCATAGTGGCAGCTTAAACATGAGGAGAACAAATACTGCATTGGGTAGAGGAGAAACAAACATGGAATGCACAAAGCATCATCAGATGACACATGCTGTCCATCAGACATTCCACAACAATGTCAATTACCAAATCAGGACTAAACTTCCTACCAGCTATATACGGTATCATGTTCCATGGCCACATGGTTAACGGCTATCCATTGTTGACTTCTAGGGCCCAGAGGTAAGTTGGACTAATGCCTCCTTGTGCCATAGTTGCGTCATCATACTTGTGAGGATCAAGTGGCCCAACAAGTCCTAAATCCCTGTGCCATAGTCACAAACTGGCACAATGCATGCATTCCACCACTTTGACACCCATCGAGCTACATTAAGCCTTGGTCTGGCATCATAGATGCAAGGTGGGGTTCACCCAGTAGGGGGGCAGGAAAAATTGCACCGGTAATTTTAAGAAATTCCATCACATCATTTATGTTTCCTTTGGTTAACACCGGCTCAGAGTGGATGTTACAAGAGGGCACAACATTGCTTACAATGGGCCCCTAAGTAGAGTTCAGGGCTAGTGCCAATATCGTTTGCCCTAAGCGTGAACAGTATATCTATATTGTCTACAGATTTTGTACCTATTGCCCCTACCCTGTGGCATGGTGTGCAAAATTTCTTATGTGGTGCACACATGTTGGCGGTAGGGGTGCCCTAAGGGGCATAAGAAGGGTGGGGCTGCACTGGGTGCAGAGACAGTTTTACTTCTTATTGAACTACCAAAGCATATGCATTTTTAACATCCCCTAAGTACTATGTAAACACTGTGCATCCACATTCTATATACATATGATGTGACCAAGCTCACTCACAATTGTCATGATGGGTAGAAAATGTAGGTTCATCTGCACACATCTTGTTTGCTAAAGTCTTTAGACATGTCCCACACCCATCTAGAGCAGAGCTGAAATTTCATTGTGTACTCAACTGACTGTTGCCCAGCACAATAGGACTCCTTGCACAGCTGCTACCTCACTTAATTTCAGAAGAGTAGTGAGGCACCACTGGAGCAAGTGTCTCCTTGATAAGCCCTGTAGAGACCTCAACACATGTATATCATTTGTGCCATGTCCTGAGTAAAAGTGCTGTAAAATGTGCAGTGAGAAACATTTTGGCAACAGGCATGTTAATTAGACAAACAGCACCTCTGATACATATCTTGGCTGACATCACTGTGTATGTGGGCATGTTCTCCTTTTCCTAACATCCACAATTCCATAGCAGCACACGTTGGCACTTGTGCAACAATCAACTTAATCTACTTCCTCAATATAGCATCACATATGAAGTCAATACCCAAACTCAGATGATGTTATCTTATTGGTCACACATGTCATTTTAGCAATGCATTGCACACATCATACCCACTCACACAAAACCGTGAAATGACATATGTGACGCACAAGGTGATACTTACTGGCTGCATCAGGGTCTTCAAACTGGGACACCTCTCCCATGGTGTAGGGTGGCGGTCCACCTGCAACGCATGACAAGAACACATAGCTTTGTGTTTTTGAGCATTTATAAGCATGGATAACTGTTACACATTCAACTTGGTAAGCTGAGCAAGCTAGTCAACTTTGTTTTAGAAATGAGCAACTGACACCCAGTACATTTCAGTCTGTAAGAAAAACGGCCAGATTAAAGAGGCCCTGGCACCATCAGAGCATCATTGTCCGTGATGCTCCTGTGGTGCTTTTCACTGCACCATATGTACAAGGAGCTGTTGTGCTGCTTTTTGTAGTGTAATGCCTCCATGTACATATGGGGCAGTATGTTACAGTATTCTGGGTCAGATGGGCCTGCAATGATTATTGGAATGACCGTCCCATTGTAACACCCATAGCTTTTGACGCTGCCCCAGATTTTCTGATATTGTACTTACTGCCAGCGCCAAAAGAGTAACAACAGACCAGGTGGTGGTTCTAGCATGACAAAGAGGTGAGGGATGCTTTAATACCTCCTTGTTTCTTGCTTCTAATACAGGGAGTGCAGAATTATTAGGCAAATGAGTATTTTGACCACATCATCCTCTTTATGCATGTTGTCTTACTCCAAGCTGTATAGGCTCGAAAGCCTACTACCAATTAAGCATATTAGGTGATGTGCATCTCTGTAATGAGAAGGGGTGTGGTCTAATGACATCAACACCCTATATCAGGTGTGCATAATTATTAGGCAACTTCCTTTCCTTTGGCAAAATGGGTCAAAAGAAGGACTTGACAGGCTCAGAAAAGTCAAAAATAGTGAGATATCTTGCAGAGGGATGCAGCACTCTTAAAATTGCAAAGCTTCTGAAGCGTGATCATCGAACAATCAAGCGTTTCATTCAAAATAGTCAACAGGGTCGCAAGAAGCGTGTGGAAAAACCAAGGCGCAAAATAACTGCCCATGAACTGAGAAAAGTCAAGCGTGCAGCTGCCACGATGCCACTTGTCACCAGTTTGGCCATATTTCAGAGCTGCAACATCACTGGAGTGCCCAAAAGCACAAGGTGTGCAATACTCAGAGACATGGCCAAGGTAAGAAAGGCTGAAAGACGACCACCACTGAACAAGACACACAAGCTGAAACGTCAAGACTGGGCCAAGAAATATCTCAAGACTGATTTTTCTAAGGTTTTATGGACTGATGAAATGAGAGTGAGTCTTGATGGGCCCGTGGCTGGATTGGTAAAGGGCAGAGAGCTCCAGTCCGACTCAGACGCCAGCAAGGTGGAGGTGGAGTACTGGTTTGGGCTGGTATCATCAAAGATGAGCTTGTGGGGCCTTTTCGGGTTGAGGATGGAGTCAAGCTCAACTCCCAGTCCTACTGCCAGTTCCTGGAAGACACCTTCTTCAAGCAGTGGTACAGGAAAAAGTCTGCATCCTTCAAGAAAAACATGATTTTCATGCAGGACAATGCTCCATCACACGCGTCCAAGTACTCCACAGCGTGGCTGGCAAGAAAGGGTATAAAAGAAGGAAATCTAATGACATGGCCTCCTTGTTCACCTGATCTGAACCCCATTGAGAACCTGTGGTCCATCATCAAATGTGAGATTTACAAGGAGGGAAAACAGTACACCTCTCTGAACAGTGTCTGGGAGGCTGTGGTTGCTGCTGCACGCAATGTTGATGGTGAACAGATCAAAACACTGACAGAATCCATGGATGGCAGGCTTTTGAGTGTCCTTGCAAAGAAAGGTGGCTATATTGGTCACTGATTTGTTTTTGTTTTGTTTTTGAATGTCAGAAATGTATATTTGTGAATGTTGAGATGTTATATTGGTTTCACTGGTAATGAAAAATAATTGAAATGGGTATATATTTTTTTTTGTTAAGTTGCCTAATAATTATGCACAGTGATAGTCACCTGCACACACAGATATCCCCCTAACATAGCTAAAACTAAAAACAAACTAAAAACTACTTCCATATTCAGTTTTGATATTAATGAGTTTTTTGGGTTCATTGAGAACATGGTTGTTGTTCAATAATAAAATTAATCCTCAAAAATACAACTTGCCTAATAATTCTACACTCCCTGTATGTGTGTGCCATTTGTAGGCACACACAGAAGAGGTAAAATGCCATGGATGTTTTCTTATGTGCAGGTAGGCGTCCCTTCCTGCATATTTACAAACTTACATAACAGATGTTTTGGCACTACTATGTGGCTTGCATTCTGTTTGGGGATACCTTCCTGCACATAGACACTCCCCTCGGGATAGACCCATTTGCACGGTGGTACCAGTAAGCCTGCATTGGCGCTGGCTGCTGAGTTATGTGCTGGTGCAGACTAAGACGCAGACGCAGGCATGCCCCGTACTCTAGGGAATACGGGGCAGGCCTGTGTTTCAAATCCAGCGCAGTGCTGCTGATGTTGGCACAGCAGTGTGCTGCAACTGTTCCTCACCTATGTGGCTCATAGTTGTCACACAAGAACATGCACACATGAGGCAATCACTCCTTCTTACATTTGTGTAACTGTTATGTCACTCTACACATACATGACTCTCAGCACAAGCACACACATGTCTGACAATACTCCTGCGTCATGTTTCCCATCACTTTAACATTAGTTACCCCATTTACACAGTTGTAATGACCATGATGGACATGTAATTTTGTGCATGGGAAACATGTACCCTTTCACTATTGCCCATGTGTCTGATATTTGACGCTTTATGGTGTATATGTGATGTACAATGTACACAAAGAGGAATGTGAAATTTGTCTGAGAACGGTGCATTGCTCAGTACTCTTAAATGCTGTTTAATTTAGACACTAAACTTCCTGTCCTGACCCTTGACAAAACATGCTGCAGTCAACCTTATGTCCTCCTGTCATGCATATGCAAATGAAGATGTTGCAATGCAAAAGGGGTACCTACCAACTTGTCCACAAATCCGAATCACCAAGATTATCCAGATCTCCTTTTCATGCAATGAGGTCTGCCCAACCGTGTTTGAGTTTGTGGTCCGTCTGCATGACACCAAAGATCCTCCGTAGGTGGTGGAGCACCTTGCCCCACCACAGCTTCTGTGCCTCTGTTGGGTAGCCCTGGATGACCCGGCCACCCATACTCAACATCCTGGGGGGGTAGTGCTTCACTAACCAGATGAACCCTCCCAGTTCATCTCCTCTCATTTGTTGGGCTCTCCCCTTCCCCTACTTATTGAAGTGTCCCTCCACTGCAAATATACTATCCCCAAAAACAATGAAACACTAACCCAACTAACTCCAAATACCCCAACAGACTACGCTACCCCAAGACAAACATCCAACAAAACAATTACTATGACAAGACAAAAACACTACACAAAATTACAAAAATTACAACATTGACAGGACAGCAACAGGACACAGCCTAAAACTCAGAAAAAAACACTGGTCCTCCACCAGCAGCAGCTCCACACAACCTTTCACAATCGCAGACAAAAAGACTGTGAAGTAAAAGTGAAAGTGAAATCAGTGTACCACGTTTGCAGCAAGGAAGTCCTGTTCAATCACTTCCTGTATGTCACGTTTTCTGATATGCATATTTTTTTAGACATATGATGGTCATGTGTTTTTTTTTCCAAAAAGGCTAACAAGGCCTGTCGACTTGCGATTGATGCACGGAGGCCAGTTCATTTTATTGATTTGCGATGTGTGGAGAATTGGTGTTTGTGTCAAAAATGCTGGTGCATAACAGAAATGCGTGTTTTTTTTCCATGAAGGCTGACAAGGCCTGTCGACTTGCGATTGACGTTCAGGGGCCAGACATCATTTTATTGCATTGTAATTGCTGTTTGTGTCAAAATGTTTGACGCATAATGGGAATGCGTGGATTTTGTTTGAAAGGCTGACAGTGCACCTCGATTCACATTCCTTGTTACAGGGGCTATGCATGTATGTAGTCAGTATGGTATGGCTACCTGTGTGTGCATGTGCATTCATATAGTTAGTAAGGGTAACATCGGAATGTGTTTTCCATGGCCCTCATTACGAGTCTGGCGGTCTTAAGACCACCAGACTCGCAGTGGTTGTTTTACTGCCGATGGGCCAGCGGTAAAGACCACCATTTTATGATTTGGCGGCTTGGCCTACGCCAAACCACCAAAATGCCACCCGTACCGCTACTTTTAGGATGTCCTCCAGGCTGGAGCTGAGCACCTCTGGCCCGGCGGCAGCTGTAATACCTCTAGCGGTATTCCTGCACCCTGCACCCTGCAACAGAAATCTTTATTCCTTTTGCCAGGAGACACACCCCACATGTCCACACACCCGCACACATGCACCCACACTTCTACACTCTTCCAAACACTCACCCACGTACTCACTACACAGTCCCCTATTTACTCAAGCACACACATTCAAACACGCACACAGAAACACTCATTTACGCATGTACACGTACTCGGGCACACCCATGCAAATGCTCACACGCTCGCGAACACCCCCATTCATGCGCACACACGAGCAAAACACGTTCACATTCACTCGCAAACACGCACACATACACCACTACTTCCCCCTCCACATGCACACCCGCATACACCATCCCCATCCGCATACTCACACTCATGCACTCACCCCTTCCCCATCTGCATACTCACACTTACACACAGAGACACCCACTCTTCCCCGGATTCCATACATTCACACACCCACTCACACACACAGACAAGCACATACAGACAGCCCCCTCCCCTGTCAGATGATCACATGCCTTTTCCAGTGAGGACGTCGTCCGACGGGGATGAGTCCTGGCACTTCCACCACCGGCATCACACCGCCTTCAGGAGGACGCCTCGCCGTATTACAGATCATAATACGGCGGACGGAATCCTTTTGGCAAGGCAGTGCTGGCGATGGAATCGCTTCTCCACCTCCGTACGCCAGGCTGACTGCTGTCAGATTTCTGCCCGATTTGAGGAGTAATATGGTGGTATTGAGACCGCCAGCACTGGCGGTCTTTCGGCGCCTGCGTTTTGGCCGGTCTTTATAAAAAGACAGCTGAAGTCGTAATGAGGGCCTTTTGTTTGTATGTGTGTGTGTGATGCACGCGATGACTGATACCGTTTGCATGTGTTGGTTGACTTTTTCCACATACTTGTTACCCCATGTTTACTGCGAGTGTACATATGTGATGTAACACATATTTGTGCGTCTACCACATTGTCATGTCTGATTTCCAAATCTACATTTGACAACACTACTTTAGATATTGTGGGCATGTCCAATACATGTTTATGCATGTGATATGCTTGACAAATCGTACACAAAGGATGCTGTGGACTATGGCTGGGTTAATTTCACAGAACCCATGGCAATGTGAGTGCATGTGTGTCCACACTGTGGTATTTTGTATGGTTCAGGATCATGATGCTATGCTACTCTAAAGAAAGGCAGGGAGCAGCAGGCTCATAGGACGCTCACCAATCCCTATATGTTCCCAGGTGTGTTTTCAATGGGGCGTTCTGATGCCCCTAGTGTGCATCCACCAATGCACCTGCTGCGAGGGTGCTGACCTTTTTGTGAGAAAAAAGGCTTAAAAACCAAAAATTAAAGACATAGAGGTGGTGCACCACTTATCAAAGTTATCAGTTCATATGTAAGAAATCCAGTCCTTTTGAGATAAGATGTAATAATTCTTCTCTTTATTTTCTTCCAGTCATATATTTTCTTCCACTTGGAAATACATAACTTAGTGGTAACAACAGCCAAAGCGTTTGGTCCTTTGACATAGGACTTCTTCAGGGCTGTAATGTAATACATGATAAGACATGAAGGAACAAACAACACTAACAATTGTGACCACAATGGTCTACTATTTGACAAAATAAGAATTAAACATTAAAAATGAGAAGGTCTACACATATGTAAGGAAATAAATACCGATAATTACATGAAATTAAATGGACAACAATAAAGACCAAAAAGTGTGACAGGAGAGAAAAGGAGACTGGCAAGGGACCGTGATAGTAGAGTTAAGAATACCAGAGGTATTGAAGATATTTATATAAGCAATATATGTATATAATCTTAAGGAAATGCCCGGTGTGATCAGCTATAGTGCAAAATCATTAGTACCAGAAGTGATCATTGCGCATGCGTGGTTGTGTGGGAGTTTGTGAATATGAAAAATGGACGTACCTAGTCAAGTTCTAGCTGGTTTCAGATTATATGTATCCTCATGCACGTAAACATAGTGCATCTGATAGGGAGAGATGTAAAGAAAGGAAAGACTAGATCAATGTTTGAAATTCTAAAAGGAATCACAAAGTAATATTGCCAGAAAGTGAAGTAGAGTTACCATAATGATAGGAATCAGGTCTAGTCCCAAGTCCTTCATAAGGAGGCCCGTGTTTATATGATTCCAAAAGGAATCACAGGATAATATTGTCGATGAGTGGAGTAGAATTGTTCCAGCAATAAAAATCAGGTCTAATTCCGAATCCTTCAGTCAAAAAACCTGTGCTCATATTGTGTACTAAGTATTAAAGTAAAAGAGTCGTATTTAGGATATAATCGCTAGTTTAACACAAAACCTCGAAAGTATTGTCCAGTCGGACACCGAGGTTTGCCATATTATATATTACCATGTGGCACTACGCATGCAGTGCAACACTTAGTGACCCTTTGTGTCAGCTTATGCCTGTGCCAGGCATCATGTGTACAAGGGGAAGATTCACACATTAGGAGGGCTAGCAAAATTAGTGCAGAGGATTCTCCAAGGTTCCCAGACATGATTTTTCACAGATACTTTCAATACCTGCACAGAGCAGGCATTAGGAGAGGGCACACCATATATTTGAATGGGTCCCTGTGTAGTGTGTATGAAATGGTCAGGTATGTTGTCCATACTCTTACAGAGTCCATCATTGGCATCCATTATCTTGACACTATTGAACCTAATCTGCACCGTGGTGCGCCGTATACAGCTCCCACATGTTGGCAGTAGGGTGTGGCTAACGAGTACAATTACAGTGGCTCTGCTGTTGATACTGCACCAATTTCCTAACATGTGGCCCTCTGTCCCTTCACTTTAGACCTGCAGAATAGTGATGTTCTGGAACTTTGAACCTATTTTGTGTGTTGTGTTCCATGACAGAGGTGTTGTGCCCTGTGTGTAGCATGTGAATTCCCCCCCTGTTACCTCGGAAAAGCTCCCTGCTTTTCCAAAATAAAAAAGTATTGTTGTTGCCAATTGCTGGCTGGCATACGTATATGCATGTGCATCATGGGCACAGTGTAGCATGGTTGTATGGTATGTTTTGTGATGTATGCATGAGTTTTCAGGCACTTGTGTGACAGGAGAGAGAATAATGTGGTTTTCTGCAATGCACTGATTCGCATGACCAGTCCTGCTAAGCCCCATGTCTCCTCATTCACATGCATCTCTGGCCATTGTCAGTAGTCCAGCTGTCACAGTCCCCTATTGGTGCCCTAGTATCATGTTAGGGAGTTGTGGAATTACTGGTTATGATTGTAGGTGTGCTGTGAGGTTTTCATCCCTACACGTGGTCTTTCATGGCTGGTGATGTTTTATTTCTATGTGTGCGGCACAATGCACCAGACAGGTAAAGGTGAACACAGTGGGTATGTCTGGTATGTTTTGATGATATGTAGTTGGTGATGGCAACACTTGGATAACATTTGGTATTGGTGCCGCTGGAGTCTTCTACACTATGAGAAATGTGGCGCTGTGCCTATATGTGACTTTCTTTACATTGACTTGGCCAATGCCATTCAGAAATCTGAGCTATTCCTTGTTAGGTGTTATGTGTGTGGGATCTGTACTTAGTTGTCAACCTGTGGACACTTGTAGTGGTTTCGGCCCAGCTTCTGTATACAAAGGGGACAAGCTCCACCTGTCCTTCACGTGGTGTGTCAGTCAGGTTGTGCCTATATTATGTACACATGGGTGTATGTGTGTGTGATGCGCAATGAAGCATTGTAGTGTGGCATGTGGCATACGTGTTGTTGTTTGAACATCGGTGCTCCCCTGTCCATGTGTGTTTAGAGTGGTGTATGCATTGTTTGTCCAATAAGTTTGGTGTGTTGTCTGTGTAATGATTGGTATGGTGGCTTACCTACGAGTAGCCCATTGCCATATTGCCCATCCTGGAACCGCTCATTGATGGTGGAGTGCCGGAGTATGTAGGCAACATGGACGCTGCAGGAATATTTGACTAGGATGTTTGTGAAGAGCCAGCGGTGGTCCACAATAACCTGCATATTTATGGAATGAGTGTGATTGCGGTTCCTGTACAAGTGTTCTGTTGCAGCAGGTGGCACAAGTTGGACATGGGTGGAATAGTTGTGGGGGTTTCCACCCTTGAAGTGATGTCTGGCACAATGTGGTGCAGTAGGAGTACAATCGACTCCCACTTCAGATGGTAGAGTCTGATGACTTCTTGTTCCCTGAGTGCAAGGATGGTTGTTCGCTGTCGAAATATCCTCTCCCGACTTCTGTGCTACCTTTGTGGCTGCTGTGGTGGTGTTTGGGGTTGCTGTGGTGGTGCTGGTAGGACATGTTGTCGTCCCTGTGCCCAGCTAGAGCAATAACAGATCCATGTTGTGCGGGGTTGCCAATGCTCCTTCAGTGTGTTTTCCTTATGAAGTAGTGTGTGGGCCTCATTTTAATGCCTGGTCTGACCAGGCATTACATTTTGATGCTTATCAGACTTTGCATCATGTTTTTTGGATAGGTTCCTTAACGTGCGTCATCTTTGCGTTGGGCACTAATTATGGTGGTAGAGGGATAGCGTAATTGTTTGGAAGGGAACGCCTACCTTGAATATCATTGTTGCTAAACAGCCCAAGGTTGGGTGGCGTTCCTAAAACATTTCGCTAACTCAGAAATGTTGTCACTAGATGGGTCTAGCCATAAAATATATATGAGGTGTTAGGTTAGCACCGCTTTTGTGTCAGAAAAAATGGCACAACTTTCTTTGTTTTTCAAACCCTTGTTCCTTACCTTAATTCTTTTCTGCCATAACATCAACTCCCAACCTCACACTTCTTGTAATGGTCAGTAAGCAATCCTATATTCTTTTAAGTGCAGTGCTGTAGAGAAGTTTAGGAGCATATTTCTACTCTGTTTGCACCGAATGTGCATCAAAAAGTTTGGCGCACATTCGGTGCAAACCTTACACCATATTTATACTATGACGCCCGACCCCGCGAGCGTGAAAATTCCTCTGTGTGCGTCATTTTTTGGATGCGGGAAACCGCCTTGTGTTAATGACATGCAAGGTAAGTGTTCCAGTCCCAAAAAATTACTTTAAGTCCTGTGCGCCTTATTTATACTCCCGCGTCATTTTGATGTACAGCAGGGGGTGGGCCTTAAAAAACAGCACCCAGCCTGATGTGCGCCGTTTTTTAACGCCTGGGTGAGGGCAGACGTAAAGGGACCTGTGGGCTCATTTCCATGGTCTCTGACCTTTGAAGCAGTTTACAGGTGCCCTTCCCTGCCCCCAGGGACACCCCCTGCCACCGCCACCCACCCCTGGAGGCCACCCATGGATGGGGGGTCCCATCAAAGGTAAGTACAGGTAAGTTGAGGTAAGTATTTTTTTTTATGTTTTTAGTGGCATACGGGGGCCTAACTTGGGCCCCCCTACATGCCACTGTGCCCAATGGGCATGCCCAGGGGACAGCAGGGCAGGGGGGCATGACTCCTGTCTTTGCTAAGACAGGAGTCATTTCAATGGGGGTTGTGCACCAAAAAATGGTGCATGTCCGGTTAGAACTATGATTTTTTACTCTCACCTGACTTCCACCATTTTTTGACACACAACCCCCATTTTCCCCTACGCCGGCACTGCATGGTTAGAGTAATTTTTTTTTGCCTGACAAGCCCGCAACGCCGGCTAACGTCAATCCATAAATCAGGTGCCCGCCTGGTGCATTGGAATGGCGTTAGCCGGCGGTAAATATTTTGACGCAAGTTGCTAGTACTGAAGGCTGAACTTGTAAATTAACTTAAAGTGAGAAACCAGCAGGAATGGCAGTAGTTTGCCAGGAAATATACCATTTTAGAATGTGCTCCTCATTATCATCTAGGAATAATATCCACACTGTGGGGCTTGTTGTTTAAGCACCACTTGGCGCTCTCCTTAGCAGGGCCGTACTTCACACATTGCCAGTTGGCAGGCCTCTTGGTCCTCACTGATGCACCTGATCCAGTTTTTCTGCTTCTAATCCAGGCTCATGACAAAGGCATTGTTGCGATGGAAATGTTCCTCCAAGGTAAACGCATGTGCATTCCTGCAGTATTGTATGTGAAAAGGTTAACTTGACATTTTGTTTAGCCCCGGGCTGCAATAACCTATTAAGTGGGCAGTGGCCTAGGCCTGTCCCAGGTAATGTCTGGTCTAGACTCTGTTTTAACTTGATAGTCATGCCTTGTAGTACGCATAAGCACTATCCTTGTCCTATGTGAGCCATATAAAGTGATGATGACAGAGTATTTCTGTAAATAGTGTGACAATACCTTTTTCTCTGTGTCAAGGAGAGTGTGGTCTACTGACCCATTCTCGGGTACAGTTCAGCTGTTTTTGAGCCCCACATGTGAAAACGTATTTTTGCGTAGTTGTAGAGAGTGTCAAGTACATGCATAGTAGAAGAACTCTGTTTGTTTGAGAGTCTAGGCAAAGGAAGCAGTAGGATCCAGTTTGGTTGCCCATAGTTTAGCATGGAAAAAGATGGGGGCTGGATACAATTCTTAGACAGAGTAAGGCCCTGATTTATAATTTTTTTGCACCGCATTACCGTCATTTATTGACGCAAAAGTGGCTCAAACTTTCATAATTCAATTGTATTTTGTACGTTTGCGCTGATTTTGCATCAAAAAAATGACACAAATTCGGCGCTATAAAAGTATAAATATGAGCCTAAGTGTATTGGCTGCATGCCTGTGGATGGGGGATGGAGATCCATACAACAAAGTGAAAGAGAATGGCAAGAGGGCTACCCTCAGAAATTGAATGAAAGCATTGTTACAAAAATGCTGCTGATTAGTTCTTCCTGATCACTGTCATTTACTAGACGGTAGGGGTGAAGTGTGGGACTGCAGTTTTGAAGGTTGAAGGTGAGCAATTTTAAGGCAGGGCCCACCCTTTTGTTTGTGCCTGATTACTGATTGAGGAAGGCTAATCACAGCAAGGTGCAGCGATTCCACACTTAACTGTGCCCTTGATTTGGCTACTCCTGCACCAAGCCAGCATCATTTTTACCTGCTGTGAGAGCCATCATCTAGCACAAAGGTTGTGTCTAAGAAACCTCCAGAAACTTACCTTTGCAAGAGATCCAACCCAACTGAGTTCTGAAACCTTAGACTGTGGATCTACATCTCCTACCTGGAAAATGTGTAAATGTGAAATCCATTCCACCCTACTTTGTCCAAGTTCCTCATGACCAACGAAGGGAGTTCTCTTCAGATTTCTCAAAGGACTGCTGTGTGAAACGGTTGGTGTCTGCATGACAGCTAGTCCTCCATAGGTCAGTGCACATCACATAAAGGGGCTCATTCTGAGCCCGGCGGGCGGCGGGAGCCGCCCGCCTGGAGGGAGCCGCCGAATGACCGCACCGCGGTCAAAAGACCGCGGCGGCCATTCAGACATTTCCTCTGGGCCGGCGGGCGCTCTCCAAAAGAGCGCCCGCCGGCCCAGAGGAAATGCCCCTTCAACGAGGACGCCGGCTCAGAATTGAGCTGCGTAGTTGCAGGGGTGCGACGGGTGCAGTTTGCACCCGTCGCGTATTTCAGTGTCTGCATTGCAGACACTGAAATACACAGTGGGGCCCTCTTACGGGGGCCCCTGCAGTGCCCATGCCATTGGCATGGGCACTGCAGGGGCCCCCAGGGGCCCCGCGGCACCCCCTACCGCCATCCTGTTCCTGGCGGGCGAACCGCCAGGAACAGGATGGCGGTAGGGGGTGTCAGAATCCCCCATGGCGGCGCAGCAAGCTGCGCCGCCATGGGGGATTCCAAGGGCAGCGGAAAACCGGCGGGAGACCGCCGGTTTTCCTTGTCTGACCGCGGCCGAACCGCCGCGGTCAGAATGCCCTGCGGGGCACCGCCGGTCTGTCGGCGGTGCTCCCGCCGACCCTGGCCCCGGCGGTCTGAGACCGCCGGGGTCAGAATGACCCCCAAAGTCTGCACTTTCTACTGGAGGAGTAGTAGAAGGTCTGCATTTAGTGCAGAAACCTGTCTTCCTCCTCAAAGATAAATGGACTGGTCCTGGTACTGCAGGACGAGAGACTGTCAAGAACAAGAAGAAGTCAAGTATGTTCCTTCCACAAGGAACAACCAGATACATGACAAAGTTCCCATGAAGAGATCAATCAGGTGTGTAGCTTAGCTCAAATTAATTTGTAGATCCCCTTGCTGAGTTACAAACTGTAAACAGTTTAGGTTGATCAGGTTAGTTTTCAAGCTTTTATGTCATGAGTGCCATGAGATGATGAATATAAGGCTTTGCGATGGCCACATCTGGTAGGTTAATTCAGCATAGGCAAGAAAATATGGCGGTAGCATGTTACAGTTACACTAGGAAAAGCAAATATGTTGCATTATTTTATTACACAATTAAGACAGCTCAGCATTTAATAATCGAAACCTTCATGGCCATGTTCTATCTTCTCCACTTCCCAAAGTACTATCATCAGTCTTAGCAGACATATCACACTTATGGTCTTCATATTCATAGGCCACTAAAGATAAGATGGAAAGGTAACCCTTTCGCTAATAGCATCTGAAATGGAAACAATAATCATTCCTTCTAGAATGTAAATCACTAAAATAATTAACAGCCCTAGTAATAATAAAACCCACTGTGACCATTTTCACACTTCACCCTCCCAAAAATATTGCTTAACCATGAACATAGGTCCACCTACTCAAAACGCTCTTGGATTGATTGCAAGTCTTTAACATGTTCATGTATAGCTTTCCTCAGTCCGTGGATTATTACAGAAACATCAGGAATGTTAGTACAGTACTCAATTCTGATTAGCGGGCAAACACCATCCATATTAACTTAGGGGCATTAGCACTTGAATTATCCACCTCCTCCAACATATCTCATGGCGACATGGACCCATCCCGGAACCTCAGGATCAGGATAGAAACAAATTGTGGAGTCTCTGAAATGCCTATTTACCACACAAAAATACATTTGATTGATATGCAGGGTAGCTACACATAAATGTAATTGTCAAAAATGCACTAAGTTCCAGTTTGAACAGAGAGAACCTTCCGGTTGCGAAAATAGTTCTTTGAATTTCATCTGAGGATAGAGGCAGATTGTTTAAGTATTGTCACATCACACGTAATGCATGCCATAAACATGATGCCATTTATATCTTCAAAAAACAGTTTGCTAGCAACTGATGCAATACTGCTGCCCTTGAAGATGATGACATTAGCTTGTCACCACCCATTTGGCTAACAGCTGTGGCTAAAAGGATATCAGTGGACAAAAGTCCTTGGTTGGACAAGGACACAGGGGTGCAGTTATCATGCCCAGGATTAAAGTGCCTTTGAAGGTGAAAATTCGAACATTGTTCCTCCTACTTGAAATGCATCTGAATTATAGGCATGTACCTATTGGAATTGGTGAGCACCTGGGAGCAAAGCTAGCACATAGTTGTGTCAGGTCTTGCTGTACTGGGCCAGGACATTCAGGAAAGTAGCCTTTGTAGATCTATTGTCTGTCTCAGAAGTGTCAGTGAGCTTCATGCAGTTCATTTCTTATAATACACACTTGTCAAGTGCTCTTCTGCCAGAAGATCCGGCATCTCTTGGCTCTGTGGTTCTCTTACAGTGTGAAGCATGGATTCAGGTGAGAAGTCCTCAGCACTTGACTACTGTGTTGGTGATGGTCCTCATCTCCAAAGATGAAGCAGTGAATTTTGTTACTAGATCTTGATGTAAAAATATTTCCAGATTGTCGATTCGGGCAGGTTTCAGTTGTAATGGTGTACAATGTCAGTCAAACCTGAGATTGAAAGCTGTTGTGATGATCAATGAGTAGGTTGCAGTATACCAAAGTCACATCATCCAACATGTGAAAATCAAGTAAAGCTGGAGACTCGAAAGAGGTGGAGGGAAGACTCACGGGTCTGCCTTAATAATAATATATGTTCTCAAGTTAATTTAGCTGAGTTGCCTAAATCAACAGTAGCAGGTAGCCCATCTAGCCATTTAAGCCCCGTATCTTCACATATATGAGATATTGTTTAATTTTCTAGTGTTTTTAGTGTTCCTCCAAACCTTTCTAGAGTAATTGGTTGTGGTACATTAAGTGGTATTGCTGTTGGGTTCCTAAATCTTAGCACAGTTCCTAAACTAACACAGTCACAAAATGCATCCCTTTGTTGCTTCCAGTCGGCCACAGTGATAGCATCATCAAAGGCCATGGGATAGGCTTTCACTTACCAAGAAAACATGTAAACCAGGACATAGAAAGAAGAGCCCCATTACAGCATTTAGATGTTATATATTTGGATATGAATGAATAATACCCTACTATCAAGATGAACACCTGGAGTTGGTGTGGTTTCCAATGCTGATAGCTTGACAAATGGCACATGGTACTGTAAAGCAATGAAGGAAATATATGGGCATATTTAAGAGCCCGTAGCGCTATGCACTACACTGTATTTAAAAGCTGGCGTTAAGCCACTTTTTGTGGCTGAATGCCACCCTGTAAATACCGCCCCTTCACGTGCAGCACTTTGCAAGGACAGGGCGTTCAATGGAAATTGCTGTGGGTGTGCCACAGCAACACCCATTGCATTTTGACGCTGCCCCAGATTTACAAGTTTTCGTAAACCTGAGGAAGAGTAAAAATCTAGCGCCACCCCACGGGTTGCGTTAGGAGGGCGCATCAAGGATAAATGCCTTCATTTCTCCTAGTTTTTTTGCTTTTTCTATGTGTGCTGCTTTCTGGATCACACGTAGAAAGAGCAAATCACCATTTAAGATGTTCCTTCCTGCACAAAGCATTCTGTCCCTCAACGCAATGGTGCAAAGTTTGCTGCGTTGGCGCATGGCAGCAAATTTAGCGCTGGTGTAGGGGGAAACACAGGGGTGCACCGTATTCTATTAAAAATTTGGCGCATCCCTGCATTATGAAAATGACGGTGCGCGACGTTGCCAAATGTGGCACAGTGACATGCACCGTCATTTTCCCTTAAATCTGTCCCAGAAAGTGCAAATCAGGGTGTGCCTGTGGCGCATACCATACCATCTCAACTGAAACGTGTAACACCAGGGCACAGACTGGCCAACATTAGCAACAGCATTAAGAAAGCCTTACTTATACCATTCTTATTGTGCCACAACACATCTGGATGGCTCTGATGCCCGTACCTTGTCAAAGCAAACTTTCCACTGTTACTCCCCCCATGGAGGGCATATACATCTTGTAGAGTCGGCATGAGGGGCTCAAAAGTCTGAAACTTATACAAACTCACTCTGTAATCAAGGGGAAAAGTAATATTTTTAGCAGCACTTTCTTTTAAGCAGATTGATGGTTGCACGCTTAACATTCGCTGTATTCTTTGGCAGTTGCAAGGCATCAAGTAACCGTTTTATATAGGATTTATTTTAATGGGGTGCCTGCAGATGTAAGGCATCCTATCTGCAAACAGGAGATCCTGGAATCATGTGAAACCGCAAATGCACACTTTCAATCAATAATCAGAACGCAAGATCAGGTAACAGCAGTTAATTCAGCTACTTGTTAAAAACAGTTTTGACAAACATTAACGCAACAATTTCATGCAGGGTGAAAACAGCATATCTGGCGGTCAATGTTCCCTTACCATTCACTTTGGGCTGGGGTGTAGCAGGAAAATAAATACATGGCTTTGTGAGGTGAGCAGTGGTGAGAAGACAATCATTCAGTCTTCCATTAAAAAAAAACTGTGAAGAAGGGCAGGATTTAAGATAGAAGACCACATTAATACAGAAAGTAGAGCATAATAATATTTTGTAATTAGACAATCAGGACATTGATAGATGCTGAGATTTCGTCCATAGCAACAGTGGTGCTACGGTATAAGGTTCAGCAGCTGTGAGGGGTGAGCAAAAAGTAATATTTTCAAATACTTCAACAAGGTAGGGAGCTGCCTGCTGAAACAATGCCCAGACATGGAGATTCCCCCCATCCACAGCATCGAGAGCGGAAGATGATACAATATTGGTTTCTTTCAGCCATGATGAACTAACACTCTATGTGCAAAGCCCTCCTTTCCTGGCAACAGAAAGAGAAATGTTTGGTAAAATCTGGTAAACATAGAACAAGGGCAGAACACACTGCAAGTTTCAGAGACACAAACACTTTCCCTGCTTCCGTGAAGCAGCGCAAAGGTTCTAAGGTATCCATATTCATAAAGTCTAGCAGTGGTTTCATGACACAAGCTTATCGCAAGAGCTACTGACAACGAAACCCAGCCATCCCGAGACGAGAGAGCAGCTGATACACTTAGTAGAATAATGTCTTACTTACACCGAGATGGCGTGGAGTAAATATCAAGAAAGGTTAAATAAAATTGTAATTTCTTTCTTATGGATTTATGCTCTTGTTTAGTTAATTCAGTGATTTGGTAGAGGGAATCGCCTATACATTGGTCAAAGGAGTCAGAAGCAACCAACACATCAGTAACATACTGTAACAGGTTAGTACCGCCATTAAAGACAGCACAATTTAAGTCTTTCTTAAGTGTTTGTCAAAATATAAAAATGACTCTGTATATGCCAGTAGAAGTTAAGTTCACATAATATGAGAGTTGCCGAAAGCGAAAGGGAAAAGAAACTGACTTTGAGGGTGGATAGGGATGGAGAACGCGAATAGATCAGAAATTGACAACAGTGAACATTGTGGATGTAAGGGGAATACACGCGAGGATATTAGGTGGGTATGGAACAACAACAAAATGTATATAACAATAGCATGCCTACCCTGCAAAACTCTTTATTTGGCTTCTTGATTTGTTGAATGGGAGTATGACAGATGCTAGCTGTGGGGACCAAGGGCCAGATGTAGCAAAAATAAAAATTGCGACTCGCATTTTGCGAGTTGATGCGACTCGGAAAATGCGAGTCGCAAATTGGAATGCCAGAAAAAAAAGCGATCCGATTTTGCGACTCGCAGCCGGACTCGCAACGCTGTGTGCGAGTCCGCAGTTTGCGAGGTCGCTGTTTGCGAGTGTGCAAAAACGAACTCACAATTAGCAAGTGGGTGTCGCAAATTGCGAATACCTTCAAAATTGCTTGCAGATGCAGCAGAACACTCCAGAAAGCATACCAGAACACTCTGGAAACACTTCCTGGCACATGATGATGGCATCACAGCCAGGAAGTTAACAAATACACCTGGGAGGAGGGCTCAACAGTGAGCAGTGTCTCTGCCACTCACAGTAGGGTGCTGAGAAGTGGTAGGCACAGCACCATGGACGCAGCAGGGACCAGCCAGGCTGGCAGGAGGGGCAGGAGATCATAGATAACAGCCAGGACAGATTAATGTGGCACATGGCGTTAATGTGCCACATGACTGGTTGGCATTTTCCTGCCCATGGACAATTTCAACTTGTATATAGTTTCTTCATGACATTAATAAAACAGTTATTTTTGTCCCACTTAACAAATGGTTAATAGGTGAGTATGGTGGGAGTTGACACGTACCGTCCAAAATATTGCTTTGCAATGTGGTCCCGTCTCAGTCTGCCTTGATTAGCTAGACTCCTATCCCCATGATGGCGATGTGGTTGTTCTTGCTCTTCATCATCAGGATCTGGGTCTGCAGGGGTGAGAGGTAGCCCACGTCGGGTGGCTATGTTGTGGAGGATGGCGCATGCGACTACAATTTTGAAAGCGGTAATGGGGGTGTATTGGAGGGCGCCTCCACTGCGGTGGAGGCATCTGAATCTTGCCTTCAGCAGTCCGAAGGTGCGCTCGATCAGGTTCCTGGTCCTCTTATGCGCACTGCTGTATTGCCTCTCTGATTCAGTTCTGGGTGTTAAAAACGGAGTCATGATCCAAGGCCTGAGAGCATATGCACTGTCACCTGTTGGGCACAAAAGTACACGGTTAGGAAGTCCAGATTGTCGTGCACAGTGACCTGTGTGTATGTCTGCAAGTGTCTGTGGCTCTACCTAGGAGGTAACCGTCTCCAAATTCCCCACGTTCCAGGCGTTGATGTATCCCACTATGCCTAAAAATGTATGAGTCATGGGTACTGCCAGGAAACTTAGCTACGATGTCCGTGATGACATAATGGGCATCACAAACAACCTGTATGTTGAGTGAGTGGGTACACTTCCTGTTGCGGAAAATGTGTTCCAGATTAGCAGGGGGGCATATTTGAATGTATGTCCCATCTACACACCCTATGACATGAGGAAAGTGGACAATGCGGTAAAAGTCCAGCTTGGTGCTGTTAATTTCTGCCTCATTCCTTGGTAAGTATATGAAGTGAGACATGTGCGTGACTAAGGCATCTAGGAATGCCCTGAGGAACCTTGACACTGCACTTTGGGATACCCCACCTGCCACGGCAATGACCCCCTGATAGCTCCCTGAGGCCAAGAGGTGCAGTGCGCATAGTACTTGCACATGCGTAGGGATGGCGCAGCCACGCAGAGTCTTGTGTTCTAGCTGTGGTTTCAGTAAATCTATTAATTCTAGAATGGCTGCGCTGCTAAGGCGGTATTTGTCATAGATCTCCTCTTCAGTTTGCTGAAAAAGAGTCTGCCTGGTTCTATATATCTTCTCCTGTCTGTGGCCCCTCCTCCTCCTCTGCTGGGCTGCGTAGACTCTCCTCCTCACTGCTATCAGGTATATCTCCGCCATCTTGAGTAACCCAGATGCCTTCTGGGTCCCCTTTTATACTTTGGTAATGGTTACCACCTGCTCTGAGTTAGTGGTAAATGGGACATGCAAACTGGGCTTTTTGGGACTAGTCGCAATTTGCGAGTTGCAATTGCATAAGGTTTGCGACTCGCAAATTGCGACTTGCAATTTGCGGGTCGCAAAATGGGGTCGCAACGGATGCGACTCGCAAACGGGTCCCATCGCTTTTTGCGAGTCGGAAATGGGCTTTTTGCATCCCATTTCCGATTTTGCTCTGTTGCAAATTGCGAATCGGCCCGTTTGCGAGTCGCAAACGTTTGCTACATCTGGCCCCAAATCTTTTTCCTTCATCTGAAAAGAAATGTGTGTGGATTCCAACTTCCTCGTCCATGTGTAGTGGATATTGTGGGATGCACGAAGCTTATACATAGGGTTGAACCTACTCTTCACAGGGTCTGTAGTTAGAATACAGCCTACATTACTAACTTGCTGATATAACAAAGAAGGAAATTTAACTAGAACGCAATTTGGAAAGTGAAGGTCACAGTGTCATGGTGATTAGAAGAACACTCATTTTCACATAAAAAAGTATTCTCATTTTCAACTGGAACATCCAATTAACCAGCAGCACTAGTGCAATACAAACTATTGATCAAAATACACAGACGGTGTCTCCTTGGCATATTAGCTTGAAAGGCGGGCTAAAAAATATGTGTTTTGGTCTGAAATCAGAAATATTAACAGGACTGGTAACAGTGTCTGGAACGTGTTATAAATGTTGACTCAATCGATCATTTTGCCAAGTAGGTAAAGCGTGGTTCATTCCTTTTGATCGTCCACTGGTCTCTAACATTGCCAGGCATGAATGACGTGTAAAACATTTTTAACAACACCCCAATTAGGATCAAGGCATTCAGAAAGGCAGGTTGCAATCATGCAATTGAATTTTTTAGAGCTTCTGGCACTTTGGGAAGTTGTCAAATCATGTTCAAAAGAACAGACAGGGTCACACGGAACATAAATGGTAACTTGACCTTCTCCGGGGACCCCATACTGTCACAAGGGTAAAAGAACATCAACTGAACATAGCAGAGGTCATTAGAATTGTCAGTTTCATCATCACTAAGGCATCTGGATCATCTATCGGGTTTGTGTGCATTTTCAATGTCCTGAAGCCCTCATTTGGGAATCAGCCTCAGACTTTCTCAGATGATAGTAGAGCTTCATGTCTCGCCAAAATGTCCAGTAGTTTTTGAACGGTGAGGAGACAGTCAAGATCAAGTCAGTAGGACTGGTAAAAAAGCTGCCATCATATCAGCCTTGTGTATCATCCTCGAACTGTCCTTTCATACTTGTACCCCATCAGCCTGTCTATCAAGCTGGTGCTCCACTGCTCCAAGGTGCAACCAATAGAGAACCTCTGGCACCTCCCATCAGAATCAGACAGTAAAATTACACTTTGCTCTTCGGTTTCTTCCAAAATAGCATTAGTGATTTGTGCAAAACGTTATAGAGGACATTGTCCTGTGTGGCATACGCTGATTAGGCATCTCTGTTTCCCTTGACTGCCCTTAAGAACCCTCACATGAGACTCACGCTGGCTTTTTGTACCTTCTTCAAACCATTTCAGGAATGTCAACCACTAATCTGGGGTAGTTTATTTTTAGGGCCCTTCGATCTTTTCTTAAGATTACTTATTTTACATCAAAGTTACCTTTCTCCAGAAAGGTCTTGCATTTATCATCTGTCCACTTAACCAAGTTCTGGAGAACATTACATGGGGCAATCTCCCAAAGCAAGATTTTGTTTTTAATAAGAAAAAAACAATGCCACTCTCATCATGGAAGCTATCTCCCATGGCAAGTGGGGAACTTTGCAGTTTTCACTGCCTCTTACGTTGAAGGTTTTCCTGATGGCAGTGAAAACTGACCTGTGTGTCCAGCTATCTAAATTAGATGGTTGTGGCATACAGGTCAACCTTTGATGGCCCTTACTCTGTTAAGCCATTGGAGGAGAGTAATCACAGCAAGGATGGAGTTGTGTCTACTGACGTTACACCAAAGGTCCATCTGCATTTAAATCAGGCGGTCACACCACTATTTTGGTGGCAAGGGTACTCCGTAGCCACAAAGTACCCTCTCTGCCAACATATAAATTAGGCCCAACGTCCTAGGTCGCACTCAAGGAAAAAAATTGGTAGCCTGCTACCTTCTGCAAAAGCTCAGCCACAAGAGGTTTTGTGATTGATTGTTGGGTACAGAGACACATGTTCAGAGAAATCTTAGGATGTGTAGTGGTTAAAAATATATGATTTTGGTATATTTCCATACATAGGGCCTCATTTTGAACTCGCTCGGTGCTGGCGGTCAACAAAAGACCTGCAGTGCGCAGGAGACCCCGCCCGCCACATGTTCATTCAGCTGGGTCGGCGGGGGGAAACAGTGTTTCCGCCAGCCGGCCCAGCAGAATGCAGGGACTGTACATTAACCCCAGCTCCACATAGAGCTGGCGGCAATATAGCAGTGCGGCGGGTTCAGCAGCACCCGTCGTGCATGTCACTGCCTGTAAATCGGGCAGTGGCATGCACGACGGGGCTGTGCATGGGCAGTGCAGGGGCCCCCAGGGGGCCTGGAGGCACCCATTCCGCCAGCCTTTCCCTGGCGGGGTAAACCACCAGGGAAACCAGGTACATTATCCGGCGGGCAGCGTTGTTTGCAGCGCTGCCCTGTCGGATATGTAACTCCGCCATTACCAGGCTGCCTAGCGGCAGAAGCCTGGTGGTGGCAGAGTTACAGAAGTGGTGGTTCTGCCACAAATATTATGTGGTGGTCTGGGCCGCCATGCCGGTGGCAGCCGGCATGGCAGCCCAGACCGCCATGTTCATAATGAGGGCCATCATTCTAAAATAAATACGAAACAGTTTTATATTACATATTAATGTTCATCTTATAAATGTATTTTAAATGTGGGATAAAAAAATGCTACTGCCCTATTATTATTTTTGTTTCATAATCCTTTAACTAATGGAAATAAATACATTTAATTAAAATTATTAATCTGAAATTTAAATAAAAAATAAATTCCCACCTAAAAGATAAATGTATTTGTTTATTATGTGTTAATTAGAATGAATTAAATGAGTTTGGTTACATTTGAATAAACATTATCAGTGCATTATTTTTTTCCAATCTCAAAATAGGATAATAAAATATTTTATATTTAAATAAGTATGTACCACTTATATACATATATATTAAAACAAATGTATTACTATTCTGAAACAATTTTAACTTATTTTATTTTAACACTATTTCCTGTAGAGTTTTAATGTAATTCTTTACCTCTACACTAAGACTTTGTGAATATCAATAAGTAGAAAACTCACCCAAAAGCATAAATTACTCAAAAAAGTAAGTTACCTTTGTGAATTAAGCCCTGTGTAAGCTATTAGGTACTAAAGCCCACCATGCCTTGTATAGAAGCTTCACTTCACTGATGCAGAAATATTAAGGCTGAAACCGTTTGGGTTCCTGTTCAGAAGCTATGTGGCCTCAGCACTTTGGGCTGTACTGTTCCTAGTATAGTATGACGATGTATGATTTGCGTATTGTTAGTCTCAGTGATTAGTATAGCAGTAATCAATGAAAGCTCTGCAATGGGGTGTAGCCCATACAAGCATTCACATAATTTTCTCAGAGTAAAGATTTGGTGCTATGACTGTGGATGAAATGGTTGCATTTCACTGTATGGAAGTGGTCCACTGACTATGGTAAAAATGGCAAAAAGCTAAAAATAGGGCTACCCTGTGATATGTGAAGGAGTTCTGGTATTCACTAACACAAAAAACATTTCTCCAAATGGAACATTTTTTTCAGTTGTTTTGCAAACGAAAAATGAAATGCATTTAATGAAATAAACACTTATTATATAATCATAAACATCTATTTTTCTTCTTTCCAAAGGCACAGAGGAACAAGTCACCATATTTTCTATGCAATTTACTTTTGATAAGTACATTTGAAAGCTGGAGCAAATACTCGCTTGTGATCAATATTTTGTTTTCATTATGGTTGAGATGGATGCATGACAGTGTGGTAGAGACATTGGGATGTATGCGTAGAGCTGCATGACTTATGGGTAAGGATAACATTGCTGTAGAGACGGCAGCGTGGCTCAGAACTAGAGACAGCAGCATGACTATGCAGCAGATAAAGCGACATGACAGAGAGATATGGACAGCAGCATTGCTTTCATATGAGACTGCAGGATGTCTTTGCAACAGAGACTGCAGCATGGCTCATGAGTAGGGACAGCAGCACTCCTCTGCGATGAGACAGCAGCATGAGTCATGGTTAGGGACGGCAGCACTTCTCTGCAGAAGAGACATCAGCATGACTCATGGGCAGAGACACCAGTATCACTTAGTAGAACACACAGCAGTGAGAGAAAGTAGTATGAGGGTTTAAATTGGTGATGTGCTTTGGGGTAGTGATGGCATCTTCGGTTCCATAGGGATGGCAGCGTGACCCTGGAGTAGAGAACTGAGGCCCAAATAAATAACCTCTTCATCTACGAAATTTCATGAATCTTACACCATATTGCTTAATGTTTGCCAGCAGGAGTCTGGGTCCAGCAGTGAAGGTCTCACTGAAGATTTTGTCTGATTGAAGCAGTTTTCTGCAAGCATTTTGCATGACTTTTGAACACAAGGCATTTACCTCAATTTCATTTTTTAGGGACGATGTCGGCAAGTAAATGCCACAACATTTCACCCAATTTCATGTAATTTATTTAGGTATTTAGCTTTATTGTTTAGTTAATAAAAAACACTACTTAATGGCAGGTTCAGTTGACTGATACAGTACGTGATGGCTGCACCTTTCTCTTTGAGAGACCTCATATGTACCACTGGTTTGCTACTGATACTGTACCACACACCTATTTAGTTTTATTTCCCTGCTCTGTGGATGGTGATGCTGCCCAGGTGCCAGACTAGATTCTCTTTGTTTTGTTATCTTTCCAATATGAGAGCTTTTCTTTTGTTGTGATTTACCTGAAGGTGATTGGCTGCGTTATGGATGTTCAGGGCATTCAATGCACGTTCGATGCCTGCGGTAGTGTGATCCATGACCACAATGCCGTCCGCATATTGAATAATGTACAACTTGGTGCTTCTTAACTTGGGAGGAATCAGGCATCAGAGCAGAGGACACTGCAGGTTAGGAGATGTGACAGGCACAAGAAGTTGGGGGAGCACACACTAGGCAGCAAGCCTCAACCAACCTAGACAGGCCCCATCTACAACCTCAAGACCCAACCTATCCAGTGTGACCTAGTCCACACTGCCCACTTTTCCACTGTCCCGTGTTGACTTGATGACTGGTTGCCTTTTTGCCCTTCACTAGTTTGCTCTCACGTGTTGCTCTCATTCACGGACCACAGCTCTCCTTGCTTTTTTTCTTTATTCTGCCTTACACTGCCTTGAATTTGCCTGGACCCTACACTTGCCAACCCTTTGCGGTGTTACATCAACTGGTAGAAGCTGGTGCCCACTGTCTCTGGCTGCTGCTGCAATCGTACTCACGTCACTCCTGTCCCCACCCACAAAGTACAGGGGGGTTTGTGGGCGGGGAGTGGGGAGCGTAGGGAGGCTCTCAAGCTTTAGTTCCTATCCTCTCCAGTGCCTCTTGGCATGCACAACAACAGGCAAAGTGTGAAGCCCGGCGGGATCCTTTTCTGGCTGTGGCAGAGGCACCTGTGCCCCTGGGGTCCCTGTGGCCTCTTGATACACCCAACAAACACAGTGAGGGCTGGCAGAGATGAAAGGGGTTAGTGGGCATTGGAGCAAGAGGACAAGGACAGGATGACAGGCAGAGCAACTCACTGCTTCCTAGCCCCGCCTCCTAACCTGCCTCACCTCACTTCTCCTCGTTCCCAGGCCTCACTGGTGTCGGTGTCCATGCCTCTTTCCACTTGGCCTCTCAGCCACGTCCCTCGTCCCGGGCTCAGTCCCGGTTTTCCTTGTCCTGCTGCAATACTTCCAGGGACTCCAGCTTGCACCCTGTAAGTTCAGTCCATAACAACCAGGCAAGTAATGATAGCAAGAAGGCTGCTTTATTGGACAGGCATTCAGACTCATTAACATACCAAAACATTCTTAAACAACTAAGGCCTCACTAATACAATATAACAACCAGACACACCCCCACCCTTAAGGCATTTCCCCCCACAATAACAAACAGTGCCCCAAAGTCATTCATCCATTCATTCCTCCTAATTCCTTTCCTCCTACTCTGCCCAACAGAAGTCCCCCAACCACCTGTCCCCTGCATTCCCTGAATCCCACCTATCCAGCTTGGGCCCCAACCCTTCTGTCCTGTCTTGCTTTTTTTTATTTTTCTGCCACCAAGAAAAACCACGCACAGGCGTTTTTGCTTGTCCCCCCCTTCTGGTCTGTTCACCTAGAAATGACAATTCAATTTCCACCCCAGACTGTCACCAGAACAGTCCTTCCCTGCTTGTGCACCTGTGCAATGTTGAAAAGAGACTAGCGTTGTATGGGGGGAGTGTAGGTTGTTGCCTCAATAGCCTCTTATCAGCCCATTTTGTACATGCATAAGCCAAGGTCGTGCATGTGTCCGGATCAACAGGGCTGTCACCTTAGCCTTAGAGCCATCCTTTAATCTTCAGTAATTGTACCAACTTGTCCCTGGTCTGTAATATGTATAACTAATTCCCCCAAAAAGAAAGATATACCCCATCTTGTAGAAAGAATTCAAAATCATCTCGACGAACATCCCTATCCAGACCCCTGGCTTTACAAAATCTTATCATGTCCCTATTCACCTTCCTTCTAGCCTTCTCAATAGCTGTATATTTTAATGCACCACTCCATATCCATGTGGGAACAAAAGCTATCCAAATTACCTTTGTACCCGACCATGACTTGTTAATGATGTCTAAATCTGTTCTCTTAGCTTTTATCACACCTCAACCCAACTTTTTCACTAGATAATTTCCCCCAGGGTGCAACAATAACACACCTGGGCAGTTCCTATTAATTATCAATTGAGAAAAGCTTGGTAGCAATTGTCCCCATTTCATACCAATCCGTCACCACCAGCTCAAAAACGCATCTTTTTGCAAAAACACCAATTGTTTCTCCATGGTCTCCTCTCAGTGTACTTCTCTGCCCACTTAACAAAGGAATGCCCTATGATCCGTACTGAAAAAGCTGCCATAACAGGTCCTGCTACACAAGCTAGGGTAAGAAACAACAATTAGATACCCCTCACAACCCCTCCAAATTCCTGATATAATGCACACAACAATTTGAAGACCATCCACCCAGCCATCTTATCTCATTTAGGGAAAAACCTAATCTAGCAGCTTCTGAGGCTGCGCCAATTTTAAATGAATGCATACTTGAAATTTCCCCCATTAAAGACAATATCTTCCTCAGCATTGCCAAAAACTGACCTGCCGTTAACTTACTCCCATCTTGGTTATGGAATTCAATTTCTCTTTGAGCCCTACCAACTCGTGTAAATTGATACCACATGCCCCAGGACATATGTCCCCCCCAATGCTGTTAAACAGAATGGTGGTCCCCTTACCTTCTTGATCTGTCTTGGATCGACACAAAAACATCCTATTGACTTACCAGTTTGATATGTTGCGCAGCATGACCATCCCGTTGCTTCCCACCCAATAGTTCTAAAATACAAAAGGCACCAAAAAACAGCCATATCATGCAAAGATTAAACAACTTCACTTTAAACATTGAATAACAAACTTGTTGAAGAAGTGGAACTAATGTTATTAACTTACGCAACGTGATAGGTTCTCTTTTGAACTTCCTTTTGTTAAGTTCCCTAGACCAACCTGTCAGTACTCTCTTTCTTATATCACCTGCAGTTGGCTCATAACCCCAGAACATCTTTCCATAAAAGACAATACCTGATAGATTCTCCACTATCGGATTAGTGGAAATGTTGTTTTTGTTCATAATGAACATACTGACATCTTGCTGTCGCTGTTGTAAACCTACAGGGGGACTAGGCCTAAAACATGCTCCAGCTCCCACAAATTTCTCCCTCACTCTTCGGTAAGTGTCTCTTGTGCTTGGAGTGATAGATTTCTCAACAAGGTCCAAAATCCTCATTGTGCCAGGTCCCCAGCAGCCAGGGGGTCTACTGTCTTCTGCAGATCCTCTCCGGGTGCCAAACCACAGAATCTTTGCCACTTCTAATGAGATAAATTGTCTGCAGTGTCATTCTCCTGACCTGGCACGTGCCTAGCTCTAAAATCAAAGTTAAACATGAGGCAACCTAGCGTGGACCTCTGAAGTAACTTAAGCAATCTTCTATTCTTTACTTCCTGGCCGTTAACAAGATCTACAACTGTTTTGTTGTCAATATGAAAAAGGACTGACTTATTGGCTGGATATTTGCCCCAGAGTGCTAAAGCCACTAACAGTGAAAATAACTCAAAAAAGGCTATGCTTCTGCCCTCATCTTTCTAATGAGTGGGCCACTGCTCTGCACACCATTTACCGTCTCAGAAAATTCTAAAACCTGCTGCACATGCTGCATCCGAGTAGATTTGTATTTGCCATTTGAATTCACTAGCAAAGGACCAGGAGACACTCCGTTGAAACCTTGGAGGAAAATTAACCATACTTCAAGATCTGCCTTAATGTCTAATGCAAGCCTGATCCTGTGATGGGGAAGAGAAGCGCCTACCAATGCAAAGCCTAGTCTGCTGCAAAAGGCTCTACCTGCCCTCACCCTAACCCTAACAATTGCGGAAATTGCCTAAGCTGCATCTTGGCTGCTGCCAGGGCTTGTCTTAATAAATTGACCAGCTCTTGAACTTTGTCGGGAGGCAGCCTTGCTTCTATGTTTAATGTATCCAACTGTACACCAAGAAAAAACAATTGTGTACCTGGACCTTTGGTTTTCTCAGGAGCCAAGGGAACACCTAAGTCCTCTGCTTAGATCTGAACCCTCTGCAATGCTACTGTACATTCCTGTGCACCTGCCTTTCCTACAAACAGGAAGACATCCAAGTTATATGTGACACCTCCATGCCCCGACTGAAAAGTGAAACACCATTGCAAAAAGGAAATGAACAACTCAAATAATCTGCAAGAAACAGCACAACCCTTAGGATAACTTTGTCAACATAGAACTGCTCCTAGAAAGAGATGCCCAGCAATGAAAAATCCAAAGGGTGAACCAGAAATAGCCTAAAAGCAGATTTTATGTCACATTTAGCTAACTGCGCACCCACACCCACCTGACGAATCAAAGCTATAGCCACGTCCAAACAGGGAAACTGAACTGCTGTTTCCTCCGTAGCAATAAAGTCATTGACAGAATTGCCTTCAAGCCAAGACATATGGTGAATTAGCCGAAACTCATTCGGTGTTTTCTTCCCTACTACTCCCAAAGGAGACACTATAAGATCAGGTAAATGTCAACAATTGAACCAACTTGATATCCTAATTTCCAAGGCCTCTTTGTCCAATTTTGCTTTCACTTTTGAGTGAGGCTGCTGTGTAGATAAAACTTTCAAGCTAAACATCTGTTCCTAGGGCCTTGTTAACTATTAGAAATAGGGTCTATACTTAGCAGTTTGTTTACACACTGTCCAAGTAAGGATCCTCATTCTAGTCAGGATAAGGGAGATACCTAGATCAGATAACCCTTGCTTATCCCCTTGGTAGCTTGGCTCGAGCAGTCACGTTTATCTCAGAAGCAAAGTGTAATGCATTTGCACATAACATGTAGTAATACAGTGAAAACACTACAAAAGGACACCACACCAGTTTTAGAAAAGTAACCAATGTTTATCCGTGTAAATCAAGACCAAAACTAGAAAAATCCAAAATACAGTTCCTTGAAGTTGATAGCTCCGTCTGGGGCTATCATGGCGTCGCCAACAACAAATCCAACAGTTCAGCCCGACTGCGGGGCCGCAGACCAGCAACGGTGTCGGAAAGACCCACAAACAGTACCTTGGAAATGTAGGACATCGTGATCCTCGCAATGAGATCCAGGGTGCGGCGTCGCTGGCATGGGCAGGTGTCAGCGGGAATCAGTTCCCGAGGTCAGTGCAGGGGTCGTCGGGGACCTTGAAGTCACACGCATTGCAGATCAAACTTCAGGCTGATGATGAAGTCAGGAGCGCTACCGTTGATGGCTTGGGGGCTGCGGTGTGAAGTGGGAGAAAGCCATATGTGGTGTCCCCAGGTCATGGTGCAGGCAGCAGCGCCGTTGTTGGTGAAGTGCTGTCTTCGAGAGGCCCAAGGCGTGGTTCGACGCGGGGCGTGCTCTGTGTGGCGTCGTCATTGCTGAAGCGATGTTGTTGGTAGGCCACTCCTGCTGGAGTTGATGGCGTTGGCGTCGGTGGACTGGGCCTAGTGTGCGGACGGTGCTTCATGTGTCAAATGAGCGGTGTCCTCAGGCCACGGTGCAGGCAGCGACGTCAGTGTCAACATAAAGCAGCTGCGTCTGGCATACCAAGGCTGTGGTATGAGCAAAGCAATGTGGAGTGCGGGCTCACAGGTCACAGTGCAAGCATGGGCCCGGTGATGGCATTAGTCATGACGTTAGTGAGACCAGGGTTGCGGTGCAAAGCGGGGCAAAGGCTCTGTACAGCATTATCAGGTCACAGTTCAGGCAGCGGAGTCGTTGGCGTCGTTGTGGTGTTTTTTTTTCTTTAGCAGCACAAAACTCACAGGGACATATCTAAGAGCCACTAACGCCATTCCAATGACACTTTAGCGTCATTTTTTGATGCTAATGTGGCGTTAGATGGTCAAAAATGCCACGCCATATTTCCAAAGTGGTGCAATGCATGAATTGCGCCAATTTGTAACCCTTTGCATTACATTATGCCAGCACCCTGCATAATGTATGCAAAAGTGGCGTTCCTCTATTAGGGGGCCTGAAAAAATGGCACAAGGAAATCTAAGAGATTTCCTTGCATAATTTTTTTGGCACTTTTAATGCCTGCTCAGAGCAGGCGTTCAAAAGGGACATTCCATTGATTACAATGGACCCCTATGCACTCTGCATGAGTAGTGCCAACATTTTGTTGCTACTCCTGCAGAGTAAATCAATAACGTAACAAAAACATTACGCTATTGCCCCCTACCCTGGGCCATGGTGCACTGTATTTTAAATACGGCGCACACATGGTGGCGGTAGGGGGCTCTAAGGGGCGCAAGATAAGTGATGCTGCACTATGTGCAGCACCACATTTCTTAACTATGCCCCACAGTTCCCAGTGCTGTAGGCGGATGAATCTAAAGTCTTTGATATCCCAGAGACTTCCAACAGGAAGCAAGCTCTACTTCAAGCTCTTGGAGAAAATTCACAAGCAGGATACACAACAAAGTTCAGTCTTTGTCCTCTTTAAGGTAGAAGCAGCAACCCAGCAAAGCACACACAGCAAAGGGCAGTTCTCGTCCTCCAGCTCTTCAGCTCTTCTCCTTGGCAGATGTTCTTCTTGATCCAGAAGTGCTCTAAAAGTCTGGGGTTTTGAGTCCACTACTTATAATCATTTTTGCCTTTGAAGTAGACAAACGTCAAAGGAAAGTCTCTGTTGTTCACAAGATCCTGCTTTGCCCAGGCCTCCCTCCAGATGCACTCCAGGGGGTCGGAGACTGCAATGTGTGAGGACAGGCACAGCCCTTTTAGGTGTAGGTGTCAACTCCTCATTCCCCACTCTAGCCCAGGAAGACTCATCAGGATATGCAGGACACAACTAAACTCCCTTTGGGTCACTGTCTAGAGGGAATTCACAAAGAGTAAAACTTTCAGTCTGACCCAGATGTGGATTCCATAGGCAGGCAGGGACACAGAACGGATAAGCAAGAAAATCACCACTTTCTGAAAGTGGCATTTTCAAACAGACAATCTAAAAAACAACTCTGTCGAAAGATGTATTTTTAAATTGTGGGTTCAGAGACCCCAACCTCCATTTCTCTATCTGCTCCCAATGGGAAACTGCACTTAAAATGTAAAGGTATTTAAAGGCAGTCTCCAGGTTAACCTGTAGGAGAGATTAGCTTTGCAATAGTGAAAAACGAATTTGGCAGTATTTCACTATCAGGACATGTAAAACACACCAATTCATGTCCTACCTTTTAAATACACTGCCCCTGCCCATGGGGCTACCTAGGTCCTACCTTAGGGGTGACTTACATGTAGTAAAAAGGAAGGGTTGGGCCTGGCAAGTGAGTATTCTTTCCAGGCCAAATTGGCAGTGCAAAACTACACACAGACACTGCAGTGGCAGGTTTGAGATATGTTTACTGTGGGTGGCACAATCAGTGCTGCAGGGCCACTAGTAGCTGTTGATTTACAGGTCCTGGGCACACATAGTGCACTTTACTAGGGACTTACTAGTAAATCAAATATGCTAATCATGAATAAACCAACCACCGATACTATTTACACAGGGAGCACTTGCACATTAGCACTAATCTGCAGTGATAAAGTGTGCAGAGACAATAAACCAGCAAAACATATCTGAAAAAGGATAGGAGGAAGAAGGCAAAAAGTCTGGGGTTAACCCTGAAAAAAGGGCCATTTCCAACAGTAACCAAGCCGAAAACCGAGTTCAAAACCTCAGTGCAATGTCGCTGACACTTCCCTCTTTGGATAAAATGATAACCAATGCTTCAACCTTTCAAGCTTAACTGCTGTAAAAGCCCTTGTTGCTATGACCTCCAAAACCCCCTGCCTCTCCCTTGACCCGCTAGACTTCCTTGGAAATGCTCCCCTAAGCAAAGGAGGACCGTATGCCTCTCTCCACACTTAGAGCAGTTGTGCTTATACTTACACATGGCAGTGTGACAAAAGCCTATGTTGAAGTTGCAGCATACTCCAGTTGCAGTACCCTGCCCTCTGTTCCATTGCCCCCCCCCCCCCACTGTGGTGGTCTTACCTTGAAAGAGTCGATAAGGGACCACAAGATCACTTGCTGTATGCATGGTTTGTGGTGGCCTCTGTGGGTGTATCCACTGAACCCATAACTCGATATCCACCTTTCCCCATGGTTGCTCAGGTGTTAACACTGTTCTCGCCCTACGCTGTTCATCATAATGCTATACTCCAAATTCTGAATGGGCCTTCCTAACAGTATCCATGTATTTAAACATGGTAACTGCCCAATCAGGATACTTCTCACAATAGACACTTGCATATATAAAAAATGCGAAGGTCCAAGTTTCAATGTTAGTGAGTACTCGCCGCCTCCTCGCTAGCTCCCATGCCTCTTCTATAGATCCTTCTTTTGTCTACAACTCGCTGGGTAACAGTTTGTATAAATCTACAGTTCTCTATTCCAAATGTTTTCTTATGTTTTGGAAGAGAGATGGACCACCAGAGGTATTGATACTCCCATGTATGGTAGCCTATGATATACTGAAGCTGTATTTTCGTCTTGATTTACCTCCTGCACTTCGCTATCTTTTTTAGCTGCTTCATCCTCTCCTGCAAGTGACATACCCTTCGCTTCTGATACAGCATCCTTACCTTTTTTTTACTGTCTTGTTCTGATTGTTGCGTACTGATCACCATTGACTCACGCTTTTTCTTCTTGTTATCTCCTGCATTATTTTCTGTACCAACCCTTTTGTACACCCCCATTGGCCCAGCTCCTATGCCCACTGTTGAGACTTGTAGCCTATAATCAAACCCACATCCCTTCCACCATTGCAACTCACCTGTTCTAAGGTGTAGCGTTTTCCTTATGATCTCCCGATGACCCTGTCCTGTTTCCACTTGCGCAGTCACCTTTCTTTTGGACACTTGCTCCCTAACTGGTACATCCTGTGAAATGACTCTAGCAGAAACAACATCAGCTTTCACCCCCGCCTTGACTTTCCTGTATGATCAGCCACATGCTCTTGCCAATCCAGAATTTCACTCTCTTCCAGCTCCTCTTCTTCTTCCTCATTATCCAGCTCACATTCCAACCTTTGATCCCTCACTTCCTCGAAAGCCTCATCTGCAAACCATACCCATCTTCCATATATGTGCATCTGCTGATCCCCAGGCAGCAGCCCCTGCAATAGTGGTTGTTGTGCCTGTATCTCCCCTGCTGCCAGAACTGGTTTTGCTTTATTTCACTCTGCTGACATTGTTGCCTATCTGGCTTCTTCCTATGTACATAGCTGGTATTGGTATTTCTTTGATGCCCTTTTCTGCTGTCCGTTGTCTCAAATGCCTCCATCACACCTCCCACACTTGTGCTCCCTCGTATACATAGCTTACTCAACGATCTTGGGACTGACACAACGCAATTGTCTCGCTACTGCAGAACTTCCTCTGTTTCAACCTCACTCCCCTTCAGAGTACTTGCCCTGTACTCCACGCATCAGCACACTGCTGCCACCTGTGTTTCAGGCCCCACCTCCACACTCCACAAAGGAGGAGCTCACACCTTTCTGGGTTTCTGTTTTGCCACATCTGGTGCATACAGCTGCCTCCTCAAACTAGCGGACCTCTGCTCAGGGGCTACTCTCTTTCTGTCCCTGCCTTGCCTGCCTGCAACTCCTGCTGCATCCTTGGTGATAAGGTAGGCCTCATCAAACCTTGTCTCCAGATCCACATGTACCAGCCCGCTAACTTTGCCTCTTACTAATGCATCTTGCCCAATATGCTTACTTTTCACCCTCACCTTGGCCTGCAGTGATGAGCAAGCCAAAACAGCTGCAGTTGATAGCGCGTCCAGTCCTTATAAATTACTTATACTTGGACACGCCGGAGGTCGGTGAACCTTTTGACCGGGTTGAGCTCTCCTCATCCAAAAACAGTCGGATCCCTCAAATCAATGATCAATAATTATTTATAATCAATAACCAATACTAAATTAGTAATCAAACAACAAATTAGGAATCAATCGTAATCAGTAATTTGAGACACCATGACCTTTCAGTCATGAATAACCACACCTGTTTATTAAAAGTTAATGAGTTTATTTCCCTATATTAACAAAGCTAATACAATATAAGTAAGTCTCAAAATCAAATGATATACGTATACGAACATTATTAGCTGTCCATAGCGACGGAAGAAACGCAATCTACGCAAAATCTGGATTATAATGCACTCGGTTATAGCAATGCAAATCACTAATAAGAAAAACTTAATTTGACTAATTGCATACATCGGTCAGCATAACAAGATTTCAATTTAGCATGGTGCATCAAATGAATACCTCAACTAACCTCTGATTAGCATTGGCATGTGGGGCTTCATGCAAAACGAATTTAGTCAAAAAAAAATTAGAAAAACTTCTAGCTTAGGCTCTGTCAAAATTAAGCAGTTGGTGCCTAAGAAGGAAAACACAATGCATAATACATTTTATCCTTTTATAATTACCAATTACAATCAGCATTCAAGGTAAGTCTTCATCCTTCAGGTACCGGTTCGATCAGCATGGGGCAGACTTCAAGGGGGCAAAGTTAAAGGCAAGTTTTCCTTGCAGCAACAAGGAAAATGGGGCAAAAGTTATCGTATGGGCAAAGCGGGGTAAAGTTAAAGTTAAAGTCTCTAGGGTGAGAATTTTTAAAGTCTCTCTCTCTCTGTGATAGAGAAAAAGCATCAAAGGGTCATCAAAATGGCTTCTTGAATCTTGCTTCAAAATGGCATCAAAGAAAATGGCTGACTTCTCTTTGTCCGGTGGGATTAAATAAGAAACGTTCCAAATTCTTCAGGGTCTTCCATTGGAGGGTCCATGGGGTGGTTTCTCTTTAACCAATGAATAGTGTCCTTCTCTTAATGTTCACCTACGCATAAGGTGTCCTTGGAGTTTTAGAACACAAGTAGCAACAAAGTTTGCCAATTAATTCTGCATCAGTGTCTTTATTGTCTGCACCTGCAGAAACTGACCTTGCTTCAAAAGGGATGAAACTTGCCTAGCACGAAACCTTGAGATAAGTGTAATAGTCATTCTACTGGAAAAATACAGCCTTTAAAGTTTAAACACGTTTTTATTAATACAAGTGAAAACCACGCAGTTAAATTTGAAACCAGGCAACTAGGCCAAAGCCTCTGCTAAATTTAAGCTAAGCATATAACATTTTCAACAAGAAAATCATAAAATACATCTGTAATTATGACGGATTACTACATTGTCGATTCTTCATGATTAATTAAGCTCGTTTATAATAATGGCGAACCACTTCGTGGGCACATTTTCATACATATATTATTTTTCTTTGCTAAAATCACATTGTCTTATACAATTTTGTTACATGATATATGAATGTTTGTTAGCCTTTCTTTTTTTTTTCTGCTTCATCAATCCCTCCTCCGATGACTAATTATGTCATCACATTAAATCTTCCATCACAAATTTTATTTCATTAAAATTCTGTTTAATAATCTTGCATTTCAGTCATCTCCCTCTTCCTTTTTGTTCCCTTTGATTTTTCCCTGTGTATTTCTACTATTTTATTTTGTTCTTTCTTTTCTCTTCTCCTCTTGTTTCTTGATTTCAATATTTTAATAGCTTTCCATATTCCCCAAATACCTATTAAGCAAATTAATATTATTAATATTCCTTTTACTATTTTCAGTAATATTCTGTTCCAAATGTTGCTGAGCCAATTTCCCACGGAAGCAAATCCTTTTCCAACCTTTTCCCATACTCCTGGTTCTTTCAATTCTTTCAAATCTGCACTATCATTAGTTAAATTTGTAAGCATATTTCTAATTTGTCTACTGTTGTCTGGTATATATGAACAACAGTGACGTGCACTAAGCATTTTGCAAACGCCGCCATTCTTTGCTAAAAGAATGTCTAAAACAAGCCGGTTTTCAAGAGTCATAGCTCTTTCTGCAGCAAGTTCAGCATCAATCAGGATCATGGCGCCTGAGAATTTTGTCAGCATGTTATCCACAATAGTAGACAACTTTCGTATTTTGATTGAATTCAATATAACTCCTACGGAAGGAATCATTGCTCCAAATATATCTCCTACCACACCAGAAGCTGTCTCCCTTTTCTGAATACGATGTAATTCAGACAGCTTTGGAAATTTCTTTAAGTCTTCCATTTGATAAATCTTTGGAAATACTATTCCCAAATAACATCTCCAATACCATCCTTTTGGAAGACGATAATAGGCATTGAGTCAACAAATATAGTATACTCCTGGAGTAGCTGGATCTAGGCCATTTAACATGAATGTCCATTTACTCTGGAATAAAAACACGTGTTTACATTCACTCGTTCCTACAAAGATTGTGTCATAATATGATTTAGGTCTATATCTACAAAACCTCCCTATATGTTTTGCGTCTAAAGCCAGTTTCCCTTGTGTCTTTATTGCGGCAAAAGCATAGTTATCTACAGATGTCCTTTTGTGTAATTCTTTTTCAAATTTTTCTTTTACCATTTTCCTTCTATCTTCAGTGTGATCTAAAAATCTATTCTCTACAGGTGAAAGCAAGCATGTAAGGTTTTCTTTATGTGCGTGAACTGTGGAAAAAGGCGATAATGGTTCAAAGAAACCCCTAACTAATTTTATATAATAATCTCTTGCTACTTTACTCAGGTACTCAATTATGGGGACATATGAAAATACAACATCATGATTGGAATAGAAGTATTAAATATAGTCCTGGCCATAAAATCTTGTTAGTAACAAACTACATGTTATTCCATATGTAAGAGGCATGCTATGATATGTCACCCCTTCTATTACTGAGGTAGGAATTTGTGTACATACATAACAATCTTTCACATCCATTGTCTCAACATACTCATTCAGCAAGCGATAGAAGACATTAGAAGAAAGTTCTTTCTTGTCGTGTAAATATTTTTCGTCTTGTTCGAGTTTCTTCAAAGGAGTTAATTCAGTAGTAGTTTTAAAAGTAGAAGCATCATTCGCGTACACACGATTTTCTTTAGCAGCTTAGGGGGTCATTCCAATATTGGCGGGCGGCAAAGACCGCGGAGGCCATTCTGGCTTTCTCGCTGGGCCGGGAGCAGACAGTGAAAATCATGCTGGGGCCCTGTTAGGGGGCCCCTGCACTGCCCATGCCAGTGGCATGGGCAGTGCAGGGGCCCCCAGGGGCCCCACGACACCCGTTCCCGCCATCCTGTTCCTGGCGGTAAAAACCGCCAGAAACAGGGTGGCGGGAAGGGGGTCGGAATCTCCATGGCGGCGCTGCATGCAGCGCCGCCATGGAGATTCAGCCCAGACAGGGGAAATCTGGCGGGAAACCGCCGGATCCCCTTTTCTGACCGCGGCTTTACCGCCGCGGTCAGAATGGGCAGGGAAGCACCACCAGCCTGTTGGCGGTGCTTCCGTGGTCATCCACCCTGGCGGTCGATGACCGCCAGGGTTGGAATGACCCCCTTAGTCTCTTATCGGTTTAGCAGCATTGTCTCAAAATCTGTTTCAAAGTCAATCAGGTTATCAATGTCTTATTCGGTTCAAAAGTCAATCAGGTTATCAATGTCTTATTCGGTAATGTTCATGAAATTTCACTTTTCAAGTACCAAAGTGTCGTTCTGCTTCTTCGTTTTCAAGACTAAGAGATAGAAATTCGTCTGACCAATCGTTAGTGGCTGTGTATGCCCATTCTGGACCAGAATATCTTCTGCTCTGTATTCTTTTCCTTTTCAATTTTGCATCTCATTTTGATTCTCTTTCGCTTATGTCTTGTTCTTTGGCTGTGTCTTTTTCTTCATTCGATGTTGTTATTACAATAGACACTTCTTTTCTTTTCTCCTTCAATTTTGGCCATTTGTTTTCGTTCAATGTCTCTTTAGTCTTTGATATGCTTTGTCTTCGTTTCGCGTTGCTTTCACCTGATGGACCTGCAACTGGTTCTGGAACAATTTGAACAATTTCACTCTGCTCTGTCTTGTCTCCTTCCCCTAGGAGGTCAATCAGGTTTTCTCCTTCTTTTCCTGTATCATCTGCTTCTGGGAAAGCCCTCCTCTTATTAGGCTCTCCTGCTTCTTCACCTGTGATAGGATCTTTGTCACCTCCAGGATCTTTGTCACCTCCTGAGGCTTCTTCTCTGTTGTCCTCAAAAGGATCGACTTCGTTTTCCTCAGAGAATATTTCTTCTGTCTCGATTTCTTCTTGTTCGCTTTCAGGCTTTCTTCGTTCTGTCTCAGTGCCTGGTACTTTCCTGTCAGTTGTTGGTAATTTCAGTGCTTCAATTTCCTCTTCTGTGGGACACGTCACCCTTTTCGTGTGACTGGCGTGAATCCAGTTGGGAACTCCCGCACACTTCACAGCGGTGGTAGTTGTCAGAATCACTTGAAAAGGTCCTTTCCAACGGGGTTCCAGACACGATTTTCTCACGTGCTTCTTTATCACAACCCAGTCACCTGCTTTCAGGGTGTGTCCTGGAGCTTGGATCAGTGGCAAGGTGGTTGCCTCCACCTGGTGAGAAAAAGAGCGGACCACATCAGCCAGACCTTTGCAGTAGTCCAATACCATATCATCTGTAATATTTACAAGAGCATTTGCAGGAACTGCTAGAAGTCTCATGGCTCTGCCCATGAGAATTTCGTGCGGTGATAGTCCAGTTTTTCTATCAGGTGTGTTTCTCATTGACATTAACACCAAAGGCAACACGTCAGGCCATTTCAAATTTGTGCATGCGCATATTTTCGCCATCCTTGATTTCAGTGTGCCATTCATTTGCTCCACTAGTCCTGATGCCTCAGGGCGGTAGCTACAATGCAATTTTTGTTCAATGTTCAGTGCTGCACACAATAATTTGATTACTTCGTTATTGAAGTGACTTCCCCTATCTGATTCTAAAGAGATCGGGAATCCGAAACGTGGTATTAGTTCTCTCGAGTAGTTTTGCAACTGTGAGACTGTCATTTCTGCGTGTAGGGTATGCTTCAATCCAGTGACTAAAAATACACACAACCACCAACACATATTTCAAGCCTGCATGCATAGGCATCTGAGTGAAATCCATTTGCATCCTGCTGAATGGCCCACCTGCTCTTCCAATGTGGCTCAAATTTACTACTGTTCCCTTCCCTGCGTTCATTTGTTGGCAAATGACGCAACAATGGCAAACTGCTTCAGCAACTTGGCGGAATTTGGGATTAAACCAATCAATTTTGAATAATCTAATCATGGCATCCCTTCCAAGGTGGGCTTGTCCATGATAAAACCTGGCTAATTGCGTCAAAAGACTGTCTGGCAAAATCAATCTCCCTTCACTTGAAACCCACAAAGCATCTGGTTTTTTTTACGCATTGTAATTTGCTCCATGAGAGTTTTTCATCCTTACTAACATTATTTTGTAGGAATTTCAATTCTTCGATTTTGTGTACGACTTTTAGAGCAAAGGCTTCACTTGGTTCAAGTTCTGGCTCATTTATCTGGTTCCATTCGTCTCTGAGCAATATACAGTTCAATGCGCAAAACCTTGCGACTTGATCTGCATATCCGTTTCCCAAAGAAACAAAGTCTTGTGATTTCGAGTGTGCACTGCATTTTACCACTGCTACTTCTCCTGGTAACTGGATAGCGTGTAACAATTCTCTTATTCTTTCACCATTTTTCACTAGTGATCCTGAAGAGGTCATAAAGCCTCTTTGTGACCACAATTGTCCAAAATCATGCACTATTCCAAATCCGTACTGTCTGTCAGTGTAAATGGTGACTTTCATCAATGTGGAAAGTTGGCAAGCTCTAGTAAGGGCTACTAGTTCCGCCACCTGTGCAGAGTAAACTCCTTGAAGCCAAGATGCTTCCAGAACACCAGTTATTGTGCATACAGCATATCCTGCTTTCAATATTCCTAGTGCATCTCTTAGACATGAGCCATCAACAAAAATAATTTGATAATTTTCTTCCAATCGAGTGTCACGACTCACTTGCTGCTTGCGCCTGGAATTTGCAGATCTGGTGGCGTGGATCTTCAATGTTCGACTTTGGCCCAAAAAGGGGCGACTCTTTCTGGTAGCCACGGTGCTGTAGGCAATGGAGACGCCAAGAACAGACCGTGCCCTTCAGAAAATAGCGCCAGAGGGAAAAAAACCCTTAGGAAAAGGGGAAAAACCTCCAAACAGGAAGATTCCTGGAAAAAACAAGAACAAACAAACAGGAATCCAAAAGGAGCAAAGGTCAGGAAACACAGAATGCTGAAATCCAGAACCAAAAGGGGAGGAAATCAGGAGCGAAGACACTAACTGAGCAGAAAGTGTTGCAGCGCAAGGAAATGAAGAAAACACAGCCCTTATATACCAAAAGACAGGAAGTGACCCACAGGAAGTAAAAGGACACCATATTAGACAGGGAGAGGTACATAGAACAAAACAGAATAGAAACCATAGAGAATAGGGAACAATGAATGCTGGGAAGAGAAAGGTAACCTGGGAAGGGAAGAAGACATAAAAAAAAGTACAACAAAAAGACCCCAGAAAGAAGAAAAGAAAGAGGACAAGAAGGAAGAAAGAAGAACAGGTAAGGGGGGTCAGGAGACCCCAGCAAGGCGGTGGAAAACGATAGAGCGAGGCCCCATGCAATGCCTGGGGCCTCGAAAAGTGCATGAAAGGCTGGGGGCGCGCCGCGTTTTAGAAACGCGCTGTGCGGCCCCAGCCAAACGCCCGGCTTGTGCCGAACATTCGGCTCGCGCCACACCACGCGGCGCGACATCGAGAATCTTTGATATCAGGTCTTGGTTTAGTACAAAATTCAGTCACTTGAAGACATTCGTGTTCAATATCATCAACACTTTCAATCTCAACATTTTCACTGGGAAACAAAGTTGCTGGATTCAATGTGGTGCACCTTTTCAATTGCACGTTTGGTGATCCCAAAATTATTGTCTCGTACCTTGTAAGCCTAGCACCAGTCATGTGCTGTTTTCGGGAACTTGTCAAAAGTATTTTGACTGAGTGAGGGACCATAACTGTTAAAGGATGTCCCATCACTATTCCTTCACTCTGATTTAAGCTTATACCAACTGCTGCTACAGCAAACAAGCATCCCCCCGCTAAGGCTGCTGCGACTGGATCCAAAGTAGCTGAAAAATATGCTACTGGTCTGTTTACGCCACCATGGGCTTGAGTCAAGACAGACAAGGAACATGCATCACGTTCATGACAAAATAATGTGAATGGCTTTGTGTAATCAGGCATACCTAAAGCTGGAGCTCTGCACATGCATTCCTTTAATTCATTAAAGGCATCCATTTCATCTCTTTTCAACACTATTTCATCCTGCGCATCTTTCTGGGTCAGTTTCAGTAGAGGTTTGGCTAGAGTCGAGAAATTGGGAATCCATTGGCGACAGTAGCCCACCGTTCCCAAAAACTTTCTCACCTCTTTTCTCGTTTTGGGTGGACTCATTTGAAGTACACTCGTTTTTCTTTCTTTCATTATTCTTCTTGACCCTTTTTCTATTTGGTGACCCAAATATTTCACTTTCTTCTGGCAGAATTGCAATTTTGAAGGAGACACTTTGGCCCTCATTCCAACCCTGGCGGTCTATGTCGACGGAAGCACCGCCAACAGGCTGGCGGTGCTTCATTTGCCATTCCGACCGCGGCGGTACAGCTGCGGTCACCCAGCCGAGTCCGGCGGTTTCCCGCCGGATTTCCCCCGGCTAGGAGAATCCTTCTTGGTGGCGCTGCAAGCAGCGCCGCCATGGGGATTCCGACCCCCTTCCCGCCAGCCTGTTTCTGGCGGTTTTTACCGCCGGGAACGGGTGTCGTGGCGCCCCTGGGGGCCCCTGCATCATTTTCTCTGTCTGCATAGCAGACAGTGAAAATCGCAACGGGTGCAACTGCACCCGTCGCACCCCTGCAACACCGCCGGCTCCATTCGGAGCCGGCTTCTGTGTTGCAGGGCCTTTCCCGCTGGGCCGGCGGGCACCCGCCGGCCCAGCGGGAAAGTCTGAATGGCCCCCGCGGTCTTTTGACCGCGGAGCGGCCAAGTGGCGGCGTAAGTTTGGCGGGCGGCGACCGCCGCCCGCCAAACTTGGAATAACCACCTTTGTGTCCATTCCTTCCCAAATGGTTCAATAGGGCAATGGTGTCAGCCGTACAGTCATTTTCTGTCTTGGATGCGATCAGCAAATCGTCAATATACTGTACCAAGGTTGATTAAAATGGTAATTCCAATGATTCCAAATCTTTCTTTAGAATCTGATTGAAAATTGATGGTGACTCCGAAAACCCTTGAGGGATTCGACACCATCTGTAGACCCTGTCCAGGAATTTGAAGCAAAAGCGAAATTGGCTGTCCTCATGAAGAGGCACAGAAAAGAATGCTTGTGACAAGTCGATGACTGAGAACCACTCTGCATCACAGGGAATTTGAAACATTATTACAGCTGGATTTGGTACTACGGGACAACATTTGACTATTATGTCATTTATTTTTCTCAAATCTTGAACAATTCAGACCTTTCCACTTGGTTTTATTAGTCCCATGATTGGTGAATTACATGGACTACTTAGTACTTCTTTCAGTACTCCTGTTTCACAAATTCGTCAATGAGTTGGGAGACTTTCATGAGAGTGTCTTGTGACATATGGTATTGTGGAGTCTGAGGAAAACTTACATTAGGTTTTACAGTCACTTTCACTGGTTCTGCTCCTTTGACCAATCCTACTTCTTTCCCTGTCATATCCCACACTTCTTTTTCAACTGTTTCCTGTAACTCAGCTGGAATATCTGCTTCAGTGTGAATAGGATATAGAGTAATCAGGGGATACTCTTCATCGACAGTTTCCATTTCGTCCTGTCCTAAACTGTCCTCTTCTTCCTCATCACTGTTTGTCTGAATTTTAATTCTATTATTTGAGCACATAATCGAGCATCCCAATTTGCACAATAAATCGCTCCCTAATAGGGATATCGGACTTGAGTCACACACCACAAATTTATGTAACCCTTGAAAGTTACCAATTTTGACTTGCACTGGATCTGTAATTGGGTTTGTCAGATACCTATTTGCTACTCCCACTACTTGAACTGTTCTCCCTGAAAGTGGCAAATTTGGTACTTCGATACTTCTGATTGTAGAGCGTGTAGCTCCCGTGTCAACCAAGAATGAAAGGCTGTGACCCATAACTCTTCCTTCCACATATGGTCCCTTTTGATCAACTTCCAAAGATGCTGCAAGCATACAATTTCCCTCCTCATCTGAACTTTCACTCTCCCATACATGATTTATTCCATTCTCACTGTGTAACGGGAATTGGTGTACTGTGTTACTTTGATTCATTCCTTGACCTGTAACCTGTTGAGGAAGCATTACTTGTTGCTGATTCATTGGTGCTAAGGGTATTTGCATTTGCTGATTAGGTACCGTAGGAAACTGCTGTTGCATTGGCTGCAATTGTACCATTTGTACACTGGGCATTTGCACCTGCTGTGGTTATATGGGTTGTAAACCCTGCATCTGAGTTACATTATTTTGGAAATTTGGATTTGGACCTCTCAATTTCGGTCCTCTCATATTCTGAAATGTATTGACATCATTGTTTTGCTGACCTACACCTTCCTGCACCAACATTGGGCACTCCCGTTTCCAATGTCCGACGATTCCGCACGTGTGACATGGCATCACTTTCTTCATTGCCTGTATACCATTAGGAATCACAATAGTATTTAAATGAGGACCATAATTCACAAAACCTCCTCGGCCTCTGCCTCTCATCTGTGGCTGAAACATAGCATTTCCCTGTTGTTGCTGCTGCGGCAACTGTTGTTGGAAACCTTGCAAACCTGTCTGAGCTGCTCTAATCTGCATCACCATCACTTTTTCTTTCAACCTTTTCTGTTTTGTCTCAATCTCATCACTGCAGTATTTTGCATAGTTCAACACTTCATCGATCGATTTTGACTCCCAATAAATCAAATGCATTTTAATCATCTGGCTGATTTCGGGTCTCAAGCCTTCCACAAATCTGAACACAAAATGGAGCATGTCCTTTACCTCAATTGTTTCCGTGCCACTGTAATTTTTAAATGCTTTCAACAATCTCTCATAGTATACATGTATCGACTCCTTAACCTCCTGTGCTGTTCTGTCAATCTTCTGCCAATCTACATTTTTCGACGCAACTTTTGTTTTCAGGTACTCAATCACTTTATGGTACATGCTCATTACCCTAGGCGATGGTGCACCTGTGTCCCTATCTCTTTCTGGTTCACTTGTTGGCCAATCTACAGCCCTTTTACAATCTTTCCACAAATCTGCCGGAACTACAATTTCAAATAAAGTATTCAGATCTTCCCAAAGACATTTTGCGAGTTTCACAAATCTATCTGTTTGTTGATACCATTCGATCGGTTTCTCTCTTAACTTAGGGTAATCATCCCTAAAGGATTGAATATCACACCTGTGCTATGGTACATGGATAAGTTTTCCCCCTGCTGTTTCTCTCATTGATAACATGAGTATAAGATCATCATTCTGCTGTACTTTCTCATTCCGATCTGGGGTACTTTCTTTCTTCTTATCCTTTTTCTTAACCCACCTACTCTCTCACTTGTCTAAACATCTCCAAACCTGCGTGCTTTGCAGTATCTCTTTAAGGTGTGTTTTCATTCCTGCAGACCTCATGTGTTCAAACTCTTTTGTCTCAAAGTCTAACCTGTAACTTCTGCTCAAGTGCTTGGTTTTACTAATGTCTATTTTGTGTCTGTCTGCAATTTCTTGTAACCTCCTGTGTATGCTGCTTACTTCTCTTGTAATTCTAGGGCAAATGTATCTCAGCTCTTCTTCTGTGTATGATTCTAACCTGTTCAGACCCATCGTTCCCTCTACTAGTTCATCTGCTTCCATGCCCAATCTTATTTGATTCAAATATTCTTCTCCTTTCCCGCTGGGTGTACTCTGTGGGGAGTTCAGGCTGTTCAACCATTGTGTTAACTGTTGTGCGTTTAGTCCCATTAATGTGGCATTTACGTCTACTGCTACTGATGGTTTCTGTAACATTTCTGTTTTTGAAGTTAGCTGTACTATTAGTGGTGGACTTGACCTTACCACAGTTGACGGAGCACAAATTGGAATTGGACTAAATTCCAACAAAGACCCTGATCTATTTGACAGTGTTCCTAACGGAGTCGTTTCTTGAGTATTTTCTATGTATCTCCTTCCTGTCTCATTTTGTGTCATTACCCCATGATCGCATACACTTGGCTTTGCCTGTATATCTAATGGTAATGGCGGACCTACAGTGATAGGCAAAGATATTGCGTCCGGATTCTGTCTGTTCCCCAAATTCTGTGGCATGTTAATTCCCACATTATGGTTCATCATTGGTGGCATGTCTAACTGGTTTTCTGCTGTTTGAATGTACTTTGGCACCTCTTGCATCTGCTTTTGGGGCATCAAAATTTGTGTTGATTCGGTTTGAATCAATGTCGGTCTTTGGTAATTCTGTAATCCCTGCACCATTAAATTAGAAGTCATTTCCAAATTATGTTCATCATAATAGCGTCTTTGGACCTGTGGCTGATAATCATTAACAGGTTTCAGTTTAGTTATGTCAGGATATATTCTCTGAACTTGTGGTATTTCTGGTGTAAAAGGCATATCGGGACTACTTTGCCTCTGCAATATTCTCAAATTCGGGGCTACAGTACCCTGTATTGGTTCTGGAGGGGCAGCACTAGTGCTTGGGCCATTTTCGTTTTCCACATATGGTGGTGGACGGTCATTTAGCAATTGCAGAATGAACTTCTCATCGTCCGATTCGTCTGACCATTTCGAGTTTCTATTGTTTTCTCTATCTCTGGACTGACTCCTGTTTGTTTTATGGGTAGCTTTCTTTCCTTCCATCTCTGCTTCATCAGTAATTGCTGGAAACTATTTAATTCCCTACAATATATCTGATCTCCAAACCTTTTGAGAACTATCCCATCTAGCATCCGCTAGTGTCTTTTCTACTTTTCTCACTCTTGTCTCAAATTTCTTTTGTAGTTGCCTTCTAGCCATTTGTTCCCAAATTGCTAATGCTTCAAAATGTGCTGGTCTTGGAGGTATTTTCATATCGTATAGCGCAAATCTTAGATTCTCCAAAATTCTTAGGTTAAACGTCCCATGGATGGGAAACGCTACACTTCCATGCTTTTCTGTTAATTTACACTATTGCTTTAACCAAAGACATGGTGCGACACCCTTTTCTTCAATGACGATGTAAGCTGGTGTACCCTCAGGCGTTGTTTCTTCTCCTACATTTGCTTTAATATATACATCTCCCCTCAAGGCACTCTTAAGTGCTTTGAAAAATGTCATCTTTTCCGTCTTTTATTTTCTCAAAATGTAATCAATAAGTGACTTTAATTCCCGGAATACTCTTCGCTTGCCTTTCCCCACCAATTGCGCTTCACGGACTACGTCCAATCAGTGCGCGACCCTTCTCACCAACCAACCTATCCCAGCGCGGCTCCTAGTGACGTCACACTCACACACTGCGGCTGACAAAGTCTTGCGGCTTGTCCTCCTTCATTCAGCTTCACTCAAAACTAATTTCTGCAATATATCGCGAGCAGTAACCAAAAGAAGAAAACAAATCTGTTGGTTTACTACAGGAAAGGTAATACAATCGCTTCAGAAACCTTAGGGATTTTTCACTAGCCTCAGCAGTTATTCCATCTTTCTCGGTTTCCCACTTTCGCAAGCAAAATTTAACCTGCAAACTTTACTGTCAACTGATCAATGAACTATTCTAGTGCACCTTAGAATTCGTCAAATCTCAAAGTCAAAATTTTTTCTTTTATTCCTCAACATTCGTACTGACTTATTGACCACGCCCGATCAACCTACTAAACCGAACAAATTACAACATCAATCAAGTGTCTCATACACTTTTCAACATACTCCGGAGTCTCTTGACCTCGCAGGGCCCGTCTCAACATCAACAACCACATGGACAATTTTTCCTGCACAAAGCGCTACACACATATGAAGTTCAACGACTTCCCTACTCTCACACTTTGGAATATCACTCCTCTAAAATTTTGATTGGAGTTCGTAACCCCCTAAAATCCTCGCAAACTTCACAATTCATCTGCGGCATAAGCTGTGCAAGCGTGAAACCCTAACTTCACTCATACTGTCACTAGAAACGCCGAAAACATTCTCTCACCTCCATTTCCTCCATTCACAAGCTCCGAGATTCCGGGAAAGTCATTGGGGATTTAGGGCATCATCATCTCTCCAGCTTGTTTTATCAAAGAAAATTCTAACTTGAATCCGTCTATTGTTCGGATGGGGTCCCAAAGGGTGAAACCATCAAACTCTGCTACCATCTACTGATAGCGCGTCCAGACCTTATAAATTACTTATACTTGGACACGCTGGAGGTCGGTGAAGCTTTTGACCGGGTTGAGCTCTCCTCATCCAAAAATAGTCGGATCCCTCAAATCAATGATCAATAATTATTTATAATCAATAACCAATACTAAATTAGTAATCAAACAACAAATTAGGAATCAATCGTAATCAGTAATTTGACACACCATGACCTTTCAGTCATGAATAACCACACCTGTTTATTAAAAGTTAATGAGATTATTTCCCTATATTAACAAAGCTATTACAATATAAGTAAGTCTCAAAATCATATGATATACGTATACGAACATTACTAGCTGTCCATAGCGACGGAAGAAACGCAATCTACGCAAAATCTGGATTATAATGCTCTCGGTTATAGCAATGCAAATCACTAATAAGAGTAACTGAATTTGACTAATTGCATACATCGGTCAGCATAACAAGATTTCAATTTAGCATGGTGCATCAAATGAATACCTCAACTAACCTCTGATTAGCATTGGCATGTGGGGCTTCATGCAAAACGAATTTAGTCAACATAAATTTAGAAAAACTTCTAGCTTAGGCTCTGTCAAAATTAAGCAGTTGGTACCTAAGAAGGAAAACACAATGCATAATACATTTTATCCTTTTATAATTACCAATTACAATCAGCATTCAAGGTAAGTCTTCATCCTTCAGGTACCGGTTCGATCAGCATGGGGCAGACTTTAAGGGGGCAAAGTTAAAGGCAAGTTTTCCTTGCAGCAACAAGGAAAATTGGGCAAAAGTTATCGTATGGGCAAAGCGGGGTAAAGTTAAAGTTAAAGTCTCTAGGGTGAGAATTTTTAAAGTCTCTCTCTCTCTGTGATAGAGAAAAAGCATCAAAGGGTCATCAAAATGGCTTCTTGAATCTTGCTTCAAAATGGCATCAAAGAAAATGGCTGACTTCTCTTTGTCCAGTGGGATTAAATAAGAAACGTTCCAAATTCTTCAGGGTCTTCCATTGGAGGGTCCATGGGGTGGTTTCTCTTTAACCAATGAATAGTGTCCTTCTCTTAATGTTCACCGACGCATAAGGTGTCCTTGGATTTTTAGAACACAAGTAGCAACAAAGTTTGCCAATTAATTCTGCATCAGTGTCTTTATTGTCTGTACCTGCAGAAACTGACCTTGCTTCAAAGGGGATGAAACTTGCCTAGCACGAAACCTTGAGATAAGTGTATTAGTCATTCTACTGGAAAAATACAGCCTTTAAAGTTTAAACACGTTTTTGTTAATACAAGTGAAAACCAGGCAGTTAAATTTGAAACCAGGCAACTAGGCCAAAGCCTCTGCTAAATTTAAGCTAAGCATATAACAGTTTCAACAAGAAAATCATAAAATACATCTGTAATTATGACTGATTACTACATTGTCGATTCTTCATGATTAATTAAGCTTGTTTATAATAATGGCGAACTACTTAGTGGGCACATTTTCCTACATACATTATTTTTCTTTGCTAAAATCACATTGTCTTATACGATTTTGTTACATGTTATATGAATGTTTGTTAGCCTTTCTTTTTTTTTTCTGCGACCCAACTGTCATTTAAGCTCCGCCCTTGGACCAAAACTGCCCAATAGGTAACCCTTCTTGCCTGGCCTGTACCACCTGCCTGAATCTCCCTGGGGGTGGAGATCTATGATGCCGCCCCCAAAGTCCCATTCTTTGGCTGTGGTCGGACAGGGTAATTTATTTAGGCTTAGTGTAAAAAAAAAAAACATTGGGGTTTCGCAAACCTTCACTATTGGGACTGAAATGTTGCATAGTACTGGACTGCAGAGGGTTTCATGATTACAGTGGCATGGCACTGGGCTGTGGAAGGTGGCATGACTTGTCTAGAAATAATGGCCGGAGAGTGCAGATCTTGCTTTTCTATTTTCAAACATTGTGCAGTTCTTGAAGCTTGTGAAGCTTTAATACATGTTGAGAACAAAACCTGTACAAGCACTATTTGTACGAAATAACACCTGGTAAACCGACTGTTATCGTAAGAATCTTATCACCTTTGTAGACCTTTGCTAGTGAAATATTTTTACAACGTTAGCACTGGGCCAATTTGCGTGATCTTTTCAGTGATCCACTTAATCCACTTCAGATAGATGTTCACTCACACAGACAACAGATTCCTAAAAAGGGCCTCTTTACAAGTCCCCCATATAATTTAGATAATATAGCAGCAACTTTTATTACCTTACATATCGGAATTATATATTATGGAGTTTTTAACACTTCCAGCAAACACCGGGTGTGATAAAATCTATGTCCTGTGAATACATCCCGGCCCATCAAACCTGATGAAATTCACTGGGGGAAATTATGCAGAGAAAAAATCACCACGATCTCCATTCTGTACCTCATTTTGCAGGCAGAACTTGTAATGGGCGATAATTAAAATACAAAATAAAAGTTTACATTTAGCACGTGCCAGTGGTGCTCGAACTTTAGAGTGGCCAATAAACCGCACCTCATGAAAAAGCATGGATGATATTTGACAATATTTCCTTGAAAACACAAAAAACTGCCAGTGGAAAACTATTTGAAGGGCTTCTTTCTTACTCATTCTCCATCTAAACTCTTTCAAGTTGTATGGGGGTGCTGCAGCACCTCCTGCACCCCAGCTTTCAGGGCTACTGACTGGGGTACTCGTGAAAAGACATCAAGTGCCTCATTTACAAGAAACTTGGCATCGATGCATTAGATTTCTTGTGCTGCCCAACGATTCCCTAAAGACGCCATGGATCTGCTGTATTTACTATTCAGAGCTCTATGAAGCACATTTTCACAGATGCATCAGAAATTCTGATGCATCTGTGGTGCTCAACTGATGCACTGCAGGACTAGCTTAAAAAAAATGACCCTACTCCTGCAATGCTAGGAAGGCTTCCATAGAGAAAAGCTCTGCTTCAGTTTAACGCCTGCTATAAGCAGGCGTTACCATTTTGAGGCAGTGAAGTTGCAGAATGATGCAGTGAAATGCTGTAAATTTCAGTGCAACGGTTCTGCGTGGCTTTTCCTCTGGGAACGCCTACCTTGCATACATTATACCTGGCGCAGGTATAATGTGACGCAATGCTTTACAAACTGATGCATTGGTCATAATGCATCAGTTTGTAAATGGGGAGCAGCGTAATGCGCTGCTTGCGCCACCATTGCGTAAAAAATAAAGATTACGCAGTGGTGGCTCATAGACCTTGTGAATGAGGCCCCAAGTGTGCAATGCTCACCAGGTGCAAATGTAATATAAATAGTACATATTTTAGATGTGAAATCATCTGCACTGCCCTCCAAGAGCATCACTCAGAGTTCAACTCATGTAGTGCCTTAAAAAAAATGTACACTCATCCCAGGGGGCCCTATTCACAAAGGGACTTACAACTCGCACTCGGGGGGGGGGTATCTCTGCACTGAGCACTGTAGTGTGGAGATTCCGCCCAGGTGCGGAGATTCTGCTGCCAGTGAAGGGTCTCAACACTCGTAACTTTACAAGCTAGAAGTCTCTTTTTAAATTGGGCCCTGAGTGCACTGAAAGTCAACATGAGCATGCTATCAAGTGAACAGATCAGTTAACCTAAACAAAAAACAACCCATTAATTGGAGCTATTCCAAAACTGCAGAAGAACTATCATGAATGCACATTTGAGAGACAAACCAAAGAACTCAAATTAAAAGCACGTAATTAGATCCAGGTCACAAGAAACATGAGAAGAGATATATGCAGTAAACTGATCGAGACACATTCCATGCCAATTTGCACAGACCTTTATGGTTTCAATAGCCTTCACTCTTTTCATTCTTATTGCTCTGACACTCTTCCCAACCCCAGAGCAGCTTCAGTGGTGTCACAGATGATGTCAATGGTGATATTTAATTGTTTTGTTATTTATTTAACATTTTTATATGGAGCAGGGTAACCAAGATAATGTCAATGCTTTGGACGTATAACCAATAGGTCACTTGGGATACTGAATTAAAATTATGGAGCAAAGGTATTACTTTTTGGTGACATTAAATGAATCTTAAGAAGACAGAACAGATGGCATTAGTTGCAGTGGTTGAAAATGGAAAAAATTAAAGAGTAGGTGAAAGTGGTGGTTAAATGTGGGAGGATGGAGTGAGAGAAATACTAATCAAAGAGTGGTGGCAGAAAGAGGGTATTAGTTAAGTGAAGTGAGTACCCTCCTCAAATAATAATGGCAACCCATATCAGAGTGAACCACTAAAGTCACTAAATAAGCCTGAGATCACCCCCCACACACACCGGTAGCTACTGGACATAGCAGATAGGATTAACTTAGAAGCAATGTGAAAAGTATTTATGCAGTACCAAAACTGTAAACCGCCAAAACACATCACAAGAAAAATCCCAAACCAACTGTAAAAAATAGAGCAAATTTTATTAAATGAAACAACACCAAAGTGATAAAAATCATTTAAGGGAAATAGAGCGTCGGTCAGATTCATAAACTAGGTGTGACCCACTCTGAAGTTTTATCTTCAGACTTAGGCCCTGAAAATGAGTTTGGCGATCCAGGGACCACCATAGCAGCGGTCCTAACGTCACTGTGTTGGCGGTCTGAGCGCCATATTATAATGTTAGTGATTTGCTGAACTAGAGACCGTCAGAGTCCCACGGACACCGCCAGCCACTCACCGACAACCTTGACAGTGGCTGGGGAAAAGCAGCTGTCACAGGGCAGTATAGACAAGGGTACCGCTGTGCACATTACAATGTGCTGTTCCGCCGAGCCATCTGTGGCAGGAGAGACTGCCTGCTTCAAGATGGCGGAATTAAAGGAAATGGGGTGCTAGCTCCCCAATTTCCTTTGTTTTCCCTTCAGTCTCCAATGTAGGCCCCTTTGTTCAGGACCCCATTCACGGTAGCAACTTCACCCCTGAAAAAAAAAAAAAAAAAAAAGTAAGTACAATTTGCATTTTTCTGCCATTGACTGGACTGGGCATGTATGGCACAGTCTCCAGCAATGGAATGGTACATGCACAAAGTATTTTTACACATGTCATGCATCTGTGTACCTTTTGGTCAACATGTATGCACCTGCAATGATAAAAATATACTTTGCATTGCTGTCCACCTCCCCCACAGATCCACCGCCGTCAAGTATTACGCCGCTGGGGCAGTGGTAAGATTGTAATACGGCGGGCGAGAGACCGTTGACTCGGTGGTCTTTTTGGGACAGCTACCCTGGTGGTCCGGTGGTTCCGCTGCCAAACTAATCGGGCACTTAGTCACTGAAATGGAAGACCAAAACCCTCTGTGTGAAAAAGCAGCAGGCTGTGGCCAAAGAGGGCTCCACAACACCAGATAGCCGATAGAAGAGGTCCCGGTGAAGCAGTTGACTTTTAGCGGGAAAGCTTTTAGCAGGAGAAATTTTAATTTAATGTCCAGGAAAGTTCCCACTGCCAAACCATATCATATTGTGACTCTAACAAGTATTCTCATTCAAGATCATGTCCTGCAACCAGTATTCCTGCCTTCATAGCACACTCCATACAACATTCTGCTGTGTGCACTGGGCTTAGAGCACAGACAATGGACTCTGATCAAGGTCCTTGTGCTTAGAGTCTAGGTACAGGCCAAAGTCTTCAGTCCTGGTCTGAACCAATCAATTTCACATGGCCTCAGCGGTGCTCAAGGGCATTCAACCATGGGCTGCAACCAGTATCCACCGAAGTTATCAGGACCTGTTGAACATGGTCTTCAACTGTATGCAATGGGACCTGGACAATGACACTGACCTCTAAACATAGTCATCATGGCCAGCTCTCTGACCAGTGGATGGTACCTGAACTCATTTTACATGGCCTTGGTTGGACAACTGGTGTAGTCTTTCATCACAGGTTTTGTCTAGTATTCTTGGTAGTACAGCCCTTGGACTTAGCTTTAAAAATGCGTATTTTGCTCTTGGCACAAGCAGCAGGGTTCCATCACAGATGTCAAACAGCCAGTTCTGGATAATAGCCAAGGCCTTCGACCATGGCTTGTGTCCAGTAACCAAAGGGCCAAAATCCATTTTGCACTTCTCTCAGCTGTACTTCTCATGCTCTGGGCTCACAACCTTATACCTATTGCACTAATTCTTTGGATGCCGGCAGTTCCCTCTGTGCCAGGCACAGGGCATTGGCCTTGAGACCTGGCTGTAGCCTTAATTTAACATACACAAAGAACAATTAGAACGCATTTTCAACGACAAAGGGCTGTGCTTGGCAGGCTCTATATAAAGCCAGCAGCTTTGGGTCAAAGCCTGCGGCCAAGAATCATGGTAGTCTTCAATGTTCTACACTATCCCGAACTCCAAAGCCACTAAGCCATAAACAATATATTGTATTTTTTATTGTCACTTTGCGGTTGATTTTCTACTAAATAGATTCCTGTTTAAAAGCACAACTTAAGTTCTAAATCTTAAGTTCCAAATTATGATTTACTTTAATGTCACATTTTTACATCCCAAATTTACCATTTGTGCTCATTACTTCCACTCTCTGGAGACAGTACACAGAAGCTATTGAGTTGAATTATATTTATTATGCTCCCACAGTATCCCACACATATAATTTCCCACAATGCATTGTATTTGCACCCATGCATTATTATTTCAAGATAGACCTGAAGACTTGCAGCAATGAATAATATTTCTTGAAAATGCTAATTTGGGATGATCGAAATCTAGATTTCAAAACTGGAATTTTTAACCGCTAGAAAAATCTTTACCGTTTTTAACATACTTTTACCATTTTTTTGCTCTTTTTCTAGAAATCACTGCATGTAGTTTCACAAAATCAGAGACGGATCGAAATATGGGATAGGCTGCCTTCACCTCATCTGTTTTTGGTGACATTGTGTCCAGCAACAGATTTTTTTCTAAGGCAATGAACACTGGGAAAATCACGTTTGTGCTCCACCCCTTGTTGTTTTTCTCCGTGGATGGATATTCTAGGAACATCCAACAATTCATCTGAGTGAGCTGTGTTTTGAATATTTCTCACCCCTTTTGCCACACAGTTTCAAAAGTTATTAAAGATGAAAAAATTAAGGGCCCCAGAATGGGAACACGGTAAATACCGGTATTCCAGGGTGAGTAAATACCTATTCATTCACGTATTGAGAATTTCATGCAGAACTGTAGGGGCTTTTACACCCCAGTAAATTTCAGCTGGTGCACTACGTAACTTATATTTACAATCCGCGGTTCCCTGTGCTACTTTCCTGCAATCTTTTACTCCTTCCCGGGTTTTTTCATCCTTCTCACATTCCTGTATTTGCCCTTCTCTCAACTCTTTCCCAGTCTACGCACTCCTTTTAAACAGTTACTCTTCTTTCTTCCCGATCCCACTCCCTCTATAGTTATCTCTGCCTCTTTGCTTCATCCTTCTGCATTACATTCCCACCTCACCTCCCCCGCCTCCGTCCTCTCCCAACATCTGTCTTTTTTTCATTACTCCAGTCATTGGCGCTCTATATTTTCGACTTGTCCTCTCTGTACGCCCTGCTATTATTGCTAAGTGCCTTACAAGAAATGTAATTCTGGCGTTCTGAGTAGGTGTGGTGGCCTTGCACTTTCCCTGCTCCCCTAAGCTACCTGATCATAATGGCATAACAAATCTTCCTGGTGGAGGGTTGATGGTCCTTGCGCTCCTGGAACAAGTCCAGAGCAGGGAGGGAACTGGCCCAGCTAATGTCAGTGTGTGGCTGCAGGCCTCTGTGCAGTGGTGCAGGAACAATTTTCAGAGTAGGGGTGCTGCCAGCAATATTACATCCCTGAAGTCATGTGGATTGTGAAAAGTCCAAGCGTCACACAAAGAACAAGTGTAGCAAACGAGCCACGCCCATTTAGCAGAGTAGTAAGGGTGTCCCAGCAAGTAGCTGGTGGTTTATTTTGGAGTACACTTTCACAAGTATATTATTAAAACATGGTGTGGAAGCTCATTTTCATTTACAGGCAGCCCATTTCCATTGAAACAAACATAAAAATGAAAAGTGACATACAGTTTTACTAATAAAACCATATATTGCTCAAATAATGTGTGGAAATTGGGTTCAGCAAGTAGTTATCATTTGCACATCACCAAGTAAAGTATCTCGGTTTGGATTGATCCTCTTAAAGTCTTAGTTTCCCTTACACTTCAGAATTTTAAAAAATGGGCTTCATTTGTCCTTTCCTAATGGCTGATGTACTATATTTAAAAGCTGTTGTGTGAGTGAAACAACTGACATTCTACAGCCTTTCCTTTCAAACTCTCACCAAGATGGTTAGATAGTTCACATAACAAAATCCTCTACACTTGAATCCTATAACTTGCATTCAAAGAAAGAAAAGTGAACATCAAAGAATACCCAGAGTATGAATAGCCTGATATTTGACATTTGTCTTTGAACTCACAGCAAATGTGACACGAAACAAACACAATTCAAAGGTATCTTTATTGCTCATTCACATTCTGAACTCCAGCATGTTTATTTTGGGGCGGCTGCAGTACCATGCACCTACTTCCAGCATCTAGGCTTGTGTGAGCTGCTCTGCATAAGAATAGTGAAATGTTGCAGCTCATAGGCCATCAGACTAGTGGTCTACCATGTTTCATCATGTCTGCGTGTTGATGCTGCACGTAGATGGAGACGGTTGTTTATTAGGAGTTGCATGGGCTCCTCTGCAACTCGGCAACATTTCCACTGACCCTGCAACATCTAATAAGGGTAAGTAAATAAACACTATGCTTTGCTTCACTTTCGGTCATTTGCACTATGCATAAATCCTTAGCAAATATCCCCTATGCTGTTTTCTCCTCAGTTCGTGTTAAAGGTGTTTTCAGCAAAACTAGTGGTAGGTGGATGGTGGTGATTTTTTCTTGCAAAAGCTTAGAATGGAGCAGAGACTCCCAGTTTTATTGCATGTATGTGTACAATTTGCAAGATGCATTGGAAGTATGTTGGTGGAAACTTTGCACACCTGGAACTGCCATTCACCATCACATGGGGCAAATGCGCAGAATACCGCCTCTCCCATGTGCAAGGTAATTCTCTATATCAATGACCCAGTTTCAATTTCAAGGGCTGTACAGCAAGTTGAAGGAACAATTAACACTTCTCTCCGTCACTTGCTGCTTTTACCCTACCACATTTATGGCTTGACACCACAGGAGTAGACAGAGGAAAGGCTTGGCTGAGGGGTGGGGGTGCGTGTATCGGACAACCTGCCCTGTAGATAATGAGAACCAGGGTAATTTTGCTAATTTGTGGGCTGGATGTCTGAGGGTCTATAGGGGCACTTGAAATGCTGCCTAATGACCAAATGTTGGTTTCTGGAAACTGCAAGAAGCTCCCTGAAGGGCAGTTGATTTTGTCAGTAGGTGAGCTGAGGGTGAAAAAAGGGTATTTTTCTATGCTTGTTTGCAGTGTCTAAGGTCATTTGATGGTCCCTTAGGAATGGCTCGGGGAGTTTTGAGACAATCTTAAAGTGACAGATGACAGGCTTAAGATCTCTCATGAGTATACTGAGGCATCTTAGGACATTGAGGGACTATTGAAAGTGTTTAATGACAATTGAAGGTATGGGCATTGTGAGAGTCTTTCAGATGATGCTTCTGGATTCTGAGGACATGCTACATGTGTCTGAGTGCACACCAAGGCTTTCTAGGAGAGCTCAAGCTGTTTAAATACCAAATAGTGGTTTATGAAGACAGGCTGAGACACAGCTGTGTATGTCTCAAGGTCAATTAGAGGTGCTAGATGGGTAGCCTAAATGTCTTTTGGGGTCGCTGAGGGCTGTTCTGAGGTTCCAGAAAGTGGTTTGTGGTTATCTTATGGGAAGGTGAGGGTGTCCAGTGGCTACCTGAGAGAACTCAAACAGCTACTGCCAAATACCAAAGGCAGCCTGACAAGCTCAAGGGGCTACATTTAGGATCTAATGACCTGCATGGCGTGTCAGGCATGCTAGGAGCTATCCAAGGTAGTTAATTGCCCAATAAGGGTGCTTAGAGCAGGCAGAGCCTTACTGTCTCTGAGGGTATGCTGTATAGCTATATTAGCCATGTTTTAGACACGTTGTGTTAAGCTAACTAGGCCTTCCGCTGTGCATTTTAACTCTGCTAAATTTTGTTCAGCATTGTTTTATTTTTCTAGAAATAGCACTATTTGCGGTGCTGTTTTTTTTTCTTTATCTCATTGTACTTTTGCCTAGGACAGCGACCACGTTCTTAGTAGGACATTTGTTTCACTCTGTGCTTTCTCCAAGGCTACAGTCAGATATGGTTGCCGACAAACGTGGTACGCTGTGTCTCCAACATTCACAGAAAACACACACTCATACGTGGGGACCACTTCTTAGAATGTCAACTGCTTTATTGTAAGAAAAACCTTTTTGTCCCAGACACGTTAGAGGGAGATTCCAGCCAGATGACCACGACTGTCTGCTGATTGGTTCGCTGCAGCTACTTGCCTAGATGGCCGGACCCATGATCCACATGGGAACAGTGTCTCTCTAGACTACAGGCTTCTTCCTCCAGGTATGAGGGATGGTGGACCCCAAGGGGCAAAACCCAAAGGGCAGTTTAGGCTTATTGCGCTGTGCTCAGACATTGTCAGGGTAGGGGAAATTTATACATCATTCCTAGTGACAGTATGGTAGGAGTATTCTTGTGTTTTACTCTGTTCGTCACCTGCTTGTTTTTATTGTGTTTTATCATCCTAGTTATTGCTATTTATATCTTTTTATCCAAGATGCAGTTACTTCAATGAATCCTTATTGAACTATATTCTGCCTCTGTGGTCTTTGGCTGAATGAGTCCTTTTTGGTAAAGGGATGGGATCTGATACACCATGATTCCCCTGAGGATTCTTCTTGTCATTTGCCCGGTTGCCACAATCCTCTCAGCCAGAGATGAGGTACTGCTAGTTAGCCGGAGAACCCGGATTATGCCGACAGGTGTCATGTGGTGTGGAATTCCACTTAGTGGCCACAATCCATGTGATCCTGTCTCCCAAATCCAGTAGCCTCATTAGCATAATGAGAACCTATGCGACTTGGTGCCACCAACGTTCGGTCAGGCACTAATATTCGGATCCTCCTAAGTATCTCTGTCTCATTTAAGGCTAAAGACACCTTGATACTATATACGGAGACGTCCGTGGTATTGAGGCTTCCCTCCTCAACTATATAGGTAGTACCTATCTTAGGCTGTAGGTTGTTCAAGCTTGAACCTTAAATGGACCAATCCGTACTAGGTGTCCTGATCTCTGACCATGCAACTACCATTAAAATGGCGAACCCACAACAGGTAGCAATTGCAGTAAATGTGCGATCACCCCTTACTACACATGTTTTGACAAATGACCTACCAGCCCAGGGGGGTCCAGTTACATTTGTTGTTGAGGCTCATCCAGCTTATAAAACAGATTTTTTGTATTCTTGGGTCACCTTTCCAGCAGTAGATGGGAACACAAATACATTTCACCACTACACACCTGCACACATACCTGCCCCATGTAGAGCTTATGCATATTTAGAAATACCTTTATCTTATCAAGACCATAACAATTGGCTTGATGGCACCCTACCACATACAATATTACATGTTAGGTTAGGTCCTGTGAGCAATGATGGCCCGACCTGGCCATTATTGGCCACATATACAACACACCCTGAAGCAGCATCCTTAGCATGGCTGAGGTTCACCGCCTATATATAGAGCTCACGACAATATACAGACTATTAGTACAGCTTGTTATGCAAACATTAAATACTAACTCAGCACGTGCTGCCCCAGTGCACCAACATGCAGTCATGCCAGGCATAAACCCCTGCAGCTGTACATTCGATCATGGGTAAGGTACCCACCAAGCAGGAGGAAATTCCTTTTTGGTTAGCTAAAAAAATTAATACACTGGAAGCAGTTTTTCCACATACAACACCCCTGGAGAAACATAGAATTCTCACTATGTGTTTGCCATTCGGGATGGTTCTCTCAGTTGATAACTGCAATACATGGGGCACGGTGTTTGCAACACTCTACACTACGGCACACAGTACATCAACACTTGCCAACCTTCCGAAGGTGTTAAAATAAATTCAAGATGAAAACAGGGCTGCCCAGGCCCTGGATTTGGGAATGACATTAATGTGCAATTCTGTCGCAGTAGCTTCAATAATATTAAGTAATCTCAAAAGGGAAGCAGTTGCACTAGTAGTGCGCATATAGCTCTGTGACGTTCCTCCACAGGATCAAGAACGGGAGCTACCAAAGATTATCTCAGAGACCTATTCTAGTATTGGTTGAGAAAGTCTGGGGGCCAGACTTATTAAACCACAATTTCAAGGCAGATCTAATAAAGATACTGCCAAGCAAGCACCTGAAGGTTCTAAAAAATACTGGGATAAAAAACAATAAACACCTAAATAAGAAAGGGGAGAATCTCTGCATATGGAGACCCCACAAAATAGGTATAACCTTAGAAATAGGAATAATATAAAAATGTCTGATAGATTTAATTATACTGATACACGCCAATCTCGTTCCTTTCAGGACTCACAGGAAAAACGCAGTGAGAGAGGTGGGCGGTAAGAGCAGCAAACTTAGTATGTGAACCCGAGAAAGGACTCACAACGCTCGTCTGAAGTTTCAGTTAAAAAAGAAGAGAAACTTCCCCAACAAAAACCCCAATTTAAAAAGAAAAAAGTGGCATCATTTACAATTCGACATCCCACTCAAGAAGAGGGCTTTACTGAAGAAGAGAAAGTGGGCACTGGCACTGCTCGACAGTGTGGCAGAGGTGACAGTAGTTCACCAGGATCTTCGAGAGAATCTGGAAGTGAAAGAAATTGATGACTTCTTACAAGTTGAGACTGCGAGCATGAGTGTCTCCACACCCAAAAGGGTGTACAAAGTAACTATTCATTTAGAAGGGGACATTGAACGCATAACTGACGCTATCTTTTGGGGCTGCGTCCTCTCTTTTTATGATATTTTGCTGGCTGAAAAAGACTGGCTGTCAGAATTCATCCGCAATCTCCCTTATGGAGAGGATGTGATTGAAGAATCCTTCTCACCCCTTGTTCCCAGAAAGCTCATTGAAATGCATGTCATTGATTGGGCATTGGCACAGGCACATGCGTTATATCGCAACCACATAGGATGGGACAAAGATTCCCCCTACCATGTAATGCCAATAAATTCCCAAGTCCAACCGCAACCTCAATATCATATAAAATATGATGCTAAAGCACCTGTGAGGGAAATCCTCAACCAATTGGAGTACCAGGGTGTCATTGAACCCTCAGACTCACCATGAATAATCCATGATTTCCAGTGGATAAACCCGACCATTCATATAGAATAGTCTTAGACTACAGACATTTAAGTAGTTACACATAAACATTTGCTATACAAAATGCACACAGCAAACCACTTATGAACAATATAGTGCGCAGAAAATACAAGACAACCCTGGATATATTGAACAGGTTTTTCTGCCAGAACATAGCACCTGAAAGTAGGAACCTGACAAGTTTTAGTGCCCTTGGCTCTCTCCCACAAGGGTAGAAGAACATCCCAGGACTGTTCTCAGCTTGTGTAACATCTATACTACATGACGTAGATCCTGAGGCATTGTCATATGTGGATGATATTCACCTCACAGAAGACAACCTCATGCACCATTTAAGACGGGTAGCTCGCATTGCTGTAGGATTTGCCAAAATCAGCTACAAATTCAACTTAAATTTTTAGAAAAATTTGTTCAACTACAACCTCCAAACACAATAAAAAAGCGCCAGTCAGTGTTGGGCTTTTTAAACTTTGGCAGAACATCCATTCCAGATTATGCACAACGCATTAAACCACTGTACGACTTAATACGTCCTGATTTTAGTAGTAAATTTTGGACAGACCAACATACACGCATTTTAAAAGCCTTGCAAAAAGACATGCTAGAAGCAAAACACTTGCATACAAGGGACAATAAAAAGAATTTGGTCATCAGAGTAATTTCTGGTGCCATTGGTTTCATCAATGTGACATTCAATGAGGGTGAGACCGTCCCAAATGCAAATAAATCACACTTATATTCCACAGCTGAACTACGCTTTGCTCCCACTGAGAAAATCTTCACTGCTGTCCAGATGGATGTCTTTAAAGAGAGACCTCTTGCCCAGGGGAAGCGCATTATTGTCGTCTCCCCCATTCCAACCCTAGAGGCTGTTACTAAAGCAAGCGTTCCTAACGCTAAAGCACTACATCCACGTTGGATCCAATGGGAAACGTCTCTGACAGCCACTGATGTTGATTATGTCTTTGACTCCAAATTACAGACCCAAGAATTCTTACAATATGAACAATATTACAAAATGTTGTACACTGATGGTTCAGCCCAACCAACAATAGGAATAAAACATCAATACCCTCTTCTTGCGCAGTCATAAGTGGTTACATGAAGCATGGAAAGTTCATCCACGAAATGCTTACACACAGACTCTAGGAGATTGCACTGCACAACTTGCAGAGCACAAAGCTCTGGTGATGGAACTGGAACATACGGATCCTGAGCAGATGACGTTGATTGTCTGTGATTCCTACTATTTTGTCCCGTCCTCCAATGAATATCTGCATTACTGGTGCCAAATTGGGTTCCGAGATTCAAAAGGCCTCATTGTTAAACACAGAAGTCTGTGGGGGAAAGTAGCTGATCTGAAGGAAACGCTACCCAATGTCCATGTTGTACATACACTAGGACATCAGAGTGTTGGAATACACGTTAAAGGCAATACTCTGGCTGATGAATCAGTCAAATCAGCAGTAGCTATTGCTTCTGTTGCTGCAGTAACTCATTCTAAGCTGAAAGTGGATGATGAAACACTGGCAGCCGTGGCAACTTCAGCTGATGGCACACCCTTTCCTAAAGCATATCCTGATAATTATTCCTACTGGATGGCAGGATTGTTTGATGCACAAGTAACAATACCAGGTGTGGGAGTTTGGATAATTCCCAAAAAAGAACTAAGACCTGCGTTAGTAAAAGCAGCGCATGAGGGAGCTGCCTCTGCTCATGCTGGTGTGACAGCTACAATTTTGATGTTACAATCACAATATTGGAGGCCAGGTCTATATAAAGAGACCAAGCAGTATGTCCTTTGTTGAGTCCACCATAAAACGCCCACTGGAGACACTCCTCTTAATTTCCAACAAACCATTACAGTGTGTGTACTTGGACCATTGTGGTCCCCTGACACCAGATAGTGCATACAAATAAATCCTAGTCACTGTTAATTCATGCTCCAGACTTCTGTGGGTTCGGCCACATCGCTCGGCTGACGCTTGAACTGTTATTAAAGATTTGTGAGTCTTTATCAGTACATATGCTGTTGCGCCTTTCCACTCAGACGGGGGCCCTGTTTTTTCCTCAAGGGCTTACAGGGATGCCACGGCTTCATCAGGGGTCCAACTGCATTACTCATCTCCATTTCATCCCAATGGAAATATTGTAGTGGAGCGGCAAAACCGAGAGTTAAAGCAATCCTTAACAGCTAGAGTATTAGGCAAGGCTCGTAGTTGGCTTACACACCTGTATGGAATCCAGAGAGCACTTAACAGTATGCCTAGAAGGTCCCTGGATGGGCATACATTTTATGAATGCCTTTTTGGAACTCGAATGTATGTTCCAGATCTTGATGGTCCTGGCATGGAGGCAGCTGATACACCCTTTGACATTAATGAACATGTCATTTTCTTGCAGGACTTAGAACAGTTCCGTGATGACAACACATCTGCCAATGCTGCCTCTATGGAATTCAGGGATGTACCAGTAACATCTACCAGCTGGATTCCTACACTTGGGGATCTAGTGTGTGAAAAGATTGCTCTGAAAAAGGAATTTGGTCCTTCTTATCGAACACCAGTTCCAGTCCTGAGGATACACAGTACCAGAACTGTGATTCTACCACTTCTGCCTGGCTCTAAAGAAAATCGCTTTGTCTCCATTGACAATGTCAAGTTACACCATGTGGCTGATCCTGCACAGCAGAACTAGGGTACTTCCGGGTAGTGTCCAAATCACTCCCACTACAGACCAGGATATTTCCCTACATGTCTTCAAATAGCAACATTGATACCTCTCCAGAGCTTGGAGAGGGTGGAAAATGAGCTTTCATAGGTTCCACTAAAAACCACTTCTACTGTGATTTCTGCTAATATGGAGCAACGTTCTACAAATTCTACACAGACAGATGTAGTAACCTACTACACACCACTGAGGGAATCTTCAGAAGTTTCTCCTCTTCAAAATACACCTCCAGCATTTGTTTGTAAAGATGACGGTTACTTATTCGATTCTGACGACTTTTCTTCAGACTCATCTGCCTGTACTGCAACAGAACTGCCAACAGCACATAAGCTGATACATTGGGTTAAAATTAACTATCTTATTTGACCATAGATTTATATGTGGTTATTGTAAATGACTGTACTTGCCTTTCTCCTTTCGATTGGGTTTGTCATTGTTTTCTTTCTTCTGATGCATGGTCATTTTCTTCCTGAACGCTCTGCAGTTGAACTGGTGGATGAGGTCTTAAAACCACATTTTTCATCTCACAAAATTTGCAGAGACTTGTCACTGGTGAACATTACAGCAATATACCAATTCTCAAAGGGATTGTTTGGGACAAAGTATTATTCAATATATATGGGCCTACTGAGGTCATTCAAATATTGTATGTATTCAAACTTTTAATCACTGATGTAATCACACCTGGAGTGGTTTCTGATGATTAGGATGTGAAAACTGTTGATGCTATGATGTTTGATCTGAAGATTTATACATTGTTTGAAAATTAAGATGTGTACCATTTTAAAGGAAATTATGGAGATATTTTCTGTTATACTTACTATGGACATTATTTCATTCACAGAGCAAGTACTCCGAAGACTATTTTTAAATATACACAATGGGAACCCTGCTCGTCTTCACCAGGAGGCAGTTCTAAAACGTATACAGAGAAATTTACATATTTTTCTGGACACAATGTAAAGAATGCTGAGTCATATTATTTTAAGTTGCCAGAAATGGAAAGTCAACATGTTTTATTGACACTTACAAAATTTATTTATTCTGATTAATTTGTTTCACGATCTGCTATAGAAGGCTATGAGTATTGGTTGAAGTCAATTGACTTAAAAAGTGTGGGTGACAAAAAAAATGGCAGATAAGAGGAAGAGAAGCTTTGTTTAGAGCATGTATGATTCCTGTTCAAATTATATTTTTAAACAAAACAGTAGAAAAAAACAAGCTGTTTAGGCTTAGCAAACAATAAAGAACTGAATGCGCCCAGCATTCCCACCCCTTCTAAATTTTATAAATTGCAGATGTATATAAATGTGTCCACATATCAGCTCAATGAATGGGTCCAGAATGGTACATTTAACACATAATTTTTGCGTCCTGGTGGGTGGTTATTGTGGCCTGTAGACACCAAATGGGTGCCATAGTTGTTTTGTTAACTCCTCGGGGTGTTTCAGAATGAATAGGCCAGACCCTCGCTATGTGTCCTCAGAACTCTCAGGTATAGTGACAACATATAGTGTAAGGAAACTATGCCAGCAATGGATGAAGGTCTCCTCACTAGATGCTGTCAAAGAACATCTAAATCTCCTGTCCAATAACACAGATTTACAGGATTTCCTGTTAGGCCTCAGAAGACAATGCAGAAAACACTTCTTATATGCTGCATATAATGAAATATGGAAGCTTTCCCAACAAGAGGCAAATAGATCAGGAAAACTTACAGAAAGCATTCGCCATTGTAGATAATGGGATTAATACCTTGTTTGACTGAATATATATAGTTTTAATACCATCAGCCATACATTCTAGATTTTGGAGTGTTTTTGGTGGATTTTCGATTACTTTGGCTATAATAGGTGGCATTTTGCTGTTGCTACTTTTTCTGCGCAATGGCTGTACTGTCACTGCATAGAGTACTGAAAGCACTACCGCCAGCACAACTGTGTTGTGAACGCATGGTGTAGTAGTTCAAAGCACCACTCCTGGAACAACTGGAGTGTGACTGGTCTTTGTCATTCTGACTGGTCTTGGATTGTGTGCACCTCTGGTGTCTCTTTGAATGTGCACTAACAGTCTATCTTTCTACGCAGCACTTACTTTCTTTGACGCTGATCTGCTGATGTTCTTGATGAGGGCTCATTATCAGACATGTACGTTGAGGGTGCGTTTGCTACAGGAAGCCGTTTACGAGTTGCATTTTAGGATTCTGCAACTCTTAACTCTATGAAGGGCATGACACCGAATGCTGCTGCCTCAGCTGGAGCACAGGCTTTGAAACACGAGTGCTCTGTGGCTCTCTGTGGTTCTCCTTGGATATGATCTGGATTTTTCTCCACCTGCTAAAGTAGAATGTCCCCTGGCTTCAATTGTCCTGGATGTAATTGGCGATTTCCAAAGTGACACTGACTATTGAATTTGGCTTGTTCAAATTGTCCTTTTTTTCAGCCTCTGTGTCTCTTAAATTGTCACAATTGACATTTAGGTTTTTTTTGGCATACAAGTTATTTGATTTATCTTTTTTCTTAAACTTTTAAACCACCTTTGACTGGAAAGGGGAGGGTGTTGAATAGCTATATTAGCCATGTTTTAGGCACATTGTTTTAAGCTAACTGGGCCTTTCGCTGTGCACTTTAATCCTGTTACATTTTATTCAGCATTGCTTTATTTTTCTGGCAATAGCAATATTTGCGGTGCTGTTTTATTTTCTTTATCTCATTGTACTTTCACCTAGGACAGCATTACATTCTTAGTGGGACATTTATTTCACTCTGTGCTTTCTCCAAGGCTACAGTCAGATAGGGTTGCCGACAAACGTGGTATGCTGTATCTCCAACATTCGCAGAAAAAGCACACTCATACGTGGGGACCATTTCTTAGAATGTCAACTGCTTTATTATAAGAAAAACCTTTTTGTCCCAGACACGTTAGAGGGAGATTCCAGCCAGATGACCACGACTGTATGCTGATTGCTTCACTGCAGCTACTTGCCTAGATAGCTGGACCACTGATCCACATGGGGACGGTGTCTCTCTAGACTACAGGCTTCTTCCTCCAGGTATGAGGGATGGTGTACCCCTAGGAGGAAAACCCGAAGGGCAGATTAGGCTTATTACACTGTGCTCAGACATAGTGTAGTAGGAGAAATATACACATCACTCCTAGTGACAGTATGGTAGGACTATTCTTGTGTTTTACTCTGTTCGTCCTCTGCTTAGTTTTATTATGTTTTCTCATCCTAGTTATTGCAATACATGCCTTTTTATCTAAAATGCAGTTACTTCAATAAATCCTTATTGAACTATATTCTGCCTCACTTGTCTTTGCCTGCATGAGACCTTTTTGGTAATTGAGAGAAAGGGATGGGATCTGATCGATCACGATTCCCCTGACGAGTCTTCTTGTCATGCTCCCGGTTACCACAATCATCTTGGCCAGAGCTGAGGTGCTGCTAGTTAGCCAGAGAACCCGGATTAGGCCGATAGGCATCAAGTGGTGTGGAATTCCACTTAGTGGCCACAATCCATGTGATCCTGTCTCCCAAATCCAGTAGCCTAATTAGCATAATGAGAACCTACGCAACAGGATGCTGAGGATCACTGATAGCTGGTGCAGGGAATTTGAGGGTGGGCCTTAGGTGTCTGAAAGTGAGCCAGTATCTCCTGGTCAACTAAAGATGTCTGTAGCCCGATTAATGGTCTCTGATGCTTTATTGATGGTGTCTAAGAGAATTCTTAGTAACTCTGAGGACTAGCTCGAGGAGTAGGTAAATGCAGGCAGAGCCTCCCAAACTTTCGTTCAGCGATGTGTAAGGGTCTTTTATGAATTTAAAGGCAGACTACCTGTGTGATGTATTTGGGCCAGTTGAGATACCTGAATGCAGGTTGTGGGTCTCTGGTTGTTCTAAGGACAATAAAGGGATAAATGAAGGAGCCCAGAGGCCTGACTGGGGATATGTCTTGATAAACTAGATTGTAAGAATGCCCACTAACGGTATCTGAAAGGCTTCCAGAAGAATCAGAGGGTCTCTGAACATAAGGACCCTGGGATGTGTTTAAGAACATCTGAGTGCATCTGGCACACAGTTAAGGGCCTCTGATGTTAGATTACAGAGTAGCAAGAGATTATAAGACGTATAACCTCACTTTTTTTAAACCTGTGTTGACAAAGAAGATGTGCTAATTAACAAATGTTATTGAAAATGTTATCTCTGAACCGAAGTCTGCTAAGCCTGGGAACTTATTTTTCCTTTCCACAGAGTAGTACGTTTAAGCTCTGCTGCCTGGAAGTTCCATACATTCTCCTCTGAGATACATTTGTGATTTTCCATCATGCAGTCTATTCCTAAATTAGCCTGATAATATATCATTCTTTGCAGAGGCAATCCCTGTGAGGTCACAGAGAGCACATTTCTTAATCAGTTGTGTACTTCCATTTAGAATGTGTGTGCACTTTGAAACTCTATACTACCACCCTGTACTTCTGCTTGTCATAATCTTATCCCATGCCAGGCATGGGCTTGGTGCTTAACTAATATGAGCCTTGACAAATTATTGAATGAACTTCACTGCAAACCTGGAAATATATCAGTTTGTTTCTTGTGTGCTTTGAATTGCCATGCTGCTGGAACATCATCTGCCAGCTGATCTGTGCTGGGTAAAATAGATCTACTTGTACAGAAGGTACATAAGTAATTATGGGTGTAAGAGAGCCAGGCTGAAGCTTTTGTATTGTATTGGCCCTTTCTCTGTGATGCTGTAGTGGGATTCTGTTTGCTTGCATTATTTTTGTATGATACCTGTTTAAATTCTATTGCAATGTACAGGTATACGTTGGAACATTTTATAGCTGTTCTTTTTGTTACAGGTTTTTACAGGCAGCACATTGGTGTTTTAATAGTGCTTTGTATGAACGTCGTTGGCCTATACAATGGCTCCATTTAGGCGGAGGAGCTTCACCCCCTTCCCCCCGCCAGCAGCGGTAGCTGCAAACCTTTCACTGAAAAACGATAATAAACTATGTTTATTATCATTTTTCAGTAAAAGGGGTGGGGCCATGGGGTGGCGAGTAGTGAGGGCGAGTGCACAGCACTCCCCCTCACAGCACATGTATGTTTGGCCGGCCGTCTCAGGTCGGCCAAACATACATGGGCACTGGGCTCTATCCAGCCCAGCTACACAGTTGCTGGGATGGAGACAGCCTGCACAGGCTCCCTGTCTGCCTGGGAGCGCCCTGGCTTGGCGTTCCCAGCCAATCCTGATGCTGCTCTGAGCAGCGTCAGGATTGGCGCAGGGTAGGCTAGGAGCCTGTGCCTGTTTGCAGCCAGCGACAAGACAGAGGAGCAGAGTGGCATGCAGCGGCAAAGATACGTATCTTTTCTTATTGTTTTTTTTTTTATCCCCCCCACCCCTGCACGCCGCTCCTCTCCTTCTGTGCTTAGTGAGCTGCCACTGAATCTTTGGGTACTCTCTGTTACGGAACCCCTTGATATACCTCTACAAAAAAAATTGCTGTCGAGAGATTTTCATCTTTGATTTCTATTTTTGTATCTTTAGAGAAGTAATTTAGCTTGGGTAGACATTACTAATCCAGGCTGATTCTTTCTAGATTACATTTTTAAAAATAGCGGATGTGTTGCAGTGATGATGTAATACTGTATCTCAGGAACCATGAAACCTATATACTTCATTTTGGTGTCAAAACATAGGTTTTGGGGATCAAGTGTTCTTTTAAAGACAGAAACTAGCTGCTCAGAGCAACCCATTTGCTGAAATGGCAGCTCTATAATGATATGTTTTAGGCATTATATTGGTAACCTATTTTAATATTGTTTTTGTTTCAGGTTTTTAAAGGATTCAAATTTAGTAACCATGAGAGAACCAGGTGGTAGCAGAGGATCTTTACCTCTTGACAGAGTGTTGCTAACTACGAAATCTGAGGGCTCTTTCAACATAGAAAAATGTGTCAAATGCCAAACTAATCTGAAAGAAAAGCTAACATCAACTGCAGCTGGACAGAAGAGAGTTTGAGATGCTGCAGGAATACGGCAAGACGAAGTTCACAAATGATTGAAACTGATGGGTGAAGAGGATCAAATATTCTATCACTGTAACAGGTGCTACAAGTCATATACAATGGAAAAAAGCCTGGAAAGTATAAAAAATTGCTGAAACCAGTGAATCACAACAAGAATCAGAGTCATCTGAGAAAGCAACAACAACCAAACCCAATGCCCATCCACTTAGAAGATTGGTGGCTACCCTTGTCCACCTCCAAAAGCTGATCAGAAAGAAGAGGATCTTCAATCTGTTATCTGTGGTTTAGCCAGAACAAGGGCCAAAGGGATTGATGAAAGAACAAGGTACAGAATATTTGAGTCTCAAAGGACAAACATGTTTTTATCTGCAGCTAGTGTCTTCCAAGAAGTTTTCAGCTGAGTAGCTGATTTAAACAATGAGATGAATATATTTCCAGCGGATTTGTATTCCCACCCGAACGGCATGCATGAATACATTCGAAAATATGAAATATGAATGTACAATGTGCTCCCAACAGCTATATGAATTTATCATATTGCTTATTCGGGATGGACTGAAGGACAAAGAAAAGCCAGTTCCTCCGTGGGCTGGAATTTATGCTCAGATGTCCCAGAATACTGTCCCAATGAAGAAGGTTTGGTTTTCACCGGTCATACCATATTTAGTCACAAAATACACAACAGTATACACAGCTCTAAAAAAAATTCAAAATCTGTGTGCCCAGCTGGAAGATCAGCTATCCTTCCAATTTTCTGTGATGAAGGTGTTTTCCGTAATGTAGCTGACATTTTTATGAGCAATCAAGTAGAATTTGATGATCTTTAGCCAATGATGGGCATTTCCCACATGACAAAAGTTGTGTTGTGATGTGCAAAAAGTTATCTCAGTGGATGTGGAATAGACAATGCACTTAATGAGGCGGTTATCTTTGGAAGCAAAACTGTCCAGTCATTATTGTGAGCAAAACTCATTATCTTTGTTTGTTTCCAGCTATTCTTATAAAATCTGAGGCTATAGAAACATTGCATTGCAATGCTTCCCAGAACAAGAATGACAAAATAGGTTTTGCATATCTTATCTCAGACGTGAGCAAGGCACATGGTGCACTTCATTCAAAAAACATAATGCAAAGCCAGTCTATGTTCAATACATTAAGTTCAAAATTGGAAAACCTGAAAACCAAGTTTGTAGATTGTTTTTTCAAAGAATGTGAAGAAAAATCAGAACGTTTACATATGATAGCTCTAGTGAAAAACTTGGTACATTCTGATCGGGATGGTTATTTGGAGCTGTATGTGAAGACTGTGGAGTCACGGATTATTGTGTTTTGTGAATTTGATTGCATAAACTACCTGAGATATGGAGCCTGGTATTTGGAAAGAGTGAAGAAGCTGGAGATGGAAAAACCATACCTCTACACAAAACTCATCCAAAGATTTTTGTGGTGAAAGACAGAGAGGCAAGGTTCATTGCTGTGGGTTGAGATATGACACTGGAACAGGCGATCTAGAGGTCACAGAAAAGCTTAGGGAATTGTTGGTCAGACACATAAAATTGAATATGTTGCTCAATGGCAGCTAATTTACCATGGAGTCCTTCCTATTTGCAATGTTTTTATAGAGATGGCAAATTCAAAATTAATGGACCATCGTGAAACTGTTCCTCACCACAAACTTGTGGAAAAGAGAGTGAAACATTTTAATAAACATGTTGACATCCTTCTTCATTTCATGCAGCAGCAAGGAAACCCCTTTGAAATGAATGCGCCTATGCAACTACACAACTTTGTGACCAAACAATATGTGGATAACAATATAAAGGCATATCTACATGATGTCCTGGAACATGGATCAAAACTATACACAAAACTGAAGCAGGAGAGATTTGTATTGAAAGAGCAAAATCTGTTTGACATAATCACTAAAGATAAACATCCATACTTTATTTAATTGCCATAGCAAGTGTTTCATCCAACCAACCACTACAGAACATGTTACAAAAAAACATCTTTCGCAAGCACATAGAGAGATGGGTGTAGCAAAAGAAAGGGGTAAATTTATCAAGGACCTTCTGTTGCATGATCTTCTTCCAACAAATGCATTCTTTGATGGAGATGCTGCAACCAAATCTGTTAAGCACAAACTCATACAAGAGCTCAAAAGAAATCTTTCACCTGAAGAATGCCAGTTCAATAAAGGTATCCTCATTGAAACTGCTGTTGTTGTGGACCTCATGTCACAATTGTGAATTATCAAGATTTCTTCCATGCAAACTTTCATAGAGGTTGTATAGACTGTTCTACAGATATCAAAGTCAGTGTGCACCATGCAAGAACTTCACATTGTCTTTGACAGTTTTCTTGAACTATTTGTCAGAGAATGTGAGAGAATCAGACAAATGTCTACAAGAGGAACAATTGACCTTGCCTGCATCAAAAATTCAACACCTATACTTATGAAACTTGATAAATTCCAGTCATCAACATTGAAGAAGATGAACCTGGAGATGTTAACTCACCAAAACATTGCTGATGCTTCAGTGAACACTGAATTTCCAATTATTGCAAGTGGAATGATTGTTAGTGAGGAGTTGGTGCCTGCAGAGATATATTCAAAAGGTATGGCCCGTATTGTTCAAGAACTTAACAGCAAATTAGAGAAAGCTAACCTTTGTGCCATATGTTGAGTGGGCTGTTCGAAATGGTTCCAGTCGAGTTATTGTACTGTCAAATGACACAGATTTTATTATTGTGCTACTTAGCTGTTGCAATGTTCATAAGTCGAGGAATGTCATGGTTTTAAATACGCTCTGGAACATATGAGAAAAGACACTTAATCCTGCTTCATATTCTGTACAAGAAACTGAAACCAGAGCTACCCAGTGGTTTTATCAAGTCACATATTCTTACAGGTGATGACACTATGAGCAAAATTAAAACAAAGCTTGGAGCTTTAACTGATTAACCTGTGACGTTTCTAAAAGGATTTGTTGAGACAGAAGAAGAATGTTACTTTAAAGTTGTAGAAAAATACCTTTTGGGTTTGTGGAAAGTGAGGTCTGACTGTCACACATTTGATGATCTTCAGTACAGTGAGTTCAACAGATCAGTCTCGCTAAGTGACCTTCCACCTACATCATATTCTGTGTGTGGACACAATAAAAGAGAATTCTACTTGATCAGAAGACGTGTAATGTTTTGGATCATGCGTATGAGAGAAAGATCTCTGTGAATTTGGTTGGGAAGATATTGATGGGGTGCTGAAACATTCTAAATTTCTAAAGCCTCTACCCACAGACTTTACACGTATATTTATTTGGAAAACCTGTGCTACAAAAAGATGTTCCCGTCGATATGCTCTTCTCAAATGTTCAACATACTGCAAATGTACCATGAAACAAACAAATAAAATGAACTATGAATATGTGTCTAAAACTGGAGTGATAAACATTAGTTTTTTTATATTCAGATCATAGACATTAGTTGGTGTATACATAAAATGACTAAAAAACATTATTCTTTGGTTCATTTTAATATATGTTTGTTCTTCCTCTATTATATCCGCCATTTAGGAAAATGGTGGAACGGTTGCTCTCAAGAGTTATTTTCTGTCTCTATAAGACTACTTGACACCTATGTTTTGACACCAAAATGAAGTATATAGATCTCATGGTTCCTGAAATATAACATCATCATTGCAACACATCTGCCATTTTTAAAAATGTTGTCCAGATAGATCCGGCCTAGATCAGCAATGTTTACCCAAGCTAAATTACTTCTCTAATGATCCAAAAACACAAATCAAAAATAAAAATCTCTAGACAACAATTTTTTTATGGAGGTATATCAAGGGGCCAGGACTATAAGGGTAAATTATGTAAACGGTTGTGGTGGTGTTACTCACTTGGAAAGACGGAGGCCGGGATTATTACTATGCGCTGCTGGCTAGGCCCCTGCTTATGAAACAGGAAGCTTATGCTTTAGCCAAAATAATAGTTTAGTGATTCGTGTAGTTTCCCAAAATTATTAAACTGTTTTATTTTAGACATATTTGTTTCAAATTATCTTCATTGTTAAGAAAAAGAATAATAAATAACAACCACTGCAAAACATTTCCTTTCAGATTACTCACACATTATTTCTTGTGCAGCTTACACCATATGTGTCTCTCTTGCTCTTTAAATATATACATACATGTATATAGAGAGTTATATAGAGACACAGAGAGAGAGAGACATCTTCTGCTGCAACCTGAATTAATAGCAGACATTACTAATACCAGTGTTTCTTATCTTATCCTGATGTCCATGTGTCTTCATCCTTTGGGTCTCACTTGTAGATTGTCTTTCACATACTCCTGTCTCTTTTACATCCAGATTCCATCCACCAAAATAGCAGACATACACATTTTACAACATCCAATCTTCTTATAAGTGACACCTTTTGGTTACATTCACCATGTACCTTACCTTTTCATTTTTTTTTCCAGTCATCATGTTTTACAGCATTCCATTTCTCTCAATCAGCTCTCTTAACTATTGCAGTATGTAGTAACTAAGAGACACTATTGTTAGGTAATCTGTACTTTGAGGATACTTAGCAGATATAACTCTGGGCTACAGCTAGTAATTGCCTTCTTGCTATTGCTCTCTGGGTAGGAGTCAGACCCCACTCGGGGAGGGGAGGCGTGCAGAACAAACACAGGCTCTTGGGTTGCAACAGTCATGGTTGACGTCATTTGCCACTTATGTCCTGGGGCCCATCCTTCTGTAACTTTGTAAAGTGGTCCAAATACACCCCTTCTATATTTGAGTCTCGTGGTACTGAGTGTACATGTTCAAAGGCATTTTAGAGAGACTGTGGAGACTGTGAACAGAACTCAACAGTCAATAAACAGACACAAAAATCCATTGTCTAGTCCAGTGTTTATCTTCTAAAAAAAGGATGTATTTTCATTACACAGCATAACACATTACTGCACAGCACAATCAGGGGACATGTGACACAGGGTTGAAATTTTGTTTATGATCTTGAGTAACTGGCACTCCCCTCCTTCAGTGACAATCCACAGTGCATATAACCCAAGGCTTCTAATCTGGGATATGGCACTAATCAGACACAGGTGCAGTTCACCCCCAAGGTATACATGTAACTGTTCAGTTCACTTTCTGCTTCTTCTTCTTGTTCGCAAAATGCCTTAGTTCATGTTTCAGAACTACATCTGCTACACAGTCTCTTGTTCCCCAGATCTGTCAAGCCCCCTGCTTTATGGAATAACAGTTCTGGAGGGATGGATGCATGCAGCGGATCTACTCCTGAACTGTTTGTACCACAGCTGCAGCCTTGCTGGAAGCTTGATGGCTTTAAGAGTTCAGTATGGTACTTCATGGTGGCAGCTCTTGCCTTAGGCAGTTGTGGCCTGCAGATGGAAAGCTGGTGCGGCGGGTGCTTCCTAAGGGCCAATCAGTGTAAACATGTACACACCGGTGTAGCATTTAACTCTGACATCACCAGCAGCACCAACAGCGGCTTCTAAGTCCAGGAAGACTGCTGATTGCGGAAAATACTTGGTTTTTGCAGAAGGTTTGATGTGTTTCATGACAAAAACTTTGTAGGAAGACTAGGGGACTCCAGTCTCATTTGGGTCACTCATGTCTGAGCTCCTTTGTGTTTTCTTGATCTCTCTTTATGAATATGCTGTGCTTCTCCTCCTGGAGAGGCTCACCTCCTGGAGGGCAAAGCACACTTCTTTCACCTCTCAGCTGAGAGGCAGCCTTCTAGACTCAAGGCAGAGCCTCAGATTGTCCAGCAAAATGTGTAGACTTCAGGAGATGTCCCCTCACCTCTGGAGACTTGCTGACATGCATGAACCAGCCCTTGTCACTGAGCAGTCCTTTGAGTACTCTGAGGAGCTTCCTTCATCACAAATAAATTGAAGCTAGAAAAGGTGGGGTGGTTTGGTTCCTACTTTTACATGCATTTTCCAAACAAGTACTTTGGATACACTGTCCAAGGTTTCAAATTAGGGTAAGTAACTCTGTTTCAAATATCTGTTTATGACTGTTCTTAAGACAGAGCCTCACAGCAGGTATTAGTTATGCTGGCTCAGAACAGGAGTTCCCTAAACAGCATAAACAGAAGGTATGACCACTTCTCCCTGAACCTGAATTCAAAGCCAATAGCTATGACGGAAAGATTGAGATGATGAATTCTGTATGGAGATGATCATGCTCTGTAACGTTCAAACCCTAATGCTATAACATAAGTTCAGACTAGGGATAGTCTTACTCATGATGTAAAAGATTTGGTGATCAATATGAAAATCTGTGTGTAGAAGCATTTAATAATGCTCTTAATGTCCAGGGCCACAGAAACATGCATCATTTTTTTTTAAAGGAAAAACATCGAGGAAGGAGCTGGTATTTTGGATAGAAAGGAAAGGTGTCTTTAAAACACGAGAACATATAGGTGTTTACTCAGACTGAAAAATAAATGATCTTTCAGAAAGATTGACATTTTAAGAGTCTACAGTAGATGCTTATTTTAGACATATTTATTAGGGTGTACTTGTTAGTTAAAAGATCTTTTTGGGTTACATGTGGTTGGCAAATAAACATAAGAGCTAACAAGATAATGTTCACATCGCTTCATAGATAAAATACAAGTACAATTGTAGGTTTTATATAATGTGTTGGCAGTTATTTATGTGAGACTTTATAGTTACATTTACTGACAAGGGCAAGCTTGAGATGTTAGCAAAATGTACCCTCTCAAATGTTCCCATCCTAAAATAAATGGAATACCTTTGCGCATGAAATTGAGACACATTAAAATGGACAGGATTTATTGTATGTGTGTTTAAATAAAACACCAGTACAATTATGATTAAATAAATAGAATGCTTTACTCCTAAAAATACATGGTGTGGACGGATAATTTTTGAGCTAACTGGGTAGTGCAAACTTAATAATAAATCCCAGCAGTAACTTGCAGATTTAAAGTGTTGAAATATGTGCTAATGAGAAATGTCTTCAGAAGAGTAGAACCAATATAATACACAGTGGAAGGATAGATACTATTTAAATAAATCAATGGTATTTTGTGTGTATATATTGTTTTTGTTAGAAAAGGGGGCTTTATTTGGCAGTGGTTTGGACCCTGTCCACATACAATATTTATCTGAGTAAACCAAGAGCAAAATGACAAAAATCCAACATACACAATAATGATACACATTTTTCAAGGTTAAATGTAGTGTAATGGTTAGAAACACAATAGCTTCAACCGAGGCAATCAAATGGCTTGATGGAGTCACTTTCAGCAGTCCGGCGCCAACAGCGAGGGAGCGTGGCTGGCCAGGAAGTCATGTAAAACCCGGTTACAGCACCTCGGAAAACGATGAGTAAATAGAGACTTTCCACAGATTTGAGGACGTGAGGCATCGCTGGAGCCGGTGACGTGCCATTTCTTTACTGCCACCTGGGAGGTGAGGCATTGGTTCCTTACTTCTAGGCAGGGGAGGTAAGGCATTGATTCCTTACTGTTGTGCAGGAGGTGATGCAGCATTGGTGGCAAGGCAGCGGTTCCTTAAGACAAGGTGCTGTTGATGAATCTAGAAGGTCTAGATACAAGGCGTCAACTTTGCGGTGTCGCGCTCACACCATGGGTACACAGGTGCTGCGATGAATTCGGGAGCCATGGATGTTTGTGATCTGGCACTCTGGACTCACGCTGTGCCGGGGACTTCGGCGGCTCTGAAGCAGCATTGAGACTGCGTTGTGGGTTGAGGTCTTTTCACTTCAATGCAGGCAGTGGCGTGGGGTCAGAGAGCAGCACTGGTTTTGAAGTTGTTTTGGAGGTCGATGCACTAGTTGCACCAGAACTCACTCCCAAAGGCCCAGGAACTGGATTCGGCACCTCTTGGCAAGTCAGGATGCTTAGCCAGAGTGCCTAGGCGCTGGAAGGTGAAGTCGTCGATGTCCCTGAGACTTCTTAAAAGAAGGTAGGCTCAGTCTAAGCCCTTGGAGAACCTTTGAAAGCAGGATGTAGAAAGCCAAGCCCAGTCATTTCACTCCCGGGACAGCAAGCAGCAGACCAGCACAAGAAAGCAACAGGCAGAGTGCCAGTCTCTCCTACAGCATCCGACTCTTCTTCCTGGCAGGATTTCCTCAGTGCAGAACTATGTGGTTTCAGAGGTCCAGTACTTATACCCATTTCTGTCTTTGAAGTAGGCAAACTTCAAAGAGAAGTTTTTGTAGTGCACCAGACCCTGCCTTTCCCTGCCCTGTCCCCAGACATACTCCAGGGGGTTGGAGACTGCTTTGTGTGAGGACACGCGCAGCCCAATTAGGCCCAGGTGTCAGCTCTTCCCACACTGTGGCTCAGGAAGACCCATCAGCCTGGTGCTGGGCCATTAGGATATTCAAGGCATAACCCAACTCCCTTTGTGGGACTGTCTAGAGTGAATACACAAACAGCCCAACTGTCATCCCGACGCAGATGTGTATTCAACAAACAGACAGAGGCATAGAATGGTTAAGCAAGAAAATGCCCACTTTCCGAGAGTGGCATTTTCAAACTTACAATTCAAAAAACAACTTCACCAAAAGTTGTATTTTTAAATTGTGAGTTCAGAGACCCCAAACTCCAGAAATCTATCTGCCCCCAATGGAAAATTACACATAAAAGATATTTCAAGGCAACCCCTGTGTTACCCCTTGGGAGGGATAGGTCTTGCAATAGTGACAAATAAAATGTGTAGTATTTCACTACCAGGACATGTAAAATACACCAGTACATGTCCTACCTTTTAATGCACTGCACCCTGCCCATGAGGCTGCCTTGGCACAATCATAGGGGTGACTTACAGGTAATGAAGGGAAAGGTTTGGGCCTGACAAGTGGGTGCACTTACCAGGTCGAAATGGCAGTTTAAAACTGCACTCACAGACACTGCAATGGAAGGCCTGAGAAGTGTTTGCAGGGCTACTCTTGTGGGTGGCACAATCAGTGCTGAAGGCCCACTAGTAGCACTAGAGTTACAAGCACTGGGCATGCCTGGTGTACTACACTAGGGACTTACTAGTAAATCAAATATGCCAATCATGGAGAAGCTAATCACCAATACAATTTAGACAGGGAACATATGCACTTTAGCACTGGTTAGCAGTAGTAAAGTGCCCATAGTCCTAAAGTAAAAAAAAACGGTCAGAACAAAATAGGAGGAAGAAGACAAAAAAACTGGGTATAACCCTGCAAACAGGGGACGGTCCAACAAAACCTCCTTCCAGCCTAAAGCCTAGGTAGACCAATCAATACCTTGATGGACTTCTTTGCTTAGGGTGAAAGAACATGGACCCTGGCCCACAACAGCAGGGGCGTGCCCCAGTTCTACACCTTTCTGAACCCTATTAGATCCCTCTGTCCATCATCTTAGGGCCGACTAAGCTAACCCATGGGGAATCCTACTCCTCACCTGTGGACCCAATCTGCTCAACACCTACTCTTACTTTGCCCACAGATGTATCCCAGTAGGTAGATAGTACCACCATGACCAATGTAGTGGTATGGCCCATTCCATCCTCAGGGTGTGACTCCTGTACCCAACCCACGTCAACTTGGTCCACAAGGGCAGCAACCCACAGTGGCCACTGACAGCTGTCACTGATGAGAGCTAGGCCTCAGCCCTTCCAGGGTTGTCTAATCTCTGTGGTTTCTCAGAGTGGGGGCGGTAGCCTCATGTGTCTGGCATCCCTTGTACACTCTCGCTCGCACCAGTTCAGGGGTGATATCCTGAGTCGGGTACTCCAGCCCAGGCCCTGTACCCATAGGCTGGACAGGGGTCAGGGATGAGTCCTACCTCCCCTTGCTCCCCGTCTCAGGGCTCCATACGCTCCTTTTGGGATTGGCACCCCCAGAATCCAGAACTGTCAGGGTACTTGTGGCAGTCGTCCTGCACAATTCTACCACCAGTTCAGGAGTGCTGTCCTGCAACTGGTCCCCCAACCCAAATTTGCAATGTTTTTATAGAGATGGCAAATTCCAAATTAATGGACCATCGTGAAACTGTTCCTCACCTTTGTAATGTTTTAGGATGAGCATGTGCCTGGCAAGATAGGAATTCCAGGGATGTACAACCACACTCCCCAAGGGAAACACATTCTTCATGTGTTGTGTGAGAGAGTCCACCTGGCAATGGTGTCCCAACCTCTGTCCCTTTTACAGAGCATCAAGCCCTCCGAGGTCACAAGTGGCATCACCAGAGTCATTCCTGGGGTGCTCTGACCTCTTACTGGTCCTACCTCTGGGGACTGTCTACCCCTCTCACCCCTCTGTCTGGACTTCTGCACCCTCCTCTCCGGAGTATTGCTGCTAGACACAGAACTGGTGGGACGCTTTTGACCCTCACGCCCCCCCCCCTAGTTCTCCTGACACTATGGAACTCTTAATAGTGGATGGTCTAAAGTGGAACAGATCAACTCCCGCTGCCTGTGCCCCCTCTGAGAGCAATCCAAGCACTGGGAGAAAGAGGGAAACATGTATGGGGATAATACGCAAAAACGGCCAGGGCCTACAGTCATTTATATAGTGCAAAACCTAGCTTGGAAGTAGTAGACTGCTGTATATTCTGTGGGGTGTTGAGAGAAGATACAAATCATGTACATGAAGTGGCGTACATAAATATATCACAACTCACATATCTACAATTGCATTTTTCATATCTACCTATTTAAGACACAGGGAGTTTAAGAGATTTGCTCATGATCAGACATCCAATGAAGTGTCAATGCTACAATTCAAACAAAGGTCTACAGGTTTGAAAGTTAACAGCTTAGTTGCTAGACCATAGTTTGTGTTTGCTCCATGATGTATGTTAGCATGTAAGAGCTCAGGTGGACTTATCTTCGGTCAATCGGGAAAGGGAGAGCACTCTTTTGAGCTTACCATACAGCATACAGTGCCATAACATCATAAACGGGAAAGCAGTTTATACAAAGCTGACTTTCACATCTTAACACTATTGTTCCAAATGCTAATGCATCAATTTAACTACCTATCCAATCACACCACTCTCACTCAAATCTCATCATGTTTACCCCATCTCACAACCTTTTTTCTCACCACTTTTGAATCAGTTTTATGACTGTTAGACTAATCTACTCTCTGTCCTATTCCACTGCTTGTGCATCCAATGCGTCTCTTTCTTCACCTCCCTACCATTGCTGTCTAGTCATATTTACTCCTTCTTGTCATTTTACATCTTATCACTACTATCCCTATCTGAAAACTTGTACTTCCATCCCACCACTTTAACTCATCTCACAATGTTTTAAAAGTAATTGTGTTATTCTCATTTTATTGCTTTTACCTCTTCTGACTGTATTTTACATCCCATTTCTTTTGAGAAAAGTTAAAACCACAAGTTTGAATCCTGTTTGTTAGAATGATTTAATGACATCTCAATGAATGGCCTTATACAAATGATTTTTCTAATTAAAGGCTAATACATATATTAAAATACATCATTTTTATAAGATGCTTTCTGATGAAATTGTTACTATATACATTCTTAGCCTTTTTATATAAAAGATGTGTATTTTTTATAATAGAAGCTACTGGAAAGTTCTACATGAATTTCCTCATACAGTTTATACCATTCATTTTGAATTTGCATACATTCCATCTTTTAAACAAATCTTATATCCATTAGGATTATCATTATTTAAGCATGTGTGATAGAGTAATTGTCTTGTGAGCTTTTTCTCGCACAGCTTACCCAACTCGTCAAGTACACATAATCCCTACTTCACAAAGTGTAGGGGTTTCGAAAGCTAGAAAAAGAGGATATGTTTGTTGTGTTGTTTTGTGTTGTTTTATGTTATTTTGTGTTATGTTGTGGTATTGAGATTTGCTTTAGAGAAGGCTCCATACCCACAGGAAACTGTTTCCATTTTTAGAACATCCATTAGCATATGTCCCTTGGAACACAGTGCTTGTTGATAACAATACAATTTGAATATTGAAAGAAAGTGGTGAATAAGCCTTTGTACAATTGCAAAAGCCTTAATCAGCACTTACTTCCAAAACTGTAAATTCTAAGAATCAGGGTAATGTAGTCCCTATGCCTTTTTTTTTGTACTTACAGTTTGTGATTGTGACCCATACTCATTTCTCCTTCCTATACTTGTTTTAAATACAATGCTTTGCTTGTTAGCAATGTACTGGAATCTATTATGTTTCTTAACTGGCAATTAAGTAAATTGCTCTTTACTGAAGAGGTATTTATTTGTTAGCATCAGTGAAGAAATGTAACACATAGATATGTGTGAGAAATTAATTAAACAAAGTTTTATTTTTATGAATGCATAGTATTGTGTGATTCATGCAGAGTGAGTAAAAAGGCTATGAAATGTAATATGAGAGACAGCAACTTGCACAATTCCTTCCCAATGTGCACCATTCTCATCTCTTTGGTTTACAAAATGTATTGAGAAAGAAAAAACATTACAACAATCTATTGCAATTATGGGAATAGTAGATCAGAATATAACAGAAGCAATAGTGATATTATAATAAGAATTACAAATATAGATGTCCCTAAAAATACCAGGATCAAGTACTCTTACAGTGAATATGGTATCATATATTAAACACGTAACTGGTAAAATAGACCAGTATAGCTTATTTTGTAGAGGCAGGAAAAGAATAAAATGCAGAAAGCTTGAATATGAAGAAAAGAGAAAGAGGTGAAGAAAAGAAAAAGAGTAGCTAAAAGGTAACATAAGCAGCTATTGTTAGCTAAACGTAGTAAAAACAGTGAAGAAAAAGATAAATTAATACTTCAAAAATTATATGAAGAAGAGCAAGACCATGAAACAATACAAATCATGTGGGGTTTAGGATTACAACTGCTTTGGTTTATGATATAATTTGATTTAGAGTTGAGTCCAAGGTAACCAGATTTTATATTGTTTTATAGCTAAAGGCAAGGATAGCACATCAATTCTATCCATGGTTATGACAACCTATGTTCCACCATGGACATATTGTGGAATTTTTTCCAGGTCAAAAACATCATCTGAATTGCAACTACAAATAAAATATGAATACATTTAATTTTAAGGTGACATTTGGACCAAAGATTGTGAACACTACCTGAATGATATTAGCATTGGCAAAGGCACAGACATTTCACAAAGCACAGATATTTTCTGTCAAATATCTGACCAGAATGTTAGAATCTTCGGACCTAATAAAAAACATTAGCAGGACATTACATTTCTGAAGACCCATTGTTCATCCTAGATCACTATCTAGATTTTTCGTTTCATATAAAGCATCACGGTTATATCAATCCTAAAATACAAAAGAGTTTGAGTAGTACTAGCAGAGCTAAAGGTAATGTGAATCTTGCACCATAGTTAATCCTATATTGAAATAGGCTATATATAATCTAAAGCAGTTTCCCATTGTAATTCAAAATTTGGTTTGCCTCTAACATTTTCAAAAGTGATTAGGGGACTATGGATGAAAGAATATTTACCTCCATCTACTCCATCAACAATGGACTCAAAGAAACCCTCTTGAGACTCAGGCATGATTACATTCTTGGCAGATGGAATACCCTGTCACAAAAGTGGCGGATATTCCGTCCACCGCATTACAATTTCCTTAGGATATAATGGAGTTGTAATACAGCAGAATGGATATCCGTCGCTCTTGTGATGGAATAACGCTGTATGCCAAGATCGTAATCAGGCCCTCAGTCAAACAAAGAATATTAATAAGGTGTTGCTCCAAAAACAGGGGACTTTGTCATGTTGTGTGTTATAGTCCTTAAGGGCATATTTAAGAGCTCCTAGCTCCATTCTAACGCCACATTTGCGTCATTTTTTTACGCTACTGTGGCGTTAGAAGCCCAAAAACGCTGTGCCATATTTACAAAGTGGCACAATGCATGCATTGGTCCACTTTGTAACCCTTTATGCTACCTTATACCTGTGCCAGGCATAATCTATGCAAAGGGGGCGTTCTCCGTTAGGGGGACCAAAAAAATGGCAAAAGGAAATCTAAGAGATTTACTTGCATCATTGTTTTCAGCACTTTTGATACCTGCTCAGAGCAGGCGTTAAAAGAGAGCATGCCATTGAATACAATGGGTCCCTATGTACTCTGCAGGAGTAGTGCCAACATTTTGCCACTACTCCGGCAGAGTACATCAATAGCGTCATAAAAAATTACACTATTGCCTCCTACCCTATGCCATGGTGCCCCGTGATTTAAATACGGTGTACACATGGTGACGGTAGGGGGCGGAAAACGGCGCAAGAAAAGTGGTGTTGCACTATGTGCAGCCCCACTTTTCTTAAATATGCCTCTTGGTTCCATCATATTCTAGCCTTAAATCATATAATTAATTGATATGCTTATTGCAAATAAGTGGTGAAACTGAACATATATGTTTACACTACCAGCAGTTCCAGCAAATCACCTTACCATTACGTTTGATCTAATTGTAATATATTAAAGCGCTAAGTAAACAATACAACAGGAATTGTGTCGATTAAAAGCATCTTAACTAGAAAACAGGAATGTTTAACTTTAGCGGGAAACCAAAGCTGGGGAAATGTGGTATAAAGAAAAACTCTTTATACAAAAAGTGTTTCAAATTAGATTATTTAATCTTTTGCCAAATTAGAGTTTTAATAAGCAGGGGACCTGAACGAATGTTACACATTTGCTTTTGTTAAAAATCTGAATGATAATTAATGAAATCTAGAAATAGACCTCCTCTTATTCCATGAAAAACTCGACAGCTGGAAAGTCATGGTTTTAAAGAATATTCTAGAAATCTTAAAATTTACAGAATAAAATAATAACAGGGCCAAACATCCTTATTTGCATCTAAATGACCTTGCCACGCTAACTTTAACGGTGACCATCTTTTAAGTTTACAAAATGACCTTCGATTTGATTTCATCTAAATTATATTTGAGCTTTCCACTAATTGAGTTGGCATACGGTACACTTAGACTAATAATTTTAGGACTGTTTCAAACACAGCCAAAAGGTAAAAATTCTTCTTCCTTAAAGCAAACCTTATTTAGAGTTAGCACATCATATTTTTCATTATTCAATTTAGGAGAAGTAAAAATCTTCAGCTTTGTTAAGGAAAACTGTATATCATCAGTATAGGCTAAAAAAGTGTTTATTTGTCTTTATCAATAAATCCAGAAATACATTTGGATTGTCTTAATTGGATCTTTTTAAATGATCCAGAAAGAGTTCTAAAGCCACAAAAGGGGAAGACAGCCCTATCAAGTGCTTCTCTTAAGAGGAATGTATGGAGACTTAACACTGTTGGAAGACAGAGGACTTCAGAAAAATAGCTGACATTTTTATGAGCAATCAAGTAGAATTTGATGATCTTAAGCCAATGATGGTCATTTCCCACATGACAAAAGTTGTGTTGTGGTGTGCAAAAAGTTATCTCAGTGGATTTGGAATAGACGATGCACTCATTGAGGCGGAGCAAAACTGTCCAGTCATTATTGTGAGCAGAACTCATAATCTTTGTTTGTTTCCAGCTATTCTTATCATATCAGAGGCTAAAGAAACATTGCGTTGGAATGCTTCCCAGAACAAGAATGACAAAATAGGTTTTGCATATCTTATCTCAGACGTGAGCAAGGCACATGGTGCACTTCATTCAAAAAACATAATGCAAAGCCAGGCTATGTTCAATACATTCAGTTCAAAATCAGAAAACCTGAAAACCAAGTTTGTAGAGTGTTTTTTCAAAGAATGTGAAGAAAAATCAGAACGTTGCAGGTGCTGGGGAAATGTTTTACACATGATAGATCTAGTGAAAAACTTGGTACATGCTGATCGGGATGGTTATTTGGAGCTGCATGTGAAGACTGTGGAGTCACTGATTATTGTGTTTTGTGAATTTGATTGCATAAACTACCTTAGATATGGAGCCTGGTATTTGGAAAGAGTGAAGAAGCTAGAGATGGAAAAACCATACCTCTACACAAAACTCACCCAAAGACATTTTGTGGTGAAAGACCGAGAGGCAAGGTTCATTGCTGTGGCTTGAGATATGACACTCGAACAGGCGATCTAGAGATCACAGAAAAGCTTAGGGAATTGTTGGTCAGACACATAAAATTGAACATGTTGCTCAATGGCAGCTAATTTACCATGGAGTCCTTTATATTTGCAATGTTTTTATAGAGATGGCAAATTCAAAATTAATGGACCATCGTGAAACTGTTCCTCACCTTTGTAATGTTTTTAAAGAGATGACAAATTCAAAATTAATGGGCCATCTTGAAACTGTTCCTCACCACAAACTTGTGGAAAACAGAGTGAAATATTTTAATAAACATGTTGACATCCTTCTTCATTTCATGCAGCAGCAAGGAAACCCCTTTGAAATGAATGTGCCTGTGCAACTACACAACTTTGTGACCAAACAATATGTGGATAACAATTTAAAGGCATATCTACTTGATGTCCTGGAACATGAATCAAAACTATATATAGAACTGAAGCAGGAGAGATTTGTATTGAAAGAGCAAAATCTGTTTGACATAATCACTAAAGATAAACATCCATACTTTATTTAATTGCAATACCAATAGTTTCATCCAACCAGCCACTACAGAACAGGTTACAAAAAAACATCTTTTGCAAGCTCATAGAGAGATGGATGTAGCAAAAGAAAGGGGTACATTTATCAAGGACCTTCTGTTGCATGATCTTCTTCCAACAAATGCATTATTTGATGGAGATGCTGCAACCAAATCAGTTAAGCACAAACTCATACAAGAGCTCAAAATAAATCTTTCACCTGAAGAATGCCAGTCCAATAAAGGTATCCTCATTGAAACTGCTGTTGTTGTGGACCTCATGTCACAATTACGAATTATCAAGATTTCTTCCATGCAAAATTTCATAGAGGTACTATAGATTGTTCTACAGATATCAAAGTCAGTGTGCACCATGCAAGAACTGCACATAGTCTTTGACAGTTTTCTTGAACTGTTTGTCAAAGAATGTGAGAGAATCAGACAAATGTCTACAAGAGGAACAAATGACCTTGCCTGCATCACAAATTCAACACCTATACTTGTGAAACTTGATAAATTCTAGTCATCAACATTGAAGAAGATGAACATGGAGATATTAACTCACCAAAACATTGCTGATGCTTCAGTGAACACTGAATTTCCAATTATTGCAAGTGGAATGATTGTTAATGAGGAGTTGGTGCCTGCAGAGATATATTCAAAAGGTATGGGCCATATTATTCAAGAACTTAACAGCAAATTAGAGAAAGCTAACCTTTGTGCCATATGTTGAGTGGGCTGTTCGAAATGGTTCCAATCGAGTTATTGTACTGTCAAATGACACAGATTTTATTATTGTGCTACTTAGTTGTTGTAATGTTCATAAGTCGAGGAATGTCATGGTTATAGATACGCTCTGGAACAGACAAGAAAAGACACTTAATCCTGCTTCATATTCTGTACAAGAAACTTAAACCAGAGATACCCAGTGGTTTTATCAAGTCACATATTCTTACAGGTGATGACACTATGAGCAAAATTAAAACAAAGCCTGGAGCTTTAACTGATGAACCTGTGACGTATCTAAAAGGATTTGTTGAGACAGAAGAAGAATGTTACTTTAAAGTTATAGAAAAATACCTTTTGCGTTTGTGGAAAGTGAGGTCTGATTGTCACACATTTGATGCTCTTCAGTACAGTGAGTTCAACAGATCAGTCTCGCTAAGTGACCTTCCACCTACATCATATTCTGTGTGTGGACACAATAAAAGAGAATTCTACTTGATCAGAAGATGTGTAATGTTTTGGATCATGCGTATGTAGAGAAAGATCCCTGGGAATTTGGTTGGGAAGATATTGATGGGGTGCTGAAACATTCTAAATTTCTAAAGCCTCTACCCACAGACTTTACACGTATATTTATTTGGAAAACCTGTGCTACAAAAAGATGTCCCCGTTGATATGCTCTTCTCAAATGTTCAACTTACTGCAAATGTACCATGAAACAAACAAATAAAATGAACTATGAAAATGTGTCTATAACTGGAGTGATAAACATTAGTTTTTTTATATTCAGATCATAGACATTAGTTGTTGTATACATAAAATGGCTAAAATACATTATTCTTTGTTTCACTTTTATATATGTTTGTTCTTCCTCTATTATAGCCACCATTTAGGAAAATGGTGGAACGGTTGCTCTCAAGAGTTATTTTATGTCTCTATAAGACTACTTGACACCGAAAACCTATGTTTTGACACCAAAATGAAGTATATAGATCTCATGGTTCCTGAAATATAACATCAGCATTGAAACACATCTGCCATTTTAAAAAATGTTGTCCAGATAGATCCGGCATAGATCAACAATGTTTACCCAAGCTAAATTACTTCTCTAATGATCCAAAAACACAAATCAAAAATAAAAATCTCTAGACAACAATTTTTTTATGGAGGTATATCAAGGGGACAGGACTATAAGGGAACATTATGTAAACGGTTGTGGTGGTGTTACTCACTTGGAAAGTCGGAGACCGGTATTATTAATATGCGCTGCTGGCTAGGTCCCTGCTTATGAAACAGGAAGCTCATGCTTTAGCCAAAATAATAGTTTAGTGATTCATGTAGTTTCCCAAAATTATTAAACTGTTTTATTTTAGACATATTTGTTTTAAATTATATTCATTGTTAAGAAAACAAATAATAAATAACAACCACCACAAAACATTTCCTTTCAGATTACTCACACGTTATTTCTTGTGCAGCTTACACCATATGTGTCCCTCTCACTCTTTAACTATATGGATACATATACATATAGAGAGATATATAGAGACAGAGAGAGAGAGAGACCTCTTCTCCTGCAACCTGAATTAATAGCAGCCATTACTAATACCAGTGTTTCTTATCTTATCCGGATGTCCATGTGTCTTCATCCTTTGGGTCTCACTCATAGATTGTCTTTCACATACTCCTGTCTCTTTTACATCCAGATTCCATCCACCAAAATAGCAGACATACACGTTTTACAACATCCAATCTTCTTATAAGTGACACCTTTTTGGTTACATTCACCATGTACATTACCTTTTAATTTTTTTTTCCCAGTCATTATGTTTTACAGCATTCCATTTATCTCAATCTCTCAATCAGCTCTCTTGGCTATTGCAGTAAGTAGTAACTAAGAGACACTATTGTTAGGTAATCTGTACTTTGAGGATACTTAGCAGATGTAACTCTGGGCTACAGCTGGTAATTGCCTTCTTGCTATTGCTCTCTGGGTAGGAGTCAGACCCCACTCGGGGGAGGGGAGGCGTGCAGAATAAACACAGGCTACTGGGTTGCAACAGTCATGGTTGACCTTCATTTGCCACTTATGTCCTGGGGCCCATCCTTCTGTAACTTTGTAAAGTGGTCCAAATACACCCCTTCTATATTTGAGTCTCGTGGCACTGAGTGTACATGTTCAAAGGCATTGTAGAGAGACTGTGGAGACTGTGAACAGAACTCAACAGTCAACAAACAGACACAAAAATCCATTGTCCAGTCCAGTGTTTATCTTCTAAAAAAGGATGTATTTTCATTACACAGCATAACATATTACTGCACAGCACAATCAGGGGACATGTGACACAGGGTTGAAATTTTGTTTATGATCTTGAGTAACTGCCACTCCCCTCCCTCAGTGACAATCCACAGTGCATATAACCCAAGGCTTCTAATCTGGGATATGGCACTAGTCAGACACAGGTGCAGTTCACCCCCAAGGTATACATGTAACTGTTCAGTTCACTTTGTGCTTCTTCTTCTTGTTCGCAAAATGCCTTAGTTCATGTTTCAGAACTCCATCTGCCACACAGTCTCTTGTTCCCCAGATCCGTCAAGCCCCCTGCTGCTTGCTTTATGGAATAACAGTTCTGGAGGGATGGATACATGCAGCGGATCTACTCCTGAACTGTTTGTACCACAGCTGCAGCCTTGCTGGAAGCTTGCTGGCTTTGAGGAGTTCAGTATGGTACTTCATGGTGGCAGCTCATGCCCTAGGCAGTTGTGGCCTGCAGGTGAGAACTGGTGTGGCGGGTGTTTCCTATGGGCCAATCAGTGTAAACACGTATGCACTGGTGGAGCATTTAACTCTGACATCACCAGCAGCACCAACAGCGGCTTATAAGTCCAGGAAGACTGCAGATTGCAGAAAATACTTGTTTTTTGCAGAAGGTTTGATGTGTTTCATGACAGAAACTTTGTAGGAAGACTAGGGGACTCCTGTCTTATTTGGGTCACTCATGTCTGAGCTCCTTTGCGTTTTCTTGATCTCTCTTTATGAATATGCTGTGCTTCTCCTCCTAGAGAGGCTCACCTCCTGGAGGGCCAAGCACACTTCTTTCACCTCTCAGCTGACAGGCAGCCTTCTAGACTCAAGGCAGAGCCTCAGATTGTCCAGCAAAATGTGAAGACTTCAGGAGATGTCCCCTCACCTCTGGAGACTTGCTGACATGCAGGAACCAGCCCTTGTCACTAAGCAGTCCTTTGAGTACTCTGAGGAGCTTCCTTCATCACAAAGAAATTGAAGCTAGAAAAGGTGGGGTGGTTTGGTTCCCACTTTTATATGCATTTCCCAAACAAGTACTTTGGATACACTGTCCAAGGTTTCAAATTAGGGTAAGTAACTCTGTTTCAAATATCAGTTTATGACTGTTCTTAAGACAGAGCCTCACAGCAGGTATTAGTTATGCTGGCTCAGAACAGGAGTTCCCTAAACAGCATAAACAGAAGGTATGACCACTTTCTCCCTGAACCTGAATTCAAAGCCAATAGCTATGACGGAAAGATTGAGATGATGAATTCTGTATGGAGACGATCATGCTCTGTAACGTTCAAACCCTAATGCTATATCATAAGTTCAGACTAGGGATAGTCTTACTCATGATGTAAAAGATTTGGTGATCAATATGAAAATCTGTGTGTAGAAGCATTTAATAATGCTCTTAATGTCCAGGGCCACAGAAACATGCATCATTTTTTTTTAAAGGAAAAACATTGAGGAAGGAGCTGGTATTTTGGATAGGAAGGAAAGGTGCCTTTAAAACACGAGAACATATAGGTGTTTACTCAGACTGAAAAAGAAATGATCTTTCAGAAAGATTGACATTTTAAGAGTCTACAGTAGATGCTTATTTTAGACATATTTATTAGGGTGTTCTTGTTAGTTAAAAGATCTTTTTGGGTTACATGTGGTTGGCAAATAAACATAAGAACTAACAAGATAATGTTCACATCGCTTTACAGATAAAATACAAATACAATTGTAGGTTTTATATAATGTGTTGGCAGTTATTTATGTAAGACTTTATAGTTACATTTACTGACAAGGGCAAGCTTGAGATGTTAGCAAAATGTACCCTCTCAAATGTTCCCATCCTAAAATAAATGTAATACGTTTGTGCATGAAATTGAGACACATTAAAATTGTCAGGATTTATTGTATGTGTGTTAAAATAAAACACCAGTACAATTATAATAAAATAAATAGAATGCTTTACTCCTAAAAATACATGGTGTGGACAGATAGTTTTTGAGCTAACTGGGTAGTGCAAACTTAATAATAAATCCCAGCAGTAACTTGCAGATTGAAAGTGTTGAAATATGTGCTAATGAGAAATGTCCTCAGAAGAGTAGAACCAATATAATACACAGTGGAAGGCTAGATACTATTTAAATAAATCAATGGTATTTTGTGTGTATATATTGTTTTTGTTAGAAAAGGGGGCTTTATTTGGCAGTGGTTTGGACCCTGTCCACATAGGGACCCTCACTCTAGTCAGGGTAAGAGAGTCATACAGCTAAGATAACCCCTGCTCACCCCCTTTACAGCTTTTCTCAAGCAGTCAGGCTTATCTTAGAGGCAATGTGAAAAGTATTTGTACACATACAGTAAGTAAGTGAAAACACTACAAAAGGACTTCTCATTAGTTTGGAAAAAACATACAATATTTATCTGAGTAAACCAAGAGCAAAATGACAAAAATCCAACATACACAATAATGATACACATTTTTAAAGGTTAAATGTAGTGTAATGGTTAGAAACACAATAGCTCCAACCGAGGCTATCAAATGGCTTGATGGAGTCACTTTCAGCAGTCCGGCGCCAACAGTGAGGGAGCGTGGCTGGCCAGGAAGTCATGTAAAACCCGGTTACAGCACCTTGGAAAACGATGAGTAAATAGAGAGTTTCCACAGAGTTGAGGACGTGAGGCATCGCTGGAGCCGGCGATGTGCCATTTCTTTACTGCCACCTGGGAGGTGAGGCATTGGTTCCTTACTTCTAGGCAGGGGAGGTGAGGCATTGATTCCTTACTGTTGTACAGGAGGTGATGCAGCATTGGTGTTGATGAATCTAGAAGGTCAAGATACGAGACGTCAACTTTGCGGTGTCGCAATCACACCATGGGTCCACAGGTGCTGCAATGAATTTAGGAGCCATGGATGTTGGTGATATGGCACTCTGGACTCACGCTGTGCCGGGGACCTCAGCGGCTCTGCAGCAGCATTGAGACTGCATTGTAGGTTGAGGTCTTTTCACTTCAATGCAGGCAGCGGCGTGGGGACAGAGAGCAGCACTAGTTTTGAAGTTGTTTTGGAGGTCGATGCACTAGTTGCACCAGAACTCACTTCCAAAGGCCCAGGAACTGGATTCGGCACCACTTGGCAAGTCAGGATGCTTAGCCAGAGTGCCTAGGTGCTGGAAGGTGAAATCGTCGATGTCCCTGAGACTTCTTAAAAGAAGGTAGGCTCAGTCTAAGCCCTTGGAGAACCTTTGAAAGCAGGATGTAGGAAGCCAAGCCCAGTCATTTCACTCCTGGCACAGCAAGCAGCAGACCAGCACAAGAAAGCAACAGGCAGAGTGGCAGTCTCTCCTACAGCATCCGACTCTTCTTCCTGGCAGAATTTCCTCAGTGCAGAACTATGTGGTTTCAGAGGTCCAGTACTTATACCCATTTCTGTCTTTGAAGTAGGCAAACTTCAAAGAGAAGTTTTTGTAGTGCACCAGACCCTGCCTTTCCCTGCCCTGTCCCCAGACATACTCCAGGGGGCTGGAGACTGCTTTGTGTGAGGACACGCGCAGCCCAATTAGGCCAAGGTGACAGCTCTTCCCACACTGTGGCTCAGGAAGACCCATCAGCCTGGTGATGGGCCATTAGGATATTCAAGGCACAACCCAACTCCCTTTGTGTGACTGTCGAGAGTGAATACACAAACAGCCCAACTGTCATCCCGATGCAGATGTGTATTCAGCAAACAGGCAGAGGCATAGAATGGTTAAGCAAGAAAATGCCCAATTTCTTAGAGTAGCATTTTCCAACTTACAATTCAAAAACCAACTTCACCAAAAGTTATATTTTTTAATTGTGAGTTCAGAGACCCCAAACTCGAGAAATCTCTCTGCCCCCAATGGAAAATTACACATAAAAGATATTTCAAGGCAACCCCTGTGTTACCCCTTGGGAGGGATAGGTCTTGCAATAGTGACAAATAAAATGTGTAGTATTTCACTACCAGGACATGTAAAATACACCAGTACATGTCCTACCTTTTAATGCACTGCACCCTGCCCATGGGGCTGCCTTGGCACAATCATAGGGGTGACTTACAGGTAATAAAGGGAAAGGTTTGGGCCTGACAAGTGGGTGCACTTACCAGGTCGAAATGGCAGTTTAAAACTGCACTCACAGACACTGCAATGGAAGGCTTGAGAAGTGTTTGCAGGGCTACTCTTGTGGGTGGCACAATCAGTGCTGAAGGCCCACTAGTAGCACTAGAGTTACAAGCACTGGGCATGCCTGGTGTACTATACTAGGGACTTACTAGTAAATCAAACATGCCAATCACGGAGAAGCTAATCACCAATACAATTTAGACAGGGAGCATATTTAATTTAGCACTGATTAGCAGTAGTAAAGTGCCCATAGTCCTAAAGTCAAGAAAACCGGTCAGAAAAAATAGGAGGAAGAAGACAAAAAAACTGGGTATAACCCTGCAAACAGGGGAAGGTCCAACAAAACCTCCTTCCAACCTAAAGCCTAGGTAGACCAATCAATACCTTGATGGACTTCCTTGCTTAGGGTGAAAGAACACAGACCCTGGCCCGCAACAGCAGGGGCGTGCCCCAGTTCTACACCTTTCTGAACCCTATTAGATCCCTCTGTCCATCATCTTAGGGCCCACTAAGCTAACCCATGGGGAATCCTACTCCTCACCTGCGGACCCAATCTGCGCAGCACCTACTCTTACTTTGCTCACAGAAGTATCCCAGTAGGTAGATAGTACCACCATGACCAATGTAGTGGTATAGCCCATTCCATCCTCAGGGTGTGACTCCTGTACCCAACCCACTTCAATTTGGTCCACAAGGGCAGCAACCCTCAGTGGCCACTGACAACTGTCACTGATGAGAGCTAGGCCTCAGGCCCTCCAGGATTGTCTAATCTCTGTGGTTTCTCAGAGTGGGGGTGGTAGCCTCATGTGCCTGGCATCCCTTGTACACTCTCGCTATCACCAGTTCAGGGGTGATATGCTGAGTCGGGTACTCCAGCCCAGGGTCTGTACCCATAGGCTGGACAGGGGTCAGGGATAAGTCCTACCTCCCCTTGCTCCCCGTCTCAGGGCTCCATACGCTCCTTTTGGGATTGGCACCCCCTGAATCCAGAACTGTCAGGGCACTTGTGGCAGTCGTCCTGCACAATTCTAACACCAGTTCAGGAGTGCTGTCCTGCAACTGGTCCCCCAACAAAAAAATTTGCAATGTTTTTGTAGAGATGGCAAATTCAAAATTAATGGACCATTGTGAAACTGTTCCTCACCTTTGTAATGTTTTAGGATGAGCATGTGCCTGGCAAGCCAGGAATTCCAGGGATGTACAACCACACTCCCCAAGGGAAACACATTCTTCATGTGTTGTCTGAGAGAGTCCACCTGGCAATGGTCTCCCAACCTCTGTCCCTTTTACATAGCATCAAGCCCTCCAAGGTCACAAGTGGCATCACCAGAGTCATTCCTGGGGTGCTCTGACCTCAGAGTGGGCAATCCTTGACTTACTGGTCCTACCTCTGGGGACTGTCTACCCCTCTCACCCCTCTGTCTGGACTTCTGCACCCTCCTCTCCGGAGTATTGCTGCTAGACACAGAACTGGTGGGACGCTTTTGACTGTCACACCCCCCTAGTTCTCCTGACACTATGGAACTCTTAATAGTGGATGTTCTAAAGTGGAACAGATCAACTCCCCCTGCCTGTGCCCCCTCTGAGAGCAATCCAAGCACTGGGAGAAAGAGGGGGAAAAGTATGGGATAATCGGCAAAAACGGCCAGGGCCTACAGTCATTTATATAGTGCAAAACCTAGCTTGGAAGTAGTAGACTGCTGTATATTCTGTGGGGTGTTGAGAGAAGATACAAATCATGTACATGAAGTGGCGTACATAAATATATCACAACTCACATATCTACAATTGCATTTTTCATATCTACCGTATTTTCCGGCGTATAAGACGACTGGGCGTATAAGACGGCCTCCTACTTTCCCTGTTAAAATATAGGGTTTGGGCCGTATACCAGCTTATAAAACGACCCCCGGCGTATAAGACGACCCCCCACTTTTGAGAAGATTTTCATGGGTTAAAAAGTCGTCTTATACGCCGGAAAATACGGTACCTATTTAAGACACAGGGAGTTTAAGAGATTTGCTCATGATCAGACATCCAATGAAGTGTCAATGATACAATTCAAACAAAGGTCTACAGGTTCTAAAGTTAACAGCTTAGTTGCTAGACCATAGTTTGTGTTTGCTCCATGATGTATGTTAGCATGTAAGAGCTCAGGTGGACTTATCTTCGGTCAATCGGGAAAGGGAGAGCACTCTGTTGAGCTTACCATACAGCATACAGTGCCATAGCATCATAAACGGGAAAGCAGTTTATACAAAGCTGACTTTCACATCTTAACAATATTGTTCCAATTGCTAATGCATCAATTTAACTACCTATCCAATCACACCACTCTCACTCAAATCTCATCATGTTTACCCCATCTCACAACCTTTTTTTCTCACCACTTTTGAATCAGTTTTATGACTGTTAGACTAATCTACTATCTGTCCTATTCCACTGCTTGTGCATCCAATGCATCTCTTTCTTCACCTCCCTACCATTGCTGTCTAGTCATATTTACTCCTTCTTGTCATTTTACATCTTATCACTACTATCCCTATCTGAAAACTTTTACTTCCATCCCACCACTTTAACTCATCTCACAATGTTTTTAAAGTAATTTTGTTATTCTCATTTTATTGTTTTTACCTCTTCTGACTGCATTTTACATCCCATTACTTTTGAGAAATGTTAAATCCACGAGTTTGAATATTATCCTGTTTGTTAGAACGATTTAATGACATCCCAATGAATGGCCTTATACAAATGATTTTTCTAATTAAAGGCTTATACATATATTAAAACACATTATTTTTATAAGATGCTTTCTGATGAAATTGTTACTATATACATTCTTAGCCTTTTTATATAAAGGACGTGTATTTTTTATAATAGAAGCTACTGGAAAGTTCTACATGAATTTCCTCATACAGTTTATACCATTCATTTTGAATTTGCATACATTCCATCTTTTAAACAAATCTTATATCCATTCGGATTATCATTATTTAAGCATGTGTGATAGAGTAATTGTCTTGTGAGCTTTTTCTCGCACAGCTTACCCAACTCGTCAAGTACACATAATCCCTACTTCACAAAGTGTAGGGGTTTCGAAAGCTAGAAAAAGAGGATATGTTTGTTGTGTTGTTTTGTGTTGTTTTATGTTATTTTGTGTTATGTTGTGGTATTGAGATTTGCTTTAGAGAAGGCTCCATCCCCACAGGAAACTGTTTCCATTTTTAGAAACCATTAGCATATGTCCCTTGGAACACAGTGCTTGTTGATAACAATAAAATTTGAATATTGAAAAAAAGTGGTGAATAAGCCTTTGTACAATTGCAAAAGCCTTAATCAGCACTTACTTCCAAAACTGTGAATTCTAAGAATCAGGGTAATGTAGTCCCTATGCCTTGTATTTTGTACTTACAGTTTGTGATTGTGACCCATACTCATTTCTCCTTCCTATGCTTGTTTTAAATACAATGCTTTGCTTGTTAGCAATGGACTGGAATCTATTATGTTTCTTAACTGGCAATGGAGTAAAGTGCTCTTTACTGAAGAGGTATTTATTTGTTAGCATCAGTGAAGAAATGTAACACATAGATATGTGTGAGAAATTAATTAAACAAAGTTTTATTTTTATGAATGCATAGTATTGTGTGATTCATGCAGAGTGAGTAAAAAGGCTATGAAATGTAATATGAGAGACAGCAACTTGCACAATTCCTTCCCAATGCACACCATTCTCATCTCTTTGGTTTACAAAATGTATTGAGATAGAAAAACATTACAACAATCTATTGCAATTATGGGAGTAGTAGATCAGAATATAACAGAAGCAATAGTGATATTTTAATAAAAATTACAAATATAGATGTCCCTAAAAATACCAGGATCAAGTACTCTTACATTGAATATGGTATCATATATTAAACACGTAACTAGTAAAATAGACCAGTATAGCTTATTTTGTAGAGGCAGGAAAAGAATAAAATGCAGAAAGCTTGAATATGAAGAAAAGAGAAAGAGGTGAAGAAAAGAAAAAGAGTAGCTAAAAGGTAACATAAGCAGCTATTGTTAGCTAAACGTAGTAAAATTAGTGAAGACAAAGATAAATTCATACTTCAAAAATTATATGAAGAAGAGCAAGACCATGAAACAATACAAACCATGTGGGGTTTAGGATTACAACTGCTTTGGTTTATGATATGATTTGATGTAGAGTTGAGTCCAAGGTAACCAGATTTTATGTTGTTTTATAGCTAAAGGCAAGGCTGGCACATCAATTCTATCCATGGTTATGACAACCTATGTTCCACCAAAGACATATTGTGGAATTTCTTCCAGGTCAAAAACATCATCTGAATTGCAACTACTACTAAAATATGAATAAGTTAAATTTTAAGGTGACATTTGGACCAAAGATTGTGAACACTACCTGAATGATATTAGCATTGGCAAAGGCACAGACATTTCACAAAGCACAGATATTTTCGGTCAAATATCTGATCAGAATGTTAGAATCTTCGGACCTAATAAAAAACATTAGCAGGACATTACCTTTCTGAAGACCCATTGTTCATCCTAGATCACTATCTAGATTTTTCGTTTCATATAAAGCATCACGGTTATATCAATCCTAAAATACAAAAGAGTTTGAGTAGTACTAGCAGAGCTAAAGTTGATGTGAATCTTGCACCATAGTTAATCCTATATTGAAATAGGCTATATATAATCTAAAGCAGTTTCCCATTGTAATTCAAAATTTGGTTTGCCTCTAACATTTTCAAAAGTGATTAGGGGACTATGGATGAAAGAATATTTACCTCCATCTACTCCATCAACAATGGACTCACAGAAACCCTCTGGAGACTCACGGCATGATTACATTCTTTGCAGATGGAATACCCTGTCACAAAAGTGGCGGATATTCCGTCCACTGCATTACAATTTCCTTAGGATATAATGGAGTTGTAATACTGCAGAATGGATATCCGTCGCTCTTGTGATGGAGTAGCGATGTATGCCAAGACCGTAATCAGGCCCTCAGTCAAACAAAGAATATTAATAAGGTGTTGCTCCAAAAACAGGGGACTTTGTCATGTTGTGCGTTATAGTCTTTATCAATAAATCCAGAAATACATTTGGGTTGTCTTAATTGGATATTTTTAAATGATCCAGAAAGAGTTCTAAAGCCACAAAAGGAGAAGACAGCCCTGTCAAGTGCTTCTCTTAAGAGGAATGTATGGAGACTTAACACTGTTGGAAGACAGAGGACTTCAGAAAAAAAGCTTTGCACTTAAGGCTCAAGGTCATGTCACAGTAAAGATCTTTTCAGAAACATCCACTCAAACAGTCTAAAGCTTTAGCAATAGTAGAGATAAGCCCATCATTAACCTTTAACAAACCCATACTACTCACACCGAAGAAGATTTTGTATGTATCTTCCAAGGAGAAGAACATATTATACCTGATGGTGTATAATTTGCAAGCAGCATTACTTTATGAAATAGGTCTGTATTTATTACAAAAAGATGGGTCCCAATCCTTCTTTGGGATTGGTAATGTCATTACTTCCAAGAAAGTAACGTTCAACCTTTTAATGTATAGAAAGTAATTAAAAAGAAACATCAGTTTTGGAACACGAAAATCGGAAAAATGGAGATGAAATGCAAAAGTGTACATGTCACACCAAGGGGTCTTATCCAAAGGACGTTTTTGAGGATATCAGGAATTTCATGTAACTTAATTTTTTTTCCATTGAGAACAAAGTAATATGTTTTGATAATCTGTATTTAACAATACAAAGAACTATTGAGAAGAAAGTCATTGGGGGATCTTTTGAGAGTGTACAAATGTTCATAAAGGTCAGCAGAGCAGTTTAAAATACCTTTACTATGAAACACTTTCAACTCTGAAATTTACAACTGACCTAAAAGATGATCTTTCTTTCTTAATTTTTAGGAAATTAGCCACTGGTTTAGCAGATTAATTCTGACCTCTGTAAGCCACTTTAACCTTCAGCAAAAAAACACATTTGTTTTCAGTTGATCTTTTTTTAAACTCCATTTGTGCTTTAAACAACTTATTCAAACACCCTTATCAACATGAGGGCTATGGTAGGTTGTTCCAGTTTTCCAATAGCATCAGGAATGGCGCAAGCATCATTGTCACTATTTTTATGTTTTGTAAAAATATGGATAATAATGAAACCTCAGGCTGTTGTTTAATAAGTCCAATAGAACACTCATCCATATTGAACACAAAAAATAATCTATTAAGTTTTCAAAATGACATAGAAACGTTTTATCTTGCACAATGTGTTGTTAAACCACCATCATTTGGTATTATTTTTCTGTCTCCCAGGATCTTACTTGGGAAACTGCATCTAAAATGTGTGAAAAGAGGGCCTTTACTCCCAGGTTTAAGGCTCTGTCTGTCCAAGTCTCCTTCACATGTGCTGTTCCCTCAAAATCAGTTGGAAAGTGTCCTTTATTATATTTTCAGAACAAGCCTGGCAGTTTGTAGATGCTGAATGCCCTTCACATTGAATATTTTGTCACTGGTTTAGGATTATGGGTATCTTAGTTAAATCAGGGGTGCAAGGGGTAGGCACACTAACACTGGGGATTTTCTGAACAGTGGAAGATGATACTCCAGTATAGCCTGGATATCAGGTGTGATATCTCAAGAGCATAGTGTATCACCACCCTCTTGCAGTGCTAAGATTGGGAATCAGTGGAGACCTAGCGGGTGTGGGGAGGTCGGGGAGGGTGGGGAGGAGGGAGAGAAGAAGAGTAGTGGGGGGAGGAGAATGGGGATGAGGGGGGCTTGAGGCTAAACTTAAAAAAGAAAGTGTATGCATGGCTAAAGTGGGAAAAGAAGGCAACATGTTGTAGACAATATATCAGAAACAAGAATCTGGTGAAAGAGAACGGTTAATATCTTATCATGGAATATTAATGGTCTAAAAAGCAAGAGGAAGAAGGCAAATGTTTTTTCTGAAGCTTGGCTCATAAAATCGGATATCCTGGCCCTGCAAGAAACACATCTTACTTCAAAAGAGGCTGATATTTACTATATATCTAAATGTTGAAAAGGCTCTACCGTACCTAGAATGTGTGATTTTCTAAGCACTACATATTGTTCAGGTCAGACGGGAGTCTCTATTGTTGTTTTCAACAAAACACTTAGGCCCTCATTACTACTTCGGCGGTCTTTTACAAAGACCGCCGAAGCTGCGGGCACCAGTATACCGCCAGTGCTGGTGGTATATCTGGCTCCCTATTATGACTTTTCCGCTGTGCCAGGGGATGGTAACAGTGTTTCCGTCCAGTGGCCAGCGAAAAAGGCACATCAACATTGCAGGCAGCTCGTAATAGAGCCGGCGGCAATGTTGATATGCAGCAGGAGCAGTAGCACCCGTTGCGCATTTCGGCAGTGAAATGCGCGATGGGGCTGTGCCTGGGGGCCCCTGCACTGCCCATGCCAGGTGCCTGGGCAGTGCAGGGGCCCCAGGGGCACCCCGAATCCCCCTTACTGCCAGCCTTGGACAGGCTGGCAGTTGGGGATTACGACCACCAGGTGGAAGCCTGGCGGAATGTTGGAGGGGTCGGCGGTATGGCCGTGGCTAATGCGCCACAGACATAATAGCTGGTGGAACACCGCCAGCCTGTTGGCAGTGTTACCGACAGCTTACCGCCGGCCGCCAGGGTCGTAATGAGGCTGATGAAGCTGAAATGAAGGTTTTACATTTATTAGCGCATAAACGTAGAGTGAAATAATCATGTGTGACTTTAACCGAACTAATAAAGATTGTACGGGGACAAAATGTGCCCTCAGAGTAGTTTGCCAACATTTATAAGCGTGCTTTATATAACTTGGTGTATTAGAATTGCACTAATCCGACATAATCATAAACGTGTGCTACGATTTGCTTGTTTGAAATGTTTTAGCTTAGCATAACTTTAGCGGAGGCTTTGGCCTAGTTGCCTGGTCTCACGGTTTAGATGCTCGTATTTTTCCAATGTGCTAATAAACGTGTATTTTAGCTTGAAGCTGTACTTTTCCACTGAGATCGTTCACATGCTTATCTTAAGGTTTCGTGCCAGCCTGGCATTTTTCTCTTTGCTCCAAGGTCAATCTGCAGGTGCGGACAATGGAAGCTCTGAAAGTGAGTTAATTGGTGTAAAATGTTGCAACTTGCGTACCCGTCTCCAAGGATAATGTATGCTTAAGTAAAAGCTTGAGAACTGTTGTTTTGATTGGACAATTTGAAGCCAACCTATGAACCCTCCAATGGAAGACCCTACTGGATTTGAACTGTTGTCTATTTAAACCAGGTACACGAGAAGAAAGTAGCCATTACAGCCATTATCAGCTATTGCCCGACATTGCGCCATTCCGTAGCTATTATGGCCCACCTTGCTGCGACGCCATTTTGAAAGCGACATTGATGCTTTCTCTAATCGAGAGAAAGAGACTTTAAATGATTCTTGCCCTAGAGACTTTAACTTTGATCCCTTGCATGAAGTAGTAGTTTTATCTTGCCGCCGTGAGGCAATTGCCCCGTCCACCTTGCCCCCTTGCCCCGTCCCATGCTGATCGAGAAACGGTACCTGTGAGACGAAGACTTCCTTGTATGCTGATCGTAATTGGTAAATATGAAAGGAAATTGTAAAATTGCATTGTGTTTCTTTTAGGTAACCAACTGCTGATTTTGATAAGATCCCTAGTTAGGAGTTTTCCAAATTAATGTTGCTAAATTGTTTTTGCATGAAGTCCCACATGCCGATGCTAATTTGAGGTTAGATGAGGATTCCTTTTGTTGCACGATGCAATTTGAGACCTTGTAATGCTGACTAAATGTATGCAATTAGTTCATTACAGATTATAGTATTAGTGATTTGCATTGCTATTATCGAATGCCTTGTTATTCAAATGCTGCATAGATTGCACCTGTTTCGCCGTTATGGACAGCTATTAATGTTCATTTACGTATATCATTCGGTGTTGAGACACATCTATATTGTGCTAGCTTTGTTAATATAGGGAAATAAATTCACTAACTTGAATAAACTGGTGTGGTTATTCCTGATTGAAAGGTCAGGGTTCGCCGAAATGTATTCTGGATTAATCGTTAAGTGTTATGTTGATCAGGGTATTGCTTATGTTCGTTATTGACTATCGATTTGACTAAATTGACTGATCTCTGGTGAAGATAGTCCCACTTAGCCAAAAGATTCATCGGCCTAAAGAGCGTCCAAAGTACGGGTAAAATTATCTGTACGGAACGCTCTATCAAGGCCCTTAGAGTTATATGGCCTAAGTCAGATCACGAGAGTAGGTGGGTAGTAGGGGAAATAACTGATCATCAAACTAAGAGTCATTTACTTTTGGTTAATCTGTATGCACCCAATAATCAGATTCCACAATTTTTCACCAACATGATGCTTGAACTAAGCAATGTTAATCGTCTTATATTTATAACTAGGCATTTTAACTGCATTCAGAACCTTGCTCTTGACACTACTAATAACTCTGATACAACACGCGTGACTAGAACTAGGGCCATCGTATTGGACATGATTCAAAATTTGAATTTAGTTCACATATGGAAAGAGCAAAACCCAGACCTTGCCCCACAGACAATATTCCTGTATAGATTTCTGTTTGATCAGTACTTCAATTGTACCCGTTTGCAAAACTGAAATCTCTCTTCTACAGTTTGATCATTCAGCCATTTTGTTGAAATTGGAAGTTAATTGCCTTATTAATACAAATTCGCATTGCTATTATTTTCCTAAATACATATTAGATTGCTCTGACTACATTCAATACATATGCACACTCACATAGAAATTTGTAGTGACCAATCAAGGTCAGCTCATCATTTCGTGACTTGAGATAATATGAAAGCCTTTATTAGAGCAATGTCCTAATCTTTTATTACTCAGATCCCAAAAGCAGATAGCAATGACGAAAGATTCGCTAAGGGATAATTAAATAGCTTTATCCAACTTCATAAGGCATAAATTAAATTTCGCTCTTGCTGCCGCACATGGAACGCACCTAAAAAGTATGGCCTTACAACGTCGCATTACTGCTTTATTAACGGCTCGCATCAACAAAATAGTCTTTCAAACGCGGACCCTTATTTGTGAAATAGGCGAAAAGTCAGGGAAGTTGTTGGTCTGTCTGAGCAAAGTCCACCTGCCGAAAAATGTAATCACACAGATTAAGGATGCTGTAGGGATGGGGAGTTGCACTCAACGCTCAGAGATTCTATCTGCTTTCACTGTATATTACTCCACGCTATACCAGGAGGAGTCAGAGCACCGTCCTATTGATATTCATTATTTTCTGAATCCTTTAGACTTGCCTAAATTGGACACGAGGGATAATGATATTCTTGACACTAAGTTTTCAACAAAAGATGATAAAGATATTATTGCTAATCTACCGACAGGAAACGACCCAGGACCAGATTGTATTCCATCTGAAACAGATAAGATTTTGGCTTCCATAATCACCCCATTGCCGCTAGAGGTGCTAAAAGGAATTCATGAATATTGGTGGCATTCTATCCTCTTGGAATTAAGCCATCATTACATTATTTAAAAAAAGACCAAGATCCAGTATAGTGTAGCTCGTATTGGCCTACATCACTTCTTAATACCAATTCGAAGATATTTACTGAGCTCATGGCTATATTTTCTAAGCTCCTGGCTAACTGGATTAATGGAATTATTTTTCGGTTCACACCATCTAAACAACATGGCTTCATTTCTGGAAAGGATATGACCACAAACATGTATCTCATCACTACACTGATAGGTCAGGCTGAGACTTTGCTAGTACCTCTAAATATTATCTTATTAGATGCTGAGAAAGCATTCAACCGGGTGTCCTGCAAGTTTCTTTGGGAAGTACTAGGGTAGTTTAACATTAGCCCAAATTTAATTAAACTGATTCAAGCCATATATCAAGCCCCTAAGGCCCAGATTAACATACAACATTAGTTAACTCCATTTTTATTTCATGAGGCACTTGACAAGGTTGCCAACTCTGCCCTGCTTTGTATGATTTATATGTAGAGATATGCATCAGGCTTCTACATAAAAATATTTCTTGTAATCAGAACTTACTTCCGGCTTCACCCCTGGCTGTTTATGAAGATGATGTATTAATAATTCCACATTGCTCTGATTCAACGATTGAAAATGTCGAACACACAGCCATTGGTTTTGGATATATTTTGGGCTATAAATTAAACTCTCACACAACTCAACTTATTTTGGCAGGCAGAGCAGCTCGCTGTGACCCCAGAGTGACAGAGCCAGGTATCTTAGTATTATTCTTGCTCTGTCTACCAAATAGTGCTATGAATAAAATTATTTGACAATCACAACAGATTAGTTGACTATTGGCCAAGTGGATGCATTTGCCATGTTCCTTAATTGGGAAAATTAATTTAATTGAGATGAATATTCTTTCTAAAATTCTATATCTTTTCTCGGCACTACCCTTGCACATCCCCTCTTTTAAGCAGTTAGAGTCTATAGTGATTAATTTTATATGGAAAGGGAAGAACGAGCAGAGATCCCTAAAATCTTTTAATCTCCCAATATTTAAGGTAATATTGGGCTAATATGCTTTATGATTTTTATCCAGATAACTGATTTCATGACATTTCTGCTATGAAAAATCCCTGCATCAGTAGGAGCACATTTAACAGCGAGGGAGTTTTTTTTAAGAAAGCTAGATTGAATAATACAGAAGACCTTGAAAAGATCTGCTCCAATGTTGGGAGGTTTGTGGGAATTCCGCCACTCCACGCGCATATCCTGCTATTAAATAATCCTGCATCTCCTGAATGCTTTGCTCCCTCATATTGTTGTACGTTGAGCCCGGCATGAGATAGGTGGTTGGGTGATTTGTTAGATGATTTTGCGGTTAAGCCATTTTTAGATCTACAGGTAGAATTTTCATTACATTGCAAAGATTTTCTCAAATACTTACAGATTTGAAACTCTTACTGAGCAGTACCATTAGCAGAACAACTCCCTTGGCTCAGTTTGAATTTGCAGAATTGATATTTGGCAGTCACCAATTTATTATGTCTAATAGGTATAAATGCTTAATTCAATATCCTCTAAGCAATTTAGGACTATGGGCCAATAGTTGGTCCGCTAGCCTAGATGAGCTGGTTACAGAGCAAGAGCTGTCTAGTATCATTTTGTTTTCTGCAGTGTTCCCATTTCCACTAGGTTGCGAGTTCAGGTTTACTGCACTTTTTCACTTTCATATAAGCCATTCTAAACATTGTAAGTGGTATAATAGGCCCTATAATTTGCCCACATGGCTCAATATTCATATGTTTATTACATGCTCAAAACTCAAGTAATTTTGGTCTTCTGTCTTGCTGCAAATATTTACTATGCTACCTACTGGATCAACATTCACTCCGAAAATTATGCTGATAGGCTCTGGGGTTACAGATTGGGTAATGAATGTGAGGAAATGGAAGTCTGACTCACTGCCCAAGTATCGTGGAAGGAAAGTATGGAAGCATATGAATTGGAACTCCGGACAGCTAATGTTAGAGAACTAACTGTTAAATTCCTCTGTATCTGGGGTACTATGAAAGTTTATCTGACATCTTGATTTATGTGATGAATATATTTTTCAATGATGCATTTGCTATTGGCAAAATGTACTGATTTATATAATGAATTAATGTTTCCATGATTTACTCAACATTTGTTTGCCGGTTTATGATGTTGTCACTTTCAATATAAATGTAACATTTGAAGAGAAAGGGAGCTACAAGACAGAGTGAAGACATATAGGAAGGTAAGTGCCGGTATACACACAAAAATACTATATGGTTGAGACAGCCTGGGGGGTAATGTGGGGGAGTAACTTACCAATGAGAGGAGAAGACAATAAAGACTCTCAATTTTGTATAATGTCCAAACAAAGAACCTGTAAAGACAGTATCCAGTTCAAAGAACATGATAGAAATATATTGAATCAAAAGAAACAAAATAACTTCCCAGAAAATAACGTAACAATCTGAACATCATTGGGAAAAGAGTAGTAGTTAAAACATATCAGTTATTATCAGTCCTACAAAAGTCCATATCCTCTCTTTCAAGGAGCTGGACAAAAAACATAATTTACCAGGATCTTCAAAATAATTCTTATCTTTGTAGGTGACCCTAAAAGAACAAAGATTCATAAGGCCAAATCTTGTATTCATCAGACACAAAGATGAATGAATGGCTGGGAATTAGTTACTTCTAAAGGCAGTAGCTCAGACATTTTCTGGGAGACCAAAAACATATGACTTGACAAATAAAGTGGCTTGTACAATTTAAAATTAAAAAGGTGGGCATCAAGTCAGTGAATTGAAGAAAAGAGATGTTGATGCGTATTGTTTTGAAAGTGTTAGTATACGAAATGCTGTATGGGCTAATTTGGACTCAATGTGTAGAACTACATATATTCAGAATGGCCTTCAATGTTAGAAAGATTAGATTTCAAGAAAGCTACCTTATTACAACCTTCCGAACCTTTCAGAATCTCCAGTTGTTTCTTCTGGTCCTATGTTCTAAGACCACTGAGAATTTATTTAGGACAATCAATTTCTTTAGACATTGTCTTTACTTGTTCTATAACATCTTTGTAATCACTGATTCTTTGTTCAATATACAATACTACCTTATGAACACATTACCATTGCACCTCAGTACATTGAAGAATGGAATTTGTTTAAACTACAGATCATTTCAAAGATCTGATTAACCCTTTGGTTGCCCAGAATGCGGTGGTCTCGTCCTCGTCTGTGGCGCCTCAGTCTGGTGTGGGCACTCGGGGAAAGCGCTCCACCTGGGGACCTCGCACCCCCCTCACTAGGGCAGGGCTTCCCCTTCCATCCCTGCCCTCCTCCCCCCTGACACCTCCAAGTGACGTCTGATGACGTCAGCGTGCAATCGCACGCTGACCTTATCAGAGGCTGTCCCCACTTCCAATGTGGATCGGAAGAGAAATGCAAAATCATTTTTCTTTCGATCACTGTCTGGATGCGGGAGAGACATCAAAGAAAAGGAAAAGCCTTTCCTTTCCTTTGATGTCTCTCTGAGCATTTCTGCCCACTAGACACCAGGGATGTTTGTTGTTTTTATATTTGTACATAAGGGGAGCAATCCTTTGGGCAAGGGTCGCTCCCCAGGGGGCAAATTATTTTACGGCCATCCATTTCTGCCCACCCTGGGGGCAGATCGGCTTATTGTAATTAGGCCGATCTGCCCCCCGGGGGGGGGGCAGAAATCTCTTGACACCTGGGATCTTTTTTTTGTTTTTTGTTTTTACTTTTTTACATGTGGGGAGCAAATTATCTTTAGGCCGTTTCTGCCCCCACACCCCCCAGGGGCAGATCAGCCTATTTTTATTAGGCCAATGTGCCCCCAAGGGGGGACAGAAACCACTAGACACCAGGGATTTTATTTTTTAGATACATTTCACGCAAGGGCAGCGACCCCTTACGCAAGGGCCGCTCCCCGGGGGGGTTATTTTAGGCCATTTCTTCACTCCTTGGGGGCAGATTGGCCTATTTCTATTAGACCTATCTGCCCCCAGTGGGGACAGAAACCACTTAGGCACCAGGGATTGGTATGTGTGTTTTGTTTGGGGGTGGCAGCTCCTTGGACAACAGGGGAGCGGTATGGCCATTCCCCCACCCCAAATAAATAAGGACAAAGTTGTTCTGCCCACCAGTGGGCAGATGGGGCAATTACCCCAATCCACTCCCCGGGGGGGCAGAAACCCTACTAGATGCCAGGGAACTAAAAAAAAAAAAATAGTTGGGTGGTGGCTACCAACTAGTATGGTCATGGTTATGCCTCCACACCAACTGAAGTGGGTAACAGTCTTTCAGCTCTCCCTCCGTGTACTAAAACATATTATCCCACTGCAAACAAGATGACATTTGATTATTTGGGGTTTTGGTTTTACATTTGGGCCATGAGAGCTTGTCTAACTCTAAAAATCGCCCCACTCAGAATGGTGAGGGCTGCACTTTTTGGACTTTAGGACGCTGCTATGTAGAAAAATCTAGGAGACCTAGAAACATCTGAAAACTAAACATCTTGGTGCATCCATGATGGTGTGCTTCACATGCACCCCACACCATTTTCTTACCCACAATGCCCTGCTAACCTCCAACTTGGCTGGAAATCGCACATTTTTCCCTACATTTTTGTGATGGAACCTTCCAGAATCTGCCGGAATCCACAAAATTCCTATCACCCAACATTGTCACATCTACACCAGTACAAATTCTGCCCCACTTGTCAGCCTAAAAACGTTTTATTGCAAACTGCCATTTTGGACCCGCTTTGGGTCCCCCTCATTTTCGACATGTTTTTGGCTCTTCCCTGTAACAGGCACTTGGTCCACCTACACAAGTGAGGTATAATTTTTACCGGGATACTGAAGGGAACTTTGGGTGGTATGAAATTTGTGCTGGTGATCCCATACAGAAATGTGCGAAAAATATTATTTGTTACGCTAAATTTGGGGTTTGCTGAGGATTCTGGGTAAGAAAACACTGGGGCATCCAGGCAAGTCTCACCACCCTGGACTCCCTCAGGTGTCTAGTTTTCAGATATGTTTGGTTTGAAAAGTTTCCCTATTTGGCTGCCTAGCCCAGGACCAAAAACGCAGGTGCTCTCTATTCAAAAACAGGTAGTTTTTTATTTGATAATTTTGATGTGTCCACATAGTGTTTTGGGGCATTTCCTTTCGGGGGCACAAGGCCTACCCACACAAGTGAGATGCCACTTTTATCAGGAGACTTGGAGGAATGCTGGATGGAAGGAAATTTGTGGCACCTCTCAGATTCCAGAACTTTCTATCACCGAAATGTGAGGAAAAAGTGTTTTTTTGCCAAATTATGAGGTTTGCAAAGGTTTCTTGGTAACAGAACCTGGTCAGAGCCCCACAAGTCACCCCTTCTTAGATTCCCCTAGGTGTCTAGTTTTAAAAAATGCACAGGTTTGGTAGGTTTTCCTAAGTGGCAGCTGAGCTAGAGGCCAAAATCCACAGCAAGGCACTTTGCAAAAAACAGGTCTGTTTTCTTTGGGAAAATGTGATGAATCCACATTGTGTTTTGGGGCATTTCCTGTTGCGGGGAAGAGGCCTTACCACACAAGAGAGGTATCATTTTTATCAGGAGACTTGGGGGAACGCTGGGTGGAAGGACATTTGTGGCTCCTCTCGGATTGATGTACTTTCTGGCACCAAAATGTGAGGAAACAGTGTTTTTTTTTTACAAATTTGGAGGTTTGCAAAGGATTCTGGGTAGCAGAACCTGGTGAGAGCCCCACAAGTAATCCAATCTTGGATTCCCTTAGGTGTCTAGTTTTCAAAAATGAATAGATTTGGTAGGTTTCCCTAAGTACTTACTGAGCTAGAGGCCAAAATCCACAGCTAGGCACTTTGCAAAAAACAGGTCAGGGTTCTTTTGAAAATGTGATGTGCCCACGTTTTGTTTTGGGGCATTTCCTGTCACAGACACTAGGCTTATCCACACAAGTGAGGTACCAATTTCATGGGGAGACTTGGGGGAACGCTGGGTGGAAGGAAATGTGTGGTTCCTCCCAGGTGCCAGATCTTTCTATCACCGAAATGTGAAGGAAAAGTGTTTTTTTGGCCACATTTTGAGGTTTGCAAAGGATTCTGGGTAACAGAACCTGGTGTGAGCCCAACTAGTCACGCCATCATGGATTCCCCTAGGTGTCTAGTTTTGAAAAAACACAGGTTTGGTAGGATTCCCTAGGTGCCGTCTGAGCTAGAGGCCAAAATCCACAGCTAGGCACTTTACAAGAAACACATCAGATTTAAATCTAAAAATGTGATGTGGCCATGTTGCATTTCCTGTCGCAGGCATTAGGGCTACCCAAGCAAGTTAGGTACCATTTTTATTGGGAGACTTGGGGGAACACAGAATAGCAGAACAAGTGTTATTGCCCCTTGTCTTTCTCTACATTTCTTCCTTCCAAATGTAAGAGAGTGTGTAAAAAAGACATCTATTTGAGAAATGCCCTCTAATTCACATGCTAGTATGGGCACCCCGGAATTTACAGATGTGCAAATAACCACTGCTTCTCAGCACCTTATCTTGTGCCCATTTTGGAAATACAAGGGTTTCCTTGATATCTATTTTTCACTCTATATATTTCACCAAATAAATTGCTGTATACCCGATACAATGAAAACCCATTGCAAGGTGCAGCTCCTTTATTGGCTCTAGAAGAGTCCAACAGACATGACGGTATATGCGTTTTGAAAATCTGACATTGCAGGAAAAAGTTACAGAGTAAAACATGGAGAAAATTTGCTTTTTTTAACTCAATTTCAATATTGTTTTATTTCTGCTGTTATTTTCTGTAGGAAAGCCTATGGAATCTATTCAAATGACCCATTGCTGAATTCAGAATTTTGTCTACCTTTCAGAAATGTTTAGCTGTCAGGGATCCAGCATTAGATTCATACCCATTTGTGTCACTAACTGGAAGGAGGCTAAAAGCACAGCACAAAAAATAGTAAAAATGGGATATATCCCCGTAAAATGCCAAAATTGTGTTGAAAAATGTGATTTTCAGATTCATGTCTGCCTGTTCCTGAAAGCTGGGAGGATGGCGATTTTAGCACCACAAACTCTTTGTTAATATCATTTTCAGGGAAATACAACAAGTATCTTCTGCAGCCCTTTTTTCCCTTTAAAAAAATTAAAAAACAATGTTTTTGCTGTATTTTGGCAAATTTCTTGGTCTCCTCCAGAAGAACCCTCAAATTCGGGGAACCTCTAGAATCCCTAGGATGTTGGAAAAAAGGGTGCAAATTTGGCGTGGGTAGCTTATGTGGACAAAAGGTTAGGAGGGCCTAAGCCCACACTTCCCCAAATAGCCAAAAAAAGGCATTGCAGTGAAGGGGTTAAACCATTATACATCCTCCAAACAAAATGGAGTAGGAGAGGTAGAGGGACGGAAGAATCCTTATGAGACCGCTTATGAGATGCAGTGGATTTTTTTTTTTGATTTTGCACAAGCAGTCCCGGAGACAGAGACATTTCGAGTGACAGATGTAACACATTGATTTTCCATTCTACCAACTTCAAGACCAAAACTCCAGAGGAATTTTGATGTGCAGATCGGAACCAAGAGATTTGAAGTGGGAAGAAGAGCTTTTGATAGTAGTCTTATTTTTTTTTGTTCTTGATATAGAGGAGCATGATGTGAAACGTAGTACAAATGAAGAGACTATCAGTGTGCAAAGGAGGAAGCATCAGTAGTAATACTTTCATTAGATGATAAAACTAAAGGCCAATTTTCTTTGAGGCAAAAGTGCAACTAAGATGAGACAATACCAAGAAAAACTGTGTTTATTCTTCCCAAGAAAACAAATCAGACTGATTTTGTAGAATGAACATTGTAGGAGTTGCAATGTGAACACAAAATCTCCCAAATATGCAATAGTGGACCTCCATTATAGCAACATCAGAATGGCATCATAAAGCAAAATGTCAAGTGTGACTGGGTGGGAGTCAGAGGAGAGCAGACAAAGGCTGAAAAATGTGAGAATAAGTGGGACAATTCTGATGAAAGCATATCATATGCAGTCGCAGCTCGCATCTTAACAGGTGGGGCACGGGGCGGGGTTATGCAGCACGCGAAAGGGGGGAGAAAATAATTAAATACAAAAATAATAATAGTTTTTAAAAAACACTTATCTCCTCCACTGTGTGCTGCTCCATCCACTCAGCTCATCTCCTCGTGGCTATAGGAACAGGCTCCCAGCCTGCCCTGTGGCCAATCCTGACGCTGCTCAAAGCAGCATCAGAATTGGCTGGGAGCGCCCAGCCAGGGCGCTCCAAGGCAGACTGGGAGCCAGTCATCACTTAATCAACTCTTGGTATAAAACTGAATACTATCAGTCTGGCAGGACCTCTCATTAGCGCTAGCAAGGGGCTCATCATATGGCTAAATGCATCTTTTGAAAAATGAAAAGTTATTTAAAGGTAGAAACTTTCATGATGGACACGTAACAAAGAGATTGTTTTAGATTTTAGGAGGCATGTAGATGCTCTTCAGTCCAGATGAAATTCTCGGGGACTCTTGGGAGGTCAGCATGGTGGGAAAAACAACAAAAGACCATAGTACTCTTCAAAGATAATGGAAATGCAGGTAAGGCCAAATAAGGCTTACATGAAAGTTTGGGCTTTGAGAGGTACACAGTCAATGACTGCCTGGAACATTGTCAGAAAAGGCTGCAGCTTTTCTCCACCTATCCATTTCCAAGGTGCCATGTCCACTCTGTAGGTATTCGGTAGTGTAGTTCTCCTTACGTCCCTTGCAGTACTCTTACTTGTAAATGATAGGCAAGATTCTCTAGGGTTCTGTCAGAAATGGTGTCTCTAGTTGGCAGTGGTTTGCACCCTGTCCAAGTAGGAACCCGCTTTCTAATCTGGGTAAGAGAGACACACAGCAAAGATAACCCCTGCTCACCCCCTTGGTAGCTTGGCTCAATTAGTTAGGCTTATCTCAGAGGCAAAGTGTAAAGTATTTGTATGCACACACAGTAACACAGTGAAAACATCACAAAAATACTCCACACAAATTTAGTAAAATGGGCAATATTTATCTGAGTAAAACAAGACAAAAACAACAAAAATACAACAGACACAAGTAAAAATACTAAGGCCCATATTTAAACTTTTTTTTACACCGCATTTGCGTCATTTTGTGACGCAAAAGCAGTGCAAACTTACAAAATATAATTGCATTTTGTAAGTTTGCGCCACTTTTGCGTCAGAAAGTGATGCAAATGCAGCGCAAAAAAAGTATAAATATGTGTCTAATTTTCAAAGCTTAACTGTAGTATAGCACTTAGAAACACAATAGCTTAAACTAGGGCTGTCATGGAGTCTTGACGAGGTTGCTTCAAACCGTTTGATGCTCCTCGCAAGGGAGTGTGGGCCAATCACGGAGTTCCATGGACCCCAGTTACATTACCTTGGAAAACGTTGAGGAAACAAAGATGTTGCATGGTGTCAGGGAGGTGTGGCGTAGCTGGAGCCTGTGCAGTGTTGTTTCTTAATGCTACCGGTAGTGAGGCGTCGGTTCCTTACTGCTAGGCAGGGGAGATGAGTTGTCAGTTCCACATGGTTGCAGGGCAGGTGATGCAGTATCGGGAGCAATGCACAATTACTGTCACAAACATTTAAGATCAATTTAAAATGATCTTTTCTCTGAAAGCAAATACATATTATAACAGTTGAAGCTTTAAATAAATAAAACAAAGTACAAAGGCAAAACACCTAATTGCCCTGTTGGAGGGATTAACTGGACCTGATCCTTTCCACAGGTCCAGTTAATCCCTATAATGAGAATAGGTAAAAGAGTCTTCAGATGATTTTCAAAGGTTATCCAAGTGTGCCTTTTAGCCTCCATATTCTCACCGTTAACAGTTGAGTCTTCAGTGAGTTGTGTCTTGCCAGTTGCTGGCCGAACTACTAGGATACTAAGATCTGGATGTGACTATTGTTCAAAGCAGAGCAGTCACTATCAAAATATTTCAGTGCACTTATGGTTTAGTGATATTGTTAGGATAGGTGTTTACACTAACTGTTTCCACAGAAGCTTCATAACCAAATATTAAGGAAACCACTACTGAGACAATGCATTCTTTCACTGGTGTGACCCCATTGATGTGGGGGCAGGGGCATCTGGGTCATCATCTTAAGGCTCTGGAAGCAGTTCTATGACAAAATCTTGGGTTCAGAAATTTCGAGGCAAATAATTGTTGCATCAGATATATTGGGGGTCATTATGAGTTTGACGGACGGAAAAGGCCATTCGCCAAAACTCCCGTGGTCAGGTTACCGTCAGTGCGGTCCCCTTCCGTGGGTCCCATTATGAGTTTCCCGCTGGGTCCGTGGGAGAAAACAGAGTTTCCGCCTGGGGGCCCAGCGCGAAACAGCCCACAACATTGACTTCAGTGCTTAGGGTGCACCAGCACAACGGGCTGGCTATAGGGTCCCCTGCACCCTGTCTCCAGAAGCCTTTACATGGTGGGGCTACTGCCACAGAATCGCTGGCAGAGAAGTAACTAACAATCTCCAGGGCAGCTCTGCTTGCATTAGGATCGCCAGACTGACGAAAAGTCGTGATGTGGCTGCCGGACCGCCACATTGGAGGCGATCCGACTCAAGACGGACAGGGTCATTATGTTGTCCATAGTTTATTTTATTAGCATATTCCTGTACTTACAATAGGAGCAACACAAATACTCCTAGAGGGACCTCCCGGCCCATGGGGCCACGTTTTTAAAACAATTAGAGTTTTTCCTGTGATCAGTGGGTACTCCCATGGGATTGCAGCAAAACAAATGGTGGGTGTGATATTTTGAAAGTGTTTAAAAGGATCCCTAGGGAGGGCCAGGTCCTGGGGGTTATTTGAGGAATTATTTAGGGAGGGTGGCGTGCCTGAGGCCTCCCTCCCTGAGCCATTTTTGACCAGGGAAACCCATCTCCAGTGGCCCGAAATTTAATAGAAAGGAGGAGGTCCATGCCACCCACCTCAATAAGCTTCTTCAAGGCCCAGGGACCACATCCCCTGGGGCCAAAATATTATATGGAAGGGTGAGTGCTGTAGTCTTTCCTGTACTTTTCAGGACATCAGGACCCAATTGCCAGTGACAGTATTAATCTTAAAGGAAAGGGTGGTCATGGACCTCCATCCCTGACCCTTTATATCCCAGCCCTTTGGGCCAAAATACTAAAACAAATGAAGGGGGCATGCACCCCTCCCAGAGCCTCCTATGGCATGGGGGATCCCTTCTCATGGGGCTGACTCTCTTCTTTGAGAACCCACCCTTAGGATGCTATTTCTCTGTCCACAAGGGTGTAGGGAGGGAAAACCTGTCTACATCAACTCAGTGCGAGCTTTAAAAATGCTCCTGCTGGGTGAGGGCGCACCTTTGTTTCCCTGCCTGCACTCTTACATGCATTTAAACTCAGATTGTTTCCGCCTGGTGGAAGCATGCAAAACCTGCTCTTTCCACTGCATGGGGACAATGCTGGCTCCACAAAACCCAGAATTGGTGCATATGGGCAATTTGTGGGGCCATCCTTCCCCTTCATCAAAAAAGGTCCTGGGGCCCATTGTGACTTGGGACGGGGTGCACACTCCTCTCCACTTAGAATAGGAAAGGGTCACAAAAAGTGGGGTCCAAGAGGCCCATATAGGAGTGTTAAGGGGGTTTCACACCCTCTTCTTCCTCAGAAATAATACAACCACAAAAGATCAACAGCTCGGGCCTGTAAAGGCTCGGGCCCCAGGCACATGTCCCCCACTGACAAACCAAGTAACTGCCCCAGGGGATCGGGACCCCAGGGTCTGGAAAGGCTTGGATGTAGGGACCACATGCCCCACCCCCAATTATTATTTAAAAAAGGTGTCCCTGGATACATAAATGAATAATAAATGAGTAGCAGGAGCTGCTAGGTCATTTAACTGCTCCTTGAAGAAGCGCCCCCTAATGTCCTGTAAGTGCGTTTTGACTTATATCTTTTTAGGTTGGCTGTACCTGTAAAATAGGAAGAGGCACCACCAACACTTTTATGATTTTGTGTGGGCTATATGTAATGCAGCAGAAACATTAAAAAAACAGTAAGGATGTCATTACTTGTTTGGCGGTTTCATGACCCCCAAACCGGCAGTAGATGTCGGACTGCTGCACTCCTGGCAGTCCGACTGCCAGATTACAATGCTGGTGGTCAGACCCCGCCACTGTCAGGATCACAGATCCCATTAGGTTGGCGATGGTCAGAGTTGTGGTCAGCCATGGAGGTGCTGTTTGGCACCACCGTGCTGATGGTCACTCCACTTTCTACCAGCCTTTTAAAAGGCAGGGACCCCCCCCCATGAAAAAGCTGGTGGAAATGCAGTGCTAGGGGCCACAGGGGGCCCCTGCACTACCCACAACCATACTGTGGGCAGTGCGAGGCACCCCTGCCAGCATTTTCAGAATGCGCACTGTCTGCTACGGCAGATAGTGCGCATTCCGAGAGTGCTGGGGGCACCCTCTGTGCAATAGCATTGTCTTTGGCTCCTGGAGGAGCCGAAGCAAATGCCACTGCACTGTTTCTACCAGGCCTCATACAGAGATTTCTGCCAGTCAGCCCGTTGGAAACCTTAAAAGAAGGCCGGGGGCTAACCTCCAGCTCTGGGGCTCTCTCCTCCCCACAGGTCTGGCATCAAACTTGTAATGAGGCCCTAAGTCTCATGGGTCATGTAATCCATTACCTGATGAGGGCTTACTATATTTTGTTGAAGCACCCCTAACTGCAGTTCTTCTCTCTTCAGTTGCAGTTCAAGCCCACGTGTGGTTTTTATAATTGCATTTTGTGGACTGAAAAAAAAGTTACAAGAAAGACTCAAAAACATGTTCTAACAGAGGCATATTGTTTTTATTTTACTTGTTTGTTTTAAACAATATATCTGTTAGAAATTGGGTCTCTAGTTGCCAGAGGCATGCACCATGCCAAGGAGGGACCACAATCCTTGTCAGGGTAAGTCAGTTTCACAACCTAAATTAACCTGTGCTCACATTCTGGTAGCTTGGCACACAGCATGCAGACTTAAGAGGCAATGTGTAAAGTACTTGTGTAACGCACGCACATAGTAACTAAACGGAAACACCAAAAAAAGACTGCACGCAGGATAGGAAAATTAGAGAACCGTTATCTAGGTAAAATAAGATTAAAACAACAAAAATCCAATGAGTAGAAATCAAGATTTAAATTTTTATAGATCAGTAGAAATCAAGACATTCATTTTTAAAGATTAAATCAGAAATAGTGCGTAGAAGTCACTACCAGTCAAAAATGTACTTAAGGTTGCAAGGGACAGGTGCAAATCCAATCTTCGGGCCGACCGCGATGGAGAGTAGACCAGCTACAGAATCCATGCAGAGTCCGCTGAAACAGTACCTTGGATGCAGCAAAGCATCAACTTCACAATGCGTTGGTTACGATCCTCTCAGCCAGGACCCACATCAGCATCGCTGCCCACAGTATCACAGCTGTGAATCCGCTGTTGTCGAATAGCTTCTGCGTTGAAGGAGTGATGCAGTGGAATATCTCATGCACTCGAGGCGATGCTTTGTTGTTTTGTAGAAATCAGCTGCAGAATCCACTTCTGAGGCCCAGGGCTAGAGGGTGCACCTCAGCCAAGAGTAGGACTCTAGGATGGCAGAGTCCAGAAGCACCAGGAGAGCTGTAGGCAGTTTTTGATGTCCCTGGGACTGCAGAAGAACAGGGGGCAGGCCAGCATGTAATTGGAGTCCTTTTAGGTTCAGCAAGATGGATCCAGTCCTTGTCCGCAGCACGGGACCTCAGCAAAGCAGAGAAGCAGTTCTTTGGAACAATCAGTCCAGGCTGTTGCGTAGGCTCTCATTATCCTAATGAGACTACTGAATTTGGGTGGCAGAATCACTATCACTTGCGCTTTGGAAGACTGAGTCTAAACCCACTACAGGTGACACCTGTCGGCCTAATCCGGGTTTTACTCCGGCTAACTAGCAGTGCCTCATCTCCACCCAAGAGCAGGGATAATTGGGAAGCCGAGCACATGATACATTTGATTCCTCAGGGAAATCGTGGTCACTCATATTGCATCCGTTTCTCTCAGTTATATTAGTCCCACATTTACAAGGACAATCAGAGGCAGAATATATTTCAATAAGGTTTTATTGAAGCAAGTGCATCTTACATAATAAAGAACGTACAGCAATAACTAGGATGATAAAGCGTGACAGGATGAAAATTGTTACAAGGAGAGAGAAGCATAAAAATAACGCTACCATATTGTCACTAGAATTGTTAAAATAATTCCTACCTATGCTATGTTAGAGCACAGCATGTTAAGCTCTAGATTTGCCCTTCAGGTTCCTCTGAGAAGACATCATACCTCATACCTGAGCAAGAGGCCTGTAGTCTACATAAGCAGCTGTGTGAAAGAAATGTCTTGTTTAAGAACACAGTGCTGGCCTAGGCAAAGAACAGCTAGATAGAGAAAATAAAACAAGACCACAAATGTGGCTATTGTTAAAAAAATAAACAAAGCTGAAAAAATATATCTAGGTTAAAGTGCACAGCGACAGGCCTAGTTTGCTAAAATAACGTGCATGAAGCTGAAACTAAAATGATTACACAACAAGGCAAAGTGGCAATCCTTACAGCAGAACAGTCCTTACTCCATCAGAGTTCTTCCCAAGTATTGAAGTGGACTAATTTGCTAGGGTTAGAGCCTCAGTAATGATACCCAAAAGTAAGTTTGACGTGGTGGTGACTTCAAAGTTTTCCTTCAAAGGGGGACACAGGTCCCCCTTTTACGACAGTCCTTTCTCCAGACTGTCAGTTGCTGGTAATCAGCCTTTTTGTGGGCTCAGGCCACTACCCTTTGAAGTGTAACTGTGAACCCCTCCCATCCTTCCTGCCCAGGAAGACCCATCAGCAGGCAGATGAATGGAGATGTAGTTGAGTGCCCTATGTTCTGGCTGTCTGGATGGAATGCACAAATGTAGCTGTCACCCAGCTCAGTTCAGATATGCATTGGAGACAGGCTGTCAGACATACAGAGCAGTAAGAGCAGAGAACTGCTCACTTTTTAAAAGTGGCATTTCTAAAATAGTAATACTGAATCAGACTTCACCAGGATAGGAAACATGATCTCACTACTCCTTTCTGATTATAAATTGCAGCTTTTAAGAAGTGTGCTTCACAATAGGGGAAAATAGACTTTGGGAGTTTTTCGCTACCAGGATATTTAAAATGCAAGTACATGTCCTGCCTTTTAGTTATATAGCACCATTCTCCATGGGCTACCTAGGGTCTACCTTAGGGGTAACATATGTAATAAGAGGGGAGTCTAAGCCTTGGCAAGAGGTTTTAAATGCCAAGTCAAAGTGGTAGTGAAATTGCGAACATAGGCTCTGCAGGTGCAGGTCTGAGATGTTTACAGGGCTACTTGGGTAGTATAATCAGTACTGTAGGTCGACTGCTAGCATTTAATTTACATGCCCTGGGTATATGGTATACCACTTTACAAGGAGCTTAGAAGTAAATTAATTATGCCAGTTGTGGAGACACCAAAGCTATCATGTTAAGGGAAGAAGCACATACACTTTATCCCTGGTCAACAGTTCTCAGAGTCCTAAGCTCAACAAAAACAAGGTCAGAAAAAGAGGAGGGTAAAATAGAAAAAGTTTGGGGGTGACCCTGTGAAAGGGTTATTTTCAACAGTCTATGAGTCTTGCTTTTAACATTTTGCAATCCACAAAAAGCAATAAAAACTAACTTAAAAGAAAGAGTCACAGATATTTGTTTTATTAAAGCTTTATGAAACATTTTTATAATTACTATTATCAGCTATGCACAGTGTGAATTACTGAAGTACACCTTTGATTAAAAATATTGGGGATTTTTAGAGAGATGATAGATCTGCTTTAAATATATATATTGATATTCTCACCCCTTGGTAAGGACAATAGGTGTACGTTTTACGTTTTGGTGCTGTGACTCTTTGACAAAGTTCATAAATCTTTCTAAGTGTCAGTACCTGAGAGATCAACTGCACGCTGAGCATTCCTTTGGCCATGTGCGGTGTGGGGTTGCTTGGTGGTGGCTGTTATATTATTGTTAAACATGTTTGATTTGTGTAAATTCTTGGTAATGTTCTTTCCTGGAATCATGTTGTCTCCTGGCAACTGGACTGCTGCTTCTAGAATCGGACATTGAAGTGGGAGAGTGAGTTGGTGTGGAGGACGGCTGAGCCAGGGGTCGTTATCTGTGAACTTGTGACTAAATAAATACTCTTCACAAACCACGTCTGGTATCTTAAAAGTGGCGACGAGCAGGAGAAGATACACAGAGAAACGAAGGAAGCTTAAAACAAGGCAAGTGACCCCTGGTTGAACTTCCAGTATTATCCACAGCACGGATTATACGAGGCAGTTACAGCGCAACAGTTTGCCTGTTGATAGATGGGCGAGTGAAACACCTTTTTTAAAAAAAAGGAAAAGGAAGGAAGCTCACCTGAACGCTGAATGGCACACGAGGAGCTGCACGCATGTACCAACTTTTTTACTGATTGAAAATGCATGCGAGGAGCTGCACGCGTATGAACACAGTTAACTCAGGAGACGAGTGTATGATGACATGGTACGTGTGCATGCTAGGAAGCGTGCAGTGTGTCCTAGCAACAGGGGCATCACAATCTGAAGCTAGGTGTGGTTACAGCATTAAGCGCACAGCAGGAATTTGATTTGCTGATGCGCACAGCAGTAAAGTTCACAAATTAGTACAGCAAGAGGATTTATTCATGAACGTTGAAGGAATTAGTGCTTACAGTTATTAAAGAACACATTAAATACACTGATGGGCACAGCTGAACTAAGAAATTGTTTATTATACGTTGCATTAAATATATACAAGGAAAATGGCTCCACAAATGATAGCACCTCCTCCAATATCTTTACAGGACTCAGGGAGCCATGTGTGATATGGAAGGATTAAAGAGAGGATTTGAAACCTATTTGGACGCTATAGTAGGTGAATCTTACATTGAAAGAAGGAAATTAGCTATTCTCAAACACTGCCTAGGTGTGGATGGCAGGAAAGTTTTAAAAACTCTGCCAACACATAATATGCTGACCAAGAGGAAGAAGAAGTGTATGAATGTGCGTAAAAGCACTAGCTGAGTACTATGGGAGAAAAATCAATATTGTATTGAATAGACATACATTTTTTTTGTACACACAAAAACTAGGAGAAAATGTAGACCAATTCATAACCATGTTAAGACGATTGGCCATAACTTGCAAATGCAGAGATCTAAACAACAAAATTATAAGAGACCAATTTATAAACAGAGTAAGTGATACAAAAATACAGGAGAAATTACTATGTTTAAGAAACACCACATTGGACAAAACCATCAAAGTGGCAAAACACATGAAAAATACATCTCACTATGTTAAAAAATTGAATTGCACAGATTTGGAAAATAAAGAGCGTAATAGTAAATGATGTGAAGATTAATAGGTAAACTACAAATAAACTTGAGGAGGAAAACAGAAGAAAAGCAGGATTTGGAGAAGAGTTTGGATAAAGGAAAGAATGTTTTAGGTGTGGCAGTAGTAAACACTTGGTCAAAGCAAGGAATTTTCCTGCTTTTAACAGCAAATGCTTTCAGTGCGGGAAGGTAGGCCATTTTGCAAGAGTATGTAGGACATTTAAGGTAAACAGATTTGGAAAATCTGTGAATATAGTAGAAGACGGGGATGCAAAATATAAAACTAATGACTTATGCATAAATGAAGAAGATGAACTGGAAGTTCTAGTGGTTAAGGAAGAAAAGACACTGGTGTGTACTCAATATGATAAGAAGGATAATGAATACAACCCGCTGAAGTGTGTTATTGAAATAAACGTGAATCAGTGTGGGCACATTCATGCTCACCTTTCACCATGATAGACGAGCAAGTGTAGGAAACTTTAAAGAGCAATACACTTACGCAAACAGATGTGTAACCGGAGGGTTATTGTGGTGGGAAATTTCCAATATTGGGTTATTTTCAAAGGGACTTTGAATTTAAAAACAGGAAGGCAGTTGGAAAAATATGTATAGCAAAACAAGGGAGGCCATTACTGGGTTGGAAGGAACAACGTGCGTTAGGGATGATGTTGAAGCCCAATCATCCCAAACAGTATTATTGATGGAGTCAAACAGTGAGAATGAATGGGTTGCCAAGTTTCCTGATTTATTTAGTGGGAGAATAGGATTTCTAAAGGGTTTTGAACACTGTATTCTTTTAAGAGAAAATGTCACACCAAAGGTACACAAGGCATGTAGTGTACCCTTAGCTCTGAGAGACAAACTTAAAGAAGAATTACAAAGGTTGTGCAGAGAAGGGGTTATTGAACCTGTAGAGGCATCTCATTGGTTAAGTCCAATAGTGATAGCGAAGAAACCTGGTGGGAAGATCCGGATGTGCATTGATTTAAGGGATCTGAATGAAAACATATTAGTTGACCAACGCCTTTTACCATGGATAAATGAAATGCTTGCCAGGGTTAGAGGGGGGCATTTTCCACCACATTAGACTTATTCAATGGTTACCGTCAAATACGTTTGTTGAAAAGTTCTCGTAGTTCAACACCCTTCAGCACAACGGAAGGTACTTTTCAATTTAAAAGAATGCTGTTTGGGCTAGCTTCAGCAGAGGCTGTATTCCATTCTGGGATGCCAAATGTTTTGGGGGATCTGTCTGATATGTTGGTGTTTCAGGATGATGTATTAATATAGAGAGAAAACGAACAGATCTATGATGATATGTTGAATGAAGTGTTAGGAAGATTGGAAAAAGCAGGACTTACTATGAGTAGAAACAAGTGTAATTTTTGTGTGACGGAAGTAGAATACTTAGGGCATACAATGAACCAGGAAAGAAATAAACCTAAGTTAAAACTATTTGATGTAATAGAAAAGGCCCCTCCTCCACAAAATAGGGAGCAACTAAGATCATTCTTTGGGTTGGCAGAGTGTCATACTAAATGTATAGATCATTTTGCAGATAAAGTGCATGTCTTGAGGGAATTGATGAAAAAAGGTAGTAAATTTGAGTGGTCGGAGAGTTATCAAGGGGTATTTGAAGTGGTTAAACAAGCCCTAGTAAAAGCAATAACACTGAAACCGTACAATCCAGAAGACAAGTCCATTATAGTAACAGCTGGGTGCAGCATTGTTGCAGCAACATGATGGTAAAGAAAGAGTGGTGGCTTTTGCATCACGAACATTAAAGGGTGCTGAATAAACTTATTCCACGATTGAAAAAGAAGCATTGGGATGTTGGTGGGGTGTGCAACATTTTTGCATTTATGTTTGGGGGATAGAATTTGAGCTCGTACAGATCACAATCCATTGATAGATATATTCACTACCAAAGGGACCAGCAGGACCGAGCCACAAGTTGCTAAATGTCTGTATAGACTTCTGGAATACACTTTTAAAATGAGATTTGTGCTGGGGATTAAGAATATAAATGTGGATTGTATTTCAAGACTTCCGTCAGATGATGGGGAATTGTTTGATGAGGATGAGTCGATGGTAGCTGAGATATCTGAAATGTGTGAAGCCATAGGTAAAGAGGAGTGGAAATGGGTGGTACAATCATATTTAATTTTGGAAAAGTTAATAAAGGCAATACCAGGAGTAAGGAAGGTGACTTTGGATGCAGACTTAGAGATTCTCAAAAATGTATGGGTAGAGTTGTCAGTCGAAGAGGGAATAGTGAGACGGGGTGACAAATTGGTTGTACCAGGAAGTTTGAGGGGAAGATTATTGGATTTACTTTATGAAGGTCATGGAGGCATGTCTAGGGTTAATGGTATGATTGAACGCTTTAATCGTGTTTTAGGAGAAAGCATTCAGTTGGCTTTATTCAACAACCCCTAATGGAGGAACCAAGTAAGAGATATGTTGTGGAGTTATAGAACTACTCTGCATGACATAACTGGAGAAACACTTTTCTTGCTTTGTAGAGGGAGAGCACCAAGTACGGTAGATGTGCCAGCCTGGATGTCCAGAGAAAGAAGTCAGAACACAAGTCACAGGGAAGTGAGTGAAAGAGTGATAAAGTATCAAAAACGGTATGAATCTAGACACAATAGTAAAATCAACAGAGAACATATAAGTATAAAACGGGCACGTGGGTGAGAATAACTTTAGGAACTAGTGTTAGGAAGGGAGAGTCTAAGCTATCAGATACAAGAATTGTGACAGAGGTGCATGGCAATAATGTGAAACTACCGGATGGCAACTGGTAGAATGTGAGAAGGGTTACTAAGTGTACTGATGTGGAAAGTGAAGAGTGGGCGAAGACAATTAAAGGAGGCAGAGTGCTGGTTGATGGGGATAAATTAATAGGTAAGTGGGGAGAGAGCAAGTTTAATAAAGAGGACCTAGCATGTGTGTAAAAGAAAGAATAAGGTAATTACCTGATCTTGTGGAAATATATTTGTACAGGAAGTTTTAGGTCATTTTGTAGTGTTATTATTTGGGAGTAAGGAAGCTTATGTTAACGTATTCAGTCCCTATTCATGTCACCTGTTAAGTAAGTCGCTGTCACCCATTTTTGTTGTCCACCATGTCACGTGCCACAAATCCCCATTTCCCTGAAGATGAGTTGAGAATCATGGTGGATAAAATTATAAGAGTAGAGCAACAATTGTTTGGAGCCCAAGTTTTGCATACTCCTCTCAGTAGGAAAGTGGAACTGTGGCAAAGGATCGTCGACAGAGTGAATGCTGTAGGCACCACCCTGCACACAAAGGAGGACATTAGGAAGAGGTGGAATGACCTGAGGGGGAAGGTGCATTCCCTGGTCTCCAGGCAACAGATGGAGGTGACCAAGACTGGTGATGCCCCCCTGCAGTGCCCCATTATGACTGTTTCCCTGGGAGGAGAAGGTCTTGGGCATCCTGCATTCTGCATCCTGCATCCTGAGGGATTGACAGGAATACCTGGAGGGTGGAGTCTGGGAAGTTGCCACACAAAAACTGTCACAAAAAAGTCCTGCTTGCTCACAGCTCAGCTTTTGCCACTGTGTTATTCATTTACTTCACCAACATTCAATACCCAGAGTATCTGAGATGTATCACCGTCAATGGGTATTGTTGGACCCAACATCACAGCTACCAAGGCCCATCACTTTGGCATAGGTCAGTGGTGTCTGTAAGACTTTCTGTATCACAAAATCATCCCAGGAATCATGGTATGCCTCAACATGTAAATGTAAGCTCAAACCTAAATACAGTCTGCCTACAGATATATAATACCCAATATTTGTCTAGTCTCTGAATTACAGGGAGTACCTGACTGCAACTCCCAGGTGGGCCTGTGTCTGTAATTCTAACAACAAGCCCAGTGTTCCCTTGCCCATATATCCCTGTTGGTTAACTCTCAATTGAAGTGTACTCACCTGGGAGGATATAATTTGTCAAGTGTGGGTTGTAGAGGGAGTGACCTCACTGCAGCTCCCAGGAGGCGCTGTGTCTGTAATTCCAACCACCAGCCCAGTGATCCCTTGCCCACTTACCCTTGTTTGTTAACTCTCAATTGAAGTGTACTCACCTGGGAAGATACCATTTGTCAAGTGTGGGAAGCAGAGAGGTGACCTGACTGCAATTCCATGGAGGCCCTGTGTCTGTAATTCCAACCACGAGCCCAGTGTTCACTTGCCCATAAATACCCCTGCTTGTTAACTCTCAATTAAAGTGTACTCATCTGGGAGGATACCATTTGTCAAGTGTGGGAAGTAGAGGGAGTGACCTGAATGTAACTCCCAGGAGGCCCTGTGTCTGTAATAACAACCAACCACCAGCCCAGTGTTCACTTGCCCACATACCCCTGTTTTTGCACTCTCAATTGAAGTGTACTCACCTGGGAGGATACCATTTGTTAAGTGTAGGAAGTAGAAGTGACTGCAATTCCAGGTGACCCTGTGTCTGTAATTCCAACCACCAGCCCAGTGGTAACGTGCCCAAATCCACCTGATTGTCAACTTTCAATTGAGATGTACTCACCTGTGAGTGAGCAATATATAGATCATGCTCAATTCAGAGATGTGTCAGTCTACCTGGCTCCATCTTGACCTGCTATCCCAGGATAAAACTATTGAGGACATGAATGACACCTTACCAAATATGTACACAAAGTATTCCTAAAGCCACAATCTGCATCACCAGATTGGTATCGGCAGCAAACACATTGACACAGCACTGCACACATGATGATTGCAGTTACATATACAACAAAGTTCTGTATTTGACTGTATCTCACTCAACTAGACCTCCAAATGGTCACAGGCATATGTTGCCTCTCCTCTCTGTTGGCTTAATTGTTGATAAGATGTCATTTTCATTCCATCATCCAACGTGCAACCGATCTGCACATCTCATGAGCTGCTTGAGTCATATAGGTTAGAAAAGTTTCACATGTCATGGCAAATACTCCAATACCATGGTAAGATGGCACAATAGGCTAACCTACAACTTAAGATTGCCCAATGTCTATGCTTACTGTAACACGAAACCTTTGGATGAAGATGTCACACTTCAACCAGTAACAATGTACTTCCTTCATCAATAGGCCGAGCTGCTAGTGGCACAATGAGGCCACTGAATAGACATCCACTACCCCCCGGGATGAAGCACTCAGTGATGTCAGCACTCTTGGGCTTGGGTATGTGGAGGAGGGTCCTGGCCATACAGGCAACCTGGTCAGGTGGCAACAGTGAGTCTCACTGTGCCCACAACATCATCTCTCAGCCCTGTTAAATCTACATCTCAGGCAACAATCCCCCCCAACCTGTGTACCTAGCACAATTACCACAATCTTGAGTCCCACAGTCCTGGATTCTTAGGTGGAACTCCACACTCCTGACACTGAGGGTCCACGACCCAGTTGGAGAGGGCACCCTGTGCCAAGGGCACCGGCTCATGGGGGTAGGGTGCGTGGGAGGGATTCTGTGGGCAAGCAGAGGGAGGTCACTGGGGCTACTGTCGGCCAGGACACCATTAGCCATGCCTTTGAGGTCTGTCAGGGCTCACAAGGCAGATGGGCCAGATGTTAACTGAACTAGGGAAATGAAGCAGCTTCAGCGGGTCATAATTAAAAAAAAGTAAGGCCATAACAATAAAATGGGCACCCTGACAGAGGTGCTGAGGGAAATCATTACCACCCTGAGCAGGGCTTTCATCCCACCATTTACTTCCTGTGTTGCAACCAAAGTACATCTGCGGCAGACACAGGAAGGGAGGCCCTGCCAGAGGCACATCCACCCACAGACACCTCTGCCTCTGCAGCAGCTGATCCCCACTCCTCCCCTAATAGCAAGCAGAGACGTCCAGCAAAGGATCCAGGAAATTCAGATGGCAGGAACTGATCCTGACCCACATACCTTTTCTAATGGGAGGAATACTCTGGACTTTGGACTTACAATGGTGTGTCATCTACTCCAATGAATTTATTCACCATGTCTGACCTCTTCACTTTACATTTTTGTTAATTTTGGTCACAAATACTTTCAGTTATTATTAGCATTGCAATAAATTCACCTGTCACAAGCTCATTGTTCGCTGTCTTTAATTTCACATTTAGCCATGTAGATATGTCAAACCATGTGAACCATATGATGATGATTCAATGAACTTGTGCAAGCAGGGTTATGTTGCATGTATGCAGTGTCCAGTTCAGAATTACAAGCATTCCACACACACACATATATACAATTGTCTTGTTAAAGAAGAAATTATATTACATTGTTCAATGCATATGTCTGAAACACTGCAAATCATACATGATTAAATCATTCTGGTTAAGCGATCAAATTTACAGGTACAGACTTCAAGACCAAGGATGGAAGAGATTTATCAAACTTTGTCCTGTAGAATAGGCAAACATTAAAAGGGTGGATGTCATCAGCTGGAGCTATATCGCCTACCACACAAAAGTAATCCAACATCATATAATGCAAGACTCAGACAGATGGCAGTACAACCGTTTCTGATCACAGGGCCATTACAATTCAGTGCTTCAGCATCTGGTGGTATGACACAAACAAATGTCAGTGATATGGCACATGCACTTTGGCCTACAATGATGAAACACATCAACAGCTACATACAGTTAATACAAAAAGAGTGTTCGGCCAATACAAAAGGAAACTAACATGATTTTAGCCTATAACATATTTTCTGACCACATGATGAAACAAATGATATATCAGGGCCACCACATGACAAGGAACAAGTCCAATGGAGGCTTCCAGACTTCTATCCTATCACTGTGCAAGCTTTCTTGCCACAGGTCTTCTACATACAAAGTCTGTGACCTACATTCCCTGGAACAATCCATGTCCATTTCTCATGTTGGAGTAACATCACATACCTGCCAATAATACAACTCTCAAATGCCCACATGAAGATGTCATGGTGAAGGTACCTGAACAAAGAACAAAACAAGGAGTATTGGTATGGTACCATACATATGACACTAGTCACATAGAAAGCATCTGGAGAACAAAATACATGACAATAAATCTAATACAGACAAACAACGTCATTAGACTGTGGTTGTGTCAAAAGCTACCTCATAAAACACCTTTTGACCCTTTGGCTGATTTTGACCAAGCAGCATCTCCCTAACTATTTCCAAGAATTAACTACACACATTATCACAACTACAGTTAATTAGTCAAATTCATGACATGCTTACACTCATGAGAAGAAGTTGTAGATGAGATCTTGTAGCAAGTCAGCTCCTTCCTCTTCAGCGCTATCATGTTCATTTTGCATTATCAGGATTTTCACCCAGTGGTAGTGAAGACTCCCTCTCCTCTGGGATGTAAGGGATATTCCTCCACAGGGTGATGTTATGGAGTATGCAGCATGCCACAGTGATCTGACAAACTTTCCTGGCTGGATGAGTAGAGGAGGGGTCCACCAGTCTTGTCCAGCCAACCAAATCTGGCCTTCAGGAGCCTAAAAGCCTGATCCACTGCCTGCTGTTTTCTTCCATTGGTCTCATTGAAGCAGACTTTCCCTGGCATAGTTGGATTAATCAGCTGCATCAATGAATAAGGATGGTTTGGATATGCTGAGTTTTCAGTTTAGGAATGAGACATAAGTGCAACAATGAGTCACTCACTTCCTGATTGTAGCATCTGACATTGCTCACATAATGTAACAACCATACAGGCCCTCTCTGGTTGCAGTTGTGAAATCACCTGGGGTATGGTGCTGTTCCACTTTACAAAGAAATCATGGGCTGAACCAGGAAACCGGGCAAAGACGTTTGAGATGTAGAAATCCGACAAGCAGCCAACATGCACGTTTATCGAATGGAAGTTTTTCCTGTTGCAATAGACCTGTTCACTGTCCTGTGGTGGCACTATGGCAACATGTCCCATCAATGGCTTCTACCACATGTGGGAGGCAAGCTAAACCATAGAAGTCAGCCTTCACATTGGCTAAACCCTCATGTTGGGGGAACCTGATATAGCTGTCAATGTGTTTCATCATTGCTGATAGGACAACTCTTAACACAAGGCTGAACATAAGATGGGACATACTATCAGATAAGGACACTGAGGCCCTCATTATGACATTGGCAGTAAATCCCACTTACCACCAAGGTGACGGCCACCAACATACCGCCACAGTGGCGAATATCCGTCCGCCATATTATGACACACACACACCAATCCGACATAATACAGCCACATACACAAATCCGCCAGCCCAAAGGTCAGTGATAAAGTGGCGGTCCCACCACCCATACCGTTATGCCAACAGAACAACGCCCACCACATTATAACCCATGAATCACCACGGCAGACATTCAATGGCAGTAAACCATTGGCGGTACATACCGCTGTGCTCAGAAATAGCACCCACATACAAAACAACACTACATTGGCCAATACTAAAAACACACAGCTGATACTCATACACACACCACACTCACCCACCCACAGCACTGTAAAACACACACCCACATTACCCACAACCCTTCACAAACAACAGTTACTGCCAGGAGATTGACACAAAAAGCACAGAGACAACTGGACACACACACACCACATACACCCATACAGCCCTCACACACCCCACCACAGTACCCAACACACTCTTACCAACACACACCACACAACACCAATGTCCCCACAAAAACACCCCCATTTCACTGAGGAGGAGTTAAGGGTCATGGTGGAGGAAATTGACAGGGAAGAGCCACAGCTGTTTAGAGCACAGGTACAGCAGATATCCATTGCCAGGAAGATGGAGCTATGGCAGAGAATCGTGAATAGGTGAATGCCGTGGGACAGCATCCAAGAACAACGGACAATATCAGGAAGAGGTGGAATGAGCTATGGGGGAAAGCGCATTCTGTGGTAGCAAGGCACCAGCTCACCATACAGAGGACTGGCGGTGGACACTCACCTCCTCCCTCACAGCTCGGGAGGAGCAAGTCTTGGCAATACTGCATCCTGAGGGACTCGCTGGAGTAGCTGCAGGACTGGACACTGGTGAATCAACATTTACCACTTATCACCCCCCATACCTGCATGCCATCACACGCCCTCACCCTCACTCCCATCACTCCACTCCATTCCACATACGGCACCTACACATATGACTAACCACAATGCTTAGCCCTGCATGCCATACCAATGAATGGATAGCCCCCACAGCCTTGCATGGACACCAATCACTAAAGCACGCACAGGATAGGGAAACTAACAATCACACAATACAACACCATACACAACAAAGGTGACAGAACAATAGCAATGATAGGAGGGTAGCAGGGATGTACAATATGTCACGGACAGAAAGCGTAATACATCACTTACATCCTCACAGGTGCCCCAGCCAATGTCCAGTCCTCCAACAGAAGATGCCCCTAGTGATGACAGTAAATCTGGACTTCAGGATCTGGACCAACAACCTGGCCTATCAGGGACCACTGGACAGTCAGTCACCCAAGCCCACTCACAGTCCACCACAGAGCCTTCCCTATCAGTATGCAACACCACAGCACCCACCAGGCGTACCCACACCTCTGTCCCCAGCACACGTCAATCAGCAGTGTGCCCACCTGTATAGGGACCCCAGTCCACACCTCATACCCAAGACAATCAGGGACCTGGGGTCAGTGGCAGTGGGCACACTGTTCAGGGGACAGAGGCAAAGGCCAACAGAGACACTGGGAGGACCGCTGTGAGCCAGGGGGAGGACAGGCCCAGGGAATCAACTCTCCAGGAGGCACTCACCAAGATTCTGGGGGCCTACCAACATTCCCAGAAAACAATTGGCCAGATCCTTGACAACGTGCAGGAGAACAGGCGCGGCAGGAGGAACAGTATCAGGGTATCAGGGAGGACTTGCAGGACATCAACACCACCTTGATCTCCATAGCAGGGGTGCTGGCAGACAAGGCCTACATCATGAGGGAAGCAACAGCACACCAGCGGGCCCCTACCACTAGCCAATCCATTCACCAGCCCTCCACTTTTGCTCAGATAATGGGCAGGAGGCCCCGCTACAGCACCCATAGCACCCACAGGCCGCCAGCACCCCTCCCCCTGCAGAAGGTGAACCACCCTGCAAAAGTTCCCTGCGAACCAGATAGAAGCCAGAGACACTTGCAAAGAGCACCGCCAGGAAATAAGACACTCCTGATTGTCCTCATTTGAACTGCCTTTGCTCCCCTTCCTATGACCCCTTAGACACTGCAACTGTGCTACAAACAGACTGAAACAATACCCTGGACTTTTCTCCATCATCACCCCATTCCACTACACTTTTTCCTTAATTTCATAGAACTACAACAAACACCCTTGAACACACCCTGACTACTATATTTTATGTGTTGAAAATGTGCTTTGTATAAACAGTAACATCTAGTGCAAATGATCTGAACACAGTGAGACCATAGAAATAATGACCTGTAGCTGTCTGTACTCATCGCATCTGTACACAGTTGTGATCTCACCAACATCTGTAAAATGACAAGCCATAGGTGACAGTGAGTTGAGATGCAATGAAAGTTAATGCCATCATGCTACAGCCACAAAGAAAACATCAAAAGTCAGAGGAATGGTAAGTTCCACTGTCTCACCTGTGTGTCATTGGAAGTATTGACTTATAACTGATGTTCTGTTGTCCTTATCCTCATCCTCACTGTCCTCAAGGTCCACTGCTGCCTCAGGAGCATCTCCAGTCTCCTCCTCCTGAAGAAAAGGTACATGCCGTCTGAGAACCAGGTTGTGCAACATGCAGCATGCCACTGCTATCTGGCAGACCTTCCCGGGTGAGTAGCACAGGGATCCACTTGTCAGATGGAGGCACCTGAACCTGGCCTTCAGGAGACCGAAGGTCCTCTCGATGATCCTTCTGGTTCGCCCATCTGCCTCATTGTAACGTTCCTCAGCCCCTGTCCTGGCATTCCTCACAGGGATCAGAAGCTGCAATAGGTTTGAGTAGCCAGAGTCACCTGCAAGTATTGAGGGACAACAATTAGCCTCACACAATGATTTGGGGATGACACCTGAAGGCATACACTAACACACAGTGGGTGGGGACCATGGCTCACCTATTAGCCACACCCTGTGCCTCTGTAGTTGGGCCTTCACATTTGGGATGCTGCTATTCCTCAGAACAAAGGTGTCATGCACCAACCCAGGATTCTTAGCATTGACGTGAGAGATGTACTGGCACACCATTTTCACATTCAGTGAGTGGAAACTCTTGCGATTCCCGAACACTTGTTCATTCTGGCGGGGGCTAACACAATATGTGCCTTGTCAATGGCCCCAACAATATTGGGTGTACGTCCCATTGCATAGAATCTGCCCTTTACAGTGGCCAGATATTCCACATCGGGGAAAGCTATGTAGCTGCACATGTGTTTCACCAGGGCGGACAAAACTCTTGAGAGCACGATTGAGAACATTGGCTGTGACATTCCTGCTGCCAAGCCCCCTATCACTTGGAGAGAACCAGTTTCCAGGAAATCGAGAACTGATAGCACTTGCACAAGAGGGGGTATCCCAGTTGGATGACGGATATCAGACATCAGGTCAGGCTCCAATTGGGCACACATCTCTGTGATTGTGGCCATGTCCAGCCTATAGGTGAGTATAATGTGCCTGTCCTCCAGTGTAGCCAAGTCCACAAGGAGTCTGTACACAGGGGTATTTCTCCTTCTCCTCCTATTTATCCGCAGTGGTAGGTATCTAAGGGACACTAGAGTGAGTAGGCTGTCACAATGTGAACAATGGAACCCCAAACTCAGTGTACATAGTGCATTTTTGTGATAGGACTGTGGGAATGGCGAGGTATGTGCTAATCTAGCCTGTGACACAGTTAAGGTTTATATGACCGTTGTCTGCCACCATGAAATGGTGACAGCCTGTCCTGTATGTAGGGACAGGTGGAAGTGAGGTAACTCCGCCGACATTGGGCGTCGTGGCAGAAGGTGGTCTTGCACCACCATGTAATTCCTCATTGGCTAATATGGGGCTCTATAGAGTACAGTGGCCAATGGGGATCTGCGCCAGGGTGACGGTGTACACCTCTGGGGACGTGACCACCATTTTCAATCTGATTCCTCACTTGTTTCCTGACCTTTAACAGGAGAACACCTACACTGCATGTGCTACTGTGACCTATGTCTGGAACCTACCATGGCACGTCTGACCGGGGAAAAGGACCCTGCCTTCAACTCGGAAGAGATGGAGCTTTTTGGTGGATAGGGCCCTACCCCAGTACAGACTGCTGTATGGCCTCCAGACCAACAGGTGAGTACACCTCGGGCACGATGCATGTGGAAATTATGCATGGGGATGTGAGTGCAAGCATAGTGTCATCGGGGATGCCTGGTGGTAGTGTACATGGTGGACGGCGGACGATGTGTGTGCCAATGGTCACGGAAACGGGATTGGTGGGCCATATGTTTGACAGGCTGGATTGTATGTGTAATGGTGTCCTCCTGTCTGTATTACCTCTGCCGGTCAGCGCCCATAAAAAGAAGGGATTATGGTGTGCCAAGGACACGCGGACCCTGGGGGTCTATGGCAGGCTGAGCACCCACTGTTGGAAACGGTGGGAGGACCGCAGATGCTGGGCATGGAAGATGGCGGAGGTTCAGCTGGGGATAGCCTGCCAATAAGGAAGGGTTTCCCGTTGGACCCTGACCCTCCTGATGACCCACATATTGGCAGTGGCCTACCCAGAGCTAGATGGGCATGTGAGGGCATCACAGCAGCCACAAGGGGGTGAGTTCAGTGGGCATTGCTAAAATAATTGGCAGGTAGCATGGGATCCGGGTGGTGGGTGTTACTTAGTGGGTGCCCCTAAATGCAAGACATTGCAGCATGATCCAGCTCAGGGGTAATGGGTGTATGGCAAATGCAGGTAACCTAGCTTGTTAGCATTCCATGTCAGTCAGGGCTTTGTGGATACCAGGAGGGGTGCAGTTGGAGGTGTGTGGCCCTCATCTTGCCGTGGCATCTAGCAAAATCACTGGCAGTGCAATGCATAGTGCTCAAGCCTGATCCCTGTGTGTGATGGTGCTGTGTATGCCAACTGTGGTGTTGGTGCAGCAATTGACCCAGAGTTTCCTTTCTCTCTCCCTCCCCCTCCCCCTTGTTTTCTTCTGTCATCCTGTCCATGTGTGCATTAGCATCATCTGGCGGAGGAGCAGGGGCACTGGCGACAGAGGGAGCTGCATCCCACAGGACCCTGGAGGCAGAGTCCACTGACCCTGAGGGAACCAGTGGGACGGAGGACAAGGGGAGCACTACTGCGGAGACAGGAGGCAACAACACAGACTCAGATACCTTCTCAGATAGAAGCTCCCTGGTGGTGGTGGACACCTCTGTGACCACCCCAGCTGCAGGTACCGCCGCCACCCCACGTACCAGCACCGCCATCCCAGTAGTGCCTCTCCGAGTTGGCCATGCCCGTTCACCGAGGAGGGTGGACATCTCCTTTGTTCCAAGAACCTCAGGCTCTGCCCCAGTGAGCCCTGCTGCCCTGAGTGAGGAGGCTATTGACCTCCTGAAATCCGTATTTGTAGGGCAGTCAACTATTGTGAATGCCACCCAGGGGCTCGCATCCCAGATGCAGCAATGTGATGCATTCCTGGAGGCCATTTACGGTGGATTGGCGGCCCAACAGAGATCGACTAAGGCTCTGGCCTCCTCCCTGATGGCAGCCATTGTCCCTGTCCCTGCAGCTCCCCTCCAACTACCACTTCCCAGTTCCAGTTTCCTCAAGCCCAATCCCAAATCTGACCCACCCCATGCACACATACAGACGAGCATGCACACAAGACAACACACAAGAATGGCACAGTCAACCACAGGTACCACACTTCATCCCACAATCGCTCACAGAAACGCCAGACATTTGAAGACACAACTACATCCACTGCTTCCACTGTCTTCCCCTCCTCCTCCTCCTTCACCTCCCTCACAGTCACATCCACACTCACACCTGCATGCACAGCACATATTTGTCCAATGCATGTGCTAGAGCAAATATATTAATTAAAAGGTATTAACGAATGTTTAGGTATTTTGAATGAAGTAAATTGCAGAAAACAATTAATGTAGAAAAATAATTTTCACATTTGAAATGTGCCCTCGGGGGGCGATCACCAAGATTCACAAATGTACTAATAAAATGAATACCATGAATGAAATATGGAAAAACTTATTGAATAATGTGGTAATATATTGAAAGAGATAATGTATGTTTTGCATTATATTGTAGAGCTTAACTTAGCCGAAGTAGTGGCCTAGTTTTGCCAGGCTTCATGCAGAAGCCGAATATAACACTCAATGTAGAAATGCTGGTGTGCTAAACTGACCATGAACCGCTCGTTGTTTAATAAAATCTGCTCAGCAAATCCTATGGTGAATCGACGGACAGGAGATGAGGGATTCAAACTTTGTGTCAAGGAATATGTAAAGTGAACAATGGAGACACTGACTGGAGAAGAAGATGCAACATTTCCGATACCTGACGAGCCGGATGATGACATTGTAAGGTGAACCAATCAACTATATGGTAACTGGGTAATGTTAGAATTCACGGATTAGGAAAACAAGGACTATTGAATAATGCAAAATCTTAATTAATTGACCCATTAGGATTTGGGGGATAGTCAGGGGACTTTGATATAATGCTGTGACAAAGGGGGGAAACTTCAGAACAGAGAGAGGAGAACAGATGATGATACGGATAGAGAGAGAGAGATGCCACAGCAATTTGAGATTCTGTCATTGGGCTCAATCTCTTGAGAGCCTGATGTGATGCTGATCGATTGATGACCTGAGGACGAAGACTGACTTTTTCTGACCCATATCAAGGATAAGTAGATATGACAAAATGACTGAATTAACTTTTGTGCCTTTCCTTTCTAGGTACCAACTGCGCTGTTTTAAATAGTTTCTCTTAGCTAGATGTTTTTTACAAATTTATGTTCTAAAACTGTTTTCGCATGAAGTCCCACATGCAGATGCTAATCTGGGATAGGTGAGTTTCCTACCTTAAAACATTGACAAACACAGAGGCAATTGATTGACAAACTGATTTTTTTTTTTTAAGAACTCTTTTATTGCTTTATAATTGCATGAACGCATACAAAAACAAAATAACTTCCCATCTTTTTGTAACTCCCCCTCCCCCTCCCTCTCCCCTTTCGCACTTCCCATCAATTATACAGAGGTATTTGTTCCGTTCACAAATGAATCACTTATTTGGTCTCTTGTACGATCTTCAACAGGAATGTCTTGAACAATTATACATGATCTGTTTCTGGTAAATCTGCCTCCGCATCAGAGTTAGAAGTGTTGGGTGTTCTAAAATTCTCCAGTATCATGTTCCAGTGCTGAGCATTGTCTCTAGTTCCTAGGCACCTGAGTGTTTCCCTTAGTAATACTGTCCCTTCAGTTTCCGCCCACTTGATTAATGCATTTCTCCAACGATTTATCTGTGGTCCCTTCGGATCTTTCCAGTGTGAAGTTATTTCTCTCCTTGCAAGTATCAAAGCCAGGTCTATGAATCTGTTTGTGATTTTATGCTTGTGGGGCGAGGGAAATCTCCCAAAACCGCCACCATGGCTGATCGGGATAATTTTCTGCCCGTGCAAGTGGAGAGTGCTTCAAATATCCCCATCCAGTAGTCCCCGATTAGTGGGCAACTCCAGAGCATGTGCAGCAACCCTGCTGCTAGTTCTGCACATCGGGGGCAGCTGGCATTTTCTACACCATAAATCTTTGATATCATATAGGGGGTTAAGTAAGCTCTGTGATAAACATATATGTTTATTAATTTAAACCTGGCATTTCTGGAAACTGTATATATGTGTGTGGTTATTCTGGTCCACTGTGTGTCATCTATTGTAACATCCAGTTCCCCCTGCCATTTGGTCTTAAGTTTATTTAAGGGAAGACATATGCTGGTTAGTAGAGATGTATATATCCCTGAAATCAACTTCCCTTGGTCTCCTATAGTGCATATTTGGTCACAGGTGTTATGTCTGGGGGGCTCTTCTAGTCCTGTACCCCATTGTCTACTAAGAGTCCTAGCAATTGCGTTAAAGGTTAGGAACAGCCCTGGTGGTATCTGGAACCTTTCCTGCAGTTCTGCATAAGTGCACAGTTTCCCGTTATTATATAGAGCCCCTATGGTGTCGATCTGAAGTGCCATGAATTGGGTGATACCCCTTATTACATGATTACCTGTGACGGTTCCTATACAGATCAGGGGGGCCTCTGGCGAGTACGGTGTTCTGGTGTGTGTTCGTTTTAGGTATTGTTCCCAGCAGTGACGTATTGCTTCCCATTCTATCGGAAGTGTTTTATTCTGTTTCTTGGGGTTTAGTAGAATGCCCAGAATTCTATCACGGGGGCAGTGGAGAGGGGTTCTCAGTGCTTCCCCACTGGGGGTGCTCTGATGAATCGCGCCAGCCATTGGAGTTGGCTCACCCAATAGTATAATTCAAAGTCAGGAACTGCCAAACCACCCACTGCTGTTGTTCTCTGGAGGGTGCGCAATGCTATCCTTTGTCTGTTGGTTCCCCATATAAATCCTGTAATCAAGGACGAAATTGTTTTAAATACCACCCTCGGTATAATGAGTGGGATGGTTGCAAAATAATATGACATTCTAGGTAACACTATCATCTTATTCAGTGCAACTCTCCCAGTAACCGCTAGCGGGAGTGTCTGCCAGAATATCATGCTGTTTTTGATACTCCTAATTGAGCTCTGAATGTTCCCTTCTAGTAAATCCTCAGCGGAGTGATAGATATTGACCCCTAAATATTTGAATGTGTACGGGGACCACGGAAGACCCCGATTGTCCATTGGTTCTTCGATACCCCTAGCAGCTGGAAAAATGGATGACTTCCCCCAGTTTATCCGGAGTCCAGATGCGGCTCCAAAGTTGTCTAACATTGTCATTGCTCCTGGTAGATCGGTCTCTGCGTTTCGGAGGAAGAGTAACATGTCATCCGCATAGAGAGCAATATGATGCGTCCAAGCATTGATTGTAATGCCTTCGTAGAACCTCTGGGACCTAGCTGATTGGGCGAGAGGTTCAACTGCCAATGCAAAAAGCAAAGGTGAAAGCGGGCATCCCTGTCTTGTACCCCTACCTATGGCAAAGGAAGGGGATATTATACGGCCAGTGCGTACTCTCGCTGTGGGGTTTGTGTAGAGAAGCCTCGTCCATTTGACAAATCCTTCTCCTAGTCCTAGCTGCATCATCACTCGTTCTAGGTAGTCCCATCGTAGGCTATCAAAAGCCTTCTCGACATCTATCGAGATGATTACTGCTCTATTTGCGTCAGGGGGTAGGGCATGAAGGAGTGAGATCAATCGACGGATATTTTGGGCAGTGCTTCTCTTTGGGATGAATCCCGATTGGTCCTGATGGATTAATGAGGACATATATGGTAGAAGTCTATTAGCTAGTACCCTGCTTAGTATTTTATAATCTAAGTTCAACATTGATAGTGGGCGGTATGATCGAACTTCTGTAGGGGGTTTGGTAGGTTTCAGAAGGGGAATCATTATTGCCTCTGTAGTGGAAGGAGGTAAGCTGTTGTTATTCCATGCCTCTGCATATAAGATGCTGAGCTGGGAGGTTAATGAGTCCTAATATGTAAGGTAGAACTCCAGAGGGAGACCATCTGCTCCCGGTACCTTGCCCCACTCTGGATTGCAGCCTTTATTTCTGTAAGTGATATGGGAGTCGCCAGGGCTATTCTATCTTCCCCTTTCAATGCTGGGAGGTTGAGGTTCCCCAGATCTTGTAATTGATCGTCGCTGAGTATTTCGGAGGGAGGCGCATACAGCTCTGAGAAATATTTAAGAAAGGTGGTATTGATCTCCTTCTGTCCATATACTTTTATACCCGGGGTGGTCTCCAACTCCACCACTATGGTTTGAAGTTGGGGCGGTTTGGCCAGCCATGCCAGTAGGGCGCCTGCTCTGTCGCCCTCTGTATGTTGCTTCTGCAAGAATTGTTTGTAATCGAAACATGACAATCTAGTGTTAGTTTCTATTATTCTAGTCCTTGTCTCTTCTAGTTGTGTTGAGAGGTCGGGTTGTGATGGGTGCTTACGTTGGAAATCCCTAAGGGAGTTCTCGAGATCGGTTAGTTATGTCTCTAGCACTTTCCGTACTCCCACAGTAGTGCTAATACAATATCCCCTGATCACTGTTTTAAAGGATTCCCATTCGACAGATCTGGATGAGGCAGTTCCAGCATTGTTCTCGAAGAATTCCGTAATCTGCGTGCCCAGTTGGGTTCTAAAAGCTTCGTCTTCAAGTGACTCTGCTCTCAGGCGCCAAGTGGGAATCAAAGGTCTTTCGCCGCACCAGGCCAAAGAGATCAATAAGGGATTATGATCTGAGATGGTGCGGCCAAGATACTCGGCCTTCGCCACCACAGATTGCACCTCTGGAGATGCCAGAACGGTGTCCAGTCGTACATGCAGGTCGTGAACTGCTGAATAAAAAGAGTATTCTCTATTTGGGGGATTAAGTTTGCGCCAACAATCCGTTAATTGCCAGTGTTTTTGCCACTGCTGGAAGTGCAGTGCTGTTTTATGAGTTACGGATTGTGACAATGGTGGGTGCGATCTATCCATTGCGGTATCCACTACACAATTAAAGTCTCTTCCTATTAATGTAGTGCTAGTGAGAAGTGTGCTCATGGTCAGTGATAATCTGTCTAGGAATTTTCCCTGTTCGTGATTTGGGGCGTATAGTCCCGCAAGAGTTATCTCTCTCCCGTCCAATCTACCAGATATTACTACGTATCTCCCCTCAGTGTCGATCAAGGTATGAAGAACCTGTAATGGAACGCCTGGTCTGAACCATATCAACACTCCCCTCGCAAATGCTGAGTGGTTAGTGGCGAATATTTGTCCCCTCCAGCGCTTTTTCAAGGCCTTGATCTCCTGCTCCAACAAGTGAGTTTCTTGTAAGATAGCTATGTGCACTCCCCTTCGTTTAAGAAAGCTGTGAACTTTGTACCTCTTGGACATGTTATTTAGGCCCCTGACATTCCATGTGATTATCTTGTATTCTGTGGTCATAATTTAGGGAGGGGTGTGGAGACGGTCCGCTAACACCGCTCTATTACTACTACTGGACAAACCTATTGAGTCTCGTAATCTAAGGTGTGAACCGTTTGGGCTGTGAGATAGATGTGCCTGATAAACCCTGAAGACAACACAACCAAAATCAAACCCCCTTTGTAACTCCCTCTCCCCAGGACCGGTACCTACAACTCTCCCCGTCCAAACCATTACAACTATTGTAATCCTAATTATCAACCTATTGGAGGGAGGCGTGCCAGAGACCAAGAGGCAGCGTCCCGGACTCTCCCCCAGGCCCGATTATATGTAATGTGCCAGTTAAGAAATGACATCTAGGTTCCTATAGCTCTATATTTACGGTTGGGTCTTATCAATGTCCCTAAACAGATTGAGATTCCCCCACAATTGTCCGCTCACTTGCCAACTTGTTCTTTTAGCGAGGTCAGATAATCTCGTCTGCCGTTCCTGGGGTGATCAAAGGCAAGCCGACGAGAGTGTCCTGGGAGGATATTGAGGACTGTTCGCAGTTTGAGTCAACGTCTGATGTAGCATCTGGGGTCCGGCGTGTGTGGAAGTCTCCCCCGCTTAATGCTGCTGCTGTTTCCACCGCATCACGCATCTCCTGTTGTGATTGACATTTCGATGGAGCCGCTTCTGTGGTCTTTTTCCGGGATCTGCTACGTTTCTTCCCGGGGTTTCGGAATGTACGGTCGCGGGTTGCTCTGCAGTGGATGTTCAGCGATTCAAGCCATTCCATCGCCAGCTGAGGTGTGAGAAAAAAGTGGGTTCTGTTATCGTATTCCACTCGGAGTTTTGCCGGAAAGAGCATGGCATATTTTATACCATGCTCTCGCATGGTTTGTTTTACTGCGATGTAGGATGCCCTTTGCGCCTGTGTTTCTCTCGTAAAGTCTGGGAATATCATAACCTTTTGGCCATCCAATTGAATCTCACCTAGCTGGCAGGATTGTGATAGTACGTAGTCTCTATCTTTGTGGTGGAGTAATCTAGCGATTATGGGCCGTGGCCTGACTCCTGGTGGGGGTGGTCCGCCAGGGATCCTGTGGGCACGTTCCACCGCAAAGAATGGTGAGAAGCCCTCTGATGCTATTGTGTCTCTGAGCCACTGTTCTAGGAATACTTCTATATTAGCTGCAGAGGCCTCTGCCCCCTCCGGAACCCCCACTAATCTGATGTTGTTCCGTCGGGCTCGGTTTTCTGCATCCTCTGCCCTTGCCTCCAATGTTTCCAGCCGGGTGGTCAGGTCTTTGATTTCTGAGGATGAGCCTTTGTGCCCCGCTAATACTCCTGTCAATGTGGTCTCGTGCAAACCCACCGTTTCTTTTAATTTACGGTGGTCTTCTCGCAAAAGGGAAAGATCTGTGGTGAGGTTATCGATTTTACGCTCAAGCGCTTCCCGGGAATCTTTAATAGCCAGTAGTACAGTGTCCAGAGTTGTTTCTTGTTGTTCGTGCCCCGTTTGCGATTCTCTGGCGGGCGTTGGGGGTGGATTCTCAGTGTGCAGGGAGTCCCCCGCTGGTGATTTGTCTTGCTTTTTTGGTTTTACCATTGTAACAGGTCTCAGACGCTTCTCTTCACTTTTTGAGATCTTAGATTGTTATTATGGCAGTATCTAAGCTTTGGGCCTGGATTGTGGCCTGAGGGCGCTGCCCTACACTGTATTCGCTGATGTTCCGTACTGTTGCTCTCGTCGTTAGTGGCAAAAGTGACTGAGTCCTTTGCACTCTTCAATGGATCGAGGGCCGCGGCTGTAGCTGATTCCCTGCTCCGTCGCGGCCGCCATTTTATGTCGTGGCAGCCGCGAACTTGTCAGGGGGAGTTTTTTTTTGGGGCGATCTCTGCCCCAAAGTGGAGCGCCGCGGTACCTACTTGTGCTGTATATTCTCCGATCGCTTCTCTACAATTTTTAAGACCTCCGGTCGTTATTATGGCAGGACTTAAGCTTCGGGTCTGGATTGTGGCTTGAGGGCGCCACCTTACTCGCATTCGCTGATGTTCCGCTTCATAATGTTGTACTCGCCGTTGGTGGTGAAGGTGTCTGAGCCCCTTGTATTCCTCGATGGATGGCGTGAGGGTCCCCACCTCCACGAGACCCTCGTGTCCTCACAACCGAGGGCCGCGGCCGCAGTGAGCTCTCTGTTCTGTTGCGGCTGCCATTTTGGGTTGCGGCAGCCGTGAAGTTTTCGGGGGGAGCTTTCCGGGTGATCTCTGCTCCAGGGTGGGGTGCCGCGGCTCCTACTTGTATATTCTCCGATCGCTTCTCTTCAATCCCCAAGACCTCCAGTCATCACTATGGCAGGTTTTAAACTTCGGCCTGGATTTTGGTCCAGAGGCCCCACGCTATGCCGCTTTTGCTGATGTTCCGCTTCATACTGTTGCTCTCGCCGTTTGTGGCGAAGGTGTCTGAGCCCCTCGTATCCTCCAACGAATGATGTGGGGGCCCTCACCTCCACGGGATCTTCGTACCTTCTCAGCCGCGGACTGCGGCTGCAGCGGGTTCACTGCTCTGTCGCGGCCGCCATTTTAGGTCACGGCAGCCGCGGAGTTGTCGGGGGGAGTTTTCTTGGTAAACTCTGCCCCACAATGTATCGCCTCGATCTCTACTTGTGCTGTATATTCTCCGATCACTTCTCTTCAACTTTTAAGACCTCCGGTCGTTATTATGGCAGGATTTAAGCTTCGGGCCTGGATTGTGGTCCGAGAGCGCCTCACTACGTGTGCAGCTCCATTGGTCCCAGGCCACGCCCCCCTTGATTGACAAACTGATTTGCTGAACTTCACTATTCATGTTCACTTATTCATTCCTGATTCAATCATTGACTTATGCTACTGCTTTTGAATGTACTATGATGCAAGTTTTGAATAGATTATGTATTTGGCACCTTTTAATGAATTAATACGGATGTACTTTGAATAAAGTTTGAATTAACCCCATGACTCAGTATTGTAAATAATAGGGAAATAAAAATTGATAAAACATATATTGAGTTGTGGTTATTCATGACTGAATGTCAAGGATGTAATGTTATTACCTGCTGATTAATGTTTTGCTTACTGGTATTGATTTGTGTATTGATTATTGATGAACATTGGTTACACCATAGTTGAAATACCCCATGCGAATCAAAAGGTTAATCGACCTATACACGTTCCCTTATAAATTTACCTATTAAGGACTAGGCATGCTAGCACATGCGTAGTGCCAAACCAACAATGCAGATATTTGGTTGAGTCCAGGGAGGACATGACATGTGACTCATTAGCTTGGTTACATGTAACCAATGAGACTAAACTGACCCAAGTATGTTGAATAGCATCTCTGTAGGATTGCTACATATGGTAAACGGTATGTTCTGTGAAACAGGTACATACCACACAAAACCACCCTGAAGTGGTATGAGTTAACATTGGGTAGCCCATATGTACACACATGCATAGGGAAGAGACTTTCTGTGCCACCCATGGCAGTCTTTCATTGTCACGTAAGTGTTAAGGTGAAGTCTGTACTATGGTAGTTGCCTGGAGGGATGTATGCATTGAGTCAATTGTTGCTGAATGTACATGTGTCTGTCCAGTCCGGTCTAAGGAATTTACCCTACAAATGACCCATAATGGTGTGTTGTGTGTCATTGTGGATCACATCCTGTGCATGTTGCTTGAGCCTGGGCTAACTGATCTGAGTAGGCTTTCTTAGTCAATGTAGGTCATGAGCAGGGTAGTGGATCAGTCTGCAGATGACTCCAAAAGTATGGATTTATGTCCCTGTACTTATCAGCATGTGTGCTTTACACTTGTGTTGTGTTTACAATTACAAACTTTTTGTGGCTGGTGTTTCTGAAATGTGTGTGACACAACCATTTGGGCAAAAAAAATGTGATTTGTAAACTTTTGATTTGCCTCTTGTATCCAAACAGGTCAACATCCATCAGAAGAAGGGGATTTTGAGAGCCATCTCCCGGAAGGTGCGGACCCCACGTGTCCATAGCCGGCGGAGCACCCACTGTTGCAAGAGGTGGGAGAACCTGAGACACTGGTTGTGAAAGATGGCAAAGATCCAGCTACGGTTGTCCTCCCAACATGGGCAGGGCGCACGTCGGAACTTGAACCCCTAATGGCCCACATTCTGGCAGGGGCCTACCCGAGCTTGATTTGTGTTCGAAGGGAGCACAGCAGCACCAAGGGGGTGAGTCCTGGGCACACTCCCATCTGTTACATTACCAAGTTGATGTGTTAGAATTTGCCATCTCCTCCTGAAGTTTGGAGATGGGCCATGTGTGACATACAAGAGGAGTGATTGTCTGCATAGAATGGTAGTTGGTACATGCTGATGTGCTCTGCCTGTTGGCCCGGTGACCTAGGACTCAAACATGTACAGTCCACAAGCTAATTACCTCTCCATGGCCAAACATGTCTGAGTACTGTGATCAATGAGTTAATGTTGTGGGTGCCATTTGTACCCAACACTCCACTTGTCTTCAGTGTGTCAGCCCAAACAACATGGAGTAATAGATCACTGTACTCATCCACATGTCTGCTCTGTGAGTCTACTGGAATCTGTCCCCCACAGGCCACTTGTCTTCAGTGTGTGGCCTCACTACTGTCTGTCATGTGAAAGTTGTCATCACTCCTGTGACAGAGCATACATTGCCCTTTGGGTGCAATTTCAGATCAATACTTTACCCTGGTATGCAGTGTTTGTCCAGTGACATGATTTTTGAGACATCACTGTTGCCATCATTCCTTGTGGCTCCATGTTCAATCCATCAATCAAACAGTGCGTGTAAAGCGCAGCTACTCACCCATTAATGTCTCTAGGCACTAGGGGGGTGTAGCGTATACTGGTGAGGTGGTTTAAAAAAGCCATGTCTTCAGTTCCTTCGTGAAGCTGATGAGGGAGGTGAAGTGGATGGTTAGGGTGTTACAGGCGGTGGCAAGGTAGGAGAAGGAGCGTCCTCCTGTTCTGGTTTTTCTGATGTAGGGCACTTCTGCGAGAGAGAGCTGGGCTGAGCATAGGGCCCTGTGGGGTATGTGGAAGTTGAGTCGCTGGTTCAAGTAGGCTGGTCTGGTGTTGTGGAGGGCTTTGTGTGTGTGGATGAGGATCTTGAAAGTGATTCTTTTCTCTATGGGGAGCCAGTGCAGTGTACGTAGGTGTTGCGAGATGTGGCAGTGTAGGGGTAGGTCGAGGACCAGTCTGGTGGCGGCGTTCTGGATGTTTTGCAATTTGCAGGTGAGTTTTTTTCTTGATAGAGTGCATTGCCATAGTCCAGTCAGCTGGTGATGAGTGCATGTGTGACGGTATTTCGAGGGGGATCCATTTGAAGGTCTTGCAAAGGAGGCGGAGTGTGCGGAAGCAGATATAGGTGACTGAGTTGATTTGAGGGTTCATGCTGAGGTCGGGGTCCAGTATGATTCTGAGGTTGCGGGCTGCCTGGCGGGGGTGGGTGAGTTTTCGAGGGTGGCTGGCCACCAGCAGTCGCTCCATGCGTTGGGTTGAGGGCCCAGGATGAGTACTTCTGTCTTGTTTGTGTTGAGTTGAAGGCAGCTCTTTCTCATCCAGTTGGCAACTGCCTCCATGCCTTTGTGGAAGTTGTGTCTGGACTTGTCAGGTTCGTTGGAGAGGAAGAAGATGAGTTGGGTGTTGTCGGCATAGGAGATGATGTTTATTCCACATCTTCTGACGAATGTGGTTAGCAGGGCCATGTAGACATTAAACAGCGTGGGGCTGAGGGAGGATCCCTGAGGCACTCCGCAGGTGGTGGGCATGGGGTCTGTGAGGAAGGGGGAGAGTCTCATTTGTTGCGTTCTGCCGGAGTCGTTGCATTCTGCCGAAGCATGCTAGAATGTGCACCTTCCACTTTTGCCATATCATTTTCACTGCTGTTTCATGCATGGTCTACAAGTCTTCAAGGGTTGATGTCTGATTTCCTCACATATGTTTGCATGACAACATGTGTTTGGAACTGGACATATGTGATGGGGCTACAGTACATGTAGTGCCAAAGACAAGAGTGTGCCACCATTGATTGGTGGCTCACACATACCCTTACCCATCATTCCATGTATTTGGCATGTACAACTGCAGTAGCAATGAAGGACATAACAGGTAGGGTAGGACTACAGTTTTTACCCACAATGTGCTTTTACATTCCATTGATGTAGAATCATTTAACAACAAGCTTAGCACATGTTAAATGATGACGGTTTAATACCTAACTGTTGACATGCATCAGGGAGTGACTTGCAATAATGTGGGAATCACATGTGGTTGTGTACGACGATTCATCTAAAGAAATCTGTGTTTGCATGATAAAAAGAGACAGTTGTATGCCTTCCCATTAAGCAACATGTTAAGGGCCTTCTACAGGTACTTGAGAATCCCTGGGCCTCTACATCATTCAAAGGACTATTGACTTCCACTAATGCAATCCGAGTATGGTATTGTCAGGAGTACCAATCGAGAGAGGTGATTTCCCTGGGGCTACCTGATTCATTGTATTATGGATTTTGTAGACACACCTACCTGACATTTCTCCCAACTTGTCTCCAATGTACCTTTCTGTACAAGATGTGTTATCTATCTGGGCAACATTAGTACAACCTCCAGGAGTCCATTTAGACAATGTACATATAGTGAAGTGACCACTGTTTATTTTTTTCAGTGTGAATTGGGAGTTTCCATGTCACCTTCTTCAAGCTACTGTATTTCTTTCAGGAACATGGCTAGATTATTTGGCCATAATATTTTGATGATGTGGCATTGGGTATGTGAAGAGTAGTTGTATGCATAACCTTGTGTGGAAACTGTGGAATTGAACTTAGCATTGCCCTACTATTGTGTGACAACAAACAACTGAGGGATGCTCCATGGGGCAAACCATTGAAGGTGATGAGGTGTCTTGCATGTTTAATAGGTACTATGATTAGACAACTTCTCTCATGCACTTGGAGATGTCTGTGATTCTGAATTTCCTGTTGGCAACTGTTGACAGTTCATGTAGCATGCATACATGTGTTGTGGCAAATGTTGAAGCCACTTCGCTGGAGCTTGTGGCTGGTGGTTACTGTACGTCATGATAGTGTTTGCGAATCACAGCTGTTTTTCAAGTGTGATCAGGCACACGTAGTGACACTATTTGTCTTTGCAGTTACGGCATCATCTCAGGCAAGCGGAGGAGACAGGGTGGAATTAAATGGGTAAGCACCTGGCCACAGTACCTCCAGTCATGAGACAACTGAAATGAAGGGACCCAGTGGCCAGGAGAGTGAGGGGAGTGCCACAGAGGACACTTGATCCACATCGTCATCTTCCGATTCCTCTTCCAGTGGCCACTCCCTAGTGGTGGCCGATCCATTAGGACTGTTCTATCCTTGTCGGCCACCCCCAGTTCCATCTTCACCCTCCCTGTTGCTCCCCACCCAGTTGGCCGTGCACACTCACCCAAGAGGGTGGGCGGTTCCTTTGTCCCAAGCACCTCACCCATTGCCCCTTTTACCCCTGCTGCCCTGAGTGAGGCGGCTATTGGCCTACTGAGGACTTCATCTTGGGTGAGACTTCTATTCTGAATGCCATCCAGGTGCAGTGCAGTCAGCTTCAGCAGATGGTTGTATACCAGGAAGACATTCACAGTGCAATGTCTGGTCTACAGAGATCTTTTCAGGCTCTACCTCCTCACTGACGGCAGCCATCCACCCCCCACAAAACTCCCTCCATCACCTACCTCTTCCCTATCCAAAATACCTGTCCCAAGCACACAGACACATTGGCACGCATGCATCTCAACTCACCCAAGCAGTACACATAAACACATGCACACAGGCATACAAACACTCAATGGTCACTCACTCACACACACACCACAACAACCACCATTCCCACAGTCAGGACTCCCTCCAGGCCAAACACATCACAACCACCATAGCCACAGATACCACCCCAACACCCACTGACACATCCGCCACATTCAGAAACCCACAGAACCTACCTCAGTGCCCTCACCGCAGCCCCCACTCCCACCTCAGAGAATCCCAAGAAATGCAACCACCCACACTCACATACACAACAGACACCAACCAAACCCAAGCATTTCTCAGACATGCACACACAGCAGCATCAGCACCCACAGTCAAGACAAGCATTCCCTCAACCTCCCAACCCCTAACTCCTTCTGCTGATCCTAACCATTTTCCCCAAAAGGTTTCCTTTTTGACCTTGCCCTTAGACCTGTGATCCCACCCCCCTCCCAAAACCAAGAGAACCCCTTCCACATCCCTTCCACATCCAAGCCCTCCCCTGTCACAAATGTCACCCCTCTGCAAGCAGGCATACCCCTTCCACCGCAAAGAAGAAGGCCACCTCTCCACAGGTGAAGACAACTGCTCCCAAACCCACCCATCCCACATCTGACCCCTCTCCCCCTAAGAATGATTCCTGTGGTGCCTGCATGCCCACTTCATGCCCCTTCCTGTTGAGGTTCGATGGCAGTGATCAGAGCCAAGCTGGAGCACAGTACTGTGCTTGGACTTACTTATGGGCTGGCCCTGATTGCTGATCTATTTGCTGTGGTTGGCAAGATCTGCTTTTGTGGGCAGTGCTGGATATGTGGGTGGTAATCCAACTGGGGTGTCAATGAATTGTGTTTTGAATGATATGGTAAGTATGTCATCCTGGCGTGGCCATTGTCAGCATGCATTATGTTAGATTTGTTCCCCTGACGTAGATTGGACATTCGTCTCATGTGTGCAAGCTAGAATTTTGTTTCTGCACACATGGAGGGTGTTCAACGGTGCTACCTTCCTTTGCATTTGACTGACCATGCGTTCATTTTCATGTCTGCACCTTGCAGCTACTTTATCTACATGTGTGGCCCATGCTATTGCTGTTGAATTTGCTTACTTGACTTGAACCTACATATTTGGCAGATAGGCATCTCACTGGTTATACTTATAGTTGTCCATGAGATACAAGAAGGGCCAGTTCCTGTGCAAATGGTGTTTTAGGAGCATGTGCAAAGTGAAATGCAGCCCAGGGCAGTATCCTTCCTGGAGTGCCCCTGATGTCCTCATCCCTGTTGTGCAGGTATTGTTTACATTGTGAGCTTTGGATATTTATCTCACAAAATATTATGTATGCCATTGACCTTCCATTGTGTTGCAATGTGGGTGATATGTGTCGGTCCTTCACAGGAGTGTTTCATGGAAGGTGTGTTTGGGATAAATGACACATCCATACATGTTTCTTCAATATCATGACAGTCCATGGCATGTGAGCAATATGAGGGTGTCACTTTAATTATTTGTGATGTTGATGTGATGTTGCTGTTGTGTGACACAACGTTCTGTACACTTCACTGTACACTTCACTGTCCCTGAAAGTGGGATGAGAAGATGTGTGTTTTTGTGGAGTGTGGCGATGCACTGTCAGTGAGCTGCACAAATGAGGGTGTCATGTGGCTGTGAATGGGCCATTCGCTGTGAACGATTCTGAACTGGGACACAAAAAAGTGTGTTAGGTCCACGTAGCATAACCCACATACCAGGTGGATGCCAGTACCATGATCTGTTGTTGAGTTTTGGAACACAGGTAGTTGTGTGATCTACTGTCAGTTGTGTCCAAAGCGGTGTGGATTTTGAGCAGCAGCGGCAGGACTTTTGTGTTCAGCTCTATGGCAGCACAGGATGTTTGACGCTGCCTGCAGATGAGTACCTTCTTTTAATATCTCCATTTCTGCCACCTGGGACATGGTGGTTGAACCACCACAGTCACATTGGCGGAAGTCAACATCATAATCTGTCCAGCAGAAACACTAGCTCCGATGGCCTTATTATCCTATTTCGCCACTGAAGCTGTCTGCGCTACCTGGTGGTGACAGTGGGACCACAATGGTCTGTTGGTCCGATTGCCAACTTGACGATGGTCGGACTGATGCTGCTGCCATGGTAGTCGACAGACTGACAAACTTGTAATCAGGCTTTGAGTGCCATTTTACATGCGTAAAACAGTTTGTCATAATTGTTCAAATCATAAATTACACATTAGTGATCAGGTATAATCAACAATAGAATAAAGGTGAAAACATGAAAAAAATAAAACAAAGCAGCAGAAATGTGCATAAATTGTAAATCACTGTTATTTATTCCGGGAGAAAATTGAGACAGATTCGGACATTTCAGGTGGTCCTAATCCGTCCTAATACTGAGGACAATGACTAATTGCTCAGTGAACTAATATATGCACTGCGGGGAACATTGTTTGACCCCATGGTCACATGTTCGAAATCAGGTAGACAAACTCACCCTTTCATTCTCCAGAGGTCAATAAAATTAATACCATTGAGTTAAGTACCAGTAAACGTGTCATTTCATTATCCAGAACTCTGTGGGTGAATGTTTGAGTTACAAAAAAGGATACTACTTTAAACACAAATGATGTTTTCATTGGTCTTCAGGGTGCAGACACAAGAGAGAAGTGTCTTGTTGTCCTGGAAGAAGATGGGAGAACCTAGAGAAAGTCAGGTGGGCTCCTGTTAAGGAGAGTTTGGTGCAGTGCTTTCCCCTGTGGCTTTCTGGTTAACACAGTTCCTCAGAGAAGGTAATAAAGATGCTCAATTGTGCCATTGAACAATATATTTTGTATAATCAGTTGCCGCTGTGTGTAACCTTTATTGCATAATTAATAAAAATCGTTGCAGTCAGCAATATACATAAAAGGGTAAAAATAGTACGCCACAAATGACCAACAGGGTTTCTAACTCACACAGAGTAAAAACAATGGTACCTAGATGAGGTATTGGAAGCCTACTTAAAGAAGGATGTGTGTTTCACAATGGGGTGATTACATGAACTGTCCACTCAAACACCATACTGTCCATAATGTTCTGCATCTAAGTGAGAGTAGCATTAACAAAGTTGTTTAATCATGAACTAAATAGCTCCCTCAGCTTTCCTGGTTTTTTAGCACATGCTTAAAAGGGGTTCCGCTTTTAATATGAATTTTACTACACATGCCATGTGCTGAAGTATCATCCTTTGAGGCAAAATAGGATAGCTTGTCAGCATGATCTGAGGCCGTTTGAGAAGAACATATTTTTGAGGTACAGTTTACATCAGGGTGACAGTGCAGGGCATATGCATTGAAGGTGTAAGAAGTGTTCCTGAAGGCGTGAAGATAGCCTGCATTCCTGCTTTGTGAGGGTTTGATCCATTTTGGAACCACGTCCAGTGAGGGGAGTAGACCAAACCTGGTGAGCAGCACCTTTATTTTTAGAAATGTATTTAGTGTTTCTCCCAGATATGGCTGTGCTGTCGGAGCCTTGTACGTGTTGATAGTCATCCGTGGGAGCATGACTGAACTTGTGTTTATCCTTACTCCACGATAGTTGTTTGATTTGCTTATTTATTAGTTGCTTAAATGGTTTATGCTGTAAGGTCTTTTGTGACGGCTCTTCAGCCTTTAGTTGTTTGATTGCTAAGGGTGATTTTGTTAGACCTTGAATCTGAGTCATCTGGCGAGTTCAGGACAGTTTCCTGCCAGATCAGTGCTTTTAGTGTGTTTGGGGGTGCCTATCTTAATAGAGAGGCATATTTGATGATTGCCCCGTTCTGTTCCAGGGCTTGGTCTTGTAGCCCGAATTCATGTCTTATTTGAGCGTGTGAAGAACTGTATGGTAGACGGAAAAGAAATCAGAAAACTTTACTCTGGGCATTGTTCACAAAATCATTAAACTTGCAGGGTTAAATTTCGAAACCGTTTATCAGGGAGGGCAGGAACATTTGCCTTGATTACCGTGAGGAGCGGGCTCCAGGTTGGAATTTGAAGATTCATGGATAGATTTTGAAGGGCTGCATATTGCGATGCCACTCTGGCTTTCAAGGTGTTAGATGCAGGCGGTGAGACCAGAGTTCCTGCATCCAGACTCCCAGATATTTGTAGCTGCTACTTCTGTCCACTGGCTCGTTTCCACAGAGCCACTGCTTTTTTTTTTTTATTACGCACTTGCCGAAGATGACTACATAGTTTTTTTCCTGGTTTAACAGTAGCTTGTTGGATTTGCAAAACTGATCTATGATATTTAGCAGTTTTTGCATCCCTGTGCCTGAAAGGTTCAAGAGGACAATGTCATCTACATGTAGAAGTGCTGTTATACGTTGGCGGCCCAATTTGGGGGGATGGGAACTGACAGAGTTCAAATGTGCCCACAGATTTGCAAGATAAAGATTGAATAACATCGGGTCTAGTATTCGGCCTTGATTAACTCAGCTTCCTATTGGAATTTTTGCAGACACTCTTCCATTGCTGCCAACTTTTATCCCAGCCCAGTTGTCAGAATGTAAAAGCTAAATTCCTTTTAGCAAGTTTGGTGGAATATTTGGATCCACTATTTTTTTCCTCAATCTGTGCCATTCCACATAGTCGAAAGCTTTAGAAAGGTCCACAAAGCAGGTGTACAAGGCCATTTTCTTTCTTGTGTGCTAGTGCTACTAGGTTGTCACAGGTGCTCAATAAGGTACTGAAGCCAGTTTGGTTCAGTGGAATTAGATTCAGTTTAGTCGCCCAGTCTTTTATTTCCATTAACAGGCACTCTGCGAATATTTTTGCATCAGTGTCGAGGAGAGCGATTAAACAATAGCTGTCAGGGTTCCCATAGGGGCCTTTCTTGTAGATTGGAAGAATTGCCTCTTTCCAAGAATCAGAGATTTTATTTTCTGTGACGCAGGAGGTGAACAAATTACTAAATTGGTTGGACCAAAATTCCAGATTGTTCTTTAATACCCCTGTTGGGAGGCCATTCGAGTTGGGAGCCCCATTGGTTCTGCAGTGTCTAAGGTGTCGATCAATCTTTTGTACATCGAACGATAGGCGATAAGGCTCATAATTTGAGCTAGAGTTGCATTCTGCCACTTCCTGACTACCGTATAGTTTTGAGATGTACTAAATCCACTTTGCCTCAGGTGTTGCTTAGGGTTCCTACCTATAGGACCACAGGGGTGGCTGGTCTTTTGTTTGCATGCCTCAACGACTTTGATCCATTCCTGGTCATGGTGTGCCTGCTTTGCTTCCTAGACTGCCTTCTTGTATTACTTTCTTAATTCTTGGAGGTTACCAAGTTGTCTGGTATCCATGTGTTGTTTCCTTAGGGTTCTTGCTGCTTTGTTGATCTGTTGCCTTTGTTGCTTTAGGGATTGTGGGAACCATCGTTTTTTGTTCCATGGAAGTCCAAGCCTGTGCTGTTTTAAGGGAGCTAGCTGGTTCCTTAGTGATGATAACATCACTTCTCATCTGATGATTATGTCCTGATGGGCCCCTAGATTGGGTAATAGGCTCGTTTTCTAAGCCTCAAGTTTCCCCATACACAAGTGTGACCATCTTATACGGTGAAGATGGCTTCCTTGATCCTGTGCCCCTATGTTGTGCATTTATGCCAAGTAAAGGTTATAGTTCATGATTTATATGACTTGCGGATGATGATCACTTTTGCATCGTACTTCTATGCTAAAAACTTGAATGTATTTGAAGAATGTTATAGACGTAAACGTGTAATCCAGGGCGCTAGCTGATTTCTTTGATTTGTGTGTTGGGTTCATTGGGCTGTCTATGGGGAAACAACCATTCAAGGCCCTCAGTCCACATGCCTCTAAGTCTCTCACCAGAGGGTTATCGCATTTGTCCATGACCCTGAAGCGTGATACTTGCTGTGGAATGCCCAGACATTGATCTATGGCTCCTTCTCTGGTACTTCTATTCTCCCATGGTTGGCCATATTTAGGATGAAATCCTGCCTGTCATTAGCTGGGTGGCATTCCCATATGAGGCTTTTAGAGATTGCAAATCATTCTCTGTGGTGTCTAATAAGTGCAATTTATGGGTTGCATTGGGGTTGATGTAGATGTTTACTATTATGACCAAGATCAATGCTTTTTCCAAAAGTTTTCAATGATAACGGCTAAGATGTGGGCTGGAAGTTGGTCAATTCTCCTTGCCGTTAAGGTTTTACTTGTGGTTATGTTATGTAGTCGGAAAGACCTCCTTTGGGGCATCCTTTACTCTTTGCTTTTGTTCCTGGGCTAAAGAATTCTTGGAATCCTGCTAACGGGTTTTCAGCCACTCTCCAAGTTTCTTGTAGGCAGATGATATCACAATTTCTCAAGAGGGATTCCAGGGTTGGGTCATGAGTGATTTTGGTTACCCCCGCTCTGTTACAAGATATAATTTTTGTATTGCCCAGTGCACGTATGGGCCGTGATCCAGAGTTTGAAATATTTTTTGATGTTCCTGGGACCCCGCTCCTATCTTGCAGCGCAGTGGTGTGTCAGGGTCGATGGCATAATTTGTTCTGACTGGTTTCCTCTTTTTGCAGGTCCATTACCTGTTCAGATCTTGTTACTTGATGTATTTGAGTGAGGAGATAATGAATTCTCTTGGCCCGGGGGAGAAGGAGGAGGATGCCCCCTTGGCGTCTTGTAGGATTTATCTCTGAGAAACGTCGCTCGGGTTTGCTGTCCATGTTCCATTGCGTTTTGTTTTCCCATGACTCCTTGAGGGATGAGGAATATCTGACACTTTGCTTTGTTCACTTTTTTAAGCTCTATACCCTAGAGTTCAAATACCTCTGATTTTGATAGTAGCAGCTGCACTATTTTTGTACTGCCAAAACAGACTTCTGTGCACTCGTTTGCGTTGCTCTTACTTGGTGCAAGAAAGGTTATGTACTCAAGATCTTTGCTGTTTAATTGTTCCAGCCCTGGGATAGCATTGCAGGTTCTCAAGAGGTTGCCTCTGTTTAGGATGTTCCAAGGGCCTTGAGATTTGTATGTTGGATGAAAAATTAGGGTGTGAGTGCCCCTGTCCTTTGAGGTCAGCGGAGAATAGGACGCAGTCATGTGGGCCTTTGTGAAGTGCAGAACTGATGTCATTTTGACATCAGTGATTATCCTTTGCTCTACCACGCTGGGTGTGGGATCTATGCGGTTTGAATTAATCGAGCGGGCAATTGTCATTGTGATTGGCCCCACAGGTAATGGCATCCAGGATGAGAGTCCCGTTGCGGAATGATCATTTGCTTATTCCTTGTTTCCTCAAGGGCAACCCAAGTGGGTGCTTGATCTATGCGGTTTGAATTAATCGAGCGGACAATGGTCTTTGTGATGGGCCCCAAAGGTCTTGGCATCCAGGATGAAAGTCCCTTTGCGGAATGATTGTTCGATTGTTCCCTTGTTCTTCAAGGGCAACACCCGGACGGGTGGCCTAGGTGGAGGTCGCATATTTGTCTAGTTGGAGATGGTTTATTTGGGGCTCCATCACACTGATTAATGTGGGGTGTGCCTCTTAGGAGGTGGTGGGACCAGGATTCCCCTATGACTGAACCCAGGGCCCGAGGGTGAGATCCGAAGGATTGTACATGAGGGTGCCGACTGCGGGTGGGTGTTTGACCATTGACGTTCTTTAATTTTCTTGGATAGAACTGGGAGATAGGGGCCTTCGTCTTGGATGTGCACTTTTTTTTTGGCTTTCTGCTATTACTGCTAACATCTGTTCTAGGCATACTTCGGCCTGTATTGCGATTTTGGGAACTCACATTTGAGATCTGTTTGTTGCGGGGGTCAGTTGACCTTGTGTCCATAGCCTGCCATTTCTCCACTGTTCAGCTTCAAGTTTTAAGTTTACTACTATTGGCAATATGATTGATGCCAGTTCTTGCAGTTTATCTAAGATTCGGCTGTAGTGGCAATGATGGCCCTGGGTAGGTAACTCCTTGTAGGCCTCCACATGTGCTTGAGGTTTTTTGATTAGCAGATGCCAAATTCTGCATTGCAAACTCCAATTATAAGAGTCTAAATTCTTCATCAGAATATTTCTAAGGGCACTGATCCTGAGAACAGGTTTCAAAGACCCTGGGGTAACACAAGAGATCTAGGTATTGTCTGATCTTCCAGGCGAGGACATTGGTTCAGAAATACTGTTATTGTTATTGCTTCTTTCTTGAAGGTACTCCTCCCTTTATAGCCTGTGTCAGGCCACAGAAGACTTCTGAGCAGTGCCTAATTATTAAAAAAGCCCAAAGCTGTCCTCTGAAACACGAGGCTGCTGCAATTAAATGTTCGAGCACGGAATACTGAGGTGGTGTAATCCTAAAGCCGGCCCTGGCTCCTTTAATCCTAGTACATACACTTCCTTCTCCTTCAGCTCCCTCTTGCAGGTCTCTGCTTTCTTCCTCTCTGACGCTTTTTTGTTTTTCTCTTCCTCTTATATGTGTCTTTTGCTCGCAGTAAATGCTTGATGTAGAAAAATAAGGGCCGGTCCTCAAACCAAGTGCTGGTGTCCCGCACCACCAGCTCAAATTAAGCTGAATTAGCACAAAATGAGTGTGCCATACTTGAGGTCTGAATCAACGAGGCAGCCATGAAGTCAGAGGCAGCCAGGCAAATGCTCACAAGGGATCCGTCCGTTCAAAAGAGGTAATGAGGTAAGGTGCTCATATGGAACAAACCTCCAAGAAAAGGTCACTTCCAGGACGGTGAGCTTTCAGGGGGTTCAAGTTAGTACAGTGACAGGCGGGGGTTCTAAGTGAAAGTGCAGGGTTTAACTGTGTAACCGAAGAAACTTCTAGTCACTATTTTGGATGACTCATCCATGGGAGAGGTCACTGGATCCTGGTAGGGAGGCAAACCAGGGCATGGTGTTGGACTTCATTCATTCTAGTGACAGACTTCCTTAAATAATATTTGCAATGTTGGGTCCTACCCTGAGTGCGTAAGTGGCTGCTTGTGGCCTAAAGGCAGACCCATGATTGAACCTTTGGAACATTATATGTTCGGTGAGGAATGGAGCGTGTCTCTCTTTTCTTGATAGTGCCCAGAGTAATTGTTTGTTACTGCCCCTCTGTGTGGAATCAAAGTGTGGAAGAAAGTGGAGATTAGTCTGCATGCTTTATTCCTTGTTTGATATTTTTGAGCTAGGATGTTTCCAATACTGACTAAACTCAAGGGGACTGTACTATCTGGGAATTTTTCTAAAGACCAATAGGTGAACTCTTACCTACTCGCAGAGCGGCACGAGGCTTTGAACGATCACTGACTATGACCCTTCACCAGCAGCAGAGTGGATAGTGCCTTAGTTGCATCCTGTCTGAGGCATGGATGAGCAAACCTTTCACCTCTGCTTTATTATTGCTCTGCACTCTGCAGGCCTGGAGAAGAAGAGAGGGTGCAACGTGACCCATAGATCCTTGCTAGACTTTATGATAAGAATAGCCTTGAAAGCAATATAGATTGGCAGCAGAGGCTTAGCTGACATGTCAGGGAACACAAAATGCATTGACAAATGGTCTCCCATCCTCTTGATAGGTGTGGACATACTTCCATAATTAGGGTGCAAATGATCCCTCATAAATGTTGGTGCAACCAGTGCACTAATGCACTAAGCCCCTCTACGAAGACTTGTGCATATGCGACTTCGAGCTGCATTTCTTCGAGGAAGACAATATCCACAAAAGGGTCCAATTGGTTGGTGGTGCAGGGCTTAAGGTTAACCCATTAGTTTTGATGGGACAGTGCAGAATTGAAGGCCTCTTATTACTGCAAATGGACAGCCTAGAAAAGCAAATCCCTATTGACTTTAGACAGAATTTAATGAAGTTTGAAATCGGAGAGGCATGCAAGATATTACACAAGCCCATTGTGCTTTAGTAATTTATTTTCACGTTTTGAAATTTAGTTTTTTTGTTCTGTCCTGTAGTCTGAAGCCTCTTGACCAGGTCTTGGGGGAGAGGTGCTTTGGGCACAACGCCATTATGTCAAACTCAGGCCTATATTTATACTTTTTTGTGCCGCATTTGTGTCATTTTTTTACACAAAAGTGGTGCAAACTTACAAAACATAGGCCCATATTTTAATTTTTTAGTGCAGAATTTGAGTCATTTTTTTGACACAAAAGCGGCACAAACTGACAAAATATAGGCCCATATTTATACTTTTTTAGCACGGCATTTGTGTCATTTTTTGACACAAAAGCAGTGCAAACTTACAAAATACAACTGTATTTTGTAAGTTTGCGCTGATTTTGCGTCGAAAAACGACGCAAATGCGGCACTAAAAAAGTATAAATATGGGCCTCCGTTTGCAATTGGACATGCCTTATTCAAGCTCGTCAACCGTGCGTCATAAACTGGACCAATGGAAGAATGCTATCCCATGGTCATGGTGTTTTCCATATGGATTCACCACTCTTACCACATTATCCACCATCTGCAACATAGCGTGCAGATTAAAAAAAAATGTGTTCTAGTTCAAACAGACCAAAAATGACTTCACAGTAAACATCACACAGACACTGCAAATGTTACTAGGTCACGTTTTTGCTGATTGTTGCAGGTCGTTAATAAACTAGCTCTAATGAGGTAAAACTATGCCTATGAAATATAATGTGCGTTCAAATGTAAATATAGCGAATAAATAGTTCCTCAAAATGCTCCACATTGCGCATCATAATTTGTCTTTTCTGGTTGCACAATCTAGTCAAATCTGCTCATGATTTCGTCCTTCGTTGCTGCATAATTCCAGTGTCCGTGATTATAAATTAAATGGAAGTAAAGTCTACTAAGCCAATTTACTAAATTGAGTAATTGTGAAGTGATACATTTACCCCACAGCGAAATAAGTCTAATGTGACCAGTAGGTGCCACATTAAAAGTTGACAGCACCTTCGTGCAAGAGCACTATTCCTAAAATTTGTTCTTTCAAAGATATGTCATTTTAGTCAATATACCCAAATAATGAATAATGAAAAGAAATTCTCCTTTTGAGGTATGCAATGTTAAAATCGTATGTTTCGCCAACCTCTGTTATTTAATCACTATTTAATACTCTGACCTGGGCGAGAGCAATACATTGAGCTATGAGGATGCTTCTGCAGTGGCCTTCTTCTGTTTCCAAGGTGAAAGTTCCATGTGCCTTTCTGTAACTGTGCAGTAGACACAAATTTTCCTTCACACTCTGTCTTATTCAACTTTGAGTTTTTATGGGCTCTCTGATTCATGTTCCCTATGAGATCTCTTCATATTGTTTAGCAAAAGGGTAATAAAGGCCTTTGCTGGGTCTGACTGTTGACAGCAGTAGATGTCAGCCAGAGCTCATGTCATGAATCCCAGAACACATTGAGAATGGCTTTAGTTTAGCCCCTTCAGTGAGTATTTCATTTGTGTCAGATTCCTTTAAGACACTGACATTAACATCTTGGAGATAGCCAGATGACTATGTCAGTATTATTGGTAGTTCCTACTTGTCTACTTGGGGCGGACTTTAAAAAAGTGGTGCTCCATCCAATTCAGCGCCAATTTACTTGGGCCCCTTAGCGCTCCACTAATGCCACCATGTGTATGCCAAAATCCTGCAAAGCACATTGAGGCCCAATATAATAATGGTGTGCCTCTTTTTAACGCCTGCTCTGTGCAGTCAATAAAAATGCTGCAAGAAATGACTCAAATAAATCTTTTTCGCCTCCCCCAATGGGGGAACTCCCCCTTGCATACATTATGCTTGGCGCAGGCATAATGTGGTGCAAGGGGTTACAAAGTGGCGCAAGGCATGCATTGCACTGCTTTGTAAATCTGATGAGGCTATTTTGGCTTCGTTGGGCCACATTAGCATAAAAAAGTGCGCTAATGTGGTGCAAGGAGGCGTTATGCCTTCTTAAATCTGTTCCTTGGTGTGTTACCTCAACCACCTGAAGATTGCTTCCATTGCTCAGCCTGGGCATTGAAGAAAAGCATTCATGCACTGCATTGGAGTTGCATTTCCACTTCTAAATGTTTCCACCCTTCTGTTGATGTTCTACCAATGGTTACTTTGCACTTATACATGAGTTTTTGCCTATTTATGTTTTTCGCTCTTAGATGTGATAATTGCTTATGAAAGGGTTTCTGTGATCCTGTTAATGTTGCACCAAGGGCGATTGTTAGATTTTGTGATTACTATTTGTATAGTGTGCATCCCATCGGGAGGGTATCCAGGTGATCGAAGGAAGGGGTTGTGCCAGCTCTTACAGGGACATAAGGGAACAGCCAAGTTTTACATTTCTTGGGAAATTCGAGCACCAGGCTGGCAGATCTCATGTGCAGCGGGAGGTCGCTCCAGGGTTTAGGGAATAGGTATGAGAAAGTAGACCAGCTACCTCTACGTCTCAGTTTGCTGGGAATGTGAGCAAGTAGGCGGCCAACCAAATGGAGGTTTCTGGTCTTGCCTAGAATGTGATGTGTCTGGTAATGTATCTGGGGCCTAGATTGTGTAGGGCTTTGTACGTGTGTGTGAGGAGCTTGAAGAGGGCACATTTGTGGACGAGAAGCCAGTGGTGGTCTTTGAAAAGTGTGGCGGTATGGAGTGGGAGTTTACGCAGAAGCTGGTTGCTGTTTTTGGATGACCTGGAGCTTTGTTTGAAAGCTGAGCGGTGATGCCAACTTTGAGAACGTTGCTGTAGTACACATTGTAGTCTGCTGGTCATAACAGCCTGAGTGACGGTTCTACAGATGTTGAGCGGGAGACATTTTAAGATCTTTCTGAGGATCATGAGGGTGTGGCAGAAGGAGCAGATCACAATGTTGTTTTCACTGGTCAGCGAGTGTTGGTTGGCAACCACTATCCCTATGTTCTTAACGTAATTGGCCAAAATAAGTACTGTTGTAAATTTGTCTGCCCACGAGGTTGAGGTCAACAGAAAAAAGTGCCACCTCCATCTTCTTTGAGTTGAGCTTCAAACTGTTGGCCTACATCATCCTGGCACCTTCCGACATGTAGGTGGTGAACTCAGTGTGAATCTTATGAGTGCCATCAGAGAGAAAGAGGATGCACTGGTTGTCATCGACATACAGGATGATGCTGATTTTATGGGTTTGGATGAAGTTAAGCACCAAAGTCATGTAGTCATTCGACAGTAAGGGGATGAGTAAGGATTCTTGAAGGACTCCGCAGATCAAGTTAGCGGCAGTAGAAGTGTACTGTGTCAGGCTGATAGACTGGGTGCTTCTGGTGAGTAAGGACTCTTTCATACTGTTGATTGTCACTGAAATAGTGGGAGAGTTGTGTGAAGAGGTCCTGTGGTGAGGTGATGGTTGAGAAGCTGGTTCTCGGGAAGCCGAGTCCTTTACTGTGGCAAAAATTTATTTGGCGTTGTTGGAGCTGTTCTCAATTAATTTGGTCAGTGCTGATTGTTTGGTGGATGTGATTGCGAACAGTAGAACTGGAGGGATGATTTGTAGGTGCTTTTTGTCATTTCCATTGCAGATGTGTCTCCATTTGCATTTGAGTTGCTTGCAATGCCATTTGATGAGTTTCAGTTCTTCTGTGTATCACCTTGCTCAGGTTCTGCTCCTTGTGGTGATGATATCAAGAGAGGGAAACGAGTCTGTTCAGGAAGTGATCCAGGTGTTGAAGCTGATGATAGATCAAGATGGGTCCTCATGGGGCAGTTGGTGACAGGTTTGGAACTTTGTGGTCCATGTGCCTTTGAGGATCCTGTTCCAGTTGCCTCCAGTTGTCCATTAACATGGATCAATGCCTAAATTAAAATTTTGACTGATCCTACAATGCATTTTACTTTGCACCAAGGGTGATTTTTACCTAAATAAAGATTTGAAAATTAAAAATACTTTTAAATCTAAATGTGATTTGTGCTCCTGAATGTTTTCCACATTCACTTTGATGTTGCACCAAGAGTCACTCCTGATCTGCCTGATTTCGTCAGAGCTATTTAATGCTCTGTAGAGTTTCCATAAAAGTGATTTTCTCTTAAATATGTGTCCCTGGTACTATTGTTTTTGCACCAATCCACCTTTGCACATAGAAGTAATTTTGTACCCAAAGTGGTTTTGAAGTTAAAGGCGAGTTTACACCACAGTGTTTGCATTTTAATATGATTTTTGCATGTACAGTGTTTCCTTACTCCTTCTCATTTCGCAATAAGGTGGATTTAAGGCTTAATATTGTTTTCCCACAAACAAGATATTTTGCATTCAAGTGCTTTCCTCCCAAACATGATATGTGCTCTTAAAAGGGTTTCTGCTTCTCTACTGATGTACATAGGGTGATTGTGTGGCATCTAATTGTGATTTTGTGCTTAAATGTGATTTTACTTCTAATTGCTCACCATACTATTGTCTATTGCATAGTGTGAACTTCTGCATCCTTAAATGTGATATTGCACATACATGTAACTTTTGATACAAAACGATGTCATCTCTCAAGCTGATGTTCCACCATTGGTGATCTTTACCTGAATGTGATGTCAAAGTTACTCACATCTTTTCCAACTAAAGTGACATCTTATTACTATATGATCCCTCTCGGAGTGCTTTTGGTCTTAAATATAACACCATACTCCTATTGACTGTATATCAAAGTTGACTTTGCACCTAAATGTGTATGTGCATCAGAATATAATTTCTTCTCCTAAATGTTAGGCCTCTAAAGGTGTTTCTATACTACTGCTGATTTTGCACTTGGATGATATTGCCACTAAAAGTGGTTTTACACAAATATGTCCTTTTGATTCTATAATTCTTTTCACACCCTTGTCGATGTTGTACTGTGGGTGATTTTGCATCTAAATATGGATTTACTGCTAAATGGTAAACTACAATCTTGCTTACTTTGCAGCGATGGTGATTTTTGCAACTAAATGGGATTTTCCCCTTCACGCAATCAGTGCTCCTATACGTTTCCCACACTGATCCTCATTGTTCATCAAGAGTGATTTTACATCTCAAAGTGCTGTCAATCAAATGGGAGATCTTATTGTTGCATGCCTTGTAAATTTAATATAGTAGTTTGTAACTATCAGATACTGAGTCTTCTGTTCAAGCTTGACAGCCTACACAATTTTGTTGATCTTATTGAGTTCACCAAACCTAAAACAAGGAGAACTTCATAACAGGCCAGACTCAATGGTTCATATAACTTCCTATACTCCACTGGCCTTCAATGACTACTATTAAATAATCAAAACACGAATCTGATAGTCAGTCAGAAACCTGCATCGAGGGCAGATATACACTCATGCTGTGTTCTATTAAAACTGTCCTCATTTGTTTACTACTAGCATATTTTTCTGGACTGATACACTGAATTTTCCCAGTTACAAAGAACACAAAAAATCCTTCTGGGGGGGGGGGGACTTACTATCTCAAGGTATCATAACCAGAAATGTGAGCTTCATTCACATCACCGTATAAGAAGTAGGAAAATCATATTCCAGTCTTCAATGTCATTACTACCCTGTTTAGTACCACTAAGCCTTAAAATCTTCAGTTGTTGCTAGGGACACTAAAACTGATACCTCATCGCCCATCTCTAGAGATGACGCCCCACATGCGTCTCGTCTATATCATCTGCTCACCCCTTAAGGATTAAAAACCAGACAGCATTATCCCAGCCTAATTTAAGGTACTCTGGACCGTACTCTGGAACATTACTTTCACTTTTACTCAGTCTACAAAATCAAACTGAAGATATGGAGTAATTCATGCATCTGAATCGTCTAGGCCTTCTGTGGTGCCATTGAATTTTTTTCATAGGCCTGCAAAGCTGGTGTTATGAAGGCAGCACAGTCAGCTTGGGCAATAAACACGTGGCTCAGCTGTAGGAGGTACAGAAATAAATAGGTTCATGGTTTCACAGTGATGCAGCGCAAATAGCCTGTGTGCATTTGTGCATACCTGTTTTTGCATACACAACTGTATTAAAGCCAGACCACTTGGCTATGCTAGTGGTTTTCTTCCTTGAATGCTCCAATGTTACTAAGGTTTTTACAGCCAGAATAATGATATTTAAAAAATCGATCTGCCAAAATATTGTGGCCATCATGTTGACTATTAAAATATTGTGAAAGTAAGTGCCTATAAGCAAGTTTAAGTTCACTACACTTAACATAACATATATACATTTTCACAAGTCAATCATTATTTTTACTTTCAATATTTTGACCTGCAACCTACCATACCAAGAGGAACAGATATCTGGCCCAGTAGACACACCAAAGCAGACATTCTCCATATTCAATTTTACATAGAACAACTATCTAAGACTTCCTGTGCCAGAAAGCAAATTTTACAGAACAGGTGGTAGATAGTTGTATGTCAGAATAACGCTTGGCTTTATCACGCATACCGCTAAATCGTGGCATTGCATATCATTACAATGGCATGGCTTAGGAGAAGCGTTTGTCTTTAGAAAGTTATAATTTACTATTCCAACTCCAGTCTACGCATCAGTTCAGTAGGGAAAGCGTTAGACTTTGAAGTTCAACGCAGCTTTCCCTACGACATGTCATTATAACGATATGCATGGTAAAGGAATACATGTTAAAGATGCAATGTGACTACATGCGTGGTTCAGACTGCGTTTTGAATGCTGCCTTCCATAGTACATTAAACTGCTAAGAAAGATGATATTGGGCACTTTATGGAGCTTGAGAGTTTACAAATATGTACTAATTAATAATGAGCCTGAATCTTTTTGTTGTCCATGGTAAGTCCATAGAATTCGTGATCAAGCTGGAAAAGTAAGAAGAGGAAGGCCCTTTTTCTACTTGGTGTAAATATGTGTTCCTGGTAAAGATCTGCAAGATAAGATGGGGAAAGAATAGTTTTGGTATGTTGGTACTCTGTTGAGTGTCTGCAACCTAGAAGAAGATGAGATGCTAACCTAAATTGTCTTTATACTGTTTTCTGTCTGATAGCAGCCTACAGATTGGCATACTTTAGCATTTCGGTGAAAGTCAAATAGAGACTCGGATTCCCTGCTGATTGCGAAGCTATATGTTTTTTGTCATCACCAATTTCCAAACCTAATGAATTTCCTTCACACACTCTCCAAAATATGTGCCCTCATGTTTAATGTATTCCATTATCCCATCAACGACCATCAGAACTATCTGTCTAATTACAACCTGAAATATGGAAATAACAAAATATAAGAAAACAATACTTTGATTTAAATTTGCATAGTGGGACTTTCTGAACTTTAGTGTTTTATACCCTAGTCAACTTCTAACAAACATGTGCTTTAACAAGTCTACTTGTGGAATAAAGGACCTGTTTGATGAAAGCTGAATATTTCAGTTTTTAGAGAATGTATTAGGGGGCTCTTCAATATTCCAAGGAACCCAGGTGATATAAAATTTATTTGCAATCAATGGTTTATAGGGTTTCTTCAGACGCAAAATGTGCTTTTACGCCCATCATACAGCACATGGTATCCAAATAAAACATAAATAAAGAGGTTTCTGTCAACTTCTCAGTGATCCATTGTGCTTCAACTTTCTGCATCTATTGCTCATTCACTTGTGGTTCCTCATTAAAACAAATTACAAAAACGTAAATTTAAATGCTTTTATACCCATCTGTTTCGGTCTTACCTAGAGACGCTCTAGCTGTTTCACAAGCGTAATGAAGTAAAAAGAATCATTAGCAAAAAAAGACGCATACACGCATGCAAAGAGGGGCTTTTCGGCTGGCCCTCTTCAACCATTGGTCTGTTCAACTGTCATTCACGATGTGCTTTCACCTCCCACAGCATGTGTGTGTCAGTGGCTCTACCCATTTCAGCTATTGGTGTGCTTCCCTGTACCTAACAGCACTTTTGCTGATCACATATAGACACACTTCTGCCCATTTTATTTTACCTTACCATTTTGTATCATTTTCTTTTTACTTTTTAAAGTATCTAGGTATGTTAAACTATGGCTTCAGGTTACAGTAATTCGAATCTGTTGGAAATAGTCATCTTTTGCTTGTTATTCCCACAGATTTATGCCTTCTTAAGATGAATCGTTTTTTTGGCATTAGGACTCCGTGCACTTTGCCCCTGCCAAACGGTGGTACAGTGCGTGTGATCTTTTAAACATGGTAAAATTGGCATCTGCCTGTTTAGCTCATTCCCTATTATATATGGTACAACTTGTACCAAAGGCCTGTAATTTAAATGCTACTAGTGGCCTGCAGAACTCCACCACCCACCACAGTAGCTCCCTAAAACATGTCTATAGTCTGCCATTGTTGCCTGCAGTGCAGTTTCATACTGCCATTTTTTACTAGGCCAAATAATCCCTTTGCCAAGCATAAGCTTTCCTTTTTAATGCTTGTAAGTTTCCCCCAGGTTAGGCCCTCCTAGCTCATTTAATTTTTTTTAAATAGATTTATAGATAATCTTTTAATTGTCCTGGCAATGAAAAACCTCCACAGTCGTTTTACACTCTGGCTAACACTGGCTTACCTTATCACACTTAATAAGTGCTAAATTCAGTTTGGAAACAGCAAGAGAAATAATTCTTGCACTGATTTTTAATTATAGAATAAAATCCTCTTAGATGGTAGAAGCAAATGTTAAATGAATATTTTGGAAATGTCTTAAAAATCACAACTTCAAGAATATCTCTACAGAACACTCCTGGACCTGCGAAGATTCAGAAAGAGGACTGCCCTGCTGCCGGAAGAAGGAAAACTGGATTAGCTTGTCTTAAACTTAGGGCCACAGAAATAACTTCAAGTGTCAGTTGTGTGACCCCTAGTTTATGCTACAGGGACACAACAACTTTCCAGAGGCCCTTCCTGAGTTCCAGCAGACCAGACCCAACAGGACCTGAATTACCCTCGCTACTGGTCTCCATGTGAGTGAGTCCTCTATCCAATCTGTAGACATTTGGTGGAGTCCATGCCTGCGCCAGAGCATAATGTCTGTAGGAAAACTGAGGACCGGCCAATGTGTGGCTGATGACTATCATTCATGCTCCTACTTTGTTTAGAGGCCAGTTGTCACCAATAACACCAACTTTATATCTTCAGAATACATGGATTCCTTACCACTTAAATAGTCAAATATCATTTTTATAATACCTTATACAACTGCTTCAATTCAGATATGTACTTTCTAATGCTGTGTCTTCTCAGCATGGTCTGCATGTAGAACAGTGCTGTAGTTTTACTGTAATGATTTGAGGTCATGCAATGTGCATTATCCGTGTAGACTACGTGATTTTCAAACATTTTAACTTTGATATGAGTATGTAGAGAGCAAATATATTATTTCCTAAAACATTAGAAAAAAGAGGTTCTTGCATTATTTAAATTTATTGCTGAATTTATTTATACTAAAACCTTGTTTTTTAAAAAGAAATCGGTTAACACGTATCAAAAGTCTCAGAAAGTTAGGTAGCCTTGGTAGGTATGTTGGATGAGAATATTACAATGAGCCACCAGGGATTTAAAGTCATTTTCCAGGCAACAGTCCATTAGTAGATGGGAAAGGTGCGATCCTCAGGTGTACAAGGACAATAGTCTTGATGCTGTTAGCGCCTCAGAGCCTTAATAAGTAAACTTACAAGGAGATGCGTTTAGGTCGACAAACCTTTTGACCACCTTTGGGGACTTCCCAGCACAAAATATTTTCTTGGCATCACCAATCAATGAATCAATAAACAATCAATAATAACAATTGCAAATCAATAAACATTTAATAAAACGTAATCATTGAACTCACCATAACTCCTCAGTTCACGAATAACCACACCAGTTTTGTCAAAAGTTAAGATATTTATTTCCCTACTGGTTACAATCTAATATCATGTCTGTTAATCTTATTACCAATAAACCACGCCAAACAATCCTAATTGGTAATCAAACACAACTTTGATCAATGCATCAGTTATATTCATTCTGTATTTAGGCATATCATCAATATGAAGCAACTTAGCAGAGTCTCATTAGTACATTGATTCAACAAAGCAAGAACTCAGTCATTTGTCTATTTGCATAGGATAATTGTGAGTGCCTTAACTAACCACGAATTAGCATTAGCATGTTGGGCCTCATGCAAAACATTTTAGTAAACACAAATTTGGAAAACATTTAAACTAAGGCCTCTATCAAAATAGCAGTTGGTACCTAGAAAGAAAAGGCAAACAGACAATCACAAATTTTGCATAGGATAGTTACCAATCCAACAGATCAGCAAACAGCGTCAGTCTTCGTCCTCAGTACATCAGTCGATTCACCATCAGCAGAGATAGGACGGGGTAAAGTATCAAGATAGCATAGTTCAGAAAACGAATTTACTTCCCTGAGATAGAGGAGAAGTTAATATCAGGGAAGAATGAGGTAGAGGATGGTTTGAAGTGGCAGGACAATTTAACTCTAAAGTATGGGTTTGAAGTGTCTGTAAAAATGGCAAATTACATAAGTGTTATGGCAAAGGAAAAAGGCAAATGTCCCCGTCAAAGTGGAAAAGGAAAAGTGGCCTAGGTTTCCCTTGGGTTACACCGTTAAATCAAAACCGTCTAATTGTTCCCTAATTTCTCATTGGATAAAATTATCCAATAATTCGGTAAGCACCTTACTAGAATTTGCCCCCGTTTGCAGTTCTCATGTTGCGGATTGGTCCATGTTATTGACATCTTCACGGTTGGAATGTCAGGAAGAAAATGTTACACAATGTTACACTTTTACGCTCCAGTCAGTGTCTTCACTGTCTTCTCCTAGTACGGTTAACCTTGCACCTGTTGCGTATTACACTGTTGCATCCAGCAAGAATGTCGCCTTGAGCAAGCCGGTTCTCATGAGGAAGAATTTACTACGGCTACATGCATATAGCCCCTGGAAAAATACAGCTTTGTGTCCTTCAGGAAAACAGCGCATTTACACGTTAGAAAAATACAGTTCAATATGAGGCCAGGCAGCTAGGCCCAAACCCTCGCTAAGCTAAGGCTCTCGAATTTAATAAAGCAAAACTCTTAACATATAACTCTAATTATGATATACTAATATAAATTCAAAACTTTATTGCACAATAATTCAGAATTAATAAGCTTTTCATTAGTCTTCGTACTTGAGTGTTGGTTTAGGTATTGTGTGTATAACTTTGATTGTGGTTGTGATTGTGGGTATGACACCAATGGATGAGAGTGGGACTAACTATGCTACAATTCCTGAGACTACCACTGCACTAACAGCTTGGGAGAGGTTTGAGTTGGATGAGAGATATTTGCATGAGGGAACTAATGCAAAAGGGGAACTTTCTACTAACGTTTTCTATCGCTTTCTGAGTGAGTATGTTGAGACAATGGAAGCAAAGGATTGCTTTGTGTGCACACAGATTTCTGTTTCGGTACAAGAGGGGGTTACCTATCATAGCTTGCCGTTAACATATGGGTTAAGCTGTAGTCTGCTACTAACAAGATTTTCTAATCAGGAGGAGGTCCAATACTTCTATTCTAATCATGATTTGGTGTTTTCTTATGTACCTATAATAGAGGATTTGAGTAGTGTAGCTAGATACTACAGTATAAAGTTAGTTAAAGGATTATTTGAGCCGACATTGACAATTAGTATGTCTTATGCACATCACAATAATCTGACATGCTTGCTTACACCTGTTGGGAAAAGCTTTTTAGATCACACGGAGGATAGAAGGAGGGCATTAAAGGGTAAATTTGAAAAAGTATTGCAGCAGCAAGCTTTTGCTAGTAGTGAAAGTTATTGTGCAATTAGAGAGCAAGGGAAGCTAGCTTTAGATGCACTACACGTAGGTAAGCTTTGTATATCTAGGCCAAAATCATATTATGACGATGTGTTTGTGGGAATGGGTGAATGGAAGAATGTGTTTTTGTTTCCGAGTAACTGGATGTTTATGTTAAATGGGCAGGATCCAGCGATCCCAGGGATCTATTACATATGTGGACTTAATGCTTATTACCGTCTTCCAAAGGGATGGTATGGGACATGTTACTTGGGGATAGTTTTCCCAAAGATATATCAACTTGATGATTTGAAAAGGTTTCCGAAATTGTCTGAATTACATCATACTAGACAGAGGAGAGAGGCCGCTGCTGGTATGGTGGGACACATATTTGGGGCGATAATTCCTTCAGTGGGAGTTATCTTAAATTCAATAAAGATTCGAAAGTTGTCTACTATTGTGGATAACATGCTGACTAATTTTTCGGGAGCTATACTCCTAATGGATACTGAACTTGCTGCGGCGAGGGCGATGACTCTCCAAAACAGGCTTGCCTTAGACTTTCTTTTAGCGAAAAATGGCGGAGTTTGTAGGATGTTTAATGAGCGTCATTGTTGCGCCTATATACCAGATAATAGTAATGAGATTAGAAATATGCTTACTAACTTGACTAGGGATAGTACAGACTTGAAGGATTCGAAAGAACCTGGTGTTTGGGAAAAGGTTGGAAGAGATTTTGCTTCAGTGGGGAATTGGCTGAGCAACATTTGGCATGGGATATTGTCTAAAACAATACAGGGGATATTGATTGTTATACCTTGCCTCTTTGGATTATGGGTGGCATGTAAAATTAGCAAAAGGATAAAATTGAATAAGGCGAAAAATAATAGGAGGAGGGAAGAAAAAGAAAGGGAAAAATTGTTTAGGGAAAAATCAAGGGAAAATCCAATAAGTGAAGAGATTGAAATGACTAAGGCCCTCTTTACAACATTGGCGGTAAAAGCCGCTTACCGCCATGCAGAAGACCGCCAACACACCGCCGCGGCCGCAGAATTCCGCCACAGCTAATATGACCCTCAGTTCTGAATCCGCCAAAATCTAGACACCCACACAAGTCCGCCACACCAAAGGTCAGTGCTAAACTGGCGAAAACAAAACCATCACCGTCACACCAACAGAAATACGCCCACACTATCACGACACACAAATCCACGCGGCGGTCTTTCAACCGCGGTAATCCATTGGCGGTACACACCGCCGCGCTCAAAATACACACACATTTACCAAACACAGCCACATTGGACAAATCGAAATACACACACCTGATACACATACACACCCCACTCCCACACACCCAATACAATATAAAACACACACCCACATCACCCACAAACCCTTATGACAACAAATCACAAACGAAAGCCAGAGAGAGACAGCACCAGCAAGAACAACAGCATCCACAGGCACACAACACCATCACCCACAGAACGTCCACGCACCTCACACAACACCCCACTACATATCAGCACTCTTATCACCCCACACTCCACCCCACACATCACCTACACCACCCCATGGCACGGCAAAGACACCCCAGGTTCTTGGAGGAGGAGCTCAGGGTCATGTGGAGGAAATCGTCCGGGTAGAGCCACAGCTATTCGGATCACAGGTGCAGCACACCTCAATTGCAAGGAAGACGGAACTATGGAGAAGAATAGTGGACAGGGTCAACGCAGTGGGGCAGCACCCAAGAAATCGGGATGACATCAGGAAGAGGTGGAACGACCTACAGGGGAAGGTGTGTTCCGTGGTCTCAAGACACCACCTGGCGGTTCAGCGGACTGGCGGCGGACCCCCACCTCCTCCCCCACAACTAATAACATGGGAGGAGCAGGTCCTGCCGATTCTGCATCCTGAGGGCCTCGCAGAAGTAGGTGGAGGAATGGACTCTGGTAAGACAAATCTTAACTATTACATCCCCCACCCTACCTGCATGCCAGCACATACCCCCACCCTCACCCCCAGCACTCCAACTCCTCACATATGTCCCAACATCACAAACCACCCATCCCAACACCAAGCCCTGCATGCAGCAACAAAGCATGGACACCCATCACTAAAGCATGCCCACTGCACATACCCATACACCCCCCTAAACCATCATCACACACGGTCCCACACAGGAATGCTAGCACTGGGGTACACGGTCACCCACCCATTGCACACCATGCCACACACAGATGTAATAAACATTCTTTTATACCCCTGCAGGACCCCTACCCAACGTCACCGGACAGGAGGGTCCACACATGTCCACACCACCAACAGAAGAGGCCGACAGTGATGACAGCAGCTCTGTCCAACTGGATCTAGATGACCAGCCCGGCCCATCGGGGACCCTGGGACAGTCGGTTCCCATCACATAGTCACAGGCCACTACAGCGCTTCCCCCCTCTGGAAACACCAGCTCAGCACCCACCCAGCGGGCCCCTACTTCCATCCCCAGGACACGTCAATCAGCTGTGTGTCCACCACTACAGGGAACCCAGGCTAACCCACCACCCCAACAACAACAGGGAGCTGGGGGCAGTGGCAGTGGGCACACGGTCCAGGGGACGGAGGCCCAGGAACACAGGGGAACTGGGAGGGCTGCTGTGCGACATGGGCGGACAGGCCAAGGGAACCCACTCTCCACGAGGCCCTCCCCTCCATCATGGGAGCCTACCACCACTCCCAGGAGACGATGGCAACGGTACTGGCCAAGTTTCAGGAGACCCAGCGCCTGCAGGAGGAACAGTATATGGGCTTCAAGGAGGAACTCAGAACCATCAGCTCCACCCTGGGAGCCATCGTAAGGGTGCTGAAGGAAGTACTCAACACCAGGAGGGACACTGTGGTACTACAAGGTCTGGCTCCAGCTGGGTACACAGTTCCTGGATTGTGGCACGGTCAAGCCTGTATGTGCTAATCACATGTCTTTCCTCCATTGTCGACAGGTCCACCAACGGTCGGTACACCGGAGGATGCCGCCATCTCCTCACATGTCCCAGCGGACGGTGCCTATGAAGGACAATAGCGAGCACAGAGTCAAACAACCCAGAGGTACGTACCCACAGTTTACACAGAACACCATTCATACACAAAAAGTGGCCTGTATGTGTGTTGAGTCTAGGCCTAGGTATGTGTGATGCAGTTGAAAATGAAGCCATGTGGGCCCCTGAAATGGCGGCTGCCTGACCTCTAAAGTGGGACAATTGGATGTGAGGTAACTGCGCTGGCGTTGTACACCGTTGCGGTAGGCAGTCGAAGACCGCGGCACAATGCTGCATTGGTTAACATTGGACCTTGTGGGTCCCAGGAGCCAATGACGATGTAAGCCGGCGGTGGCGGTACACAACACCGCGGACGTGACCGCCATTTTCTATCTGTTGAATCACTCGATACCTGATCTTCGACAGGAGAGGACCTACACTGCAAGTGCTGCTGTGACCTCGGTCTGGAAAAGACAATGGCTCGAGTGTCTGGGGAAAGGGCCCCTGCTTTCACATCGGAGGAGTTGGAGAAACTCGTGGACGGGGTCCTCCCCCAGTACACGCTACTCTACGGTCCTCCAGACAAACAGGTAAGTACACAGGGAGCATGATGTATGGGCTATGCCTGTGTGGAGAGGGCTGGATGTAAGAAGGAAGGGGGGAGAGTGCGGCATGCATGAAACGAAGGTGAATGCATGTGCCACATGGCAAGAGTAGGGATGGGTACCAATCACTTTGACGGTGCAGTTGGTAATAACTTACTCTTCCCCCTGTACATTTCATGTAGGTCAGCGCCCATCAGAAAAAAATATATTTGGCGTGCCATCGCCAAGGACGTCTGGACCCTGGGGGTCTACCACAGACGGAGCACCCACTGCCGGAAAAGATTTGAGGACATTTGCCGCTGGAGCAAGAAGACGGCGGAGGCTCAGTTGGGGATGACCTCCCAACGTGGGAGGGGTGCCCATTGCACCATGACCCCCTGATGTTCAGGATCCTGGTGGTGGCCTACCCGGAGTTGGATGGGCGCTTGAGGGCATCACAGCAGCAACAAGGGGGTGAGTACACTCTCATTATGCTGACTTTGCGTGCAGTGGAGGGGTCTGGGTGGGGGAGGTGGGCTGTGGGTTTCCCTAGGCCAGGGCGAGTTCCGTAGGCAAGGTCCCTCCGTAAGGCAGGCCATGTGGCACCCCACCCCACCTCTATTGAGTTCCAAGTACACCCAGTCATGCCCCTGTGTCATCTATGTGTGCAGATGTCGTCCGTAGCCTTGTAGGCCATTTCCCAGGAATTGAACAGTGGAGCCCAAGAGCGCGGCGTACTGCAGGGGGCTTCTGTGTCTGTCGTGTCCGCCAACGGTAGCGGTAATGCATGCACTCAACATGTCTTTCTTCTGTCGTCCCTCCCCTTTCTGTGGTCTCCCTGTTCTTGTGTGCATTAGCATCATCAGGTGGAGGAGCAGTGGCAGCGGAGCACCAGGGGGCTGCATCCCACATGGCCATGGAGGGCCACACTACGGACTCGGACTTCACCAGTGGGACGGAGTGCGAGGGGGAGCTCCATGGCGGGGACAGGAGCTGAGACCAGTGACACAAACTCGTCCTCTGATGGGAGCTCCCTTGTGGTGGCAGCAACATCTGTGCCGCCCCCATCTACAGGTACAGCCACCACCACCCCTTCTAGCACTGCCCTCCCAGCAGCCCCTCAGCCTTCGCCCCGTGCCCGCTCACCCGGGAGGGTGGGCATCTCCTTCGCCCCAGGCAACTCAGGCCCTGCCCCAGTCACCCCTGCTGCACTCAGTGAGGAGGCCATTGACTTCCTCAGGTCCCTCACTGTTGGGCAGTCTACCATTTTGAATGCCATCCAGGGTGTAGAAAGGCAGTTGCAACAAACAAATGCATTCCTGGAGGGCATTCATTCTGGTCAGGCGGCCCTTCAGCAAGCTTTTCAGACTCTGACCTCATGACTGATGGCAGCCATTGTCCCTGTATCTAGCCTCCCCCCTCCAACTTCCTCCACCCCGACCCAATCCCCTGTACCTCAGCCTATCCCAAGCACACCTACAGACCAGCATGCACACACGTCAACACACAAGGGAAGCTCAGGCAAACATAAGCACCACACATCCCACAGGCACTCACGCAAGCATCACACACATACAGACACACCAACATCCACTGCCTCCACTGTGTCCCACTCCTCCTCGTCTCCCTCCTCCCTCCCAGTCTCGTCTACACTCACACCTGCATGCACTACCTCTACAGCCACTACGTCCCTCTCCAGCACACCCACCACCACACCCCGCTCACGTGCAGTCACCACCCCCACTACCATTCACACGTCCCCTGTGTCCTCTCCCAGTGTGTCTGTGATGCCACCTCCCAAGATACACAAACGCAGGTACACACCCACCCAACAGCCATCCACCTCACGACAGCCTCCAGCGCATGCACCTTCACCCAAAGTCAGCAAACAAACACCTCCTACAACCACCACCTCTTCCTCCACTCCTAAACCCCCTCCAGCTACCTGTCCCAGTGTGGCAAAAAAACTTTTCCTGTCCAACCTTGACCTCTTTCCCACACCTCCCCCACCCCGTCCATCTCATAGGTCCCGAACTAGCACCTCAGCCACAACATCTCCGGGACCAGTGGTGCCTGTAGTCACCGGAATCTGGAGTGCACCGGCCACCAGGGCAGCCAGTGTGGCACGGAGCCACAGCACAGACAGTCCCCCACCTGTGAAGCATCAGAAGTTGTCCAGTGCCCGGCGGGAGAGCAGGAAGACTCCAGCCACCAAAGCCGCTCCCAGGGGTCCCGGTGGGAGTGTTGAGTCAGCTGTGACACCTTCCAAGGTGGGGAAGGGCCACAAGAAACCCGGCAAGTCTGGGAAGAGCAGCACAGCGGAGAAGACCGCCATCATCCCCGCTGCCCAGGAGGCCACCTCCAGCACCAGCCCAGCTGCCTAGGACAGGACCGCCAGCACCAGCCCAGGACAGGACCACCAGCCCACCTGCCCCGGACAGGACCGCCAGCACCAGCCCAGCTGCCCAGGACAGGCCCGCCAGCACCAGCCCACCTGCCCAGGACGGGACCGCCAGCACCAGCCCACCTGCCCAGGACAGGACCGCCAGCACCAGCCCACCTGCCCAGGACAGGCCCGCCAGCACCAGCCCAGCTGCCCAGGACAGGCCCGCCAGCACCAGCCCAGCTGCCCAGGACAGGTCCGCCAGCACCAGCCCAGCTGCCCAGGAGGCCACCGCCAGCATAAGCCCAGCTGCCCAGGAGGCCACCGCCAACACAGGCCCAGCTGCCCAGGAGGCCACCACCAGCACAGGCCCAGCTGCCCAGGAGGCCACCGCCACCACAGACGCAGCTGCCGAGGAGGCCACCGCCAGCACAGGCCCAGCTGCCCAGGAGGCCACCGCCAGCACAGGCCCAGCTGCCCAGGAGGCCACCGCCAGCACAGGCCCAGCTGCCCAGGAGGCCACCGCCACCACAGGCCCAGCTGCCCAGGAGGCCACTGCCAGTACAAGCCCCGCTGGGCCATGAAGGACAGCCAGCAAAAGCCCCGCTGGGCCATGAAGGACCACCAGCACAAGCCCCCCTGGGCCATGAAGGACCGCCAGCCCAAGCCCCACTGGGCCATGAAGGACCACCAGCACAAGCCACGCTGGGCCATGAAGGACAGCCAGCACAAGCCCCGCTGGGCCATGAAGGACTGCCAGCAGCTGAGTCCATGCAATGGAGACCGCCGCCTCAAGCACCGCTGCATAGGGCACCGCCGTCTCAAGCACCGCTGCACAGGGCACAGCCGTCTCAAGCACCGCTGAACAGGGCACTGCTGTCTCAAGCACCGCTGAACAGGGCACCGCCGTCTCAAGCACCGCTGAACAGGGCACCGCCGTCTCAAGCACCGCTGCACAGGGCACCGCCATCTCAAGCACCGCTGAACAGGGCACCGCTGTCTCAAGCACCACTGGCCCATGAGCGGCAAGGGCACTGACGCAACTGAGTCCGTCATGGGGTGAATGATGCACTCTGGGAACAAAGCCCCCTCCAGAACCAGTGGAGAAAGTCATCCACTACCTCTGTCCTTAGCAGGATGAAGCACTCTGGGCACAAAGCCCCCTCCAGAACCAGGGGAGTATCACATCCACTACCTCTGTCCTTGGCAGGATGAAGCACTCTGGGCACAAAGCCCCCATCCAGAACCAGTGGAGACTGTCATCCACTTGAGAGACTGTGACTTTGCACTCCCCAGGTTTGAACAGTGGGCAACCCACCCACTGCAGAGACTTGAGAGACTGTGGCTTTGCACTCCCCAGGATTGAACAGTGGGCAAACCACCCACTGTAGAGACTTGAGAGACTGTGGCTTTGCACTCCCCAGGATTGAACAGTGGGCAACCCACCCACTGTAGAGACTTGAGAGACTGTGGCTTTGCAATCCCCAGGATGGAACAGTGGGGAAACCACCCACTGTAGAGACTTGAGAGACTGTGGCTTTGCACTCCCCAGGATGGAACAGTGGGCATGTGGCTCCCTCGTGGATTTGGCGTCGTGCACTCAACTGGCTGAGGTGCCCCCCCTTTGCCTCCCCCTGAGGTGCCTGTTTAGTTGCTCTCTGATGCCCCTGAAGTGTTCTCTCCATCATAGTCGGGGATCTTGTGTGGGCCTCGTCCATACCGTGTGGTCCCAGTGTTCCAGGGACTTTATTAGAGCACTACCTGGACTACTATGCTTGGTATATATTTGGACATGGTGTATATATATATTTCTGCCTACTTGCTTTTAATATATTACAATGGTTACACTCATTTTCTAATGTCTTTGCATTCTTCCGGTGGGTTTCTGGGGTGTAACTGTGATGTATTGATATTCATTAGTGTGTGTGTTGTAGTGGGTGAGGGTGGGGGTGTTGCATGTGTATGTCCCTGGTTTTTCCCTCCCCCCTCCCCTGTGCAGTACTCACCGTGGTCTTCGCCGCCGGCGTTCGTGCTCCTGGTAGAGGAGCAGGAAGACTATTGCAGGTAGAATTTGGAGTTCCGGATCCATGGTGTCCTCGTTCCTCATGGGGTGCGTAGAGGTGAGCGTTTTTCCTTCGGTATTCCTGTTTCTGTCGTGTTTTTATCTGCGGTGAATCCGCCCCGGAAAAGTTGGCGGATTCGCCTGTTGTGATACTGTGGGCGGTACATTGTCCTCCGCCTGTCTGTTGGCGGTGACCGCCAAGCTGTTTGTTTGTACCGCCGTGGCGGTCGGAGTGTTAAAGTGGCTGTCTTGTTGGCGGTTTCCGCCACAGTCGTAATATCAATTTTTTTTCTACCGGCCTGTTGGCGGTCTTAACGCCGCTTTATCACCGTCCGCCAGGGTTGTAATGACCGCCTAAATTCTGACTGATGTAAAATTCCTGGGGAAGGTTTTGTGTGATGACAAGTGTCATCAGAGGAGGGATTGTTGGAGTGTGTCTTTTAAAATTAATATTAATTACGTAATCTTGCAAATATATTGTGTGATGGAGCTGCATAGAAAATGTGTTAACATAGAAAATAATGCACGCGTTTGAAATGTGCCCATGGCCAGTGGCTACCAATGTATACGAAGACTAATGAAAAGCTTATTAATTCTGAATTATTGTGCAATAATGTTTTGAATTTATATTAGTATATCATAATTAGAGTTATATGTTAAGAGTTTTGCTTTATTAAATTAGAGGGCCTTAGCTTAGCGAGGGTTTGGGCCTAGCTGCCTGGCCTCATATTGAATTGTATTTTTCTAACGTGTAAATGCGCTGTTTTCCTGAAAGACACAAAGCTGTATTTTTCCAGGGGCTATATACGCGTAGCCGTAGTAAATTCTTACTCATGAGAACCGGCTTGCTCAAGGCGACATTCTTGCTGGATGCAACAGTGGAATTCGCAACAGGTGCAAGGTTAACTGTACTAGGAGAAGGCAATGAAGACACTGACTGGAGCGTAAAAGTGTAACATTTTCTACCTGACATTCCAACCGTGAAGACGTCAATAACATGGACCAATCCACGACATGGGAACTGCAAATGGGGGAAAATGCTAGTAAGGTGCTTATCGAATTATTGGACAGAGATAACGATGCACCAAATTTTATCCAATGAGGAATTAAGGAACAATTCGACGGTTTTGATTTAACGGTGTAACCCAAGGGAAACCTAGGCCACTTTTCCTTTACATCAAAAATTAGTAATACACTGTTCCAACCATGCAAAAACAGAAAGTAGTGGCCGGGGTCCTAAATTCTAGGAGCAAGAAGCCTCACACACCCATAGGGTGTCATGCTTCATCATAGGCACTGCTCCTCGTCAGACCGGCGCTGCAATGTCTGACGGGCACCACCCCTGGTGGGGGGGCTCTTTGCCAGAGATCTTTTTATATGGTGGTGCCGTGACCCCAAAGGTGACTGAAGTGTCAGCGGAGATCAGAAAAGAATATGGTTTAAAATTGACTCTCAAAACCGCCACTGAGACAGTAGATTTTATTGGACCAGATGGACGGTCAGGGCCAAGGTTAAAAATAAAGTCAGAAGAGTGAATAAAGAAATTTAAGATCAATCACTCTTATAGTGAAAAAATATATATCAAAGAGAGGAGTCTGGGAATTCTCCAAAGTCTACCCTCTCATGGGTCAACATGTTTCGCATCCTGGTGGTCCAAACGGATCCAGTGATGCTTCATCAGGACCTTATGTGACTATGTGTATCTCCTAAATAATAAGGGCCACATATATTTCAAAACAAGGTATACAAGTTACTATAGGCCAGCAAATAGCTTGGGGGAGTAACAATCATTACATGAATATGGAACCAATAGTTCCTAACTCGTGCCCTGCGAAAAGAAGTACATAGGTTATACCAAAGCAAGCACGAGTCATGGCTTATGTGTATCGTGGGAAAGGAAGGCAACCGTGCTGTACAGTGAAAGTGTTAACTCGTGAACAACACACATGCATATGCTTGTGAATACAAGCTTACCGTCCTAAACTTGAAGACGAGCATCCTAGGAATACACAGACCAATGATCCAGCGCTAAATGACGTCTATAAAGGAGATATGGAACACAAATTTAAATGACAGGTTAAATACCCAATCAAGTATCTCAAATGTATAGTAACATAGAGGTCTAAAGTATAATAATAGTAGGTTCTCAATTAGAACCATCACAGCGAACATGTTAACTCAAACGTGAATAGTACGAATAATCAATACGGTGTTACAGTAAAATAACTGATAACCAGTAATAAGGGCAAGAAATTACTGGAAGGCAGAAAAAACAACAGTACAGACCCTGGTTCCGTACCGGTGAAAAGACTGAATCAACAGGGAGTACAAGGGATGGTAAAAAATATAAGCGTCAATGTAAGGGTTAAGTAACGTGTACCAACCCTAAGGTTCAACAAAATAAAGATGGGGGTGTCTCGTGAGTCGATACATCATCTCTTAATAATAAATCACCAGGATATGTGTAACAGCGGGGAGTGCCGGAGCGTATCAGAAGAATGTTGCCTCTAATTAAGAGAGCAACGAACGTATGTCAAGCCGAGTCCCGAGGAGGAAATCGGGACTCGGAATTGAGAAGCGGAGAGCGGCGAAGCACTTACTTGGTACAGGTGCTCTGGCCAGGCGGTAACCTACCCCGGTCCGTGGTTCCCGAAGATTGGAGGAACCCGGGTCGGGACGCTAAAGTGCGCACCCCGCCGGAAGCCGAGGATTAGTGTTTCCGGCAAGGGGTAAGGACAGGCAGTCAGGCAACGCACGAGCGTTGGTCTGATGATGCCAAACAGTGAAGAAAGACTTTCAACAGGGTCCTGGGACCAAAGAGGGAAAATGAATAAAAGAAAAGACTTAATCAGGACACAGATTCGTGGAATAAATGGTGGCACTCAAGGGGGGATAAAGTGCCATGAGATCAAGTAATGGATCAAAAGTCACAAGGTAAATAATATTAAAAAATATTAATAATAACCAGAAGGACACTCCAAGCAAATTATTCATCAAAAAACAAGGACAAAGGGTAATGAAAGTGCAAATTCACAAAGGACAAACTAGTGGGAATTAACAGTAGTAACTCCACTAGTCTTGAAGTAAAGGGGTGAATTATTTAGATAGACAATTCCAAGGAATGTCATCATTCAAGCCATTCACATGGGTGCGTAACTTAAACACCCATCGTTGTTCTAACTCAAAAAGAGAGTTGGGTGTGTTGCGCGAGTCGATTTGAAGTACTACCCACCACATGTCGTCAGGGCTATGTCTCTTATCAAGAAAGTGTAGAGCCAGTTTGGTCGTGGCACGGCCACATCTGATATTGCTGCGATGTTCATTAATTCTGAGTTTCACTGCTCTTGTGGTCATACCTATATATTGTAAATTACAGGGGCAGGTGATCATATAAACACAATTCTTTGTGTTGCAATTCGTGTGTTTGACTAGATGCCAGAGGCCTGTAGAGTCAAATTCGATGGATTTTAATCGTTTGGTAAGGGTGCATACATTACAGGTACCACAAGGAAAGTGCCCGGCCACAGGTGGGATACCCCATAATGTTTGTGAATAGGGGGGTGATTGTCTGGGGCGGGATCTAGTATGGACAAGTAAATCTTTTACATTAGTGGTGCGTTTAAAGGCAAATAAAGGTTTTGGAATCTGGGCACCACCACTACATAAAATAGACCATCTCTTATTCACAACTCTTTTGATAGCGTTAGAAAGAGGAGTGAAAGTAGATACACACGTGAGCTTAGGGTCTAAGTCATGTGTAGTAGTAGATAATAAAGTGTCTCTATTGCAGGACTTGGCCCGTTTGAAGGCTGTCCTCACCACTTTGTCTGGATAATGGCGGTTACAAAGTTTGTCGGTCAGGTCATCAGCTTGGGAATTGAACATACGTGTGTTACTGCAGTTCCGTCGTAGTCGAAGGAACTGGCCGTAGGGAAGGTTGTCTCTCAGTGCCTTGGGATGGTGACTCTCATACATGAGGAGACTATTGCGGTCTGTAGTTTTATGGTAAGTATGAGTATGTAGTTTCCCACCCTCTATGCAAATCATGAGGTCCAGAAAAGGTATCTCTGTTTCAGAGACAGAAGATGTAAATTTCAAAAAGGGATTCAATGTATTAATCCAGGTAGTGAAAGCTTGTACCTCCGACAAGGCACCTTGCCATATGATCAAGATGTCATCAATATACCTGCGCTAGAGTTTATTGTTAGTATGAAAGGGGTTGATGTCAGGGAGTATAAACCTGGATTCAAAGTCAAACATATACAAACATGCAAGGCTGGGGGCGAAGGTGCTACCCATCGATGTTCCGCGTGTCTGATGAAAAAGAAGATCCTCGAACTGGAAGAAATTTTCTTTCAAGGCTAGAGAAGCACAGTGCATGATGAAATGTACAGGAGAAGTAAGTGTCTGATTAGTTGAGAGGAGTGCAGTTTCCACAACTTCCAAAGTAGCCTCTTGTGGGATATTCGTGTAGAGGGCTTCAACATCAAGAGTGATAAGGGCATGAACTTCAGTAGTTGAGTTGATGGCTTCAATCAAGTTGAGGACGTCTTTGGTGTCCTTCAAATAGGTGGAAGATGACTGGACAATCGGTTGTAGGAATTTGTCACAAAAGGTGGAAAGGGGTTCGAGGACGGACCCTATGCCAGAGACTATGGGGCGTCCCGGGGGAGGTATCTTGCCCTTGTGAATTTTGGGGAGGCAGTAAAAGTAGGGGGTACGCGGGCTCGTAGTGTCCAGAAAGATAGCCTCATTGCGTGAAATCCAGGTATTACCTAAGGCTTCCTCAATCATGCCTCGTATTTCGGTTTGTAGTCTCCTCGTTGGATCAGTGTTAATCTGCGTGTAGTAGGTCGAATCCCCCAGTAGACGTAGGCATTCCTGTCTGTAATCGGAGGAATTAATTATGACCGTGGCTCCCCCTTTATCCGCAGGTTTAATGACAATACTAGTGTCTGTGGATAGTGCTTTAAGGGCATCTCTTTCAACATTGGAGATGTTGGAGAAACTCCGTTTGGGTTGTAAAGAAGCTAGGTCACTTAATACTGCTTTTTCGAATGCTAGTACCTCGCAGGGCATAGAGGAGGTAGGGGGCATGAAAGTGGATGGTTTGCGGAGGCCCGTGTCTATGGGCTGGTCAGGATGTGTTCGATCCTCAAAGAAGAATTGCAATCTAATCTTCCTGAAGAGCTGGGACATTTCACAGTGGAGGCGGAAAGAGTCTTCTCTTGGAGTCGGGACAAAACCTAGTCCTTTATTCAGGACCTGTAGTTCAATAGGGGAAAGCGATTGTGATGATAGGTTGACCACTAAATCCGATTTGGTGGATTCTTCCCTTGACTGCGGGTTACCATCTGTGGTTCGTCCTGGGCCCAGTGTATCCTTCTGCCTCTTCCTCTCCTTCTGCCTCTTCCCCTGCCCCGGCCGCGGCCTAAAAAAGGCATGTAGGGGAGCAAGGGGCGAGGTTGATAAAATGGAAAAGGTTGTTGCCATGCTAAGGGTTGTCCAGCGGGGTAGTGAGGGTGTCCAGGGGGGTATTGGGGGTAGTGGTAAAATGGATGAGTCCCATCATCATCCGTACTCCAACCATCGGATGAGGAGCTATTACTGTATTTCCGTGGTTTCTTTGTTGATGCAGATGATTCATCAGAAGAGGAGGGAAGTGTCTCAGTAGTAAAGTCATCTGTGATGTAGGGGTAGACTTTGTCACGGCTAAACCTCGCAATGTCTTTTTGTAACTTCGTAATTTTCTGTTGAGTTAAGAACTCCCTGGTATCATTAAGTTCAGAGTTGATTTCTGCTAGTCGACTCTTAAAAGCAGCCAGTGAGACTGTAGTTTTAAGAGCGCCTTCCATGAGTGTAATTTGTACCGTGATGCAATCAGCCAAACGTTTGGAAGTGTTAATAATAAGCACCAGCCAATCTCTGGTGCATTTCCATGCTACCTGAGCCCAGTCTTTTCTGAAGGCTAAATCTTGCAAGAAAATCCTGGGCATGTTTGAGACGAGAAGGCCATTAGGGGCTATATTTGCTCTCAGATATTCGGTCATAATTGTGCCGTGTAGGACGGTTTTAATAAGGTCTCTTTTCAGTGCAGACAACTTGTCCCACTCTTCTTTGGATGGACCCGAGGGTCCAGCGCCATCGTTTCCCAAAATAGAAGGGGTCTGTAAAATAGCAGATACTATGTCGTCGTCAAAACTCAGCCCTTGAAAATTATCCATGTTAGGGGTGTTTTGAAAGAAGATAATAATCCCGCAGCTAAACTGCTGTGCTAATATGTTCAAAATAAGGGAGGGATAAGGAGGAATTATGGTCCAGTGTATATCCTCCTAATGGAAACATCAAAAATTAGTAATACACTGTTCCAAACATGCAAAAACAGAAAGTAGTGGCCGGGGTCCTAAATTCTAGGAGCAAGAAGCCTCACACACCCATAGGGTGTCATGCTTCATCATAGGCACTGCTCCTCGTCAGACCGGCGCTGCAATGTCTGACGGGCACCACCCCTGGTGGGGGGGCTCTTTGCCGGAGATCTTTTTATTTGGTGGTGCCGTGACCCCAAAGGTGACTGAAGTGTCAGCGGAGATCAGAAAAGAATATGGTTTAAAATTGACTCTCAAAACCGCCACTGAGACAGTAGATTTCAAAACAAGGTATACAAGTTACTATAGGTCAGCAAATAGCTTGGGGGAGTAACAATCACTTACATGAATATGGAACCAATAGTTCCTAACTCGTGCCCTGCGAAAAGAAGTACATAGGTTATACCAAAGCAAGCACGAGTCATGGCTTATGTGTATCGTGGGAAAGGAAGGCGACCGTGCTGTACAGTGAAAGTGTTAACTCGTGAACAACACACATGCATATGCTTGTGAATACAAGCTTACCGTCCTAAACTTGAAGACGAGCATCCTAGGAATACACAGACCAATGGTCCAGCGCTAAATGACGTCTAGTTAGGAACTATTGGTTCCATATTCATGTAAGTGATTGTTACTCCCCCAAGCTATTTGCTGGTCTATAGTAACTTGTATACCTTGTTTTGAAATATATGTGGCCCTTATTATTTAGGAGATACACATAGTCACATAAGGTCCTGATGAAGCATCACTGGATCCGTTTGGACCACCAGGATGCGAAACATGTTGACCCATGAGAGGGTAGACTTTGGAGAATTCCCAGACTCCTCTCTTTGAAATATATTTTTTCACTATAAGAGTGATTGATCTTAAATTTCTTTATTCACTCTTCTGACTTTATTTTTAACCTTGGCCCTGACCGTCCATCTGGTCCAATAAAATCTACTGTCTCAGTGGCGGTTTTGAGAGTCAATTTTAAACCATATTCTTTTCTGATCTCCGCTGACACTTCAGTCACCTTTGGGGTCACGGCACCACCATATAAAAAGATCTCCGGCAAAGAGCCCCCCCACCAGGGGTGGTGCCCGTCAGACATTGCAGCGCCGGTCTGACGAGGAGCAGTGCCTATGATGAAGCATGACACCCTATGGGTGTGTGAGGCTTCTTGCTCCTAGAATTTAGGACCCCGGCCACTACTTTCTGTTTTTGCATGGTTGGAACAGTGTATTACTAATTTTTGATGTTTCCATTAGGAGGATATACACTGGACCATAATTCCTCCTCATCCCTCCCTTATTTTGAACACTTTTCCTTTACCACTTTGATGGGGACATTTGCCTTTTTTCCTTTGCCATAAGACTTATGTCATTTGCCATTTTTCCAGACACTTCAAACCCATACTTTAGAGTTAAATTGTCCTGCCACTTCAAACCATCCTCTATTCCATTCTGTCTGATATTAACTTCTCCTCTATCTGAGAGAAGTAAATTTGTTTTCTGAACTATGCTATCTTGAGACTTTACCCCGTCCTATCTCTGCTGATGGTTAATCGACTGATGTCCTGAGGACGAAGACTGACGCTGTTTGCTGATCTGTTGGATTGGTAACTATCCTATGCAAAACTTGTGATTGTCTGTTTGCCTTTTCTTTCTAGGTACCAACTGCTATTTTGATGGAGGCCTTAGTCTAGATGTTTTCAAAATTTATGTTTACTAAAGTGTTTTGCATGAGGCCCAACATGCTAATGCTAATTCGTGGTTAGTTAAGGCATTCACAATTATCCTATGCAAATAGACAAATGACTGAGTTCTTGCTTTGTTGAATCAATGTACTAATGAGACTCTGCTAAGTTGCTTCATATTGATGATATGCCTAAATACTGAATGAATATAACTGATGCATTGATCAAAGTTGTGTTTGATTACCAATTAAGATTGTTTGGCGTGGTTTATTGTTAATAAGATTAACAGACATGGGTGGTCATTACAACCCTGGCGGACGGTGTTAAAGCGGCAGTAAGACCACCAACAGGCCGGCGGTAAACAATTAGCAATTACGACCGTGGCGGAAACTGCCAACAAGGACAGCCACTTTAACACTCCGACCGCAACGGCGGTACAGACAAACAGCGCAGCAGTCACCGCCAACAGACAGGCGGGAGACAATGTACCGCCCACACTATTATGACAGGCCAATCCGCCACCTTTTCCGGGGCGGATTCACCGCGGATAAAAACACGGTGGAAACAGGCATTTCGAAGAGAAAACGCTCACCTCTACACACTCCACGAGGAAGGAGGGCACCATGGAGCCGGAACTCCATATTCTTCCTGCGACAGTCTTCCTGCTCCGGTACCAGGAGCACCAACGCCGGCAGCGAAGACCACGGTGAGTACTGCACCTACGACATAAGGGAGGGGGGAGGCAAAAAACAGGGACACACACACACGCAACACCCCAACCCCCACCCTCACCCACTACAACACACACACCAATGCATATCCAAACATTACAGTAACACCCCCAAACACCCCCGGAAGAATTCAAAGACAAAAGGAAATGAGTGTAACCATTGTAATATCTCATAATAGAGTAGGCAAAAATATACATATATACACTATTAACAAAATATACACCACGAATAGTAGTCCAGGTAATGCACCATTCATAGTCCGTGGACCACTGGGCCCAAAATGCATGGGCGAGGCCCACACAAGATACCCGAACATGACGGAGAGAACACTGCAGTGGCATCAGATAGAAATACAACAGGCACCTCAGGGGGAAGGGAAGGGGGGGGCACCTCAGTCGGATGAGTGCACGACGCCAGATCCACGAGGGGCCTCGATGCCCATTGATGTATCCTGGGGAGTGCAAAGCCACAGTCTCACAAGTCTCTCCAGTGGGTGGTTTGCCCACTGCTTTATCCTGGGGAGTGCAAAGCCACAGTCTCTCAAGTCTCTCCAGTGGGTGGTTTGCCCACTGCTTTTTCCTGGGGAGTGCAAAGCCACAGTCTCTCAAGTCTCTCCAGTGGGTGGTTTGCCCACTGCTTTATCCTGGGGAGTGCAAAGCCACAGTCTCTCAAGTCTCTCCAGTGGGTGGTTTGCCCACTGCTTTATCCTGGGGAGGGCAAAGCCACAGTCTCTCAAGTGGATGAGTCTCCACTGGTTCTGGAGGGGGACTGGTGCCCAGAGTGCTTTATCCTGTGCAGGACAGACAGAGTGGATGCATGTCTCCACTGGTTCTGGAGGGGGACTGGTGCCCAGAGTGCTTCATCCTGTGCAGGACAGACGGAGTGGATGCATGTCTCCACTGGTTCTGGAGGGGGACTGGTGCCCAGAGTGCTTCATCCTGTGCAGAACAGACGGAGTGGATGCATGTCTCCACTGGTTCTGGAGGGGGACTGGTGCCCAGAGTGCATCACTCACCCCGTGACGGTCCCTGTTGCGTCACTGCCCCTGCCGCTCATGGGCTTGCGGTGCTTGAGTTGGCGGTCCCTGCCTTGTTCAGCGGTGCTTGCCCTGTTCAGCGGTGCTTGACTTGGCGGTCCTTGCCCTGTTCAGCGGGGCTTGCCCTGTTCAGCGGTGCTTGACTTGGCGGTCCTTGCCCTGTTCAGCGGTGCTTGAATTGGCGGTACTTGCCCTGTTCAGCGGTGCTTGCCCTGTTCAGCGGTTCTTTACTTGGAGGTCCCTGCCCTGTTTAGCGGTGCTTGCCCTGTTCAGCGGTGCTTGCCCTGTTCAGCGGTGCTTGACTCGGCGGTCCTTGCCTTGTTCAGCGGTGCTTGCCCTGTTCAGCGGTGCTTCAATTTGCGGTCCTTGCCCTGTTCAGCGTTGCTTGCCCTGTTCAGCGGTGCTTGACTTGGCGGTTCTTGCCCTGTTCAGCGGTGCTTGCCCTGTTCAGCGGTGCTTGACTTGTTCAGCGGTGATTGACTTGGCGGTCATTCATTGCCCAGCTGGGCTGGCGGTCCTTCATTGCCCAGCTGGGCTGTGGCTGGCGGGGTCCTCCTGGGCAGCTGGGCTGTGGCTGGCGGGGCCCTCCTGGGCAGCTGGGCTGTAGCTGGCGGGGTCCTCCTGGACAGCTGGGCTGTGGCTGGTGGGGCCCTCCTGGGCAGCTGGGCTGTGGCTGGCGGGGCCCTACTGGGCAGCTGGGCTGTGGCTGGCGGGGTCCTCCTGGGCAGTTGGGCTGTGGCTGGCGGGTCCTCCTGGGAAGCTGGGCTGTGGCTGGCGGGGCCCTCCTGGGCAGCTGGGCTGTGGCTGGCGGGGTCCTCCTCGACAGCGACGAGGGAACTGGCGGTGGCCTCCTGGGCAGCGACGATGATGGCGGTCTTCTCCGCCGTGCTGCTCCTCCCAGACTTTGCGGATTTCTTCTGCCCCTTCCCCACCTTGGGAGGAGTCACAGCTGAGTCCACACTCCCCCCGGGACCCCTGTGAGCGGCTTGGGTGGCCGGAGTCTTCCCCCTTTCCCGACGGGCACTGGCCAACTTCTGGTGCTTCACAGGGGGGGGACTGGCTGTGCTCTGGCTCCGTGATACACTGGCTGGCCTGGTGGCCGGTGCACTCCACATACCTGTGACAACAGGCACCACTGGTCCCAGTGATTTTGTGGCTGAGGTGCTAGTACGGGACCTATGAGTTGGACGGGGGGGTGGTGGGAAATAGGTTACGGGTGGACATGATGGGACGGGTAGCTGGAGGGGGTTTGGGAGTGGAGGAAGAGGTGGTGGTTGTAGGAGGTGTAACTTTTGTGGATTTGGGTGCAGGTGCAAGCGCTGGAGGCTGTCGTGAAGTGGATGGCGGGTGGGTGTGTGGCTGCATTTGTGTACCTTCGGAGGGGGCGTCACAGACACACTGGGAGAGGACACAGGGGACGTGTGAATGGTAGTGGGGGTGGTGACTGCACGTGAGCGGGGTGTGGTGGTGGGTGTGCTGGTGAGGGACGTAGTGGCTGTAGTGGTAGTGCATGCAGGTGTGAGTGTAGACAAGACTGGGAGGGAGACGAGGAGGAGGGGGACACAGTGGAGGCAGTGGATGTTGGTGTGTCTGTATGTGTGTGATGCTTGCGTGAGTACCTGTGGGATGTGTGGTGCTTATGTTTGCCTGAGCTTCCCTTGTGTGGTGAGGTGTGTGCAGGCTGGTCTGATGGTGTGCTTGGGATAGGCAGAGGTACAGGGGATTGGGTCTGGGTGGAGGAAGTTGGAGGGGGGAGGCTAGACATAGGGACAATGGCTGCCATCAGTGCTGAGGCCAGAGTTTGAACGGTTCGATGAAGGGCAGCCTGACCAGAATGAATGCCCTCCAGGAATTTATTTGTGTGTTGCAACTCCCTTTCTACACCCTGGATGGCATTCAAAATGGTAGACTGCCCAACAGTGAGGGACATGAGGAGGTCAATGGCCTCCTCACTGAGGGCAGCAGAGGTGACAGGGGCAGGGCCTGAGGTGCCTGGGGCGAAGGAGATGCCCACCCTCCTGGGTGAGCGGGCACGGGGCGAAGGATGAGGGGCTGCTGGGAGTGCTGTGCTGGTAGGGGGGTGGCGGCTGTACCTGTTGAAGTGGGGGGCACAGATGCTGCCGCCACCACAAGGGAGCTCCCATCGGAGGAAGAGTCCGTGTCGCTGGTTGCAGATCCTGTGACCGCCGTGGTGCTCCCCTCGCCCTCCGTCTCACTGGTGTATTCCGAGTCCGTAGTGTGGGCCTCCATGCCCATGTGGGATGCAGCTCCCTCGTGCTCCGGTGCCACTGTTCCTCCACCTGATGATGCTAATGCACACAAGAACAGGGAGACTGCAAAAAAAGGGGGGGGGGACAGAAGAAAGACAGGTTGAGTGCATGGCTTACCGCTACCGTTGGCGGACAAGACAGACACAGCAGCCCCCTGTACTACGTCGCGCTGTTGGGCTCTACAGTGCAATTCCTGGGAAATGTCCTACAAGGCTATGGACGACATCTGCACACATAGATGACACAGGGGCATGAATAGCTATACTTGGCACTCTACAGAGGTGGGGTGGGGGGCCACAGGGCCATGCCTTACGAAGGGGCCTAGCCTACGGAACTCGCCCTGGCCTAGGGAAACCCACAGCCCTCCTCCCCCACCCAGACACCTCCACTTCGCGCAAAGTCAGCTGAATGAGAGTGTACTCACCCCCTTGTGTCTGCTGTGATGCCCTCAAGCACCCATCCAACTCAGGGTTGGCCACCGCCAGGATCCGGAACATTAGTGGGGTCATGGTTCGACGGGCACCCCTCCCACGTTCGGAGGCCATCCCCAGCTGAGTCTCCGCCATCTTCTTGCTCCAGCGGCGAATGTCCTCCCATCTCTTCCGGCAGTGGGTGCTCTGTCTGTGGTGGACCCCCAGGGTCCGGACGTCCTTGGCGATGGCACACCAAATATCCTTCTTCTCGTGGGTGCTGACCTACATGAAATGTATAGGGGAAGAAGAAAAGTAATTACCAACTGCACCGTCAAAGTGAGTGGCCCCCATCCCTACTCTTGCCATGTGGCACATGCACCCACTGTCTTTCATGCACGCAGAACTCTGCCCCCTTCCTTCTTACAACCAGCCCTCTCCACACAGGCACAGCCCATACAACATGCTCCCTGTGTACTTACCTGTTGGTCTGGGGGACCGTAGAGTAGCGTGTACTGGGGGAGGACCCCGTCGACGAGCTTCTCCAAGTCCTCCGATGTGAAGGCAGGGGCCCTTTCCCCAGACGCACGAGCCATTGTCTCTTCCAGACCGAGGTCACAGCAGCACTTGCAGTGTAGGTCCTCTCCTGTCGAAGATCAGGTATCGAGTGATTCAACAGATAGAAAATGGCAGAAACGTCCGCGGCGGTCACGTCCGCGGCGGTGCGGACCATCACTGCTGGCGTACATCGTCATTGGCTCCTGGGACCCATAGGGTCCAATGTTAACCAATGCAGCATTGCGCCGCGGTCTTCGACCGCCTACTGCGACGGTGTACACTGCCAGCGCAGTTACCTCACATCCCATTGTCCCACTTTAGAGGTCAGGCAGCCGCCATTTCAGGGGCCCACATGGCCTAATTACCAACTGCGTCACACATGCCTAGGCCTACTCTCAACACACATACAGGCCAGATTTTGTGTATGAATCGTGTTCTGTGTAGACTGTGGGTACATACCTCTGAGTTGTTTGACTCTGTGCTCGCTGTTGTCCTTCATAGGCACCGTCCGCTGGGACATGTGCGGAGATGGCGGAATCTTCCGCTGGTGGACCTGTCGACAATGGAGTAAAGAAATTTGATCATCACCTACAGGTTTGACCGTGCCACAACCCAGGAACTGTGTACCCAGTTGGAGCCAGACCTGATGTCAGCAATCCGCCATCCCACAGGAATCCCCCCTCAAGTGCAGGTGCTGTCAGTGCTCCATTTCCTTGCAAGTGGGTCTTTTCAAACAACTGTGGCCATGGCATCAGGGATGTCCCAGCCTATGTTTTCCAACGTATTGTCCAGAGTGTTGTCTGCCCTGCTGAAACACATGCACAGCTACATCGTTTTCCCTCAGGTGGAGGACTTGCCTACAGTGAAAGGTGACTTCTATGCCCTTGGACATATCCCCAACATCATAGGTGCCATTGATGGGACCCATGTGGCTTTGGTCCCTCCCCCACAGGAGTGAACAGGTGTACAGGAACCGGAAGAGTTATCATTCGATGAATGTACAGATGGTATGTTTGGCCGACCAGTACATCTCCCATGTGAATGCCATGTTCCCTGGCTCAGTGCATGACGCCTACATCATGCGGAATAGCAGCATCCCTTATGTGATGGGTCAACTACAGAGGCACCGAGTGTGGTTATTAGGTGACTCTGGTTACCCCAACCTGTCATGGCTACTGACCCCAGTGAGGAATCCCAGGACCAGGGCAGAGGAACGCTACAATGAGGCCCATGGGCAGACTAGGAGGGTGATCGAATGCACCTTCGGCCTCCTGAAGGCCAGGTTTAGGTGCCTCCATATGACAGGTGGATCCCTATTCTACTCACCAAAGAAGGTGTGCCAGATCATCGTGGCCTGCTGTATGCTTCATAACTTGGCTTTGCGACGACAGGTGCCTTTTCTACAGGAGGATGGTCCAGATGGCGGTGTTGTGGCAGCTGTGGAGCCTGTGGACAGTGATGAGGAGGAAGCAGAGGAAGAAGACATTGACAACAGGGACTCAGTCATCCAGCAATATTTCCAGTAAAACACAGTTGAGAATACATTTCTGCCTACTACAACTACTTTTACACTTATACCTCTATCCTGTCTGTCGATTTCACCCAGTGCATGGTCACTGAGTTGACACTTTCCCTTACGGTTTCACAGGTGTGGGTCCCAACGTGTGTCATCTGCTTAGATTCCTCATGGACTAGAGCTGTGTGACGTAGGTATGTTGACATTACTATTTCCTGGAAATGTTGTCATTGTCATTGCAAATACACTATTTCCAAATCACAGACAGACTCCAGATCTTTTGGTGCTTTAGGTGTTTTTATTTACATACAAAATATTGGAGGGGGAAGATAAATGGTGAGGGGTGATGGCAGTGGAGTGTCCATGGCAGAGTCCAGTCTATTTGTCTCATAGGTGCATTGCCCATATGGGCATAGGAAGTGGAGCTGGGGCAGTTCCAATATGGACAGGGTGACAAAGTGGGACAGTGGGTTGACAATCAGGGTGGTCTTATTTCTTGGCGGGGGTCTTGGCATCATGCTCTGTCTTGTTCCTGAATCTCAGGGACCGCTTGCGGGGTGGTTCTCCATCTGCAGGGGGTGGGGTGCTGGTGTGGTGGTCCTGTGGCGGTGCCTCCTGTCCACTAGCGCCGGCAGAGGTGGTGGGCAGTTCATCGTCCATGCTAGTGTCAGGGGCCCCTTGGAGTGCCATAGTGTCCCTCCTGGTGTTGAGTATTTCCTTCAGCACCCCTACGATGGTGCCCAGGGCGGAGCTGATGGTTCTGAGTTCCATCCTGAAGCCCAAATACTGTTCCTCCTGCATGCGCTGGGTCTGCTGAAACTTGGCCAGGACCGTTGCCATCGTCTCCTGGGAGTGGTGGTATGCTCCCATGATAGAGGAGAGGGCCTTGTGGAGAGTGGGTTCCCTTGGCCTGTCCGCCCCCTGTGGCACAGCAGCCCTCCCAGTTCCCCTGTGTTCCTGGGCCTCCGTCCCCTGGACCGTGTGCCCACTACCACTGCCCCCAGGTCCCTGTTGTTGTTGGGGTGGTGGGTTATCCTGGGTTCCCTGTAGTGGTGGACACACAGCTGATTGACGTGTCCTGGGTACGGAGGTATGGACCCGCTGAGTGGGTGCTGTGCTGGTGTTACCAGAGGGGGGTAGGTCTGTGGTGGCCTGTGCCTGTGTGAGGGGAACCGACTGTCCCGAGGCCCACGATGGTCCGGGCTGGTCATCTAGATCCAGCTGTACAGAGCTGCTGTCATCACTGTGGGCCTCTTCTGTGGGTGGGGTGGAGATGTCTGGACCCTCCTGTCTGGTGACGTTGGGTGGTGGTCCTGCAGGGGTGTAAAAGCATGATTATTGCATCTGTGTGTGTCATGGTGTGCAATGGGTGGGTGACCGTGTACCCCAGTGCTTGCATTCCTGTGTGGGGGCTTGTGTGATGCTGGTTTAGGGGGGTGTATGGGTATGTGCAGTGGGCATGCTTTAGTGATGGGTGTCCATGCGTTGGTGTTGCATGCAGGGCTTGGTGTTGGGATGTGTGGTTTGTGATATTGGTACATTTGTGAGGAGTTGGAGTGATAGGGGTGGGGGCGAGGGTGGGGGTATGTGATAGCATGCAGGTAGGGTGGGGGATATGGTAGTTAAATGTTTGACTTACCGGAGTCCATTCCTCCACCAACTCCTGCGAAGCCCTCAGGATGCAGAATCTCCAAGACCTGCTCCTCCCATGTTGTTAGTTGTGGGTGAGGAGGTGGGGGGTCCGCCGCCAGTCCGCTGAACCGCCTGGTGGTGTCTTGAGACCACGGAACGCACCTTCCCCCGAAGGACGTTCCACCTCTTCCTGATGTCGTCCCGATTTCTTGGGTGTTGTCCCACTGCGTTGACCCTGTCGACTATTCTTCGCCATAGCTCCATCTTCCTTGCAATTGAGGTGTGCTGCACCTGTGCTCCAAATAGGTGTGGCTCGACCCGGACGATTTCCTCCACCATGACCCTGAGCTCCTCCTCCGAAAACCTGGGGTGTCTTTGCCGTGCCATGGGGTGGTGTAGGTGATGTGTGGGGTGGTGTGTGTGGTGATAAGTGTGGTGATATGTAGTAGTGTGTGGTGTTTTGTGCGTGGAAGTTGTGTGGCTGCTAGTTTGTGGATGGTGGTGTCTCTCTCTGGCCTTCTTTCTGTAATAGTGGTCGTAGGGGTTTGTGGGTGATGTGGGTGTGTGTTTCATATTGCAATGGGTGTGTGGGAGTGGTGTGTGTATGTGTATCAGGTGTGTGTATTTCGAATTGTCCAATGTGGCGGTGTTTTGTAGAAGTGTGTGTATTTTGAGCGCAGCGGTATGTACCGCCAATGGAATACCGTGGTTGAAAGACCGCCGCGTGGATTCGTGGGTCGTGATAGCGTGGGCGTATTTCTGTTGGTGTGACGGTGGAGGATTTGTTTTCGCCAGTTTATCACTGACCTTTGGTGTGGCGGACTTGTGTGTTGGTGTCTGAATTTTGTCGGATTTCGAGATGTGGGTCATAATAGCTGTGGCGGAATTCCGCGGCCGCGGCAGTGTGTTGGCGGTCTTCTGCACGGCGGTAAGTGGCTTTTACCGCCAATGTTGTAATGACCCCCATGATGTTTGATTGTAACCAACTGGAAAATAAATATCTTAACTTTTAACCAAACTGGTGTGGTTATTCGTGAACTGAGGAGTTATGGTGAGTTCAATGATTACGTTTTATTAAATGTTTATTGATTTGCGATTGTTATTATTGATTGTTTATTGATTCATTGATTGGTGATGCCAAGAAAATATTTTGTGCTGGGCAGTCGCCAAACGTGGTCAAAAGGTTTGTCGACTTAAATGCATCTCCTTGTACGTTTACTTATTAAGGCTCTGATGCGCTAACAATGCTTATATTAGATAACTTATTATGCCTCTTGGTGGTAGGTTCGTTGGTGTTGTCATCAACTGGGCTAGATGAATGACCCCTCATGCTTATGTTAGATAACTTATTATGCCTCTTGGTGGTAGGTTCATTGGTGTTGTCATCAACTGAGCCAGATGAATGACCCCTCACAAGAGCCACTGAAGTGTCTTGAGTGTCCTCGGGTGTTGTTGATGTGGGCATGAGTATCTCATTGTCTGTGGAACTTCCAGCTGTATATGGTTCTGGGATTAAGACCCATATTTATACTTTTTTAGCACCACATTAGCGTCATTTTTTGACACAAAAGCGGCGCAAATGCAACGCTAAAAAAGTAAAAATATGGGCATAAGTTGGCAGCAGATGATATCTGAATATGGAAAGCAGAAGCAAGATCAACCACGGATGCAGTCAGTTTTCCAAAAGCATTATACACTACTTCAGAATGTAGAGGTACGACATACAAGTGATGCTGCAGGAGATTATTATGGACCCTCTGGTTATCATTCTGGGTTCTGTGGAGATCGATCATACCCTAGAATAACTATAACTTTTGACCCCACCATGCACAGTTTTCTCGTCAATAATTTAATTGCAAATGTTGCAGTGATATTATCAATGATGTGATAAAATATGTTACGAGTGATGTAACATGTGGGGTAATTAGCAGTGCATGGCAAGGGCATGAGTTGCAGTATCCTTAGGGCACGAGTCATAGTCACTTGAGATAGCTGTAAATGTAACTGATGAATTTCTGTGGGTTTTAGAGTTTAAAACATTATTATGTTGTATAAAACATTGTTATGTTGTATATATACATAGCTAGATTGGTAGAAGAGATTAGCCTCGATCAATACGTGTGCCTAGTGCAGTTTCTATAGAATCAAATCACTGAACAATTAGGTAACAGGTCTGCCGAGGTGTTTGAATCATTAGATAAAACAGCCAAAAGTACAAAACAGTGCTTGAAAGTTGGTAAGCACATCGAACTCAGTAAATTAATAAGAACGGCAATAACTCATGTATCGTGAACTGATGTAATGGAACATAATGGCCCTTGAAGTTATAAAAGTGCACAGAGTACTTCCCCAGCACACAGTTAAAAAATGATGTTATCCTCGCAGTAACAATTTGATGAGAGTTTGAATTTAAGACATATAAATAAGTACATGTTCCATGAAAATAAATCACTTTCAAGTAGTGGCTACAAGACGTAATAAAGGTGAAGTCCCATAACACAGGATTTTTGGTCAATAAATACTGAATGAAATAAGACCCCACAAAGTGACCATAACTCAGCATACTCTATAGGTGACATACAGATCCTTGTTTGGTATAAGCAAATTTGTTTTACAAAAAACATGTAAGAAAGACTAGCCAAACATATTCAGAGAGCAGAATCAGTGTTCGAGGTCACAAGCAACACTCAAACTCATGGGCAAATATCAAGAAGTGTAGAAATAGCCATAAGGAACAATGTGAAATATTTATTTTTGCAATTAGAATGTCTTATGAAAAAGGAAATTTCGAAAAGTTGGGAAATGATGACACTGAAAAAATACATACAAGTGGGGAGAGTCCCAAGAGGGCTGAGGATTTTTATATTACCAAAGCACTCAGACATAAGTCCTGAAATGCTTGAAGAATGGGTCATGAATACCATAGAGTGCTCCAAACGTATGATGGAGATTTTGATAAAATATGCTGAAAAAGACATTGAAAAACTGAAACAGAATATTAAAGAATTGGAGGAACAGATTGGGATGTTAGATCAGGAAGAAGAGAAGGAGAAATGTAAAAAAACCATGAATAGTTTCCTAGATAAATATGAAAATCAAATAGAGGAACGGAAAAAGAGCAAGTTCTTAAGGGATGCTCAAGACAATGAATCAGATCGCATCCTAACGTTTGCGAAGAGATTCTGATATATTGAAACAACAATTTTATTCAGGACATATTGATTTGGATCAAACAAACAATACAGACACTAGTGGATCAGAAACAGACCTGAGTGAAGGTGAAGGAACAAGTAAGAATATAAGAAAAACAAATTTTTTAGACAAAATGAAATTGGTGTATCTGGATCAAACAACACCGAAAAACAGAGGAAGGGGAGCAGGAGGCAGAGGCCGGGGTGGCGAGATCCCACAGGAAGAGGAAGACGAGGAGGGGAAAAAGGAAAAGATTACATGTTACGCAGTCGGAAGGAACAATGACCTCCAAGATATCAGTGGAGCAATCAGAAAACCTGATTGTAAATCTATCAAATTATGAACTGAATAGGGTAGAAACATCAGTTTTACAGAAGGTACTAAGCTTTTGTCCAGAGCAACATCACAACTTTGTTCAAACAAGAATTGATCTATATAAGTTGGTAAGAAAATTGAAATTGGCAAAATATTTTTCCAAAATGGGGGCCCACTGTGACATCGGTGGTAAGCTCTAGCACATGTAACTTAGATCTAACTATTGGACAAAGTACTGATCTAAAAACAATTTATGATCTGACTCATAATTTGAAAGATGAGGAGTTAACTGAGGCACAAGTACTGGCCACACTGGGTATTGAGATAGATCAGAAGGTGAGGACAAAATTCAAACCGAAATCCATGTTTTGCCCATCCCTGTCCCCAGGAAACAAAATTGACATATTTCATGATCTCGTTTTGAGCGAACTAAGAAAAGAAAAGTCCTCTCAGAAACGACATAAAGAGAATTTGACGAAAGATCCATGAGCAGCATTGAAGGGCCTGATGATAACCAATCAATAGTGATCAAACCTGCGGACAAAAGAGGTAACATTGTAATTTGGAATAAGGATGATTACTTAGAGGAAGTGTATAGACAATTAAATATGAATGTGAATTATTGTTAATTGACAGAGAATCCCATTAATTATTTAATTTGGGACCTAAATGAAAGATTAGAGAAGTGGTACCTAGAAGGTTTGATCAGTTGTGATGAGAAATTATTTATGATGAATGACAATCCAATTATGCCAACAATATACTTCCTGCCAAAAATTCATAAAACTTTGGATAAACCTCCAGGCAGGCTGATAATATCAAGCTGTGGCTCATTATATGAAGGTGTCTCGAATTATGTAGATTACTATTTGGCCCCTATGGTGAGAGATTTGAACTCATGTATACAAGATGCGGGAGACTTTCTAAGATCATTGAATGGTGTAGTATGGCAGCCTGATTGTTTATTGGTAACAATAGATGTGGTTTCATTATATACTTCAATTTCACATCAAGTGGGGATTAATGCAGTGAAATTCTTTCTGTGGCAAAAAAGTATTAATTTCCTAAAACACTCTGAGATGCTATTGGAAATGATAGAATTATGTCTTAACAACAATATTTTTCTATTTAACCATCAGATCTACAAACAAATCTGTGGGACAGCGATGGGAGTGTCCTTCTCTCCTAGCTACGCAAATCTCACAATGGGATGGTGGGAGAAATGCATAGCTTGGAGTCAGGAGAATGATAAACATATGGACAAAGGGGTTATGTGGTTACGATATATAGATGATTTGTTCCTGATTTGGCAGGGAACTGTGGAAGAATTTGAGGAATTCTTTGATACATTGAGTAAAAATTATGTTGGATTACATTTTACACATACGGTAAGTGAAAGCTCGATTGAATTCCTAGATGTATCAGTGTATATTGTAGATGGAGAATTACAGGCCACACTACATAGGAAACCCACAGCAACCAACAGCATCCTGCATGGAACTAGTTTCCACCCCAGTTCACTATCAAAAGTATTCCTTATGGGAAGTTTATTCGTATTAAAAGAAATTGTTCAAATGAACAAGATATGAATGAGAAATTTGATGAGACCAGAGAGAGATTCCTGAATAGGGGATACATACTGAAATGGATAAAACAGGGAGAGATGAAGGCAAGAAATAAGACTCGGGAACAGGTGTTGATGAAGAATAGAAATGTATTAGATGAGTCAATGTTGGAAAAGAATGAGAATAGATTAATTCTTGATTATAGTAAAGAGAACCAACAAATTGTGAATATCTTGAATAAATATTGGCACTTGATTCAAAAAGACAGTGACATTGGACAAAGAGTGGGCATTTGCCCCTCAATTACATATCGGAAAGCACCATCTTTGAAAGATATGTTAGTTAAAAGTCATCTAGATATACCAAAATCTCCCAATTGGTCATCAGAGGGCAGTAAGGGTTTCTTTCGCTGCAGAAAATGTAAAGCATGCAAAATTGGATGTAATAAAAAAGCTGTAACAGATTTTAGAGGAAGAGAAATTGAGATCAGAGAAAGAACTACATGTGAAACATCTTTTGTGGCATATGTGTTGGAATTTCGATGTGGTCTTAGGTACGTAGGTAGCACTATATGCCCTTTGAAAAAGCATATTTTAGAACATATAAGGGCGGTGCGTAATGAGGACACTACATATGCAATGACCAAACATTTAAAAACTCACTCGGAACTTGATTGGTTGTCCATGAAGTACTATGGTGTTGCAACAATACTAAAGCATGAACGGGGTGGCGATAGGGTTAAAGATAATTATGAAATATTCATGGAAAGAAAGAGAAGGTTTATTGGGTGAAATTGAGAAATTAACCACAATATTGAAATAAAAGTGTACTAAGGAGGAGTTTGATAAGAAATGACTAAACTAGAGAATACATTAGACAAAATGGAGGAAAAACTAAAAATGAAGAAGTAGCATAAATGTATAAAGTAGAACAATAAACAGAGGGATAGGGAGGGATAATGGTCCAGTGTATATCCTCCCAATGCTAATACTATGAAAATAAACCATATACACTGTTCCAGAAGGAAAATAAAGATGAGTCAAGGGATACAAAGGAGTCCTAAATTTTAGGAGCAAGAAACCTCACACACCCAACTGGGTGTCATGCTTCATCATCGGAGTTGCTCCTCGTCAGACCGGCGCTGCAATGTCTGACGGGCACCCCCCGAAGGGGGGCTCTTTGCCAGAGATCTTTTCTTGATGATGCCAAGACCCCAAGAGTGAGTTTGGAAGAAGAGAAAACTAGGAGAGTCACACTACAGAATAAAATTAGCTCACAATCCCGAAACCAAGAGTAAATTTATTAATCTATACGAGGGGTTGAGGCCAAGATTGAAAAACAATCAGGTGAGTGACACAGAGACAATGGTCTGACACTCTATCCAAAAAGTCCTAAGAAGAAGGGGAAGGGGAACTTCCAACCATCCCTAACAGAAGGTCAACATGTTTCGCGTCTCTACGGTCCAGACGGATCCAACGACGCTTCTTCAGGACCTAATGACTACATACTTCTCCTATAAGTAAGCTATAAAGACTACTGACATCTGAAATTATCAGTTATAATGTATCCAGTCACTTACACTCGTCCGTCTGTACTATTCCTAAAAGTCGCCCTGTAAAAATAAACATAGGTCAGTCAGACGTAGCATAATTAACAAATTTCTATGTTGTGATGATGTCATGGATTCATAACTTCAGCAAGACGGTTTCAAACAGTGGGAAACACGGTGAAAGTGGCAGACGTGACACACATGTACATGCAAAAAAAAGGGGGGGGGAGTTGTCAGCTTACCCTCCCTGTGGAGGAACGTGCTTCATGGGACCACATCGGCCAATGGCCGGGAGCGAAACACTCTGAGGATGAGGTAGAGTAATCGACAAACAACAATAATAAAGACCATTATTGTGTGCAATGAACTAACTATTTACACAAAATGGTAATAAATTGGTAACGGGCTTATACCCAACAGGGCAATCTAACTTATCAAACCTGGAGTACCCCGGAATAGGTAGTTCTCAAAATCTACTGTCCAAACATATTTTTAAAGAAAAGGCTAGATGATCAACTCAGCAAAACTCATGGTAAGAATGGATCGGTATACAAGCAAAATAATCGTGATCTGAATTATTAATATTCAAAAAAGGGTTACCCATTATTAAATGATTCCATAAAATTAATGTATTTGTATCCCTTGACTCATCTTTATTTTCCTTCTGGAACAGTGTATCTGGTTTATTTTCATAAATTTATAAAGTATCAGCAGGATTATGAGAGAGGGCAAATTTTAACGTTTCCAAGAAAATTTGACCAGGTAAGGAAGGAAAAAAGAAATCAGAGATGGACAAATACAATTGTAGTGAATCCGGACAGCAACTTAGCGGAATCTATTAAAGAGGCAATAAGTGAGTAAATACAACAGAATGAAGAAAGTGAGAACAGTGAAAGTGATGCCTCAATACAATCTGAAGTATCCTGAGTGAAAATAGGAATGTTAAAGGAGTTCGACCTGTTGGCACAAGGAAGACAAGCAGCACCACAAGAAAAAGAAGGAAGTTGCGGAGGTCAAGGAGGAAAAATTGTTTACAAAGGAGAATCAAGAAAAGGTTACAACAGCACCCCAGAGTGAGTTCAGACAAGGGGCAAAGTGGACAGAAATGATAGATAAGAAGACAGTAGTTCATCTTTCTAATATTAAGTTGAGCAACTCTGAATTAGAAGTTCTTTCGTTAGAATTATCATTTTGTCCCATGAACAGATTCGGTTACACGCAAAGAAGAATTGATTTGTATCATTTTGTGAGGAAACTTAATTTGAAAAAGTGGTTTGTAACTAAACCTTGAGTGCAGGAGGTTATATCTGATTGCCAGCTGTCTATATTGAATATTAGTGATACTGAAACTTTGCACACATTATGTGAATTATGTGATAATGTTGAGCCTGGTGATGATCCATTTTTAAATTTAGTTGTTGCTAATATTGAGATTGGATTAACCTGTCCAAACACTTTTAAACCAAAATCAGTTTTCCTGCCACCTGTTAATAATGATACTATTAACTCATTTGAAAAAGTAATGATAAAATATCTACAGAAATTGAGATTTAACAGAAATATGAGCTAGGACAATTTAGAAGTGAGACATAGGGAGGCTATAGTTTCCCTGAGAGAAAATAGAGCGATTGTCATTAAAAGATCGAATAAAGGTGGTAATGTAGTTATTTGGCCATGTGAAATGCATCCGCAACAAAGATATAGACAATTATGTGATAATAGTAGTTATTAGAAATCTGACACAGAAACAGTGTTGAAAGTGAACCAGGAATTTTGTGATAGACTATTAGACTGGAGAGAGAAAGATCTATTACAATGTGATAAGTATCAATTTTCGAAATGTGAGTTTCCCAAATTGCCAGAAATATATTTTTACCTAAATTACATAAGAATGCAAAGGTCTCTCCAGGGAGGCCAATTATTTCATCAAAAGGTAGTCTCTTGAGGAACACCTCAAAGTATTCTGACTATTTTATATGCCCCTATTTAAAAACTTTACCATCATATGTCCAGGATGCAGGTGATGTTTTATTACAATAACTCATGATACTGTTTGTGAAATTGATTACATATTAATGTCTTTGGATGTCAGCAATTTGTATACACGGATACCCCTTGATTTAGGCATAAGGGCAGTACGCCATTTCCTTAGAGCAAGATCTTTATCATATTTGTTGGGTTGTATGTCGGAACGCCGCCTGCCGGAACAACGACTGCCTGAACAACGAGGTCGGAACAACGACCTTTGTTGTTACCACTAATGCCTTTACCACAAATGCCTTGACAACAATATTTAGTTGTAAAGGCAATCCTGGTAAAGGCATTAGTAATAGGCATCCATTGTTCCTGCGTGCGTCACCCTGTCCCCCCACCCCTCCCCAAAACCTAAACCCCCCTGACCCCCCACCCCAAAACCTAAAAACACCCGACCCTCCACCCTGCATCAAAACCTAAAACCCCCTGACCCCCCACCCCGCCCCAAAACCTAAAACCCCCCGCCCCGGCCCCAAAACCTAAAACCCCGACCCCCCACCCCACCCCAAAACCTAAACCCCCCTGACCCCCCACCACACCCCAAAACCTAAAAAAACCCCGACCCCCACCCCCGCCCCAAAACCTAAAACCCCCGCCCCCCCACTTACCTGAGTCATCGCCTCGTCATTCGCGTCGTCCTCCTCAGCCGACTCCCTTGTTTGTGCCTTAACCACGCATGTTCGTTGTTCAGGACATGCGTGGTTAAGGCACAAAACAACGAAGTCGTGGTTAAAGAAAGTGTTGTTCCGCTTTCGTTAACCAGGACTTTGTTGTTAAAGAGTCAGCATAGAGGGCGTTTCCCATTTTTCATCAGACCCAGGGGACTGCAATTGACACTTTCTTCAACCCAACTATGCAGGGTTTTTTCCTTGGCTGATGGGAGGAGCGAGTGATCAGCAACATCAGCACTATGGAAGAGCATGCAGTCCTCTGGGTATGGTATGATATATCAATTAACTATTTTGCATTTGGAGTGGGGACTTTAAATCAGCCCAAGAGTTTGTGAAATCTCTGAATAAGAATGAGCTGAATCTGAAATTTCCATGTCAATTGAATAGGGGGTGATTGAATTTTTGGATATTCAACTTAGAGCTGAGAATGGTAAGTTAGAGATTAAACTGCATAGGAAAGATACAGCAGGTAATAGTTTACTCCATGTAAGAAGTTGTCATCAGAAAAGCTTGATTAGAAGTATCCCATTAGGAGAATTTATTAGGACTAAGATAAACTGTAGCTCAGAGAATACTTTTGAATGTGAGGCTCAAGAGATGAGTTAAAGTTTCATTGAGAGAGGATACTCAAAGAAAAAAAGCATTAGAGAGAGTACAATTGTTAAAAAGAGAAAAGTTGTTAAAACCTAGGAAGAAACAACAGGATGATGTAAATCAGATAAGGTTTATCACTATATTTCATAATCAAGCTAAAGACGTAAGAGGGTTTTAAAATAAATTTTGGCCTGCTCCTAAAACAGATGATACTCTCTTTAATTCTTAGTGGACTATCCTATGATCACGTACAGAAGTGCTTCATTAAAGGACTTGCTGAGTCAAAGTCAAGTCCCACAGTTAAGTAAGAAGAAACTAGTGATTTTACATCTGTGGGAACGGTAAAGCCTGCAAGTATAGTAAAAACATTAATAAGGTTAAGTTTCCAAGACCACCAAGGGCTTTTAAGATCAAGAAACATCTGACATGTAATTTGCATTACAGATTTTATGTTTTGAAATGTCCATGTGATAAATATTATGTGGGTAGTACTTTACATATGGTGAAGAAAAGGCTTTTGGGGCAAATTAGAACTGAAGATAAGACATATCATGTAGCTCACCATTTCAAACAATTCCATGAGAAAAGAGTGGATAAACTGCAGCTTATGGTCATCAACAGACTTTCCATGAATGATTGAGGTTGGGATAAAACTTTGGAGTTACGAAGATTAGAATCTAAAATTATCATTGGGTACAACACTTCACATCCTATTGGGTTGAATCTACATGATAAATTAGAAGTACATTTATAAGTGAAAGTGAAATTATGATATAACTGCAAGGGTCTTTGAATGTATATGGAATATGTAAGTATAATTTTTACATGTAGGGGTTTCACTTGTTTTTAGAGGACAAAAGAAAAGGAGCAGTTCCGTGAGCATTTGGAAGTCAAGCAACTAATACAAGAATGATATGAATCCGTTTCAGCAAAAGAGCTATTGTATCCTTTCACTGGTTAGCCCACTGGGGCAAAAGTTATAAGTGATTAAAGTATGTGATCTAATGGGGTTACCCTGATATGTATATTATTGAGTAAGCTCACTGGAGCGGTAATTATGAGTCATAAAAGAATTGAAAGATAAGAATAGTATTAACCAAAATGAAATCTGAAGGAATAAATTTTAAGTGCAAACTGAGGATATTAAAATATATAATAATCAATAGATAGTGAGACTGAAAGAAAGCTCAATCTAAAATGGCTGCCAAATTAACACAATGTTTTGTTGCTTATAAAGAAATGTCCCTTTCTCTATGTTTACGTAATTTGCAAGTGCAAATTGGTATTTCTATTGGAAGAAATGTATTGGTTGTTATCTGTGATCAAGGAGAAGTTATCTCCAAAACGTGTTAGATGTTACTATAAAGTTTTGTTATAATAAAAATATATGAGTATCAGAAGAAAAGTGATGTGGCATTCTTTCCCATAGAATTGTGACTATGGCTGCAGGGGACTATGGAAGGTGTATTTGGAATTTACGGACAATCGCTAGCCCACCATAATCTGTCACGCTGTGGCTGTGGGCAACAAGCGAAATTAGAATTGTCCCTGTGACATGAGTATTTTTGTCTATGGCATTGCTGTAACACCAAAGAGTTATTATGTGCTATGTAAATATCAGAAGAGTGAGTGGAGCTTACAGCAGGATGAGTATGTTGATAGATCTTGCTCTTAAATAGGGAGGATGTGCTTTGGTCAAAATGCAATATCCCACCTGTTTGATTGTGTTTGTAGTATGAGTTGTGTTAAAGTGAATATTGTCCCAGGGTGAGATTTTGCTTACATAGGGAATGTAGTAAGTTTTGAGAGCCATCAGGTAACATACTTGTGTGAATAAATTGTCATTAGTAGAGATTAGTGTTAGAGAGTAAGGGTACAAGAGGGTTGAGAGGATGAATTTGTTACTGTGAGAGCTATAGTTTATACCAGCTTCCACCCCACCTGAATTTCCTCTATACCTTCACTGTGTACCGTGGACAACACTTTCTCCTCCCAGGGAAGGATGATGATGATGATGAGCCTAGGAAACCCACCACCAGACATGAGGACATCTTAGTGTGCCATGGAAGTGAGAGAACGGACTCTCCAAGAGGGTTATTCCACAACTTCCAGATCTCACCTTGTGAGTGTCTGGTGTTGGAGACAGTATTCGTCTTATCCACAATCCTGTTCCACATGTGTCTTCTCCGGCTCATAGTTGTGACCTGTACTTGGGCTCAGAACAACTAGGGCATAGACATAATTATCTCATCCACCCTGACCATTAGCTTATTTTCTGCAACTCTGGGTTGTCTTCTTCAGGACATCTTAAACGTTTTTGGAAGGATCTTTGCTGCTGATGATTTATGTTGTCAGAGGGTAAATTATGTTTGTGGTTTTTCCGGTGTCTTTTGTGATGAGAGCTGCAGGTCTTGTTGGTGAATGGCTTTGGAGCAGGTGTGTCCATCAATGTTAACAGATGAGTCTGCTGTTGGAAACCCTCTTTGCCACAGTTGTCTTCAATAACAAGGGTCCATCTGTCACACTATGGCAGTGACCAATTCTAAATATGGGAGATGAATAGCTGCCATACCAATCTTGACCGAGAGGACAAGGGTCTGATGATAGGTAACTGACTGGCAGCAGATGGCTCTTCCTCCTTTACAACAGATAGAAGTCCTTAAGCCCAAACCGTAAATATGGTGAACAGTTCAGCACCGACCTTATGGACAGATCACTTTCTTTGTTACAGAGTAATAAAGGTCCCTCCGCCAAACTGTAGCTCAGGCCATCTAACTGATCCAAGTACAGCTGTGTGCTGGAAAGCATGCATGCTGTTCTAAGCTTTAATTTGTTTTACTTTTTAGTTATTATTGCAAGCATATAGCTGCAAAACATTTTTATTTGTTTTTCTTCTTTTTATTTTTGTGGCATAAGCTTGAAATATAACATAGCCAACACTCAGGCTTGTCAAGGTCAATGTATTGGCTTTAACCAATCTTGTTTTGGTTAGCTTCAATATGCTGAAAATGTATTATCTTTCTCCCTGATGGAAAATGGGACTTTCACCCCTTGAAATAGTAGACTTTACAGCGATTTCATCAAAGAACGGTACAAAATTCAAAATTTGCTACTCACAAGCTATATTTTTGGGCTAGTTACATGTCTGGTGAATTCCCCTTGTTTATAGGGCACAATGTTCCGCCAAAAGCTGATGTATTGGTTTTATTTTTCAGTAAGGGAAAGGATAAAAGCTCTCCTAAATATGCTTTGCTCATTTTGCCGAAAAGTAGGATACTTCAAAAACTCACTATGCAGCGTTTCTGCTCTATGATATCATATATTTCCTTCGGTGAAGGTTTTAATCTAAACTTTGCAATTTTCTTTTGAATGTCATGAAAGTGAAAAGTTTAGATTATTTTAACTGAAATCAACAGAAGTGGTCACCCTCCTCAGTCCCCAGTAGCCCATTGAGCATTGTGTTGGTGCAGATGGCTTTATCAAAACAGTCGCAGGAGGCCTCGAAACAGACTGAAGAGCCTAATACATCGAAAATAGGGGCAAGTAAGAAAGATTTTTTATTTAATATCAAGTTCCAGCTTCCCAATTGAATAGCTCATTCCTAGACTGTCCTAGGCTGGAACAAAACGCACTGCCTCAATGATACAGTAAGTAAAAATAAATGGTTTATATTAGGCCTGGGTGAAATTTTAATTACGAAGGCGTAATCGGAGTAATTTTAGTAATTACGCTTTACACTTCAGTTTGGAATTACTGATAACAGCGCAATTACTCCTGCTTGCATATTTAAGTGTAATTTGGGGAGGAACAATCCTACAGTGAGAGCTCATTTATCAAGCGCAAACAGCTGCTCTGACTAGCTACACATGTTCTGCAGAATTTGGAGTAATTTTGTGGCGCAAAATGCATCTTTGCAAAACAGTATTAAATGCTGAGAGTAAACTGGGGAAAACCCTATTCCAAGAGCAGTTTAGGACTGTGGGCCTGATTACGACCTTGGCAGATGGGTACTCCGGCACAAACATGACGGATATTTTTGTCATTTTACAAGTTCCATAGGATTTAATGGAACTTGTAAAACGGCGGGCGGGATATCTGTGACATTTGTGGTGGAGTACCTCATCCTCCAAGGTTGTAATCAGGGCCTATATCTTAGTGTGAAATACATTCTTTCGCCCAATTTGTACACAATGGGACATTTTACACTAAGAAAATAGTGCTAAATGCCTGGAGTATGTTGCTAGAAAATTGTATCCCAAGAGCACACTTAGCAAGCACAAGCAGCAGCTTGCATTTCATATTTTTGGTCTGTTGCATTTAGGGCAATTTCTTAGTGCAAAATGAATGAGTGGGGCTTACTTGAAATTTGACCTACATTCAAACTCAAGCCAATGACGTTCACAGCTCAGCAAACGTCTGACGGCTAACCCGGAAGGAGACCCCAGAATCACTCACTGCCGGCTGTCAGCTGCCGGGGAGGACGCGATCCTCTTTGCTTCAAGCTTGCGATGGCTGCCAGTCAGCCACGGTCCCGTCTTCCCCCCCCCGCTCTCCAATTCTCCGTTCCTCGCAGGGCAGCGAGGAGGCGAGGAGGCTGGTGTAGGAGAAGTGGAAAGAGGGAGGCGGGTCCGGCGAGTACCGGACATTCCAACTGAAGCCTCCATTCTTCCGTGCCTCGCAGGGCAGTGAAGCAGTGAGGCAGTGAGGAGACAGGCGAAGAAGGAGGAGGGGAAGCAGGAGGCAGGCCCAAAGGGCCCAGTGACTCACAGGCACACCAGTTGCTGCCTGGACAGAAGCAGCTCAGCTATGCCTGAGTGCAGCTTGTGGGGGGCAACTGTGAGACCTACTCGCCACCGACCCCAGCAACAAGTAGCAACACTTTTAGAGGCTCTAGAGGCTCCCATGCAAGGGGGAATACAATCTCCTTATCTCTTGGGTGTCCAGTCTCGGGACATCTCAGGTCAGAGCAGGTGAACACAGGTGAACGCAGGTGAATGCAGTCTGGCAACCTAAAACACATTAGGCAATCCCACGTAGCCTCAACAGCTAACACAACGTTCAACTGACTTGAACCATGCACCGAAGCCTTGCTCTTCCCTTTGATTGGTCCTAGAAACGTTCACCGGAGACCACGATCAGCGGCACGAGCTGTCCACCAAACCTCGCAGCCCAACCACCCAGCCTGACTCCAGCGGTACACCACAGGTTCCCGTGGGGAGAGTTATAGACCGACCTTCCATTTTCGATAAGAATCTGCAGCAACTCATCATGGCCCAGACAAAAGGCCAGTACCAGCTCAGTGGAAGACCAGCATAAAGCCAGCGGAAGGCCTGTGCAAGTCCCCTGTGCAAGGCGCTGACTTAAACTCAAGCCACTCAAGCAGGCCCAAGGCAGTCTGGCAGCCGCCAGGATGGCAAGAACACAGCACTGAGCACAGGTAGTCCCAGGAGGTACCTGGCTGCCACAGGGGGGCCCACAAACACACCCACAGATACAGGGAGCGGGACCCTTGCCACAGCTACAGCTACGTAGGTAGAGCAGGTACCAGCAGCAGTGGCAAAAGCAGCAGGCACAGATAGCAAGCGCAGGCGTGGGTCCCTGACCAAGCTTAGCAAGTGCTCAGCGTAGTGCGAGCACGGCAGTCGTAGGCAGCTGTCGCCAGTGTGTGCCCCGGTTCCCTGTGGAAGCAGCCCAGCCAGGCCTGGTTGGGGCTTGCAGGCACCGGTGAGACCGGCTCGCTTGACCTCAGAGCCCCTCGCTATTGGGGATCACAAGTCAGGTGAACTCCAGGGGGACTCCAGCCTCCCATCTCCTGTCACTCTCTCACACTCACCCTACGATTACAAGAGGAAAAGGAGGAGTGCCCACAGACCTTGAAATCCTGAAGGGGGACGAAAAGAAAGTGTGGTGAGAACATGAGGTCCCGCAGCTCCCTCTTCCTAATGGCACATGACAGAATAGAACATTTAATGAGGAGAGAAAAGGCTGCCCCCAACAAACAGAGGAGGCGGGCCAAAGGAGGGAAAACAAAGCATGCCACAAAGCCCCAACTCATGCAACAGGTGTTACTAAAGGGTGCAACGGCCTCAACAGCTCCAAAGGAGGGTTTCCGAGGACCCCAGGAGAAGACACAAAGGGGAACCCAGAGGATGAAGGGTGGACTCAAAGGGATCCCTGAGTGCTTTATGCCAATGGAGAAAAACACTAGCCACAAAACCATCACAGGAGATTCAACCCCAAGATGTCATCCGGGATGGAGATCTTTCAGTGACAGCACAATCACCCTGGGAAGCTCCAGTACGGAATTCCCTCCATGCACAAAAGCTCAAGAATCAATGCCAGAACTTTTACAACCAAGATCCCTACCCCGCTTGGATCCCTCACACAAAAAACTGGGCATACTCTCCAGCCATTAAAGCAGCCAATTGCTCTATCACCCACCCTAGTGGTAACTAACAGAACTATTGTTACTGACGACCTTCCTATCAAAGGGCATTGCATTGGGGAAATTCAGAAAGGCAGCTGGGACAATTTGGCCTCAAAATTATCAACCCCAAGGTTGAATTTGCCCAACCACCCCGGTGAGGCCTCTCTAACACAGAAAGAGTTAGAGGAGGTCTTCAACATTGAAGTAGACGAAGGGGATGACCAACTCACACCTACAAAGAGGACCAGCAACCAACCCTTCACAAACTCGCTGCTCACGTCAGAAACCACACAAAATCAGAGCCACTTAGACACTGACTCTCTTCTGGACGGATGGCCAAACCAAACAAAACCCTCATAGCCATAACCAAAGCCACTATTTTCAATACAGACAAACTAGACATTCAAATTCAAATCTTGCAAAGTTTGGCTACCACAACTATGGCTATTGATAACAAACTGGATAGATTAAATTTGCTAATCAAAAGAGCTCAAGTACAAGTGGAGGCCAACGAGGAGCTACCCACCCACGGCCATCATTGCCACCACAACCCAATCTTGAATAAACTGCAAGAATTGCCATCAATCATGTCTACAATAGTAGGAAACTTAAAACAGGAAGCCGAACAGTGGAAAAATGGCAGACTATGGACACATGATCAACTAACCCCAGGAACATCAAAGAGACCTCAAATGGATGTCCCCAGCGTCACAACACATCCCGAAGCATGCCAAGAACAGATGATGGTAGCAATAATGGAAAGTCCAGACAAAACGGACACCCAAGAAGAAGGCCCCTTTCTTCCGATTCTGTCTAGGAAAAACGAGAAACGACTAAGGAAAATGCACAATAAACCATCAATGTGTAGGAGGCTGGCCTGGCTTGTAGTGGGTACCTAAGGTACTTACACCTTATACCAGATCCAGTTATCCCTTCTTAGTGAAATGTAGTCAGTGTCTGGAAGCCAGGCCGTCTAGAGGTAGCTGTAGGTAGAGTAGCCAACGCTGAACTAGGAGACATGCGAAGCTCTTACAATACCTCTGTAGACACACAGTACTCACCCACATGAAAGACAATACTCAGTGTTACCAAAAATAAAGGTACTTTATTTTAGTGACACAAGGCCAAAAATACTTTGGAGACTATACTTCCTTAGGAGGTAAGTAAATTACACAATATATACACTAGTAACCAAAAACAGGTAAGTAAACAGTCAGAAAATAGTGCAAATAGTGAAACTCACCATAGGTTGCTATGGGCCTAGGGGGAACACAAACCAAATACTAAAATAGTGGAATGTAAATGTCGGTTTCCCACCTAACCAAGGGTCGTGTGTAGAGGGGCAATGGGAGTGTAATACAACACCAAAGGTATGTAAAGTACCCCACCCCTGAGCCCAGGAAAGCAGGAGTAAAGTACAGTAAGTTTCCTCAGAACACACTAGAAGTCATGATAAAGAATAATGCAAAAACCAAGCAAGACTGCAAGACACCAACAATGGGTTTCTGGACCTGAAGACCTGCGGAGAGAGGCAACCAAGTCCAAGAGCTGCTGAGGAGTCCAGGAAGAACAGGAGCCCTGCTAACCCTGATGAGGGTGCAAAAGTGGAATATTTGGTTGGAAGAAAAGGTCACGGATGCACCAACGAAGACAGCTGCAGGTTTGTGCTTGGTGCAAGAAATGTCCCACATTGAGTAGATGAATGCAGGCTCGTTTTCATTGTTGGATTCCACCAGCAAGCCTTGGCTCATGCAAGAGATGTGTTTGGCAAGAAAAGGTGGGACCTGAGGATCTCACCTTGGACTGAGGAGACAGAGGGGGCTCTCAGCACTTCTGAGAGGCTTCCGAAGACCAGGCAGCCCCGACAGTAGTCCCAGGACATGGGGACAATGGAGTTGCAAATTGCGGTCATTGCAGCACTACATAAAGGGATCCCATGCCTCCGGAGAACAACTCAGGGAGCTGAGTATCGCAGGACAGAGTTCTGGGGACCTGGGCTAGGCTGTGCATGAAGGATTCCTTGGAGAAGTACACAGAACCCTAGGAGCTGCAAAACACGTGGTGCACCGGGGTACTGTCTGGCATGAGAAGCCAAGCCTTTACCTCCACCAAATTTGGACAATTGGACCTTTGCACAGTCAGGGTCACTTTGGTCCACCACCTATGTTTCAGGATCCACGCTCGTCGTAAGGAGAGGGGACCCAGAGTACTGATCATAGCTGCAGAGGGGTGCCTGCTGAAGCAGGGAAGTGACTCCGTAACTCCACAGGAGATTCCTTTGGTCCTTCTGGTGCAGGATGAAGACAGGTCGTCCTTGGAGCGTGTACGACCTGGAAACTGTTGCAGTTGATGGCAGGAGCTGAAGTTACAGAGTTGCAGTAGCCTTCTTGGATACTTTGTTGCAAGTTGTAGAGTTCCTAGAGTAGTTCTGCAGTTGATACGGCGGTAGAAGGTGAAGCAAAGGATGCAGAGGAATCCTGCTGGAGTCTTGCAGTCCGAATCTGAGGAAACACCCATAGGAGAGACCCTAAATAGCCCTGAGAGGGGGATTGGTCACCTAACCAGGTAAGAACCTATCAGGAGGGGTCTCTGATGTCACCTGCTGGCACTGGCCACTCAGATGCTCCCAGAGTTCCCTGACCATCCTCAAAACAAGATGACAGAACCCAGGGAGCTCTGGGCACCACCCCTGGGGTAGTGATGGACAAGGGAGTGGTCACTCCCCTTTCCTTTGTCCAGTTTCACACCAGAGCAGGGACTGGGGGTCCCTGAACTGATGGAGACTAGATTATGCAAGGAGGGCACCATCTGTACCCTTCTAAGCGTTTCCAGATGCTCTGGGAGGACACCCCTCCCATGCCTGTATCACCTATTTCCAAAGTGACAGGGTGTAACACCCCTGTCCTAAAGGAAATGCATTGTTCCACCTTCCTGGGATTGAGCTCCTCAAGCCCCAGGAGGGCAGAAGCTTGTCTGTGAGGTGACAGCAACTGGGGATGCAGTGGAAACCTCAGAAGGCTGGTATGGCAGTACTGGGGGGTCATGGTGGAGCCCCCAGAGTGCATGGGATTGTGCAACCAATACTGGAATCAGTATTGGGGTACAATTCCAACATTGTTAGACACCTCACATGGTCACATTCGAGGTTACCATTGTAAAGCTACATATCTGTATTGACCTATATGTAGTGCATACTTACAATGGCGTCCCCGCATTGACGAAGTCTGGGAAAATGGGCCTGGATGATGTGGGGGAGCTTCTGCTAGTGCAGGGGTGCCCTCACACACAGGTACTATGCACCTAACCTTCAGGGTCTGAAAGTTAGACATATAGGTGACTTATAAGTGACCTGGTGCAGTGAAAATGGCTGTGAAATAGTGCTTACACTATTTTACTCAGGCTGAAATGGCAGTCTTATGAGTGGCAACATAAATGCTGCAGCCCATAAGGATTCCCTGGAACCCCAATGCCCTGTGTACCTAGGTACCATAAACTAGGGACTTATAAGGGGGGTCCAGTATCCCAATTTGGAGTGAAATATGGAGTCACTAGACTATAGTGAGAAATTTAGAAACAGAGAGAGCATGAGCACTGGAGTTCTGATTAGCAGGACTCCAGTGACAATGTAGAAAGCAGTGCAAATACACTGGCAAACAGGCCACAAACCATAAGCACTGAGGTCCTGAATAGCAGGATCCCAATGACACAGTCAAAACACACTGACAATCAGGCAGAAATTGGGGGTAACATGCCAAGAAAGATAGTACTTCCCCACACCATGGGCCAAAAAACTAAAGCCCCTCCTGCACACAGAAACTGGTGCAATAACCTATTGGGAGGAAATCGGAAATAGAGTCAAGCATCAGAGAGGAACTGATAAAACGCTTGCCATCCTTCCAATCGTCAGATAACAAAGCTCTGTCCCTGAGACCACAAGATGGCAACTATCCTCACAGGCAGCAGAAAGAGGAAGGAAGTGTCTCAACTGGAAGGAATTCCCTGCAAAGCAGCAGCTCTGGACAGGCCCAGCGAACCCCAATCAAACTGCCCCCAGTCATATACCCTTCTGCAGTCTGCGCCCTCCGGCTCATCTCTTCATATCTCACCTTTCGCGCCATGGGATGAGTCAGAGGGGAACCCGGGCCCCACAACCTCCCAAGGAGTTCATCCCACATCAACTAATCTGACAGAGCTTCACATGAACCACGCCCAAGCTGACAAATACGCAATTTCCACCCAGGCCATCCGCCTGGGCACAGTCTGTAAGAAGACAAGGGATCAATTGAACGTTCCCTCCGCAACGGGTTTTTTCATCCTGTACACCGAGACCCTCAGGCCCATCACAAAGACCATAGTCCGCTCGCTTAACTCAAACTGTATGGAGCAAGCAGCCACCAATGTGGAGCAAATGATAATTACTGATGTTTAAGTTACATCAGCACTGCACTTTTCAAAGCCCCACATAACTGCGCCTAACCCTCTGCAGAACTCAAAGGATAAGGCCACTCATACCCTAATCTTTCATCCCACATACAAATATCAGGGCCCTTGGGACATCTTAAGTAGAGGCAACCTCTTGAGAATCTGCAATGCCATCCCAGGGCTGGATCACTGAACAGCAAAGACCTTGATTACATAGCCTTTCTGGAACCAAGCAATAGCGTCACAAATGAGGGCCCGGAGTCTGCCTTAGCAGTGCGGAAAAAGTGGAGCTATTACTATCAAAATCTGAGGCATTTGAACTTTGGGGCATAGAACTTAAAGAAGTGAACAAGGCAAAGTATCCAAGTTTCCTCATCCCTCATGATACCAGGGGAAAATGCAACAGAACACAGACAGCAAACCACAGAGCCGAGGCTCAGAGATAAATCTTTCAACACGCAAAGGGAGCTTCTTCCCCCTTCCACCCGAGACCTAGAGAATTCATAATCTCCATCACACAAGAACAACAAGCAGAAAGTCAGGACCAGGTAATGGACCCGCAAAAAGAGGAAACAAGTTGGAACAAATTATTCTCACAACCCTGACACACCCCTGTTCCTCAAGACAGGTATGGGGACCTAGGAACACCAAAACATATCTTAAACCCTGGATCAAGGCACAAACCTGCCCTGGCCAACACAAAAATAATATCCTGGAACATAGCATGGTCAACCAAAGTCAATCATAACCCAAACCTGGATTCCTTTTTGGGAAACTTCGATATCATCTGCCTACAAGAAACTTGGCGTGTGGAGGAAAATCAGTTCGCGGGATTCCAAGAATTCTTTAGCACAGCAACAAAAGCAAAAAGTGAGGGACACCCCAAGGGAGACCTTTCCACCTATATAACCACAAGTAAATTATTAAAGGCAAAGAAAATCAACCAGCTTCCTGCCCACATGTTAGCCGTCTTCACTGAAACCTGGCTTTTAGACCAGGAATCAACCTCCGTCATAATATTAAACATCTACATCAACCCCAATGCAACCCACAAACTGCAGTTATTAGACACTACGGAAAATTAACTGCAATCTCTAAATGCCTTGTATGGGAGTGCATCCTGGCTAATCACAGGCGATTTCAACCTAAATATGGCCAACCATAGGGACAGGAGTACCAGAGAAGGAGCCTTAGATCAACGCCTGGGCATTCCAAAGCAAGTATCATGCTACAGCGACATGGACAAATGCCACTGGTGAGATCCTTGGAAGCTTTAGGATTGATGGCCTTGGTAGGTCATTTCCCAACACACAGCCCAATGAATCCAATGCACATATCAAAGAAATCAGCTAACACTCTTGATTACACATTCACATTCGTAACATTCTTCAAATACATTCAAGTATTTAGCATAGAAGTAAGATGTGAACGTGATCATCACCTGCAAGTCATGTAAATCATGAACAACAATCACTACATGGCACAAATGCACAACACGGGGGCACAGGACCCAGGTAGCCATCCCCACCGAATAAGATGGTCAAATCTGTGCGTGGGAAAATATGAGGCTTGGAAATCAAGCCTATCATCCAACCCAGGTACCCAGCCGGATATAATCATCATATGGGAAGTAATACTAACCTCACTAAGGAACCAGCTAGCTCCCTTACAATTGCACAGGCTTGGACCCCCACAGAACAAAAAGCAATGGTTCACAGAACCTCTAAAGCAACAAAGGCAACAGCTCAACAAAGCTGCCAGAGCTCAAAAGAAACAACACATGGACACCAGACATCACGGTTCCTTCCAAGCTTTAAGAAAGAAATACAAGAAGGCAGTCTGGGAAGCAAAGCAGGCACACCAAGACCAGGAATGCATCAAAGTTGCAGAGGTATGCAAACAAAAGAACAGCCTCCCCCTTTGGCCCATCATCAACCAACTGAAACGTGGGGCGGTAGGGACCTTAAGCAACACCAAACCTGAAGCAAAATGGAACGAGTACATCTCCAAACTATATGATTGTCAGGACACAGAGAAACGCAACACATGCTTAAACCACAACCCAAATCACTTAACAACAGATCAAAAAACACCTTAGGCACTCCAGAACCAATGGGGCCTCTGGCCCAAATGGCCTCCCGACTGGGGTCTTAAAACATGATCTGGAATTTTGGTCCAACCAACTTAGTAATCTGTTCAGCTCTTGCGTCACAGAAAATAAAATCCCTGACTCCTGGAGAGGGACAATTCTCCATCCAATTTACAAGAATGGACAGTATGGGAACCCCATCAGCTATCGCTTGATTGCCCTCCTCGACACTGATGCAAAAATATTCACAGAGTGCCTACTAGTTGAGATTAAAGACTGGGGTACCAAACAGAACCCAATTCCACTGAACTAAACAGCTACTGACAACCTGGCAGCACTAGCATTGCTGGCGCAAAAATATACAGAAAGAAAAATGGCCTTTTACACCTGCTTTGTGGGCCTTTCTAAAGCCTTCGACTCTGTGGAACGGCACAGATTGTGGAAAAAAATAGTAGAACTCAATATTCCACCAAACTTGCTAAAAGGAATTCAGCTCTTATATTCTGACAACTGGGCCAGGGTAAAAGTTAGCTGCAACGGAAGAGTCTCAGCAAACATTCAGATAGGAAGAGGAGTAAAGCAAGGCTCTGTCTTAGCCCTAATGTTATTCAATCTATATCTTGCAGACCTGTGTGCACAGCTGAACTCTGCCAGTTCCCATCCCTCCAAATTAGGCTAGCAACTTCTAATCGCATTTCTTTATGCAGATGACACCGTCCACTTGAACCTATCAGGCATAGGGCTGCATAAACAGCTAAACACCCTGGATCAGTACTGCAAATCAAAAAAGTTGATGTTAAACCTGGAGTAAACCAAGGTAGTTATCTTCAGCAAGTGCATAAAAAAGAAAAAGCAGGGGCTCTGTGGAAACCAGCTTGTCGGCACAACCAAAAGCACAAATATTTGGTAGTCTGATTGCAGGATAAGTGGTCTCAATGCCTGCATTTAAACACCCTGAAAGCCAGAGTGGCATCACAACTTGCAGCACTCCAAAAACTATCCATCATGCTGCAAAGGCCAACCTGGAGGCCGCTCATCGTGGAGATCAGAGCAAAGTTCCTGCCCTCCCTGACATACGGCTTTGAATGTTATCCCGGCAAGTTTAATGCTTTCTTGAACATCGCTCAGAGTAAAGTTTTCTGACTTCTCTTCAGCCTACCACATAGCTCCTCACAGCACAAATCAGACTGGAATTCGGGCTACAAGACCAAGCCCTGGTACAGAACGGAGCTATCCTGAAATATGCCTCTCTAGTAAGACAAAAGCAAAAACAACAGATGATGGATGGAATGCAGAGCAAATCAAACTTTCACCACCAGTCACAGATCTGGGTTTAATCCATCAGTTTTTTTGCTTGCCATGCCATTCCAGTGTGGACCCAGCCATATGCAAATCAGTCATATGGCTGAGTCCGAACTGGGATGGCATGATGAGCAAAAGAATTGATGGATTAAACCCAGATCTGTGACTGGGGGTGAATGTTTGATTGGTTCTACATTCCGTCTATCATTTGTGTTTGTTTGTCTTTATTAAGACAAGCGCCCCCCAAACACACTAAAAGCACTAATCCTGGAGGATTCAGGCTTGAACTCGCCTGGGATTCAAATTCACAGCCTGAAAAAATTTCCTTAGCAATCAAGCAACTTCAGGCAAAAGAGCTCTGGCAAAAGTCCTTACCACATAAAAAATTTAAGAAGCTAATAAATAAGCAAATCACACAGCTATAGTGGATCAAGGACAAAGACAAGTTCAGGTCACGGTCCCAGTCATGGATGGCTATAAACACATACAAGACACCAACAGCACAGGCATACCTGGGAAAAATCCTAAACAAATTCCTAAAAATAAAGGTGCTGCATGCCAGATTGGGTCCTATCCCCTCACTGGACATGGTCCCAAAATGGTGCAATCCCTCAAAAAATGGGAGATGCAGGCTATATGGATATCATCAGGAAGACTTTCTACACCTTCTATGCATAGGCCCTGCACTGTCAGCCTGGCGCAAACTCTTCCTCAAAAACATGTTTAACGCAAATAACATTCGATCATGCAGACAAGCCATCTTATTTTTTCTCACAAGATTGACACCTCAGCGAATGGTATGTGTAGCAAAATTTATATTAACCCTTTCGTTGCAATGCCTTTTCCCCCTCAGGTGCCTTTTTTTTGGCTATTTGGGGCACTTCGCACTTCGGCCCTCATAACTTTTTGTCCACATAAGCTACCCAAGCCAAGTGTGCGTCCTTTTTTTCCAACATCCTAGGGATTTTGAGGAATACCCAGAGTTTGTGGGTTCCCCTGAAGGAGACCAAGAAATTAGCCAAAATACAGCGAGAATTTTGTTTTTTACTAAAAAAATGGGAAAAAATGGTTGCAGAAGAAGTCTTGTAGATTTTTCCCCTGAAAATGACATCAACAAAGCATTTGTGGTGTTACAATCACCATTTCCACAGCTTTCAGGAACAGGCAGACTTGAATAATAAAACCACATTTTTCAACACAATTTTGGCATTTTACTGGGACATACCCCATTTTTACTATATTTTGTTCTTTTAGCCTCCTTCCAGTTAGTGCAGAAATGGGTTTGAAACCAATGCAGGATCCCGGAAAGATAAACTTTTCTGAAACTTAGACAAATTTCTAAATTCAGCAAGGGGTCATTTGAATAGATCCTACAAGGTTTTCCTACAGAAAATAACAGCTGAAAAAAATAAATTGAAATTGAGGTGAAAAAAACTGCAATTTTTCTCCAAATTTTACTCTGTAACTTTTTCCTGCGATGTCAGATATTTGAAAGCAATATACCATTACGTCTGCTAGACGCTTCTGGTTGCAGGTATATATAGGGCTTGTAGATTCATCAAGAACCCTAGGTCCCCAGAGCCAATAAATGAGCTGTACCTTGCAACAGGTTTTCATTGTATACCGGGTATACAGCTATTCATTTGCTGGAATATATAGAGTGAAAAATAGGTATCAAGGAAACCTTTGTATTTCCAAAATGGGCACAAGATAAGGTCTTGAGAAGGAGTGGTTATTTGCACATCTCTGAATTCCGGGGTGCGCATACTAGCATGTGAATTACAGGACAATTCTCAAATAGACGTCTTTTTTACACACTGTCTTACATTTGGAAGAAAAACAATTTAGAGAAAGACAAAAGCCAGGTACACTTGTTTGGCTATTCTGTGTTCCCCCAAGTCTCCCGATAAAAATGGTACCTCACTTGTGTGGGTAGGCCTAATGCCCACAACAGGAAACGCAACATGGATACATCACATTTTTACATTGAAAACTGATGTGTTTTTTGGAAAGTGACTAGCTGTGGATTTTGATCTCTAGCTCAGCCGGCACCTATGAAAACCTACCAAACCTGTGCATTTTTTAAAACTAGACACCTAGGGAAATCCAAGATGGGGTAACTTGTGGGGCTCTCACAAGGTTCTGTTACCCAGAATCCTTTGCAAACCTCAAAATGTGGCAAAACAAAAACGCTTTTTCCCTCACATTTCAGTGGCAGAAAGTTCTGGAATCTGAGAGGAGCCACAAATTTTCTTCCACCCATTGTTCCCCCAGGTCTCCTGATAAAAATGGTACCTCACTTGTGTTGGTAGGCCTAGCGCCCGCGACAGGAAATGCCCCAAAACACAACATGGACACATCACATTTGCCGAAAGAAAACAGAGCTGTTTTTTGCAATGCGCTTAGCCGTGGATTTTGGCCTCTAGCTCAGCCGGCACCTAGGGAAACCTACCAAACCCATACATTTTTTAAAACCAGACACCTAGGGGAATCCAATATGGGGTGACTTGTGGGGCTCTCACAAGGTTTTGTTACCCAGAATCCTTTGCAAACCTCAAACTTTGGCCAAAAAAACGCTTTTTCCTCAAATTTCGGTCACAGGATCTCCTGAGAGGAGACTCAAATTTCCTTCCACCCAGCGTTCCCCCTAGTCACCCGATAAAAAGGGTACCTCACTTGTGTGGATAGGCCTAGTGCCCGTGAAAGGAAATGCCCCAAAACACTATCTGGACACATCAAAATTATCAAATACAAAACTACCTGTTTTTGCGGGGGCACCTGCGTTTTTGATCCTGGGCTCAGCAGCCATCTAAGGAAACCTACCAAATTCAAACATTTCTGAAAACTAGACACCCAACGGAGTCCAGGGAGGTGTGACTTGCGTTTATCCCCCAGTGTTTTCTTACCCAGAATCCTCAGCAAATCTCACATTTAGCTAATAAAATCACCTTTTTCCCACATTTCTGTGTGGGATCACTGCACCATTTCCTACCACCCAATGCTCCCCTCTGTCTTCCAATAAAAAGATACCTCACTTGTGTAGGTGAGCCAAGTGCCTGTGACAGGGAAGATCCAAAAACATGTCGAAATTGAGGGAGAACCAAAGCGGATCTAAACGGGCAGTTTGAAAAAAAATACTTTTAGGATGACAAGTGGGGCAAAATTTTCATCACGATAGGTGCAACAATGCTGAGTGGTAGGAATTTTGTGGATTCCTGCAGATTCCAAATATGTGGGAAAACTGTGTGATTTCCACCAAAATTGGAGGTTTGCAGGGCATTGTGGATAAGAAAATGGTACAGGGTGCATGTGAAGCATACCACCCTGGACTCACCCAGATGTTTAGTTTTCAGATGTTTCTAGGTCTTCTGGATTTTTCTACATGGCAGCATCCCAAAGCCCAAAAAGTGCAGCCCTCACCATTCCAAGTGGGACTATTTTGAGAGTTAGCCAAGCTCTCATTACCCGAATGTTAAACCAAAACCCAAAATAACCAAGTGTCATCTTGCTTGCCATGGGATAACATGTTTTAGTTTGCAGGGGAGAGCTGAAAGACTGTTACCCCCTTCAGTTGTGGAGGGGGGGAATAACCATGCACATACTGGTTGGTAGCCATCAGCCACAATTTTTTTTTCCCTTGGCATCTAGTAGGCTTTCTGCCCCACCCCCACTGTCGAGGAGTGGATCAGGGGTAATTGCCCCAAATTTGTCCCCATTTATTTGGGTTGGGGGTATTGTCAAACACCCCAACTTTAAAAATTAAAAAAAAAAAAAAAAATCTTCCCTGGTTTCTGGTGGGGTTTCTGCTCCCCTGGCAGATGAATCCTACAAAAATAGGCCGATCTGCCCCCAAGGGGAGCATAAATGGCCCAAAATAAATGTGTCCCACAGGGGAGCGACTCTTGCCTAAGGGGTCACTCCCCTTGTGTGAAATTGGTGCAAAAAAAAATCCCTGGTGTCTAGTGGTCTCTGCCTTCCTTGGGGAAAGACTGGCCTAATAAAAATAGGCTGATCTGCCCTCGAGGGGGGAAGAAATGGCCTAAAAACAATTTGCCCTCCCAGGGGAGCGACTCTTGTCTAAGGGGTCACCCCCCTTATCAATGTAAACAAATAAAAAAAAATCCTGGTGTCTAGTAGCTTCTGTCTATTCAATATAGGCCAATCTGCCCCCAGGGGGAACAGAAAAGGCATTGTAAAAAAATGCCCCCGGGGGAGCGACCCTTGCCAAAGAAGTGGCTCCCTTTATGCAAGTTTCATTTTTTAAAAATCCCTGGTGTCTAGTGTTTTCTGCCCCCTTTGGGGCAGATCGGCCTAATAAATATAGGCTGATCTGCTGCCAGGGGGGCAGAATAGGCATAATAAAATTATTGGGTGTCTAGTGCCTTCTGCCCCCCCCCCCCGGGGCAGATCGGCCTAATCAATATAGGCTGATCTGCCCCAGGGGGCAGAAAAGGCCTAAGAATTAAATGCCCCCAGGGGAGCGACTCTTGCCCAAGGGGTTGCTCCCTTTTATATGTAAATAAAAAAAAACTCCCTGGTGTCTAGTGGGCATTTCTGCTGCCCGAATGTTCAAAATGAAATCAAAAGAAAGGAAAAGCCTCTCCTTTCTTTCAATGTCTCTGCTTGCCCCCTCCTTCCAAGCGGAAGAGAAATGCTTAGCATTTCTCTTCTGCATTGGATGGGACGTGACCTTTGATGAGGTCAGCACACGATTGCATGCTGACATCATCAGACATCACTGGGGGGAGGCCGGGGGAGAGGTCGGGGTGGAAGGGGAAGCGATTCCCCTTCCATCCCTGATGGGGGGTAGGTGGAGGGTATTGTTTCCCCAGTGGGCCCGGTGCAGGACGAGCTGGTCTCGTCCCCGGCACACGGAAACCGTGGCTGAGGGCGAGACCAGCTCGTCCAAGGCACCATAGGGGTTAAAAACAGAACTCTTTTTAAAACATGTGTTAACAAACTCTAGAAACTGAGGGAGATATTCAGCTCAAGATTAAACAACCTCCTTCACTGTACTCGCTCCCTCAGCCTAGATACAGAACTTTAAGGTCAGCAAGGAATGCGAGAGGCAGTTTTTAAGAAATCATCACCCCTTATGAAACAGTCCTCCTTTTAAGTGGACTTCCTAACCCTTGGTTAGGGTCCCTTGTTTTATACTGTGGGAGCTTGAAATATAGTTGGTTGTTTCCGGTCAAACAATTTTACCATTTATGTAATTTGCTGATTGCAATGATTTTTATGATCATTACCTTATCATTAGTGCAAAATGCATTCTTGTGCCACTTGTGGAGTGCGAGAAAGTTTTTTTGCAGTAAAAAAAAAAACCTAAATGCAGAATTATTCTTCTCTTATAATTATGCGTCCATTACTTACGTTAATGGCATTACTCCTAGTCCTACTCCCTCGCCTTCCTTTCCGTTCCCTCCCGCCCTCCCGGTACGGACCGCCTGAGTTGCTGCTTGGGCTTGTTTTTTTACCGGAGGTGGTGGAGATGGGGGGGGGGTTAAGGGGAAGGGAGGGGTTTAGGGGGAGGCAGGGAGCCTCATTGATTTAATATGTTTTGTAATACCATTAATGTAAGTAATGGACGCATTACCACCCGTCCCCCCCTCGCCTCCTTAAACCAATGAGACATAGCAAGAAAAAACAGGAGACGGACACTGAGTTGCAACAAGTTTAATCACAACCAGCAAAGGACACTGAATAACCACCCCCCTAGGACAAGACACAGTGACCCAATACTGACTTCAAACTGCCCAAGTCCGCCAGTCTGTAATGACGAACAAAGGTCGAAGGTGAGGCCCAAGTAACAGCCCTGCAAATTTCCACCACAGAAGCGCCCTGAAGCTCTGCCACCGTAGCAGCCATACCCCTGGTAGAACGGCCCTGAATCCCTTGGGGCGGAACCACCCCCTTCAAAGAATAAGCCATTAAAATCAGAGAGCGGACTGAAATTCACAAACAGAGAATCACCTTTCCGGAAAGGAGCAACCATCCGTAGATACTCCAACAAGTCCCCGTCGCACATCTAAGGAATGCAACCGAACCTCCTCATCCGAGGAAGGTTCTGGACAAAAAGAAGGAAGGATAAGCTCCTGGCGAGCATGGAAAGACAAATTCACTTTGGGAACAAACGAAGGAACCGGGATAAGCACCACCCGATCCGGAAAAACCTTACAAAAAGGAAAAGAGCAGGCCAAGGCCCCCAATTCCCCTAAACGGCGGGCCGAAGTAATGGCCACCAGAAAAAAAGTTTTCAAAGAAAGATGACGCAAGTCACAGGAACCCAGAGGTTCAAAGGGAGACATAGTCAAAGCATCCAACACCAACAAAAGATCCCAGGAAGGAAAGGACCGCACCGGACGAGGAAACAAGTTAAGAAGACCTTGGAAAAATCGAGGCATCAAATGACCCTCATCAGACAGATTACGCCATGGACCCCTAAAAGCCTGAATCGCCGCCCACTGCACCCTCAGGGAAGCCACAGACAAACCCAACTGGGCTCCATCCTGTAAAAACTGCACCACCTCACATAGAGAAGCAGACGTAGGATCTAACCTATGCCGGAAACACCAAGAAGAAAAACCGTTCCACTGCCGACCATAAGACATCAAAGTGGAACGCCGCCGGGAAGCCAGTAAAGTAGAACTCAAAGCTTTCGGAACCCCCAAACCCGTCAAACCCCTTCGTTCAACTTCCAGGCCATCAAGTGCAACCGCCTCAACGACCCCATCGGGAGGCAAGGAAACTCCAGAGGCGACGGACAGAGAGGAAGAGTCCACACGTGATCCGAAGCCATCAACCGAAGCAACGGAAACCAATTTGCCCTCGGCCAATGGGGCGCGATCAAGAGAACCCTGGCCTTCGGAAGACGAACCCTCACCAGAAACGCACGGAGCAACTGGAAGGGCGGGCGTGCGTACAAAAGACCCTGAGGCCAAGGACACGACATCCCGTCCACCGCCCAAGCCTGAGGACAACGAAACCGGGAGCAAAAGCGACTGAGTTTCGCATTCTCTGGAGATGCAAACACATCCACCACCGGAAGACCCCACAGGTGAACCAGGTGACGAAACAGAGACAACCGGAGGGAGAAAAGCTGAGATGAAGGAATTACCCTGCTCAGAAGATCCGCCCGAACATTGACCACCCCGTGAATGTAGGTGGCACACAGGGAAATAACCCATTTTTGTGCCCAAACAAAAATCTTCCTTGCAATGCGGAACAGCGCCCACGACCTGGTCCCCCCTTGCCTGTTCACGTAAGCTTTGGTCACCAAGTTGTCTGTCCGAATAAGAACCGCTAAACCTTTCAGGGAGTCCTGAAAATGAATCAGAGCTAGAAGCACCACCTTCAACTCCCGCCAATTCGAGGAACGTCTGGCTTCCAGAGGCGACCAAAACCCCTGGACCTGAGCCGACCCCATCCAGGCCCCCCAACCTGAGAGGCTGGCATCGGTCATCACCACCACTGGGAGAGGAGGAGATAAAGACACCCCTACACAAAGATGAGCTGGCACCAGCCACCAACCCAACTCCCTGCGTGCAAACCCCGACACCGGAATCCGTGCCCGAAGAGAACTCGACCCCGGAGACCAATGAACAAGGAACCAGTTCACCAGGCAAAGAAGATGGAACCGTGCCCATGGCACTAGAAAAATCACCGACGCCAAATGACCCTGCAGACATAACCACTGAAGGGCTCTGGGAGCTGGCTGCGACAAGATCGACCGCACCAGAGACTGGAGGCCCACTAACCGCTTCTCCGACACAGTCACCAAACCTTGAAGAGTCAGAAACCGGGCCCCAAGAAAAACTAGATCTGGGAAGGAACCAAATCTGACTTGCCCCAGTTGACCAAAAAAATTTGGTTTTGCAGGACCAACAGAACCCGGGCCACATGCCTCTGCAACATCACCTGAGAGGGCACTTGGATTAGGATATCGTCCAGATAAGGATGTATAAACACCCCTTCGGAATGTAGAAGAGCCACCAGAGGGGCCAGCACCTTGGTGAAAATTTGGGGAGAGGACTTGAGGCCAAATGGTAGAACACAAAACTGAAAATGGTCCTGGCCCACCGCAAAGCGTAGGAACTTCTGAGAAGACAGAGCCACTGGAACATGCAGGTAAGCATCCTGCAGATCCAGAGATGCCAGGAAATCCCCTGGACGGACCAGAGGAAAAATCGTCTGAATGGAAAGAATATGGAAAGGCACAGTCCTGAACCAGGAATTCACCCCCTTTAGATTAAGGACAGGACGAAAAACCCCTGACACCTTTGGAACTAGAAACAAGACGGAATAAGTGCCCAGACCTCTCTCCCCCAAAGGAACCTGGGAGATGGCCCCCTTGAGAAGCATGTCCTGGACCCCTTCCAACAACGCCTGCCTCTGGGCCCCATCCGCAGGCAGTGGAGTGGGACGCACCCCGGAATCTGGAGGCACAACTTCGAAATCTATGGCGTAGCCATTGTTCACAATGTCCAGCACCCAGCGATCGCTGACACTCTCCTCCCAAACGGAAAGAAAGTGCCTCAGCCGTCCCCCACCCGGCCCTATGCCAGGCCCACAATGATTGTCAGGACCCCTTCTTGAATCCTCCCCGCCCCAAAGGAGCCGACTTTTTAGGAGAAAAACGGGGCTAAAAACGACGTTTCCTGAAAGAAAAAGATTTGGAATCCATTTTGGGAGAGGACTGCGAATGCTTCCGCCAACCCTTGCCAGAAGAAGAACCACCTTTGTAAGGCAAGGCGTGTTTCCTCTCCTTAAAGGCCTTCGAAAGCATGGAAGGTAACTGATCTCCAAATAAATTGCGTCCTTCAAAAGGCAGTCTCAGGAGAGCAGATTTCTCCCCAGGATCCGCCTTCCACATCCTCAACCAGAGGGACCTACGAGCCCCAATCAAAGCTCCCGACACCAGAGCCGAAGTACGGACAACATCAGAAGACATGTCCGCCAGCAATCTGGCCTGTTGCTCCATAACAGCCAGAAGTTCTGAGCACTCCGAACCTTCCTGAACAGCCACTGCCAGCTTGTCAAAATCCTGCACCAAAGATTGTGCTGAATAAGCAGAAAATATACCCGCTCTGAGGGCCAAATTCTCCACCGCAAGACCAGACCAGAATCCACCTTACGGTCAGTGACATCAGTAGGAACACAATCCTCCGGATTGACCACTGTCTTGCCAATCAGAGTTGCCAAAATGGAATCCAGTTTAACTGAGGGTGGCAGCACATCTTCCCCTTCCAGCAAGTATAGCTTCTGAAGGAACCTTGGAACCTGAGACTTGTCAACATCCATTCACTCCCGGAGTACCATATCCTTAACAGGGCCCTGAAAAGGCATGGCAAACCTCGAAGGCGTTTGATACTGAGGGAACAAGTGTGAATCCGTCCCCGTAGGTTGAAAAACAGGAAAACCTAAATTGTCCCCAACATGAGACATAACCTCCCACATCTCTTCCCTGGAGACATATTTCCCCCCAGAAGAAGTAGAAGGTGCGTCATCATCATCACAAGAAGAGGACCCTTCCGCAGCCCCAGGAGGACGGGCAGTCGAAGAACGTCCAGGCCTGGCCGCACCAGCTTGGAGAGCACGAGACACAGCCACCTCAATCATGTCTTGAACCTCTTCTCAGGACATGAGAGGCGTAGGAGCCCCCACCGTTCCCTGGCGACCCCCAGGAGTGGAGAGGGGAACCTCAATACCCTCCCCTGAAGAAGAGCAAGAGGAAACAATCTGTCGTCGCTTTGCAGAAACCTTCGACATAATCCCAACAAGAAATGCAGGCCAGAGGTCCCAGTCCCCATTAAATAATGGAGAAAGCCCCCCCCCCCCTAAAAAAAATAGCAGCAAATGAAAATGCAGCAACAATTAGCCCCAAATTACTAAAACGCGGGCAGAACGCCCGTCCTACCGTAAAAATGCCGAAAAACCACAACCGGCACATCAGCTCATCCCTGCGAGCTGAAGATCCGGAAGTACAGCCCCAGCCGCAAAGATCCGACCGACCTCGTCAGCCGACTCCCAGGACGCGTCTCCAAGGCAGCAACGCCTGCCTCCAGAAGACGCGACTGCCGGGAACTCTCCACGAGGAGCCCCGCGCTTCGAGGAGAGTGTAGCCGATGTCCCCCAGGCCCCGCTGTGCAGGAAGAAGAAGGTAAGTCTAGCGGGGCTAGACAAAAAAGAACAGAAGGTGGTGGGGGTGGGGAGGTTTTAAGGGGAAGGGAGGGGTCTAGGGGGAGGCAGGGAGCCTCATTGGTTTAAGGAAGGCGAGGGAGGGACGGGAGGTAATGAATAATATCTGTAATCCTTAAGTAATTCTGTGAAATTAAGCTACACTGAATTATTCAAGTTAAAACCACCTCAAGTTTAAATTCCCTGCATTGTATTCAAAATAGAAAATTTACACACGCTGCCCTTTGTGTTGATGGTTCTGGCTCAGCATCGACAATTAATGGTATGCAAAATTTCAACAAGGGACTTACTTTTGAGCTCCAATCATTCCAAGAAAAAAGTGCTGAGTAATGTTTTGATCTAAAGGCACATTCACTTTCAGTGTGACTTAGGAAGACAAGCATCTCTCAAAAATGTTCAAAAACATCAGAAAACTTTCGGCATCTCGGAGCTTGTAAGAGTGCTATATGAGTAATGAAACGCGCGATTCCAGGTGACGTAAGAATCCGTAAAGGGATGCAGCATAGAACGAATCATATTAAATGTGTATGCATGTGACCCTGGCAACCAGTGAATTGCATTTTACGGAATTCATGCAATTGACGACGCAATTTATTCTCTTCTCGTTTTTTGCACGAATTTGGCGATCGTCTATCTTGCCGCCCTGTGCAGCCTCCTGCTTTGCCTACGTTGATGTCCTGGTGTTATTGAGGGGATCTGTGACTATTGAAGGCATTCGCTACAGACACCGGTCCTGGAGGAAGACTGAAGGCATGGGGAGTGAGAACCTGGCACCCAAGGATTCCTAGAAATAATGCGGAAATACGATGGAACCCGGGTGAGTTTGGGTCTGAAGAGTGAACTGCAGTGAGGAGGAGGAAACCTGAGACAAAAGTGAGATGCAGGAACCACGGAAGCAGGGGTGTAGAAAGTGGTGCAGCCGGTGCAGCTGCACCAGTGCCGGAGGGATGGGGGCCCAGGCTGCCCTGCTTCAGCTGCAGTTTACATTACAAGCTAACAGTGGAGTCTTGAGACAGAGGCAGTGCTTTGAATGGGAGCTGCTCAGTACTGAGTACCTGCACTTCTTTAATGTCAAAGGGAAAGTACCTGCACTTCTCAGCACAGCTACAGTACATTCAATGGAAGATTACCAGCACTTCTCAGGAGCAAACAGCAACTTTAAAGAGTGACTACCTGCACCTCTATATTTCCATTTACAGCACTGGGCAGAGGGAAGAGAGAAAGGTGCAAAGTAGCCATTGAGCTAGATGCAGTGATAGGGAGGAATGAAAAGGGATAGGAACAGAGTGATGCGGGAGAAAAGAGAGGGTGTAGGGCGGGTCACGTGCAGAACGGAACCAGCAGTGGAAGAGGATGTGACGTTCTGACCAAAACCTGCATTTGGAACTTGGGAACCAGGTTTGAGTCTCGGCGTCGGCTCAACATTCTGTGATTCTGGGCAGATAATTTAATCTCCCCACAAATCACTTAACCTCCGCGTGCCTGAGAAACATAAAAAATGAATGTGCCCTTGTGTAATGTGCCTGGTCTTGTAAGTAACTCCAAAATCTGTGAGTCAAGTTCGCGCTCTATAAAACTGCGAAACAAAAATGAGAGGGGTGGTAAAAGCGAAGACAGACAGATGAAAGATAGCGAGTGAGAGTGGAAAGTAGAGCGCTACAAAGGAGTAGAGAGGAAGACAGAGTGGGAAGATGCAAGGAAAGATTCACGGATAGAAAAGCAGTAGGGGAAAGTAAAGAGACAGAGAGTGAAGGAGGCAAGACCGATGTAGGAAAAAGAAGTGGGGGGATGCAAAGGGAGTAGAAATGAGTGGAAGGTGAAAGCTAACGTGACGAGGGAGCGGCGGGTGATGCTCAGGGGGTACCCAAGGGTTACAAGGGACTGAAAGGGTGCAGCGGAGCAGAAACATATCTTTCACTAGTGTAGCAGGTGCAGCAGCACCGATTTCCAGAGATATGCAGGGTCTATTTCTGCTGGCTGTTTTTTTACCACCTGACCACCTAGATGGGGTGACCGTTCCCCTTCCTTGTTAGGCCACTGCCCCGGACCAATGAAACAGGGAGGTGAGAGGCAGGGAAAGCAAAGAAGCAACGATCTCTGGAAAATGAGAAAGAAGTCGGGAGCCACTGGAAGCAGAGAACGAAACAATAACTTCTGGGATAAGGGAAAGAAGCACGGAGGGACGGGAGGGAATCAGGGAACATTGGCAGAGAGGAAAGAAGCAGTGGGCTTCACGGCAAATAGAAAGAAGCAGGGGCCAGTAGAATAAGGGAAAGAAGCAGGGACCTGAAGAAAGGGGAAACGAAGCAGGGGCCTAAAGGAGAAGGAAAAGAAGCAGAGACCTGAGGGAGGGGGGACGGAAGCAGGGATCTTTAGGACAAACGTAAAGAAACAGGTACCAGTGGCTAAGGAAAAGAAGCAGGGACGCGAGGGAGAAGGAAAAAAAGCAGTGGCCTAAAGAGAGAAGGAAACAAGAAGGGGTGACTGCAAGAAAGGAACAAGTAGTGTCTTGTAGGGAAAATAGAAGCAGGGGCCACGGAAAAGTAGGGGAAGAAGATTTAATCCGTAGGATAAAAGAAACAAGCACGGACCCAGGTGAGAACAGACAGAGGCAGGGACTATTGGGAGAAGAGAAAAAACAGTAACCTGTTGGTTAACTAAAAGAAACAGAGACCTAAGGGGAAAGAGAAATAAGAAAAGCCCATTATTGAAGGGAAAAACAGTGAAAAACGCAGGAACCTAATGGAGAAATGAAAGATGCAGGAACCACTAAAAAAATGGAATGTGACAGTAGGATATAGTGAATGAAGCAGGGGCCACGGGGAGAAGGGAAAGAAGCAGACAGCTAAGACGAGAAGTGAAAGAACAAAATGGCCCGCAGTATACAGAGAAAGAAGCAGGGCCCTAAATGATAAAAGAAATAAACATTAGTCTCAGGGATGAGAGACAGAGGAAGGCTTTATGGACAAAACAAAAGAAACCTCTGAGCAAATGAAGCTGAAGCTATCCTCTTGGGGTGGGGAGAAGCAGGAACCTGTGGTACAAGTCTGAGGGAAAGGGGAAGAGCGAAAACTTCTACGGGGCAACCAGGGTCGGCGCAAGACCATAAGCAAGTCTAAGAGAAAGGCAGGAACCTACAGAAACAAGTGAGAATCAGGAACCACCGGAATAATGGTAGCAAACGAACCTGATGGACCAGGGCGAGATGCAGCATCTTTAGAGAAAGGATGTTGAGGCAAGTGACTTCAGGCAGGGATGCGGCAGGGGAGGGAAGAAAGATCTCAGAGAGAAGACAGAGAAAAGGCAAGAACCGTGGGACAGCGGCTAGAAGCAGTGACCGCGGTGCCAGGGGAGACACGGGGCCCTCAGGGAGAGGCAAGAACATCACAGGTGGGTGTGAAAAGCAGGACCCCCAGGGCGAGCCAAGGCGAAAGGCAGGCACCTATGGGACAGGGAAGACTAGAACCGCAGGGACATGGTGAGAAGTGGGAACCTCTGGGACAGCGTGAGAAGCAGGGACTGAAATGACAGACACAGGAGGCGAGGGGACAGGGGTGTTGTGCAGCCAGAAATGTGAATGAGTTTCAGGTGATGGAAGCGCGTAGCCGTTCCGCCTGCTCTCCTCTTCCCAGACCCCCGCACTCCGTACCTCCTCCCTCCCCCCGCATTCCGTCGCCCGGTGTGCAGAGCCCCCGGAGCCGGAGCACCCCCACAGCCCGCGTCCCCCGCTCTGAAGTGTGAGAAGCCTCCGGCAGGGGGCGGCCAGGAGAGGGCAGCTCTCCCTCTCACACACACGCCGCCTCCTCAGACACGCTCCCACTCCCTGCTCCAGCAGGCTGGCTGCGCTCTGAGCCGGGAGCTGCCGCTGCCATCAGGGGATTCTGCGGGCGGCACCCGAGCCTCCTCCCCGGGACCGACCCAAGGGCTCTGCCGGCACCGAGGGACGTCGGGAGAGACCCCGAAGCACCGCTTCCCTCAGGCATCCTCCCGCCGTCTGAAAGTTAAAGTGCGGGCAGCGGAATTTGGGGAGAAGTGCAGGTGGAGAAGGTAAGAGGGACACTGCGCGCGCACTGTGCATGAAGCCTGCCTCAGAGGCTGCAGCAAGTTTGGGGGAGGGTAGGGCACCTGGGCACTGCCACCGCGGTGTCGGGGATATATATCAAGTGCTGGCTGAGATGTGTGGTGTGTGAACTGGGGTTTACTGCGGCTGACTAGGGACACATTGGCGCAGGACTGGCAGGTATCCTATGTCACATTATAATTGTGCGTATAGCGCCTATGGCGCGGCAGCTAAGCGCTTTCATTTAGACCTTGTTTGCGCGCATGCCTACTTAGTCAATCGATAACTGGCTGTAACAAGTGGGTCAGACCCCTGGGGTGCCATCGGAACACTTTCAAGTAATCAAGTCAGCTTACTAGAGGGTTTGAGACTGGAAAGGCCGTGCGGGCGGAAGGCAACAAGCATTATGCAAAACATATTGTGTTTTACTGCCGTGTAATGCTGTGCTTACTATTGTATGCTGTGTTTTTTTCAATGTCCCATAGCGCTGTGAAGTGTGACTAAGGCGCGCTAGCACCATATTCGCCTTCTGAGACTGCCTAGCCAGCAACATGAGCAGGTTACAAATGCCTAGTGTACAACCCATGAATTTATATGTATAACTGTAAAGTTCTTGCATACGTAAATACACAGAAGGCTCCCCTGAAATATTTGGGCTGCCTAAGAGGAATTGCAAAAAGTTATGTGGAACAACTTCTCTGCGTGTAAGGCGTGGTGGAAGGCCCTGCCAGATGCTTGTTACACAAGCGAATCAATGTGTGAATGAACGAGTGGCTGAATAGGTGAGATGATGGCGAGTCGAGTGGGTGGATCGGTGATGATTCTGGATGAATGGTTAATGAAGATTAAGGAGAGCTCTTGCATAAAAAGCGCCTGAAGTACATCACCTATAGGCGCTTCTTGGCTAAATATTGTGGAAGTGCTGGAGCCAGGAACGTAACAGGAGTGATTCTTGGCTGCACGTGTCCCTCAGCATGGAGCGACACTGTACCGGAGCCAGGGGCGGCGAGTGGGTCCTCTGGGGTGGGCTTGCTTGCTTGAATGGGCCCGTACTTGCAGGGCACAGTGCCCAGGGCTGTTGACCCGTAAACCCAGGGATTAATAGAATGATCAGGGATACCCCTTATGAGATTGGTGGGGTATGGGTTAGTACTGACTTCGCTGGGTTGTTTGAAAGGCCTCTTGCTGGGGTGCTGAGGTGGCATTGAGGCTTTGGGTATTAGGAGCAGCGAGAGGAGGGTCCTGTGATCCGATATCTGTCTGCAAATGCCAGGGGCGCCTTTTAATGCTGGGCAGCATTTAATGAGTACACGGTTGCTCACGGGGTGATGTCTTCCCTAACCCGTCAGCTTTTAGACCGAGTGAGTTACCCTTTATGTATTCCTTTGTGGTGCGTGTGTGATAGTGGGGATGTCCTGTTGGCATGTTTTCACTTGTGCCCAACACTGCGGCGCCAGTGACTGATTTTGCCACGTGTTTCAGTGTGGGCAGGACTCCGTGCTGGGAGTGAGACCCCGTCCACACTGACTGGGGCCGCTGTATATCAGACCAGAACGGACGAGACAGCCGACCTCATTACACTGCGCACAATAACTTCAGAAAGCCTCGGTATGGCACTGCCTTCTGGCACTAGAGATTTACCTTCTTTGCCACGTAAATTCAATCAGAGGTGCCCCACCAGATGTGCCACAGCTGCTCTGGAATGCCCTTCCTACCACGTCAGTATCTTTAAATTACAGTGCCACAAGAGATCCCCATTCTACTAACGCACGGGCCGGTGGAGGTCAAGCGACGTGCCACGGTGCAGTGCCCGGTCACACTGCACAACCACTGGGCTGGTACACTTTCCCGCACCCCCAACAAACTATCCTCCCTCCGACTCTTTCACTCGTCCCCTCCGTGCCCCCTATGTTCATCTCTACCTCCAACCCCCATCGCCGAGTCTGGCTGTTAAGACCTCCCCGGGGACTGCTGCCCTTCCAGTCTGAAGCTCACACATGGGACAGTACTGGCAGTGGGCACCAGAGAAAAATTCATAATAGACGAACGCCGTCCGGTTTTGCCAGAGCTTGAAATGGCTTTAAGTCAAGGTACTCACTATCACCGAGTAAGGACCTCTCTGCTTCTAAACTCCCTCCCATTTAATGTGATGCACCCCTGCTAAGAAGTGCTGGCACTCTCCCTTTTAAACTAAAGCCGTGCAGGCACTCAGTACGTGGCAGAACCTATTCGTTTAAAGCGCTGCGTTTTGCAGATAGCGCTTGTGATTTCTTAGTGTGTGAAGTACTGAAGCTTCGGTCCGGCAGCGAGAAGGTGGACCCTGCGTGTCAGGTCCGGCATTGGAAGTAATTATGGAAGTGCATCACCCTCGAATGATAATCAGTGGGGTGAGCGCAGGGTGCTGGGAGGCGGTCTGCAGCAAGTATCTAGCTGATGGCACCACTGCCTCGCCCCCTGTGACGCATGGGATCAGCGAGTTTTCCGTGGCCTACCACTGGTGCTGTGTGAAAAGAACAGGTGCTGTCAGCTTCAGGGAGCTGTGGAGCTCACTGTGCCCCAGTACTACGCTCTCCTGATCCGTGCCACACGCAGAGTAACCCCTCACTCCAATTGCTATGTGCCAGGAGCAGAGTGTAAGGCTCTCAAAGCACAGGTGGATTAGGTCGCCAGCTCGTGCTGTGCGCCACAAGCAAACCATCCCCGTCTCTGTGCAGTTTGGGGGGCGGACACAGCTAAGCATTGAGCAAACCACCCCTCCACGTGCGGCGTAAGACTTACCACATATCAGTAAAAAACGCGCCCTCTTCGTGCCGCATACCACGAGCAGGTAGTCCAACTCGCTGTGCAGTGTGCGGTTCACTTACACCAGTGACACAGCCCAGCACTCGTGCCACGTGCCATGACTGCCCCCTCACCCACCACCGTACAAGGTGGGCCTCACCGTGCCTCAGCGCTGCCTACCCCACGGATTGTGTGCATCGAGTAACCACCTCCTTCTCTGTGCAGCGTGTGGCTCAGCACACACCAGTGAAACAATTCATCCATCGCGCTGCGTGTCATGAGCAGGCTGCTTTCCTCTCTATAGAACGTGGGTCTCACCCTGCTTCAGCACTCTCACCCCCGGGGTGAGGGCCTTGATCTAACCCCCCACCCCCTCCATGTGCAGCGATGGGCACTGGTGCTAGTGTGAGGCTCACCGCGCACCACTGATTCCTCAGCCCTCCACTAAAGACGCGGCGTGATAAAAGATGCAATGTTCTCATTCTCCACCAGACACCTCTCCGTGGGTCCGTCTGTGAAACACTACTTGGGCGTGTCTCACGCACGTGCGTCTATAGCGCAGACTTTATGCCTCACTGTGAGGCGTTTACTATGAGCAGCCGCGCTGTCTGCGTTTGTTCCTCACGGGAGACCACTCGGCTCCGTACCTCTCCGCCGGTCATGCAAGGTGCATATCACAAGCAGCCTGCACTCCACGTTTCTCCAGACGTCGGGAAACGTCATATAGCTCATTAACTAGGCAGTCGGCGACCCTACAGTGGTCAGTACGTTAAACATACATCCTGCTTGTTTGAACGTTGTTGCTCATTAAAGAGCTGACAAAGTTGGCGTCCTAAGAGATGTAACTGGTCAGGATTCATGTTTTCGGGCCCGTGTTGTGCACTTCGCACACTGCCAGGAGCGCAGGACTGGCCTTACGCTCTGCGCACGCTGGAAGGATGGTTACGGATCACTGCACACGCTGCTAGCATGGGCACTGTGCGCTGCTCCCAGTGCTAGGATGGTTACCGTGCACTGTACACAGTGCTAGGCTCAGTATTGTGCCCAGCACACAGTGCTAGGTTGGGGCCTGTGAACAGCACACAGTGCTATGATGGTTGCTGTGCATTGTACACACTGCTAGGATGGGTACTGTGCACAGCAAACAGTACTAGGATGGGTACTGTGCACAGCACACAGTCCTATGAGGGGGTACTGTGCACTGTGCATAGTGCTAGGGTGGGTACTGTGCACAGCACACACCGATAGGATGGGTAGTGTGCACAGCACACACTGCTAGTATGGGATCTGTGCACTGTGCACAGTATTAGGATGGTCACTGTGCACTGCACGAATTGCCAGGATGGGTACTGTGCACTGCACGGATTGACATCATGAGCATTGAGCTTCACATTAATTGCCTGAAGCAGACACAATGCGTTCAGACTCCCATAACTAGCAAAACACATATACAGGGCGTCTTTGCTAGATGAAAACTGACCCGATTTGCAAATGCACACAGATTTTTCTAGCTGATTTGCTGCTTATTTTTGTCCCAGCCCGGCCCGGTGAGCGGGCTAGGGCCCGCCACGGACTGGCTGAGCTTTCGCAAGGTAAAAAGAAGTACAAATAAATATGATTATTGAACCAAGGCCCTGTGATACCCTATAAGTCTGCTGAAGGATTTTTTTTTTTTTTTTTAAAAGGTTCCCTGCAAGTGTTTTCTCTCTTACAGTCCAGAATTATCGTGACCCCCCCAGACAATCACACATGATATATATCTTTATATATATATATATATATATATATATATATATATATATATATATATATATATATTGCTTGATGACTTCAATTACCCTTTATCCAGTAAGACTGTGCTGATAATGATGTCATGCACTGCAATCTTTTTCTCAGTGATTAAACCACGCCTTAATTTACATAGGCCACGATTTTCTTCTTTTTATTTCTTAGCTACTGTCCATGCCACCCTGTTTATACAGCCTTCCTCCGGTTTGGTCATCCCACTTAAGTCACTATGTCAAATTTACCCAGCGTGCAATCAACTCAGCTGGATGTCTCCCAGTATGTATTTTAGACCAGTGGGCCAATAGCAAAGGTGTCATTTGTTTAGTGAGTGTGTGCTTGGCTGTCGTCAATTTATGAAATTGGTAAATGACTCCCCCCTTGACCCATTTGGTTGTTTATTAACAACGCACGGGTAGAGGGAGGTACTGTGATGTCCCGAGTACCCCTTGGTGTGATTCCCCAATTAATGTATAACCAAGATCATTTCTTGCAATCATTTTTCTCAGCATTCAACATCGCCAAATTGCAATGCTCCCCAAATGAGCAAAGGGAAACCACAAATGAAAAACAAACTACAGAAGACCTGGTTAAATCAGACACAGGCTTACATTGTCGATAAATTCACAGAAGCAAAATGCGTGTTTCTTGAAAACACACATTTTGCATTGACACTAACTCTATTGCTTTTCAGCTGTGTTTTCCCTTTCTTTCATTCGGGCCTCATTGCACTTTTTGGGTGTTGAACAGATGACCCGATTGGTGCGGGGTCCTCTCTGCGGCCCCCGTCCGGGTTATGGATTTGCACACAGCGCATCCAGGCAAATGACTGGATCAGAACACGGTTCTCAACAGGCCAGAATTTTCCACTCTGCTCGTGATATCCTCTCAGTAGCACCCTCACTGGACCTCGTTCTCTCCAGAGACTCTCCTTGTTCCCAGGCCGCACCAGTCTTGGGTTAGACAGAAGCTGGTGCTCAAGGCAAAGGCGCTTGATCCTCATGGGTGATGTCCCCGCATCCAGCGTGGAAATAATTTAGAACCATAGTCCCCAGTCCTGGTCACCACAGGCAGCACTTGTGTTGTACTCCTCTATGCTTATGTACAGCTTCAATTTGATAATTTAAGAGTAGCAAGCTCCCCTTTTTATAATCCATTTCCGGGGTACACTTGTGATTTAGTGCCTCTGCCTTTCGAGTTCATGTTCTGGGGGTATCCTACTTTGAAGTGCCCACTCCTTTGTGGTGCTCTTCCTCCAAAGAGCAGCCCATCACAGTAGGACCATCTCCAGTCTTGACAGTCCCAAGCAAAGGCCATGAGAGTGACTAGAGGTTCACTCACACCTGAGTGTCAGTCTCAGTGAACTGATCATCACAAGGTTACTGCGATGGTCTGAGTACCCACTGGTATCATTTACTCAAAGTATCGTCGTGATTAGTTATGTCACTGTTTGCAATCAGTGCTCAAACTACAAGATATGACCAGCACACAAATTAATTTATATCCAAGAGCAGTTCTTGCAATAACTGTTATTGACATGCAACAGGCCACAGCCCTACTCTTTATGATTCTCGTGTCAGCCCCATCTCCTTCCTCAGATGTGTTTAGACCCCTTTGACCAACAACTTCTTTTCAGAGTCAAAGAGCCCTTCTTGATGTGCGCTGATCAGCCTGGATCTTCCTTCATCCCACCCAGCTCTAGGGTATGCAGCAACCCACAAATCTATTTGGGGGAACACTCACCCCTCTTTCTGGAACTCCAGCAAGCCCTGGGCCTTCAAAAATGGAACCCGGGTCTTTCATGTGTTGGGTTCATTGCAAGCACACACACAAACAACACTGCACACACACATACTCACATACGCAGCCTCCAAATGACATCTATACATCCCACCACACTCATGCAACATCATGTGCTATCTCCTACATGCGGTACCAGTTCACTGGCCCTTACATAGCCCCGCATGTATACACAACTGTGCACACTATTCTCTGATGCACTGCCCCTCACCACAGGCACATATACATTCCAATGTTGCAGACAATCGAATGCAGATGTAGGGTGGGTTAAGCATTCAGTAGTGGAAATTTACCAGAGTGGGCAAGGAGGCACAACTACTGTGGCACAGATAAAAAGGCATGGTCATTCTACTGGTCACTAAAAGCTAAAAATACAATATGCTGCCACCACCACTCTCGTGCTACTTAGTTTCAAGTTTATTACTAAAGTGCGTAGTTAATCAAAACCATTATACTTAAAAGAGATACATCGAAACAACAGTGACATTACATTTTAAAATGTACATTGTTGCATGGTATCTGAGTAGCTTCTGGATCCTCAGATCTGCATGGTGTAAATTATGTAAGCGAGACTCATGAGGTGCTTCAGTTAGCAAAAACCTGTGTGAGGGAGTTAAATAAGCCCACTGCTCGGAGAAGTGGGTAAAAATTGCATCTTTGCCAAAAAGTAGTCTTCTGTCGTCATCTCAAAAAATTATAGACCCCGATGTCCATTTGTCAGCAATGCTCTGGTGACAACCTAAACAAAAAGAAAGAATTGTAGTGTTACTAAATTGATGGTGTTGGATCAATGAGTAGGTAAAAACAGTTGGCGCCACCGAGGGGCTTCATCATTAGCGACACTGCTTCTAATGTTTCTAAAGTTTGCTTTGGCCCTTAGGAGACTTCATTTTTGCCGCAAATAATAATAATCCAAGTTTTACTAACTCTGTATTTAAGTGGGTGTGAATACCTTCAATGGGGGTTTGTCCGCAAGTTCTTTTTCCAGCTTGAATGAAACCCTCTCGTCCCTGCTGCTTAACTCCCAGCAAAGGCAGTAGCTTTCACATCTTGAAGGTAGCACTATGGGTGCCTGTCTTGGACTACGCAGACTGCAGTAAATGAGAAAGGCCTTTGACATAGTGCACACACATTATCTGTGACCGTTCATGACAAAAAAGTTATTACCAATGATCCAGATTCCACAGCAGCTTGGGCATTCACAGCAGGGGTACACATCTATCACCATGCAAAGGACTTTCCATCCATTGCATTTCAGAATGCTGACATACATTTTCCGTAAGATGCTGCTAAGGGGTTTACAGCAGTAGTCACTACGTCAGCTTCAGCTGTTACTAAAATACGACAACAGCCTTGAGTTCATAGTTACGCTCCCATGGCTCACAGGGCTGAGGGAGTTTATTGGCAGGGAAACTCCATGCGATGTGTCGGTGTAATCCACAAATCTGACTTTTTGAGTCATAGTTCACTGACACAATTTCCTGCCTCCTCCACGGGGAATCGGCATGAGGAGTAGATTTCAACGTAAAATTGGGGAAGGGTGGTGAGGAGTAGCTATCAATAGTGCAGCAGTGCTTAATATGTCAATAAGAACGTGCCAGTGCCCAAAGCATTCCTCTTAAACGCACGTCTGCTGCAATTAAATGGGGGAACACGGAATACTGAGGCCGCGTAATCCTGAAGCCATCTCGGGCCTCTTTAATCCATATAAAGCCACTCCCTGCCCCTCCCGCTCACTCTTGCAGCTTTTTGCTTTCTCCCATTGTGACGCTTTTTCGTTTTTCTCTTCCTCCGTCTTTCACATATGTGTCTTTTGCTCGCAGCAAATATTTGAAGCAGAAGAATAAGCGCCGGCCTTCAAAAATAAGTGCCGGTGCTTCGCACCTGAAACTACAAGCACAAATTAAGCACTGCACCAGGTGCAGTAGCAGCAGGGATCGTTGACCTTAAGGAGCCCAGTGAACACCAACTATGGCAATATTTTACTACTCAGCTAGTGGACAAGGGGCCCAGTTTCCTTGATTGCACCATGGCCCACGGTACCTTTGCTACGCCCCTGCGGAAGGGGCGGTTGCCTTTACACTACTGCGCTTTATGCTTGATTCAGGGCATTAAGTGCTCGTTTCAGTGAGCTAGATAGAAATTCACCGTTGAAGTTCCGCGAATAAACTCCCAAAAACTCCAGACCACCCTTGAAATCCCGCAGTTCACAGGCTTTTAGGGACATTTTGCCACACAATAATAACAATATTATAAACGCGGAAGGTTTAAAAGATCGACATGTTTACCTTGACCCGAAGAAAGCTTCTGACTTCTTAACTCTAGGCATAATAGAAACTCACAAAGGACTTCTCCCTGTGACTCATATTCTGTTAAAAATTCTGAAATAAGGCACATAATGTGCTGTGTGGGTTATAAAAGCAGGTTGATTCCGTAATGAGCCGCTCGCACACATTGTTAGAATTGTACAATTCCTTGAGTGAACCGCACATTTCTTTATTTTCCTTCGCCCCACCCACCGCCAGTTTCTCCACCACTCCAGGCCTCATGCCCACACGGATACACAACATAATACTTAGAAAGCGCTACAGATCCGAAGGCATCCTAGCGCCGAGCAAGGCTTCGAAAAAGCAATAGAATAATAAGGGTTGCATGGGCCCTAATGTAACAAGTAAAATGGCCCCACCTGCTCCTGGATGGGGGGTAAAAGGCAGCTGTAACATCACTGGCTACCAGTGCCACTGCACCCGATGTACTAAAGACAGCAACACCCCCGCAAAGGACTGCTCACCTGTTCGTGTGGAACTGCTCTGAATGACGTACACTATCTTCATATTGAAAAGAGGCAGGGCTTCAAGTGGGCCGGGTCCTGCCGGTACTCAGCGCTAGCAGTTCTAAAAAGCAGGTACCAATATGGGTCCCTTTCGGGCTCTGCATCTTTGACCTCACCCTTCGGGGTGAAAAAAAAAATCGTAACTCGGCAGAAGTACAACCCTCCCTGACTTTGATGTACCTTCAAGAGACTCGTTATAGTGCGTTCACAGCCTCATCATTCCAGAATTGAGGCAATTATGGAAGGACAGGAAGAAGCAGCAAAGTAGTCGGGGGGCATTTTATGCTCTGCACAGATTTTTAGCTTACGTTTTTCAAAGCCATGCCCTAATTAAATCCCACTTAAAGCCCTGAAAAGAGGGACTACAAATCATTTAATTTTGACCTGGGTCAGATACCGGGTCATAGGCTTCTAGGCGCGAGAACATGCCTGGTGCATGCGGCATGGTTAATTTTCAGTCAGGGTTTTGATAGCATAGTTGTTAAAACAGACCTATTGCTTACATTTATATATCGAAAGGGCTTTGTGTCTACACCTTTCAACCATTGGCTTACCTTGGCCAGGCTGTTTCGCCCAGTGGCTTGAGACTTTGTGAATCATGCCTTGGTCCAGCCTACTGGAGAAGTCATCTCTCACCTAATGCTCTTGGCTGATTGGGCGCACTCGTTGTAGCTCCATCCTGTGTTTTACTCTACAGTGTTGATGTTGCATGCGGTATCAGTTTGAAGCCAGACCTATTGGCTTTGTCAATACTTGTTGCGTTAGGTTTGGGGGCTAAGAGTGCAACCTCTCCCACGAACCGTGCAGTGAATGTAACATCCTTAAGAGTTAACTTAGCTGGGCAGAGGTATTTAGCGAAAACATGAAGGTGCCCCTCGGAAGCGTTTATCTGGCCCTCAACCTAAAATAGAAAAGGTAGTTGAGGTAGGGAAATGTGCTCTACTCGGGGTTGGCACCCCTGAGGCCTTCACAACGCAAGGCAGGAGGATTCCTTTGGAGAATAACATATCACACACTTCACAATGACTTTAACACACTTGGTGCGATGCACCCCAGCACTACTTTTACAGCCCTGCACATTTATTAATCATGAAATCCGTGAATATACCCTACATCTTAAGGTAATACAGCAAGCAGGCTTGGATACTGCCTCATGGTGGCGCTAATGCACAATAAAAGGTCATAACATGACCCCTTTTTTAACGCAAATATCCTTGCACCGTCGCTAACAAATCCACAAAGTCCAATAAAACAACAACTGGGATGACATGAAATAGTTAGCATTTCTTTGTATGAGCTGTCCCACCCTGCTGTTTGTTTGTAATATTCCACAAAGTGGAGATGAGTGGTCCCATGGACAGTGATTCAGCTTGTTAAATAACAGCGGCTGGCATGTTTTGGGCTCATAATCCAACCGCCACACCCCCACCGCCGGCTACCCCACCCCGGTGCAACTCCTCAGAGCCCTTCGTAGTTGCTCAGAGACTGAGCTACCAAACCATTTCCATAGAAAACTGTTTGCAAGGAATTACTCGGGCTGAACCCACTAACGAGGACGGTACTGTCTAGTGACAGTGATGGTGTGCAAATATAGAGTGAACATGGTCGCCCCCTCACCTTCCCCGCAGCACCTGTGTTTTCCTCTATCAGGATGAAATTCATAGATTCTCTTACCCTTCCACCTCATTCGGAAAATTGCAAGAAAAATCTCACAATGACAGCAGGGTTCCGAGAGGCACAAACTCTGGTCTGACCAAGAGGCTGAAATGAACACAGACGCAATCCTAAAAGAGGACCGTTTCGCCTCCCCGTGGAATAACTGAGTTGAAGTTTTTCGACCGCAAAAAGTGTCTCAAAAGACCACTAACGTTTAGGTTTGAACGTCACACTCCCAATAATAGGAGGTTTTTCCAGCATAGGAAATGTATTAACTGTAATTGATAGCAAACAAGATAAGCCCAAGATGCCTGCAGTGACCAGTGACTCCTCAAACGCAGGTACTGGAACGATGTCATTTATTGGGAACTCAAATTATTTGACTGCCGCCCAGAGTGTCTGTCCAAATATGACTTTTATTTCATTTTTAGTTTTTCCCCCTGTGTTTCATTAAACAAACCAAAATAAAATTAAAGTCCTGGGGAGGTTGAAAAGTATGTATACACTCCAAGGGCACATCTGACTTCACTATCCTGTGTGTTAGGACTTCTGTATCCCGAGGCTACGAAAATAGACGTCAGTGTTTAAAAATGTCAACATTTTTGATAGCTCGGGAGGTCTCTATGGTGCTGAGGTCCTTGAGAATAGCCCTGGCTCATAATATCCTTTGAGAGTCATTAAGTCATAAGAAACTCCGTCTGCAGACGAGGACCCTAAACTGACACATATTTTTCATAATGTTTATCAAATGCTTTAAGCTGGAGACTTTTAGATTCCCCTGTTGCTCTTCATTTTGCTGTCCTATACTTCTAATGTGTTTTGTGTTATTTCTTTTTAAACTAATAATCCAGACAGAAAAGTCAAACTTATTGTCTTTATGGGTAATGTTAATTATATTCTGCTGTAGTTGTCCCCAGCTTCGCAGAAGTTCCCCCGAGCTTGGTCTTAGGTGCTTGATCAAGCTCCCAGAGGAATCTAGGTGTTTGAGGCCCAGCTTCCATTTCAAATCAAGTGCTGGTTTTGGAGGTCTATAGGTAACATATGCAGTCAAACTCTGTACTATTAGGTAGTCCCTGAAGCATCCTGGACCAGGAATCTGTCAAGCATTGCTTAACGCATGACTGAACTCACTTTTTTTTAACTTTGGGCCTCTTGTATCTTCAGACTTCATGGTGTGGGAAATGCTGCAGCCTGTCTGACTCTTGAACAGCAGAGATTTAAATTAGGTTTACGGGAATTGGCGACCAGGCTACATTAGCAGCCGGTCAAGAACAGCAAGTATTTCAATTAATTATGTGGTAACATTAGTTGGATACATGGTAAGACCATAATATCTAATTGAGAAGTTCGGTCTATATGGCAATAGATGATGCACGAAATTCAGCATTTATGGCATCCTGAAAGTTACAGTTCTCTGACAAAGGCTTGCACTTTGCTTGCCTTTATTCACTTTAATTTGATCAGTGGCAGTGTGATACTTCGTATGGTGGCTATTTTCGTAAGCTCTATTTAGAGGGATTGTTGTACTCTGACCTGAATAAATTTTTCATGGGCATCTATGGTCTGGAGCCTGTGGGGCAATCTGATTAACTGTGCACAGCTTTTCTATCCCACAGATTATCACTATCTATAATCTCTCTTTCACCTACATCCAAGCATGTTGGCTGCTTGGTGAATTTACCACTTCTGACCGTCTGCAAACCATACCAGGCACTGCCTACTTCAGTTTCCCCCCTTCCTCAACTGAAGCTGCCTTCTACTTATAGCCTATTTTTACTTCTTTAATTTATTTGGTTGTGAATTGTCCAAGCCAATCATACATCTTTCGGTCCTTCATTCATACTGGGACATCTTGAACCAGTGGTGAGTTATTGATAACCAAATACTCATGACAGGGGCTCTTCTCCTATAGCAAACCAGCATCTTAAGCAGCCTCTGGTGTATTTAGGGATGCTTTTGATTGAAAAAAAAGGATGGGAACACTTCTTCATGTTATTACAAATCACCAGCACTGGTAAATACAAAGGCAAAAATTATCAAATTTCCCTACTTCATTCTACCAAACAAATCTTGAAAGTTTGCATTAAGTGATTTTGCTTAAATGTATTTACCTTACCACGCCTCTCCTATGAAAAGAAATTTCCACCAAAGCCCATGGGAAGCATGTGTCTCTTAGAGAGACATTTTGTGGTCGAATCAGTCTTCTGCTGGTATCTTGCAAGACTTTTTTTATGCAAAGTATGCACTCTCTTAAAAAAGCTATGCAAGATACAGCCAAACCACACTTCACTATGAGTGTAATTTCGTAAAAATTAAATGGAATTTGATGATTTTTCATGACAAAAAATGTTCACGATTTTGGCCATACTTAGAAACCAGCAGCCGGGGGAAGTCAGCCCTGGCCACCTTGGATGCTTCAAAGTCTCCCGGTAGGCGGCAGCCTGAGTGTGAGACCGGAAAGAAATAGTGCCAGGTAATTGACCAATATGATTGGGAGGCTCCTCCTACCTCACTCCACTCCTGCCACTCATATCATTGTGGGAGTCTGTTGGTATCGTCCGTTCTCTCCTAGTTAATAACACAATAATCCATTTTGAATGAAAACAGGGGGCTGAGGTGGAAGCTGTACTTTGGTATATAAGACTGTACCTCAGCATATGAACATGCACCTGGCATTTCATTGAGGAATTTAAGCAGATATGTCTGGAACTCATTTGAAGGGCAACACCTAGTGTATGAGGTTATCTAGGCATGTAAGAGTGATTTAGCGTAACATGTCTGTGTTAGACCTGACAGCCTTAGGGTAGTCACCCCTAACTTTTTGCCTGCCTCCCTCCTCGTTTTTGGATACTGTTTTGCTGGTTTTTAGACTCTGCGCACTTTACCACTGCTAACCAGTGATAAAGTGTATATGCTCTCTCTCTGTAAACATGGTAACTTTGGATCATACCTGATTGAACTATTTAATCTACTTATAAGTCCCCAGTCATGTGCACTCCAGGTGCCTAGGGCATATAGATTAAATGCTACTAGTGGACCCGCAGCACGGATTGTGCCACCCACTTAAGTAGCCCCTTTTCCTTGTCCCAGGCCTACCATTGCTAGGCCTGTGTGTGCAGTTTCACTGCCACCTCGACTTGGCATTTAAAAGTACTTGCCAAGCCTAGAACTCCCCTTTTTCTGCATATAAGTCACCCTTAATGTGTGCCCTGGGTATCCCCTAGAGCAGGGTGCTGTGTAGGTAAAAGACAGGACATGTACCTGTGTAGTTATATGTCCTGGTAGTGTAAAACTCCTAAATTCGTTTTTGCACTACTGGGAGACCTGCTCCCTTCATAGGCTAACATTGGGGCTGCCCTCATACACTGTTGAAGTGGCAGCTGCTGATCTGAAAGGAGCAGGGAGGTCATATTTAGTATGGCCAGAATGGTAATACAAAATCCTACTGACTGGTGAAGTCGGATTTAATATTACTATTCTAGAAATGCCACTTTTAGAAAGTGAGCATTTCTTTGCACTTAAATCCTTCTGTGCCTTACAATCCACGTCTGGCTAGGTTTAGTTGACAGCTCCTTGTGCATTCACTCAGACACACCCCAAACACAGGGTACTCAGCCTCACTTGCATACATCTGCATTTTGAATGGGTCTTCCTGGGCTGGGAGGGTGGAGGGCCTGCCCTCACACAAAGGACTGCCACACCCCCTACTGGGACCCTGGCAGACAGGATTGAACTGAAAGGGGACCTGGTGCACTTCTTAGCCACTCTTTGAAGTCTCCCCCACTTCAAAGGCACATTTGGGTATAAAACAGGGCCTCTGCCCTACCTCATCAGACACTTGCTGGAGAAGAAACCGGAACCAGAAACTACATCCTGCCAAGAAGAACTGCCTGGCTGCTCAAAGGACTCACCTGTCTGCTTTCTACAAAGGACTGCTGTCTTGCTGTTGCCCTGCTGCCTTGCTGAACTCTTGTCTGGCTGTGAAAGTGCTCTCCAAGGGCTTGGATAGAGCTTGCCTCCTGTTCCTTGAAGTCTCAGGACCAAAAAGACTTCTTCCTTTCACTTGGACGCTCCGTGCGCCGAAACTTTCGACGCACAGCTTGTTTCGCGGCGAGAAAAACGCCGCACACCGACGCTGATCGACGCGACGCCCTCGGGGCGATCGAGACTTCGACGCACAACCTCGCAAGGACAAAGCCGCTCGACTTTCCAAGAGAAATCGACGCGACGCCCACCGTGAGTGCGAAACTTTGACGCACGGCCTCTCAAGGACAACGCCGCCCGACTTCCAAGGAGAAATCGACGCGACGCCTGCCGTGAGACCAAACTTTCGACGCACGGCCTCGCAAGGACAACGCCGCCCGACTTCCAAGGAGAAATCGACGCGACGCCTACCGTGAGATCGAAACTTCGACACGCAGCCCCGCAGAACGACGCGCAGCCGGAAAACAAGCAGGAGAATCCACGCACAGACCCGGGACCTCTGGTAATCCCCGCGATCCACAAAAAGAGACTGTCTGCGCGCCGGAAAACGACGCCCGACTTCCCCGCGTGGAAAAGACCGACGCAAGTCTGTGTGTGCTGAGGAGAAATCGACGCACACACCCCTTTTTCCACGCATCTCTTCTCCTGTGGCCCTCTGAGGAGATTTTCCACCAGAAACCAGGTACTTTGTGCTTGAAAGACACTGTATTGCATTCTAAAGACTTAAGACACTCTATATCACTTCCCTGTGATATTTCTACAATTTTCCATTGCAACTTTATTCTTTTTGACCTACAATTATCCTGATAAATATTATATATTTTTCTAAACACTGTGTGGTGTATTTTTGTGGTGCTATATGGTGGTATTGTATGATTTATTGCACAAATACTTTACACATTGCCTTCTAAGTTAAGCCTGACTGCTCGTGCCAAGCTACCAGAGGGTGGGCACAGGATAATCTTGGATAGTGTGTGACTTACCCTGACTAGAGTGAGGGCTTTTGCTTGGACAGGAGGTAACCTGACTGCCAACCAAAAACCCCATTTCTAACAGTCTGTCTTTACCCTATCATAAGAAGCTGCCCTGGAAATATGTAGTCAGTACTGGGCATGTGAGGTTAAACCTTACAAGTCTGCATCTGGTTAATGAGCAATACCTTTGTTTACATATGGAGGCATCACCAGGGCATGTGATCATATCAGAGTATGCTTGGGCACGTGATGGGAGTACATGATCATGGACTACCGTGCTGGGCATCTGAGGGCAGCAAATGAACATGTAAGGCTGCACTATGTGCATTACAGCTAGTCGTTGGATATATAAGTCTGTAGCAACCAAAGCTTTCACTGTGTATCTATGTTGTGCCTCAGACTTTACCACACACAAGGACCCCTGCCTGGGTACTGATGTTCTATTTAAAATTATAGTAACTCTAGCTGGGCATTTGAGACTAAACCTGCCACAAGATGGCTACAATTGAACAGTTCAGGTTAACAGTAGTTAACAATAGTTGTGTATACCATGTAATCAGGGCCACTGGAATTATGTTGCAGAGGAGAACTAAATTATGCATCAACAAAAGGCAATTCATGCAGCAAAACGAGGCACGTTTCACCTCATTGGTTTTGGTGTCACACTCAAAGACTTTAATGAGCAACCAAAAATGTTCACTGCGCGGCAACAACTGTCACCAGGTTTTTAGCACTTGAAGCTGTAAGTGACATACAGTAGATGGAATAGATGTATGAGGACTGTGCTTACCAGCGATGCTTTACCCAGGACTGTTTGGCCTGGCACGGGCATATGCTGGGCATAGATGGGCACATACACCTGTACCTGTCACCTGATGGCAATACCTTGTCATTCACAGGTGTACTTGACATACATTGGCAGTGTGTAATAGTGAATTTAGATTTTAGAATCTTGTGAATGGAACGTTTTCTGTCGGCTTACGATCAGAAGCGTTTTGTTCGTTAGGAGCGTGTTTGAGTGCTCCAATAAAGGTTACTTGCTTAAGGACATCGTTGTTCCTGGTGTCATTTGATTACAACATTTTGGCGACGATTTAAAAACCAGGAGCACTCACCACAGACTCGAGGATTTTCACAATATTCAGCAATTTGTAGATGGCAGACGGAGACGGTTTAGGAGTGTTTAGGAGTGTTCCTGCATTCCGGTGATGTTGGATTTCTAGGAGGATAGATTCAAAACTTTCAGGAACTGGAAGTGGTGAGGCAGAACATTTTTTTTTATTTTTTATTTTTGACTGAACTGCATACTATTTCTCAGAATTGGCAGTTGTTTGGCAGCCATCTTAGAGACAGTGTTGTTCGTATGAAAGATTAGTAAGAGAACAACGTCATGAATCGGCGGCCATCTTAGGTTAACAAGTTTTTTTTGGTTTTTTTTGCAATTTCAAAGTGAATTTTAAGGCACATTATCGCAGTTTAAAAATAAAACAAGAAGAAAAACTTTTTCTATCCTTGACTATTCAGTCATAATGAATAACATTTGTGGTAATCCTCCTCCGCCATTTTTAAACTCTGCTAATGAGGCTACTATGAAATGGGAAAAATGGTTCAGACATTTTAAAAACTACATGTTGGCAATTAATGGAGATTCTTTTGAATCACACAGAAAAAAAGCGTTACTACTCAATTTAATTGGCTTGGAAGCTGAAGACATCTTTGAGCATCTACCTCCAGTTTTACCACCATCTGGCACAGACGCTAGAGATTATGACTGTTTTTCAGAAGCTGTAGATAGGTTTAAAAAAAGGTTTTCAGAGGAACCACACATTGTTATGGAAAGGTATAAGTTTTTCACACGTCATCAACAACTTAATGAGTCAGTTGACTCCTATATTTCTGCTTTACGAATTTTGGCTGCAGACTGTGAATTTGGAGAAACAGCGGATATTTATATTAGAGATCAGTTAATTATTTTCTGTTCGAATAAAAAGATTCAGGAACAATTGCTTAGACAACGCAATCCCACTTTGAGAGAAGCAATTGACACGGCTAAGAGTGTTGAATGTACAATAAAATCTTTCAAAGCCATTAATGTGGATGACATTAACAAAGAGATTGCAGCTGTAGCTTTAAATGATACAGAGAAATATGAGGCTAGTAACAAAGGAAAATTTTCTAAAGGAAAACAAGTCAGTATTAACAAACAAATTTCAGGATACAATGTTAGTAAGACATTTTGTGATAAGTGTGGTTCCAAAACACATGCATCTCAATTCAAGTTTTGCCCAGCCAAAGGCAAAGAATGTTTCAAGTGCAAGAAGATTGGTCATTTTGGCAATGTTTGCAGATCGGTAGCCAACAGAAGAATATCCACGCTGGAGGAATCAAAGTGTGATAACGAGATGGAAGATCATTTCGTTCTCAGTCTTAAGGAAAAGGTTTCATGCACAAATAAGTTTGATACAGAAAAGACCAGGAAGGGTATTAACTGCACTAAAATTGACAAAGAACCCTATATTCCACCTGATTGTGAAATCGTCATTGATGGATTGAATGTGAAAGTTTTGGCAGATTCTGGATCACCATATACTATCTTATCAGATTAGTTTTTTAATGAAAACTGGGATGATAAAAAGTTAGAACCAAATGATGTCAAAGTATATGGTTTTGGGGGCAAAGAGATTGATATGCTTGGATTTTTCATAGCGGATATCAAATTTTTAAACAGGTCAATTATTGGAAAAGTATATGTTGCCATTGATGGGTTACATGTTATTGGTTGGCGTCATCAAAAGAAAATGGGAATGGTGCTCAATCCAAATGCCAAGAACCCAGTGTATCTGTCTGATAATATACAGTCTGTCCAAGTTTTGAACACAAGTACAGATAAGTTGGAGTTGTTATTAGACAAATTTAAAAATTTGTTTAGCAAAGAGTTAGGTAAGGTGACAGGATTTTCACATCACATTCAACTTAAAAAAAATGCTGTTCCTATCAAACACAAATTAAGGCATGTTCCACTTTCGGTCAGTAAGGAGTTATCTGAGATGTTAGTCAGAATGTGTAAGGAGGATATTATTGAGCCTGTTGATGCTGCAGAATGGGTTTCACCAATTGTTCTGGTGCGGAAAAAATCAGGAGATTTGCGTTTGTGTGCTGATTTAAGATCTGTGAACAAGCAAATTTTGGTGGATTGTTTTCCACTTCCACGCATTCAAGAGCTTTTCACAAAGTTAGAGGGTTCTAAATTTTTTTCAAAGATTGATCTGAAGGCAGCATACCACCAAGTAGAGTTAACTCCCGAATCTCGTTGCATTACCACTTTTATTACTCCAGATGGTGCTTTTCAATATAAACGCATGCCTTTTGGTTTGGCATCAGCTGCTTCTGTTTTTCAAAAATTGATGCATTGTGTATTTAAGGATGTTGGGAATGTCATTGCTTTTCAGGATGATATTTTGATCTACACAGCTACAAAAGAGGAACACTATACGAAGTTGGACAAGGTGTTGTCAATCCTTAGTGATAGGGGTATGACGATTCAATTCGACAAGTGTACATTGTTAACTAATGAAATAGACTATTTAGGTCATTCTATTTCAGGAAAAGGTATCACACCTATTAAGAATTCTCTACAGGTGATACAAAACATTGAGGAACCCAGAAACAAAGACCAGGTTCATTCCTTTTTAGGCCTATGTGAGTACTATGCTAAATTTGTCAAAAATTTTAGAGATTTAGCTATGCCTTTACGTGTATTACTTAAGAAAAATGAAACATTTAGGTGGTCTAATGATCAGGTTGATGCTTTCAACAAGTTAAAGAAGTCTATTGTAAATTCGAAACCACTTTCTCCATATTCTGGTGATGCAGTAAATGTTATTACTGTGGATGCAAGTTCAACAGGATTAGGAGCAGTATTAACTCAAGTCAAAGGGAATGTTGAACAAACCATTGCTTTTGGTTCTAGGGCATTGTCTGAAGCTGAGTGTAGGTATTCAACTATTGAACGTGAGGCACTTGCCTGTGCGTGGTCCGTTGAACACTTTAAAATATATATATGGGGGAAACATTTCAAATTGAGAACTGATCATAAACCACTGATTTCTTTATTATCTAAAAATGGCATGGGTAGAGCGTCTTCAAGACTCATACGTATTTTAGCAAAATTGTATGAATACAATTTTACTGTGTCTTATTTGCCAGGTACACGGAATACCAGAGCGGATTTTTTTCGAGATTATCTGGCAGTAAGGAAATGTCTACAGATTCTGAAGTGATTGAAGAATGTGTTGTTGCAAGTGTGAGAGATGCAGTAGTGTCAATTTGTGAAGTCATTTCAGAAAAAGAATGGGTTTCAGCATATGACAAAGATGAAGTTCTTGGAATTGTGAAGGGTTTTATCATAAAAGGTTGGCCACAAGAGAAATCTTTAACAAAGGATTTACAAGTTTTCTGGAAAGTTAGAAATGAATTGTCCATAGAAAATGATTTGTTACTTAAGGGTGAATGTTTTGTACCTCCTACAGAAATAAGAAGAAAGTTGATTTCTATAGCTCATATTGGACATTTAGGACAATCTGGAACTATTAAAAAATTGAGAGATCAGTTTTGGTGGCCGTACATGGATTCAGAGGTAGTTGTTTTCATTAAGAATTGTTTGTTGTGTCAGGATTCTGATAAAGTTTTGAAGACACAGAAAACTGAGGTTAATGTATTACCTTTTCCAGAACAACCATGGAAGGATTTAGCTATGGATTTACTTGGTCCTTATGAAGGTATTAGTTTGGAAAAAGTGTATATATTGGTTATTATTGATTATTTCTCCAAATGGGTTGAGTATAAGTGGATTGAGCGACCCAGTACTGATGAGGTAATTGAGTTTCTAAACAATTGTTTCAGAAAAGAAGGTTATCCTGATAGTATCACTACTGACAATGGTACACAGTTTACTTCTTCTAAATTACAAGATTTCTTGTCTAATTTAGGGGTTAAACATAAACGAACTGCTTTATATGCACCCAATATGAACGGTTTAGTTGAAAGATTCAATAGAACTTTAGTAGAGGCAGTGCAACTGGCTCTAAATGCTAAGATTAATGTTAAGGAACATGTTGCACAAATGATTTGGTCTTATCACTGTACACCTCATTCTTTAACTAAATTTTCACCGTTTTTGATGTTGAAAGGAAGGAAACCAAGACTAGGTCTAAATCCATCTTGGTTGCAAAACAATGTACAGATTTATGATATGAATAGGATATACAATGAGGCCAAGGTGAATGTTGAGTTTAGGAACAAAAATAATTGCAAGGAAAATGGACAAAGGAGTCTAAGTTTAAATGTTGATGATTGGGTTAAGATCAAGCTTCCCACACATGTCAGAAAGGGAGAATCAAAGTATTCAAAACCTTGGAAAGTTATTAGGGTTGGGAGGTCTTCAGCTATGTTGAGTAATGGTTCATGGTGGCATTGTTCCAGATTAGCACGTGTAAACTTTGAAGGCTGTCACAAGTTAAGTCATCTATCTGATCCTGATTTTGGGTGTGAATCATTCAAGGCTTATTCAAACAGTAGAACAGGTTATACCGACAATACTTTGTTGGGTCATCGTGAAGAATATAGTTCTTCAAATGTTAATATGAATGAGTTTGGTGTCAGGGCCAGCAGACATAAAAAATTGCCAAACAAATACAATGATTACTTAATGTATTAGACAACTTTTATTTAGGGTTTAAAAAAAAAAAAAAAAAAAAATTATATTACGAGGTTTTAAGAACGTATATTACAAAGTTTAAGGCAGTTTTTATTTTTTATTTGTTTGGTTTTATTCACTTGTTTATTTCATCTTGTTTGTTTGAAAAGAAGGAGATGTGTAATAGTGAATTTAGATTTTAGAATCTTGTGAATGGAACGTTTTCTGTCGGCTTACGATCAGAAGCGTTTTGTTCGTTAGGAGCGTGTGTGAGTGCTCCAATAAAGGTTACTTGCTTAAGGACATCGTTGTTCCTGGTGTCATTTGATTACAACACAGTGCCTGGGCTTATGCGACTCTTGAAGGGTTCGTTGTAGCTACTCTTGCATGCAGGACTGTACATGGAGATATGGTGACAGTAGCTAAGATTAGGACACAGCAATTACTAAAGCTAGACCTTCAGAGCGATTTCCATGAGCACCAGAATACTTTGAACATGGTCATTTTTTGGGGGAACAGAACCGCAGGACGTTGGGCCGATGCCGGGATTCGAACCCCATGCCCCAGTCCAAAAGTCAGCAGCTCTGACTGTTAGGCCTCAGGTCCTCTCCTCCATTGCCTTCAATAGGAAGCACCGATTCTTCTCTTAGCGGCTGCATTTGCGAACTGATCGGTGCATCTCGTGTTTTTTAATGTACATTATTCCATACAGGACATTCCCTGCTAGCTCGCACCAATGAAAGGTCACACCATCCTCAATATGTCACTCACACCAGGTGATCTGAAACACTTCCTTTCCCCAAAGAGTGACATACGCTGCCATCTCACACTTGTTACCGGAGGCCTCACTTCAAGGCGCCACCCAGCATAATTTCTCAATCCGATGTAAATGCTCTAATTATAAAGTCAGCTCTGCCAGGAGTTTCCCATTTGTCAATTATATTTCTTAACTCTTCATAAAGGCGCCAACTATCTCTGGATCTACACAATTTACATATTTGAAATGTGTGTTTATGCAAATAGAGGGAGATAAAGACCTGTTTTTATTTGTACACCGAATGCAGCGAAACATACATCTTTAAAAATACTGTGTGTGTATAAATAGAGCATAATGTGAGTTTGCAGACAGGATGACTGCATATGTGCGACTGCAGCAACTCCCCCAAATGCCCCCATGCTTATTAGTGTTTAAGCAGATGCTTCTACTGCCTGATTTTTACAGACATTTAGATTTTTCCTAGTAATTTTGTAGTTCAGTTCACTACAGTCTTATAATTCCATTCTGTGCGTTTGTTATAGCTAGGGCACTGGAATTATGCAGTTGGAAAGGGCATAATTATGTGGCAGCGTTGAATTAATTATGCGGTTTTGTGATAATATACTTCATAATTCTGTATTTTTTTAAACTTTTTAACACTGGCTCGGCATGGGTTTCATTCGTACCAGTTTTGCTCTCATACACCAATAAGCAACAGAAAGGTGACCAGTCAACCGTGACAGAGGGACTGCCCCTGTGCTGCAACACTTGTTGATTTTCAGTAACTTTTGATCTTTTTGAGCTACAAATTTGTTTTTGTTCTACCGATTATGCAGCAAATGATGCATAATGTGTCAAGTCCATAATTATCTGGAAAACACCATGGCTGCATCATCCCATAATCACAGGGGCCCATATTATAGCACACTTTGCAGCTATGAAATGATCAATTTGCAAGCCAGAAGTGCCAATTTAGTGCTGCATTCACTAGAAGTTTCCTGAGGATGGAAAATGTGGAGTCTTGCACAGGTGAATTTGAAGGAGACTGTGAGTCTGCGCGTGCATGATTGAATAATAATGCGTGAGTTTAAAAGTGAATTTACAATGTCCGGCTCAAATGAGGGTAGGTACATGAAAGAGGATGCATATATACCTATATGAGCAAGCCCCCAGTGTAAACCTGACTGTGTTATTGTCTATGTGCGAGGGCATGAGTACATAATCATGTGTGTGAGTGAACTGCGTAAGTTTGTGATCGCCTTAATATGTGTTTGTGCAACTTTGTGAGCTCATGTGCACCTGAGGACAATTGTGAGTTTTTCCTTATTTTTGTTTGGATTGTCAGTCCTTGAGTGCATGTGTGCCTCTGGATGAGAACAAGAGAGAATCATCTATTCTCTGATCACGTCCATGGGAGTATACGTGAGTGCTAGTGAGCAAATGGGAGTCTTGATAGAGGCATTGTGGGAGATGGTTGGTGTAACCATGTGGGTGATGCCTAGTGTTCTTTATCACCTGGTCACCAACATAAATATAAGGGAGGAAGTGTGACCTAACTACTTCCTGTCGACTTTGGTACTAGGTAACTAGGTTATATTCCAGGTGTCGGCTTAACATCTTGTAATTCTGGCAAGTCACATGATCTTCCTGTTCCAAAAACACCTTGGCCCATATTCTCAAAGGTTTAGCGTCAGTTTAGCGTTGCTTTTGTAACGGTAAACCGACACAAAACCTTTTTTGGCATTCACAAACCAATGCAAATACGTATTTGCCTTGGTTTGTGGGGCAAAGTAACGTAAAGCAGCGCAAAATGCTGCTATACATCACTTTGTGTCAAGGGGGCGTTACATGAGTGAGACATGGGCGTATCCATGTTACCACCCATGCTTTTTGATGCTAACCCCTATTCTGAAACATCAGAAGAAAGAGTTTAGTGCCAAAAATAATGCCTTTGAAAAGCAGGTGCTAATTGGAGAAATGTTTTTACTTCTCCCTGCTTTTCTGACATTGTGTGTGCTGCACTGTACAGCACACATACAAAAAAGAAAAAGCATTTCACTTGTATAGGCATAGTATTTTGTACAGGAAGGGTAGCCTTCCTATACGAAACCTATGCTAGACTCACACGCACTCTAGCACAATGTCGCTAAGGTGTGTGCGTGGCTCATGGAAGCTGAAATCAGTGCCCACACTAGGGAGAGCGGAGGAGAGTGCCATATCTATGTGAATTTGGCACTCTCCTTCTCTACCCTTGTCATGCAGCACAGCTTTTTTGGCTGCTACACGGCCCTGCGTGCCACCTTTCAGAATCTGGGCCCTTGTGTGATGTAATTTGGTGCTCATATAAGGCACTCTAATGTCATTGGTCAAAGTTCGTGCTTTATAAAACTGGATTTAAAAAAAAAAAAAGACAAGCCGAACAATGAGTACCTCGCCTGGGACCAGTGATAGGGTATTATGACAACTGGTTCATCGATACATCAACACAGTTCTGGTTCCAGATTTTAAGTCATCTCAGATCGTTCTTATGAAATTTTTTCTCTTTGTGTACTGCAACAAATAAATCCTAAATATTAGTTTTAAAAACATCTTTTTCCAATATATTTCTGCAAGGACGTGCCTACATATTACCATCAATTATTTAATGAATAAATGCATTTCTGGCATTTTTGAAAATACATTTTTGGTATCAAAGCCATCCCTTTATGAAATGTAGCTGCAACAGTGAATTTTGTGGTGTCCGGTATGTGTGGCCACTGCTGTGTGCATCACTGTCAATATACATTGCATGCTCGACTGGCCAATTAAAACCACCCTGACACTGCACAGTGACATGAATCATTCAGGCCTGGCTGGCTCTGGGCGAGTCTGGCATCTGCATCTTCACACAAGACAACCTTTGTGCATGCTGATCAGCGAGACAAGACACTAAAAGAAATTGCCCCCTTTTGTCCTGATAAGCAACTGTGTGTCAAATGCTCTTTTATTCCCATGTTAAATGGAAATTCACTGCGCCTGGGAGTTTATTGTAATGCACAGAAAATCCAAAGCAGGGATTATTGAGTGGAGTCCAGTAGGAAGATGGACTAGAAGGGGATGGCAGTAAATTTACTTAGTAAAACTAAATATATATACATATATATATATATTGTAATGAGTTAATATCCATAACATGTTTTATTAATCAACAATCACTATCAATTATTCATAATTATCAATTATTATCAATTACTATGTCAAGTGTCCATTGTAAGTGCTTAAATAAACAAAAAAACAATAAATAAATAAACAAACAAACAAATAAGTGAATACACACACAAAAAACTTATAAATACATGCTTTGGTGCCAGTATTCATGCATTAGTCACAGTATGGTGCCAGTAATAATATTTCACAGAGGTATTATAGCAATATTCAAGACCCTACCTCTGTTTTAATGTACACCTACAAATCAATCATGCTACGTATGGCATTGGTGTCCAGCAGAGTTAATGCTCAATGCATAATGCCACTGGGGTTATTTACTGTACCAGTATCCTGTCCCTTATTCATGTTGTTGCACTTGTAATCATGTCCCCGATTGATGTGTATTTCCCTTTATATTCTAACATTATGCCCTTGCACACAGTTAAAACGCTTTGGCAGTGTTCCCAGTGGCATTTATGCCTGCATTTCTCTTCAGCAGTTTTGTCTGTATTCTTCGCAATGAACTGTTAGTTTCTGTTTACTTACTTTAAATGATTGTAGAACACAAAACAACGTGTTCGTTTTTCCTATTGTGCGGATTAAAGAACAAAACAGCAATTTATCAGCATTGTGATATTTTTCATGGAAGACTACAAACAGCTGATGGCAAAACAAGCAGATTATTTCCATGTGGCACACAAAGATACTGTGCAGGTAGAATGTGTGGCTAGAGAGGGGTAGAGGCGCCCCTGCTGTAGTAAGAGAGGATGAAAGAGTAACAACGGGTGCCTTTGGACAATATAAGGGAGGTCAGTACTTGCAAATTAGGGTGAATATAGATGAGATGCAATTTTTAAGCAAATTTCCTACACTTGCTTTTCATCAGATGGATCATCTTTCCAACATATTGATTTTTCTTGGCCTTTCCTCTCCCTGCCCTGTGGGACACTTATCTTGTAATTGGACTGTTTTACAAATGTGTGCTTGCTGCATTGTTTATTAGTTGTGGCCGGTTCTCTACTAGCTGCATAATGGGCCAACAAATGCATGTTTACATAAATGGGGCATTGGACATGCATATACAACATGCTTTAAAGTTAGTACATTCAAAGAGTGCATGGTAGGTGCCACAGCACGTATCTTTGTGAGCATAGCTCACTGAACAAATATTGCATCCATGAACTTGAATGGTTTACTCTTTCCAATTGTGTGCATTGTTTTCCCAAACGGGGGTTCCAAGAAAACTGGTCTAACATTACTTGCATAAAAAGCAATTATTATAACAATTATAAGAATTGTGCCTCTCAAGATTCGCCAGGCATTTTTACTGAATTGTGTTATTATTATTGACAAATTCGGAACTTGTCATTTGAAATAGAAAATAGTTTTATTTATTTTTGTGGCAGGGCTTTCGTTTCATTCAATGTTTGTTTTCCAGCATCCCTCATGGACAAATTAATTGTTCATAATTTACTGGATGAAAGCTTGTGTTTTAAGAAGACAGCGGCATTCAGTGCTTAATTTGTGCAGGTGACTTCTGGACTTGGGCAGGAGATCTCATTTGGGGGGTCTAAACTTATTTTTCTTCATCCGGCTTTGATTTATGGAAAAAAATAGAAAAGAGGGGGTCGAGAAGCACAGGAAATCGATAGCAAATGGAGAAAGAAAGGATGAAAAAGACAGGAAATGTAAGGTGGTGGAAAAAAGACGCATGAACTAGACAGCAGACCCCAAAAGAAAGCCTGGGCTCCCTGCATTTATTGCGATCTATTTATGTGTTTACGAATTGATCGCTTGAGAGAAGATGAGAAGTAACCAGAGAGAAACCTAACTGAGAGCCTGGGACACACTCAGAGGCTGAGTTCACTCTTTTATCTCTAACAGGGTGGCACAGCATGGGTGGCAGGGGTCCTAATGCAAGCAAGGACCATGATCCATGTGCAACTGAGGTGCACTAGGCCCCTCTAATTGCTAGGGACCAGGACCACTGCACATGCATTACCGTTGATAACTTTGATGGTGCTCCAACTCTGACCATCTGTTGCTTCTGGAAGGAGGAGACCAAGGCTTCTAGTTGTGTTTGGGCTACTCTTTACTTTCTTTCTCTGTTTTTATACATGCATAGACTGGTAGAGTGGAACTGCGTGGGTAATGAGCCAAAATCTCAAGAAATCTAGTAAATTAGGGTCAGGCGGTGATAGGAGCTGTGCTGCTACTCTTGCCAGATGCACTATTGCGCAATACTTGGCTATCATTTAGCAATCATATGCTTTGGAGGATTTGTAGTCCCAGTTCGCAGCAATAGAAAATCTAGGGCTAACACAACTGAAGACAAGTAATTGTAAAAGGAATGCTTAGGAATTAGGGCACTGCACTGAAACAGTTTGAATATGTATGTGTATATAAGCTTGCATAAGACACATATGGGAAAGGCGGAGGAAGAGAAAAATGAAAACGTGTCACAAAGGGAGAAATCAGAAAGCTGCAAGAAGGAGCTGAAGGGGCAGGAAGTGGCTGTAAATGGATTAAAGAGGCCCAAGATGGCTTTAGGGTGACGCTGCTTCAGCATTCAGTGCTTTCACATTTAAATGCAGGAGCCGCGTGTATCAAAGGAGAGCTTTAGGCACAGGCATATTTTTATTTACAAATTAAGCACTGGTGCGCTGTGATTGATGAGTATGATTACATTGCTGAAGCCTGTCCTACATGTGATGACCCTGCCTTTCTGATAGCTATGCTCTGCTAATTCTATGTTTGTGAGGAAAACTTGACTGGCTGCCATTCACTCAACACTTTTACAAGTGGGTTTCGTGTGGGGTGGCTGACATTGGCAATAACCAGTTGGCAATAGCCAGGTATGATAGCGAGTAGTGTCTTCAACTTGGATGGAATGTTTTTTTATTAGTACAAGATGCAGAAATGTAAATGGAATTAAGGGATCTAAAAAAGACAGATGCTGGGTTTTTGTGGGATGACCTAAGTGCTAATGGGGGACTGGGTATTACTGAGGGTCAGCAATGTCCCGTAATCAGGGGCATTGTATTACTTGGGACTTTATGTTTTTCTGAAGGGAATCCGAAGGGGAACTGATGGTTTGCCTGAGAAAGTGCATGCGCTGTTGATTGCAAGATGTGTAATTTACTTACTGAGGCTTAAAGCCCACCCATTCCTTACAATTGATTGGCTTCATCATCTTATTTCCATGCTTCTCTGTGGTCATCGCATGCCAGCTACACACCCTCTTCTTGTATTTGATCCTCCTTTGGAGCATGGACAAAGTAGTGATTCCTTATCCATTGTCGTCTTACTGCTCGTGCTTATGGAACTACTTTTGTCTTTTAGTTGCAGCACTTCCTAAGAGTGCATGTGTTTGCAGATCAACACCTCTCTTCTGTCTCTTTACTTATCATTGCTTGACTCCTCCCTCCCTGTCCCACATTGTTTCTTGCCCCCTCCAGTTCCACATTATTGTTTCCCCTATCCCACCCTCTCATTCTTCATTATTGCTTGCTCCTTCCCACCCTCCGATTCTGTGATGTTGTATGCTCCCATTGTTGTTTAACCATCATAGTGCTTTTTTATTGCTGGTGGGAGGGTGGGTAGGAAGGTATCTACAATCTTCGTGTTGCATGCCTTCCCTCCCTTCAAGATGCCTCCTGCACTGTCCTTCCATCAGAAACTTAGAAAACGAGCTATGATGACACAACCAACACTGACCACATCACAGTGCCTTTTAAGAGACTTTCATCCAAGGCCGGGCAACATGGCTAAAAACATTGCCAAAGGCAGTGGCTTGCATAGACGAGGATTACTGGCCTTGCCAATGTTAGTTTTCCTTGCAGTGACACGGTAACCGGGAGGTGTAGACACAATCCAGGACTTTTTATCAGCTGCATGACCTGAAATGGTGCAGCACTGGAGGGAACTTGGTTGAGTAGTAAGGTAGTTTCAGAGAATAGAGGGCATTTGGGAAGCTTGGGCAAAGAATCTCTGTGAGGGGTGATTCTCACTGTACCAGGCAATTAGAAGTTCAGCATATCAGGGGTATTGCTTAATAAGCCCTGGGCAACAGACAATAGTTCCTATATGGCCCTATTTCTACTGAGAAATTGGCCACCCTAAGGCACACTGTCTACCAGCAGCTTTTATCTCTCAGAGGATGACTTCCCCATTAATAAATTCCTTCTTGAGTTTGATTCCAGATAGAACCTTTGGTACCAGGCACAGATGCTTCAGCTCTCCTGCTTCATCCCAACTATCAATGTGATTTCCTCCATATCAAAGAGCCTCGGGGAGCCCAGCGCACTGTTGAATCAAGGCAAAGGGCAGTAGTGCCTGATGAGGAAGCCGGTTCTGGTGCTGAGTGCTATTGTACATCAGTACTATGATCAGCTAGACTTGGGGCCACATGAGTTTGGTCCTGCTTTATTTAACTGATAACAAGTCAATGATTTGTGAGTCTGGGTGAGACACCAATACCTGGTGAGCCTGGATGAAGCTAAAACAACCATATGCAAAGTAAAATAATTGGAACTTCAGACCTGCCAGCTTACATGAAAAAAAAAAGATTAGATGAGAAAAAATAGACAAGGCTCAATCTAGTTTTAGATCTTTCTGCAGTACTGAGACAGTGCTTGCTGCAGTTGGGGACCTTAAAGTCATCTTGGACTGTTGTGGTCTGCCCGCTTTGGTTCTTTTGGACCTCTCCAACGTTTTTGTCATGGTTGCACATTCTGTACTTATTGAGCGGTTAATGAATATTGAAATATGTGAATTTGCCCTGACTGGATCGAACCTTTCTTATCAGAAAGATCCAATGGTGTTCTTTTTGATCACCATTCATTTTGCCCTTGTGGTGTACCCCAGAGATCATCACGTACTCCAGCATAGTTTAATGTCTATGTATCCCCATTTGCTGTTTTGATTAGATCATTTTATTCTTCAGGATGTCATATGCCGATGGCACTCATATTTTCCGTCTAAGACAATCTGGGTAAGAGCTGTTTTTCTGCATCCTTGAAGGCAGTAATGAAATGGACGAACACCAGCTTGTTGAAGGTGATTTTGAAATAAAGTGAGATTTTGCTTTTGGGCTTGAAGTATCCTAACTGATGTCCAAACTGGTGGCTTGTGGATCTGGGAGCACTTTCAGCTGCTAAGCTCTGTACTAGAAATTTGTGCATATTATTAGACTTTGGTCTTTCCTTTATCCATCAAATTACGATGGTAGCAACCCATGATTTACCTTACTTTGGTTCATATGTATAATTCTTCCCTATCACCCTGTGTCTGAAAACAAAACAACTGTTCAGGCTCCCTTCGTTCCATGATTGCATTATGCCAGCTCCTTTACCTGGGTCTACCTGCTTTGATTGCAGATAGTTCAAAATGCAGTGGCTCATTTAATCCTTAATCTCTCAGAGAGGTCATCTTTTAGACATCTCCTCCCTACCTTACAGTAGCTGCCAATTCCGCAAAGATACTCTTTCAAAGCACTCTAAGTGGCCTACACAGCCAACAAGGGCATTGACCCCACTTATCTGTCCAGAAAAGACTGACTTTATAGGTCAACACGTGATCTATGCTCATCTGGCAATATGCTTCTGCATGTACTAAAGATTTAGAGCCGCTGAATTGGCGAGTTCTCATTCTTCTCATACACTGCGAAACGGTGGATTCCTCTCCCTCTCTCCATTAGGTCTGCATCCAATTACTCTGCATGTAGAAACTACTTGAAAATGTGGCTTTTTCAATAATGTCTCAATTTCTTGTTGTTTCCTTTTTGGATCTTAGCACCAGGAAACACCCTTTCCAAAATACCTATGGGCTTAATAAGTATTATTAATTAATTCAATCTTTGTGTGAGGATGGGTGGGGCTTTGGAGGAGGTGTCAATACCTGCCTGACACAAACTTTTGGCTCATGCTTCCACCAATATTCACCTCCATAAAAAATGAAAACAAACAATTGCTGTGGCTCCACACACGTCCTGGGTTGTTTTCACATATTTTAATGGTTGTGGCTGTTTAGGGACTCCAACGACGAATTGGAAGCCCAGTCAGTGCAGGGGTTTCCAGCTTGAGTTCTCTGCCTCTGTGTTATATTGGGTCTTCGCCGGATGATCGTGCGAAGGGAGCCGATAGTTTGTCATACACTGTAGTTTCGAGTGCGTTGCCATGTATACAACTTTTCTTGGACCATTTTCTTTCTTTCAACATGTACGTTAATGGTGTTTCCAACATTTGTTTATATTTCTAGTCTCTTTTAAAGGCAATGTCGCAACTTCTGATATTCTTCAATGACTTAGTAGTAACTTTGTGTCTACTCCCTAGTATGGATTACTACCATGATTTTTACCTGCAACTCCCTGTCTGTGCATTGGCCAAAAGGTGTCAGTCTGTTTGATTGTTCACCTCAAGAAATTTCATCAGAAGACCCTTTACGAGCTTACTGTTGAGCCAGGGATTTACTTCAAATGTTTATGAAAACTACTCAAAGTCCCCAATCTTGATTGGGCCAATAATGTGCTTTTGAGTGCAAACCTCTGTCCTTGCTCAAAAAGGGATTGCAGTTTGGTAGCAAATCACGGGTCTTTGGTCTGTGATTTGGCGCAGGTGAAATTTACATCAAATTGTCTAAACAGTGCACCATTTCTGTTCACACACTGCAAATAGGAGATAAGATGTGCTATTATTGCCATATTCCCTTCCTCGATTGTCAAACTCTTAGTCTGGTGCATATTTGCATCAACACATTTTCACACCCTGTGCTGTTGCAAATTGGTCAGTGTACAATTTTCACCAGCAACCTGCAACTCAATCATGATCAAGCCTCAATTCATGCAAAAGCTTGACCACTCATATTGCCAACTGTCTGTGACCTTATATTGCACTAGGTCCTTGCATTTGGAGAATCAGTTCCAACTAAGACACAACTGATCAATCGGCAGGTAAGAGAAGGTCTCTGTTGAAGACGGCATGTTCTGGTTGACTGACAGGCACAACCTGCAACTCCTATCAAGGGTGGGTGATTACACTTATTGTATAACCTGTGCTCACCCTCTGGTACCTTGGCACAGAGTAGTCAGGCTTATCACAGAGACAATGTGTAAAGCAAAGATGCTGAGTGGCACAAACAAGGCTTCACATACAGAGTTTGTATAAGGAGTTTGCATTCAACACACACCTTGTCAACACAGTAGGATATAATGTAACTCTTGGACTGAGCCCCAATTTGCAATGAAAGCCACAATTTGAGGCCCAGCTGTGTTAAACACTACTACAGTATGTGGACGTGAAGAAAATGATACATTCCCTCTTCGCACCCACATAAGGTGTCATACGTGGTTAGCACGAGACCCACCCTAGAATTCCCCACAATCAGTGTAACACAAATTCAGGGTTCACCCTGGTTCCTTAGCAGCAAAATGTACATATAAGGTTTGCAACACTTTTGTGTAGCGCTACAGCCCCAGCCGCACTAGTAAGATGATATAGCCAAATGTACGAACTTCCTGACAGGATAAACTTGACCATCAGCACCATGGTATTGCCTTCCATTCACCCGCACTCACTCCCACACATCCACACTCCACCGCTGTACAGTGTAATGGGTATCAGCTGGCACGTGCACGCACTCACTCTTATGCAGTCACTCCCGGCACACTAATGCAGTGCCCTGATACCCAGAAAGTGGATGCCATTGTGTTTGCGAGCACCGTGGGTCCCAAACCACCCCTCACCCACAAGCCAGCTATCCCACCCCTCCACGAACCAAAAATTGCATCAACCTTTCCCTGGTTACTGGGAAACTTGCAGCTCGTCACCGGTCCTAGGGTTCTGGTGTCAAGGTGGGGAAAAAGAAAAGAACAGCTGGTAAACAATTAAGGAGAAGGCATTCGGGTTCACCACAGGAAGTTCACTCAGAGGTCTACAAAACACAGGTGGAGGGTCACTGGGGCAGCAGTTACACACAGAAGTGCCCAGCCGAGCCAGAATGTTCAGTGTTACCAAATAGTTGAAAATTTCAGCACCAGGAATGGAAAGGCACCATCGGGGCTTGTTGACGTGAATAGCCCTCAACACTTCCAGTTACTAGGCCAGCACCTCCTGTACCAGGGGATGCTGCACCTGGGGCACGAAAACTCCAGTGACCCCAGATGGTTAAGATTCCATGTGAAAAGTGACTGGTGCTGTCCCTCCACAAAAAGGAGGCACAACATCAAAGGTCTGATGATCTGAGTTGTCCTGACCGTACGTTCACTAACAACCCAATGTAGTACACCATCGTAATGAGGCACTACTCCGGTGAGTGATGACTTGAACCACACCAGACAATCCTGGACTCTCCCACAAAGGATGTACATCCCGCACCCCTCTGAAAGTCACAACATCTAGAACGCAATGACTTGAGTCACACTAGTCCCTCTAGTCACACTCGGAACTTGGTTTCCGTACCTCTCTGAAATGAGCACACTGTCTAGTATGCAATGACTTTAGATACACCAGACTCCCCGGTCACACAATTTGATGCACGTCCAGCTGTACCACATGAGGCCAAGTACAGCACAACTCAGGTTGCAACCTCACCTCGGAGGGTCACAGCCAATTACTAGGGCATTGCACACAATGAGCATGCAGCGGAGGTTCGCACGAGAGAAATGTGACACACTCAACAATAGCGGGCCCTGCAGGGTCCCCCTGGGTGTTCCTGTCCAACCAACAAGATGTTTTGCCGTGCAGTGATTTCCATGATGAGGAGCCACTCATTTGAAGTGCAGGATATCCTTGGCAAGCTCTGCACCAGGCGATTCTGGTCTCCAGACACAATACTTAGGCCACACTAATACTGCTGCTGCCAGGTGAAGTCCAGCATGCGATGTGAGTGCCGCAGAGGACGCCGCTCTGCAGATATCACCAGTCACTGATGTAAGTCCCTCTCAGGAGTTCTTTTATGTTCCAAAGACCTCCTTCAAGAACAGGGGGAAAGCCAGCGTGCCCTTGTAGAGTTACCCTTCGGGATGCTACACAGCAGCAGGCAATCAGCCCAGGCCAGTTTCTAAACAGGAAAGGGAGTGCAGATCCCCTCTTCGGACATTTATCCTTCTGAGAACAACAGATTCCTCTAGCAGTGTGCCCACACAGTCCAGTAGCACCATTCGTGTGTTGCAGTAAAGGTTACTCTGCCTTGCAGATGTTGAGTATTGCTAGTTATACTAGATGGTTCCTTTGAAGTTGGGGGTGGTTGAAAGGGTTCTAATTTGAACCACAGATGTCTCCCCTGAATGTCCTCCCTGTTCTCCCTGAGGCTCTGGAATGCAGATCTTTATCTTTAGTGGGGCCATGCTCTGGCTTCAAAGAGGCCAAGTGTCAACAACCTCTCCCCCTAATCTATCTATCCAGGCCCAAATGGCAGGGATCTGTCATTATGGATGCCAGAGTTTTATAGTGGTCACCTGTGGAATGCACAGATGCCACAAATGCACGGGTGCTCTACCCCTCTGATACATAGAAAGAAGCCTAATTTACCGGATGCCATGACCATTTCAGAACCTAGAAATGTCCACTTCCTAGAGGTGGCATTTCTAGGGCATCAATGACAAAACCACCTTCACCATCTGAAGAAGTCTTTCATTCTGAATCCAAAGAGACTAAACATCATGAAGCTGCTCCCCTGCAAACAACTATTGCAGACAGACTTAATCAGACTCATTCTGCCATGTTAATTTATGGGCAGAGTAGCTCTCATAGATAATGCAAACTTGTATGAGTAATCAGCACTCCCTGGGGCACGTATGTCCTGGTGCACACCCATGCCTGCTGGGCATGTTTGATACTTTCGTTAAAGCCTCCACTAGCCTTCTCTATCAGACTCAGTTCCTATCTTAGAATACCCGAGCGCAAATGTGCACACCTTAACAAGTGACACCAGCTCCAATAGCTATATTGGAAATCCAATTAGGTGCAAGTATGCACCCATGGGCGAGTGTTACTAGTAACCACTCCCACATGGCAAACCCTGTGTGCAAGCATGCACACACTGACAAATTGTGCCAGTCTCCTTTAAGAGTATATCGCCCTTATGCAAGTAGGCACCTCGAGGCCAGCTGTGCCAAGCTCCCCATATGAGCTCCCATATGTACATGGGCACAGAGAGGCCCGCTGGGCCTGGCTCCCTAAATGATCTGGTGCCTCTTGACAAGGGTGCCCTTATTGGCAAGCTGTGCCAGACACAACATAGATTAAATCCACCATTGTGTAAGTGTGTGCCCACTGGCTAGGTATGCCAGGCTCTGTACTGCTGACCTCATGGCCTCTGTGCATGCCCGGGCCCTGCTATGGTGGAACCCACACACATTGGTCAGTGCCAACTCCCCTCTACGGAGGACATGCGTACACACTTCCCCCTGCCCAGACAGGGGGACAGTGTCCATGGCCCACGACCAGTAGTAGAGGACCGGCCCACCATTTTGGATGCATCCGCCCCACCCCGCCCTTCAAGTAGGGGACACCCACATGGGGGTCCTTTTCTGCCCTGACAGAGTACACCTTGTATCCCCACACTGCCTTTTGCCTAACACCAGCCACAACGTTGAGGCCATCCAGGAAAGTTGTAAGGCAGCTCAGGGTTTGTCCCCACATCGGGACTGCCACCCTGAGCGCAGGCACACTAGCAGCCCTGCAGGCCTCTTCTGTAGGCCTGGGACATGTTTAACGGGGTCTCCTGGGGGTGGCACACCCAGTGCACACACCTCTAGTAGCCAGGGCCATACCCACCCTGGGTATGTGGTATACCTGATTCACAGGGCCCTCCTGGTTACTGAACCTCAACCATGTCACTATCTGCCCCTTTCTACCATAGGTAGGACAAGCGTGTCCACTTTCCCACTGCTAGACAGTGGGGAAGTGCCCAGAGTCCTAAGGTCACACATGGAGAGTCAGCAAAGACTGGGAGAAAAAGGCAAAACGTTTCAGGAAAAGTCCCTCAGCAGAACCATGTCCAAACGTTTCTCAATTTGACTTCTTGGTTCTAATTTAAGGAACAAAATTCCCACTGCAGATTCAAACATGGAACAACTGTGAAAACCAGTGATACTTAGAGATTTTGTTGAAAGCGCTTCAGCACCAGTTGCCACCAATGGTATAATGTTTGTGTTTACAAGTATAAAATCAAATAAATTGCATTAAAAACATTTGGAAAGCTGCTTTTATATCTGTAGAGTTACACTGCTCACATGCTGGTTGCAATTAGAGTCAACAGAGTTCCACTGTGTTTTGTCAGGAGGCACTTATTGGCTTCCCCCTACTTTGACTGTTTTCAACTTTGGCCTGGAAAGAAAGGCCAACGATCATTTGCTCCCCGTTCCCAAAGTTGGTGGCACATTCCCAAGGTCTGAAATATGCAGCCCCTGTGTCAGAACATGTTGTCAAGTGTGACCGATTTTTTTCCGTCATCAGTGTCTAAACATCACACCGTTTATTATAAACTTTTACCCTAAACTCATTTTTTAGGTCTTTCTTATAGCTAGTTGCAGTTGGTTCGAAGACCTCTTGTTATCAATACATTACATACTACATACAATATAAACACACAGTACAGAGAGAACGGTGTATGGACTTTTGGGCTGCTGCCTTCAGCCATTGGCTTTTGCCATTGTTCAAAAAGCTTCCATTTGTTTAGTGGGCTATTCTTGAAACCATGCCATTTTGTGGTATGTTACACTGACTTGGCGTTATGTTTTTCATTGGCTTTGTGACAGGGCAGGACTTTAAGTAGTTCCCACTGTAATCTTTCATGTTTTCCACCATCTCACCTTGCTGTCTATGTGATCCCAACCCATCAAGGATTCCACCCCACTGCTGACTGATGCCACTTGCTGCCTTCCACTGTTCATGAGGTTAGTTTTGCCTGAGCTTTTTGATTATCACACAAAGATTTGTAAAGCCAATAACATCGCCCAGTCATATGCAATGATAAACGTTCCACGATGGCCACTGGATGTTTACTTGCATGTAATATAGCTGTCTTGTAATGTTTTTTTCTTATGCTTAATGGAAATTCATTACAAGATCTTCGCCGGGTGGCCATTTTCCAATGATGTTTCTACAAAGGATAAGAAAGGCCATTACAACAAGTCTGTTGTGTATGTATGTGCATGCTCGGCGGCCACATGGCACAAAGGAAACACTGAGAAAACAAATAGGTTGAGGCCTGTATCAAGGGGTAGCATTGTCATCTTGACAGTGCTTCTTAGTGTTTTAGGGCACATTTTACTCATTCAGGCACTAGAACTGCTCACTTTTCCAATAAGGCTTATTGAGGTACCCTTCTTGCACTCCACTGCATACACAGCACACGTTTCCCCAAGTTTGGTGTGCACATCAATTGAGCTTCTGTTTCTGTGTGTGTACAGTTGGAGTTTTTAGATTCCATTGACGTATAATTGAATTCCTTTCTCCTCCTTCCACCTTGTTTGAATATTGCTCTCTCTCTCTCTCTCTCTCTCTCTCTCTCTCTCTCTCTCTCTCTCTCTATATATATATATATATAGATATAGATATTAAAAAAATAATATATTACCTGGTGGCGATTGCCACTAGGTAGTTCTAGTTAGTACCAAGTTTCCATTGGAAAAGTGTTTTTTGACTTGTCTACATCTTTGGCACAGTTTGACCAATCTTCATGTAATTTTCCCCCAAAAAGTGTTGCAATGATTCTTGTTGCGCATGGAAAGTTTCAGGGTAATCCGTTAAGTGGGGGTCGAGAAAAAGGGGGCTAAAAAAAGAATGCGTTTCCCATGTTAATTTCCATAGGATTCTTTAGACACGACTACAGGCTGAACCATTGGATGAATCAAATCAAATTTGGCAGAAAGCTAGCTGTTGGTACACAGATTATGCTTTCACTTATTTGGTTTGAATCTGTTTAGTAGTTTTTGAGCTATTGAAAGGAAAATACATTTGTATATCTCTGGCTGTGAATAGTTTGCAAAATTCTCAAGTTGTTTGTGAAAATGTGTGGGAAAAGAAGCGCTACAACTGGCAGACCACAACCTGACTACAAAGTTGTGGCTGCCATTTTATTTCACGGGACATGGTCCCGGGGGTGAAAATCCAAATTGAAAGTGGCATAAGGGGTCAGGATGAAGCTAGCCTGACCCCTGGGGTGTGATATAGGTATGTCTTAGGTACAAATTATGGGTTTAAAATAATTTTGCATCACTATGCTTGGTATTTGCAGAAAATACACAAATTGTTATAAATTAAATTATGGTTGCAAGGATGGTGAAGTTGATACACAATGCAGATGGTGTGGTGTATCATAAGAGTCCTTAATGCATGTGATCTGCATTTATGAAGTTATAAAAACCCTTGAAGCCCCACTGGCTCCAGCCAATATTTTGAATTTTAAATGTGAGGACATGGTGGGCAGCTATTCTAACCTGTTTTAAAGAAGAATCATATCAGCTATCTGGTTTTCTTAAGTTCATGAAAGCAGCAACCATTAATCTTAAGTGTCCATGATGGAGCATTATTGACTCCCGGAGATGCACTTTAGCATTTAGCGGGAATGATGTACTATGAAGCACTTTTAGCACTAAGCACTTTAGAATTCTGTGCTCCCTTGTGGTTTTGATGACTAAGGACTTGTATGAGGCAAACGCATATGTGTTATGTCAGATTGCTGGGTATGGGGAGTTTGATGTTCCAAAGAGAACTTCAAATATTATACCTTCTTCCCTATGAATCTAAGTGTTCATCTTTTTTTATCCTTGTTATTTATACTGAAATGTAATGATTTTAATTAATCAAACGTCATTAAACTCAATTTCTCTCATTTCTTTAATACATGTCGTGAAATATTCCCTTTCATAGGCCTTCCTGTTGTCCAGGTTCACGAGGACACCAAAATGGAATCTTAAACACACAGTACTTTGAAGTTTTCTGCAAGTGTTGACAGTAGATTCATTAGGAAGGAGGTGAGCAGTCACATTTTAATCAATGGGTATCAATAGGTATTTGTTCTGAATGTTTTAATTTATGGTCTTCTGCTTACTTAAAAGACAATCATGTACCAAATACCCTTAATCATCAGCTACATATGTTGCTTATAATAGGCTTGACTGTTCTAATGTACAACTAGTGTTTGCACAGTGGCATAAACAATGCATATCTCAGACGACAAAATACATGTCTTTAAATTCTCACAAATTACTAAGTGGGACTGTTGTGCTGGTTCTAGACTGTCTTGCAGGAGCCTGAGCATGCCTGAATTATATAGATTTGATGAATGCACCATTGCACTAGCCGCTGGCGAGCTTTGTACAATCCATACATTGGCACCGAGTTTTACAGCTGTAAGCAATTTCTACGTCTGGGATTGAGGTGGCAACGTTGCCAAGGCTGGTCATTAGCCCATCCCCAGAGGGCAATGGTTTACTGCAATGACAGGGGAACTCCAGCAATAGCCAGATTATTATGGCCCATTCAGCATTGCTTTGTGGTGCCTTGCATTCTATAACTGCAGGTAAAAGCTTGTATTTCTGGTCAATAACAGGCCTGTTCTAATATAGCTTTGGAATATAAACCATACAATTGGATGCTATTTATTATTTTTGTTGAAGGAACAACATCCCTACCTGCTTCCAATGATAATAAATAGCTTAATAATTGTAAATGTATTTACATAGTGCTTACAATCCCTGATGAGGCATTGAAACGTGTTTTGTGGTGAGTAGCACGCTACTCCCAAACCCAAGATTATTAGACTCAGTGATGCAAGGGTTCTGGTGACATCAATCTTTAAACAAAAGTTCAAAGGCCCAACCTAGCTTTTAAATATTTCTAGAACCCAAGCGTCAGCTATCATGGAGTATATGCAGTAGCGGCTGCTGCCAGGAAGGACGGGGCGTGTAGGGCAGCTCGCAGAATGGGAGGTACGGAGTGCAATAAAAAAAAAAAAACTCAGCTGCTGCCTCCTTGTTCCACCACTCCAGCCACCTCTAGTCTTTTTCCTCCCTCCCGTCCAATCCTGACACTTCTCTCATGCTGTTATAAGCATGACAGAAGTGCCGCGATTGGCCTGAACGGGCAGAAATGCTGCTCAGGGAGGGAGTGGGACACTGCGCTTGGTCTCCAACTGGCTGTGCAACACAGCCTAGTGGAGAGTTCTAAGTGCACATGTCAGTTTGGCTGGCCTCGGACGGCCGGCCAAACTGACATGCGCACTTAGAAGCACACCACCACCCCTCCTCCACTTTTTGACATAGAGGATGCTGGCCCTGCCCCACCTAAGAAATCAGAAAAATAAAGGGATAATGAAATTATTCCTTTAATTTTTCTGCTTTCAGCAACGGGGTAATGCTCCTCTGCGATAGCGGAGCCCTGGGATTATGAAGTTTCTAAGTTTCAAGATTCACAACTTAGGCCCTCATTACAACATTGGTGGTAACTACCGCCTACCGCCACGGCGACGGCCGCCACCATACTGCTGCTGTGGCTACCAGCCGTTTACGCGTATCATGACCACTGAATGCTGGCGGAACACTGCAGACGGTCATGGCGGCAGACGCGGTAAGGCGGCGCTGCTGACAGCAGCACCGCCACACCAGCAAAACACCGCTGACCGTATCATGGCCAATTTTGTTGGCTTGTTTTGCTGGCAGACGCTGCTGCTGACAGCAGCGGCGTGGACCGTCTCCAGCCGGAGGACCCCCTGCAAGCAGGTAAGTCGGGTTCTCTGACCGGAGAGGGGGGTGGGGGGTGTTGTGTGTATGTTGGGTGTGTGTGTGTGTATGTTTTGGTATGCGTGCATGTGGCTGTGAGTTGCTTCGGATGCATGCGTGAATGACTGATTTTGAGTATTGTGTATTGTGAAGGCATGTGTGTGGCAAGGTATGTTGGTGTGTGTTGCGGTGTGTGGGTATGTATGTGTGCATGCGTGGGTGGTGGTGGTTATGCGTGTGTGCATGTGTGTATATGGGTCCGCGTGTGGGTGTGTATATGTGCGGGAGGGGGAGGGTAGGGGAGGACCCTGGGGAGGTGGTAAGTTTGACACGAAAACCATGGCGGTAGTCCGGGTTGTGATCCGGAGGGTGGGTTTGTGGCAGCCGCCAGGCTGGAGGCCAAAGCCTCCAGCCCAGTGGCCGTTACCACCCTGGCGGTCGGTGTGTTAAAGTTGCGTCTTGGATGACGGTTACCGCCAGGGTCATATTCCCATTTTCTTTACCGCCGGCCTGTTGGCGGTATTAATGCCACTTTAACACCGACCACCAGGGTTGTAATGAGAGCCTTAGTGGTTTGCGATACTTTGCAAGCTTCGTGTACAGTAAAGAAAAGGAGTGCAGCAGCAGTCAACCAGGAGGGGCTGCAAGAGGAAGTGAGTGAACTGATGCTGCTTGACAATTGTCCCTGTCAGAACTCTTTCCCAGTGCTTAATTTGTAAAAATGAATGAGTGCCAGGGCCCTTGTCAGGAGGCTGCTGAAGTTTGAACCACCCATTGCCCCTATCAATGACATTACCGACACAACTACTAAGCATCACATGCCAACAAGTGTGACTATTCCAGGCCCCCCACTGCTATAAGAACGGCTTGGGTAGCAGGTATTGGACATTTTTAATATGTATGGAATTAAGAAGCAAGTGCTTTTGTGCTCATCTCTGATCTAGGCAAACACCACCACCAAGTGGCGCACTGTTTTAAGTGTTGGAGTTGAGAACTAAGTGCTGGTACTGAGCACTGAAAACCACTGACTCAAATTTTTCACTGCCCTTACCCCTAGTATGTATCTGGCCCTCCTCTAGCAATGTTCTACCAGAAAATTAGTCATTCCCCAAGGGAGTCCTGTATGTGGGATATATTCTTCACAAGTTCCCCAGAGATCCATTCTGCCTGCTCATTCCATAGACCCACACCACTGAGCAGATTGTCCAGACACAGGATGGGCTGTCTTTATGAGTAGGACATCTTCAGCCAGGAAACCAGCTCACTTTGTGGCCTTCGAAGGGGAAACCTCACCTCTGCAAAGTTAGCTAAAGTTGAAATTGCTGATGTTTCTCAATTTGCCAAACCTCTTGGGTATAGGTTCTACCACTGACCACTGCCCTAGCATTTTTCAAATGTAGTGCCACTTTCCAAGTTATTAAATAATGTATTAAGACAAGGACTTTTAAAATTAAGTGTTGTCATTTGAATTATGTATGGACTTTTATAAGAATGCATGTCCCATGGCAAATTAGAATGCTTCATCTCTGTAAAATGGGATCCCACACGTATTTTGCTGCATTAGTTTGGTCGTATTTGCACATAGGCAGCTTTCACACTTTTTGTACCAAAGGTCTGCATATATGTTAATGCCAGCAAGCTAAAAAGATGTTTGAACACGAAAATCTAAGGTTCTTGAGCTTCACCAGGGCCAAGAACAACACTGGGCCACTTACACTTATCCCACACTAACCCAACGGATTACCATTGGATTTCATATGCACATCAGTGCTTCATTTGTGCCTGTGTTTGCAAGTACTCCACACCGGCACTTATTTCTATAACACACACATATTCAACAGCCCTCCACGTGATGGCGCTGACAGTCTGTTTTTAAAAGAGCACAGAACAGTGTGTTTTACAATCCAGTATGCCATTAAAATTAATAATAATATTACTACCAGCATGTCCAGGCCATTCCTGTACCTTTAGGCCACGGGACATAATCCAAATTGTCACATTTGTAGGAGTGCATTTGTTAGCTGGTAGGTGGCTTCAATATTGCTATTTAGCAGCTGTGGCAGGGCCTTAAGATGACGCAAGCTGCAGTGGCCTCCTGAGGAACATCATGGGTCCTGGCACTTAGGGCCAGATGTAAAAAGGCGTTTGCGAGTCGCAAACGGGGAAAAATGCCATTTGCGAGGCGCAAAAACCTCACCGGTATGCAGAAATGCATTTTGTAAGTCGGATCCGACTCGCAAAATGCATTTCCGACTCGCAAATAGGAAGGGGTGTTCCCTTCCTATTTGCGACTCGCAATGCAATGCAATTTCCTTTGCGGTCGCAAATGAAATTGCAGTTACCATCCACTTGAAGTGGATGGTAACCCAGTCACAAACGGGAAGGGGTCCCCATGGGCCAATGGACCACTACCTGCCCTGAAAAATACCGAAACAAAAGGTTTCGGTTTATTTTTCAAAGTGCAGCTCGTTTTCCTTTAAGGAAAACGGGTTGCACTTTGAAAAAAAAAACTGCTTTATTTAAAAGCAGTCACGGACATGGAGGTCTGCTGTTCCCAGCAGGCCTCCATCCCCGTGAGTGCCCTGAGTCGCTATGGGGTCGCAAATTGCGACCCACCTCATTAATATTAATGAGGTGGGTCTTTGCGACCCCATAGCGAGTCGCAGAAGGTGTCTGAGACACCTTTTTGCATCCCAAATTGCGACTTGCAATTTGCGAGTCGCAGGGACAAGCAAATTGCAAGTCGCAATTTGCTACTTTGCTACATCTTGCCCTAAGTTCCCACTCCTGTGTGACATATAGCATTCAGGCGGTCAGCCTGCATAGCATGTTGGCGATGCCCCAGATCTTGGGCTCTGATCGAAGTGCAGGCACCTACCATTGTTACCCATCTGAATGTTGTCAGGGTTTTGTATATCTCTGAGAGCGACATCGACCCTAGTCAAACTGCTTGTGCACCACAGTGCTTCTTCCAAAATGGAGTCCAATCGCTGTCCGTCCAATACCCCAGAGATCCAACAAGACTGACATAGATATAGGAGAAATGAAAGAAGTGGTTCTAGTTCCTTTCTCCCACAAAAGATCCCCAGTGTATGTCCAGTGTGTAGATTCTGGGGCTAACAGCTTTCTCAGGGCTTGTAGGGGTTTTAGGTATCCTTTGCAGTGCTTGAATCCATTCTCTGTGGGTTTATTGACGCTCTATATGGCTGGACTAAGGGTCACTTGCTGTACCTCGAGGGTGTTTTTAACACCTCTTTACAGTAGGCATAAGTTAAGAAATATGGATGAATTTATGCACTTTCTATTGTCTCTTCGAAATGAATATGTGTGTTTTAATTTATTCAGATTTTTAAGAGTTTCTTACCGATTTTTTAACTGGCTTTTCTTTGGAATTTCTACTGTGGAAAAAGCTGTAAATGTATTGGTGTTATTCTGTATGAGTGTATTATAGTTTTTTAATTGAGTTCTGAATGAACCTTAATAAGTAAAGAGACTATTTCAGGGTCTAGCATGGTCTTCTGGAATGAGAGTACAGCTCGTGCTCCATTCTTTCCATCATCTGGTGAAACTCTGCCGAAACAATTGAGTATTGTGCCACAGTTGCATGCTCATATATTTTCCCCAAGCGGTGTGCTTAATCCGTGAGAAAGGTAGCCAGAGCGCAATGGAGAGAGCAAGAATCCAAGATTAGGACAATCTATATCCACTGTCTAACTAAAGGAAGTCTCTTCCAGTGGCTCGACTGATGCTTTGCATCATGTCCAATACCTCCACTGAGCCTTCATCCATTCCAAAGGGATCCGCGTTTACTTTGCAGTTCCACTTCCTCCCCTCACACTTTTATCAATGATGTACCAAGCTCTTTATCTGGCATCTTGTCCCCAGTGTGGTAGCCATATAAGTGGCAGTTCATGTGCCCACCGAAACTTGATACAATAGGTGACATACACTACCTGAAAAACATTCTTTTGACATAGAGAGAATTCTCTGCACCACTATGCCATAAAAGAACAACTGTGCGAATGATTTAGAGTTTGGAGAGCAGATGCTTGGTCATAAATCAACAGGGCTCCTGACACTTTAAACTCACAGTGGCCCACCACATTTAAGTGCACGGTTTCCACTAGTATAGCCTAATCTGGCTTGCCTAGTTTAAACCATTGATCTGATAGCCCATTCACCACTGGACCTTTAGGCCATAGTGACAGTCACCCAGACCTGTTTACAGCATGGCAACCTTCACTAGCTTTCTCATGAGGTATGGCGGCCCGTGCAGGGCAGCCCATCAATAGATCACAGGTACAGGGGACAAAGAACCGTGAACTTCTGTGCCACTGAATGCTTGTTTTACACAAACAAACTTCTGCTTTGGGATTTTGTTTTTGAAAGCATACATGCTGAGCCAGGCAAAAACAACCTGGCTCGCTCAGCCTTTCTCTGAGCCTACATTAGAGCTGCCAATGCAGCTACTCCAGCGTAGGCTTGGAGATGTCTGCCAGGCAGGTGGGGATCTGTTAGTTGGGTGGACAGTCCTCTTGAGCAGGCAAGAAATGGCAGTAAGTGGACAAGTGCCAGTCAGATAGTTGGAAGCAGAGTTAGGGTGGCTGCCTACAGCTGTGCCATACGGTGGCCCGTCTGTGGGAGCAAAGTCTGCCCACGCTATGTAGGACGTGTTGAGGGGCAATCTTTGGTTCTGCTACAGCCCCTTTCCACACCCAGTAAATTTAGATACAACGTTTCAAGACCCAGTAATTTCAGTTCTGAAACACCAGACCACTTGTGGTTGCCTAAATCCTCCACGGAACACTGGTCGGCCAATTCATCATAGATGGGCTGTAGGATGTAGTATGGAAAACATTCTTATGTCGTGACACCATTTTCTTTGTAACATGATTTGACCTAACTTGTCACATATCGCATCCCCTGCTGCTCAATTTGAAGATTTCAATAAAAACACACAGTTTTTTACACAAACATATAAAACTCATTACTAAAAAAAACTCACACCTGGTGCAGTGCAGAAGCAAGCCCTGCTGTAGTTCAGTTGTTGATTGCCATATTTAGACATTACACTGGGATTGAGAACATTGTGCCCAGACCGTATTAATATCCCCATTTGATGACTTGCGATAGGACTTTTGTCTGCAGCATGTACACATTCCTAGGTTATTTAAATTTATTTAAAATAGGTTAGGGATACAGATTTCTACTTTGTGACATCTTTTGCTTTACTGTTAGGCAATTTCATAACAGACATGTTTTACAAAGAGCAGTTATTTTAAGAGCCCCTTTAGAATGAAGAATAATCACAAAAAATCCTTCCCCTTTTAAAGCCTGATGCATTGAATATTAGGAAGCATAGTCATAAGCCACACACATTATACATATGTATGGTAAAAAAAAAGGATCTACTAGGCTGTTTTCAATAGCTAGAGATGGTTCTGGAGGCCAATAGTGTGGACACAGAGTAAACTCAAAACTGCAGTTCAGTTCTAAAGCATACGTGGAACACGAACTTCATCTTTTATTTATTAATGTAAGGAGTTTTACAATGTGCCTCATGCCTACTTTTGGCTCATTCCGGGAGCTGACAGAAAGAGCAAATGTAGTTCGATCCCTTATGTAACTGAGTCCAATATTCTTCGGAGGCGACCCCTCTTCTTTGTGGGGTTTAACTGCAGGCACATTTGAAGAGTTCGATTTTGAGGTGTTTGCTGACCTTCAAGTATGTGGGTTCAGGCCTCAGGTTGGGATTAAGAGTGGCCCAAGGTGTCAGCCATGAACTCCTCCCCTCAGAGATGTACCTCCATGGTTCACTCTCCTGAAGAAACATTGGATGATGTTCCTGCTAGAGAGAGAGTTTTGTCAAGTGGCAGTTTTGATCAATCACAATATAGTGTAGAGGGTTAACATTCCTGTTGAAAAGAAAAATGTACCATGTAGATCACAGAACTGTATTTTATGTGTATACCTCATTAGGTTACTGCTTGTGTCCCAGAGGTCCTTTTGTTACTCGCAGTTCATAAGTTACAGTGCTTATACAGGGCAGTGACCTATGAAATGTCAGCAAAGAGCTGCGTGCAAACTGCATGGTATAGGTAGAATGTTATGTTTTTTCCCCGAAGCTTTCTTTTTCCTAATGTTGCCAAAAAGTTTGTTTGAGAAGAAATACATTCTTATTAGTAAACCCTAACCACAGTGACACATTTTAAATCCTGACTTTGTGCTTCTCCACACCAAACACTCTTAAAATGTACTGCCGACTGGTATAGATGTACCAAAGGATTTTACCCATTCTGTCTCTATGGGAAAATGCTTTAGTACATATGGCCCTTGATTCCTATTCCTAGTTCTCACAGACTTATATAACATTTACTATAGAATGATTTACATGCAAATTATTTATTGTCTCGATATAGTATGTGTGGTGCAAAGTGCTCTGACACCCTACACTGGTATGAATAGCATCATTGAATAACTGAAATGTATGTGAGAGAGGTGCTGCGGGTAGATGAGGGGGCACGGTTTGAGGGTAGTAGTGAGGAGGTAATTGGCAGGTACCAAAAGGATTATTGCATGGGCACCACAGCACACTGGCCTCAAATGTAATAATAGGGTCCACTTGGTGGCATAACATAAGCACCCGCTGCAGTCCCCCCACAGTGAGGAGGGATCCCTGAGCTCCAGGGGGCCCCCTCTGCAAAATTGATAGGTGGTGGGTCAGGGCGGGGGGCCACACCTTTTGTTACACCACTAGGTCAACTTAGAGCAAGAGAAGTTTATGGAACATCAGGTTTTTAGGTTTTTAAAAATAATCTGGTGCCCCCAGGAAGGGATTAGAGAAGATTGCAGCTTGACACAAGAAAAATGATGGTGAGTGAAAACGTTTGCTAAAAATTAGGAAAACACTGAATTGAGAGGACAGGAAGGAATATATTAAGGAAAGAAGGTGTGATACAAACAGCAGTGTTGAGGTCAAGGAAGGGAATTAGAGAGAAGTGAGCAAGGGAGGCAGAAATTAATAAGGAAAGACAGAAATAAGAAAGGCAGGTTTTATAGACGGGTGGGGTATGAGATGGTAAAGAAACAGTGATTCCACTCGGGTGGGAGCGTCACGAAATGCCATGAGTATTATGCGCACAAAATGTGTTAATCAGAATTACCCGTGGGAAGGCATATCGGGTCTCTTTGATGGCGGAATGAGAGTACGGCGCCCGAGGAGTTTCAGGCCTGCTGTAAACACGTTTTCAGACGGTGAAGTTGGGCCTCGGAAAATGGAATTAATTTGAGGAGATGATGGAACAGTGCTCGTTTGCTTGCAGTGTTAGTGATAACATTTGCCTTGCCAGAATTTTTAGGATTGATTTTTGCATCTCTCAGCTGGAAATGTTTAGAAGTGCGTGAATGTATTTTAACCCTCTCGTTCCTTCGTGTTCTTTTCGGTATTCTATTTCGTGTGCGGAACGGGGTGCTCCGTGGCGGCTGCAAAGGGAAGCAGGTCCACGAAAAGCATGTCTATATATATATATATATATATATATATATATATATATATATATAGAGAGAGAGAGAGAGAGAGAGAGAGAGAGAGAGAGAGAGAGAGAGATGTAGGTATATATTTTTTTTCCAATGACGTCTTGAAAACCGAACCACTTCAACCACAAAAGTCTTGGTCTGGTTCAGAGAACGGGCAGCACAACCAGATTCCCAATCAATTCAATTTTATTTCATTCTCCAATGCAATAACACTACAAGTGGTGACACATTTTGGCCGGAGCTTTCAACTGCCATATATATATATATATATATATATATATATATATATATATAAAACAAAGCTTAAAGGAACTTTATAGTAAGATGAAAATGTCAGTTAAACCATACTGTTTTGGATTTAAATTAAGGAAACCACTAAATTTCACCAGCTACCGCAATCTTGAGTTACTTTAACTCGTGCCCTAAATTAAGTTTAACTTGTGCCCCATCAAGCTTGTGTTGTCATCAATGATGTTACAGTGATTTTATCAATGATGTCACAGAACATGTGATTTAACATGGGAGGTCATGAGCAGTGTATGCTGAGGGTGCGAGTTTTAGCTACTTTTGGGCACCAGTTATAGTTACTGGCGATAACTATAACTGGTGAATTTCAGTGATTTTGTACATTGGTATGTTTTAACTGGCATTTTCATATAACTATAACATCTTTTTAGTGAATTTTCAAGGTTTTTTTAATGCAAGGTATGATATTTTTACCTTATCTAACTATAACGTTACTTTGACCTTTGTTTATTTCAGTGTATTTCTAGGGTTCTTTTAATGTAAAGTAAGATGTCCATCATAGTGCGTGCAAGGAGTTAGGCTTTTGGTAACAGGTGCCATTTCCCTACACAATCCCCTTTTATATTTTTGGGGTTCTGACAGAGGTGTCACGCTGGGCTTCACAAGCGATCCACCAATACATGGAACTAAAAAAAATGTTCTAAAAAAATTTGACCCTGGGTCAATCATTCTGGGGTGAACATCCACAAGGCCCAGGGAGTCTGGGTCCCCCTATCCTGCCTCCTTATATCTTATTTAGTTTTATTTCCTAGGACTGGGGGGCCAAGTCCCATAGTCCTGAGATGAAAGCAGCCACTTTTCCTTCATTATACGGCCAATCAATCACAAGACATGGTTGAATGCATGGATCCACAGATCCATTGGATATCCACTGCAGATCATCTGTGGCATGAAAAATACAACATTTTTAACCTGACATCACTTTTACGCCTGCCCTGGGCAAGTATTAAAAATGACACTAGAATGGCACAGCAATATCTTGTAAATTTCATTGTGCCATTTTTTTGGGCCTCTTTGCGGGGGAATGCCCCCCCTTGCATACATTATACCTGGCTCAGGTATAATGTGGAGTAAGGGTTTACAAAGTGGTGCAATGCTAGAGTTGCGGCACTTTGTAAATATGGTGCAGGGTGTGGGCCTGTTTAGTGCCATCGTAACATAAATAAAAATTACACTACTTAGTAGCACTACTGGGCGCCAGGGGAGTGTAAATATGCCCCTTTTGTATGGTATCCTTCATCAACATCCCCACTTAAGACAGTTTAGTTAAGGAGGAGACAGAATAGTTCTCTTTTCAGACCCATTCTGAAGTTCATGTGGTTGGGCTATACCACCATATTTAGGTTTACTGCAGTGTGCCTTACTGGGTCGCTGAAACGGTCAGTGATTGATGACATGGGGAGTTTCACACATGTGATGATTGATGGTCTATGTTTCTTGATTCAGGTCAGGGGGGAATTTCGTGCTTGATCACATCATTTTTCTTCTTTTGCTTTTTCTGCTTACTATTGTTGCATTGGCCAGGTTGGCGAATTATGGACACAACAGTATACTGTGAGTTGCTTATAGGCAGGGCCACTGGAATTATGCAGCAGGGGAGGACCAAATTATGTGGCAGAATGTGGCACATTTTGTAATAGAATCACTTCATTAACTTGTCATTTTTACTGTGCATAAGATTGCACATTAGGTTCTGTTTAACAACCACAATCTACAATAAACAACGGAAAGAAAGCTAGTCAACGTTTGCAAAGGGCCTTTTACTGTGCAGGAGCACTTGACACCAAGTTTGTAGTAACTTTTGATACATTTGAGCTTGAAGCTTTTTGTTTGTTAAAATCTGCAGATTATGCAAGTGCAGTCAATCCATAACTACACAAAAAAACACTGCGGCCACAGAATCACATAATTCCAGCGGCCTTGTATATGAGTAATAGGAAAAGCTGTATTTACTGGAACTTTATTTGAATTTGGCATGGTTACCTTCACTGCTTTGATCTCCTGTTCCAGCTCCTGCACTGTCATTATCAGTTTTGTTGATACTTTGGGTTTATACCTCTTGAGGGTCATCTGGATATCTCATGGCTCTTTGGAGGACTTATCTCAGAAGGAAATCCTACTTCTCCAATTTACCTGGTTCAAATCTGCTGACAAAAGTATGTCATCTATTTAATTTCTTTGTGAGGATCGGATGTTCTGAAATTAGTACCCACGTACATATATCTAAAATCTGGTGAATCTGATCCCTGTTAAGGTTGTCATGCACAGGTAAAAATACAGTCTTATTCTTGAGCTAATGTGTTGGTGCATGAGGGAACAAAGTATTAAAAGGAGCTACTAAGGTCACTCAATACATACATCACCCTATGTTATGTGGTTCTTAAGTAGTGGAAAGCTGACAAACGTTTGGCCTCTTAGCACTTACCCTTGGAGCTGTATGCATATGGCTTTGCCTACCGAGGGTGTCGCTAAGGTTGTCCACGGACAAAGCATGGCTAATATAAGGATGTTGATGTAATATTGGGATGCGGATTTTCCCTTTGGTTGTTGTCTGAAAGGAAATGGATTACTGTGACTTGGTGACCAAACGCGTGTGAGAATAAAAAGATGTTGTTAGGGTTACAAATGAGGTGTGTGTAACCGTAAACTGAAGGACATTTTATTCTCCCCCTAATCTATGTCTCCTGTTTTGGCCTGACTATCTTCTTGGGGTCTTCCTAGCCCCTGCACTGCAAGATGTACAACTGTACTATAATAAGTGTTATCGGAGTATTTGTGTGTTTTTATGTCTGGGGTGCATTGGCCTGAATGCAGTGCTGAGTGAAACAAATACACCTTTAAAATGCTTCGTTATGCCAGAATTGATTTGCTGTAAAATAGGAATTTAGACCCATTCCGGCAACACCTTTGTTACTATAATATTATCCACTTGGTTAATAAACAGAGGCGCAGATTTATGGAAAGTGATGCTGGACTGAGTGCAGCGCCACTTTCCCAGCGCTCCTTAGCACCCCCCTACCTCCACCATTTGTGCACCGTATTTAAAATACGGTGCACCGTGGCGCAGGGTAGGGTCAATAGTGTAATTTTTTATGAGGCTATTGATGTACTCTGCAGGAGTAGCACTAAAATATGGGCGCTACTCCTGCAGAGTACATAGCGGACCATGCTAAAGAATGGAAGCCCCCTTTTAACGTCTGCTCTTGAGCAGGCATTAAAAGTGACACAATAAATGGTGCAAGGAAATCTGTTAGATTTCCTTGCACCATTTTTCCGCCTCCCCCAAATGGGGAAAGCCCCCTTTGCATACATTATGCCTGGTGCAGGCATAATGTAGTGTAAAGGTTTACAGAGTGGCGTAATGCATGCATTGTGCCACTTTGTAAATACGGCGCAGGGATTTTGGCCTCATTGGGACACATTAATGTCAAAATAAATGATGGTAATGTGGCACAAGGTGGCGCTAGGGGCCTGTAAATATGCCACGATATTTCTTATTTACTCATTGACCATCCATAGTTATGAAAGGAAGTTACATCAACAACTCTTTACCACCATTAGAGGGTTAATGTGTAGTCTGCAAACAATTTTAATCGAAACGTTAGGCCGAATTGTGTTAATAAGCAGTGCTTAAAAACCACCAGTTATTAAAACTAGCAATTTCCAAAGGCATTTTTACTTTAAAAGATGAAACAGACACATTATTTAAATCACATGGTTTCTAAAGTATTCAATAGGTGTCAATCAGTAACAAAGGGATAGTGATGGCTTCTCCTAGCTTTCCCCCAGCTGAACGCCACTGAGATCCCTGATCCTCCCTGCTGTAAGACAATACCTTTAGTCCATTCCTGAAAGCACAAGCTGGCCAGATGCGTACTATTCTCGAGTAGGAGCTCAGGCCTTTGCTGCCACAGATATCTTTAATAACAGCAAAGTCCACCCCACAACTTGAGTGTCTGTCTCAGTTGTCCAAGATTTGAAGTCCATCCTGCAGCTTGAAGATGATCTGATTTCAGCAATGTAACACTCTAGGGGCCAGATTTACAAGGCCCTAGTGCCTCTTAGTGCCACACTAGCATCATTTTTTTATGTTAATGTGATGTTAAGGAGTCCATTCTCCATCACCATATTTACAAAGTGGTGCAATGCTAGCATTGCGCCACTTTGTAACCCCTTGCGCCACATTATACCTGCTCCAGGTATAATGTATGCAAAGGGGTGTTCCCAAGCAGGGAGACCGCAAAATATGGCAAAGTAACATCTACAATATTTCCCTGCTACATTTTTCTCTGTCATTTGTAACGCCTGCTCAAGGCATGTCTTAAAGTGACGGGCCCACAGTAGCCTACGGGCCTCTCTAGTGCTTTGCTGCACTAGTGCCATCATTTATTGCACTAATCCAGCAAAGTGTCACAGGAGCATCACAAATTATGATATTATTGTGGAAACTAGCACCACGGTGCACCGTATTGTAAATACAGTGCACACATGGTGTTGTTAGGGGGACACAGAGGGCACAAGAAAAGTGGCTTATCAAAGCTGATGCACCACTCTCTTGCAAATCTGGCCTGAGGTCTTTTATCTCCCATAGATAATAAATATCTACTGGTGTCCTAGATACATCCAGATTCATGTGTTCTGTCAGCAGGGACACCTGAACCAGCTGTTGGGACATTGAACATTGGAGCTGAAGAAGTCAGTCGTAATACTACTGAACAAAAACAGCACATTTAACACCCTACATCGAGAGGACTTCTGTCCACTTGCTAAAACCTGTACAACGTTTGAAATGAAGATTAACTGATCCTTACAAAGGCAGCAACCATATTGGACAAATCAAAGGTCAGATTGTTGACTGTTCAGCAGGTCATTCATTAGACCTGTAATGCCTTCCTGCAAGTTAAACTCATTATACACTGTGTTTTATTTTTAGGTTGAGCGCGCAAGCGCTCTGACGTGTTGTAATCTATTTGTGGGCTTTCAACCCATCACTATCACTTATTCATGTGCTTCCTTTCAAAATCCTTGGTTATCATTGGTAAATGCTTTACGTTTGTCTCTCTTTGGGGCAGTCTTGTTACCTCCGTGGACATCGACCTTGTTACAGTGATAATTGCTCATTTGTGGATACGTTTGACTGCAAGTGAACTTCTTTTTCCTTTTGTTTATCTCCTTCGCGCTCACGCTCTTGTGGCCATGGCACTTTGCTTTTGGCTTGCTTATGTCAACTGCTTTACTTTTCATTTTCAACTTTTGTGGCAAGAAAAGTCCAGTGAGGAATTTCCAACGCTAATAGCTCTAGCTCGAGCAAAAGTGAGACCCATTGCATTGCACATGCTTGTTTTATGTGTAGGGAAAATCATGATTTTAAGTAAAATGAGTTTTAAGTAAGTAGAAAAAATTATTTCATCACTTTGTCTGGCAAGTACGTATCTTGCAAAATTCAGATGTGATTGACAGAATTAACAAATTTTCGAATTTGCTAATTTCACTAATACTATAAAGAAATGTGTTAACCTTTTCATCCCCATTGGCACCTTTTTGTCAGTAAAAGTTCTCCCAAACTACTTGGTGGATAGCGCTGAGTACAATTTCCTCTGCTACCTAAAATTAAAAGCACACCCTTTTGACCACCCCTACATTTTTTTTCTCGATAATCTGAACTTCACAAAGAATTGAAAGAGAATATATAACAGGTAACCGTGTCATAGGGGGCCTATATTGTAATTAAAGTGTTCAGGTGACATTACAAACCTTGGGGGTCCAGATGACATTTATAAATGTCTTCTGCCCCCCCTAGAGGGCACAGGGAAATATGTCATGATATCCAGTGTAATATGGATTTCAACATCAGAATGACAGCCCCCAAACGGGAAGAGCGCCCGCCCCGCAGTGGGGGGGCGCGGCCCGTTAGGGGACAGGGCCTCCGAGGTCCTGGGGCACTCCCCCCCTTTTTTCTCTCTGCCGGGGGTGCTGGAGTCGGCCGGATTTCCGCCCTGACGCCTCGCGAGGCGTCAGGGCAGAAGTCATGCCACAGGGGGCATGGCGTGGTGCCGACTTTCTCCATGCGCCGGTTCCGGCCGCCGCACACTGGTGGGGGGCTATTTAAAGGCCTCCCCCAAGAAGGCTAAACCCTTCTTTACCTGTGTGCGGCGGCGGGACCTGGTGTGCGGCCCGCGTTTGTTGCTGTTCCTGCCTTCGGTTCCTGTTCCCGACAGGATTTCCCTTGTCAAAGTCTGCACATCAGAGGTTGTTTTCCCGAGGAGATCAGCCCATCTGAGGTGAGTTTTTCGGCGTGGCAGATGCTTGCTCGCACTGGGGTGGGGAGACCAAGTTCGGCGCAGCAGCCCGGGGCCAGTGTACGGACATTCACACAGGCGATATTTAAAGTGTTTCTAGATGTAGCTTATTTGTGTGGGGCTTTATAGCAGCGTTCGCGGCAGTACGGGTTACAGGACCCAGGTCAAAACTACGGGAAAAGGGCAGCACAGATGCAGGGGGAGTTCTGCTGAAAAAATGTTGCGTCCCATTGCACGCTGAATGTACAGTATTATTGCTTTTGTAATGCGTGTCTTGCCGCAACGGTAGTGTTGACTGCTCACACAGGAGCGCGCGTAAAGCGGAGAAGGTTTCACTTGATAATTGCTGCTAAATTTTGGCGCAGTGAACACCACGTTTACCGGGTGCAGATTTTAAAGTGCAGGCAGTTTGCTTCAATGACGCACGGGGTGATGTTATTTGTTTGATGTGCCTTCGTGCAAACTCCACCCGGTAGAGGGGATTGTGACAATGAAATACAGATATAAATAACTAAATTATAGAGTCATTGGTGACCCTCGGCGGTCTTGTTGTCAGGGTCAGGCGTGTCACTAAGAATTGAACTGCTGAAATTGAAAAGCTGGGTTGTTCCTTGGGCTTGCTCAGTTGTTGTTTTGTTTAAAAAAAATAAAAAAAAAGGGGTATTTTGTGTTGGTGGCCCATTTGTTTTGGCAGGTTATCAGGAGGAAAAGCATTCCTGGAGGGTGACCTGGTTAATCCTTGTCTTTGACGCTGTTGTGTTTGCATTCTTTTCAGGTTCATAAAAAAAAAAAAAAAAAAACACAGGGGTTATACTACTGATTAATCGGTTATACTAGCGTTTAATCAGCCTTAGCAGTTTCAATCAGGTTAGGGCCCCTCCCTGTAGTCCAGCATGCCACCTAAAAAGGCTAGCACTCAGAAAGGGAATGGGCGTGACCCAGAATTATCCCAGCTGCTAAGATTAGTCTTAGAAAAATTGGGGAGCGAGGACACCGGTGAGGGCAGCGGGGGTCCCGAGATCATGGGGGGCAAAGTTAGGGGTTCCCGCCCAGAACGGTCCCATGTGGCCCCCAGCGCGGCTTTCCCCCCGGTTAAGCGCAGAAGGAATGGTAAGGCGCAGGTGCCGGCCACCATCGTACTAACGCTCCCCGCAGCAGTCCCGGCCACCATTGTTTTGTCACCCCCTGCGGCAGCTAGCCTCCCAAGACAATCGAGCGTGCCCGCTGCCGTGGCCCCGCTCACTGTGCCACCACCCACGCCTCAAGTTCTTAGCTCGGGTTCCACGGCTCCCTCAGGCGGGGGTATAGAAGGGGTTCTAGCTGATATTCGTAATTCCTTGGCGGCCTCAGCCCGGGCCATCATCCACACTTAATCAGGGGATAGCTGTTCCCGCGCCGTCTGGTCCACCGCCTGTGGGCTTGCACGATTCCCGGGCGCAAGATCAAGAGCCATCTAGGCTGGCGTTAATGGAAGTGTCTAAGCTATTGGCCGGTATTAACGCCCCGGCCACCTCCGCCCCACCACCCACTACACCATGGGGGGCGGACGTGTCGTGGCAAAACACAGTAGCTGACTTAAAGCGCCAGGTGGATTCCCTAGTTGCAGCGCACTCCTCAAACCCGCTGCAATCCTCGAACAATAGCCCGTGTGTCGCGCCGGCACCGAGCATTTGTCTCTCATCTCCCCCACCGGTTCAGGACATCCAGCCCAACTCAAGCAAGCTTCCGAGTCCGGACATCCCGGCCAAGGAAGGGACGACAGATTCGTTATTATCCAGACCAGGTAAGCTGGCAGCCCATGTTAGCACAGAAACGAGGGAAAAAATTTGGAAGGGAGACTTCGTGGACATTTTCTCTTTAATAAGGGCTAAAAGAAGGGAGAACGAAGTGAAGGAGAAGGAACCTAAATCATCTTCCTATAGTGAAAGAAAGCCAAAAATTGAAGAAAACATCACAAATTGGCGATTTGGCTTTAACGTTTTTATGTCAATCCTGTTGGAAAAAAAAACAGAGTTGGGCACCTCTTTGATTTATTATGCCAATAAGATATTGAAAGCTCAACACACGTACGGGGGGGTCCGCCTGGTTGGAGTATGATAGGGATTTTCGTTGGGCGAAAGTAGAGGATCCCTCCATTGGGTGGGATCAAACAGAAGTGAATGTGTGGCTCGAATGTGTTAACAACAAGGTCCCAGGGAGGCAGCCCTTTCGGCCCCAGTTGTCCGGTGAGAAGAAAGGGTCTTGCTGGGCATTTAACAGAAAGACATGTTCACGTCCAGCAGGAACATGCAAATTCAAGTATAACTGTTCCTTTTGTGGACACCCTTCCCATCCTGAATCCAAGTGTATTAAGAAATCTAAAGAGCGGGGTCGGGACCCCAGTAAACCATCAAATTGATTCTCCTCTCCCCTCCCCGATCAGGTTAAAAGCGGTACGCCTTTGGTTACAGGCTTACCCTTCTTTGGACGCGGCTTCGGTACTTCTTAACGGTTTTTCCTTTGGCTTCAGGATTCCCGCCCCTAATGTTTCTCCGGTAAATCACTGTAAGAACCTAATATCTGCCTTACAGAACACTTCGGTGGTTGCAAAAAAAAATAGAGAAAGAGAGGTCCCTGGGCAGGCTTGCCGGTCCTTTTAGGTGCCCTCCACTATCTGGTTTTGTGTGTTCCCCGTTGGGGGTGGTTCCTAAGAAGGAAGCAGGTCAGTTCAGATTGATCCACAATCTTTCAGCCCCTCAGGGGTCATCAGTTAACGACGCCATCGATCCGCAGCTATGTTCAGTTCGTTACGCGTCAGTGGATAATGCGGTAGAGAAGGTTAGAGCGCTGGGCCGGGGGTCTATGTTAGCAAAAACCGACATTGAGTCTGCCTTCCGTCTCCTTCCCGTGCACCCCGAGGACTACCACCTGCTGGGTTTTCAATTCAGGGGGGAAGTATTACTTCGACCAATGCATGCCCATGGGTTGCAGCATATCTTGCAGTTATTTCGAGCAATTCAGCTCCTTTCTCCAGTGGGTATTCTCACAACGTACGGGACACCGGGAGGTGATTCATTACCTGGACGACTTCTTGATTCTGGGACCCCCTAATTCTGATAGGTGCAGGTGGGCCCTTCAAGCTTTAATCGCATTGTTCGAAGAATTTGGGGTTCCTTTGGCCCCCGAGAAAACGGTCGGCCCTTCTACTTGAATCACTTTCCTGGGGATTGAAATTGACTCCATGGCCGGGGAGTGCAGCTTGCCTTTGGATAAACTGTTGGCCTTCAAGGAGTCCATTAAGGCTATATTGTCTCAAGGAAAGGTGACCCTGCACCAGCTTCAGGTACTGGTGGGTCAGCTGAACTTTGCAACAAGAATCATCCCCATGGGTCGCCCCTTTTCTAGGTCAATAGCTCGCTCAATGGCGGGGCTAAAAGAAAAACACCACCACACCCGGCTGTCTAGAGAGGTTAGGGACGATCTGAGATTATGGGATCTGTTCCTTAGGACATTCAACGGGTCGGTCATTTGGCCGCAGAAAGCAATATCCAGCCCTACGCTGGGCCTATACACTGACTCCGCGGGTAGCATAGGCTTCGGCGCAATTTTGGGCCCTTTATGGTGTAGGGCAGACTGGCCTAGAGATTGGGTCAGGTGGGGTTGGACCGAGAATATAGCTTTCTTAGAATTATTCCCAATTGTGGTCGCTGTGAACATCTGGGCAAAGGAGTTCAGGAACAGGGTGGTAATTTTCTGGTCTGATAACACGGCGGTGGTGGAAGTTATCAACCGCCAAGGGGCTTCCTGCCCCTTGGTCTTGCACCTTTTGAAACACCTGATTCTGGCTTGTCTTCAGCACAACATCACGTTCAAGGCGAAGCACGTACCTGGGGTGCATAACAACGCAGCTGACGCATTGTCTCGTTCATTAATGCAGGATTTTTTGCGGTATCACCCCCAGGGGAAGGAGAAGATGACGGAGTTCCCAGAATCTCTGTGGAAGATTGGTGCCCCTCCCTCCCAGACTTAGGGGGTCATTCTGACCCTGGCGGTCATGGACCGCCAGGGCCAACGACCGTGGAAGCACCGCCAACAGGCTGGCGATGCTTCTGGGGCAATTCTGACCGCGGCGGTAAAGCCGCGGTCAGAAAAGGGAAACCGCTGGTTTCCCGCCGGTTTCCCGCTGCCCCAGGGAATCCTCCACGGCGGCGCTGCAAGCAGCGCCGCCATGGGGATTCCGACCCCCTTCCCGCCATCCTGTTTCTGGTGGTTTTCACCGCCAGAAACAGAATGGCGGGAATGGGTGTCGTGGGGCCCCTAACAGGGCCCCATTAAGATTTTCAGTGTCTGCTTGGCAGACACTGAAAATCGTGACGGGTGCAACTGCACCCGTCGCACACCAGCAACTCCGCCGGCTCCATTCGTAGCCGGCTTCCTCGTTGCTGGGGCTTTCCCGCTGGGCGGGCGGCCTTTTGGCGGTCGCCCTCCAGCCCAGCGGGAAAGTCAGAATGACCGCCGCGGTCTTTTGACCGCGGTACGGTCTTCTGGCGGTTCCCGCCAGGCGGGCGGCTTCCGCCGCCCGCGGGGGTCAGAATGACCCCCTTAGTAGCATCATCCTTGGCCCCACGCACAAAAACAGCTTACGAGAACAGTTTTTTTACTTTACAGGCGATTCTTGCATGTTCGGAATATTGTAGACACATTTTCTGAACCAGCAATGGGGGCGTTTCTTCAACATCTGCGTAGCCTAGGTCGTCCTGTGTCATGCGCGAAGGCCCACTTGGCAGCGATACGTTTCTTCGCAAAGATAATTAAATTGGAGAGGCCTCTGAATACTTTTATCATAAAACAGGCCTTGAGAGGTTGGGCCAAGGGATCCCTGGGTAGCTCTGATGCCAGACGTCCCGTCACCCCTCCTTTGCTAGAAAGTATTTTAAGGGCGCTCCACACCGTCTGCTCTTCACCCGCCGAGGCGGCGCTTTTCACCGCGGCCTTCACTTTGGCTTTTTATGGGGCTTTCCGCATCAGCGAGTTAGTAGGCTCTTCCAAGGGTGACCACTTGGGGGGCCTACAGCAGAAAGACGTAATGGTTTGCAATGGGGCTCTATACATTATGTTGCGTAAATCAAAGACCGACCAGCTGAAGAAAGGAACACGCATCACACTCGGTGAGGCGCCTGGTTCCCCCTTATGCCCTGTGTTAATCACAAACAATTATATGGCGGTGCGCCCTATGGCTGAGTCTCCGGCCTTCTTTATTCACCCCTGCGGAGACTGCCTGTCACGCTACCAATTAGCGGAAGTCTTTAAATTGTCCCTGAAATCAATCAGAGTGGATCAGCAAGGATACTCATCCCATTCCTTTAGAATTGGCGCAGCCACGGTAGCGGCGGCAGCAGGCCTTCCAGCGTCCGCTGTAAAAAAATATAGGTCGTTGGTCTTCGGAATGTTACAAGCGTTACATCAGGCCAGAGTTGGTGTAACAGGGACTGGGTTGCTCGGTGGTGATGTCTCACGCGCATGTTTCTTTTCTTTCAGTCAAATGACTCAGCGAGTAGTCCGGGTATTGGGGCATTCATTTGTCCGTCGGGCGGCATACCGGTTGCAACAGCTCCGTGGGTCGAAACCGGCAGACTTGCACAACGTGGCTTTTCAGTGGTGCGGCACTGGCGGAGGAGGCATCACCCAGCTGCAACATTTGGTCGAATTGGGGAGTAGTCGAGGGGGACTGCAGTCTCCGGATCTAATCATCATTCACTTGGGGGGCAATGACTTAGTGCGTTTAGGCCGAAAAACCCTTAGGGAGACGGTATTCCTTGAAATCAGTAGAGTGGCAAAGCAATTCCCAGGGGCAGCATTCGCCTGGTCACACATGGTTCCACGTCGTAAGTGGGGGGCAGGGATAAGATCTCGAACCATCAATGTGTCAGTTCGCCGGCTTAATGCCGAGATGGCAAAACTCTGCCCAGGCCCTGGGCGCCTATGGAATATCCCCCACAAACTGCTGAAAGGCGTGCACATGTTTCACAGCGACCAGGTGCATTTGTCTGACGAGGGAACCGATCAATTTATCCGTGACATGTGGGGTTTTGCCCGCAGCCTCTTTTTGGGTTGGGAGGGCGAAGGACCTTTTGGGCCCTGGTCGCCCTTGTGGCGGAAATTGAGATAAAAAATGTGACTAGAAACAATGGGAGGGGGTCCCCAAGGTGGGGCCCCCAGGAGGACATCTGGGATAGGATCCTGAACTTCTGAGCCAACCAGCGGATGTACACATCAGATCAGGGGGTAAGAGACCTCAGATCGCTGGGGGAGAACATGGGGCTCCAGCTCTTGGCTCCCCCCATTACACCCCAGGGCTGATTGGTGTTTGGAGGGGGGGCGGAACCCTAAACCGGAGGACAAGGTACCGGGTAGTCAGGGTAACCGTCCCTCCTACGGATACAGGTGAGACATGGGTCACCTGTGTGGTCCAAATGGTGGTTCAGGACAGGAAGGGATCCTGTCAGATTGGTTATGGTCACAAGTAATTTCTCAGTAACATGTAAATAAAATGTTTTTCTTTATTGACTAACCTTGCTATACTTGCTATTTGATGTTTGGCTTGTTGAAGTTATGAGTTATTTTATATGATGACTTTTTGAAAACAAAAGATACTTCTTCCAACGAGTAAAGCTTGTCGTCTCATGCATTCCTGGCGGGGGGAGTGTGGGCTGCCTGGAGGCCTCCGGATCCTAGGGAAGAGCGCCCGCCCCACAGTGGGGGGCGCGGCCCGTTAGGGGACGGGGCCTCCGAGGCCCTGGGGCACTCCCCCCCTTATTTCTCTCTGCCGGGGGTGCTGGAGTCGGCCGGATTTCCGCCCTGACGCCTCGCAAGGCGTTAGGGCGGAAGTCATGCCACAGGGGGCATGGCGTGGGGCCGATGTTCGCCGTGCGCCGGTTCCGGCCGCCGCACAATGGTGGGGGGCTATTGTAAGGCCCCCCCAAGAAGGCTAAACCCTTCTTTACCTGTGTGCGGCGGCGGGACCTGGCGTACGGCCCGCGTTTGTCCCACCCACCCTCTCCTTTATGTTAGTAGTTTGGAAAGAAGTTGGGAAATTGAGATAAAAAATGTGACTAGAAACAATGGGAGGGGGTCCACAAGGTGGGGCCCCCAGGAGGACATCTGGGATAGGATCCTGAAGTTCTGAGCCAACCAGCGGATGTACACACCACATCAGGGGGTAAGAGACCTCAGATCGCTGGGGGAGAACATGGGGCTCCAGCTCTTGGCTCCCCCCATTACACCCCAGGGCTTATTGGTGTTTGGAGGGGGGGGGCGGAACCCTAAACTGGAGGACAAGGTACTGGGTAGTCAGGGTAACCGTCCCACCTACGGATACAGGTGAGACATGGGTCACCTGTGTGGTCCAAATGGTGGTTCAGGACAGGAAGGGATCCTGTCAGATTGGTTATGGTCACAAGTAATTTCTCAGTAACATGTAAATAAAAATGTTTTCTTTATTGACTAACCTTGCTATACTTGCTATTTGATGTTTGGCTTGTTGAAGTTATGAGTTATTTTATATGATGACTTTTTGAAAATAAAAGATACTTCTTCCAACGAGTAAAGCTTGTCGTCTCATGCATTCCTGGCGGGGGGAGTGTGGGCCGCCTGGAGGCCTCCGGATCCTATACTCTGAAGAGCTTTGCCATTGTCAGGGCCACTGGGATTATAGTGCATGGAGGGCTGAATTATGTGGCAATGTTGTATGAGTTGTGCAGAAAAAAATTAAAATTAATCAGCACATTGTCTGGCAGTATTGCTTTCCAAATTTGGGATAGAAAGATTTTTTGTAGATTCTGCAAACTGAGCAAATGGTGTTGCAAATTATTTGGCAAATGTTGTAAATCCACAATCATTCAGTAGAAGTCCGAATAACGTCCACCAAATATTCCTCACCATTGTCCATTTTTGTAATTATCAATAATGTATTCATATGATGTAACAATACCGAAACATTCTCATTCCAATGTGCTCATGATTGGCTGCACTTTGAAGAAAATAGCTTTTATTTCTAGCAAATAACTTCAAAATAAGCATGCAGTATAACAAATGACGTATAACAAATGCACGGGGGTAAAGTGTGATCTGTTGCTAAATTGACATATTGGAAATTAGCAAGCGCACGTGACGAGCACGTAACAATAACCACCCTAACCTGGCAGAATAGAAGTATTAATCCACCTGGCTTCATTTCAACACATCCGTATAGCAAGACTGCTTTTATATTAAAGCCATCGATTAACCGGAAGGCTTTTGGGCCACCTGTCTAGCCCTAAATGAGGAGACATTTCTGGATTTTTCAAGCCAATTACTTTGATCCAGAGACCACGTTGGAGAATGTCTATATGTGCAGTCTGGCAAAACAAGATCTGATTGTGTAAAGATTATCAGACCGACTTTTCCATGATTTCTCCCTCCTACAGTTATGTCTCCAGCTTTGCTTTTATTCAATCGACATATATTTTTAGTCACTACCATTATGTACAGCGCCAAGAGGCTGCTTTTACTGGTGCTCGAGGACTTTACAAATGTCAATGCCCTAGTGTCTGCATTCACCCGTGGCAGAATCCAGATTTCTTTTTTGCTTCCACGTTAGATCAGCTGTTTTATCATTTATGGCACAGCACTGCTACCGTTTAAAGAAAATATTTATTCCAGCTAGAAGCCACGTTAGCTTAAGTACAGAGATTAATTGTGAGGTAATGAAAAGGGTAAACAGAGGCAGAGAGTTTTAGCACACAACAAAAAAACCTGAAAATGTATAACAAAGTTCCTTCCTGTATAAATGTCTGACTATGTGACGCATAAGGCAAAAGAGAGTGCATTTTTCTGCCTGCACTAAGCAAATGAGCTAAGCAGTACAGAGTTTACATTCATCTGGGTATCTGGCTGCACTAAATCTTTGATACTAATGGTGCAGTGTTTACAGTCTGCCTCTCTAAACTAAACACCTATTACAAATAGTACAGTGATGGGTGTATGTCTGAATGCTCTAAACATGTAATACATACATTACTGCACAGCCGGTCTCTGTTTATTTGGATAGACTAAGGCAGTGGTTCCCAACCTGTGGTCTGGGGACCCCTGGGGGTCCACAAGTCCTCCTCAAGGGGTCCGCAACTGCTTAGAAAATTAAATAATATTAACAGATTAGGTCCTCAGCTTTAAGTAATGGCTCAGGGGAGAGGTCCTCGGATTTGAATAATGATTCGGTGGCGGTCCTGGGTTCCAGTAATTATAAAGTGGAGGTCCACAGAAGTCAAAAGGCTGGGAACTGCTGGACTAACGTACGGCATATGATACAAGGAGGGTAGTATGTACACCCTGTATACAGGTCAGGTTGTACTAAGCAAATTCTGAAAGTGCCCATTTGCTTACACCTGAGGGACGACCTCAGAGCATGGACCGTACATGAAAAACCTAAGACTGTATTTTGTGGTTTGAGAATACAGCTTGGCTCGTAGTTATTACAATAACACAGTACCACATTTCAGTTTCTCATTGTGGGAAAAATATAAGAAAACCCGTTGTGGCCAAATAATATTTACGTGCAGTCGATGTATTTAACAGTTCTAAATCTGTACCATAAATATTGAAATGTGAAGTAGGTTCAAGATTGACCTCGTTAACGGGTCTTCCCTCCAAACCATAAGCCAACACCTTGTTGAAACCAGGGATCTCTTCCAAACTTAAGGGAAAAAAAACACTAAACTTTTCTAGCAATGAGCAATACCAGGCCAGATGCGGACACTTCAGTGTCGGGACTCATTGCCACCTTTCTGTAACATGGGCTTGGGCAACCGGGCTATTACTTGGCCTCCTGGTACACAGCCATCTCCACACTCCCGCTGGGCAATAATATGGAGTAACCAGCAAAGGCTAGACTCGGCTGTGTAAGTGTGCCCCTTTCACATCAGTGGTGTTCCAAAGCCCAAGTCAGGGGTAAAGATGACCAATTTGCATATAATGTGATGTGGAATGCCAAGCAGGGACCTACCATTCACAGACCAACCATGGTTTACCTACCATTTCCCCTGCTCTCACTCAAGACCATTTGTTGTGCTGAAAATGGCATCGGTGAGCGCTTTGACAACTATGGGTCCAGCTGGGTCAAACGGACACCATCACTATGGAACAAGTGTCCCTGCCACTAAGCCACCATGGAGGATTGACATCAATTGCTATGTATTAAGGAATTTTGCCAAAGAGCTGTTTAAAAGTGTTGCTGAGTTTTTTAGGCCTTTTGCGGAAGAGCCTTGCCTCTAGATCCTCATAGAGATAACATGAGACCGAGTGCTGTCTCAGGAACCTCGTGGCCAACTGAGAAAAGCCTGTCAAGGAGTTATAAGTAAGGTCCCTTCCATCAAATGGGCCAAGACCTGGCCTCCACTTTGCAAGATCACGAGTGCAGGCTGCTTAACCCCCTGCTCAGAGTCCTCTCTACCACCTATTTCAACCTGACCAACAGTGTGAGGACGTAATACATACATTGCAGTATCCACATTCGATCTGTAATCATCTGGATGCACTAATCATGCAACATAAATAGTGCAGTGGGTACTGTTTACATGCACCAAGTTCAGTCTGCAAGTGACACTGTATTTACATTGTGTGTGCCTAACTGCACTTAGCATTTGGTGCAAGTAATGAAGTGGTTGAGGCTGGCGAGGAGCATCGCTGCACTCAGCACATCTAGAAACTGCGTAGTGCCTGGAGCCTGCGTTTTAGTTTGCACTAACCCGATGATCCACCTGTTGCTGTGTTTGTAGCCTCCATGTCTAACTGATTGTGCTAAGTGGATTATACTAACAATGAATTGTTTAGTCTGTGAGTCCAGCTGCACTGAGCTACTGATACAAATATTACAACGTTTATTGTCTGTGTACTGGCCTACAAGAGACACACGATGACAACTGTCCAGTGTTTGTCAATCAGCACGCCTGTAAATATTAAGCAACCACACTTTCAGCCCTGCAAAGTTTCCCAGGTCCATCGTGGATGAGCTTCTCAGGTCTAGGTTTTTCCTTTGAATTCTGCAACTTGTAGTTTTGTTTTTTCCCTTTATGACACTAGGGACCTAATTATGAGAAGATCGCTTTTTCCCCACCGCTGTGTAAACCTTTGTTTCCGCAGAGATCCAAATTATGAATTGAGTCTTGTTTAACACATTTGATAATTATTAGATACATTAAATACCTCAACTTTTGTTAAGTTTCTGGATGTCAATCCTGACGAAATTTAACAGGGGAAAAGCTTACTGTTGGTTTTTGCGATACACACCGAAATCCGCTTGGCATTCCCCAGAAACACGTAATAGGTGCTATTTATCACACCTGATAAACAACGTACTGCGTGCTATTGTTACTGTATCAGGTGTGATAAATACCACTTATACTCACACTCGTATTCAGGCCCTAGGTCTACAAGTCCCCGAAATCAAAGAAAAAATACCTGGACCTGAGCAGCTCATCAGGCATGAACCTAGCAGACTTTGTAGCAATGCAAGTTGGAAATTTGTATTGTTTCAATCATCAGCAGATTTATAAAGTGCCAAGAGTCCGTTATGGTTCGACTGGGCGCTGCCTTGCACTGAAGGGAATTTGCTGAGGCAGGTGGGTTTTTAAACTCTTTCTGAAGGGTATTCAGTAACAAACAAGCAATTACCAGAAGTAATTGCCCCCTTCCCTGCAACATCCCCACACCACTTAATTCAGGGGTGATTATTGGCACTGTTCCCATTGCTGGTATTTTGTGCGATAGACTGATGCATTCTGAGGGTTTGTTTTGCTTCCATTTAAGTAATTACACTAACAAAGATCAAACTAATCGTTTGTAGGTGAAATGTTCAGGACTGAAGGTGACGCCTAATGATCTGGAGTGAAGTGGTCACCTTACTTTACCCAAGCCTTTTTGTAGCTGCTTTTACAGGAAAAAAATGTGTTTGTTGCAGGTTGATCTCAGTGTACCTAGTACAATGAGGCTTGAAACTTTACTCCTTTGTGTTCAGTACAAAACAAAGACGTTTGTGTCAAAATCTGCTTATTGAATTGGGTTTGAGAGGCCAACAGGAATCAGTGCAGCTTCTGGTGTGGACTGTCTGAGACAAAGGGCAGAGTGCTCTCTCTGGTCTTCTGTAAGTATCTTGCATACATAACTGTTTAGAAGACCATGGCAGAAGGGGCTTGTCATAGTCACTATCTGTCCCAGTAACCCACTCCTGTAACTGTTGACCTGCCTTCCAGCCACTGAAGTCGAGGCGTCTTCCACCGGAGTTTACGGTGACAATTTGAAGACTACATGGCACGGGAAACTGGTTATCAATCGAGAGCCCTTCCTCAAAGAATACCCATAAGGTTTACAGTCTGTGTTTGTTTTCGTACGTCTGGCAGCAGAACCCCGCGGATGCAAATACTGAATTGTTTTTAATCTGCCTACGTGTTCTGCCTACACTGTGCCCATGAAACGCAATAACATGTTTACGGAGTGCCTGTGCGTCTGTCTATACTGTGCAGGGTTTGCAGCCTGGCTGTGTGTAGGTATGCTGCAAACACGATACATAATTAATGCTATATTTTCAGACTGTGTGTGTAACCACATCGTGCTCATGAAAAACACCTGTTGAGGTGTTTGCTGTTTCCTTACTGCCGACCTAGACTGGGCACATGCCAGACAAAGAAAATCGTGTTTTCAGTTTTCGTGTGTGTGCGCGTGTGCGTGCGTGTGTGTATGTGTGGGTGTGTGTGCGTGTGTGCGCGCGCGTGAGTGCTTGTGTGCGCGCGCCTGTGTGTGTGTGTGTGCGTGCGCGTGAGTGCGCGTGTGCGCGTGTGTGGGTGTGCGCGTGTGTGTGCGCGCGCGCGTGTGTTTATGTGTGGGTGTGTGTGTGATTACACTGTGCCCATAAGCAACACACATTGTGATGATTACACTCTGCCTGTGTTTCTTCCTACTTTGTGCACATAACATACAAGCGAAAGAGTTTACAGCCTGACTACCTGTATGCCTACAATGAACACTTAACAAACAAGCAGTATAGAGTGTTGTAGGTTTCCACGTGTGTACTTCTGCTGCCCACATGGTGCACAAACAGCGCAGTTGTGTCTGACAGCGCCGTGCACCTTGGCGCAAACATAGAGATGTTTTCAGACTGTGAGTCTGATTATCACTGCCTATGTAACAGTGAATTGTCTGCATTCTGTGTGTACGTCTGCCTACACCACCCTCATGGTACACACACCATGCACTGTTTGCAGTCTCACTGTGCCTCTGCCTGCCCTCTACTCATACCAAACAAGCAATACACTGTGTACAGTCTGATTGTGTGTGTGAGTGAACTGTGCACATGAAGCTCTTATAATGCAGTGCTTACAGTCTGCCTGCATGCCTACAATCTGTAAATTACAAAAAAAACATTCTTAACAGTCCAACTGCGTTTCTGCCTGCTGTGTGCACTTGGTAAACGAACAGCGCAGTGTTTGCACACTGCCTGATAATCTGCGCAGAAGATGTACACACATGGCGTAGTCAAGTCTGCCTTTGTGTCCCCCTCCACCGCGTGCAAGACGCACAAAGAGTGCGGTGTTTGCAGTCTGCCTGTTTGCATAGCATGCGTTATGGCACAGGAAGACTGCGTGGCCAGCTGCCTGCCGCTGTGTCAGCGTTCGTTGTGCACGTGAAGAACACACGTTGCATTGTTTACCATCTGACCCCTGCACAAGGTGGGTCCTACCCTTCAGGAGGGCCCAAGGTGGGTCCTACCCACTCAAGCCAGCTCAAGACCAAAGAATATTTATGTGATATGAGGGGCTCAGAGCACCCTTGCCGCATTCTAGAGGTGGGGGGGGGGGGGGGGGGGCATCGTTTTTCGTTACTTCATTGACTTCACCGAACTAAAATGGAACACACTGTGTCCTTTACAAGATATGTAGGCAGTGCCAGACCCCCCTATCGGCTTTGTGAAGGATTCTCTAGCTAGTCCCTGATTGTTTTTTTCCTGTTATTCAGAGGTGCTCTATCTGAAAAACCTTTGAATCTTCTCCGTCCTAGACTCATGCCGTTTTCCCTTCTTTACCCGCACACCCTCCAAACGACTCAGTTTGTTAATACCACTTATTTAGTATTCTCTGTACCTTCCTACTACCGCAAACTGCTTTCACACACCAAGCTGTGTGTTCTCTGTTTTACTCTTTTTCGATCTGCTTTTCAGCCTCTGTGTGAAAGATGCATAAGGGGGATGGGGTGAAGGCAGTAGGAGATGCATTTAATGGGTACTTTTTATTGGCGGGAGAATATTTTTTTATTTTTCCAGGTTTCCATGGCAGCGAAGTACCCAAACTGTCAGAAATGAAATCCTGAGCATTGTTTCCAAATATTGTGTTCCATCTGAAATGACAGTCGTCAGACTGTCTGCTTGTCACTCCTATCACACTCACTTGCAGGTCCAGGGAGAGGGTAATATTTTAGAGTCTTTAGAAAAAAATTGACTTGAGGCTTTTTAAAAATGCATACGGGGTATCTCTTAGTGAATGCCTTGATTATCACTGTCTAATGAGGCGGACAGTCTAACCAAGGATGAACAAATGCACTTATTCTGGTCTTTATCTTTTCAATGGTCAGAGTGGCCCCAAAATACCTGCAGCTCATCCTTAGATTTCAATGTGTCCAAAGCGCCTGCCAAGGTACTTCAGCACTTCATACAGCTGCTCAGGATGACCTCATCAACATGGCCACCACACTTCATACTGCTCTAGTCCAAAACATGACAACCACACATCATACTACCGTAGTCCAAAACATGGCCACCACTCTTCATACTGCTCTAGTCCAAAACATGAAAACCACAATTCTTACTACTGTAGTCCAAAACATGACAACCACACTTCATACTACTGTAGTCCAAAACATGACCACCACACTTCATACTACTGTAGTGCAAAACATTACAACCACACTTCATAATAGTGTAGTCCAAAACATGACAACCGCGTTTCATACTGTTGTAGTCCAAAACATGACTCCTACATCATTCTACTCCTGCCAAAACATGACCATCTCGTTTCATATTGCACCTCTTTGCACTGCACTTTTCTAGAGTGACCACAACACTAGGTATTTTTACATTGTGCATTGACCTCAGCACCTCACATTCTCCAGTCCAGCGTTACAGCTGGTCAGCACTTCTTAAAGTTCCTGTTTGTGGTTACTTCATCATTCAAACTGTCCTATGTACAGCGAAAACATGACTTCACACTGCTGCTCAGTCTGAAGCTGCTTATCAATACTGTCCATGTCCTGTCCAAAACATTACTTCGCCAATTCCTGTCTCAATCTTTGTCTATGTCCAAAAGATGTCTTCGGCTCTTACCATTTCTCCTGATGAGATTGACTGCAGCATGTCATAGTGTCCGTGTCAATCAGAATGACTGCAACTTTTTTTTCTCATGATGTCTACAGTGCCACAACCCTCCTTACTGCCTCTGTTGACAGTGACCTTAATTATTCATTTGGCCTCTGTCCAGATTGACAACTCAATTTTACGCTCCTGACCCCTTTAACATCTCCTATGGATTCTGCCCTAGGAGTGACCTCAATTATTTCGGTTTTTACGATTGATTTGAGTGCCTTCTGCTTCTGCAAATAAAAATTTGGCGGGCGGCTTCTACAACAAATAATCTTCTACTGATGTTTTGAAGGCAATCAAGCTTCTTGTGCTTGTTAGTGTGTGTTGAGTGACATTAGAACCACCGAAGGCACATCTCCGGAGAGTATGTTCACCATCTTCTGAACATGTCCAGAGATTGACTTATCCTCATTAACCTATCTAGAGAATGACTCCTCTCCAACCTATTTAGAGAATGGCTTCACCATCTTTTCTGAACCTCTCTAAAGAATACCTTAGCAATGCTCTTCTGTCTAGATGGATGTCACTAAACTGTTGGTAAAATATAAAGCACTTATAGCATATTCTGTTGCACCAGCCAGAGACAGGTGAGGCACGCCCCATTGATTGGTGCTGTTCAGAATGACCCTAGGCACCCATTCCTCTAGAAATCTAGTGATTAATTTTAAAAACAAATAAGTGACCTTGCATGCATAGCTGCTAACCTATGTCTGTAGCTTCTATCTGTCCACTTAGGGACCTTAGAATTTATAGCTTCTGTGTGCATAGGGATAACAGCAGGACTTCATGGTTTGTTCTTCTGATGCGTATTTGCAGAATATCCGGCTGGACCTGTGCTATCACTCTTTATCCCTGTAAGCTGGAGTGCATGTGCTGGTAAGTAGTGGTCTGCTAAGTAGAAGTAAAAGTCTTTTGGACAGTTTCAGTAGATATCCCTTACCAGACCTAGCATGTCTTGTCGTCTTTTGAGCTCTTTCTTGGCCTTTCACATACCACACTTTCTAGTGACTGTAGACAGGGAACCTCATAAATCTCATCAGCACAGGATCCTGTTGCTAAAGTTGGCTTCTTTAACAGTATGACATTGAACCAAATTGGGGTTCACCGTCCCCTACCTTGTGGCTTTGGTTTTGTACACCTTCTCACATGCCTGCCAAAGTGATGGTAGGAATATCACCATGGTAACCATCACCTTATGAGGGCAATAACTACAACATAGCAGAAGGTCGGGCAACACTGGTGATGTGTATTTATGATACCATTAACTCAAATATTCATGAATTATTTACAGGGTAACATGTATGGTAAATTTGGCACATTGTGTAATTTGGTGGCTTAGTTGGGGATGGTGATGGCAGAAGACCCGAGATGTGTTCCCACCCTGACTAAACTATATGATACTGGGTAACTGTTACCTCTGCTCCTCAGTTATGTTATTAACATTATTGTAAGTCCCTAGAAGCAGGACAATCACCTGTGCTAAGCTCCATATTAGCAGTGGACATTTACACTTGTGTAGAACTAGACAATTCGTCACCAAGCTTTGTATGTTGACAAATTGTACTTACAAAGACTACTTAACACAAAACGTCTCTTTTTACCTCTAGCATGGAAAAGAAATAGTGATGTCTCCTCATTGAATGGCTAGGGAAATATATCCTCACAATGCCTGTGGATTTACAGTCTATCTTGTTTCCATGTGTCCGAGCTCTTGATTCGCTACTGTCATCTATAGTTTCATTCTCCTGTGCTTTGTGACTTTCCAAACAGACACTCAAATATCATGGGTTAAATTCTCGTCCTTATGAATTCATAAGGGAGGGGACAAAACTGAGAAAAGGGCTGATAATAATGCAAACATAGCTTTACTGCACCATATTCCTGCAAGACCCTATCATGCTTTATTTTCATCAGAATCCCTTTTGCATTCAAAGGTACGCTTGCAGGGTAGATTTAGCTCATACCTCTATTCCATTAGTTAGGTGTAGCCCTGAGGAAAGCAACTATTACTATGCTGTAATCTCACATCATTTTGGTAATTTCTAATTGCTCTTGTTATAAGAAGTTCCTGAAATTACATTATTTCTTGCATGTTGCGTACTTACACACCATTTGCAACAAAAATTTAGTGTGATCACATAGCAACATGGCAAACAACCTGAACATGAGCAGCTGCTGTTTGTTTTGTTTGTGTCCCTTCTGCAATTTTTGGCTCAAAATGCATCCTTGCAATTCATTTCCCTAAAAATATAGTTCAAGATAATGGGTTTTTGTATTTCAGGTAATTTGCATAACATAGTTTATTTTTTGCGAAATTTTGTGCAATTATACACGAGCAAATTACTCATATTTCGCACACCCTTAGTTAGCAGTAATGTATTTTCTACTTCAATTCCTGTCTTGATGTTAATGACGTTGGTAATTGGCAATCCCTTATCACTCATGAACACATCAAGAGCCTGCTATCCCATTTTTTCCTTTCTCCACTCCTTTCATGCCATACCCTTCTTCTCCCATAACTGGTTGACATGCTGTCATCATCTGGGACAGACTTACCGCTGTGGTACTGACAATGTGTACCTGTCTCTGGCTTTGACCCTTCTTTCGCCTCCCAGTGGATATCCCGCACTCTTTCATTCCTACTTCAGTCCTTCCAATGCTGCCCCCTCTTTCTTATGCATTCTGAATGCTCATTTATAAGAGATCTTTGAAGCAAAATGTCCTCTCTGTGTGCCCTACTGACACAGGCATCCACCCTTTAAGCATATATATATATATATATATATATATATATATATATATATATATATATATATATATATATATATTTTAGTAGACAACTAAAGGAGTAAGCTGCTAGGCTTCAACAAGTAATACACAATTTCAGCTCTATCATTATCCCTTACCCCAATAAAAGATTTGAAAAGCGTAAATGAGTATGGTTCTTCTTAGGACCAGCATCGTGGCGGCAAAAATTCCAGTATAGCATGTCTGTGTAATTGCCACCTCTCCTATGTTCTTTTGTAGTATTGGTGTCCTGCTGCTCTATTGTAGAGTTACTTCTGAAGCCGGGAAATGGCGCTGGCTAGTGAACGCTACTTCCCTCCGCAGTCATCCGGCATCACCCTGTCTGTAAAGCCCCCACGGGCTCCTGCAGCTGAAGACTGCCTGGTGACCAGGAGAACGGCAGATGCTGTCGCTTCACATGCTGGTGCATTTCAATTACTATTTCTTTAAGGTGCCCGCTGAGGGTGGCATGGTCACGATGTTTCAATATGAGATATTCGATGCACACGCTTAAGAGAGAAGTAAGGCGCATAAGGAGCGTATTCTCAAGAGGAATGTGAACAGAGCTGCTATTCTAAGAAGCTGCTGTTCATTAAGCATGTGGTTTAACCTCATTTCTCCAGCAAGCAGACTACCCACCTTTTCTATTCTTTTCTAAATTTTACGGGGATCTAGAGTCTGGGTGATCACATCTCATCAAAGATACTCTTGTCCTGCAGGGTGGTGGATTCTAGCACATCTTTTATTGAATTGGGTTGTGTTGGAAGGAGCTCTGTTGTGCCTCCCGTGTTAATTGCATTTGAGCAACACTGATTATTTCCTTTGTTTCAGAGATGCTACTTAGAATTGTATGTTGTCTGTTGAATCTCTTATCCTTTTCATCACTTTACATCAGCTCTCCCCTTGATACAGGTCTGGTTGAGGTGAGCTACCGTCAGTTCATAAGATCATCTTGTGTGATGTGAGGTTTATTCTCTCATCTCTCTGAGATGCTGGTTGATACTAGTTTTATGTGCTTGTGTTGACATAAAGAGGCACATCTGACAATGAAAATTGCTGACACAAGCAGTGCCCAGCTGGCTACAATACAATCGCAGGAGGTTTCAGAAACTGCTAGCGAGTGGGGCACTTAGGAACTTAGAAATTAGGCCTGGACATAATTCTTGTAATTTGCTTTGTGGAAGTTATGCAAAATGGCCAAAATATTACGTGAAATCTTGCATTATACATGAAATGCTAATCCTGCAATTTACACTATTTTTAGAGTTAAATCAATTTTATAATTCATTTTTGTCAAAAGGATGCATTCGGTAATATGAAAATAGTGCACCAGCCCTCACAGTGTAACAACAGCCACTCACATTGACTTTCTTCGTGTTCTCCTCATGTGCCCACTGTAGGATTTTTGCCTCAACAAAATCTCAGTCATAGAGCATGGTGTAATGACATTTCCTCTGGAATGTAATAATCACCCTGTTAGATGCATCTTATAACGCAAGATTACTTTGGCCTGTTAAAATCCCTGAGAAAGCTGATAAAATATCTGCCCTTGGACACCCACATGGGATTGTCCATGTACTTGTCACTTCCAGGCTGGACAACCCCAACATTCCCTATATAGGTGCACACCAGACCCTGCTGTTGGGACTTAAGCGTGTACATAATGCTGCAGCAAGACTTATTCGGAATAATCCCACACAACAGTCTATCAGGTCAGTGCTCCCAGAACTTCACTGGCAACCAATCAAGTTTAGAATAAAGTTAAAAACCCTTATGGTCACCTACCAAGCTCTCCACAAAAAGGGTCCCAGATACATCCAAGACATGGTCAAACACTACTCTCCGGCAAGGACTCTCCCGTCTTCTAATCTCAACCTCCTGTGCATCCTCAGATATTACAAAGCCAGAGCAGATGGCAGGTCTTTCTCGTTCTGGCACCAGGTCTCTGGAATGCTCTTCCACTCTCCTTCCGGTCCATCCCTTACGAAAGCTTGTATAATGCTCAGTTGAAAACAGTGCTGTTCGGTGAACTGTAACCCTCCACTCCTACCTCTCTTGGAAGCACGAGGCTGCTTCTTCCAAAGCAACAGGTGCAATCCATAAATATCTCTTTATTCATTCATTTTCAAACAAAAGTTTGTCAGGGTCTGAAAGAAATGCCACCCACTAAGAATGCTCTGGAGTGAGGAAGTTCCCCCTCATAAGAATGGTAAGCAACAGGAAGCTAAGGAACCCAGGAAGAGGAAAACAGATGAGAAGAGGGCATAGGCACCGCTAAGAAATAGCTCATTTTTGACCGAATCAGTTGTCAGAATAAAGAACGGTTATCAAGCCTGTGATCTAACAGTGGCTAGTGGCACAGCCCATCCCATGGTTTTGGAAAAGGCTGAAAAAGGGCAACCAAGAGAATTTAGATGAAAGTCTTATTCATGTAACCTTTTGAATTAGTTGGATTTATTAGCACATGCAGAGATTAAGGGAATGTTTCCACCCGTTCTGTGGCTCCAGTATTATGTGGAGACTTCCTACAGATGGGGGAAGCACACATTTCTGGTGGTCTCTCATCTGTGTAAGTGACACTTGGTCTGTCTTATCTAACATAGGAAAAGTATGCTGGAGTGGACCGTCTGTTCTAGTAATTGACTTTGTTAAATTGCACTGTCTCGCTAATACTGGTTGCATTGAATGATGCTTTCCTCATCTAGTTTCGCTTGAGTAATGTTGAACACTGGTGTGACTCTTGTCTTAAAGTTCTGCATCAGTTGTGATGAGTGCCCGCTTGACTTTTATCTCCAGCGTGCAAGTTATATTTTACCTATCACTACCTATGACGCTGAGTGGTATCCAGGCTGGCATTCCAATGTCTTTTTCTTTTTTCAGCAGCTAACTCTTAGCCCATGATCTGTACTCTTGAATCACTTCCATAAAATCTCTCAAGAAGACCCCTAGTACTGGAATTGGCTGTGCATGCAAAAGTCCAGTTCTAGCTCTTCTCCCCTATATGCTGGTGGTATTGAATAAAGTCCAAGCTTGTCTCTCTCCCCTTTGTTGTGGTTGCTTTGTATGACGCTGCATATGCCTCTTCTCTTCCTCATGATGTGTACATTTGAAGAAGTACCACAATGTCTCTTCTCTCCTGGTTGCATTGATGAAAGCATTGGACATGGGAGTCGGTGTTCTCTTTACTTTGTTCTGCTTATTGTTTATGCATAAGGTGTGGTGTGCATGTTCTGTCTTTTGTTCTTGTTGCATTGAATCAAGCCTGGCTTTTATGCGTCTGTCATTGAACAATGCAGGGTGTGTTTCCTCAAAGTTTTGAGTCAACTGGGGTGTGTACTGAGGTGCCTATTTTCTCTTAAACACTGCTGTTACATTTGCTACTGTTTGTCATCTGCATCTTCTATCTAGCTGTGTAAAAGTGAGTTAGTCATACGCTTGCTTGGGGATATTTTAGGCAATTTGCCTCTCACAATCTATGAAGCTAAATGGTGGCCAGGCTGAATGTCCTCTGTCTTTTACTTCTCTCTCACCTGGTACCTCTAAGAATTTGAATTCGAACGCCAGCATCAATTCACTAAAAGTTCACAAGAGTTTCTTTATAGTTGATTCTGGTTTTGTATGCATGGTTCCTGATATGTCTTTTCTCCTTCACACTGGTTGTTTGACTTAAGCCTGAGGTGTCTACTCTCTTGCTTTGAATGAACAGGGCTGTGTCTCCTCTCTCCTTCATGTTTTTTTAGTGAATGAAGTGCGATGTGCCTCATTTCTTCAAGTTCAGCTTGAGTTGGAGTTGGCAGTGGTGTGTCTCTTATTCTCCTCCTGTGCACTATTTTGTAATTTGCCCCGGTCTGTGAGCCGTACCGTCATTTCTGGCTTTGAAAAAGGGAATCCTACTTATTCATTTGTGTGTTTCGTGTCTATAGCAGGCTATTTGCTTGTCACAATCCATGAAGCTAAGGGGAGGCTATGGTGACATAACGCTTCCCCTTCTCTCATTCACTCTGTTCTTGTATCAAGTCTATAAAAAAGTTCACAAGAGTTTCCTTGGAATTGATTCTGATTACCTACACGTGAGCTCTGGTATTCCCTATCTCTCCTTCATGCTGGCTACATTGAATGAAGAATGGTGTGTTCTTTTCTTCATGCTAGATGCCTAGTTGCACTGAATGTAGCTTGGTGTGTCTCTTCTGGTTTTCATGCTGGTTGTGGTGTATTAGGCCTGACGTGTCTCTTCTCTGCATGTTGGTTGTGTTAAATGAAGGCTGATGTGTCTCTTCTCTTTGAAATCTTGATTGTGTTGAAAGACGTGTGGTGTATTTCTTCTCTTCTTCATACTGCTTGATTTAAAATAAGTGTGGTGTATTTGTTCTCTTCGCACTCCTTTTGTTGAAAGAAGGGTGGTGTATTGGTTCTCTTCTTCTAGCTTGTTTTGAAAGAAGGGTAGTGTATTTCTTCTCCTCTTCATGCTAGCTGCCTAGATACACTGAATTAACCTTTGTATGACTTCTCTTCTTCGAGCTAGTTGTGTTGAATGAAGCCTGATGTGTCTCTTCTCCCCTTCAAGCTAGTTTTACTGAATGAAGCCTGGACTGTCTTTTCTCTTTGAGTTTTCAAGAGTTGGCGTTGACTCTGGCTTGTGTCTTTAGTCATGTTTAAGCTTGCTCTGGTCTGACAGCCAGCTGTACACTTTATTGGAAGCTGTGTAAAAGTATTGCTAGTTATTCACTTGTTTGTACAGCAGGGTGATTTCTTGTTTTTCTATGAAGCAGAGAAGTGTTCCAACAGGCATTTTTCCATCCCTTCTTCATCTCTCAGCTGCCCTGTCCTTGTATCAGGTCTGTAAAAGTTCACAAGCGGTTCATGAGACTTGATGGATGCGGTTTTGTCCCAGTCCTTGAATACTCTGGTTAATTACTTATGGACTCGGGGTGTGTCCAATGGAAGGCCAGATGGCAATACATCAGAGAGGATGAGCAGGGCTTGCAGAGGGAAGCAACAGCAGATTCAAATTTTCTGAGCAATGGGAGATCGATTCTCAAGGCTGCCTGGATGCTGGTGTTAAACTTTTCTTCCTGACTGCTGGAGGGCTTCCAGGTGAATGGTCCCCGTGAGACCGGTAGCTCTTGATTAAAAAAGAATTTGAATGTGGAAACTATTACGACATCATCTCTGGTTGCCAAACAAAAATGAGAATATCAAAATGTTTGATTGAGGTGTCTTGGCGATGTCATTGACATTACCGTTGATAAATTTGCTCATATCTTCTAGGATATGGGACAGCGAGGGAATCCTTGGCTGCCCTTGATAAGCCGGGAACACAGAGCGATTCAGTCACTGATGTAGCTTTTGTTAGTGCATTTGTCAGTGCATCAGGTTCAGTGGCATCCAGACCACTGGTGTGAGGGATACAGAGGCCCACAATACAGATTGTTATTTATTGTCAAAGCTGTAGGGTGTGTGAGAGGGTATAATTTTCCCTGCATGTACTAATACCCATTGCACATTTGCTATTCCGTTGGATTTAATTTCCATCTTAGAGTCTACAAAGAAAAGCTTGTTTCTGTAGCTATCTATAACTTTCAATTTAGAGACAAGGGATGTGGGGTGGACAAAACAAAGTCACTACATCAGATCAGAGCTGGGCAGGAGGGCCCTCGCACTGCCCATGCCAAGTGCATGGGCATTGCAGGGGCCCCCCTGTTCCCGCTGTGCCCCCCTGCACCTGTTCACCTGTTCTCTGCCAACCTTTTCATGGCGGAGAAAAAGTTCGCAATCCACCAGGCTGGCGAGATCATGGATCCTGCCCGGGCTCACAGTTCCCTGGTGTAATTTGGTGGTCGGACCGTGACCTCCACTGCGAAGGTGGCGGTCTGTAGCCCATTACACTCGCAATGAGGCCCTAAATGTGAGCATTTGCATGCTGTCACCTAAAAAGCTGTTGAGAAACAAAGAAGCCTCCACTCTGCTGTCTCATTTCTTTTCCATCTGCTGGAAATTTGTGCTAGGGCTTCCTGAAGGGGAGAAATGAGAGAAGCACACCACAGCAGAGAAAGTTGCGCCAGCTGAGAGCCACATTCCCAGCTCCTTGCAATATTGGGGAAATGAGTGCTGCAGTGCTTGTCCCCTGTTAAAATAGGGCTGTATGAAATTGTGTATTATTTACAGAAATGTACCCAAGATGTCAGGATTAAACGAAATTATGTGTAACTAATGCAAAACGCATTTTGCAGTAAGTGAAAATGTAATGCAACGCCATCTTTTGTGTTTAAAAGTCAAACAAGATATTTGCAATGGGTCTGGGTGGGTGAAAAAAGGCTTTTGCTACAAATTGTTTACTTGAACCTCTCCTACTGAGAATATTTTCTGTTCGAATTAGTCCTCTTTCACAAACATTGTAAGAACATTCCACACATGCATAATTTCAAACATTTTGAGTAATTTGCTTATAGCAAAATTGCTCAAGTTACACAAATGACAAAGTGAAGAGCGTAATGGAAAATTTTGCACAGGCCTACTTTGTAGCACCAAATTGATTTCACCTTCATGGTGGTAAAGCTCGTACAGTTTTAAAAATGTTCAGCAGAACGCTGAAGATTGTAACTTCACATCTGAAACCAATCCCTATAATCTAGAGATGACCTATGATTTGAGAAATGCATCGGGGTAGCAGATGTCTGAGGATCTAAAGACTGACTGAGAGTTTAGAGATTCCGTGCTGTTCTGGTGATCACAGGGTGTTTCAACACATATAAAGTTTGTGAGATGGTGATGTTGAAATATTGTGTCAAAAATATTGTTAGTGCAAAAAATATTGTGACATAGAATACCGTTGTCAAGAATAACGTTTTTTGCTATATAATAGTGTTTTAGTTAATATTGCTTAATTTAATAATGTTTATTTAAATATAATTCTAAAAATATTGTGTTTTGTTCAATTTAATATATTTTAGGTATAATATTAATGTTATGTGTTAGTATTACTAATTTACTTGTTTGTAATTTATAATGTTTCATTAATTTTTTTAATTGAGATATTAATTTATAATATAGTAGTGTGTTATTGTTAATTATTAAATTATAGATTAAATATTTAATTAGCTTATCATTTCTTAAATTGTTTAATTACTTAATGGGTATTTTATGTATTTATGTTTAATGTGTTATTTTTACTGTATACGTAATTTTTAACATTTGGTTATTTTTATTTTATCACAGGGTGCTGGTTTCATTGGGAAATATAGACTTTTAAAATACTAGTTCATTTCAGTATATCTTTATTTGATTTTGCACAAAACCTATACAAATTAATACAATTCATCACATAAAAATAGAATACATTTAAACTTATGGTTTGAGCATCCCAGATTCCATCTAATCTAAGAAATGTCACATCCCCATGCAGTAAAAACCTTTACAATAAAGTGCATATACAGAAGAAAAAACACCTCAACAAATTGATGATAACAAATCCTGGGGATAACAGGATAGCTTCCTGTCAAGGTTGTATGACAACCAAGCATGACAGGAGAAAGTATGCTCGAACAGCGCATGCCTTAACAAAGTTGCCGGAACCACAACCATGTTGTCTCCACGCTAGCCTTTACAACTAATTTTGTTGTAAAATCATGCCTAGTAAAGGCATATGTGGAAATGGTATGCAAAACGGCATGCATGGTTCTGTCATACAACCCTCCCATCTGGTCTGAGGCCAAAAAAAACTACCCCACCCCAATAGATAAACTACCCCGACCCCCTCACCCACCCTGAGCCCTAAAAAAACTATCCCAACCCCTTTCCCGTCCCTACAAACAAAACTACCCCGACCCCCCACCTGCCCTGAACCCTAAAAAAAAAATACCCTGACCCCCAATCCCTGCCCCATAAAAATAAACTACCCCGACACCCCCACCTGCCCTGAACTCCAAAACAAAAACTACCCCGACTGCCCATAAAACTAACCTACCCCCACATCCCCACCTGTCCTGAGCCCTAAAACCTTCCCCTCAATAAGTAGACTACCCTGATCTCCCCAAGCCCTAAGAAAAACGATCCTGATCCCCAACCCTGCCCCTAAAAACACAATCACCCAACCCCCCTCCCACCCGAACTCTGAACTTATTTCAACTAGAAGGACAGATTTAGTTCCCAATACAATATAAATGGGGACTAGAAGGCTGGAGTTTTAGAAGATGCCTGCAGATCCAGTTTTTTTTTTAGCTTTGTTGAGTCGCCCTGTTATTTGCTCAGATTTGGTCTGTGCTAGGTGGAATAGGCTGCTTCCTCCAATGTTAATGGCCTAAGTGTGTTTTTCAAGAGCTAAAGGCCTAAACAGGGGGACCGACACGATGTGACTAATGTAACCATGCAGACAGATAATTTAATGATGCCGGTTTGGACCAACCTTGCACCTTTGTCTTGAAGCAGAAGCAGCTGCACCCCTGCAAAATGCTGGTTGTGCCAATTGTTTTTTAATGGAAGATTATGTTTCAAATTATTAATAATTTTAAAGTACTGCTGATTAATTTTTACTTGTTTATTAACTATGAAATTAATTAGTAATTATTGAAATGTTTTTAATTTTAATAGCTACTTTTTAAATTTTACAGCATATTTAAATGTTTTTCATTGTTGTTTGTAGTTAATGTTTTAGTAGCAAGTTGTTGTTTTTGTAGGAAACTAGGGAGGGAAAGCTATTTAACGTGTAAATAATTTTGTTTTAAAGCTAATTAAATTCTAATAGTTTATTAATTATTGAATTAATGATTCATTATTTACAGTTTTCTTTTGTTATTGTTCTTTCAATTATTTTTTTCTATGTTGACAGTATACAAAAGTGTTTACATTTTTGTTAGTAATGTATTGTTTAGTAGCAGGCTGTTGGTTTTCCTGGAGAGTGGGTTGGGATGGTATTGGAATTATAGTATATGTTAATTTAATTGTTAATGTTAAAAATTATTTATGTTTGTTATTGTTGAAAATATGCACATTATTTGTTTTATTTAATAATGTAGGGCCTCATTACGCTTAGTTTTGTGTCTCATGCATTTACTGTGAGCAAAAGACACATGGGAAAGACGGAGGAAGAGAAAAAAGAAGAAGAGTCAGAAAGGGTAAAATCATGCAGCTGCAAGAGTGAGCTGAAGGGGCGGGGAGTGGCTGTTAATGGATTGAAGAGGCCCGAGGTGACTTCAGGAATACTCTGCCTCAGTTATATGTGCTCGCACTTTTAATTGCAGCAGCCGCGTGTTTAGGAGGAGAACTATTAGCACCGGCACCTTTTTATTTACAAATTAAGCACTGGAGCAATCCCTTCCAATGGATAAATAAGAAGGATAGGGCACCCTTCACCAATCCACTGGATAAGATTGTAACATAAAAAAGCAAGCAGAATTTTTTTTTTAAATATATAAAACAAGCAAAAAAACATATATGTGAATATTCAACGTTATCACAATAATATAGTGAGCAGTGCAACTGCATGTTATGCAGCCCCAGGTGCTGATGACCCTAAACAGCACTAAAAAGCCCAACCTATCAAGCCAATGTGGACAAATGATCATAGTATCCATCTCCAATTGCCCCATATGTACATGCAAATTCAGGTCAGATTCAAAACCTGTTGGCTCCGAAAAGCATAAGACCGCCCCAGTGGGCTAAATAATATTCCTTCATCCAAGGTTATAAGATGTCAACATATAACCAGTGCTCACTACAGTATCCTCAACCAGTCGTTACTTATATTGGGTGAACTCAGGCAGACGGTTTTTAATTCACGTTTTTTATCTGTTTATCTGTTTTATACACAGGTTGGTGATTTAGCATACATACGTGTAATGCAAGTTGAGCAGTTGACTTGATTGCCAATGCACTGTCTGCCTATATATATATATTTGTGTGTGTACGTATATATATATATATATATATATATATCTATATATATATAGATATATATATATATAAAACCAAATGGCGGTCGGCAGTAGGTAGTTACAGTTAGGACCATGTTTCCATAAGACTTGCCTATATCTTTGAGGCCGTTTGACGGATCTTCGTGAAATTTTCCCGAAAAAGTGTACCAGTAATTCTTCTTGCACATGGAAAGTTTTGGGATGACCTGTAAATCGGGGGCTGAGAAAAGGGGGGGGGGCGAAATAATTGTGTTTCCCATGTTAATTCCCACAGGAGTTTTGAACACAACTATAGTCTGAACCACTGAATGAAATTACACCAAATTCGGCAAAAAGCTAGATTTTGTTCCACAGATTGTGCTTTTTATTATTTGCTGCAAATCTGTTCAGTAGTTGTTGAGAAATTTAAGGAAATCCAAATTTGTAGATCTAAGGCTGTGGATCCTCTCCTGCGACTTTTGTGAAGAATAACAAGCTCACGCAGAGCTCTAATTGGCTGCCAACACTTCAACCAGGAAGGGCAAAAAAGCATTTATTTAAAATGTTTTGCCCTAAATTCTTGAATTTTGAAAATGAAAAAAAAGACGCACTCTCCAGCTTTTTTTTAATTAAGCCCCAGGGTGAGCCAAGTCCCGGGAACATATTTTTAAAAAATGGGGATGTGCATGAGGCCTCCCTCATAGGCCGTTTGAGCTCCAGGGATCACCAACTCCCAGGGGCTTTATTTAAATATTGAATAGGAGCCGAGCAGACCCCCTCCATGAACTCAAATTAGCCCCGGAATCCACTACCTACCGGGTCTTTAATTAATAAATGGAGGGGGCCCCCAGACCCTCCCTCCTGAGGCTGATTGAAGCCCGGGGACTACCACCTCCATGGGGTTTCTTTATTTTTTGCAATGAGGGTGACAACATGGCCCTCCTCCCGGGCTGTTCTCGGCCCCAGGACCAACACTTTCTTGGGCAGGCCCTTGCAATTGAATGAAGGGAGGGCATGCAGCCCCCTTCCTGGAGCCATATATGACTCTGGGGACAGCCACCTCCTAGGGCTGGTACTGCTCTCTCATGGGGTGCCCACCCCGGAACATAGCTGTTTGCTCTGATTTAGCAGGAGCGCTCTGACTTGGTGGGTAGCTCTGACAGCTCCTTCCAAGTCACAGCAAACATTAACTCTGCTCCCAGGAAGTGACAGCTGCAAAACTGCTCTTGCTTGCTGGGAGCGGTGCAAAGATGCGAGCAGGGGAAAAAGACAAAATGATTGCTCTCACACACAGGGAGCTGCATATTTAGCAACTTCCTGTGAGTGAGAGCAATGTCAGCTTTCACAGGAGGCTGAGAGCTGGCTGGGACTGTGGAGGCCTTGAGGCTCCTCTGGTGGTCCCCAATGCTGCTGACTGGGTGCCCCTAGCCAAGCCCAAAGGGATGGTGTCCCGAGGCTCAAATTGGCCAAGGGACGGGCTGCACGCCCCCCACTTCCCTATTGAATGAAGACCAGGCCCTAGGGGATGGGGTCCCCAAGGCCAAGTTCAGCCAAGGGCAGGGGGCCCTGCGGCCCCTCTCTTCTATTAAAATCTGAAATCCTTTGTGGAGGTGATTGCTACACTGATCTATTGGAGCGCAATCTGTATGCGATTGTGACAAGTGGGTTCTTTACTGTCCTCTCATGGTGAGAGTAGAGTCCATTGTTCTTTCTTTATATTGCTACTAGTATGCAAATGTGTAAATCACCTGGAATCTCCACCTGCTTGGCCCGCACCGCCACCTTAGTAGTATGCAAAGGTCTTCCTGCATTTCGCCAGGATGTTGGACAGCTTACGAAAGGCCTCCCAATGTGTTTGCCGCTGATTTGGGAGGTGCGTTCTTGATGCTGAGGAAGATGAGGACATCTCCACAAAACAAAGAAGCAATTACGACATATAGATAATAGGAAGGACCCTGGTTTGGTGGAGATTTACATCTTGTATTCTTGTTGGCATCTCCATAGATTAATTCATGTTATCAAAGAATTCTAGAGAAAGACGCACCAGGAACAATCTTGTTGCCAAAACGCTCACAAGGTCACTGGTGACATTTCCTTGTGCTCCATTGCACAGCTGTAGTGCAGAATACATACTGGACGTTTACCCAAGGAGGCAGAAAGAATTTCACTTGAGTAGATATTTTGTCCAAAGCTGTGGACTCTTGTTGGATAAAAGGGCAGGTGAGGTTTCTTTGTGGCCGAGTCACTCACACAACTACTGACACACCCACACAGACACTCACACACCCACTCACAGACACACTCAAACACTCACTCAGACACTCATGCACCCACTCACAGACCAACTCAGAGACTTATGTACTCACTCACAGACTCACTCACACACTCATGCCCCTAATCACAGACCTACTTAGACATGCACCCACTCACAGACCCACTCAGACATCCACACATCCACTCACAGACCCTCTCAGACATTTGTGCACCCCCTCAAAGACTGACTGAGGGACATGCACCCACTTACAGTCCCACTCAGAGACTCATGCTTTCACTCACAGACCCACTAAGAAACTCATGCACGACCTCGCAGACACACTCAGAAACCCATATATCCAGGGACAGACCTACTCAGACAATCAAACACCCACTCACAAACCTACTCAGACACTCACACACACATTCTCACAGACCCACTCAGACCCTCACGCACCCACTCACGGACCCACTCAGACCCTCACTCACCCATTCACAGACCCACTCATAGCCTTGAGCATCCATTCACAGACCCACTCAGACACTCATGCACACAATCATAGAAACACTCAATCACACACCTACTCAGAAACCCACTCAGACTCATGTGCCCACTCACAGACTCACTCAGAGGCCCATGCACCAACTGACAAGCCCACTGAGGTACTCATGCACCTACTTACAGACCTACACAAGACTTATGCATTCAGGATTGGGTGATTATACGGGTTAGCTGCAGGGTCTGGTCACAGGCCAGGACCTGCAAACAACCCCCTCTGTGGTAGCCCAAGGACTGTATGTTGCAGGGTTGGGTGGTTATAGGGTGTTGGCCGTGCACAGCCAAAGGCCGTGCATGATGCGGGGTTGGGTAGTTATAGTGGGTTGGCCGCAGGGCCTGGCATAAGACAGACTCTGCAGCCAACACCTGCAGCACACAGCCCTTGGCTGTATGCAGCATTGGTTGGATTAACGTATAGTAATTAAAATTACTGTACTTTAAAAAAAACATAGTAATTCACTGAAAAAAACAGTGGTTCCAAGGACATTATTGTTAGGAAATAGAATTTAAAAAACATAGAAATACACTAAAAAAAACAATGGCTACAGAGACATTATAGTTAGGATCTGAATTTACTCACACAAAACCATAGAAATTCAGTAGTTATAGTTATGGCTAGCTCAAGTAACACTGTATTGTGTTTAACCATAATGATATTTATACAACATTGCTTTACAGTTTTAATTTATTAAAATGTTGAGTTCTGTTTTTGACACTATGTCCTTACACAATATTTTTTTCACAATATTTTTGTTATTTCTCTAAGTGTAGGAAGACAACATTTATGCTACCTGTATTTTTTCTGCTAAATATCTGTCAATATTTTTGTACTCAATATTTTGTCTTGGAACAGATCACATGGTTGGTTTGGTGATCTCTCTGGCAGGAGGGTTGGCATTTTGCCATATCATGCCTTTTGCCAACTCCTATTTTGCTTACACTGTCCTGATGCTGCTCATGGGCATTTTAAACAAGAGAGGTGGGATGGCTGTGTACGAATGGGAAGAGCACAGGAAGAAAAGAAGAAAGGAGAGAAACAGGAGAAGAACGGAGCTGGAGAATGGATGGAGTAAGATGCAGTAACACATTGGTTACTATTGTCAAAACAAGAAGGGGTTCCTCTTTTCCCATTTGCAAGGCACAAAAAAACAAACTGTAAAATTGTCCCTTTAAGAATTAATGTGATTAATTCTAAACTTAGTGTATCTCATTTTAGCAAACTAATAAGGAAAAAAGGCTAAGATTGAATTGACTAACTCAAACCTCAGTATATCTCTACATACTGGGCTTTCTCACCGAGGCCTCCGGTAGAGATGCCTTCCCCTCCGCACCCAGTCAATGTATTTTATGCATGGAAAGCAGATGATAAACACTGTTCCTAACAAATTAGACCTATAGACATGGGGCCAGATGTATCAAAGGGTTTTTCCCATTCTGTGTCAACGAGAAAATGTGTTCGTACATATGGCCCATGGCAACTAGACTTATGTATTTCTGCGGACGCTTTATTTTTTCCACATCTTTATGTCTATTCTGTCTAATGTTCGGATTTTTTTTAAAGAAATGTTTCTAGCCCTGCAACTGTCGAATATCTCTGAGGCTCATCAATCGTCAGTGCCCTAGCCACTAAATATTTCAGGCACTTTTTTATTGAATCAGTATTAGCATAAACCTCCTCCTCTTTTTGAAAAAAGATGATATCCTGCAACTAATACAAAAGGGTCCTTGTGCAGTAAGTGCTTTACTTGTAAAAAAAAATATATAGAGGGTCCCAAAGTTTTTCTTAGGAGTTTTCCACTAGCTAAAAAGGCATTGCTAATGCGTTAAAGTTTCGATTTCATTTCATGCCTCTGTTTTTCACCACCTTATTCATCCTGTCTCTGTATCTTACCCTCGCATGTTCCTTTTCTTCCTTGCTCCTGTTGTCAGTGTTCTATCTTCCTCTTCTCCATTCATTCTCCCCTTTGCACCTTTCTCTGAGTCAGAATCTGGGGATGAAAAATAAGTCCTGATACCCAAACATGAGTGCCAGTGACAACCTCTTACAGCCGCAGGTACACATTAGGCACTCTTAGTACCGCGATGGCCAGATTATCAAAAAACAGACAGGAAGAGTACCCTCTCCTATCATCCCTGGAAAATGCAGAATCAGAGAGGTAAGAGCAAGAGTGTTGCACCAATCCCGAGACATGATGCAGGGTTTGCCACACTGAGGTAGAGGAGAGCTTGACTTGCCAACATGTGCCACCCAATCATAGAATATCCATAGTACACTCCCTCAGTCGTTAATTTGCAAAACAAGGAGACGGTGGAGTAACTGAAGTATCTGCTGTCCCTCTTTCGCTACTTAACTGATGTCAGAGTTTCCCCTGGGTGACCATACTCACAGACTGGAATTGAAAAATCTCCAGAAATCTTGATCTCTGAGAGCCGGGGGCAAAAATCACAAACACGGGGGGACAGAGAGATGCATTTGAATTTACACGCAACACATATGATGATAATATTGTTTTGCAGTGCTGTTTCTGGAATGTGGCCATTGTCACGGGTGGTAGATATCTTGTGCCTCGATATTCCTGTCGATATTCTAGTCTGGTAACTGATTTGATATTCAATTCCACGATCGATCGGTGGGAAATCTAGACAAGTACTTATCATCATCTGTACTTTTTCACTAGTAATAAGGGAACTACGTACATGAAAACATAACCCAATATTATTGTACATCTTCACAGTTCAATTATTACAAAATACCTATATCACGAAAAAACACTAACTCCTGCTACTAACAAGGTAGTTACATCACCCTCGCTTAGTTGAGGATGTGTTTCACCAGAGAAGAGAAATCCCAGCAACGGTACCAGGTGTACAACTACCCAACTGAAGCCTATTGCCTTTGTGGTGCACAGGTAGAAATGTTGGAACGTCGAGTCCCTTGGGTTTAGAGCCTGCATTATAAACATCAGACGCTGTGTAAACCATTTTGCAGAAAATGACAAACACAAGAAAACTGCGGACATCTCACATATAAATGTCATATGTCTCAGAACAGTGCAGAAGCTCCAAAACACTTCTAGTAGCAGCGCGCTTCAAAATCTCAGCAATCAATCAACCAATCAGAGGTGAGAACGCGGATGAGGCTGTGAAGATGAGGCCTGGACTGCGAATCAAAACCAGTTCTGGAAATAAAACGTGTGCACGTCACATACACCAAGTGAAATAGCAAGGACGACTATTTACAGCGGGGTTGAAGTTCACCTTTCCCCTCAAAAAGAAAAGTGAAAATGTAGGTATGTCTGCATTTTACAGTGCAATTTTTCACGATATAGGTATTTACTAGGGGTGTGCGAAATTTAAATCTGGCATTTAAAATTTTCATTTTAGCACGAAATGCGTCCTTGCGAGGACACATTTTGCACAAAAGTACAAAAAACATAGGGGGTCATTCCGACCTCGGCGGTCTTTTCAATAGACCGCCGAGGGACCGCCGTACGGAAGACCGCCAGTGCTGGCGGTCTTCCGCATGGGCCATTCTGACTGGTGGCAGCGCTCCGCCCGTTTCCGGACGAAGAGCCGCCAACAGCCATACTGGCGGCAGGCGGGGAAGTGGAGGTAGCTCCACCTCCACCGCCACGCCAACGGAACACCGCCCAGCGAATCACGACCTGTGATTCGCTGTGGCGGTGTTCTGTTGGCGTCGCGGTGTCGGCGGAGCTGCCCGTTCCCTCCCGGAGGATCACCAGGAACAGGTAAGGTGATCGTCCGCTAGGGAAGGGGGGTGGGGGGGGTGTTGTGAGTTGTGTGCGTGCATGGGGGTGTGCGTGTGTGTATATTGAGGGGGCGTGTGAATGCGTGCATGAATGCGGGGGGGTGTGTGTATGTGCATGAATGCGTGCATGAATGTGGGGGGGTGTGTATGTGCATGATGAATGCGTGCATGAATGCGGGGGGGTGTGTGTATGTGCATGATGAATGCGTGCATGAATGCGGGGGGGTGTGTGTATGTGCATGAATGCGTGCCTGTATGTGTGTATGTGTGTGTATATGTTGGGGATAGGGGTGGGGGACGGGGGTCCTGCAACCTTTTGGGGGTGACAGGGGTGGTGGGGGGGTGGGGGAGGGAGTCGGGGTGGGGGTTGGGGGTGGGGGAGACCCCTATCAGTGCCAGGGAAGGGATTCCCTGGCACTGATAGTGCTTACCGCCATGGATTGAATGGCGGTCCCCAACCGCATGAAATCCATGGCGGTAAGCCGGGGTCAGGCGGGTTGGAATACCGCCGGCGGTATGTGACGACCGCCGGGCTGGAGACCCAGGTCTCCAGCCCGGCGGTCGTTACCGCCGTGGCGGTCGGAACGGTGAAGCGGCGGCTGACCATGGCGATAACCGCCATGGTCAGAATACATGAAAAAAGACCTCCAGCCTGTTGGCGGTCTTACCGCCGCTTCACCGCCGACCGCCAGGGTCAGAATGACCCCCATAGACGTGAAAAACAGCGGCTCTTGCTCTGTTTCTTTGCATTCTTCCTTTGTTCCACCAATAGGATTTGTACACAAACTAACTTGAAATTGAGTAAGCTATGAAGCATAATGGCCTAATTTTGGGAATTTCGTGGAGGAAGAAATAATTTACATTTTGCAAGATTACACAGTTGTGATAATTTTGCCCAGGCCTAGTTCTTAAACTAGTTTCTGAAGGGGTTCTTTTAATAGCCTTCAGTTCAATCTGGTCCCTTCTCAGAATTCCAGCAATGCTTATTAGAACATTGGAATGTTGGCATCTCCATTGAAAACAATGGAGTGCTCCGGGCTTTTATTTGCCGGTAAAAGCTCGCGGCTGCCAACATTCCAATCTTCTTTGTTAATAGCAGCAGCTGTGAACAAAGCCTCACGGAGCCTGAGGGGATTTTAATCCCCTCCGGTTCCGTGAAGCCTTTGTTTTATTTAGGAGAACATTCTGCCCTCTAATGGCAGAATGTTCTAATAGCCTTAGAACCTGCCGTAGTGGGCTCTACCGGCTATTAAAGGCCCGCTCCAGCGTTAAAGGACCTTCGGCGGGAGCGGACCTTTAATAGCGGTAGAGTCCGCTACGGCGAGTTCTAAGGCTATAGTAAGAACAGAACCATCACGGCCTCCACTTCTTACTATGGTTATTGTAATTTTAATTAGATAGCAGGGCACTTAAACCTGCTATTTTTCAAATGTTTTACATTCACACTTTAGTGAGTTAAACACTCACACTTCGCAAATAATGTGATAAAAAGGTCAGAATTTTGAATCCTAGCTAGGCAGACTCGTAGCTTTTCATCCTTCTGAGGTCAGTAAAAAAAGTACCATATATTTGGTAGTATTAACATCTGTTATTTAGACAATATAAATGGCAAAAAATGTAATGTGAGGCTCTATGTAAAAAAAAAAGTTATTGTACATAAAAAGGCGTTTTTTAGCTTTTAATGGGACAGTCCCATCATTTCTCAGCAGAGCTGACATAGATTAATTACATGAGAAGGTGTTCACAGTCTCTGCAGAGATCAATGTCCGAAGGTGCACCATTTGAAATGTTCTGTTTAGGTATGATGTAAAATTACTAAGGTCTAGTCAACTCAGCATTATTTCAAGACACACTGCACTGGCAGCAACTGTGTAAGTTTCAACACAGAACAGCAGCAGTAGCACAGACTTATATTAGCAGCACAATCTTCATATATATATATATATATATATTCACTGAAAAAAACTAAAGTTACATGGACGTTACAGTTGACATTTTACCCGTACAAAACCATAGAAATCTAGCAGTTAAGGTTATACTTATGTTAAGAAACTATTACTCTCTCCAGATAAGAATAACTATAACTGCTGCATTTCTATGATTCTGTATAGATAAAATGTCAACTTAGCTATAACGTCTCTATGACCTTTGTTTTTTTCAGTAAATTTCTATGTTTTCTTAACACACACGTTATTATAACCAGAGCAGCACAGCTGTTGGCCTTGAGCTGCAGCGGTTGGCCGCAGGGCCTCTGGCCAACCCTCCCACCTACACGCAATTCCATGCACAGCATGGGGTTCGATGCAGTGGGTTGCTTTCTTAAAATTGTTCTCTGGATTTACACAGGGTGCGGCACTAAGCTCCGCTGAGGATTCATGGATCCGTGGATCAGACAAAAAAAAATTAGGGATTTTTTTTGCCCATGTGGTGTTCCTAAATGAAGGGATGTTATAGTTAGGCTCACATTTTAGATGTACAAAACCATGCACAGTTATCTCATCAATAATTTTACTGCAAATGTTACAGTGATATTATCAATGATTTCATAGAAAATGTCATGAGTGCTGTAATTTGTGGAGTAATTGGCACTGCATGACCATGGCGCGAGTTATAGTTACCTTAGGGCATGAGTTATAGTTACTTGTAATAACTCTAAGTATAATAGGTGAATTTCTTTGGTTTTGTATGTTTAAAATGTGAGCCTAACTATAGCGTCCCTGTAACCTTTGTTTTTTTTAAGTGAATTTCTATATGTTTTTAATGTAAAGTAATTTGAATTACTATACATTAATCCAACCACTGCTGTGCATCGTCTTTGGCCGTGTGCAGTGGGATTTGCAGCCAACCCCCTATAAACACCCAACCAGTCATTTCACCACGTGCAGCAGGGGTTGGCCACAGGGCCTGGCTTGAGGCCAGGCCTTGCAGGCAACACCCTATAATTAAACAACCACACAAATTGAAAAATAATGTATTTGACAAGTAAAAAGAGTGAGATCACCTTTCTGCATTTATCTTACATTTTTGAAGTTGAAAATAATTTAAAGCTGAGAAATGACAGCTGACAAACCTTGATTGGAACAGTCAACATTCTGTGTGAGGGTTTAAAACCTTAGCCACTAAGCCACATATCATCCCTTAGTGTCCAGACTTCTTTAAGACATTCAACTCCAAATATAGGGATGGGGGAAAAGAGGCAAATGTTCCATCACTAGGAAAGTTTAACATCCTAAATAGATGTAAATAAACAGACACACTGCCATGAGATACCAGGATTTGAACCTTCAACATACTGAGGGATAGTTCAAGAGCTTTACCAGCAGGCCAGATATGACTACGTTCTGCTAACCATTACAATGTTACTATAACATTCATACAAAACATTTGCTTGTGTGCCGCTTTGAAGTCTTCCATGGAGAGACCATTGCTATTGGTATTGCAATGGACTACCCATAGAATGATGTTAAAGTGACACACAAGCAAGATGGATGCTCATAGCACAGGACTGTGGGGGGAGCCTGAAGGCCCCGGCAGTCCCAGCTGGCCCCCTGCGTTCTGCAGAAGCCAACACTGCCCCCGCAAGCAGGCACCCACTTTGAATATCAGCTCTCTGCTTACGGGAAAAATATTTTCATCTCTTTCCCTGCACGCATATTTGCATGCAGGGAAAGAGATGAAAACTCTGCCTTCAGCAAGAGGGAGCTGTTTGACAGCTCCTGCTTGCTGAAAGTGGAGCTATGTTTGCTTTTGCTTAGAGAGAGCTCTCAGCTCCCACGAAGCAAAAGCAAACAGCTACATCCCGACGGTGGGCACCTTGGGAGGAAGCAGGAGATGGCCCGGGACCTCAGGGCCATTTATAGCTCCAAGACGGTGGGCACGTGTCCCCCCTCCTTCATTTCAATGTGGCACAGGGGAGGTTGTTGTCCCAGGGGTCTGCAACGCCCCCCCCCACCTTATTACATATTGTAGACCTGGGGATGTGGCGGTCCCTGTGGCTCAGGGTGTTCCAAATGGCCTCTCCCTCTAAATCAGGAAAATTAGCCCCGGGAAGTGGTGGGGCCCAGGTGGTCTGCATGGCTTTCCCACTCTCAAAATAATTGTTGCCCAGGGTAGGTGGTGGTCCCCGGGGCCTTGGGGGTCTTCAGGTCCCCAATTGATTATCTAGTGCTTGCCCCGGCAAGATGGTTGCCCCAGAGGCACAGAGGCCACATGGTCCCCCTGCATACTTCATGTTCATAGCCCCAGGGAGGTGGCAGCCCCCAGGGCTTGGGGTGGTCTGCAGGATCCCACTTCATATTTATTTACAAGTTAGCCCTGGGGAAGTGGTGGTCTGGGGTGCAGGCCCCCATCATACTTTATACACATAGCCACGGGGTTGTGGCGGTCCCTAGGGTTTCAGTAAGCGCTAGGCAGGGGGGCCCATGTGCCCCCTCCTTAAAATAATATGCCTCTGGGCCTGGCCCACACAGGGGCAAAAATAAAAGCAAGCATAGGAGACCATGCCTGTTTCTAATTGTGAAATTTGCAAATAGTCACTATTTTCACCGTGATTTAAAAAAATGCTTTTTGGCCCTTGGGAGGGTCCCTGGGAGGCCCCCACCAAGACTAGGAGGTATGTCAACAGTACCTCACCCTCTTTTATTATTTTTTTAGACTCGGCCGAAGCCGCGTCAGAAAATGGTAATCAACACTTCCTGGTTGAAGTGCTAACAGCCAGTCAGATCTCTGCACGAGATCGGCAGCATTTGCAAATTTGTTGCGACCCTAGAAATACAGATTTGGATTTCCTTTAGTTTCTCCTGCACTACTGAACGGATTTACAGCAAATAAAAAAAGACTCAAGTGCGGACCAAAAGCTAAATTTCTGCCAAATATGGTGTAATTCTCTCCAGCGGTTCAGGCTGCAGGCGTGTCTAAAAGGTTTATGGAAATTAACATGGGAAACACACTTTGTCTGATCCCCTCTTTTTCTTGGCTCCCGCTTGACGGATCACCCCAAAACTTTCCAAACACAACAAGAATCTTGGCCACACATTTTTGGGAAAATTTCATGAAAATTTGTCATACGGTGCTAAAGATATAGGCAAGTCAATAAATTACTTTTCAAAGGAAACTAAGGGCTCATTAAGAGCCAGCGGTAAGGACCGCCACATTACGAGTTTTTTGGGGCTTGGCAGACGTCAAGCTTCCTCAACCCTGCCTGACCTGGAGGTGCGGTTACACTGCTGTGACTGGTGGGGAGCACCTCCAACTGGATGGCAGGCTTCAGCCTCAGCCTGCCATCCGGAATACGAGGCTGCAAACCGCCAGGCTTTCCGTGGTCGTGACCCCGCTACGAAAACCGTGCTGGTCACGCACCTGGTGACACGGATCTCCATTCCTGTCACCAGCACATGCAGGCACACATGTCTCCACACATGCACACACACCCCCACCCATCCACACACTCACAAACAACCCCACACTTTCACCCACGCATGCATTCACATACACACCAATTCAGCATATGCATACCTGCACTCAGACACCCCCACTCACTCACATTCATCAACATAGACATATGAATGTTGTGTATTTGTACATGCGGGTTGTGAATGGGTGTTTCTATATGTATGTGCTTGTGAGTGGTGGGTGCATGTGTGCACGCTTGTAAATGGATAGGTATGAGTGACTGTGCATGTAGATGGGTGAGTGTGCATATGGTTTTGCATGTGTGGCTCGTCCCTGCAGTTTATTTACTGGCTGCACTGACTTAGAGTCATGCTGAAGCGCAGAGCACAGCCGAATTGCTGCACCCCAGGGTGCTGTCTGGTTGGAAGTCCTTGGGTCCCAGCTCAGTCACACAAAGACCGGCCTACATGCCTCCAGCCCACTAGGGGTGTGTTCAGTCCCGGTAAATGGCCAGTGTGTGCTAGTGAAGGTTGCACGGCTAAATGTGGGGTTTGTGTGCCAGTATATTAATATTATCAGTATGCAAATGTAAGAAGTACGGGGGTGTATCCATTCCCTGTGGCAGTGGGAGGGTGTCTTTCTTTTTAATGTGTCACATTGAACTATTATAACTAATTTTTCTGCCCTGCGAGGTTTAAAACATGTAAGCAATTGTCAAATAAATAGATACTCTCTACTCATCATTTATATAGTGTTTGATACAACCAGCAGAGTTTTCAGTTTGTATCGAGTTCCTGGGCTCCCTTCGAGTGTATGATTGAAAATAAGTTAGTTGTCCTTTGGCCTAACTAGGGACACTTATGGGCAGTATTTGAGGTGCGAAAGTGCAGTTCAGCACATAGGCATGAAGTGTGGTGGTGAGTGTGAGAATACAGTCACACATTTACTCACCATCTATACTTGGATATACGAATACAGATATCTCTTGAGGCCGTCATTGTGGCCCGCAGAGGCAATATTATGTCAGCTGCAGAGAGTAGTGTTAGTAACTATGCTCACCTGTGATATCGACTTCAGATGTAGGTGCTAGGCGTCCCAACCCACGGGTAGATTGGAGCCCACTCAGCAAAGATCAACAGTTCCATGACAGGCTGAGACTAAATTGCCAGGTGGTGCCATCCAGAATCCTTGCTGAATCTGGGGTGGAAGGTTGATGGGGGTGAATAATGGGGTCAGAGCTGTGGACAGTAGCATCGTTATATGCAACGTTGTACCCTGGGTGAGTTTTAAGTTATATTCGATGAAAAAAAGGTGTTTATATGCATTTTTTTAAACTCTAGATGATTGGTAAGTATACTTATTTTGTTTGGTAGAACATATCATAGATTGTGGGTTTTCACCGAGAAAGAACTTTCACCTAAGCGGTTAATCTGAAAAGCGGGATGGTTAGGAGGGGCAAAGAGCTGTCATTCTTGATCTTAGGTTCTTCCTTTTGATATAGATCCACAGTTTGGCTTGTAGAAAATGTGGACCAGTCCTGTGGATTAGCCATTAGACACCAAGGCCCACATTTATACTTTTTTAGTGCCTCATTTGCCCCACTTTTTTACGCAAAAATGGCGTAATCTTACAAAATACAATTGTATTTTGCAAGTTTTGGCCGCTTTGCGTAAAAAAATTACGCAAATGCAGCACTAAAAAAGTATAAATATTGGGCCCAAGTGAGGAGTAAGTGGTAATTGTGAGTGGGCTGTAGTGGCTGTGTGTGGCTTGTTGTGCTGTGAAGGCTATGTGTAGTCTAACTTATGGGTGTATTGGGGACTATACCAGGATCTCCTGGTGCTGTGCCATGAAGGGCTGATGGAGCCTTGGGGATGGTATTTTGTAGATAATGCGAGGTCAAGGGGTTGTTTTGACCTGCCAATAATGATGCTTGCAAAGCAAGTATGCTGCCATAAAACCACTTTAAAGCTCTGTGTGCGCAGGGAGGCAAAGAAAGGACAGAATGGAGGCTTGTAGAGTGAGCACAAGAAAACATGATATCTGAAGATCTCTGAGGGTTTGGCAGAGGGTAGAAGTTTACAAAAACCCACTGAAATCACACTGTGCAGCGTTATCATGCTTTTTCCTTTACACTGATTGATGCCATTTCAGAGCCCTGAAAGTGAGGGAGAGAATGAGGGTCTGATCAGAGGAGGGAAGGAGTGTTAAAGTAGAAAAGGAGGAAGGAAAACGTTAAAGTTGGAAATAAGGTGTCATAGAGAGGTAAAGTAAATAAGATGTTTTGTTAAATTGCCTGATATCTTAAACCACACTGAGGACACTTTAAAGAACCAAGGGGAAGCCATATTAATATACAGTGATCGAGGCACAGGAATAATAGGGATGTATATATTTCCAACTCGGGCTGATTCATTTTATCTACCTAGGAAGGATAAAAGGCTTCTCAGACTTGTACAGACTCAGGGGCCTATTTATAAGCCCCTAGCGTGGCATTAACATAATTTGTTTACGCTAATGTGGCCCAACGAGGCCAAAAGCCTCGCACCAGTGCTTAATTTGTGCTTGTTGTTTCCGGTGCTGAGCACCGGCACTTATTTTTCAGGGCCGGTGCTTATTCTTTTGCCCCAAGCATTTGCTGTGAACAAAAGACACATTTTGGAAAGACGGAGAAAGAGAAAAACGAAAGAGCGTCACAATGGGAGAAAGCAGAAAGCTGCAAGAGTGAGCTGAGGGGGCAGGGAGTGGTTTTAAATGGATTGAAGAGGCCCGAGATGGCTTCAGGATCACGCTGCCTCTGTATTCCGGGTTCCCACATTTAATTGCAGCAGCTGTGTGTTTTAGCGGAGTGCTCAGAGCACCGGCATGTTTTTATTTACAAATTAAGCACTGTCTCACACCATATTTACAAAGTGGCGCAGTGCATGCATTGCGCCACTTTGTAACCCTTTGAGCTACATTATGCCTGCGCTTAGGCATAATGTATGCAAGGGGGGGGTGATCCCCGGTTAGGGGGGCCATACGAATGGCACAAAGAAATCTAACAGATTTCCTTGTGTCATTTTTTACGGCACCTTTAATGCTTGCTTAGAGCAGGCATTAAAAGGGGGATCCACTTTTTATAATGGGCCCCAATGCACTCTGCAGGAGTAGCCCCAAAATATTGGCTCTTCTCCTGCAGAGTACATCAATAGAGAACATCAATAGCATCAATAACAAGCATTTTCAATGCAACAGGTCTTGCCTTTGCTCGAGTTAGAGCTTTTAGCGGTGTAAAGAAAAAAAAATGCAGCCAATCGCACTATGTAAAATGCAGTGCAATGGTGCTACGTGGAAAATAAACAGATAAAGTAGTCCGGACCCCAGGCTCAAAACATCGAGCCTCGTATGTTTCTAGTAGTTTACCGGTGCAGTGTAGGTGGGCTAAACACCAGAAAATGCAGGACGTATGCATGCCTTTCACAAATGAAAGTAAGCGGGTTTTAAAAGGCAAGCCCACGAACCAATGTAAGTGACTGACGAGACCTGGGCGTGGTTTGAAGCCCAAAGAATGACCCTAGTGCCCGCTACCCTGCGCCATGGTGCGCCGTAACTTAGATACGGAGCACACATGGTGGCGGTAAGGGGGCGCTAAGGGGCGCAAAGAAAGTGGCGCTGCACAGGTGCAGCACTGCTTTCCTTAAATAAGTCCCTCAGCATGTGGCCAAATTCGAACCTGTGGTTTTTTTTTACCAATGGGAAACCTGAGAACTGGTGCGTTTTGTCTCGTTTTCTCACTCCCCACCAATTCGATTGCCCATGAAGGGTCAAGTTCTATCTGTGTTGTTGGTACTTGTAGGGCATTGCGAGTTAGAGATTCCAGAAGGCAGGAAAGATTAGGTTTTGATTCATATATTCCATAAGGGCTTTAGAGACCATTTCGGGGTTAAAGAACACACATGAACATTCAGATATCACACATAGTTTCAGAGATTGCTTCTCAGCAGTAGTATTTTATGGCATACTGTGTCTATAAAAAGGCCCTTGCAGGGGTCTGCCAAGCTGTTCCCGCAGTGCTTTAATTCCCGGTAGGACTGGGACCCTCTGAAGCTTCGTGTAAGATTTTTTTTCTCTACAACCGTATTTCATCTATGTCTGTCAGCACCAAAGTCACCTAATCCCTTTCTTCCTTCTTCATAATCCTCTTTCAGGCTTATCTCTGTATCCCTCTCACTTCGGTATCTCTGCCATCTCGCCTCCTTTCCTTTCATCCTCGCCCTTGCTCCTCGAGCCCTCTTCGCACCTGCAAAGGCGTCTCTTTTGCTCTCTCTGCCCAATGTTATGCACCCTTTCACCGTCCTTTCCTTGTCCTAACTTCAAAAATTATGCGACTACACCTGATTGGAGCCTCAAGGACATACTGTTCTCTACAGGTCACTGAGTTATATAGATAAAGCTCAGCCAGGGTCCTCCATCGTACAAGACTCTTTCTGAACTCAGGTGTACAGCGTAGGTTCGAAAAAGAGCTCATCCCCGTGCCAAAGTTTCAGTGCAACCCTTAAAAATGTAAATGAGTTCCACGTAGAGCAGAGGTTTTCCAACCGGGGGTAGGCCTTCCTTGTGGGTGCTGAAATGATCGCAGGGAGGCACCAGGCTCTGGCTAAGAGGAGCATTTGCTATACCCCTACCAAGCAAGGCAAACATCAAGTTTCATGTGTATTGAAAAAGTCACAGTAAATCAAAACCATAGCACTGCTGTAGAAAAATAAAATTCATATTAAAACACAAATCTTTCAAAGCAAGCAGTGGTAAAGTACCAAAGACGCAAAACTTTGGTAACCTTAAAACTTAAAACAATATCTGGTGTTTTTTTTTTTTTTTATCCAGTCTTTGTTATATATGGTTAATCTAAAACCCTTACAATATAAAGTTATAAAAAGCATAGAAAGGGATGAAGGCATAAGTGCTTATAGTCAGTTTCTGCATTAATCATGGCAAGTATGAGGTACAAAGGTCCGAACCAAAGTCTGTTAATCTGAGTGTGCCAAGAAAAGGTGCTGGAATCAGTGTCCGGCCGGGGACCACTTTTTCCTGATTACTCCCTCTCAATCTGTTACCCCGACTCAGCCTTAGCCAACTCCTTCATAAACAAATGTAAAAACTTTACTCCCCTACAGGAATATGGAATTGACTTACCATTTAGCCAGCTACTTACTGTCTGTCTACAGGAGTGAACATTTTGAAGTAGGAAGTAATGTTTTAATAACTTTCATTTTTCTGCCCCCAAAATTGGACAAGACCAAAATATATCAAATAGAGCCTCTAGGTTGTAACCACATAATGTAATATACAAACAGTTTTTTCCAAGGGGGGGCATGCGTCTTTGGTGTCAAAGTACACCAGACCAAATAACATTAACTATTTTATTATATGAGAGGAAAAATGTTCTGATGAGTAACGTTGGGGGGACAATGTTGAGTATGACCCAAGAACGGCCCAGGCATGCCTCCTTTTAGCCAAGGAGTCCTTGTCTCTTAGAAATGATCAAATACAAACAGAAGTGTTTACGGATTTGCTAAAAGCAGACTTTCTCATGCTAGATTCCCAGGCGTCTTCCAAGCCCTGTACTTGGATTACCTGATTTAGATGATTTCTCCAGGTTCCTTTTCTGTTACTAATTTGTTAGGCCTTCACTTCTTGCCAGAGAGAGTTTTTATGGAACCATTCCCTGCAGCCCAGAGCCTCCAACAAACTTTGAGAAATGCGCCCTTGCACTGTAAAAGCTGTTTATAGGCCAAACTCAAGCTGAACCTGGGCCGGGGATGCACTTTACGGAATGTTGAAGATGGCCTTGTATACTTTGGGTAGACTTTTGTTTAATAAACAAATTTCCCAGCCATACATGACTTCTGCACCAAAAGATACAGCGGAGAGCGACTGAGTAGACATGACTTTGAGAAGGTGGTTCAGGGTGGGACAATCCAATTTCCTCGTGAGCAGTTTGAAGATATATGTCAGAAAATGTGCTTTTCTCTGAATTGCAGGCAGCTGACGCTTCCATGTCATTCGGGGCTCCAAGCTCCTAGGCATTTGTATGTCGGAACCACCTCCACTCTATTTCCTCCCAGAAAACAAGCAAAGAACTTATATTTAAGGCCAACCAGCCATATTAATTTTGTTTTGGACACGTTTATTTCTAGACCTTGCTGATCCAATAAACCTTTTAGGGCTGTCACGCTCCGTGGTAGGCATATTGGTGTTTAACTTAACAGCAAGATGTCATCGACATATGTAGACACCCTACCTTTTCTGAGCCTAAAACCGAGGGATAATTATTCAGCTGTGAGAGCACGCCAAGGCAAACATCATATCCAGAAACATGCTGTGTTAGTCAAAGCAAACGAAGTGATGAGCCACTCTGAAATGGACCATCAGTAATGCTTTTGTCACTCATATCCTGTAGGTGTCAAAAAGGATGGGGGAGATCTTAATGACCCTTAAAGTCCCTCATCGGACTCCATATAAAGGATCCCACTGTGAATTTTTTATACTTTTAGTGAGGCCGGGCTGCAGATAGCATGTTAAAAATAATGTTTTTAAACTGCAATGTTTTTAATTGTGTAATAAATTTTGAACTATAATTTGTGCAGAACTTTGGGGGTGAAAGTGTCAATTTTATAGAGTGCACTGTTTTTTTATACACAAAGTTGCATTATAAGTAAATGCTGACTTAAGGGGATATATATCAAAACATTCTGGGCCTGGTCAAACTCTCCTGGACCCATGTTGGACAACCTGTCACAAAAGTGCAGCTTTTTCTCGAGGCGTGTATCAGGTAGGAACATAAGATTATATTAGGTACGTAACAGAATAAGACCAGTGATTTCCAAAGAATATCGGAAAACCGCTACATTGACAGAGCGCTGTCTTCAGAAAGTTAACACTGCGATATAAAAATATCAATTGGACCGCACAGTACTCTGTCAGCACTTTACAAATAGAAAATAGCATTAATGCTGAGCTTTCAGTTTCAATTTGGAAGGAACAGTGCTCTGTAAATGGCCAGTTTTCTTAACCATTAGTCATGCTAGTACAGTCTTTTCCCGAAAAGTCAGATGTCTTGGTGCTTTTACTGCTTTATTAAGTGGTCTTTTGGGTGCATCTAAACGGGTCATTTGAAAAACGTGAAATGAGTGATTAGTCTGTGCATAACTGTGAAAGTTACATAGCAGTTAATTGGATTATTTTGTTATCAATATTTGAGCGATTTAGGAATGGATTCTTTTATTTTGGATTTTTTTTTTATTTTATGTTTTTTTTTTAAAACTATAATTTGATACATTCGTACACCGCACTTGGCAATTCGGGGACATTTAATTTGGTGATATAGAGTGAGTTGCCTAAGATATTTTGAGAATTTTCACTTTGTGATTTATTGGCGTTCAATTGGGTTATTTATGGGCAAATGATTGGGCAATTTAGGGTTCATTTTATTCGGCGACTTTGGGTCATTTAATGATGCGCTTTCTGGACATTTCTTCTGGAATGTCAAGCATGTTTCATGAGCTGTTTGCAGGGTGTCATATGAAAGCATCTTCAGGGATTGTGTAGGGTGTGTGACAATTATGGTCCTATGGGTCCTCTTAAACTTCAAACACCTCCCTGACAGGTTTAGCCCCATGTGTGATATACCTTCCTATGAGTGCATTCCATTCACTGCTTCACTTCCTGATAAGAATAGTACCATGAGTGAGATGTGTCCCTTATAAGAGTATATTATCTGGTGACGCCTTAGGTAGAGCACTAGGCGTGATAGGTCTACCTTATAAGAGCAGTCTATTCACGCCTTCCTGTCTTGATAGGTAGAGCCTTGTGAGTCATAAGCTGACCTTACGACAGCTGTCCATTTGCACATTCCCATTCATATAGGAAGAGCCTTGTGAGTGATATGCTTTCCATATCAGAGCAATTCATACACGTCTATACTTCGTGATAGGTATAGCACAGTGAATGTCATGCTTTCTTTATAAGAGAACACCATTAATGTCTTAATTTCCTGAAAAAAAGAGCGCAACAAGAGATACGTCTTCCTTCTAAGAGCAGGTAAGGTATTGCTATCCTTATGGGAGGCTGAACTATTTGAGAGATATGCCTACCTTATAAGACAAGTCTATTAATTGTTTCACATCTTGATTTGTATGATCATATGAGTGATATGTCTTCATTATATCATCAGAGTGTTTGATGTTTCCCTCCTTATTACTAGGCCGAGCCCTATGTGTGATATGCCTTCCTTATAAGAGTATCCATTCAAGGACCTTTGATGCTTCTCTACTTAATAGGTAGAGACATATGTATGCTATGCCTTCATTATAATTGCAGCCCATTCATGCCTTCCCTTCCTGATGGATAGACTCATGTAAGTGATATGCATTCCTTATAAAAAAAAAACTGGCCATTTACAGCTTCCCTTCCTCATAGTTGGAGCCCTATGACTAGTATGTTTTATTTAAAGAACATTTCATTGACTCCCTCCCTTCCAGATAAATATAACCCTACAAGTGAATTATTTTCCCAAGAAGAGGAATCCCTTCTTTGTTTGCTTCTTTATTAATATGGCCCTTTGACTGATATGTCTTTCTTATAAGATATTCAGTGCTTCCTTCCCTGATAGCTAAAAAGCTGTAAGTGATATGCCTTCCATAAAGCAGTCTATTCACTAATTTGTTTACTGATTTTCTGAGGTATTTGATTGATTTGTCTTTCCGATAAGAGCCGATCATTCATCGCTATCCATCTTGAAAGGTACAGCCATATAGATTATATAGTATCCTTATAAGAACAAACCATGTATTGCTTTTCTGTTTGATATTCCCAAAACACGGGAAGGGGAGTTATTTTAGCAGAACATATCTCTCAGTAAAACATTCCGCAGCAGGCAGAATTGCATAAGCAAAATTTTAAAAATAAAATTATTAGACCTGACATGCTGAGGTGGAGTTTCCACAAACTGTTTTGCTTTTTCTGGTAGGTTTTGATGATTCCCCCTTATTGGTCATAGGGCACTGGGCACCTTCCCACTGTAAGTATAGTGTGAAAGTGAGCTTGTACCTTCCCACATATGTTGAGAAGTGACGCTGTCCTAGGTGTGTGCACTTGCACCTATGGTGCTTTAAACATGTATCCCACCTGCCTTAGCAGGCCTGTGTGCCCACTTGCACCTATTGTGCTTTTAAACATGTTACCAGCCTGCCAATGCAGGCTTGTATGTGCGCAAGAGCACGTATGCTGAGAGAGTAAAGAATACTCATGTGTGTTTTCACTGCATAGAAGAGCTGCTCAGCCCATAGGTTAACATGGGGGAAGTGTTACAAATCCTCCTAGCTGCAACAGTGGATTACAGCAGAGCAGCCTCATATTGTTTACCATCATTGGATTTGTCCTGACAAACCCCTTTCAATGGTGAAAGTGGTTTTGTAAATAAGCATAGAGAGATTCCACTTCTAGAAAGTGGGCGTTTTTATCACCTAAAATACTTTGTGTGTCTTTTTATTTGACTCGAGTCCACACTTGGTAATGGGGAGCACATCTGTGCATTCCCGACAGTTATAAAACTTGGGCACATAACTGGGATCAAGACCTCTGCCATTTGTTGGCCTGGCGGGATAGATTGGAGGGAGAGGTTTTGACCCTCTGCCTCTCAGAGCCAGATCATTGCCCCACTAAAGATTAAGATCTGCATTCCACAGCCCCATGGCAGAGAGGACTGAAATTTAGGGGAGACATCTGTCATTCACAGAGTAATTCTCTGAACCACCAACTTCAAATGCACACTACAGTATAACTACTGGTGCTACACTGCAGCAAAGGAGAGATACACTTTCAGGAACGGTGGATGGAGACCCTGGGCTGTGTGGTGCACACTGCCAAAGAATCTGTTGTGCACATGGAGTAATTACTTCCCTAGGAAGGGACCGGGCACCATTCCTGGATGATGCTGGCTTGGGCAAACAGGTTGCTGCTGTGTGACACTCTGAAGTGTGTGCTCCAAGGGCTTGTTGGCTTGCCCCCTGTTCTCTTGTGGCAGTCTCAGGAATATCAAAGACCTACCAGGAGGGACCTACACCTTCTACCTGTGTCATCTGGAGAGCAGTGCCCTCTTAAGTGCCTCCATCACCTGCTGGACATCACCTGGTAGCAGTGTCATGAGTGTGGAACTAAGGATTGCATCTGGAGACCAGATTTTCCTGGTGCAGAGCCTTCAAAGTACTGCCCACATTTAAGGAGTGTGGCCCTTCATCGTGGGGCCATGACATGCATAAGCATCTGGTTGGTAGTGAGCGGATTCCCCAGTTGCTGGACCGTGGGTGGCCCATTTTTGCAGAGTGTACCACATTCCTCTTGTGCAACAACCGACTATATGCTCATTGTGTGTGGTGTGCAATTCACTGGTTGTGGAGATGGGGGCATTCACAGAGCAGTGTTGCATTCTACCTTGTGTGTGTGACTGGATTTGTCTGGTGCAACTCAAGTTATTGTGCACCAGACATTGTTCCTCATTCCACGGATGTGCGGGATTGGAACTCTTCGAGTTTGTCCGGATTCGTCTGGTGCGACTCAAGTCATTGCGCACCATGTCCCATTCCAGGCAGACATGGAATTGAAACTCCTCGTGTGTGTCTGTAATTGTCTGGTGCAACTCAAGTCATCTTGCACCAGACGTTGTGCCTCATTCCAGGGAGGTACGGGTTAGGAATTCTTCTTATATGTCTGATGCGAAAGTGTCATCGCGCACCAGATTTAATTGCCTCATTCCAGGGAGGTATGCAATTGGTAACTTTCCCTGGGTGTTAGGACTTGCCTTATGCAATTCAAGTCATTGCATACCAGACGTCGTGCCTCATTCCATAGAGGTATGGCATTGGTATCTTTTTGTGGGTGATCAGAATTGTCTGATGTGAATGAAGTCATCATGCACCAGACATTGTACCTCCTTCCAGGGAGAAGTGGATTAGGTAACTCTGCGAGTGCAACTGGGACTCTCCAGGGAGACTCAAGACATCGTGCCACAGACAATGTGCCTCCTACCATGGAGATGCAGAATTGGTACCTATTTTTTTATTGGAGTGCCTGGCTTGGCAGTGTGCCACTGTGAACAGCATGTATCTCAAGGCGACCCTCCCCCTCTGTTTGGCGGACCGGGCCCACGTCGGAAGGCACGGTGTGGACACCCCTAAGTGAACTTCTAGAGTAGTGGCCCAATCTTCATTTGTCAACTGTTACCTGATCAGCCGTTATCTCTTTCTTCTACCCCACCTTTGCCCCAGGATCATGAAGAAGTGTACCTCTGACAGCAAGCAGCCTTTGAACCGATGAAAAGGGTGCTCACATCTCCAACTCATGGGGGGCAGGGTAGTAGGAACTGGTTGGAGTGTGGAGGAAGGTTTGCACCCATGGGTGTCTGCAAGCACAGTGTCCCCTGGGCCACTGTGAGGCATCAGTGCACCACACTAGGGTGCTGGGAGTGAGTGTGTGCTATAGTAGCCTTTGTGATATCCCTGGCACTGCATAGCAGTGCAGAGCGTGTGAACGGGAGTCATTGACTGTGACTGACTGCACCGCACAGCAGTGTTGCCGTACATATTTGTTCTTTGCCTTAGGATTATAACAGTTGACATTGGGTTTTACTGGTGCTGCCTAGGCCGTGGAGCTATGTAAAAATGCTGCAATTCCCTGCACCCTATAGTTGTGTGATATTGATCTAGGTTAATCGCTAAGGTGGGTCTCCTGCTGACAATGTGTTGGCACCGCATGAGGGTGATGAGTGTGAAGAGTATTACTTTTCTCATGTGTACATACTGCTAATGTTGTTTTAACACAATTGGGCCTAGTACTATTAGTGATATTCGAAATGTGATTTATGCCCAGATTTGCATGATGTTCATATTGTGCTAAATAGTTTATGTGTTGAAAAAAACTTTCTTTACATACACCACAAGTGAAGTCTCTTTTGTGCTGCTCAGTGTATTTGTTATATGATAGTGCTGTTCCAATGCTTTACACATTGCCCCTGTTATAAACCTAACTGCTCTGTGCCAAGCTACCCAAGGGTGAGGGCAGGTACAGTGAGTGTAATTACCCTTCCCTCACGGGAGTGGTAGGTTCTACCTGGCTAGGGACTCTCCTCAGCCACCCAGAATGTGCTGCCTTCAACAAACACATAACATAAAATTCTAACATTTTAAAAAATGTCACTGGGTAATTAAAATTATAGTCAGGCGTACCTCTAACCATTGCCGGAATCCTAAAGATATGTCTACATTTAATTCTAACCATAACATTAAAGCTAACCCTAATCCCTCTTTCACTTACCTTAATTGTAATTGACACTTTAATCCTAAACCAACTTCTGATGCTTACACTAAGTCCATCTATACCCTTCGCCATAAAACTAACTATAACCCAATCATAAGCAAAATCATTAAGCTACCTTACCAACAACAAAGAAACCAACAGGCCTCTTTAGTAACAGAAAATAGATCAAGCTTGTGTTTGGCTTGCATTTTGAGCCCTTCTAAAAACGTTTTTTTTTTTTAAACCTGTTGCGGTGATACACTGCTTTAATAATACAACACATCTTTACGAGATAAAGAAGTTCATTTATGTTAGTTTAGAATACTTTTGGGATGTAAATTTTTCCCTTATGTATTAAAATGCAAGCACCTACATAGAACGTGGAATGATACACCAGACAGCCATTAGCTTGAGGTGAGAGGAAAGTGCTCCTCAGGGTGGAGACAAAGCCCATTAGATACATATGAAAAGTATATTTAAAAGCAGACTACAGGTCAGGCAGACATCTGCACTGTAAAGACGGACCTAAAAATAAATCGTGTTCTAAAAGTTTGATTGAGCATTTTTTTTGTGATGACATTTCGTTGTGAGGTAATGGTTTCCTCTATTCTGTCATAATTTTATTTTGTAATAGAGACTGTCTAGTTGGCGCGATGTGCCCATGTAAAATGTTACATTCTTTAGTCCCATGGTGCTAATTTGAGCTGCTCTCGAGTTTTTCCCTGTAGGTAACTTGGTAACACTGGGTCACCCCTCCACATCTATGCCCCTAAGTTTGTTTCGATGTCTCCGTTTATGCGCGTCTTGGAGTCAGGACCAGTCCTGCAGGGGGGGGTTTGCCGAGCTCTTGGCCCCTGCCTGGCTTTGATTGTTCTTTCCATGCCCCCCCGTGCTGTCTCCTAATTGGCTCTTCCAGTTCATGGACAGCCTGTCTGTCAGCTGCCCCGTGGGACCACTGCTGATTAGCGAGCAGCTAGGACAGGGCTGGAGCGTCCTCTCCACTTTTAGCCACCCGAGACGCCACTTACAAAATAAATTGGATCTGGCAGCTGAAAACAGAAGCGAAGACACCGATCCGTTCATAAGAATGAAGGATGAGGGCACAGGAGAGCCCCTTTAATATCGCTGCTCAGATCTGCTTTGAAATGCAGGGAAGCCAAGAGGCGCAATTATGAGGCTGATTGTGCATGGAGAACACAGGTGTGTGTCAGCAGCCGCTAGTGGACCGTCTCAGGGGACCGGCTGTGAAACTGCTGGGACGCGGTCGATCTGTATTAAGGCGTAGCTAGCAAAGGTGCAGTGGCGCCAGGGCCCACGGGTTTGAAGGTCGCATTACATCCCAGACATGGCTGTTTCTTTCCACCAAATCGAGGGGCTCGGTGGCGGGCGCTGTGACGGTGTCCATGCTTGTATTAGGTTCCACGACGCCCTTGCTGCGCCACTGCGAAGTAGATGAGGGCTAGCCAACAAATTAAAGGGGGAGCCGAGCAGCAGCCGAGCCGAAAGGCCTTTATTAGAGCCTATGCACAAGCCGAGCCATAAAAATATTTGCTATGTAAAACATACAACAAATATCCCATAAAATATGTTAAACTTCGTCAACAATTACAAAAAAAAAGTATATTTCTTTAACATGTGGACGCTCTGACATTAAAAGGGCACATTATAACACTGTACTGAGAAGTACTTATTAAAAGTGCTATTTTTGTACAACTGGTATTCTGAACTCAAATAATTGAAAGTATTTTCTTACACGCTAATGAGGAAAAAGGGTTTGGTGAAATAATGTATTTGCTTAAGATCACAGAATTAACTGCGATATATCCTGGTTTTCTGTTTCACTTTGTTCAAATCAGCCACCAAATAGATATCTATTTGTCTTTCCTTATGTTAAGACTTTGTTTTTATCACAGTGCATTTTTTAAACAATTCAGGAACTCGACCCTAAGAACCAGCACTTTACATGAGCACAAATTACATTACAAAATGTCACACGTGGGGGCGCAGCGCATCTTGGAATGCAAGTCTTTCCCTCTCTAGTCTCCTGTAGTGAACTTGTCACCATCCACAGCACTGGGGCTGGCCTGACCACCGAAAGACCTGTGGAGACATCTCTGATGCTCCCCCTATGAGATTGGGCAGCTTGCATCGAGCCAGACCCAGTCAATAAGAGACAGTCCCGAAGTGCAGCCTAACCCACCTGCCGCCACCATCTTGTGGGACGCATCCTGCAATGTTTCGGCAACGATCCTAGAACCCCGAGGGGGGTGCTGACCGGGCAGTGCTGGCCCTCTATTGGCTCAGTGAGCAACACTGCACGGATGCAAATGGAGCCTAATCGGCTACGCCTGCAGCAACCCGCCAATGCAGCCGGCTCTGATGTTCCAACTATTGAATGCCTGCCATGCTGGGTTAGGTAGGAGGTGACTACTGCAACGCTTCCTGGGAGTGGTTCTGTCTTTGCAAGGCAACTGAGTGAGGAGGCCACCATCAACAGCGTGGAAGATTGCGCTGAAGAGCTTTGGAAGGATTGGACCGTCTGCAGCCTCCAAAGCCCTTATACAATGGGACTCGGGGGGCGAAGGGCCCCAAAGCAAGAGTGACCACAAGACAGAGGATAGCCGCTTGGCAGCAGCACCATGTGCCTCCATCCCATGTAACTTGGCTGCCCCCAGGGATTGAGAGACTTGTACCAATGGAGTCTCCCTTGGAGAGGTGCCTCCCGTGGTCTGGAGAGCCCCTTTGCTGCAGGGAACTGAGGGGCAGCGTGGCACAGACAAGGGGACCTATCAGGTTCCAGTCTGCTGACTGGAACCTGTAATAAGTGATTATGCTCATCTGTAGAGATGTAGTGCTCTACCTGGAGGCCTGGGACATATCAGTGACTCTACTACCCCCCTCTGCCTTTGGTCTTGTATAGCATTGTATTACACTTGGCGACAACTGGGGGCGTGGATGCACACACTCCTCCCCTCTTCTGGGACAGTGCAGTTTGATGATTTTGGGGACACTTATATCATGTGCTCCTGGGAGACTCAGTACCTAGTGGCAAAGGACCTGCATGGTGGCTTCGCGGTGAGCATAATCACACTAGTACTGACAACCTGCTTTGATGGCACACAGGGCTAATTTTGCACCCACGGGGACTAAGTGGGAACATCTGGGTTTTCTTACACTTCAGTAGATTTCCGGGTTCTGCAGCTGCTGGGTAGGCCTTGGGCCCTGGACACCACTGGCAGATGGCCACAGTAGTTCCATTGGCTCGCAGTATCCCAAGTGGCCCTTTCCTCTGTGTATGCGGGTCAGTAATTAGTATGTTTATAGTTCACAATGGCCACAGTAGTTCCATTACCTGGCAGTATCCCAAGGGGAGTTTTCCTTAATGTAGGAGGGTAATTAATTAGTATGTTTATAGTTCATGATGTGAGTTTGTTTCACCTATCTTTGACTTAAACTGAGTCCATTAGTGAAGCTTAGGAGTCTCTTTATTTTTGGTCCTGAAGAAACGCCACTAGATCCTTTAGGGATGACATTGGCGTGAAACATGTCAACCATTATTTAGGGGTGTAGGATCAAGCTTCCTTTTCCCTATCTGTTGCGGTAGAGTGCAGGAACATTATTCCCCTGACCACTCCCTGTGTTTTTAACCTTGACCTAGACCCTTTCTAAGGAATTAATAAATTTGTGTGAGAGGTTAGAGTCAATTTTAATCCTTTCTCTCCAGTTTCTTACTTTGTCGTGTAGGTCTGAAATCCACCCCTAACACAACAACGGCACCTCATCATAAAATATCTCTGGCAAAGAGCCCCCTTGAGGGGCCCGTCAGACATTGCAGCACCAGCCCAACGAGGAGCAGACCATATGATGAAGCATGACACCTATTAGGTGTGTGAGGGCTCTGTCTTCTACTATTAATACTGTCTGTTTGACCTGCGGTTCTTCTGTGGAACAGTGCACCCTACTTTTGGTTAATCCTGTAGGCACCCCAGTGGAAAGCACAATCAACACCTCCCTGTGGTGTCTCCCTGCACCTCCCCTGCACAGGATCAACCAACCTCAGCAGGAGCTCCATGTGCCTTTCTGGTGGTGGGCCTGTTACGCCTTGGACCATATGCATCTAGCACTTACAGGGGAAGATGGAAGAGGAACACGGACAAGGATACCTGTCCAGTGCCCTACACACCCAGATCAGCCTAACAGGGTCTAGGCCCACCTCCTATTTGACAATCGAACATATATCTCGCCAACATTGCCTTCCTGAGATCGGGGGACTTGTGAAACGTTTTGGTGATCACTTGTATTGAACCTGGCTCTTCATTTGAAGGTCTCCTCCATGCATAACTCACCCTGAGGAGGTAACTCCTCTGGCAAGATGCAAGCACCACGGTACCGATCTCTGAGGGAAGGGGATGCTGAGTTGGACCCTGTTGGTCCTTGGTCCGCAATTGTTGTTTGGTTTTTCATGATCTCTTTTCTTTCCGGGTCTCAGAGCAATTGTGGGAACTGTGATGGCTGCGGGTAAACTATACTCACTGTATTTCTACCTGATGCATTGTTTGGGTGGGACAAATTATCAACACCCCTCTCCTGGATAAGGGTCTCAAACTAATATCCCTGGATATCCGTGGCCTTAATAACCCCAACAAGAGCAAACAGGTTGGGGAATACCTTCTACTCTATGACCCCGACATTGTCTTTTTGTAAGAAACCCACCTTTGGGAGATAGACCGACACAGAAGTAACTCATACGCCGCTGGGCCTTCACTGATTCTAATACAGTGGGGTAAGGGATAGTTTGCAAATCGCACTTTGGTTCTAATATCACAAAGGTGGTGAGGGACAAGGAGGGTCAGTTTTCACATTCCACATTCCATATAGTCTAAGGACGACAACACCTCAAGCTACTTGACAGGGCCGGCTTTTGGCCGGTGCCAGTGGTGTGGCCGCACCTGGTGCTGACCTCAAGGGGTGCTGTGTTTAGCAATAACTTCTGAAACTTGCGATTTAAAAGCACCTGCTGAAAAGTTCCTTGTACATCCAGCCTTCAGGAAACAATTAAAATGTCAAGCTATTTCTTGTGATTAATGTTCCTGCTAGGGAGAGAGATGGGAGTTTTGCCTAGTGGAAGCTTTGACTCAACATAAAGTAGCATAGAGGGTTAATAGGCCTGCTGCAAAAAACAGAACTATGGGGCATATTTAAGAATCGTTGCTCTGCACACAGTGCCCTCATGATGCAGCCTGCAATAGAGGATGACTAGCTAGTTCCAACCTTTTAGAATACTATTGGGCAGCATATTTACAAAACATCTCTGCCTGGGTTGCAAGGGAGAGTGAGTCTCAATGGCTCCTAGAAAGGATACCCAAACACGCCCGCCTGCCCCCTTAGTGGGTACATTGCCACCCCTACCAAGACCGTTCTTTACAACTGGACAAACTGCCACATGCGAAGGGACTGATGTTGTTTCCCTCTCCTAACACCGCTATTGCACGCAACCCCAAATCTACCCCTGCAATGGTCCTAATGCTTTTAGGTTCTGGACTGTCAAAGACTGAAGAACTGCAAGATCTCTTTGTGGGGACAGATATGAAAACCTTTGAACAGGGCAAGGCAAAATACCACTTGCCTGACACAGCCAGGATGCAATATCTTCAGCTGAGGCATTGGGCCCTTCACCCCTCTGTGTACTCCGGAGTCGTTCGACCATACACTCTTTTAGAAAAATTGGTGAGATCCTATGATGGTGCGCAAGGGGTTATCTCTAACACTTACAACACATTGCAAAATTCCACACCCATTTGTACCCATCCATACCAATCATAATGGGGCACAGTCAACTCTAAGAAGATAACACCTAAACAGTGGGAACCCTTGTGACTCGATATCACAAAAACATACCACAGTATCTCCCTGACAGAAACAGCATATAAATGTATGTTTCAGTGGTATAATATGCCATCTTGTCTGTCTACCATCTATACTGAGTCCTCTGACTTTGCTGGTGATGCCAGTGTGCCTGAGGAGACTTCTACCATATTTGGTGGTCATGCACCCCCTATTGCTGTATTTTGTAAGGATGTCCTTAGTCACAATGAAACACCAATATGATACCCTCTCCCTGCTTCATATCATACAGTGATACTTGGAGTGCATCCCCCAACTCTTAAAGCGATGACCCAGGCTTAATTAATGCTCATTAGTTAAATGCTGCATGCAGCTTGACAACTAATTGCATTGCATTAGAAACAAACTGCCCCACCCACCAGGGCACGATGGTTTACCCGCCTATGGCACATCCTAGCCATGGAGGAATTTTTGTATAACTTAACCAGAACTGACGCTAAATTTCAAATTGTATGGCGTCCCCTAATTTACTATCTTACTTGCATTGAATTCAACTGCTTTGATCCTCCGCGACTCAGGGTATTACAGTTATTTACTTGACTCTTAACAAATGTTTGTGCCTTCATAACTAAATGTGCCCTCCCTCCTGAGGCGACGGATGATATAGTGCCACAATGCATATTGGATCCATAACACCCTTGCGTGGTATCTACTCTGACCTGTGCCAAGTTTGTAGTATACAATTCTATATTACAATTGTTTCATTGTTTCCTATTTCTTCTTTTACTCCCTCCCTTTCTCTACTCTATCTGTCCTCTCTGTACCTGGCTTCTAAATGTAATACCTGGAGCTACACTTTTCCTCAACCCACCTTCCTCCACTTTTGTAATGCGAGAAATATGGTTGAGACCATTGATCTGATGCATACCAAATTACATGCTGCTGACCAGTGCAAATTGTTTGTTACTGCTGTATTACATATCTGTATTGAAATTTTTATAACGAGGTTCGAACAAAAAAATATCACATGCATTGTTTATAGGCATGGGGAGATAAATGATTTGCTCATCTTCAAAGGATGTTGAGCTGACTCCGAGACTCAAACATGGTGTCCCAGTTCTAAAGTGGGCAGCTCTGACAGTAACGCTACATCCGGGGTAAAGGGAGGGAGATAAGCAGAAGCCACATGAATGCCCAACTCGTTATGGGTTGAGTTCCAAAAGGACCTCGAGTTGAGCCAAAGGCAGGGGTCAGGCTTGAGTCTGCTTATAGCTTTCTGTGGTTCGCCCACCGGTGCTGGGAGCTACACAGACAGCGGGTAACCGAAACACAGATTTCACAGGGTGTATATTCAGCTGTGGTCTTTCTAAGAACTCCCCTGGGACTGTGATAGGACTTTCATATTATACATGTTATAGTTAAATATTGCAACAACTGTGTTAGTTAGAATGCAGACTGATACATTTAGAACATCACACTTCCTTACCTGCTGTCTCTGATGAATAATCTGCATTTTTCCTTTTAGGGGGGAAGCTTCACCAAAGATCATTGCAGTAACATAGTGTCCTTTTTGCTGCATGGTTGGGGGGGAGCTCAGTCCCTATGCACAATTTGCTCCTAACTGCTCCTAATTTTATCTTTGTGGTAGACCTTGTGTGCTTTCTTGCACAGGAGGCCCCATCACCAGTCACCTGATGGTTTCTGACATGGTTTATGGTAAATTTAAAATCAACTGATTGGTAAACTGTACTAGGCGATAAGCATTCACCCCAGGTGGTATTTCTCTTGATATGAGTGGCTATCACGTTTAACTTGTCCATTATACCCTTTGTCTGATATTGGCAGCTGATTACAGAAGGGATATAAAATATCTAATTGAACTAGCACAGCATGGTAAATCAGTGAAGTGTGTTATGACTTGTTGCCCCCATTCCGTCTGATTGTATACACTAGACGTGTGCATTAGAGTGCATGGGTACATGAGATATGAGGTACCATTTTCATGGTCACCTGTATTTATGTAGCCCCTAAGGATGTATGAGGGTAATTAGTGCTACTGCCTCTCCTCACCTAGAATTCTTTCTGAAACTAGTACAACAGGGTCACTTGAATCACAAACTTAGAGAAATGTGAATGAAGGAGACTTCATGGCACTGAGCATGGGCAATGTGACCTGGACACAGCATCACCTGAAAAAAGGATTATGCCAAAAGACAGGCAAAGACTGTTCCATTCAGCTGTTTCGGGCTAAATTTGAATGTCATGTGAAGGTAAACTGTAGAATAATAATGGTTTAGGTCAGTGACAGTTGCACTGCCAATACAGACCTAAAATCCTTGTAGGTTAAGGACTTCCCTTCTCCCATCCGTGCTGCTGCCAGAGGAAAACAACATAAATTATCTAGTTTTCTGAGATACTTTAACTCCTTTACTGCAAAGCCTTTCCCCTTCAAGTGCCACGCCTTTTTTAGGCTATTTGGGGCAGTTTGCTTAGGCCCTTATAACTTTTTTGTCCACATAAGCTACCCACCCCAAATGTTTGTCCTTTTTTTCCCAACATTTTAGGGATTCTAGAGGTACCCAGAGTTTGTGAGTCCCCCTGGAGGAGGCCAAGAAACTAGCCAAAATACAACGAAAATGTAGTTTTTAAATAAAAATGGGAAAAAGTGCTGCAGAAGAAATCTTGTGTTTTTTCCCCTGAAAATTGAATCAACAAATGGTCTGTCGTGCTAAAAATCACCATCTTCCCAGCTTTCAGGAACAGGCAGACTTGAATCAGAAAACCACGTTTTTCAACACAATTTTGGCATTTTACTGGGACATAACCCATTTTTACTATTTTTTGTGCTTTCAGCCTCCTTCCAGTTAGTGCCAGAAATGGGTATGAAACCAATGCTGGATCACAGACAGCTAAACATTTCTGAAAAGTAGACAACATTCTGAATTCAGCAAGGGGTTATTTGTGTTTAGATCCTTCAAGGTTTTCCTACAGAAAGTAACAGATAAAATAAATAAATATTGAAATTGAGGTAAAAAATAGCCATTTCTGTCCACGTTTTCTTCTATAACCTTTTCCAGCTATGGCACATTTTTTAAAGCAATATACCGTTACATCTGCTGGACTCTTCTGATTGCGGGGACATGTGGGGCTTGTAGGTTTATAAAGAACCCTAGGTTCCCAGAGCCAAAAAAATGGAGCTGCACCTTGCAATGGGTTTTTATTGTTTACCTAGTATACAGCAATTCATTTGGTGAAATATAAAGAGTGAAAAATAGGTATCAAGGAAACCTTTGTATTTCCAAAATGGGCACAGGATAAGGTGTTGAGAAGCAGTGGTTATTTCTACAAATGTGATTTTCGGGGTCCCCATACTATCATGTGAATTAGAGGGCATTTCGCAAATAGATGTCTTTTTTACACTCTGTCTTTCATTTGGAAGGAAAAAATGTAGAGCAAGACAAGGGGCAATAACACTTGTTCTTTTATTCTGTATTCCCCTAAGTCTCCCGATAAAACTGGTACCTCACTTACATGGGTATGCCTAATGCCTGTGAGAGGAAATGCAACATGGACGCATCACATTTTTATGTTGAAATCTGATGTGTTTTTTGGAAAGTGCCTAGCAGTGGATTTTGATCTCTAGCTCAGCCGGCACCTATGGAAACCAACCAAATCTGTGCCTTTTTGAAAACTAGACATCTAGGGGAATCCAGGATGGGGTGACTTGTGGGGCTCGCACAAATTTGGCAAAAAAAACACTTTTTCCTCACATTTTGGTGATAGAAAGTTCTAGAATCTGAGAGGAGACACAAATTTCCTTCCACCCAGCATTTCCTCAAGTCTCCCGATAAAAATGGTACCTCACTTGTGTGGGTAGGCCTAGTCTCCGCGACAGGAAATGCCCCGAAACACAACTGGACACATCACATTTTTCCAAAGAAAACTGACCTGTTTTTTGCAAAGTGCCTAGCTGTGGATTTTGGCCTCTAGCTCAGCTGGCACCTAGGCACCTAGGGAAACCTAGCAAACCTATACATTTTTTAAAACCAGACACCTAGGGAAATTCAGAACAGGATGACTTGTGGGGCTCTCACCAGGTTCTGCTACCCAGAATCCTTTGCAAACCTCAAAATTTGGCCAAAAAAAACCTTTTCCTCATCATTTTGGTGATAGAAAGTTCTGGAATCTGAGAGGAGCCACATATTTCCTTCCACCCAGCATTCCCCCAACTCTCCAGATAAAAATGGTACCTCAATTGTGTGGGTAGGCCTATTGCCTGTGACAGGAAATGCCCCAAAACGCAACATGGACACATCACATTTTTACACTGACAACTGACGCCTTTTTTGGAAAGTGCATGGCTGTTGAATTTTGCTCTCTAGCTCAGCTTGAAACTAGGAAAACCTACCAAACCTGCGCATTTTTTAAAAACTAGATACCTAGGGGAACCCCCCAGGTTGGAGTAACTTGTGGTGCTCTCACCAGATTCTGTGACCCAGAATCCTCTGCTGCAGATGGTATTCCATTATTAAAGTGATTGTACCTGTGTCAGCCTACATGTCTAAAAAGGTGGTGAATTAACAGCTGGCATAATATAGTTGTCTTTGGTGTAACCCCAAGTTGAAGTCTAGTTTCAAATTTTAGTTGGTGACAACATTGGAAGTGGCCTCAGTCCTTTGAATTGTTTCATACCCATGATATTCACTGAGGTACCTATGTTGATGAGAGGGTTTATGCGGAGTTCTTTGATTTGTATTTTGCAGGTTGGACTTTGTGATTTGTTAGTTTGAGTGTGTTCAGTGATGGAGATGTGAAATATTTCTTTGTCCTCGTCATCATAGTACATGGTCATTGACGGTTATGTTTTTTGATGTGATTCACATTTTCAAACTTGTACAACTGTGTTTACCACTTTTGGTCTACTGTTTGCTCCCAGGACAATCCCCTCTGCACCTTGCAGCTCCTACAATATGATGATTTGCCATATGTGGGACACTGGACTGCAGCGTGTGGTTCTCCTCCACAATTGCTGCAGTTGCAGTGCTCATACTCATAATCCCTTTGCGTAGACGAGAGCCACCTCTGGGACTGCATCTGCCCTGGATGGCCTCGACTTTTTCTGTCTTGATGGGGTAAGGTGTCTGGTTTCCTTTACTGACATTTTAGCGCCCACTCCATCTCTTTAGCTCTGACATTCATCTGTTTATGCTGTTTTCCCAGAATCAGTATCATGCCCAATCTGATACCTGGTTGACTCAGGATTAGTAGCCTCAGCATGGAGCACCTCCATCATTGGATGATGAGATTGCGCATTCAAGCTTAAAACATTAATGGACTCAAGCTTTTGTTTTTTGCTTGCCTTATTTTAAAACTCACATAATCTGGATTCAGCTGTAGGTTAAAGTATGCATTGAGGACTGTTACTGCTCTCTCATAGCCTTCCTCCTTTTGTGTGTTAGGGAGGTTTTGGAATAATTTGAAGAATTTCTTCTCCCACATAGTGCAGTAATAAGAAACTCTTCACACCATTATCACACCATTATCTATTTCTTTAGTTGTTCTGTAGTAATTGTTCAGTCTTGCCATCCAGACACGCAACCTCAGTGCCACTGTCGCCAGGGCTGCAAGTCAACTTAATGGTGGTAGAGGCATTTCCGTGGCCACTCCAACACGATGGATAGTGGTTCTGGGTATAGCACCTTCTGCTGCTTTATGCACAGCTGGAGCTAACCTAGCTTCTTGCACCCAACTTGTCGTAGGTCTGCCCATTGGCCCTAATTTTGGCTTACTCATTGCCTCTCCTTTCAGATTTGATGGAGTCATCTGGCACTGTGATGCCTCAAATCATTTCAAGTGTGGCACTGCTGGATGTGCTTGCCATAGAGTTTTTCTTAGCATCTTGCCTCGTTGTAGCTATGGTTTATGTGTTGATATTGGCTCTCACTTTAGCGCGATTCACCTTTGTACTTTTCTCAGTTGTATTTTTCCACCCAGTGTTTTCCCAGGTCTCCCGATAAAAAATGTACCTCACTTGTGTGGGTAGGCCTAGTGCCCCCGACAGGAAATGCCCCAAAACACTATGTGGATACATCAAAATTATCAAATACAAATCTATCTGTTTTTGCGAGGGGGACACCTACGATTTTGGACCTGGGCTCAGCAGCCATCTAGGGAAACCTACCAAACCCAAACATTTCTGAAAACTAGACACCTGAGGGAGTCCAGGGATGTGTAACTTGCGTGAACCCCCCGTTGTTCTCTTACCCAGGATCTTCAGGAAACTTCAAATATGGCTAACAAATCACACTTTTCCTACATTTCTGTGTGGGATCAAGGCATCAACACAAATTTCCTACGACCCAACATTCCCCTGAGCCTCCCTGTAAAAATTATACCTCACTTGTGTAGTTGGGCTAAGTGCCTGTGACAGGGGAGAGCCAAAAACATGTCATAATTGAGGGGGAACCAAAGCCGGTCCAAAAGGGCAGTTTGAAAAAAAAACTTTTTTATACTGACAAGTGGGGCAGAATTTTTCATTGTTATAAATGTGACAATGCTGGGTAGTGTGAATTTTGTGGATCCCTGCAGATTCCGGAAGATTCCACCTCAAGAATGTGGGAAAACTGGGTGATTTCAAGCAAAGTTGAAGGTTTGCAGGGCAATGTGGGAAAGAAAATGGTGCGTGGTGTGTGTTAAGCACACCACCCTGGACTCACCCAGATATTTACTTTTCAGATGTGTCTAGGTCTTGTGATTTTTCTAGATGGCAATGTCCCAAAGTACAAAAAGCGCAGCCCTCACCATTCCAAGTGGAACGATTTTGAGAGTTAGACAAGCTCTCATGGCCCAAATGTAAAACCAAAACCCAAAACCCAAAATAATCAAATGTCCTCTTGCTTGCCATAGGATAAGATCTTTTAGTGTGTGGTGAGAGCTGAAAGACTGTTACCCCTCTTCCGTTGGGGTGGGGGCATAACCATGACCATTCTGGTTGGTAGCCACCAGACAACTTTTTTTTTTTAATTCTCTGGCATCTAGTAGGCTTTTTGCCCCCCCAGGGGAGTTGTTTGTGGGTAATTGCCCGATCTGCCCACCGGTGGGCAGAACAACTTTGTCCCAATTTATTAGGGGTCGGGGTGTGGCCATACCTCCACCCTCTTTTAGAAAAAAATCTTCCCTGATCTCTGGTGGGCTTTCTGCCAAAGGGGGGCAGAAATGGTCAACAATAATGTGTCCCCATGGGGAGCGACGCTTGCCCAAGGGGCTCCTCCCTCAAACAAAACACACACACCAATCCCTGGTGCCTAAGTGGTTTCTACACCCCCCCTCCCACCCCCAACCCCAGAGGAAGATCCGGCCTAACATAAATAGGCCAATCTGTCCCCAAGTTGGACAGAAATGGTTAAAAATAAATTTGCCCCCCAGGGTAGCAACCCTTGCCCAAGGGGTCACTCCCCATCTGTAAAAAATAAAAAATAAAAAAATCCCTGGTGCGTAGTGGTTTCTGCCTTCCTTGGGGCAGATTGGCCTAATTAAAATAGGCCAATCTGCCCCCAAAGGGGGCAGAAATGGCCTAAAATAAATTTGATCTCCAGGGGAGTGACCCGTGACTAAGGGGTGATACCCTTGCGTGAAATCAGTGCAAAAAAATCCATGGTGTTTAGTGGTTTCTGCCCCCCTTGGGGGCATATTGGACTAAGAAAAATAGGCTGATCTGCCACCAAGGTGGGCAGAAATAGCCTAAAATAAATTCCCCCCCCCAGAGGAGCGACCCTTGACTAAGGGGTCGCTCCCCTTGGGTGAAATTGACCTAAAAAAAATCCCAGGTGTCTAGTGGTTTCTGCCTCCCTGGGGGCAGAAAGGCCTAATAAAAATAAAACAACTTGCCTAAGGAGTCGCTCCTCACGTATAAACAATAAAAAGCCCCTGGTGTCTAGTGGGCTCTTCCACCCTGGGGTCGGATCAGCCTAATTAAAATTACCAAAGGAGCCACTCCCCTTATATATTAATACAAAAAAACAAAAGAAAACAGAGCAATACTGGTGTCTAGTGGGCATTTCCGCTTCACAATCAGGCTGCAGAAATGCTCAAAGAGACATGAAAGGAAAGGCCTTTCCTTTCCTTTCATGCCTCTGCGTGGCCTCACCCCCTGATTGGAAGTGAAATGCATTGCATTTCTCTTTCGATCCGCCCTGGAAAGTGAGCTTCCAGCGTGAAGGAAGACACCTCTGATGAGGTCAGTGCGCGACCGTGCGCTGACGTCCTCAGACGTCACAGAGATGTGACATTACTACTAGAGGTGGGCATCACTTAGTTATTTTGATGAAGTGTAATTATGCAAAATTACAGTAACATTCTGTAAGATTACATGGAATTATGCAAGGAGCATTACACAGTATTTAGGTCTATTTTCTTAGCTCACAAAAATTTGCCCTTGTGTCTAAATGGACCCAAGAATGCATATTGTCCTAAGAAAATAGTCTAAATGAAACAGAAATGGAAAAGCAATGGCAATAGCCACTCACGCTTCTTAAATTAATTGTTCTAGTGATCTTGTGGTAGGATGTTTCTGCCAAATAACTCATGATCATGCAAATAGCATCACTGTGTAATTTTCTGCACTTTTGTGTCAGACAAACGTAAAATTACTTCGATTACTCTGGCATAATTACCATTTTGCCCGGCCCAATTACTACCTGGCCCAAACCTAAGTAGCTGATCTCACAAGAGGTGCTCAAGAAGTTAGTGTAGATGTGTGGATGTTAATTATGCCTTCATTGTTGTCCAAATCTCATGCAGGCTTATCACCTGTTGGAAGCATTTACCCCAGAGAAACTTTTGAGACACTATTGTAGTGTGACGCAAATGCAGCACTGTTACTTATGGCCTGTCACTTGTGAAGGTGTCACCTTGACTGGTGGCCCATCATCCGCTGTGAGCCCTTGCACCCATCCACAGACACTGACGACAATTGTGTGATCTTTGCATGATGACTGCAAGAACCATGTGACACTTACCTTGACATCCCACCTCATCCGGCCAAAGCTAACAGAGACTCTGACACACAGACTAGCAGAGAGCAACACTGACCGTAAAATATGCACAGAACCCATCTTCAGCAGTTAGACTCTGCACTTGGTTAGAAATCATTATGATACCAATTCTGTCCCTGATTTTCTGGTCACTCTCCCTCCCTCCAAGGCACACAAACGAAAGAGTAAATAGAGTCTGCTAAACAGAATTAATACATGTTCTGAAAATTAATCAAGTTACTCCTACTCTGTCTTTAATATAGCAATATAGCCCAGGGTTGGAGGTTATGATCAGGGGAGGGTGAAAAATTCTGCTCCACTGGTGGTTTGGGCCACACCACGTTACACATGTAACGCTCAGTTCTGGCCAAATTCCACACTCCGTTGCATGGGAGTTTTTTCTCACATGTGGCTCAGTGGCATTCCCTAGCATGATTTTTGGGTGCTAGAGAGATTTTCGCAACGAGGGTGGTTGCAACCATTGACGTTGGAAAAGCTATTGCTCAAGTAGAAAATCAATGTAGGTGACAGTAGAAACAACTCGAACATCAGCACCCTCTAGCTCACAGTGTGGTGCTGTTCTCATGGATTTCTAAGCACTAAACAAGCTCCGGATGCTAAAAATCTGTGTGGGCAACACAAAGTACTCATTTCCGCCGGCTTGCAGAACTCTGCGGACTCTCACAGAGTTTTGTATGTAAGTCTGCGGAATTCTGCAGAGTGAAACTTCACAAGTTCCTTACACCCCTAGTTATAATGGTTAATAAAGGCCCTCCACTTGAGGTAAATGCTGAGTTGCAGGCAAGGGATTGCAATTAGAAAGAAGACACTTATTGGACTCGATAGCCTAAGGCACTGAAAGTAGATTGTTGTAAATTAAACAGGGAGACAGAAAGAAAAGCAATGGCATGTTGGAGAAGAAGTCTGGCAACCATTAGTGGGCCTCTGCCACTTCATTGGCTCTAATAGCTTTCTCAAAACCTCAATGTTCTAATGCTTATAAAGAATAAAAGTATTTGTGGGTGTTTTATTTATTGCAAGTTAAAGATCTGCTGCCTCAACTATGCTTTGTACCCCTCCTGACCCACATCAGTATCCTTAACTGTTTGACTTCACTATCTCCTAAAAGATAAAGTCTAAAGAAGTCGTACTTGGCAATTCAGTGACCTTACAGAAGCATTTGTTTCATGTGTTTCCAAATACAGTAGCAATACTTTTTACAACGACTGCATAGCCCTCCTTTAGTCACAAAGACCTTAGCGAACTAGCTGGGCACCTCTGGCAAAACGTCTCTTAATGTGCCTCAATAATTGTCTATCTCAATACATTAACTTGTTAAATCACTTGAAAATCTTTGGGTCCCTTAGTAAGAGACCCATGGTTATAGCCCAGCATGTTGACCTCAGTATTATCTTCTACAAAAATGACTCCCTGGAAAGGTTTCATAATTCATTAATTTATGCTTAACTTCGTTGAATTAGACTTTTAGCCAAGGACAACCAACTAGACACTTTTGCAGTTTTCTTAAATACCTCTTGATTTTCACACTTGGTTTGGAGCATCCACCATTTAGAAAAGATGTGGACTTTTAAGAAAGGTCTACCTTCAAATTCTGTCATTCTGTGATACATTTGGAAATAACGCATAAACACAGAGCCCAGTATTGCTTCCTGTTGTACTCACTAAACCTCTTCTTACCAAAGAGAACTCGATTGCTCTGTACTGCTTGTGGTCTGTCAATTGGACTGTTACAATTCCCAACTTAACACCCTGAAACCTAGGCTTTTTAGCTTGGCTGCCAACATGCTGTTAAGAAGGTCTTCTAGGCCTGGCTGATATCCTCGAAGAACTATTGGCTATGGTTTCGTACTCTAAGTCCAAAGTCATGCAGTAAGATGTTCAATGTGATTTCTTATTATTCTAATCAAGACGGAAGTACTTGACACAATGGGGCAATCTTACAAGGATGGACATGCAGAGGAGCCCTGGTACATCTTACTAAGACAGAGGTACTGAAAAGCACAGTAATAGAAGCACAGGGGTTTGTTAAGAGGCTGTAAATGGAGGGAAGCACATGGCTCTGTTAGGAAGCTGTAAATGGAGAGAAGCATGGGGTTCTGTTAGGAGGCTGAGATAGAGATAAGCATAGGGTCTGTTAGGAGGTTGGAGAAGGAGAGAAGCATGGGTTTCTGTTAGGAGGCTGAAGATGAAGAGAAATGTAAGGTCTATTAGGAGGCTGAAACTTGAGAGAATCTTGTTAGGAAGTTGGAGATGGGGAGACGCACAGGGTCTGTTAAGAGGCTGTTAAGAGGCTGAAGATGGAGAGAAGTGTTGGGCTCTGTTGGGCGTTTATAGATGGAGAGGAACACAGGGCTCTGGTGGGAGGGCAAGATGGAGAGAAGTATAGCGTCTGTTTGGAAGTTGGAAATGGAGAGAAGTGTGGGGCTCTGATAGGAAGCCAGAGATAGACAGCCACGCAGGGCCCTATTAGGAGGTTGGAGTGGGAGAGTAGTGGAGGTTAGAAGGCCAGACCAGAAGAGAAGTGCAGAGCTCTGTTAGGAGGATGGAAATGGAGAAAAGTGCTGGGATCTGTTTGGAGGATGAAGGTGGAGAGAGGTGTTGGGCTCTATTAGTAAGATGGAGAGAGCACATTGTTGTCTTGTGAGGGTGGTGATTATTAGAAACAAAATCATTAGGAGGCTGGAGACATAAGAGAGAACATTTTATGGTAAAGATGCGCAATCTCACAATCCGTGGGGATGTGCAGGGAAACCCATACTAGGTTGGAGATGCAAAGAAGGAAAGTGTTATTTTACCAAGCTGAAGATGCAGAGTGACTGTGGGCTTCATTATCAGGCTAAAGATATAGAGGAGTACACAATTACTATAAATATGTAGAGTAGCACAGGGTTGTTGTATTAGGCTGGTGATGCAGAAGTGGGGCTGGGATCATTTGGCATTTAGGCTGAAAATACAGATAGTCGCAATACTTTCTCACCAGGATCGAAATGCAAGGCATTGTGTTGTCTTCTTATGAGGCTGAATATACTTAGTAATACATTCTGGTTTGCCAACCTGAAGATGCTGAGTAGCGTGGGTCTATCTTACGAAGCTGAAGATGCAAGGGTCACAAAATTCTATGATGCAAGGATCGACTGAGAAAAGTTTAACAAAGTAAGGGATGCGTAGTGGTACAGGCCTCTGACTATTCTGATAGAATATGTGCACCAGATTAGTGTTCTTAGTGACACAATGATATACGGAGACAGACCCATGAACATTACTAGTGCATTGATCCGATGAGCTGCCCAGAGGTGCCTGGATGGGGACAGAGACAATTAACCATGAGTCATGAACAGATGAGATTGTAATCCAGAACCAGAGGTGTGGGAGCTGCAGGATGCACTTTCATCATAGATTGGTACTCGGAGTAAAATCGTGAATAATGCATGACCGATAAAAAATTGTAGCACTCTTGGTAAATCTGACATTGGCTGTCAGCCCCATGGCTTTCTCAATGTTGTTTTGTTTTGTCACTTTTTTTTAAACAAAATATTACATTTGGGAAGCTGTTACCCCTCTGCCATTACAAAATAACCCACACTTGCTGAAACAAAAAATAGTTTTAGTCTCAAAAACCAGCACACGTTGCCCTAGTAGTCCCTGGCATTGAAGGGAGCTACTTTTGTTTGTGATGTGCTCATCATCATCAAAGAGCAAATGCCATCACTCACAGTAAAGATAACCGGTTGCAGAAGTGTCTGACCCACTTCTTCGTGCTGTATACTGTAGTGTGTGGAGAAAAAGAACGATAGTCCAACAAAAAACTGACAGCTTAAGGAGGGATGGCTGAATACTGAAAGCCTGTATTATTTTCTATAAATATATAATTTTGGTAACACCGAGAAATATTGGCTCATGCAAGACCTAAAAGGTGTTCACTGCTCACATTTACAATAAGGCAGACGTCAACAGTGACTGTGCATTGTGGTTGTGTGTAAAGTATTTATACAATATTTTATATGTTTTCTATCAAATGTGAATGTTTTCCGTGCTTGAACGATTAGCGTCTGAGCGTTTGCCAATCCTTGTTGGGCACATGCCACTATCTTGATATATATATTTCCAATCACTATTGCAGACGACGGAAAGCAATTAGTCACTATCAAACTAATGACAGATTCAAATGAATTTGTGCTTCTGTGTCAATGGTGATAGCCACTAGGAGATCTTTGATTTATCTTTACGGCAAGGATTTTCTATGTTCACCTTTTGAAAGCACAATATTTGAGAGTACTACTCTATATTATGAAATGCAACATTATGGGGGTCATTATGACCCTGGCGGACGGCGTTAATATGGAGGAAAGTACTGCCAACAGGCTGGCGGTACTTTTCTCCATATTAAGACATTGGCGGTTTGGCTGAAGCCAAACCACCAAAGTACCACACCGACCACCGGGCTGGAGACTTCAGTCTCCAGCCCAGCGGCCGTCACTTGCCCGTCTGCGGGATTATGACCCCACCTACTGCCATGGTTTTTGTGGCAATCTTACTGCCACAAAAACCATGGTGGTAGGCACTATCAATGACAGGGAATCCCTTCCCTATCACTGATAGGGTACTTCCCCTCCCCCTCCCCAGATTACCCCCACCCCCCTCCTCCTTCTCCCCAGACCTCCCACTACATACACGCACCTTCATTCACACACGAACACACGCATACACACACTCATACCAACATTCATTTACGCACGCATACATCCATTCACACACACATCCATACACACTGACATACATAAAAGCACACACGCTTTCACACAACACAACATACACGCACTCACACATCCATACATGCACACACAGACAACATGCATCACACACCCGCATACACGCACGCAGAGACAAACACACACACCCACACACACACAACACCCCCCTCCCCTGTTGGAGAACCCGACTTACCTGATGTCAGGGGATCCTCAGGCAGGAGACGGGACAACACGCTGCTGCCAGCAGAACACTGCCAGGCTGTATCATGAGTCACAATACGGTGTGCGGCGGTCTACTGGTGTGGCACTTCTGCTGGCAGCAGTGCCACTTACCGCAATCTGCCAGCATGGCCACAGCTGTATTTCCGCCATTTTTCTGGTGGAAATCCGTCTGTGGTCAAAATCCGGCTGATGGTTGGTAGCCGCGGCGACAGTCTTTTGGCAGCCATCGCCGCAACGGTTTTTACCGCCGGGTTGTAATGAGCCCCTATGTTCTTATGTTGTACAATGCTAGATTATGTTCTTTTACGCTTTGTGCCGTTTTAGCATATTTTATTATAATCCCTTATAATATGCTTCTTTGCCTGTTATATAATGTTGTTATGCTTTGCTGTTTTGCTCTTTACTGTGCAATGTTGAGTTTTGATACGCTGTGTTAATTTGTGGTTTATGTTATGTATGTTGATGTTATGTTATGTTTTGTTACGTTATGTTAGAAGGGACACGACAAACTGAATTGTCTGTAGGTGGAGCTTCCAAGAGGTGAGAGAAATCAGAGGTGACAGTGAGCAAAAAATCAAGACCCAAGAGTTAAACCCTAGGAAAAGAAGTTCACTGATTAGCCATTCAATTCCATTCAATCTTCTGCACCGTGGAGAGCTCTTCCATATCCCTTAAAGACACATTTCTGTGAAATGCTTGGAGCTGGCTGTTTATCAGGACTTTCCATATATGCAGTTGGAGATAATGATAACGAGGAACTGGGGAGCATGGAGTAGAGTTGGTGCAAGAACAGAAGGTCCTTTAAGGTTAGGGTGGAAGGAGGGTGAGTTGTTTTCTGGAAACATACTTACGTGGACAATGTTGGCCAAAGAAGAGGAAGGTGCAATAGGTAGTAAACACATTTTAGTCAATGAAGGAAAGAATTTGTTTTGCAAAATAGAATGACATTGAGTTGAAATAAATGTACTGCTATAGTAGCTTTTAGAGCGAGATTAGTTCAATTGTCAATTGAAGGCTATTTCGTACTGATTGTACAGTGATCATTTAATCCTGGAACTGGTAATACACTGGACACATTGTGAATGTGTTAAATGTCTTAATGGGGAAAAATGCTCTTTGGCAATAGCATTGGTCCCAAACTAGTGGCTAGTTTGGGACCAATGCCATTGCCAAAGAGTGCTAGGGCAAACTGTGTACGAATATTGTAATCCGTTTGATCTGAGGGAATGTGGTATGAAGTATGTGCTGGGAGCAGTGGGTCACATCTCCTGGGAATTTTAGCCTCACATAATGAACAAAGTAGTAACTAAGAAGGCGGTGGAAGTCTGGAGGACCCCCGGGTAAACTTGTGATTGACATTGGAGTTGAATTAACATCTATAGCATCTAGAGAAAAGAGAGAGTGATTGAAAAGAAATTTAACTGAGACCAGCTTATTGTCTTGGCATCATCCAGAGACAAATGGGATGGTTGAAAGAAACAAGGTCTCATTAGTAGCATCATTGACTACGTGGGTGGGGGGGGGTGGTGGCACAATTCAATGTGGCAGACGGATAATTTCCAGATCCGCACCGGCCCGCTATAATTATCCTAACTCTGGCGGCAGTGGTCGAAGTTAAGGGCCCTGCGGACTGGCGCTCATAGTGGCGCAACTTAGGTGCCCCACTAGCGCCGTTGCCCGTGATCTAGGAAGGTGCGCCACCGTGGGGTGAGAAGCCGGAAGTCCCGGCCTACAGGGCCGCACGCCACTGCCAAGAGTGCTGTGTGCCAATACTGATGCAGCTGAGGCCCAGGGGAGAGTGAAGGCCACCGGCAAGGGTCCTTTGGGTACCGGAGGACCCCATCCTATCGCTGCCTGCAGAGGACGGGGACAGCAAGACATTGCAGGGGGTGAGGCAGGGGGGCCAGATCTGTAAGAAGGCCAACCCTCTAGGAGCTGAAGGCATGGATTGCTGATGGCGGGGCCCTGACAAGTGTTCTTGGCCCCCGTGGGATGCAGTCCCTTCTGCTGAGAGGGAAGGGTGCAGCGAGAGACTTGTGGATCTGGCTGGGGGGACCCGGGCCGAGAGTACTATGCACTGGTATTGACGTGGACGGAGCCCGGAGGAGTGAAACTGGGCCACCAGCAGAAGGCCGGTGGTGGGCCGTGAGACCTGTGGGCAATGACCGTGGGCTTGCAGACCCTACAGGGAGCCATGGCTGTAAACAGTAGCGGCACAGGGGGAAGACTGATCTTCTAAAGCACCCAAGAGGCCTCATCGTGCAGAGGTCTCCTACAGAAGACATGTGGATGGGTGGCGCGATTCCCCCCTCCAAGGTATAGAAGACAACGGGCCTGCCGTGCACACATGAGGGAGATGTGTGGAGTGCCAGGGTGGAGTAGACCAGCTCCTTTTGCCCCAATGTGAAGGGAGGGCCTTGACAGGGCCATTCAGACCCAAGACCAGAGGTAAAATCTACTCTGCCCCCGGAGGCACAGTAAGAGTGGGCACGTTGAGACACCTTTGATGCAGTGATGCCTGGCAGGGCCTCGGATGATTAGTGTTGGGATCCTGGGGAGGGCCGACGGAAGAGGCAAGACAAATGAACCAGACTGACTCTGTGGGTGTTCACCATGGGGAAAACAAAGCCCATGTCGCAGGGCCCTATGGTTCAAGCTTCCCTGGCCGTGCATGACCAGCCATCAGAGGTGGCTCCCCCCGCTCTACCAGAAGGGATGAGCGACATCCTAAATAAAATACTGGGAGCCATTGAAGATTATAAACTCACTGCGCACTGCTGTCAAGACCCCAAGGAAACATGGGCATGGCTGGAACGCTACAGATCGGGCATGGCTGGGTCCCCAAAATAAGTGGCTACGACTGCCCAGCACCGAAAGAGAAGGAGGTGATCCTGGTGTCAGGGTTGCTGACCCTGGCTCACCAAGCATTCACCCACCCAATCAGGGGAAGAAGCTAGCGTTCCGAGCTGCTGCCTCCTTGACAGAGCCTGAACTTTCGGATGGGGTGGGGGTCAGCAAAGACCAGGATCACGATTCAGACACCCACCTGTCGGACTCAGATTACCGGACAAGCACGGCAGAAGATCTCCTCCTTGTGACGCCTCAATAGTCTGATGATATCATTTAAATGGGCCCCACTGAACTGCCTAAAGCTGTCGCTGATTCCACGGACTGAACGTGGTTATAGGAGAGTGGGCCAGACTAAGAAACTAAGAAAAGATGTACCAACAACTGCCTCGCCCCCACTTATTCCTGCTTCTTCGGCTTTGTAGAGGCAGTATCACATGACACTAACTATGGCCATTATGTTCTGTTTGGGTGGCCAGCCATTGCTGGACTGTCTTTGGGAGTTGGGTTCTGTTTCATTATTTTGTCCTCAGTGATCTCTGGTGAAACTGTGCTCATTGCTATGCAGAAGGTGGCAGAGGTAATTGGGCTGCTGGGGGTTATGGCCCCCAAAGAAGACCGAATAATGTTATCTAATGCCTGCACAATTGACTGTACTTAATGTGATTACCTGGAATGTTTGTGGGCTCGGATCAATGGCCAAATGGCATACAATTCTATCATATGTAAAACGCTATGCTGTAAGAGACATACCTCACATGTTCAGAAGCCGAGAGGCTCCTCTGGCATTGGAGAGGCCAGCTATTTGGGACTACTTATACTGCATATGCCCAGGGCACACCGTTTTGGAATAGGGCATGGGTGCCTTTGGAAGCAAGGAGAGACAATGAGGGGCAGCTTGTTATGGTGGATGGGTGCCTGCATGGTAGACCCATCGTGTTGGGATCGGTCTACGCCCGTGACCACGACCAGCGGACCTATCTTTACACCCTGTCTGCGCACATGGCGGACTTCTCGGGGGGTGCATACCTCATTAAGGGGGACTTTAATGGGGTCCTAGACACAGACCTCGACCGCTCTTCCCTGCCAGTGCGGAGTGCTTTAACAATTAGGATTGCTGCACGGCTGACCGTCTGGCTGTCTGGTTGGGCCTTGGAAGCACAACACCCATCACACCGGGATTACTTCTCTTACTCTCATATCCACCAGGTGCACAATAGGATAAATAGGTTTGTGTGTAGTGGGTCAATCTGTGGGCAGATAAGACACTCAGAGTATCTTGGCCACACATTCTCGGACCACAGCCTGCTACTGCTGCACATGCAAGTGGGAGAGCTCCCACCCCCTATACCGATGTGGAGCCTACAGCCGTTGCACTGGAAGATGCCAGTTTCAGAGATGTGCTATTCGCGACAGTGGTAGAGTACTATTCCCGTAATAAGGGCTCAACGTCACAGAGGGGGATGGAATGGGAGGCCCTCAAGGTGGTGGTACGAGGCCACTGTATGGGCCAGATGACAGGCACTAAGCGAGTGTTGGAGGGAGACCTCTTACGTCTTGAGTATCGATTGCATGCTTTGGACAATGAGCAGAGCCATGGCCCTGAGGCCCTTTGACGATTATTGGCTGTTAAGGAGGAGTATGCAGTGGCCCTTGAAAAGCTTAGGTGCCCTGATCATGCAGGGTATATGTGCAGGGTACACAAGGAGGAAGGTAGGGCTGGATGGTTGCTGGCCTGGGTGGCTCGCCCTCACACAGCAAGGACCCCGACTACTGGAGTCACACTGCCTGACGGTTTCTTAGTTCATGAACCCCTCAATATAAGCGCAGCGTTTCATGATTATTACCTGACGCTGTATGCCCACCCCGTGACCCCGTTACCGGACACAGTAGATGACCTGTTGACTGGACTGCAATTTAGGATCCACACTGCAGAAGCCACTGCCCTGCTGGGTGCAGAGGTGACGGAGTGGGAAGGGGAGCTGGCAATCAAAGACTTGGCGACTGGTAAAACTCCTGGGATGGACGGCCTTCCCCCAGAGTTCTATAAATTGACAGTAGATATTCTAGCCCCAAGGCTGGTATCAATATATGTGGAAGCCTATGAGCAGGGCCTTCTCCCTGTGAAGCTGAGGGAGGCTCTGGTGGTCCCCCTACCTAAGACTACTGATCGATATGCGGGGTGAAAGACTTCTGACCCCTCTCCATGTTTAATGCTGATTTTAAAATTCTGAGTAAGGTCCTGGCTATCAGGCTCCTACCGTATATGCAGACCCTGATCCATGAGGACTAGTGCAGGTTCATACCTACCAGGAACACCTCACAAAATCTCCATAGACTGTACACAGTATTATACGGTTCCCCCATCTGACGGATTCAAAGGCAGTAGTAGTTTCGGTATATCTTGGAAAAGCTTTTGACACAGTGAGATGGGATTACCTAGAAATAACGATGCAATGGTTGAGATTAGGAGAAGCATGGCTTAAATGGTTCCGGCTGTTATACGGTTCCCCATCCATAAGAGTCACAACTGGACGGCAGCTCTCAAACCTGTAGGACATCCATAAGGGTACCAGGCAGGGGTGTCCACTATCACCGTTGCTCTTTGCCTTGGCTATGGAGCCTCTGGCGGAGTGGTTCAGGGAGGAGGGGCATTGTAGAGGGATATGTCAGGGAGGAACAGAACATAACATATGGTTGTACGCAGATGATATGTTGATTTATTTAAGAGATGTGGAGAGGGACTTTCCCTGGGCACTTGAGACAATGGAAGGTTCTGAGACCTACTCAGGGTTACGCCTTAACAAAGGGAAAATGTGTGTGTATCCAGTGGTAGCTGGCAGTACCCCACCCCCCACTTGCCCGGAGGGTGTTAATTGGGCTCCTAAGACATTCAAATATCTTGGGATTCAAATCTACCACAACATAGTCGATCTTCGGGAGGGCAATCTGGGCAAAACTATTCGATCCCTTCAAACTGAGTGGATTTTTGGCACTCCCTTGACCTGCCCTTCAAGACACGTATCTCACTGTCCAGGATGATTATACTCCTACGGCTTCTATATTACTTTGTTAATCTGCTGGTAACAGTTCTGGTACTCTGGTTTAGATCATTAGAAACCCTCCATAGACACCTAATATGGAACGGCAAGCGTCATAGAGTGGCACTGACCACCCTCTGCTTACCCACAGATGCAGGGGAACTGGGGGACCCTGACTTCGAACTCTACTATTTGGCAGAACCGCTGCAATGGCTGGTGCGGTGGCTGAACACTCATGGGTTGTCCAAATTGAATTGGGATGGGGCTGGACAGCACACAGACAAATTGATGGCTGGATTATTTCTGCTGAAACTCCTACCCCGGAGTGAAGGGATGCTCATGGCTGCAGCCTATAAGACTTGGCGCTGAGCACTTAGGCATACTGGGAACTGGATGCCCTACGCGCCTCAGATCCCTTTGGTGGGAATTCCACTTGGTGAGCCCCCACACTGCATTACACTGAGACAGATGCTTCCATAGACGGAAGCTGGGGTGGCTACAGTGGGTGACTGTTATGTTCAGGGGAAGTCGTCCTCTTTTGCAGAGCTGCTGGACCGGACGGATCTCCCATGGGGTCAGTTCCTGAGATATGAGGCAGTGACCCGAGCTGTAGGAGACTTAGGGGGGGAGGGCACGGAAGAGCTGCTCACACATGCGTTGCACCAGATGATGCTCCAGAAGGGTGGAGGACCCCATTTGGTGACCTGGCTGTACAGGGCACTGAATGGAATGACGAGTAAGCCACTACACTCCCTGCAGACTCGATGGCAGAAGGATGTGGGCAGGGAACTGATGGAGATTGAGTGGGGTCGGATAGTTGCACATGCATCCCATGTCTCACAAAACACTTGCCTTAAATTAATTCAGTTAATTTCACACACAGGACATACCTTACTCCACATAGGCTGAAGTCCATCTACATTGGAGAGCACCAGACTTGCCCTAGATGCCAGCCCCAGGATGCCAACTTTAGACACACGGTTTGGGGGTGCCCTACCCTGGGAGTTTATTGGGCTGAAGTAATTGCGTCCTTAACATCACATTAAAGACATCCCTACCTGTGACCCTTGAGGCCTTCTTACTGGGCCTACTGGTCAGGACACCTCCTAAAAAAGTAGAGAATAGATTTATAGACCTGGCTCTGGTGTTGGCGCGGCGTAGGATAGCGATAACCTGGAAAGCACCTGAGGGACCCGACTCACTGCATGGGCCAGAGTGGAGGAGAGGACTTTGAGGAGAGAAGAATAACACGGGCTTAGGCGCCAAGCAATAGCGCATCTCCGGTCGGAAATTATGGAAGCGTGGGAGGCTATTGACCTTCCTTATGACGCCCAAACAGAGCCCAGCACTGCGGAGAGCCCGTGGTGAAATCCTAACATTAAAACCAGAGTGTTCTCCTGGAGGACACTGGTGCTTACAAGATAGAACTTAGGGCTGCCAGCCTAGCGGCGGCAGGCATGCAGTTGCTGCTCAAATAACATCACGGGATCACTAGAGAATAGAGAACACGAGGATGCAGTTGATTAGTTGGAAGAGGTATACCTTAGTAACATAAAGCTTATTTGACTGTATAGTTTAAAATGGCATAGGTGTTCTCTGGACAGCGGGTGGGCCCCACGGGTGCCCCACCCGAGGGGATAATGTAAATTCTTTCTTTAGGAATCTTGGAAGAGGTTTCACAAAATGTTAAAGAACATGATGGCCAGAGTCTAGACAAATGAGACATAACTGGAGGCAAAGAACTGAGCTCTGTGTATAAGAACAGTAAAGACCACGAAAACGTATGTAAGCTCAAGATGACATAGTTGTAACAAAGTTTTACATTATCATAACTCCTGCTAAACCTACAAATGCCAATAAAAATATATTTTTTTTAATTGACTACGTGAGATTTGCTGTAGGTAGTGGAACTGTATAATTTGCCACCATCTGATATTCAGAGATTGACTTAGCCAAGTTCCAGAATGTGCCCTGTGAGTATGGGTCGAAAAGGGATGTCGAGGGTGACTAATGACGCCATTATGCTACAGCAGTCAAGATACTGAGAAGTGGAAGATTTTCTATCGCCATAAGGTAGTGAAGATACTGTGAACAAAGAAGGGAGATAGTCATGGTTAAATTGTGTAAGCGTGTGCAGAAATGTTTTTCTGTTTGCTCCAAGACGTGCACGAAGATTGAATGTTTTACCAATGCATTTAAACTTGATGATGAATCACCTGGAATCACAATCGAATAGCTTTGCACCTAAAATTGCTTGTCAGGGATTTGAGAGAGATTAGGGGTGAACACAGTTTGCTGGAGATGGATGATGGAGGGGAATCCTTGAAAGCTGTGGTAAGTGTAAGAAATGTGCCACTTTTGCAAGCTCATAGGGAGTGTTTCCTCTAATGTTTGTGGCATTATTATTCAGTGCCTCGTCATTCAGCTGTGTGTGTGTGTGAGATAGGCAAAGTCTGCTGTGTGATGGTTGTGGTTGTGTGTAGCGTGCTTGAGTGTGTGCAGCATTCCCTTTGGCAGGTTCTGGAGCCCTGTGCAAGGAACAGTGGAAGAAAAGCCACTTTTCCCATTCAGGATCGGTTGGTCAATGAATTAACTACTAATTATTACACTATTACACTTTCAACAAATTGAGCACTTTTATGCAGGGTGCGTAACTTTTATCAGCAATTTGCCTGCTGTTCTGGAGGGTGAACCCAATTAAAGCGGAATGGATTGTTAGGCTCTTTATCTAAGTCTTGTAACAGGTAAGAGCTGAAATACTGAACATTTTCAATTGATGTACTGCTATGTTTTGGTATGTTATGTTGTATTGTTAGGGATTGTTTTGGTATTTACTGCATTGTACTGCAATATTTATACAGTGCTTCTATCCTCCCGAAGAGGGCATGAAGCCCCTGATTTGCACAAAGCTTCTGACCCCTTTTGGGGGGCATGACTATTTTGGTGCTGAATGCAGTTTGGCTTATTTGGGAGCTGTTGGCTGACGTACTTGAAGATGGAATATTTTTGCTAACTTGCCGCTGTGTTTAAACATGAAGTGTTGCAGAAAGTGTGGGAATAGACACAGCAATGCATACTCTATTTTGGGCGCTCTCAGTCTCCTCATATTGAGAGCCTCGTAGAATGCACACTAGTTGGAAGGGTGGTGCCACTGAAGGTATGTTATATGGAAGGACACCAAGAAGCAAATAAGACAGAAACATTGTAGATAATGCATCCTGTTAACCCGTACTATTAAACATATATTACCCAAAATATGTTTAATTAATATTAGAAGGTTAAAAGTCCTGCTGAACCTTACCACTAATTACGTATGCAAGGTATCTATCACTCTTTGGATGAATGAGTGTTGTTCTCCCTACCCTTTCTGTGGGAGGCGCTTTTTAAAACATATAGGCCTTCACACAGGACCAATGCAGATAGGGGGGAGCAGGCATTGTGTACGCTTGCACCTAATAGAGATTAATCACAGACGACCTTGGAATCCATATGATTCACATATGTTAATGTGAGACTGTCAAATGAATCAAATGATTCCAAATCAGTGTAATAACAGTGTAAAAAGCAATCAAAGTTTCTGAAATGTTTAGGCCTTGCAACTTCTTAAATTGAGGAATACTGCCTACTGCGATAAACACCTCATGTGCAAGGTAGGACGTGCAAATTGTAATCAAAGTTGTCACCCTGTGCAGAAGGTGCACGCCCCTAGAGACCCACAGATGTCATTCCTCTGAGGCTGAAGGAGGCCAAATGTCGCACATGGGTTTATTGCCCAATTTATTTTGGTCCTCCTGAAGTCAGACGAGCACAAAGCAGACTAGCCTTAGTCAAGTCATTGCTTAAACCCTCTGCAGACTGGCATCCTGAATATGCGATAATGAGGCACAAACCACTTAGCAGTTTATTGCCCTGACAGAATAAAACTGAATCAGCCTTCCTTGAATTGCAATGCAGTCCTCATCCCTCTATGTGAGCCCAAATGATTCTTTAGCGCACAGAGATGATTGCCCTATCTGAGGAATAATCCTCATGTTCTGCTAAAACTTTCTACAGTGCTTTATCCTGAACTATTAGCAGGGAATGACCTTTAAGGGTAAAAAAGAAACAACGTAGCAATTGTGACTTACCCTGCGTCGATTGCTTTGGGTGAGATGCCAGCATTGCTTCCATTTTGTTGGAGCTCATTTTTACAGCCTTATTTCAGCTCTTCTCTGATTTCTGTCTTGTTAGAAACAGCTTCCATATAGGTATCCACAGGTTACCTTTTATTCCTTCTTTAACCTGTTCCATCTCTGTCTCCCCTAAACACCCCCCAGTTGACTCTGCTGTCTACACTCTACCATCGTGACATTTCTCCTGGCTGCCTCAGAGCCCTATACTCTTTTACCTACACAGGTTATCCAAGACTCCCTTTTATTCATTAACCCTTTTATGATTGCTGTACTGGAGCAGTCAATACTTGATCAAAATGGCAGAGAGCAGTTGTGGCTGAGGTAAATTATAGCACAATCATTTTGACAATTAATAAAGGTAAATAATGAGCCAGTGGTATTTCTTTGAAAATCAGTTGGTCTTTAAAAAACTCTACACAATAGAGAAGTTAAAGCAGAACAACATGGTGGAAATATGAGGTGCCTAGTAGTAGACGAGAAATGACCCACACGTGTAATTGATTGATATTCAGGGGGATGGGACACAGTTCTATGTGATGGATGGATAGGATGGGATGGATTGATTGATTTGGAAATTCATAGAGTGTGAACTGTCACCGAGTTGGGTATCCTGGCACTTGAAAGATTCTATTGCACATATAGACCCTCATTACGACCCTGGCGGTGGGTGATAAAGTAGTGGTAATACCGCCAACAGGCTGGTGGGAAGTACCACCAAATTATGACCATGGCGGTGATAACTCCCATAGACAGCCAATGTACTACACCAAACACCAGGACGTAAACAACAGCCACCACGGCGGTAGCCACCAACAGCCAAGCGGGAGACAAAGTACTGCCCATCATAATAAGACAAACAAAACCTCAACCTTTTCCGGGGCGGTACCAATGCCAACAAAAGCCTGGTGGAAACAGAGGTCAGAAGTGAAAGGACTCACCATTGGAGCCACAGGGAAGAACCACACTGCCATGGAACCTGAACTGCATGTTTTCCCGATGATCTTCTACATTATGCTTCACCTGGAACAACAACGTCAACGAAGATGCTGACGGTGAGTACAGCCGCCTAGCACACAAGGGAGGGTGAGAGGAAAAGGAGAGTGACACATGCACAACACACCCCCGACACACACACACCATACACACAATGAGTTGCACACGAAGAACAATTTGTCCCCAAAAAACTGCAGAATAATGCAAGGACAACAGGAATGAACGAAAGGTATTGCAATAAGATCAAAATCAATAATTCAATTTGTCAATGAAACAGTTATGTACACATGTACACAAAGGGACACTGCCCAGTCCAATGTTCAAAGGGCCCACATGGCCGCAGGACACAGCCTAAGGCCCAACTTGAGTCCTGACCACATCCAGGTAATACACTGCAGGGGCATCAGTTTGGAAATAGGCAGGCACCTCAAGGGGAGACAGGGGGCACCGCAGCCGGATGGGGGAACAAGCCCACTAGTTCTGGAGGGGGCAACATGCCCATTGCTTTGTCCTGGGGAGTGTAAGGTCACAGTTTCTCGAGTGGGTGTCTTTCCCACTGGTTCTGGAGGGGGCAACATGCCCATTGCTTTGTCCTGGGGAATGCAAGGCCGTAGTCTCTGGAGTGGGTGTCTTTCCCTCTGGTTTTGGAGGTGGCAACATGCCCATTGCTTTCTCCTGGGAGTGCAAGGCCACAGTCTCTTGAGTGGGTGTCTTTACCACTGGTTCTGAAGGGGGCACCATGCCCATTGCTTTTTCCTGGGGAGTGCAAGGCCACTGTCTCTCGAGTGGGTGTCTTGCCCACTAGTCTTGGAGGGGGCAACATGTCCATTGCTCTGTCCTGGAGAATGCAAGACCAGTCTCTCAAGTGGGTGACTTGCCCACTGATTCTGGAGGGGGCAGCCTGCACAGCAGCATGGCGTCTGCCGGCGGTGACGGCTGCACTGTGGTGGTGGTTGGAGGAAGCTCCTGAGCAGTCCATGCACTCACTGATGGCTGCATGGTGGTGGTTGTTGGAGGAGGCCACTGGGCAGCCCCTGCACTCACTGATGTCTGCACATCCACAGCTGGCAGTGGGGGCCCCGTGACAGCTGTTAGTGGTGGCAGTATTTGCCTGACAGCTTCCGCTGGTGTAGAGTGCCCTGTGTCCTCCTGTTCAATGGTCAGGGATCCCTTACCCTTCCTGGCGGGGGGTCTCTCTGCCTGGTGGTGCAGACTCCTTCCCCTTCCTCACAGCTTGTGCAGGCTCCTTCCCCTTCGTCACAGCTGGTACAGGCTCCTTCCACTTCCTCACAGCTGGTGCTGGCTCCTTTCCCTTCCTCACAGCTGGTGCAGGCCCCTTCCCCTTCCTCACAGGTGCAAAACTCTTTCCTTTCATCCCTGGTGGTGCTGACTCCTTCCCCTTCAGTGTCGTAGGTCTGGTATCCTTACCAACACAAGTAGGTGGTGCTACCACTGTCCCCGTGGACTATTTGCCTAAGGTGCTGGTCTGTGTCCTTGGAGCCCTGCCCATACGTGCAGGATGGGGGAAGGGGTAGGGAAGAGGTCAATTTTGGAAAGGAATAGCTTTTTTGGGACGATGGGGTGTGAGGAGGAAGGAGGAAGGAGTAATGGTAGTGGAGGATGAGTGAGTGGTTGTTGAAGGTGTATGTCTGCTGGATTTGGGTGCAGGTGCATGGGCTGTATGGTGTTGTGAGGTAAATGGCTGTTGGGTGTCTGAGTACTTGGGTTTGTGTCCTTTGGGGGGACAGACATGGTGGGAGAGGACACAGGAGACGCGTGCATGGATGTTGTGAAGGTGTCTGCCAGTGTGGTGTGTGTTCTGTTCGGTGTGGTGGTGCTGAAAGTGGATGTAGATGTAGTGCATGCAGGTGTGAGTGTGGACGTAGCTGGGAGGGAGGCGGAGGAGGGGGAGGAAGGGGAGCCAGTGGAGGCTGTGGATGTTATTGTGTCTGCAATAGTATGTTGTTTGTGTGAGTGCCTGTGGGATGAAGTGTGGTTTGCCTGTGCCACTCTTGGGTGTTGTCTTGTGTGCATGCTCATCTGTATGTGTGCTTGGGATGGGTTGGAGTTGGGGTTGAAGAGAATGGGACTGGGAAGTGGAAGTTGGAGGGGGGGGCAGTAGAAACATGGACAATGGCTGCCATTAGAGAGGAGGCCAGAATCAATCTCTGTTGGGCTGTCAAACCACCATGAATCCCCTCTAGGAACGCATTGCTGCATCTGGGATGCCAACCCATGGATGGCATTCACAATGGTTGACTGCCCTACAGAGATGGATCTCAGTAAGTCAATAGCCTCCTCACTCAGGGCAGCAGGACTCACTGGGGCAGGGCCTGAGATGCCTGGGGCGAAGGAGATGCCCACCCTTCTGGGTGAGCGGGCACGGGCAACTCGCTGAGGGGCAACTGGGAGGGCGGTGCTGGTATGGGGGCCGCGGCTGTTCCTGCAGCTGAGGTGGTCACAAAGGTGTCCACCACCACCAAGGAGCTCCCATCGGAGGAGGTATCAGAGTCTGTGTTGTCTCCTCCAGTCTCCGCTGTGGGGATCCCCTCGCCCTCTGTCCCACTTGTTAAGTTGGTGAACTCTGCCTCCAGGGTCCTGTGGGATGCAGCTCCCTCTATCGCTGATGCCTTTGCTCCGCCGCCAGATTATGCTAATGCACACAAGGACAGGATGACAAAACAGGAAAGGGGGGGTAGAGAGACAAAGGATACACTGCACCAACACCACCGTTGGCGTAGACAGCACCCTCACACACAGGAGAGAGGACTACACACAATGCATTGCACTACCAGTGAAATGGCAAGTCACCAAGGCAAGAGGAGGAGCACACACCGCCAACTGCAGCGCACCTGGGACCCACGCAGCCCTGCCTAGTAGTGAATACTAACAAGCTAGGTTACCGGTGTTTGCCATGCAACCATTACCCTGCTGAGGTCCTACGCTGCTATGTCTGGCCTGGCCTTAGGGGCACCCACTAACACACAACCACCAACAGGATACCACCCCAACAGCCATAAGTTGATACCCACTCTACTCACCCCATTGTGGCTGCTGTAAGTCCCTCAAGCGCCCATCCAGCTCAGGGTAGGCCACTGCCAGTATGTGGGCCATCAGGGGGATCAGGGTCCGATGGGCACCCTGTCCTCATTGGGAGGCTATCCCCAGCTGGGCCTAAGCGGTCTTCCGTTCCCAGCATCCCAGGTCCTCCCACCGTTTCCGACAGTGGATGCTCCACCTTCCATAGACCCCCAGGGTCCGCACAACCTTGGCGATGGTGATCCCTTCTTTTGATGGGCGCTGACCTGCAGAGGTAATACATACAGGAGAACTCCATTAAACAAACAGTCCAGCCTATCACACACATGGCCCACCATACCCGATCCCATCGCCATTGCAACACACATAGGCCAGCTGACAAAATGTACACCGCCAACAGACATTCCCCCACCTCACCCCCTTACACAATGCCTTCACACATGTCTCCATACATTCATGCCACACGCACCGTGCCCACAGTGTACCCATCTGTTGGTCTGGAGGCCCATATAGCAGTCTGTACTGGGTTAGGACACCATCCACCAGTTGCTTCAACTCCTCCGAAGTGAAGGCTGGGGCCCTTTCCTTGGTCACACCGGTCATGGTAGCTTCCAAATACAGGTCACAGCAGCACATGTAGTGTAGATCTCCTCCTGTGGAAGGTCAGGAAACAAGTGAGGATTGAGATAGAAAATGGCAGTCACGTCAGCAGCGGTGTACACCGTCACCGCCAGTGTAGATTCTCACTGGCCACTGTACCCCATAGGGTCCAATATAATCCAATGAGGAATTGCACAGCGGTTCATGACTGCCTACTGCCACGGAGCACAACGTCGGCGGGATGACCTCACTTCCACCTGTCCCTCCACACAGGACAGACGGTCGCCATTACAAGGGGGGTGAACAAGTCTATTTCTGCGTCGCAGGATAAATAGGCACATACTTTTAACTTACACTGTCCCAAAACATGATTGCATGATGTGGACTGCTGTTGTGGTATAGTTGTTCAAATTGCTACTGCTGCGGAAGAATAGGAAATGGAGACATACCCCCGTGTACAGTCCCCTGGTGGACTTAGATATACTGAAGGACAGGCACATTATCCTCACCTGGTGGCTGGACACGGCCACAATCACAGAGTTGTGTGCCCAGTTGGAGCGTGACCTGATCTCAGCTATCCGTCATTGCACTGGGATCCCCCCTCTTGTGCAGGTTCTATCAGTGCTCCATTTCCTGCCGACAGGTTCTTTCTAAGTGACAGTGGGCTGGGCAGCAGGAATGTCACAGCCAATGTTCTCAATCGTGCTGGCAAGAGTGTTGTCTGCCCTGGTAAAACACATGTGCAGCTACATTTCTTTCCCCAAGGTGGAAGATTTGGCCACTGTGAAGCCCGGATTTTATGCAATGGGACATATCGTCGATATCATTGGGGCGATGGACGGTACACATATTGCGTTTGTCCCCCCGCCAGAATGAACAGGTGTACAGGAATCGTAAGGGTTTCCACTCCATGAATGTGCAGATGGTGTGCCTGGCGGACCAGCACATCTCCCACGTCAATGCTAAGGATCCTTGGTCAGTGTATGATGCCTTTGTCCTGAGGAATAGCAGCATCCCAAATGTGATGGTCCAACTACAGAGGCACAGGGTGTGGCTTATAGGTGAACCTTTGACCCCACCCAGTGTATGTTGGTGTATGTCTCTGCTGTTAGCGAAATAGGATAGTGTGTGGCTAAATATTGTCCCTCAATACTTGCAGGTGACTCTGGATACCCAAGCATATTGTGGCTGCTGGCCCCTGTGAGGAATGCCAAGACAAGGGCTGAAGATTGTTTTAGTGAGGCACATGGGTGAACCAGAAGGATAATTGAGAGGACCTTCGGCCTCCTGAAGGCCAGGTTCAGGTTCCTCCATCGGACAGGTGGATCCCTGTGCTACTCACCCAAGAAGGTCTGCCAGAAAGTAGTGGCATGCAGCATGTTTGCACAACCTGGCCTTCAGATGGCATGTACCTTTTCTGCAGGAGGAGGAAACTGGAGATGGCCATGTGGCAGCAGTGGACCCTGAGGACAGTGAGGATGAGGAGGCAAAGGATGAGGATGTGGACAACAGAACATTAGTGATCCGTTAGTACTTCCGATGACACACGAGTGAGACAGTGCAACTTCACATTTCTATGACTATTGTTGTATTCTGTGTGGCACTGGCATGCTGGCAAAACCCAATTGTTTCCTCTACTTACTGTCACCTATGGATTATCATTTTACAGATGTTGGTGATATGAAAACAATGTTGTGATTTGATCACAACAGCCAGCAACAGGTCATTCATTCTATGCTCTCACTATGTACAGTTCATTTGCAATGGATGTTACTGTTTCAATCAATACACATTTTCAAAACATGAAATACTAGTAGTTGAGTTTTATACAAGGGTGTTTATTGTAGTGATAACAAATTGAGGGGGATAGAGAAATGGAATGGGGTGATGATGGAGGAAAGTCCAGGGTATTGTTCCAGTCTGTTTGTAGAACAGGTGCAGCGTCCAAGGGGACATAGAAAGGGGAGTTGTCAGGGTCACCAGGTCCTTGGGGTCTGTGCACGTTCCCAACACTTCCACCACAAGACAGCTCCAATACTCTGATTAGATTTGTCACAGAGTCTAAGAGAATCCAAGTGGGGAAAAGGGGATTAGGAAGGGAACAGCTGGGAAGGAGACCTGTAGGAAGCAAAAAGGTTAAAACACACAACATCAAAATTACATCTCAGAGAAATCAGTACTAGGCTATGACTCTAAGCATCTTCATTCTGAAAACATGAACAACCTAAGAATAGACTTAAAATGACTAGGCTTCAAGATGACTGAATACATGTGAGGGAATCAAGAGAGGTTAAAATGAAACTTTCAAATTCAAGTACTTTCTTTTGCATGAGACTCAGGAAAACAATCTGAATAAGTTCTGAACCGTCACATGAATCCTTTTTGAGAATACATACTAGGAACACACAACATTACATCTAAAACTCTGGCCTTTTTTGTTAACTCAAAATATTGGAACATGAATTGCGCATTGCAGATTTTCACATAGGTAGTAAACACCATAGAAGGATTGTGCACCATGAATAACACAACATAGATTCAGGAATAAATCACACGACTTGTCAACTCAAGTACTACCAAGTAAATGCCTTAGAATGGTAGCGCACAATGAACAACATGAATTAGGCACGAGGAAAGAATTGCGTGTCTTGCCCATTCGAATGCCACCATGTAACCGCCAGGGAATGGTAGCGCACAATGAATAACATGAATTAAGCACGAGGAAAGAATCGCACGTCTCGCCGATCCGAATGCCACCATGTAACTGCCAAGGAATGATAGCGCACTATGAATAACATGAATTAAGCATGAGGAAAGAATTGCGCGTCTTGCTGATTCGAATGCCACCATGTAACTGCCAAGGAATGGTAGCGCACAATGAATATCAAGGGTTAAGCACAAGAAAACGAATCGCGTGTCTTGCCGATTCGAAGGCTACCATGTAATTATCAAGAAATGGTAGCGCACAATGAATATCAAGGGTTAAGCACAAGAAAACGAATCGCGCGACTTGCCGATTCGAAGGCCACCATGTAATTATCAAGAAATGGTAGAGCACAATGAATATGAAGGGTTAAGCACCAGAAAACGAATCGCGCCTCTTGCCGATTCGAAGGCCACCATGTAATCGTCAAGAAATGGTAGCGCACAATGATTACCATGAATTAAACACGGAGAAAGAATTACGCGTCTTGCTGATTCGAGTAACAGCATGCAAATGCCACAAAACGCCCAAGCGCACATCCACATGCACAAGAGTAATTTGTTAATCATGCAAGAATTAGGCCCAAGAATTCGAGCGTCCTCGATAACTGAGTCGGGGGCCCAGCCCAACCTCCGTATTTCCGCCCTAAACCAGGATCTACAATGAAGAATGAAGGGAAGAGGCCTGGAAGATCAAAATAGGCCACCGGAACAGGAGCTCACGAAGTTGCTGCTGCTCTGCACCGGGACCTCTGAATAGTGAGCACTTGGAGCTGTGCTGGCTCCCTTTTATAGAGTCTTTGCCCAGCCCACAACCACACCCAGGCATGCTGCAGGGAAAGCTTCTAGAAGGCCCTGGAAGGGGACCACACCCTGACACACTCTGAAAGCCTGCAGCAATACATTGCAAATGAACTGTATTTATAAGCACCTTAAAAATAAGTCTTCAGGATTGAACTCTGCAAAGCAAAAGGTTAAACAACAATATATCAGCACAATGCATAAACTACGTTGTCTTGAGAGTGCTGGCTTTTTGCATTTCAGTCGCCCGTAGAGCGCGCACTGACCTGGTGTTGACAGGAGCAATGGCAGTTCAAGGTGGACAACGTGACAGAGTGGGACACAAGTGGGGCAATCAGGAGAGTTTCATTTCTTGGCAGTGGTCTTGGCAAGTGTCTCTGGCTTCTGTCTGGGTCACAGGGAACGCTTACGGGGTGGTCTCCTTCTGCAGGGGGAGTGGTGCTGTTGGCCTGTGGGTCTTGTGGCGGTGCCTCCTGGCCACTAGCGGCGCCGGAAGTGGGGAGCTGTTCAGTTGACTTGCTAGTGGTAGGGGCCTGCTGGTGTGACACTGACTCCCTCATGATGTTGGTCATGTCTGACAGCACCCCTGCAATGGAGATCAGGCTGTTGTTAATGGCCTGCAAGTCCTCCCTGATCCCCTGATACTGTCCCTTCTGCAGCCGCCTGTTCTCCTGCACGTTGTCAAGGATCTGGCCCATCGTGTCCTGGAAATGTTGATAGGCTCCTGGGATCTTGGAGAGTGCATCCTGGAGGGTCGGTTCCCTGCTCCTGTCCTCCCCCTGGTGCACAGCAGTCCTCCCAGTGTCCCTGTTGGCCTGTGCCCCTGTCCCCTGAACGGTGTGCCCACTGTCACTGACCCCTGGTCCCTGATTATCCTGTGGGAAAGGTGTGGCCTGGGGTCCCTGTAAAGGTGGACACACTGCTGATTGACATGTCCTGGGGACAGAGGTGTGGGTATGCTGGGTGGGTACTGTGGTGTGGGATACTGAAGATGGAGGCTCTGTCGTGGTCTGTGAGTGGGCTTGGGTGACCAGCTGTTCAGTGTTCCCTGATAGGCCGGGTTGGTCCTCCAGATCCAGAAGTCCTGAGTTACTGCCATCACTGGGAGCCTCTTCTGTTGGGGGACTGGATAGTGGTGGCACCTCGTCTCCACTGACATTGGCTGGGGTACCTGTGGGGATGTAAATGATGTATTATACTTCATCTGTGTGACATTTGTACTTCTGTGGGTTCCCCTCTATGGTTGGTATTGCCCTGCCAGATTTTGCTTGTGTATGGTGATGTATTTTGGGTATGTTAGTTTCCCTATGCTGTACGTGCTTTGGTGATGGGTGTCCATGCAGGGCTGGGAGGGATGTCCATGCATTGGTATGGCATACAGGGCTGGGCATTGTGGTTAGTTAGATGTGTGGGTGCGGTGTGTGGGATGTTGTGGAGTGATGGGAGTGAGGGGGTGTGATGACATGACGGTATGTGGGGGTAATAAGTGTTGAATGTTGACTTACCAGTGTCCAGTCCTCCTGCTACTCCAGCGAGTCCCTCAGGATGCAGTATTGCCAGTAACTGCTCCTCCTATGCTGTGAGTTGTGGGGGAGGAGGTGGGGGTCCACTGCCATTCCTCCGTATGGCAAGTTGGTGTCTTGCTGCTTTGGAAGGTACCTTCCCCCGTAGGTTGTTCCTCCTCTTCCTGATGTCGTCCCTTGTTCTTAGGTGCTGTCCCACGGCGTTGACTCTGTCCACGATTCTCCGCCATAGCTCCATCTTCCTTGCTATAAATATCTGCTGTACCTGTGCTCCAAAGAGCTGTGGCTCTACCCTGACAATTTCCTCCACCATGACCCTTAACTCCTCCTCAGTAAAACGGGGGTGACTTTGTGGTGCCTTGGGCGTTGTGTGATGTGTGTTGGTGAGGGTGTGTTGAATAATGTGGTGGGGTGTGTAATGTGGAGTGCGTGAGGGGTGTATGGCTGTATGTGGTGTGTGTGTCTAGTTGTCTCTGTGCTCGTCTTCTCAGTCTCCTGGCAGTAATTGTTGTTGGTAAAGGGTTGTGGGTAATGTGGGTGTGTGTTTTATGGTGGTGTGGGTGTGTGTGGTGTGTGTATGGTTGTCAGGTGTGTATTTTTCCTATTGGCCAATGGAGTGTTGTTTTATCTGTAGGTGCCCATTCTGAGCGCTGCGGTATGTACCGCCAATGTTTTACCGCCGTTGAATGTCTGCCGCAGTGATTCCTGGGTCATAGTGTGATGGGTGTTGCTTTGTTGGTATAACGGTATGGGTTTTGGTACCGCCAGTTTATCACTTACCTTTGGTTTGGCGGATTTGTGTATGTGGCTGTATTCTGTCTGATTGTTGTGTGTGTGTGTCACAATATGGTGAACGGATATCCACCACAGTGGCGGTAAGTAGGCGGCCGTCACCGCGGCAGTAAGCGGGATTTATCGCCAGTGTCATAATGAGGGCCATAGTCTCTTAAAAAGCCAGTTTGAGAATATAGAACAGAAACCTATAAGATCAGCAAGGCTTTAAATGGGAGATGCAAAACTGATTCCTACACTGAACTTTTTCACAATGTTTTGAAAGTCAGTCTATATTAAAGTTCCATTCTGCAGCTATTCTTTCTTTACTCACTTTCTGGCGTGACAGCCCAGTGAATCAATGCATACACTCCAGGGAAGTGTATATAACCCCATGGTCACAGCTTTGAATCCTAGTTGGTCCACTCAGCCTTTTATCCTCTTGAGATTGATAAACTATGTACCATTAAGGTGGCTACTGATAAACATCCCTAATTCAGAGCTGAAATGTCTGAACACTTGGTATCCCAATACACTTTGGTGGTCATTCCAACCCTGGCGGTCCGAGACCGCCAGGGTTGGGGACCGCGGGAGCACCGCCAACAGGCTGGTGGTGCTCCCAAGGGCATTCTGACCGCAGCGGTATGGCCGCGGTCAGAAACGGAAAACCGGCGGTCTCCTGCCGGTTTTCCGCTGCCCTGTGGAATCCTCCATGGCGGCGCAGCTTGCTGCGCCTCCATGGGGATTCCGACCCCCTCACCGCCATCCTGTTCCTGGCGGTTGTGACCGCCAGGAACAGGATGGCGGTGAGGGGTGTCGTGGGGCCCCCGTAAGAGGGCCCATAAAAGATTTTCAGTGTCTGCCATGCAGACACTGAAAATCGCGACGGGTGCTACTGCACCCGTCGCACCCTTCCCACTCCGCCGGCTCCATTCGGAGCCGGCTTCCTCGTGGGAAGGGGTTTTCCGCTGGGCTGGCGGGCGGCCTTCTGGCGGTCGCCCGCCAGCCTGGCGGGAAACACAGAATAACCGCGGCGGTCTTCTGACCGCGTAGCGGTATTCTGTTGGGGGAACTTTGGTGGGCGGCCTCCGCCGCCCGCCAAAGTTAGAATCACCCCCTTTATGTTAACTGTTGGGATTACCAGGGTAATTTAGTGGCCAATGTCTTAAAATTGTATGATGCCAATCTTTAGGACTCTTTATTAGGCATTGATCATTGATCTATTATTGTCGAATGATGTTGGTGCCAGAGTACCCCATGGCCCCTTTGACCTACTGGTGAAAGTAACCTTGTGGCAAATATTCAAATGTTGATATCATTGTAGTCTTTGCCTCTGGTCGTAAACTTGTTATGCTTTTATGTGTCTACAAATTTATAGTTTTCCTTTTTGGTGGTTTGAATGTTCTAGGAGCAACAAATCTTTGATCTACTAAAAGGAGGTTGGGGCTTTGGGGGGCCAAGGTTGGCCCTTATTTTTTAGAGTTAATTAGGGAGCCACTGGCATTGTGGTATGTTCCTAATACTCATGGTCCAAAGAGGGCAGATGCAGTGATGGGAATCTCTGACGCATGGAGGGGTTGGAGTTAGTCAGACTCTCCTGAAGATACAAACGAGTGATGTATAGGTGTGGTGAGGTACTATGCCTCCAGGAAGTGTCAAGACATTTGGACTTTCTCCCCTGAAGAATCATGATATTTTAGTGAAATATGTTAAACTACCAAAGACACGATCTATTCCTTCACCGTTACCTGTCACTGTAGCAACATTCACCCTTTTGGGGACTTGGCGTGCAGGTGATCCTGTGCTTTTACTTGGCTGAAAGCATACTTCTGTAACTTCCATTGGCTTTTCAGCGGGCTCACAGACAGTCAGTTAGCAGACCTTCATCCCTTCTTGGAATCAGCTTTGAGGAGATGCTCCATGGAGCTCTTCTGTGTTATCAAGAGCACCAAGGTAGTATTGTAAATAATCCTTAAACATGTTGGTGTATTTGACCTAGGTGCTAAGAATATTTTCTGCTTAAGAGAAAGCCAGGAATGGTCCATCTTCAATCAGGGCATTTGATGGGCCAAAACATTCCTATTTTAGCCAATCAAGAACAAAGCTAACTAAGTTGGGTTCTCCCTGATTTGGAATACAAATTCTGGCTTATGCCAAGGTTGGCTGTTGTTTCCAAATCTTAATCAGGCAGCTGCACGAGAGCTACTTACTAAGTTAGAAGGTGGGGAAAGGGGCTCTTACTGTCAATAGCACCAGCATGGCAAGTGAGACACAGCTGGCAGAGTGGAGAAGAGTGGAATGTTAGATTGGTGGTTTTGACAGACTACACATGTATCCCTCCCTATAATAGGGATCACAGTTTTAGAGCAACTCCATTTTGTCATACACGCTCCTGCAAATGGTGAGGAATATGGTAGTGCTAAGGGTAACCCAACAGGATTTATTATCACAAAATTTGTAATTCCCATTCGATATCAATAAATTTAAAGAGTGTAATTTCTTGAACAAAATACGGGACCAGTGTTTTACCTTTGTGATAGCATCCCTGCCTGACACGAGGGATGCTCTTTTAGCTTTCTGGGAAGAACAAAGTCTCAGACATGCGCAAAAAGCTGAAACCCACAAATTTGGACGGCAAACAGCATTTAAGGCTAAGAAATATTTATAATTTATGTGCGGTACCAAATATCCTTATCATTGCAAAATGCTTTGCAGTGTGGGTGCTGTGGATCCTATTCAGCAACGTGGCACAACACCTATGCCTCTTTTGTCTTGTGCATTCTCCCATCAAAGAAGTCACCTTAGATGACATTGAGCATGTGTGGATATCAAAATGCTTCTAGTGACGTGTTAGGGTGGAGCTTGCAGTTCCAGTGTGTGAAGTTTCATACTGTGCCTGCAAAGCTGAGTGAATATGGGAAACCTCACTTGGGAACGGCAGTCAAAGATTTCAATGTTGGCTCAGACTTTTTGGGTAATGTTTAAACAACCAGGCATCTATCAGCGGTGATGTCCAACTGCAATATATCTCATGAGCAGGGCACCCTAAGGCAGAAATATGAGGCTGCAACCCTCCTCATGATCACCAGGTCAAAGGTGCCCTGTGGTGGCTCCAGGCAGGAGACAATGTGGTGGTGTGTTTGGTTAGGAATACAGCATGTTGCATGGTATGGTGCCAGGGAGTTCCAGATAGGGGATGGTGCAGTGGACCTTGCACTGGGGACCAAGGAGGCTCATTGTCCCAGATTAAGAGTTTTTCCAAAGGTTGGTGAGCTAGCTCAGGGATAGGGTATAGTTGCCAAATGGCAACATTCCACCCGATGCCCTGAGTGCCAGACACATCACTTTCCTGCCATAGTAAAACAGTCTTTAAAGCTGCCCCTTAATGTTCTAGCAACAAGCTTTGCACTTCCTTGGCAAGATTTTTAAAAATGTATTTGACATCGTGAACCATCTAGTTTTGCAACTTTGCACACCCCTTGTTGTGATGCGAGTCAAGCTCTAAATGATTTTAGAACCAAAAGGAAAATCAAATGATAATTTTAATGCATATGTTTTTGTTACTGCTATACAAGGGATTTTACTACAAAAGGAACTGTAGATCCTTGTGCAGCACCATTCCAATATGGTGATGGAAACCTGCCAACCTAGGAATAATTTCCTCTGCATGATAAACTAAGTGCCACAGAGTAGATGTGGAAAAGGGAGGGTGGCTTTTGAACAATGGCAGTATCTGGGTAACTGGCCAGGTACACATATTCTCCACAACCAGGCCACTTGGGGCTTTCCTGGGCAAAAGGCAAAATACAAAACGGACTTAAACAGTGGCGATTCTCTATAAAGGAGCTGGAAACTCAAATCTGTTTAAGGGTTTCAGCACATTTTACTGCTCACTGTGTGGCTATGGCCAGTGCTTAATTTGTAAATAAAGAGATGCCAGTGCTCAAAGCCCTTCTCTTAAAAACGAGGCTGCTGTAACTAAATCTGCCAGCACTGAATACGGAGGCAGCGTAATCCTGAAGCCATCTCGGGCTTCTTCAATCCATTTACGACCACCCCCGCCCCTTCAGCTCATCCTGCAACTTTCTACTTTCTCCCTTTATGACGCTTTTTAGTTTTTCCTTCTTCCGTCTTTCCCATATGTGTCTTTTGCTCGCAGCAAATGCTTGAGGCAGAAGAATAAGCCCCGGCCCTCACAAATAAGTGCCGGTGCTCAGCACCGGAAACAACAAGCACAAATTAAGCACTGACTATGGCTCGTTATTGGATGATCACATGAAGGGAACCAAACCTGTGTGACACATGGAACACTTTACAGGTCTGGAGATGTCCTGCCATAATGTAGTTCCATGATATTCCAGCCTTTGTGAGTGGTATATTCAGCATCATCTTCCCTGGTGGGTTACCTTAAACATATTATGGCAAGTCGGGAAACCCTGACCGACTTCATGGAGTCCACTTGTTTCCATCTCTGGGGAAGAAGAGTAACCTCACTCACTCATACCATTCACATCCCTATCTAAATTTGTTCCTACTGCTCCAGATACTCATGTGGAAATAAGGCCTGCCAAAGGTCCTCCCTCATCCTAATTCCTCCCTAAAACTAAAATGTCCCTAACGTGTAAACTTTAAAAGCGGTCTTTTCCTCCCTGACTGTGGATAGACCTGACCTAGAGCAACACAAGAGAATGCTATTGCAGCTCTTCGCCCTTGGCGATTGCATTCAGGGATTTCCGGAGTCCCTGTATCAGCGCGAGGACAGCGCGAGCTAAACGCTTGGCACCGCCTGGCACTCTCTCCGGCAGCTGAAAGGAAGGGCACAAATTGAAACTGTACATGTCACATAAAGCTGTCCCTGGGCTGGGGCTCTGCACACCCGTCCCCTCTCTCTCGGTGCTATTAGCATTCAGCCGGCGGAACGGGCCTCGCAATTAACACAAAGGCAGCGCCATTCGTGGTGACTGGAGGCCTCGCGGGACTCCAGGGAGGCGCGGGCCTGCGCAGAGGAGACCCTTTGCTGGGAACAGAGAGAAGTGTCACCGCCGAGTAGGCCCCGATATGAAAAGCTATTAATAATTATGCGGGAGCGTCCCTTCCATCAGCCGTTTATTGAAAGGTGCTCAGCGCTGAGCCCGCCTTCTGATTTATGGGAGCAATAAAGCTCCAAATTCTCTGATCCTGTTATTTAAGCAAAGCTAATGGGGTGAAACCATCACGGTGCGGCGGGGCAGATCCCGCAGCGAGAGGCAGTTAGGCTGCGTCACCTGTGCAGTCTCTTCAGCGCGCGTGGAAGAGCCATGCTTGTGCCTACATCCATCATTCGAAGCCCCTTTCTGGTTCGCTGTATGACTCGCCCTCTCTTGGTGTGTTTTTTTGTTGTTCAGGGGACTGGGTCCTTTGGCTGATGAATTTATCGTCCATGAAGGATGTGTGATATCCAGATTGATGGATCTCGCTTTGAAGGAGTTGTCGCGCATATTTGCATAATAAGAATATTGCAGTGGGACGCACATCACTGAACCTCATCCAAGTCTTGTGTCTAATGTACAAGTTGCTCGCTATCCACAGAATAGCGCAACTATCTCAACTCCAAATCGCAAGAGCTCGTCCACCAAACTAAAAAAATCCGAGTTATAGGTGAAGTTGTGTATTCCTTGATCTTGCAACTTTGAACAATTTATTTTCAACTGTACCAGCTTTGCAACCGCAAAGCGAGCAAAGATGGAAAAAAGGTTTAAAGGGGGCCATGTGCTGCAGAAGCTGCTCTATTCCTTTTCTTTGTGACGCTAGTAGTGTGTTCCCCAGTTGCCTCTGTGGGGACAACGCAGAAGCACACTTCTCAGCATCACTCCTGTCAAGTTCATATTGGGCATCACCTGTGACTGCTGGAAATTTTGAGATTGGCGGAGTAAGGTTAGAACCGCCTGGGACTAATTTGAGAATTTCAAACTTCTCAAGGTGTGAAATAGCAAATTGTAATGAGAAAGTGGGCTAAATCAAATCTTTGCCAACCACTGCAAGGGCCCATATTGTTTTTAAATGCTCGCTTAATTATGGACATTAATGGATTTGTTTTTTTAATTGAAATGCATTTTAAAGACATTTAAAAACTCCCAGTAATTTTCTGGCGAGGAAAACATGTCTGGTAATCAGAACACTGAACTTTCTTTTCACTCTGGTGCTTTACAAATATTTCCTGTAATTACCAGGAGCAGTAGCAGTAATACTGAAGGATGTCCCTCCCGTTAATCATTGGAAATGGCTCTGGCAGTCTTTTACTGACAGAGGAGACTTGTGCTAATGACCAGCAGAAAAATTGTTTTGGCTGGTTGTGCCTTCAAATCTTTGGAAGTGTTCCAAATATTAAACAATTGACTGCCAGTGATGTTAATACCATCTCAGTAATTTCCACAATATTTTAAGAATATGCTGTATCTCAGGGTCTAAGAGTTACAATAGAAGTAGCCTGTACTTGTGTAGCTCTTGTCACAAATCAAACCTTTTACCCTTGGATATCTTTGATGTCTTTACTAACTTACACATGAGTTATACTAGATTAGATTTTTTCATAATGTTGATCCTTTCAAAGTTCAGTACCATATAGGGAGCAGTCTAAGACATAGAAGTTAGGGATAAAGAGAGATTGGGCATAGAAAACAGTTGTTTAGAATGGCCGAAGGCGATAGAGAGGTGTGGCCAACAGGCACTGGTGTAGTGGACAGACCTTTGGGGAGTAAGAAGAGAAACTAGAATGAAACCCAAGCCTAAGGGAGAGGGAAGGTGAGATGTGAGAGAAAGCAGGTCTTTGGAATATTTACTCACGTGAGAGGGAGTAGTGTGATGGAGTTCAGCTGTTAGGGATAAAAGAGAAGTACCTGGCCAGTGACATGCAACTGTAGGCTTGAGAGGGGTGACGGTCACATCAGGGGAAGATGTTTGTGGAAAGAGAAATTAATATCTGTGAGATGAAGGAAAGAGATCTCAGGAGAGTCTGTTGGAAAAGAGAAAATATGAAGTAAAGAGTATGCCAAAGTTGAGCAGATCTTTGGGGTTAATGCCATGGAGCAGCACCAGGTGTGCCCAAGAACAATTCTGTGGGTGAAGGGTATGGGGCAGCAAAAAGAGTGATAGAAGGGATATGGACTGCAGGGTGGAGGCTGTGTAGAGTGCCAGGGGCACAAGAGGACAGCAAATCTGTGTAATGGAGGGCATGGACTTCGAGCAGCAATTAGTGTGCCAGAGGGCAGTAAGATTCCAAGGAGAAACCTAGAGAGCACCACAAAGCATGAGAAAGGACAGCCAGGCTGTGGTGTGGAGGGCATGATGCAGTGAGGAATACCAGAGGATAGGTCGTCTGTAGGTGAAGGGTCTGGGACTGCAACCAGTGTGATACGAGGCTGCAGGGCAGTAGTGTGGACTGTATGCAGCAGGGAAGAGAATGTTGGAGGGCAGCAAGTCTCTGCTCTGTAGTGGAGTGAATAAACAGTGACAGGTGTGATTCTGATGGCAAATTTGCTATATATATATATACATATATATATATATTCACATGAACAAGGCTACGGCTGAAACGCGTTGGGAGGAAGACTCTGTGTGATAGTAAAAACTTTTGTACAAATCGACTGGAAGTGTCCTGACCTTTCTTGTGGTTACAAGAAAATGTTTTGATATATATACATATATATATATATATATATATATATATGTATATGTATATATATATATAATAAAATACAATCAGGACCAAGTCGCAATATTTCAGTTGTCAGAATCAGAGTTCATATTGCGACGGCAGCTGGGGCCACATTTTCCATCTGTGCAGAATGGCAGCGCCTGCTCCTTCAGAATTTTTTTCCCCCTCCTAGCTGTTCTCATTCCTTTCATAAATGCAGAATGTGTTTCTTGTTTCTTACTTGACACCCAGCGGAACAGGCTTATCTGACTCATTCACTCCCTGATAGGAGTGCCATTGTAAAACCATGATAATGTATTATATATGCTAATATGTTCGCATACTCAATCGAAGAAGGAGGAGGCTGCATTTACATTACCATGTCAGCGAATGAGCGGTTCAGCTTGGATCAAACCACAGGAGCCGCGGGTTGGCAGAGTGGTACCTGCTCACGCCGCAGGCTTTCTGCCTAGTGCAACTGAATGCATTTTGCTAGTGGAACATCGACATGACGGGTTTGAGTGCCTAAAAGACTACATCTAAAACTACAAATGTACATTGGCACCATGTTCATTAATAATAACACTCCAGGAAAAAAATCAAGTGAAACCTTAATTAGGTGTGTGGTTCGTCTAGAAATGACTAACCTCCTAGCAGCCTGCTAGAAGTGACTAAGAGAACGAGGTACGCATTTACAGCGAGGATCTGTGTATGACAAGAATCTAAAAGCTTTCAGCCTTAGGAAATGCATTCAGTTTGTGAGAATATTTCTACATAATACGTGTATAAAGCGTTTTGCAGAAAGGTGAATATTACTAAAAAATTACATTTAATTCGTCAGATTAAGTTAACCATTATAAAATATCATAGCCCCGATTCATACAATGACCAATACTAACCTTGAGGAACTGAAATCAAAAAGTTACCAATTAAAAACAACGCTGAAGGTAACACAGTGCCATGGGCATCGCTATAGCCATACAGCCATCAAAACCCAGCATTGTGCTCCAGCAGATACATCGAGTAATAACCAACAACGCCAGTTACAATCACTGTTAGATATCCCATACTCAACCATAAAATGCTAAATACCACAGCGAGTTAAGTTGAAGGTGCAACAACTAACATCATACAACGGAAACAGAGCTTGAATCCAACTAACACATCAAGATTCAAACCAGCACCAATGTATTCCAAAATGGTACTTTATTACCATGGGCATCAGTGGGCGTAGCTAAGGGGGGGCGTTTGCCTCCCCGAATTTAGGTACAGCTTGGTGTGCAGGATCATAGTGCAACGTAACACTACGCCTGGCGTAGTGTTACGCTGCCTCAGGACGGATGATGTTAAAATTATGCCCCCCTTAAAAAAAAATCTGCGGACGCCCATGGTTATCACCAATTAGCGCCATGTGATGCTTTAAAACCAACAGATAGTATAATCACAAATTTCCCGACAAAAATGATAAATTATCTGGCATTATCACAGCTACTTGAACCCCCAAAGACTCGATGTTAAACTGTGTACCCCAGCTGACATCGAATACTGATGTTAACCAACCAATATTAACTATGTATATATTAATTTAAAGAACCAAACCACAGCACATCTCACACGACCCTAACATATATATCATCAAAATCTAGCAACAGATCATCACCAGCAGTTGCCATCAAACCAACACCTATTTTACATCCCCTGCAGAGATTTTTCCATAGATTTGGACTGACAAGCGGAACATGATAATGGTGGTCAGTGAACTTTCAGCCTGGGGGGTGCAACCAAACAGCACCGAGGGCGACAAAAGAGAGCAATTCGACCCTCTTCTTCGCATTACAGTTAGGGGAGATATTTGTTATGGAACCCAATGGGATATTTTATAGCAGAATTGTCCCATAAAGTTGGTTAAAAAGGCACCCGTTTTACAACACTTTTTAAAGATAAAATATTGCTGAACAAACTCGACTTTTTTCAGGAGTGTTTGGGTGGGGCTTTTCCCCAGGAGAAAGTACTGCCAAAAGTGGGTCAAAAAAGCAATCAACATTTGGTTGAAATACCAGAGTTTTTACCTGCAGTTTACATAACCTATATATGCATTTTAAGATGGCTTCCTCTGACTCTCGCCACTGTTAAAGCATCTTCCATCACTTTTTCATCCACGTCTTTTCGTTTTCCTCTCCTAATACTTCTAGGAGAATCTCAGTCATTGTAAATGTCACACATCTGCTGGGAAGGGACAAGATGGGAAAATAAAAAGGTACACGTCATGCCTCAGGCAGCACTGCAAACTATAAGGTTAGACATAGCTATGATGTTTAGACAGAAAAACTGTCACTCAAATTATAGAGACTTTGCAGGTTCTGACAGCAGATGTGTTCCCACCGTCATGTTAATCTCTGAAGCTCAGTCCAGATTCACCATCTATCTACTGTGGTTGCACAGCCCTATAAAAAACTTTCTCATGAGTAGAGCAGCAGGGAAGTCGCCACTAGCACGAACAAAATTAACTATGTAGCTTTGCTGGTACAGTCAGTTACTCATGGGAACTGGTGTAAATATTGGTACCAAATCACACTGTAAAATAGATTATATCTATTATTAAAGTTCAATGTCCACCCGTATTGCTTAAAAAATCGGATTACGTAGTTAAAGAAAATATAATGAACGAGATCGCAAATAATGATAAAATTGAAATGTCTGTATCCATAGGGGTTCCTTGGTTATGACTGTGGCATAATGTCACATGTGAAAGATGGTGCCAATCCCCTGTTATATGAACGTTGTCATGAAAACCTATTACGGAGGCTTCTTTAAGCCCCTAGTAGGCCTCCAAGGACTCAGGTTTCAGCACTTCACGTATAACACTACCTGTGGTACAGCGAGTATACCAGTATTACTATGGTGAGGTAAAAAGTGGCATAAGGGGACAGGCAGTCTTAAACAAACATTGCACTGATGAATTGAACTTTAATTATTGAAACTTCCCGCTGATTTTTAAGGCATTCATGTGGTTCCGTTCTGATTGCCATAATCATGGAAATCAACTAAAGTTTCTGAAACAAAGCAAGATTTCATGTGGACAGTTTTATCGCTAGATTGTTGGCCAAGCTGTCTTCTGAGTCAGACACACACTTTTGAGACTACTAGAAAGCAAAATGCTGGTATATCTAGAAAACAAGAGCTATAGTGGAATTTGTATGGCGCCAATGTAGAGCTATGGCTCTCTGGTATTCCATTTCTGTGTTCGTGGACACAGAACATCGTAATGGGCCAATACTTCAGGTTCCACTAGTCATTGTTGGTTTTTTTTGGTTGGGCTTCAGGAAACGGAATAGGCTACATGCAATAACACTTGATCTACATTAGAAGCTATGGGTTTCTGTCATTTTTTGAAAACTTGTATCCCAGAAACTATTGGCGAATCTTTGTTGCAGGACAGGTTATCTGGGTTAAGTAAATTGACCAGTCAATGGTAATAATAATGTGAGCTGGTACAAAGGCAATCAGTTTCTGGTCACCAGAGCCAATCTGAGAGATGGTCAGATTAGGACCTCATGTGCCTGAGTCTACTAGCTCACAGGTTGGAACATGTGCCACACCAGTTTTCTGTCTGCCACTTTTTAATACTCTAACACTTTTTCAGTTCTCTATCTTTTTCTTCATGAGTGCTTTGTCTGAATTTTTGGCAGCTCTTTGTTTCACTATTTGTCAGATATTTTGTCAGTGCTTTGTCTGATCCTTGTCTGTGTTGTGTTTAAGGATTTTTAGGTCTCATATATAGGCAGTTTTTTGCTGTCTGTTTTTAAACAACATCTTGTAGATCCTACCAAAAGTAGGCCTGGAGCCAGCTTTTCGATTCCCAATGGTTGGCTTCCTTGTCACTCTCATTTGCTTCCTTCTTGTTCAATGTCTATCCTTCCTTTCCTTATGTTGGCCCTCCCCATGTGCATAATGTCATTACCATATTTTTAATTGGATTTCTCATATCCTTCCATTGCTCACATTCAGGAGACTATTTTTTCTTTAAACTGTTAATGATAGTGAATGTGTCTTCTTGCTCCCTGCATTGTGTGTTGATTCTACCCCACAAATACTGCCACATGCTTCTTTCTGCTTCCTCATCCCCCAAACCGTAGCTCTTCCATTGGCCATAAAAATGTCTCTGTTTTTTCATTCTTTTTTAATATTTTTGCTTCGTCCTGCAGCCAGTCTGAAGTGCCTTTGTTGTTCCTCCACCCACCCTCATTTCTCATTGTTTACCTCAAAATTCACTTATCCCCCAAATGCTCCTAAAATTGTCACAACTACCCCTCAAAGCAAAAGCTTAGTTTAAAAATTGTTAGGGCTTGTAAACTGCAATTTGCTGCTGAGCCACTTCCTTATTGACATAAGCTTTTGCTTGTTTAAATTAATTTATTTTTCTTTTCTTACGACTCCAAAGCTGGTTCCCACCATCTTGGAACAGTCAATCATTTGTTTCTTTTAAATGGCTACATCAAGGTGCGCATGTGCGGCGACCATTGAATACACATAGACAATTTCACTTGGTCACAGTATCATCATGACACATATGTGTATGTTATTTCCAACAGCAAAGGCAACCCTACTTAACAAGAACCAGGGTTATTAAAGTATTCAGCAAGAAAACATTGGTTTCTATTGGAATAATAATTACGTAAAATGGATCAAACAAAAGCATAATTACGCAAATCGAAATTATTGTAGGATGTGACACAGAAAAATCACACGCCACCATAAATAATCATTCCACAAAGGGAGCTTAGAAAAAAACTCCAGGTGTATGTGTCCCTGGTGAGCTGGAACCCACAATCACTACTAAGCCGGTAGTACAGAAATATAGTTGTTACAAAAACAGTAGAGTAGGTTTCCATTTTTCAACAAACAACCTCAAATAAGAATATGAATGTCCATAAGACACTGACAACATTCAAAGGCTCTAATTTTATGGTTCATTTGCCACTTGTCAACAACGTTTCAACCCTCTGTGAAATATGGGGTCTCATCAGGACCATTTAAAAATAGGGTCTACTAGAACAAAATAGTGAAGAGAAACTTGAGAATAAGAAAGGCTGAGGTGGTAAAGTAGGCCAAAAAAAAGCTATAGATGGAGCCATACCTAATGGAAACCAAGGAAAGCCTCAGTGGTGCACCCCACAATATGTTTGCAAAAAATATCTAAGATTTAGTACGCACATAGGGGGTTCAGGATGGGAACTTCATCAATAAAAGAGAAATTATCAATAATGTAATATTAACACTTAAGAGTAACTACATAAGTAATAGCTGGTATAAAGCTACTCGCCTTTTTATGTCTAACTGCTGGTTAGTAATAAGTGGCAAGATCCACGCATTCCCCAAAAGAATGAAAGGAATGCCGCAGTCAAGTGCCAAGGATAAATAAGTACAAATGAATACTTCAGAAAAGGCAGGCTACATCATCCAGCCTCACCACATCCAGAGGAACAAAACCATAAGGCTTGCACATTCTGTCTGAGGGATAAGGACAGTTTAACAAATCAAGACTAGGAGCGCAATAGCTTTAGTGTATGGCTGCCCAGAGGGAGCGGAGCAGGCCGTCTCCATAGAGATTCTCAAGGGATGACTGTCTTAAAGGATGAATGCTTTGTACAACTGCACATACCATTCTAGGGGGAACAAAAAGGAAGAATCCCACTCAAACCCATATAGGGAAGAACAGCATTATGGATGAGTCCTTAGTCCAAGTGCGTGGGGGGCTATACCAAGGGAAAAAAAGACACAGAAAAAAACATAAATAAATGACAACGTTACTCAAAATAACAGGCAGAGCTGCAACGGATATAAGCATGGCTGACGGAAGGTATGTAATATCTTGATATATGGCCTGCAAAGTAACCAAAGGGGGATGAAAATGATATCAAGGATGGAAGGGAAGAAGTGATATGTTATAATCCACAGTGTATGGACAAAACTATAAAGGATTGAATTACAACCTTTGTGTTATGCATGGTAATAAAGATGAAGGGTACAAAAAAAGACAGAAAGGAGGGTCATAGTCAATAAAGATGCAAGATAAAATCATATATTGATGAGAAAAGAATAAAATACTCAAAAGAAGGGGAGAAACAAGGCATACGAGCCTAAGGCCACATGAACCTGAAGTCAGAAAGGATACCCGCATCAAACATGGACAGAACATAATAAGAGGAAGGAATATTTCCAATCAATTAAAAATGTGGAGACATATATACATGATCTCTTAGATTACCACCCCCTTCAGGGGAAACTAATGTTGTGTAGAGGAGGACACCCAGTCGCATTTCGAGCTGACCAGCAACCATGCATCTGTACATTATTATCTAATGTGAAAATATCAATAGATAATATCAAGACACGAAGAAATGAAGTTGGAAAAGACACTCCTCATTTCCACAATCGTCTTCAAAAATCAAAAACAATTAAAATTATGACACAACTAATTAAAGTATCTGCCTAAAAGATCCATCAGTATTCATAGACAATACTCATAACAGGCGGTAATAACCATTTGCTAATAGATGGAAGGGAAAGTTTAAATCCTTCAGTTCGGCTACATATGAGTATGGTGACCAGATTTTCAAAAGAAAAAAACGGGACAGGTCAGACATAAAAGTAGGACTGAAGCATTTAGTCTCACTTTCAAATCTGGCCTTTCCTGTAAATGTACGTGAGACATGCGCGCGTGCATAGGCAGCAGCAGACGGGCAGAAACCCATAAACTACTTCTTCAATTATTTAAGATTCTAGAACTGCATATGAATGGAGTGCATACCTTTTACTGTTGACTCGCAGGTTGACCTGACCTTTGGCCCAAAAACTGGGACATTTATTTAATTTAACAAAATGTTTACAGGTTGATCTGACCTGTGCTTCAAAAACCGGGACGTTTCTTTAAAATGAACAAAAGCGCCGGGACACCGGGACAGTCCTCTAAAAACCGGTCTGGGGAAATCCGGGACGTCTGGTCACCCTACATATGACACCATTCCTCTACTGTGTTCAGTCCATGCTCTATAGAGATACAGCACTTTATCCATTTAACTTTCATTTTGTGAAGAATACTTATGAGAGTTCGTCCTCTTGCTGACGTGAATAGGATGTCGATAACTTGCTATCTTAGTTCGTCCACTGTGTGGGTCATTGTCAGAAAATGAGAGACCAGTGGGGAATTAGGTATTGCACATCTGATTCGACTTCGGTGTTGACAAATGCTCATTTTAACTGGTTGTGAAGTCCGTCCTATATAAATTAGTTCACATAGACACCATATTGCATACATCACAGTTCTAGAATTACGGTTTGAGAAAAACTTCAATTTTTCAAAAAGCCTTTTCAAAAACCATGTGTCATGCATAGGTACACAAGCCACACAATTAGCACACCAATAATGGCCAATTAAAGGTGGAAGATCCCATGCGGACTCTAAGATTCCAGTACTGGTAACAAAATTGAGTTAAGGAGTGCGCAAGGTGATCTTTAATACTACTCCCTTTCTTAAAGCCAAACATAGGTAACTGTAGATTCTCGTCTAGAACGGCCAGGATATGCCAATTGTTGGTCACCAATTTGCAAACCTTATTTTTGTGCAGGCAGAATGTAGTCACGCACATAAGCTTCTCCAAGCGTCTTTTTGTTTCAGTACACAACAGTTCTTCCCTTGGACAGTACAATGCCCACCACGTTTTCTTGCTGCATAGGTGCATGTGTCATGTCACATATTTGTGCTAGTATCATGATGCGTCATGTGAAATATATATGCTAGTATCGTGATGCATGGCTCTTTTGTTTCTTTTTTCCCCGATGCTGCATAGCATCAGCAAAAACCTTTTCTTTCTGCCAAAACTGTACCATATCGATAAATAGACTTTGCCAATGATTATTAAGTGTTGCATTTGATACTTTGTGAGTGCAGTGTCTTGCACTTTTTGAGTATTATATTTTACATTTTGTCTGATGTTTTGTCTGTTCTGTTTCTGTGATTTCTCCTGTAAGTCACTGAGTTTGGTGTCTGAATCTTAGCGAATGTTCTGTCAGATGTGTTCTAAGTTTTTTTTATTGTTTCTAATGCTCAGGGAGTGCTGTCTGATGCTTTCTCAGTGATATGTTTTAAGTTTAGCACTAAGGTTTCCTTTGATATCTCACTGCTTTGCTGTGTTTGACACATTTTCAATGCAGTTTCTGGTTCTTTTACTCTTCTCTTTCTGGTGTTTTGTAAGTGTTGTGTCTCATGATTTGTTATTGATTCTGGTGCGCTGTGGGTAGCATGTTTGATGCTTTGTCCTGATGTGTGTGATACTTTGTGACGGCTCTGCCTGATGCTGTGTCTATTACTGTGCTGGTATTGTATGAGTGGTGTCTCTGATGTTCTATCAGTGCTGTGTCCGATGCTTTGTAGGTAATGTTTTGTGGGAGTTGTCTGATGCCTTGTCAGTGCCATGTCTAATGTGTTGTGTACTTTTGTTTGAGTGTTGCGTCTGATTCTTCCCTAGTGTTGGCCCCATCTCACTGTTTATGCCATGTCTACGGTTTTGTCCATGCTGTACCTTGGTAGTCCTGTGGCTGGTGCGGCCTCAGTGCTGTCTCTGATGTTTTCTATGTGCATTGTCTGGTGCTGCCCTAGTACTATGGATGATAATTTGGCAAAGTTTTGTTTGAAACCTGTTTAATGTTGTGTTTGATACTTTGTCCTTATTGGCTGCTTCAGGTCTGGTGAATCTTATTTTATTGACAGTGGTGACCCTCTGCTTCTTTTTCCTACCATTGCTCGGACGTTTGCCACTTTAGGTCTGGCTATTGTTGAGATTGATTCGCCTAGTCCTTGCGATTGTAAAGTATGGTATATCGTTTCTTTTGCACTACTGAGTCTTACATCACTTTACTTTAATACTTTAAGGTACTGCTAAATCTTGTACTGTTTCACACTTTGCAGGTCTGGTTAAGTTTGATGCTTGTAAAACTATTAGTAGTTGAGGTAGTTCTCATCTACCCTTAAATGTTTACTTAGCTATGATCTCGGTGTACAGCTACAGAAGACCACACATTGAGACTGACTGTGAATAAATAATGTTCAGAATTATTTTTTTGGGCTTAATTAAGAAGTGCCCGGAGTTTATCACATAGCATTGAAAATGTATTGTTAACACAACCCCGCTCGCCCAATGACGATATAGAAGATGCTGTCTGCACCTCATTGTAACCCACAGAAGTATGAATACCTTAACTTCCTCACAGACCACATTCACTCAAAGTTAACCTATGGAAGCAGTAATTTCTCAATGGACACTATCAAAATAAAGGAATAAAAATGACAGCATACTGCCGAGGGAGCTGAAGTTCTCCTTGTTACAGACTGCGGTTAGGATGCTGTCCATAGTACTCTTCCAGCAGAGTTTGAACAGAAAAGCTGGTTCTAGAAAGATTTTGGAGATTGCAGATAAAGAAATCCAACACATTTATGAAAGGAATGGTTAAATTACTCTCAGCCTTGCTGGACCTGCATTCTAGTCTATTGTATGTCCCGCTTCCACCACTCTAGATTGGAACTCCAGCAATCCTAAATTGGTTTTGTCCCACGGTGCTACCAGATTGAAGACAAACCTTGCTGATGAGGTCGTCAGCTGAAACTGGGGTTTGCCCTCATCTGGGGGCGACCTGCCTTGCAGCTCAATTTGGATGGTTCTTGTTGCAGAGGGCCAAGGCCGTTTTCCATATTGGTAGTGTCCATCTCATCTAGAAAGGTACAATTGTCAAAAAAAACTTTGAGCTTGAAAGTGTCACAGCTATCAACATTGACTGAGATTAATTCATGCACTCCTTGCAATACTTTTGAAACAAGTTGGGGAAGAGGGTTGGGTCGAGGATGAGAAAAGCATTTCACAACGGAGAGAGCAATGTAAGGGACAAAGCAAAAGTACTTTTGGAAAGAACAGAGTAAAGCAGCATAAGAGAGAAGAACACAGAGAACAGGGGTGGAGGAGAAGCACACTGTGAGCGAGATGCACACACAAGTGATGACAGCAACAAAGTCAGTAGAGGAGAGGCACACAAGGGCAAGAACAACATAGAACATGAAGGGGGGATAGAAGAAATACACAAGAGAAAAACACAGAGCACTAGAGGCATCTGGCGAGAGCACATAGGAGAAAGAACGGAGCAGATGGAAAACATGCACACACATCAAGCGTAACCAAAAGGCAAATAAAAGAGAAATGTGGAAGGATAGAAGCCAGTCAGTCAGAGAGATGGTAAGCGGGACAAACACATGAATGACAAGATGTGACAAGGAAAGCCATTGAATAAGAAGCAATCAAATGAGAGTAACTTTAAGGCCATCCAATGTTATGAATGGGCAGGCTGCATTCTGAGTAATCTCTGGCTAAGCCAAAAATATGCATTTTACAACCAGGTAGCTTGCACTGTCTTGTAGGCTCGACCTATAGAGCATGCAGGTCACAACCAAAATAGCATAAGGCACCAACATATAGGAAGAATGCCATAAAATGGTGATCATCTGGAAAATAAGATGCCTGCAATTTAGGTAATAAGCATAATGTAAGTTATTTTTGTGCCTGATGGCAAAGAAACTTTGGATTATTTCCATGACTGCAAATCAGGGCCGACTTTAGGGTGGTGCGAGAGGTGCGGCCGTACCAGGTGCTGACCTGGATTCTGACGCTGGCCTCGGGGGGAAGGGGGCACTGTGTTTAGCAATGACTTACAAAACTTGTGATTTAAAAACACCTGCTGAAAAGTTCCTTGTGAAGTCCAGTCTTCAGGAAACAATTAAAATATCAAGATACCTCTTGTGATTAATGTTCCTGCTAGGGGGCAAGATGGGAGTTTTGTCTGACAGCAGATTTGACTCGCCACAAAGTAGGGTAGAGGGTTAATATGCCTGCTGCCACAAACAAAACCATATTTTATGTGGATAGATGAGTGGATTAGTAAAGCCAGCCTTTAGGAGCACTTTAAAATAAATGGATGTATGTGAAAAGTGAGGCTATGGAGAGATGAGGGGTGCATTTGCCGGATGGTAGTGAGTGAATCCGAGGAGGTGGTCATGAGGCGAGGGGGCGCCAAAAAAGACTGTCTCACAGAGTGCCACCAGCACTAAAGCTGGCCCTCCAGCAAATACATTAGTTTGAGTAACATCAGCTTGTATTAAAAGCTGAATCATCAATTGTGTCGTACCCTACAAGTAATCCTTTACCCTTTTCTATGCACTTTAGATGCATTAATCCTTACCCTGAAATGTTTGATTTTTGAGTCTTCTCAAGGGGATGTTCTATTTGAGACCTAAGAGCTGAGCAGGCTACACAGCAATGCTTCTGGTGTGGCATTGAAAGTATATACTTAAATGAATGAAGCACTTGTAATAATTTACAGTGTATGACTACTAAAAGTGTAACCGATATCTTGTTATTGTTATATTTCCTGCATTGATATTTAGGATCTGGTGATCCACAAAGGATCTTTTTGTGAAGAAATCATAAATCTCTCACCGAAGTCCAGCTTAGAAGCCAAAACAGATCTTATGATGTTCTTGCACCAATTCAGAGTTTAAGGGCAACACAGGGGCACAGCTATATCCCCAACGGACCATTTCGGATTTAAATAATTTAAATACTATTTCTCCTATATTGGTGTTTCTCACAGCTCGTAACCTGAGGGTATTGACCAAGTGCTCAGTTAGCTGCAAGTAAGGTCTCCTAGCCACCTTTACCTGAGTCTGTAAAGGGACAGATGGATTTTAGACATTTTGTATGTTTGTGTAGTCATTGGGCCAAAAACCATCACTTGTCAAAGGTAAATATTATGGATGAGAGTATTAAGGTCATATGTCCTCTCCTCACAAATGTGCACATTATTCTAGACCCTGAGCATGCCTGGAATAATTCAGGAGATATCTCCACTCAGTCACTGCCTCTGAAGTGCACATTTTTCGCTTTTTGCTTTCAGTCTGGAGCAAGCTGGTAGAATCCACAAACAATGTTAATTTGAGGCAAATACTTTCTTGCAAAATTCTTACACCAATCTGAACGTACTGACATAGCTTAGCTGGTTTAGTTTATATATCATGAATACCACATTTCATGTATCCATGATGGCTTCAGAATTATGCTGCCTGGGTATTCTATGCTTGCAGCAGCCCCATGTTTCAGATGAGAGCTTTGGGCACCAGCACATTTTTATTTACAAATTAAGTACTGGATGTTAATGACATTTCTTTAAGTCAGCCATTACCTGGTGTTGGTGTTTGACGTGTGTAGAATGGAATAAATATATTTTAATGCCATGTTCATGAAGTGGACTTATGAAGCCAGAAATTTGCATGAGACATAGGCTGAAATAGCACATATTTTATCCCAGTTCCTGAGGTGTGTCACTTTGTGCTAGGCTTTTACTTTCCTAAATGACATTCAGTTCACTAAGGGCGTGTTGGCAGGTCCCAGGCTTTTTATGCATTGCAGCTTTTGTTCTTTGGATGTTGTGACCTTAGAAAGTAAAGAACAATGGTCCATGCTTGCATCGTTGTTTTTTTAGCCCTATGTAAGTCACTTTAAGATGTCCACGGTTTGGTCTTATCCCCTCCCTAGAGCTGAGGAATATGGTTATTGATCCTTGGTAAACTTGAGGCCACAGTCTTGGCATCCAGTGTGAACAGGTTGGCAGCTCAGTCACAATGTAGTCAGGGTTGTTTAAGCCAACTTGTAAGCACTTTAGGTCATGTTCATAGGCCTTGGTACAACCTAAACTTGCCTCATGGTCCTGCTAAGTTCCCTGGTTGCCTGGCCATAGATGTAGTACTTGATTCATCCACACAATATCAACCTATATATTAAAGTTTCTGAAACGTAGTCACTAAAAAGACAACCAAAATATGCCTTGCACAAGGCTCCAAAATCTCTTGCAATGATATTGGAGAGATAGAGTCAAAGTTAGTCTTCAAGAGGGGTAGATCGGTAAAGCGACATAGGTGAGATTGAAAGGTCACCTTCCAGTGCCGTGGAGAGGCTTGAATCGTGGAGAATTGCCCACTTTGACTATGCCTTAAAACAAAGTACTTCACGGGTGCATTTTGAGGGCAGTGAATGAGAGGAGGTCATATATGAGTGCATAGGTGGGGGTACATTAGTTTACTGGTACCAGCTGACCTCTTTAACAAATTCTGAGCTAGGTGTGGACTTCCTAAAATGAGGAGTGAAAAAGAGAGATTGGGAGCAGAGAGTAGGTGGGCACGGTTACTACTTGCACAGCTGTTAGTCTTTTCTCGCCAACCCGTTTTCCATCATCAATCTGCACAGAAAGTGACATCACTGGATTTTCCATCATCCATCTGGACAGGAAGCGACATCACTGGATTTCCCTTCACCCATCTGCACAGAAAGTGACGGCACTGATTTTACACCAAAGCTACCTTTAAAAGAAGAAGCCACTGAGGAAGCACCCCTTTCTAGGGGCCTTCCAAGACAATGGATGAAAGACTCTATCGCGTATCTGAATATTCAGTTATCCACCTCTGCGGAGACCACAAAGACCCTTAATTTTAATGCCTTGATTGAACTGACCTGTCCTAAATACTTGTGAATTCTCTGCCTCATGGAGCCACCTCCAAAAGACTAGGTAGACCATCCAACATGGTGCTGAAACACGTACATGACAGTGGATGATTTATAGGCAGATATACTGAACGACTACTCCGAGGGGTGGAGGAATAAGTCAGGGTTTACAGTTTATGGTTTGTGCATGTACCTTGCCTACAAATGCTTTCTCATTCTCCCCGCCGGCCTGTAGTGGAGGCAGGTCTATATGTTGAACAAAAATCTAATGAACAGAGTTGAATCATAAAAGAAGAAGCCAAGCAAGAAGACACTTTTCCATCATCCATCTTCACAGGTAGTGAAATCATTGGGTTTCCCATCATCCGTCTGCACAGGAAGTGACAGCACTCCTCTCCTTTCCCAGGACCTAATTAATGGCTGCCAGAGCATGGATGCACAGCCCATCAATGCCTGAACTGTTCCCAGGGAAAGGAACCCTGGCCCTCCCCTCCTGCAGCTACCACACTGCAACCCTCCATGCCCTCAACCCCAGTTGACACACCATATGCTGCTGCCTCTCTTTACCACACAACATTGAAAGAGACTTCTCCTATGCTTCCTGCAAGTTTTCATTCACTTACAAAAACCCAAAACTCACTGCAGCCACAACGCCCAGCACTCCACTCTCTCACACTCACAGATCACTGCAACCAACCACAAAACATTACACACTGACATGCATGTTCCTCCACATCTGTTCACTAACCAAACAAACCACAGAGATCTGGGACTTGCTGCACGATAATGCCCCTTACTTGTTTTTCCTCACGGAAACCTGGATGAACCCTGCATTGGCACTTGACATTATCATAGCCACACCCTGACTCCAAGATTGCCAAGCAAGAGAGACTTCACAAGCCCAGGGGCAGCGTCGCCATCATCTACAAGAACACTATCAGCTGTACCTCATCCATGGACATCTCATCCTCCAGGATGGAACACCTGAGGTTATAGTTCCACATCATAGGCAACTTCACCCTAACTGGCACTTTCATATTTGGACCACTGGCACCACAAACAAACTTAACCACCACCATCATGGATTTCATTGTACCATTCGTCCACAATGTTAGCAATTACATCCTTCTTGGAGACCTGAACATCAAATTCTCATTAAAGACTTTAGAAGCCTGGGCCTGATCCAATGAATAAAGACACCGATCCACATCACAGGATCCCTTCCTGGACCCTATTTTTTCAACTTCAACAGCATCTGAGTCGATGAGCCTACACCAGTCCTGAGGACAGCCCTACATTCCCTGGTCAGGTTCAGCATTCCTGTCAGGGCCTAGCGAACATGCTCCACCATCAGACCAGCCTGCCAAAACTAGTACAACATTATTGACAGAGACTGGAACACTGCTCTCAACACCCACTGACTCAAACACAGCAACAGGTTCCTTAAAGCCATCAAGAATTTCAACAATTGGATCACCTCCTGTGCCAACTCTTTGCCCCCCTCAAAGTCAGCAATACAGCAAAATCCAGACTGCAGACCACTTGTTACAAGGAGGAACTGAGACTGATGAAACACTACTGCAAACTTCTAGAGGGCAAATGGAAAATTAGGCAGAAAACTGCAGACAGGAGCACTTCAAATCTGTCGTTAGATACTACCATCAAGTTATCCTGCCCCATAAACGCACCTCTCTGGTGGACCGCATCCATGCCAGCACTGATAGAAAAAAAAACTTTGCCATTGTGAAAGATTTCACCTCACTATGTGCTGCCTACTGCTCGATCATCCCCTTGCAGGACCTCTTCAACAACCTCCCACAATTTTTCTGCAACAAAATCACTACCATTTACAGCAACTTCAGACGGAAACCATACTTGACAGACCTCATCAAACACCTCTCAATCTTACGCCAAGAACCAGTGCTAACCACAGGGACCATCCTCACCCCAGAAGAAACTGCTGCCAGCAAGAGGTCTGTCCACTCACCCCCCCAAGTCTACTCCACAGGACTGCAACCCATCAGCACCATACTAACACCAATTCTGAATGCCTCCACTCCCTCTGCAACCTTCCTAGATGCTTAGAAAGATGCAACTGTCCTTCCATTGCGGAAGAAACCCTCTGCAGTCCCTTCAACTCTTGCCAACTGCAGACCAGTCTTCCAGCTACCATTCCTGGCCAAGGTCTTAGAGAAAACCATTTACATACACCTCACCAAATGTTTCAACAACCACCAACTCCTTGACACCACTCTGCCTGGTTTCAGACCCGACCACAGCATGGAAACTGCCCTCATTGTCAGCATGAATAATACCTGCGTATCTCTTGCCAGAGGAGACACAGGGGCCCTCATCCTCCTGGTACTCTCTGCAGCATTTGACACAGTGCTCTACCCCAGCCTCATCCAACTTTACACAACATTGGAATCCAAGGGCATGCACTCTGATGAATCGGCTCCTTCCTAACTGGAAGAACTCAGTCAATCAGCCTGGTACCGTACACCTCGGATGCCCATGATCTCTTGTTTGAAGTTCCTCAAGGATCCTCCATGAGCCTGACCCTCTTCAACGCATACTTCTACATGGATAATATGGAACTCATTCTCTCCCTTGTTGACAAAACGTCCTGGTCCCGGATTAAGTTTAATGCCTGTATGACTGAAATTGCCTACTGGATGAAAGCGAACTGTCTAAAACTAAACACTGACAAGACCGAAATTGTGATTTTTGGATCGAAGAGCACATCACCATGGGACTACACCTAGTGGTCAACAGAGCTAGGACCTATATCCTCCCCCAACACCCTTGCCAGGAACTTTAGGATTATTATCAATCTCAAACTCAACATGTCTGCCTAAGAGCATGCTGTTACAGAAGATTTTCAAATGACTTCCAAACAGCACCAGGAAAAGTGTCTCTCACACACAGACCCTGGTCAAAAGCAAGCTGGACTTCGAGAACACACTCTATGTCAGGATCAACAAAAAACTCACCAGAAGGCTGCCATTCAGAACTTTGCGACCAGATCACTCTCAACCTCCCTGCCACATTCACTGTACACCCCATCTGAAGGATCCACTGGCTCCCTATTCACTAAGGAGCACAATTCAAACCCCTCACCCACACTTGCAAGACATTGCACAACACTACCATTACCTCAACAACTGGATCTAGTGTCACAAACCTTTAGAAAACTCCACTTGTCCGGACCCCTATTTGAACAAATCTCACACTAAAATTTCTGAGTTTGAGTCTTCTCCCACATTGCTCCAAATGTATGAAAAAACCTGCCTGTACAGATAAAATCCTTTTCCTCACTTTGTTAACTCTGCAAATAGTTGAAGACCTGACTTCTCTCGTAGTCCCACTAGGCCCTAGATGCTGCTTGACTTACCCCTGCTCAGCACCAGGATACCCTCCCAGGTGATAGTTTGCTCTACAAATCTACTTAACATAATTTAACACAACATTGATGTTAGTCTTTCTCTCCTCTCTGTTTAAGCACCAGTAATGGAAAGCACTTTCATTTCGACAATGTCATGCAGTGACTGTTCCTCTGTGCCTTTGCAATTTTATTTTCCCAATTTAAAGAACAGGAGAGCATATTAGGTATGCACCTTGATGTGGTAGCATAAAATTGTTGTCAGAATATTGTCTAACCTGCATATTGTGTCTTGCATATCTCCTTCATAAATATTGCCCAACTGTAGTCAATAATATAACATCTACACCAAAAAGAACAGTCATTTGGAAGCAATTTTTAAGCACAATATTCTGCAAAATTTTTTGGATCCGTTCTAAATTTGGGTTAAGTTATTATATTGTAGTCGATAATATTGCCATGCAAAAATAATGCATTCACTACATTTCTTAGCACTATATCATCAAAGTAAGTGTAGAATATATAATTACTATTCTTATCTCCAGATCTGCTTATCAAGATTTACCATGTGATGTAGTCGCAGAGTCAATTTTGGGGATTCTATATTTTGACATGTGATATTATGCATGAAATATACTGATGGTATCACTTCAGTTTGTACCGGTATTTGCAGGTGGTGGACACTAGTGCTCATTTGTGAGGACTGTGACCTATTTTTTAACACACAAATTTGACCAGAGCAAGAAAAGGCAGAAGAGGGAGGAAACGAGAAAAAGAAAACTATAAAAACAGTGACAAGATAAGAAAGAAGAAATAAAAAAGAACCTTCTTGAGTGCAATAAAAACATGACAATAGGCGTATGTTGGTGGGAGAGACAGGCATGAGGCTGAGTCAAGACTAGACAATCTTAGTATACAACAGCTTCGACATTAAGAAGTGTCTGCAGTGTGATCCTAAGAAAAACTTTGAGCCCATGAAATTATCTTGTTTATTATTATTGTTATAGTTATTAACTTGCAAATTAAGCACTTTGCTTTTTGAGTCTAACTTTTCTATCACCCATACATCCTGCTCTTTCTTTTTTACTGTAGTAGCTGCTCTGCATTATCCACACACCACTCCAATGCTCAACTTGAAGTCAGTTGGTCAAGCTCCTTCTTCCTTTGAGCTCCTTATTGTCTTTACCTTTGAAACTGTCACTCATGGACGCGTCACAAGAACACCTTCCGCTGGCTATCACCTTGGTCTCATGGTCTCATGGTCTCATGTGATAGCCACCTGCTTCCAGCACTCTAAACCCAGAATCTCTATCTGGTTGCCAAGATGGTGCACACATGCGTAAATCACAGGGAAACACCCGGAAGAACGAGTCCGGAGCCACGAGGTTGTAAAACAACGCTTTCGTTTTCCACGACTTCCTGGTTTTGGTACCTTAACCACGCATGTCTGAACAACGTATATGCGTGGTTAAGGTACAGAAGGGAGTCGGAGTGGACGCGGTGAAGTAGGAGGTAAGTTGGTCTGGGACTGGGGCTGTTTTTGGGCGGGGGACTGGGGGTGATTAGGGTTTGGGGGCAAGGTTTAGGTTTTAGGGGTGGGGTGGGGTGGTAACTCAAGGTATTTTTAGTTTTTGGAGGTGGGCAGCTGGGGGTGATGTTTGGGGGGAGGGTGAGGTCAGGGTTTAGGTTCAAGGTGTGGGGTGGGGGGCTGGGGTGGAAGCATGCTTGGTTGTGCATGCTGATTGCTAATGCCTTTACTAGTAATGCATTTACAATGGTAAAATCATTGTAAACACATTTGTGGTAAAGGCATTAGTGGTTAAAACGAGGTCGTTGTTCCGACCTCGTTGTTGAGCCGCGGGTGGTTTAGGCACCAGTGGTTCCGAGATATAACCTAAATCACAGGCTAGACATACTTGAGCTAATGCTTTTATCCCAATGGCAGCACCTTGTGTGGCATTGTGTGGCAGACCCTCTGTGTCTTTGCAGAAGTGGAGAATGAGGTAGATCAAGCACATCCCTCATATTTACTTTCTCCATTGAGGTGTAGAGTGAATGCAGTGAGGCTCTACAAGCCTCCAAGTCACCTGGGTCTAATCGCTACAGTGCACACAAGATGCTGAGCTGTGCATTGAAGCATTTTGAATGAGCTGATACTAAACATTATTGTAAACGTAGTTCATCAACCATACACATTCTCAAACCAAAGGCTTACCCCTGTATTTGAAGAGCTATTTTTTCTTGTGACTTCTTCCTTTATCTATGGAAAGTGCTGAGGGTCTGGCGCCAGAGAGGGATTGATGACCAACTATGAAATATGAGATCACCTACCATGCTACTGATACTGCCTACGCCCTACCAGCTCATAGAGACACCATCCTGTCACAAAATATATAATCCTTTAAGCCAGTCTGTGTATCAATGTCGATTTAACAGTGGGAAGTGCAGAAATGCAGGCAATAGTTTTCAGGACCACTATGCCACTTCAGAATGGAGCAGCCACATGCAAATTAGTTTTGGTGCTGGGCCAAATGAATACTCCAGAATAAACTATAAAGAAATGTCCCCCATGAAAAGAAGCAGCAGCAACTCCAGCTGGTTTCAGCTTTATTGGGTCTCACTTGCAAGATGGATCCTATAATTCAGAGCTCATGGGGCTCATATTTGGTCACACAGAACATACGTAGGATATCATATATAAGTACAGTGCATGCAGACAGGGAGAATGTAAATGCAAATCATTCCTGGCCTTGCTACAATAGGAAACGCCCACCCTGAATTACCACATGATGTCACCCTTAATGGGAGCAAAATAACCCATGGACTGTGTTAGTCCCAGCATCCTTGGTATGGTCTCCCCTGTCTTTTTTGCCTCTGCGTCCCATGTTTTGACTGTGTGCTGGACTCTGTTTTGCTACTCTGGGCACTTTGCCAATGCTGACCAGTTCTAAAGTGCAAGTGCCCCTGTGTAAAGTGTATGTGTAATTGGCTTTTTTCTGCTTGACATATTTGATTTACTAAGAAGCCCCTACTAACGTGCACTAGAGGTGCCTAGGGCCTGTCAATCTAATGCTACTAGTTGGCCTGTAGCACTGGTTGTGCCACCCACATTAGTAGCCCTGTAAACATGGCCAAGTCCTACCACTGCAGTGTCTGTGTGTGCAGTTTTAAACTGCCAGCTCGACCTGACAAGTGTACCCACTTGCCAGGCCTAAACCTTCCCTTTTTATACATTTAAGGCACCCCTAAGGTAGGCCCTAGGTAGCCCCATGAGCAGGGTGCAGTGTATGTCAAAGGTGGGACATGTACTGATATGTTTTACATGTCCTAACAGTGAAATACTGCCAAATTCGGTGTTCTCTGTTGCAAGGCCTATCTCTCCCACAGGTTAACATGGGGGCTGCCTTTAAATATTCTTAAAGTGCAGATTCCCTTTGAGAGTAGATAGAAATGTGGGGTTTGGTGTCTCTGAACTCACAATTGAAAAATACATCTTTTAGTGAACTTGGTTTTTAGATTGTTAGTTTGAAAATTCCACTTTTAAAAAGTAGACATTTTCTTGCTTTAACCATTTTGTGACTCTGCCTGTTTGTGGATTCCCTGTCTGGGTCAGACTGACAGTTGGGCTGTTTATGAATCTCCTCTAGACAGTGACACAAAGGGAGCTGGGGTGTAGCCTGCATATCCTGATGAGCCATCGGAGCTAGAGTGGAGGGAGGAGTAGGGAGGAGTGGTCACTTACACCTGAATGGCAGTGCCTGCTCTCACACAATGCAGCCCCCAACCCCCTGGTGTGTGTGTGGGGCCCGGCCTGGGCAAGGCAGGATCTTGTGAACAACAGATACTTTCCTTTGAAGTTTGCCTACTTCAAAGGCAGAAAGGGGTATAAGTAGTGGACCCAAAACCCCAAACTTTTTGATCACTTCTGGAACCAAGAGGAACCTCTGCCAGGGAGAAGAGCTGAATAGTTGAGGAGTGCTGCCCCTGCCCGTGACTGTGCTTTGTTGGGCTATTCTTAAGTTGCTTTTTCTGACTGTGAAAGGGGACAAAGGCTGGACTTTGTTGTGCATTTCTGCTTGAGAAGCATCTCCAAGGGCTTGAACTGAGCTTGCCTCCTGTTTTGAAGTTTCAGGGCCATCATAGATTCCTCTGCCAGCACGTGGACTCTCCTGAGACTCCCGCCCTGCCAAGTGGTGCCCTATCCAGTCCCTGGACCCTTGAAAGGTGAAGCTGACAGAACAAGAGCTGAAATCCATCCACAGAACATTATGTGAGGAGATTTTTTTACGCACCATCTGCAACACGGAAGATAAACGATGCACCATCCGCTTCGTGGCTGAAAGCATTGCTCCACCTGCATTGTGGCTGGGAGATCAATGCATCGCAGCTGGAGAAACGACACAACACCCGTTTGAAGCTGCTGATAATGAGGCAAACCTCACACAGCGGGGTTTTCTAACACCATGCAACCAGATTTCTCACACATTGTACCTGGGTGTCAAAGTCATCATGAACATGCGTGGATCTGAGGTGCCCTGTCTGGAAATCGACACATTTCTCTCTTGCGAGGGAGAAAAATGAAGCACCTCCTACCCAACCGGAGAAGAAACGACGCACGGCCTCACTTGCGAGTAAGGAATCAACACACCGCTGACTTTTCCAATGCACGCTCACCAAATCAACTTTATTTTTTAAGCAAACCAGGTACTTTGTGTAAAATCATTGTTTCTGTTGTTTTCTATGGCGTAAGACTCATTCTTTTGAAAATTCATATCTTTACTTGTGTATGTTGGATCTTTGTCATTTTGGCCTTGTTTGACTTCAATAAATATGACCTATTTTTCTAAACTGGTATGGTATCCATTTTGTAGTGTTTTCACTGTATTACTGTGTGTGTTGGTACAAATACTTTACACATGGCTTCTGAAAAAAACCTGACTGCTTCTGCCAAGCTATCAAGGGGTTAGCAGGGATTCTCTAAGTGTAGCTCTCCATTGCCTTGACCAGAGTGAGGGTCCTTGCTTGGTCAGGGGGTAACCTGACTGCCAACCAAAGACCCCATTTCTAACAGACTGATTTATGCAAGGCTGCTCCTCATTAGTGGGGTGTACCTTTCATGAAATAGAACACTGGGCAGAGGACCCATGTCTGGGCACAACAGTCATAGCTAGGCCATCACATTACAACTACAACTGGTGATACGTAGAGTGTTTGCAAAAGTTTCAGTAAGTGGCAATCACTTGGTTATTACCAGAGGCTGGGATTTGTTCAAACAGCCCACCCATCACTGTTTTTTGTTTTTGTAAGAGAAATATGATTGATATTAATGTCACAGGTAAAAAGGACAGGGGTAGATTTTCACTCATTTTCTGAATGTCCAGTTAACTAAAATGTCAGAAAAAACTTGTCTCTGATTGTGTGATGAATTCTTTTGCAGCTCCCCTGAACTCAACACTGAGTAGGTATGTGGTACCTGCAGCCTTTACTTTGAAGACAGCCACCTGGATTCTCTGTATGGACTTGATTAGTGCTTCATGAAAGTGAAGATGCATGCTGCCCATTCCATTAAAGGTGGCGCAACAGAGATACAATTCTACCTCTTGGCCCTCATGTCTGGTGCGTGCCTCCCAGCTTGATGTGCTTGTCTGGGAACATTTTTTAGTGCTGTGGCCTAATGCCAAGATGAAGGTCTGCTAAATTGTATTTTATCAACTGAAACATATTGACAGATGTATATTGTGCAATGAAATACATTATTGTACAACAAAGGCAACAGTGAATGTTGATATTAAGACGGAGAGAACTAAAATGGTTGTATTACTAAAGAGGTTGATATCAAAAGAATATATTCATACAGACACAGAATATTCTTGAGGAGATGCAAATAATTTGTGTACAAATTGTATAGTTTCATATGATGACCATAACTTTCATAAATAATTGGAAGTCGTTGTGTGCTACGTACAGTACAATGTACTTGAATACTTGCAGCTACAACATACATCAAATCCAAATAAAAAGATAGGATTAAATCCGTTTCTTACAATGAGATTCAGTTGCGAAACTGGGAAAAGGAAAGTGATCAACCTGAAAGAGTACATATCCTCATGAAGCCTGAGCAATGTACAATGCACCAAACACACATAAAACTGATAGTAATGACAAGATATAGGAAGGAAATATTTCCAGAAGGAGCACAATTTGATGACTCGTGGGATCCATTGACTAGTACTAAGGATGTCTTCGACTGCCTATAATATCAAATCTGATAAGTGGTATATATACAGAAAACCAACATTGAAATCTCTAAAATGCTCTGTAAATGTGAAGACATTTGAAATTCGAGGTTAAGAATCAAGCTGAAATCCTTAGCGTGACTGTTGCAGCAGTGAAATACAGCAATAAAAATCTAGTTTAGATGGATACTGGCTTCAATAGAAACACTTCTATGCACCAACAATATAAACAGCAAGTATTAAGAGCAAAAAGCCAAAGTGAAGTGTTTGAGTCTCAATATCGTTCTGTCTTTTAGAAATAAAACTAAGGGCCAGATTTATGAGAAACTGGCACAGTGTTGTGCTGCACCAAAATCACCATCCCCACTCTGCGGCAGTTTTGAAATGCAGGGCTGCAGGGTATTCACAATAATATGGCTCAGCCCTGCGTTTCACACTGTGCTGGCGCTAAATTAAGGTGCCTGCGCCAACCCTTGCACCATAATGCAAGGGTGTCTGCGTTGAGGAGTGTGATTGTTTATGTGCAGGAAGGTATCCGTTTCTGCACATAAACAATCTACAATGGCAATTTAGCACTTCTATGTCTGCTGCAGAATGCAGCAGACATAGAGGTACCAAAGCGCCATTTTTTAATAATTGTTCATGCGCAGGAAGGGACACCTTCCGGCACATAAACAGTCGTCCATGGCATTTTGCTTCTTCTACAGCACACATAGAAAAAACAAAGAAAGAGAAGGAATAAAACCATTCCTCCTAGTTTTGCCGTGCTAACACCATCCCTTGGGTGGCGTTAGTTTTTGGTGCTGCCACAGATTAATGATTTCTTGTAAATCTGGGGCAGCGTCAAAAACAATGTGTGTTGTGATGGAACACCCATTGCAACACCCATTGCACACCTCTCTGCCACAGAAAACTGTGTCGGAGAGGCCCATATTTACAAGGAGGCGTAACGCCACAAAATGGGGCATACCATTTCCTTGTAAATATGGAACAGTGGTTACCGCCACTGGAGCATCGCAAAAAGTGAAGCCCCAGTGGCGATATGCCCTTGTAAATCTGACCCACAATATTGAAAGGCTCTAGGCTTCTCATTAAAATTAAACTTTCCTATTTTATATTTGGTGTGTGAATTTAAAAAAAAAAATCATCTTTTTGTCTGTGTCCGAAGTAAACTTGTTTCTCTATTCTGTGTATTGTTTTGACCTTTCAATCGCATAAATTACTTGGATGGTGGCTCTTGGCTTCCAGTTTTGATTCTGTGGTCGCCCACAGAAATCAAAAGGTTAGGAACCACTGCTTTGTGGCATTGTTACTCATTCCCTTAGAATGGTTTATTAATTTTATTCAATACCGAACTGTGCGAAGGCCAGACATTTTCCAGTGAACAAAAGCTACTGAGATCAAGCCTGAACCAGCCCTTCCAACCCACTTGAAACTACAGGAGAGGCTACAATCAGATCAATCCAGGCAATATGAAGGGCTGTCCAGACTCTCCATGAAAATAAAAGTACAGAGCAGCACTGGGCAGCAGCCTATCCTGATGGACATTCTAACCTCATGCAAAGGACCTGTATATCTCTGCCTCTCTGCAACGGTCCACAGATTACACCTTCGCCTTGTACGATGTTGATCCAAAACCTGTGATATACGCATCCTTTCTGCAGTAGTGCATTCTGCGCATGCTAGGCCCCTCTGACCTGGGATAGGCAGTACCCAGGTTCAGCATCTGGTAGCACGTGCTTTGTGACTATTCCAGTCTTTTGCAGACCCTGAACCAAGCTGAGATGCACAATGGACCGCTTTGCACAAACAAACTTGAAAATGATTGGTGAGAGTTGAGACAGGGTCCCAAACCGCCTTTCCACGACTGCTAGGGTCTGCTACAGAGGCCATCTTAAGAGAGTTAAAATCACTCTAATGTCGATGTAAAAAATGTAATACATAACTGGACATAACACATTTCTCATATAAATCCCTGAGTCACCCTATGAGTCTAGGCTTCGCTGTAGAAAACTGATAAATAAATGGTATAAATCAACATTTAGTTCGAGGCCTTGTTTTAAGGTTCATTGTAATTTTGTACCCTCACATTGCAACATTAGAAACTGCATTGATTGCTGCGAATACCCATACGACAAATCCTCCTCAAAAACAGTAATTTCAACTCAGAGAATTAGGGAAAGATACGAGTCGGGGGCATTTTATAGTTGCACTCTTCACGGTGCTGCTGACACTTTGTAGCTGCCCTTTTTAGTATGTAGCCACAGACAGCTTCAGCGCATTTGTGAGCTCTCACGTAATCAGTACAAGCATATGGTTACACAGTGTCGGGTGCTTTACACTATGCCTTTGATAAAGTAGTAAAATAGATCCTAACTGCACCCATACTCAGCAGTGATGTGTCAACAACTAATGCATCGCCGTTCATGTCAGTCTTTACACTACATTGTTACAGCCCTACCACCTGCACACATCCAGGGGGTGTCCTTGGGTATCTCTGCAAAGCTTGTCACTCAGCACAAGACAGGTGTATTCCTTTCGCCAATAATTGTTTGCCAGATTTGAGAGGATGACTCAGTAAGTTAAACACTTGCTTTAACTTGTGTAATAATGGCAGCTTTTATTTACAGAACTGATAACAACAGAAGTGTGGTGCGATGCCCCTTGCAAAAACATGTAATTATCTTATGCTATGGTAAATTTGTTTAAAGGATGTGTTTTTAAGGGATGTGTGCTTGATCGTAGGTGTCCAGCCTAGGTCTAGGAGCATCAGATCCAAGGCACATTTTTAGACTTGTTGCATATGATACATTTTCATACGATGAGTAAAGTGAAACACATTTTGTCCAGCCATCCTGGGCCTATTTTTGACACCCTTCACCAGAGATCATCATTTTAACATTTCTGTCAATCTAAGAGTATATTAAATATGGAGTGCCCGGTTTACAGACGGTTGATAATGAAAAGTCCTTCAAATTCTGGAGGAAGTGCTAAAGACAGTGAAGACTATACCTGCTAAATAGGTGGATTCTATGTCTTTACTAAAAATTTGTGATTTTTTGCTACCCAACTCTACAACAGTCACAGTAATTATTTTCAAAGTAATACCTCTCATTCAACATTGGACGTTATTTTGTGCAACAGCTTGTAGTATTCCTGTTTGATATCAAACTTTGCCATGAGGCCTTTTTGGGCCCACCCTGGCTCTCCATCTTAGATTAGTCTTACGTTTTACATTTTACACATTTTAGGCTGACTTCATTTTTTAGCAATAACATTGTGCACACATTATGCTTGCACAATATTGCATTATTCTGAGAAGACGCTGTACATGTTGTTTGTTTTCAGAAAGCCTTTCTCGCTATGTATTCTATACACTCTGCTCAAGGCTAGGAACATTAAACAAGATACCCAAGTGCTTGCATTGCCTGTTCAAAGATTGCTTCTAACATCTAGACGTATCATTGCAGCAGAGATGTGCCTCTAACACAGTGTGGTTTTGATGATATAAATGCTGCACTGCCCTAAAGGAGTCAGAGGAGCACTCCGGCCACTGTCATCCTAGAATGAATCCTGTGTTCAACATCAAGCTCCGCTGATGCTTATCTTCCATCTTGCAGAGAAGGATTGCCATTTCCCATCCAGACGGGCACTCTGCCTCAATTCTCCGGAAATAGAGGTCACAGGCTATACTCCTAGATCAGGCAGAGGTTACGCCTGTTATGATCTCAAAGTGTAGGTAGTGATAGGTAGGAAGATATAGATCTAAGATTACCATGGTTCCACTGTTTATACTTTCAACCATGTTGGTATTGCTGGTTACAATATTTTTGCCCATCTGCATAATGATCACAGCTCATTCTCCCTATGCAATAATGTGTTTATTCAATAAATGTTTGAAAACCTATATTCATATCTTTATTGTGTTTATCCTGGTAATGCACAAGTAAAACAGTGTCTTCCTTGGGAGTCAGAGTGCAATGTTCGAGGTTTCCGAATTCGTCTTTTACCCTGGGAAGGTTGGGGATACAGGTGAGGCACTGTGATCTAGCTAGGAATTGGGTCAACAGTTCCTGACGGTGTAGATGGACTCAGTCCTCCCATCCAGAAGTTGTGTCACCCTAATACGCAGTATTACCTTTTCAGTGGGAACCGTAATACACCTTTGTATTGATTCCTCAGAATAAGATTTGAGTTCGCGGCCACAGCCACTACGTAAGAGCCAAACAAACTAAAGTATTCACGGCCCATCATTACAGTGGTAGTACTGAATACATGCAGCCACCATTTAACACTGCTGGAGGGCCCATAACACCAACAGGATCTCGGGGTGCTTGGCCAGATTGGCAACATAATAATCTGACCGCAAAGCTATTTAAAACTAGATTTATTTTATGTAAATCTATCACATGTGAAAATCTGAAACCCTGACATGATCCAGCCTTCCTGGCCCTACAGTGGACACTATTTGACAGAGTGTATTATGCTATATTTTAATGTTATCAATCACACAACTTTTTAGGGGTTGGACAGTGCTTAATCTGAGCCGATGGTTGCTAGTGAGTGTCACTGGTACTCATTTTTGGAGACTGGTACTTTTTTTTCATTATCAGGCATTTACAAAGCGCAAGAGAGAGAAAAACACAGTGGAAAGAAGGAGTAAGAGAAAGATGGAAAAAGATCACAAAGGGAGAAAGCAGTAGCTTGCAAGAGTGAGATAAAGGAGAAGGGGATATCCGGTAGTGGATTAAAGAAGCATGAGGTGGATTAAAGACTATGAGCCTTATTATTCTGCATGCTGACATTTTATAGCACCGGCCTCAGGCTTCTGAGCAGAGCTTCGGGCACCAGCACTCATTCTTTTATGAATTAAGCAGGGGGGTTCAGTAGTGGGGTTGGTCCTGGGCAGCTGAACCAAATCCATCAACGGAGAGTCAAGGAAACGCCATGTTTCTTAACTACTGATTTCAGACTCCTGCACTTTTATGGGGAACTTGTACTCTCACCTTTGACACTGCTGGAGGCCCAATCCAACCTGGGATCTGGAGGAAAGGTCTGACACCCAGATACCTATGCAGTGCAGTGCCCAACATCAAGAGTTAACTGGTTCCTTGATGATTGTATGCATGTTTCTGCCATTCTCTGATACATTTTGGAGTGGGGGCAGCTGGGATGAAGAGATTAAAGGAATGTGGTAGAACTCGATGTAAGCTGGTGTCACGACTTCCATTTTCTGTTTAAACACAATATTGAGCGATAAATAATTCATACTCCAGAGAAACCTTTGATTAAATGAGCTGGGAGTAGACTCCGAGAGCTGTGTCCGAGGGGAAAGAATAATTTCTGTCTGTTTATCTTGTGGATTTTTGTAGAAGCCTTTAACTCCTGCCTCAGCGCCATGTGCTCAGAGCTATTTGACCGCCTGCTGGGGTGTGATTGGCTGTCGTCTCCCGTCTGCACTTAACCGTGACTGATGAAAGCTGCACACATCACACACGTTAGACGTGAGGAATGTTGGCGGCAGTGGAATCCGGTAAAAATCCCGCTCACCTCAGTGCTGCTGGGGGCAGTAAGGGGCAGGAGTGGGCGTGAACAGGGGTATGGCAGGAGTGGTAGAGGTGGAGTATGGAGCGTTTGGAGAGGCTGTGGGCAGGTACAGCCACGAGGAGAGGGGGTAGGGAATGAGAGAGGCTGTTGGGCCAGGAGATAACGCAAGATTGAAGGGAGTATGGGATGAGTGGGGGCTGCTGAGCTGGGAGGAGTGTGCCAGGGTGGGGAAAGGAGAGGATGTATTCATGGTGGAAGTCTGTAATCAAAGGAAAAGGTTTCGTTGACAAGGGGGAAGACTGCAGGGGTGGACAGATCCTGCCAAGCCAGGAAAAGACTGGTGGGATATTTGAGAAGTGAGGGGATTCTGGCCTGAACAGATGGGTGAAAGCTGATGAGGTGGAAGGAGTATGACAAGAAGGTTAAAGGGTAGCGTGATCAGATTTTGAAAACCAAATAAGCAGGACACTTCCCCAAAATAGAAGGAGGACTACAACTTTAAACAAAACAAAGGGCCCAATGACAGTGCTCATCAACAAAGAAACACACACACGAGTCACTAAACAAATACATAAAATGCAATTTTTTAAAGCCAATTTTATATCTGTTAATTACATTGCTTTCTGTTAACAGATGATAACTAGTCCTGCTTTTGAACTCATAAAAACGTGCATTCCGTTGTTTTCAGTCAGCCCTCTCTGAAAAAGAGGACGTAAGTCAAATATTCCAAAATCTGCCGGGGCAGCTGGTGAAAAACTAGGACTGTCCTGCCAAATCCGGGAGGCCTGGTCACCACATGAAAGGGTGTGTGATAGTGAAATGCTTTAGTCATAGGAAAGAGCTTAATTGACAGTGGAAAGGCTGCAGCCATCGTCATATGGACAGTGATGAGAAGAAACTGAAAGGTTGGTTGAGAGGCTACAGTAATAGGCAAGGATTTGCAAAAGAATCAGGCAGTGGATGTAGTAATGACCAGATGCTTCAATGGTGTGCAGCTTTAAAACATGAACTTAGAGGCTTTCCTGCCTCTATTCACATGCTGATGTCAATGCCTTCAGTGAACTAAGAGGAATTGATGGTTGTCATGTGAAAACGTATGTGGCCCAGATTTTCGAGCAACATTATAATATATAAAATCAAACACGATAGGCTTTTGTATAGCTGGTATTCTGAAGGTATTTGAAAGTGCCTTTGTATGTGAATATGAAGAAAAAGGTGTTTCAGTGAAACAAAATATGTGCATAAGATCACACAGATTAAGCAGTTTTTATAAGGCGCAAACTTGACCTGAAGGTATTGGAGAACTTTATGTGAGCGCCTGTTACATTACACAAGGCCACATTCATGTTTAGGCATGGTAGGGTTAAGTGATTTGCCAAGAATCACAGGATGTTGAGTCAATGGTGAGAGTTGAACATTGGTTCCCAAGTTTCAAAATTGGTATCTATGGCTGTAACACCACATCCTATGAGAGCAGAGAGTGGCTCGTCTTGTGCTTGAGGATCTATCTACGAGCTGAGCCAAAGCCAGGCTTCAGACTCAAGCCTGGTTTGAGCTTTCAGTGGCTTGCTCACCACTTGATTGCGAGACCAAATGTGCTACATAACTACTGATTCAATAGATCCATCCTGAAAGTGCAGCCCTCGAAACAGGTATGCTAAAGCAATATATATAGATATATACATATATATATATGCCGTGATCAAGACCGGGAAGGTCGAAACTCGTTGGTGTTAGTTTGTTTGGGGTCCTGTTATGGAATAAAAGAAGTCTGATGAAATCCTGTGAGTGCCGCATTTTTGACTCAATTGTCAAACTGGTGTGAATATATATATATATATAAAAACACTTGACTTCAGCGTTCCCTCTTTGCACCAGAACGTCAACGGTGCCATTCTGAATACGTGCGCCACCGCGTATTAAATTGCACACTATTTTACGTACTTTTGGAAAGACAGCACTCCACGTACACGCTGAGTTTTAATTGTTCATTCACCTACCTATATATATATATATACATACATATATCTACATATATACATAAATATGCAAAAAACAAAGGAGAACTCTGGGAAGTTCCCAATTTTAGGTGGAGAGCTGCTCTAGTAAGGAGCACCCTGCAACACCAGCGACACTCTAGATTTGCTCACTTCAAATGTCTGCTTAGCTAGCAAAGATTTTAAGCATAGGATCAGCACAGTGCTATCCTCTCCAAGCTAGATAATGACAAAGAGGGTCAAAAGACCGCAGGGGCCATTCTGACTTTCCCGCTGGGCCGGCGGGCGCCTGCCAAGGGAGCGCCCGCCGGCCCAGCGGGAAAGGGCCTGCAACACAGAAGCCGGCTCCGAATGGAGCCGGCGGTGTTGCAGGTGTGTGACGGGTGCAGTAGCACCCTTTGCGATTTTCACTTTCTGCTGTGCAGACAGTGAAAATCATGCTGGGGCCCTGTTAGGGGGCCCCTGCAATGCCCATACCAGTGGCATGGGCAGTGCAGGGGCCCCCAGGGGCCCCACAACACCCGTTCCCGCCATCCTGTTCCTGGCAGTAAAAACCGTCAGAAACAGGCTGGTGGGAAGGGGGTCGGAATCCCCATGGCGGCGCTGCTTGCAGCGCCGCCATGGAGGTTCAGCCCAGCCAGGGGAAATCCGGTGGGAAACCGCCGGATCCCCTTAGTCAGAATGGGCAATGAAGCACCGCCAGCCTGTTGGCGGTGCTTCCGTTGCCCACGGAAGACCGCCAGGGTCGGAATGAGGGCCAAAGTCTTTTGCCATTTGTACAGCAAAATCTTTAAGCATAGGATTGACACAGTGTCATCCTCGCCGAGCTGTAAAATGACTTTGTCACTATCTAGCTCGGCGTGGATAGCACTGTGCTGATCCTATGCTTAAAAACTTTGCTAGATAAGCAGACATTTGAGGTGAGCAAATCTAGAGTGTCGCTGGTGTTGCAGGGTGCTCCTTACTAGAGCTGCTCTCCACCTAAAATTGGGAACTTCCCAGAGTTCTCCTTTGTTTTTTGCATAATTTATGCGTCACTCTAACCCTGAAAGGGCCTTGGTTTGACATATACATACATATATATATATACATATATATATACGTAGATATATATTTTTTGCATCTATCTATCTATCTATCTATCTATCTATCTATCTATCTATCTATCTATCTATCTATCTATCTATCCATCTATCTCTTTCTCTCTCTCTCTCTCTCTCTCTCTATATATATATATAGTCTCCAGTAGGTAGTTATAGCTAGGACCATGTTTCCTTAGAAGAAGCGTTTTTTGACTAGCCTATATCCTTGGCATCGTTTGATGAATCTTCACATAATTTTCCCCCAAAAGTACCCCAGTGATTCTTGTTGTACATGGAAAGTTTTGGGGTGATCTGTCAAGCAGGCGCCAAGAAAAGAGGCGGGGGTAAAAAAAAGTTGCGTTTCCCATGTTAGTTCTAAAATGACCTTTGAACATGACTACAGCCTGAAACACTGAGTGGAATTACCCCGAATTTGGCAGAATGCTGGATTTCAGTATGCAGATTGTGCTTTTGGTTGTTTTGTGTAAATCCGTTTAGTAGTTTACAAGAAATTAAATGAAATCCAAATTTGTATATCTCTGGTTGCGAGCAATTCACAAATATTCATGAATTTTCGTGAATGCGCGTGCGAATAGAATCGCTGTAATTGGCTGGCCTCAACCTGACTAGAAAGTTGCGGCCACAATTTATTGTTAAAGGAGAAGATACCCGGGGCTGAAAACAGAAATGATGAGTGGTATAAGGGGTGTGATATAGGGGTGTTTTAGCATCAAATTATGGGTTTAAAAAGATGTTTCTTCACCATGAGTTATATCCTTGAATATTCTTGAATAGTCAAGGATGTTTGAAGATAGTTGAGAAAATATGCAAATAAACACCTTTCACAGAATCATTTATACACTAATTCATTCACTCATACATGCACTCAGAGACTCGTGCTCCCACTCACACACCCACTCAGACACACTCATAGACTCACACACCCACTTTGAGACCCACTCAGACACTTACGCACCCACTCACAGATCCACTGACTGAGACAGGCCCTGTGGCCAACCCCCGCTGCACACGACTAAAGGCCGTACGCAAAACAGGGTGATTATAAGGGCTTGGCTGAAAACTCTGCGGCCAACTCTCGGCCGTGTGCAGCAGTTGTTGGATTAACATATAGTAATTAAAATTACTTTGCATTAAAAAAACATCGAAATTCACTGAAAAAAACAAAGGTTACAGGGTTGTTTTAGTTAGGTTCTGAATTTACTCATACAAAACCATAGAAATCCAGCAGTTAGAGTTAAAGTTATTTCAAGTAACTATAACTCGCGCCCTAAGGTAACTATAACTCATGCCATTCAACATGCACAGCTAATTACTTCACATATTATATCATTTTTGACATCTTCTATAGCATCTTTGATATTATCACTGAAACATTTGCAAAAAAATTATTGATAAGAAAAGCCAAAGGTTACAAGGGAGTTATAGTTAGACTCGCATTTCACAGATTAAAAACCAAAGAAATTCAGCAGTTATACTTACCTGAGCCAACTAAACCTTTTGCCCCCATAATGCACTGCTTATGACCTCACGTATTACATCGCCCGTGACATGGTCAGTGACATGACTGATGACATCACTGATGACATCTCAAATGACATCACTGATGGAATCAGTCAGTGAGTGTAAGTGGTTGTATGAATGTGTGAGTGTGTGTGTGTGTGTGAGTGGGTCTATGGTTGAGTAAGTGGTTGAGTCAGTTACTCTGTGGGAGAGTAAGTGGACGTGTAAGTATCTGTAAAGTTGAAGGAGTGGTTTGTGAGTTGCTGTATTTATTGAGTAAGTGGATGTGTGAGTGTCTCTACAGGGGAGTGGGTGTGTGAATGAATGTATGTGTGAGTGAGGGAGTGTGCTTGGGACTATATTAGTGAGTGAAAAGGTGTATCAGTGAGTGTAATGGTGACTGAGTGGATGTATGAGTGGTTTTATGCATAAATGTATGCATGTTTCACTGACTTTATGGGATAGTAAGTGGATGTGTGAGTAGCTGTATCAATTAGTGAGTGGGTGTATTAGTGTCTGCATTGGTGAGTGAGAGGGTGCATGAGTGGTGCATAGGTGATTGAGTTAGTATATGACTACTTGTATGGATGAGTGAGTCGTTGTGTTAGTGACTGAGTGAGTGAGTGGGTGTGTCATTGACTGTATTGATGACTGAGTGGCTGTATGAGTCACTGTAAATATAAGTGACAGGCTGCGTCAGTGACTGTATGGGAGAGTAAGTGGATGTGTGTGCAGCTCTATCAGTAAGTTAGTTGGTGCATTAGTGCCAGCATAAGTGAGTTGGTCTGTCAGTGGCTGCACAAGTGAATGAATGGGTGTGGTAGTTGTTGTATGGGGAGTTTGTTTGAATCTAAATGTATGCATTGGTGATTGAGTGACTGTCTGTACTAGATGTCTGAGTGTAAAGGTGTGTGACTGGTTGAATGGGTGAGTTAAGGAGCTATGTTACTGGCGGTGTGGGACTGTTATTGGTTTATGTGAGTGGTTGTATGGGTGTATGAGTTAGCGTCTGAATGACTGTGTAGTCATTGAGTGGGTGTGTGAGTGGCTGGCCTAGTCATGTATGGGGGAGAAATTCATTGTATTGGTGTCTGTGTAAGTGAGTGAGTCCGTGAGTCTCACTAGTCTTATGGGTCTATGAGTGTGTGAGTAGTGTTTTATGTGTGGATGCATGATTGTTTGTACAGGGGTATGAGTGGGTGTGTGAGTGTTTCTGTGGATGATGTCATCAGTGAAGTAACTGACCATGTCATCAGTGATGTAATATGTGAGATCATAAGCAGTGCATTACGGGGGTGCAAGTTATAGTCAGCTCAAGTAACTATACCTGCTGAAATTTCAATGGTTTTTTATGCGTGAAATGTGAGCCTAACTATAACGTCCCTGTAACCTTTGTTTTTTTCAGTTAATTTCTGTGTTTTTTTAAATTCTGTTTGCTAACTATAACATTCCTGTAACCTTTGTTTTTTCAGTGAATTTCTATGTTTCTTTTGAATTCAATTTCCTAACTATAATGTCCCTATAACCTTTGTTTTTTTCAGTGAATTTCAATGTTTTTTAACATAATGTAATTTTATTGCTATACATAAATTAAACCATAGTTGCCGCCAGGCCGTGCACCCAAATCCTATAATCACACACCCTAGCACTGCATATGTGCTTGAAACGTACACCATTTAAAAAAAATATATTTCCTAACTATAACATCCTGGTAACTTTTTTATCTTTTTGTGAATTATACATTTTTAAACAATTCCATTTCCTAACTAAAACAACTCTATAACACTTGCTCTTGTAAGTGAATTTCTATATTTTTAATTGTGTTTGCAAACCATAAGATCTGTCTAACCTTTTATTTTTTAAGAAAATTTCAGCTGCTTTTTAATTTTAGTTTATGACTGTTATGTATAATCTTTTATATTTTCGTAAATGATGTCTAATTTTTTTATTTTATGAAAGGTATAAAATCTGTATATCAACAACATAAGCAAATATACCTGTAATTTTTTTTTAAACTATATTGTGAAGTTGCAGCCCCATTGCGAATAGTTGCGTTGGAGATGTGACTCTATCTTATTATTTATACTCTTCAACTACATATATAAGCATGTCACCACATTAGTTTAGATTCAGATACTCTTTTATAAACTATTAGAAAAGATATTTTAAAAACTTTATTAGTGGTGGTTTTCATTCTTTCTGGAGAGTCGCAATGAATACACAATCCCTGCTGGGACGTATTTCCAAGGTTCTGTTGGAGACACAACTCCTCCGGTATTTTAACATTACAAAATAGTATATAAATACAGCCTTGACATGTAATTTGAAGCCATAGGATTTCTATAAAAATAGTAAAATTTATGTAAGTGCACACACATAACTTTTAGAACAAATGTTATTTCTTTTTGTGAAACTGCGACAGCATTGTAACCCCCATGTGACTCACACAAAACAAGAATTGATTGGTTGAACACCTTTCTGTTATTTCCACATGAGATCCCCACCCACTGTCAGTCATCCTTTGAGTGTGTTTGTGTAGAAACAGACCCGTGTTTTCTACAGCAATTTGGCCTTTTTGGGGGTGTTTTATTTTTCTCAGGACAGGGGAAGATCGCAACTGCTGCACGTTCAAATGAAGATCTTCCAAGTGGCCATTCTGAAGAGGAAGAGCCCCCTAGGAAATGAAAAGAAAGTATAGTCTGGAGCTTTTTTGAGATACTAGAGGGGGAGAAGAAGTCAAACGCAAGGAAGATTACATATACCTTGGGTAAAAAAATTCTGTTTCGGGGATCCGAATGAAAGTACTCCTGTTGAACCTCACCGATGATAAAGAATCTACAAAACATTCACAGTGCACGTCTTGCACGTGCACAAAGACAAGGGCCTTATGGTTGGACGGAAAAGTCCATCCACCGAAGTCCCAATTAATAAATTACCACCAGTGTGGTAGCCCACTCGGCTCATTGCGAGTTTCCCACTGGGTCAGCAGGCGGAAACACAGTTTCCACCTGCTGGCCCAGCCGGAAACACCCTATAGCATTGTCTCCGGCTCATAATAGAGCTGGGGGCAATGCTGTAGTGCGTAGAGTGCAGCAGCACCTGTTGTAATGTTCACTGTTGCAACCATTATCCATAGAATCAAGACTCATAAGTGTTATTTTTATTTGTATTTATTTATTTTTCCTGAAAAATGAATGCTGTTTGCTGTGCAGCACTGTGATTTAAAGTTGTGTTTCCCATAAAAAATCCAAAAAGAGTGTAGCACTAAAGTTTACAAAAAGTTTTCAGAAATACAAACAAATATTAAAAGAGTTTAGAAAAACGTAAAAAAGTTATATTTAGAACACCTTTTTCTGGTTAAAAAAAGAAAAAATATTTGTTACATGTTTGTTGACAATAGTGATTGGGTATGTGAGTAGCTGCAAAGATGAGTGATAAGGGCATATGAGTGAGTGGGTGCTCATGAGGCCCTATGGCTGAGTCACTGGTTGTGTGGGTGGCTGTAAGGGTGAGTGATAAGGTGCACAAGTGTCTCTATGGGTGAGTGAGTGGGTGCATGAGTGCTTGTATGAGTGAATGATAGAATACACAAGTTGGTCTGTGAGTGAGTGAGTCAGTCAGTGGTTGTATAGATAAGTGAGTGCATACATCAATGGTAGTAGAGAGCTTGACTGACTCTATGGGTGAGTGAGTAACTGCATGAGTGACTGTATGGGTGAGTGAGTTGGTGTACGATTGGCTGTATGGCTGAGTGAGATGGTGCAAGAGTGGGTGTATACATAAGTGAGTGGGTGCATGAGTAACTGTATTTATGAATAAATTGGTTCATGACTGCTTGTAAGGGTGATTGAGATGGTGTATGAGTGAGTGGGTGTATTGCTGGCTGTATGTATGAGTGACTAGGTGCATAAGCGGTGTATGGGTGAGTGATAAGGTGCGTGAGTGGATGTATGGGTGAGTGACAGGATACTTGAGTGACTGTATGAGTGAGTGGGTGTGTTACTGGCTGTAACGGTGAGTGATAGAGTGCATGAGTGCCTGTATAGGTGTGTAATTGGACGTATGAGTGATTATAGGGGTGTTTGACAGGGTGTCTGAGTTGTATGGGTGTGTGATTGAGTGTATGGGTAAGTGGATACGTAAGCTGCTGTATGGGTGAGTGACAGGTCCCTGAGTGGCTTTATTGGTAAGCAATAGGGTGCATTGATGGCTGTATCTGTTATTCAGTGGGTGCCTGAGAGGTTGTATGAGTGAGTGAAAGAGTACATGAGTTGCTGCCTGGGTAGGTAATAGAGTGTATGAATGCCTGTATGAATGAGTTACTGGTTGAGTGAGTGACTGTAGGAGTGAGTGAATGGGTGCATGGGTGACTGTATGGGTGAGTGATAGGATGCATGAGTGGCTGTATGGGTAAGTGAATGGGTGCATGGGTGGCTGTACGGGTGAGTGAATGGGTGCAAAATTTAGTGTATGGGTGAGTGAATGGGTGTGTAAGCGAATGCATGTGTGAGTGCCTGTATACATGAGTGATCGGGTGCGTGAGTGGCTGTATGGGTAAGTGATTGGGTGTGTGATGACTGTATTGGTGAATGACCTGGTATGTCAGTGGTTTTTGGGGTGAGTCACTGTGTGCATGAATAGTTGATGGTTGAGTGAGTGGGTGCATGAGTGACTGTATGTGTGAGTGACAGTGTGTGAGTGGCTGTATGGGTGAGTAAATGGGTGTGTGAGTGACTGTATGGGTGAGTGAGCGGGTACATCAGTGGCTGGTTGGGTGAGTCACTGTGTGCATAATTGGCTGTATGGTGAGTGAGTGGGTGCTTGTAATGGTGAGTGAGATGGTGTACAAGTGGGTGAGTGTATCGCTGGCTATATGTATGAGTGACTAGGTGCATAAGTGGCTAGTGTGAGTGTATGGGTGAGTAAGTGGGTACGTGGGTGACTATTAGTGAGTGGTAGGGTGTATGTATGGCTGTTCACATGTATGACTGGTGATGTGAGTGACTGTATGGGTGAGTGAATATGTTTGTGAGTGCTTGTGCAAATGAGTGACTGGGTGCGTAAGTGACAGTATGAGTGACTGGAAGAGTGAATGATAGGGTGCATGAATGGCTGTATGCATGAATGACTGGGTATGTGAGTTGCTTTATGGGTAAGTGAGAGGGTGTGTGAGTACCTGTCCAGGTTAGTAAATGTGTGCATAAGTGACTGTATGGGTGATTTAGCTGGGTTTGAGTGGCTGTTTGGGTGAGTGACTGGCTGCAAGAGTGGCTAAATGGGCAAGTGAATGGGTGCATGAGGGCCTGTATGGCAAGTGACTGGGTGTTTGAGTGGATGTATGAGTGAGTGACGGGGTGCATGAGTGGCTGTATGAGTGAGTGAATGGGTCCATGAGTGGCTGTGTGGGTGACTGAATGGATGCCTGAGTGCCTGTATGGCTCAGTGAGTGGGTGTATGACTGGATCTATAGATGAGAGAATTGGTACATGAGTGATTGTACAGGTGACTACCTGGGTGCACGAGTGGCTGTATGGGCCAGTGAATGGGTGCTTGAGTGTCCGTATGGGTGTGGGTGAGTGACGGGTCCATGAGTGGCTGTATAGGTGAGTGAGTGGTTGCATGAGTAGCTGTATGATTGAATGATAGGGTGCATCAGTGGTGTATGTGTGAGTGACTGTGTGTATGAATAGCTAAATAGGTGAGTGACTGGGTGCAGGAGTGGGAGCATGGGTGAGTGAGAGTGTGCATGAGTTACTGTATGTGTGAGTGACTGGGTGCATAAGTGACACATTAGATGAGTCAGTGGTCACTAGTGGCTGTATGGATGAGTCAATGGGTGCATGAGTGAATGAATGACTGAGAGAATTGCTGCTTGGGTGAGTCTATAATTGAGTCAGTGGGTGCATGAGTGGGTGTATGTGTGGGACTAACTGGGTGCATGAGTGCCTGTATACATGAGTGATAGCATGCATCAGTGGTTGTATGAGTGAATGACTGGGTGGGTAACCACCTTAACAAGTGGTTGTTAAGGTGAGTGAGTGAGTGGATGTAAGAGTGAGTTTACAGGTGATTGAGAGGTGTAGTAAGTGCTATATGGCTAAGTATGGCTAAGTAAGTGGCTGCATGAGTGGGTCTATATGTGACTAAGTGAGTGCATAACTGGTGTAAGAGTGAGTGGGTGTAGTAGTGATGTATGGATGACTTAATGACTGTATGAGTGGTGTATGTGTGACTGAGTGATAATATATCTTTGTGAATGAGTGAGTAAATAAGTTAGTGAATGTATAAGTGATGTATGCACAGTTGTATGAGTACTTACATGACACACTGAAGGAGTCTGTGTGTCATATACTGTATAGGTCAGTAACCAGAAAACAAATTGTGTTGAACATAAAGAATACTGACTAAGAATGAATAATGGTCAATACCTCTGAGAAAAAAATATTTTACTGCCGCTCTGCTATCTTCAAAGTTTTAATGACATATATCTCCAAAAACTGTTGAAATTTACTAAAACATTCTATTTTCCCTCTTCCCTGTTCTCAGCCTCTATACTATTAACTATAAACAGACACTGCATAATCATCATTGAACAGTGGAGAGAAAACAGACACTTAAATTCTAGAAAAATAAATATCTCCACAGTACTGCACTACAAGTACTGTGAATTGTGCTCACTTAAATTTTTACATTATTTGATTAAGCCACACTTACTACATTAACGAAAAGATTGTAGATTAAAAACAATTTGGTTAATATTATAGCTGATAAAAAAAACTACAAACACATATAATCTGCTGTTAAATTTTCCACATACTTTTGTAGACATCACCCCTGACAGCCCAAATTATGTTTTATGAATTATAATCCACATAGTGAGAAGACATATAGTTGTTTTCTTCCTGAAATCCTATGAAGATGTTTCATCCACACGTATTTTGGAAATCCCTCACCCCAGATAGGCAGAATGATGCCTCAAAGAGTGCTGATCCACATAAACACAAAAGGCGATAGTCATTTCAATCAAGAAATCCGATGAAGGTATTTCAACCACATTTAATTTTGGGATATCCTTTTCTTGACATCACCCTTAATAGGCTGCATGATGTTTTAAATATTGATGATTCAAGTAGAGAGAAGCCCATATAGTCATTTTCTTCTGGAACTCCTACTAAAATAAATCATTTTCACTTTATTTTTGGATATCCTTTTGTTGCCATCACCCCTGATAAGCCGAATGATGTCTTAAACAGTAATGACTATGTAGAGAGAAAACTGAGAAAAATTTGTTTATTAGCAGAAATCTTTTGACCACATTTCATCCACACTTTTTTTTGACATCTTTTTGAAGACATGATCCCTGATAGGTTGAATTATATATTAAGCAGTATATATCAACACAGAGGACAGTATTGCATATTTTGTTCCTGAAATCTTGCTTAGAACTTTGGCTGAAGAAATAGTAGGTAAGAATTAGAAAGTTTGAACGATTGTTTTTGTTTGAGTTGCAGACTGCTGTCATTGCACTCCATTTGAGTCTTCAAATATACAGTATAATGTCTAGATGTAATATTAAGGCCTTTGGAGATGATAGCCAAAGTACAGTATGTTCTACCAGAAATTGATACCTGTCCAGCTTTAAAGTTTGAAATCTCTGTGTCCAATTTTGTTCCACCTGCTCTGCATCATTGAAATATTTCTGTAATATATTTACCACTTCTATAAATAAGCAATATAGACAATACATTTGATTTACAACCCAGACAGGTCATATTTTGCTCTCTTTTTTTGATTATTTAATTAAAAGACACACTTTTAGATTACAGCAGAATTAAGTACAGAAATCGCTCAGATTGGATTTCAGAAAAAGCAATCTTCACACTCATGAGTCCAAGTGTAACTCAGTCCAAATATGCCATCAATATTTACATCTTCTCCTTCTAAAATTCGAAGGATCACCATAATAAATTCTTGTGCATCTTGTTGAGCGTTTAGAGGAAATATTCCAGATCCACCATGTTTGTCTACTATTCTCGAATGCCTGAAGGAGAATGTTTTACACTTCTGTCACAAGATAAGCATTGAGGCAATGAAATAGTGCTGTGCACAATCAGCAATTAGTACAAACCAAACTTTGTATTCTTGAATGGTGAACTGCCAACATTCTAAAGTGATGAAAGGTACTTTGGCACATTTTCTTGGATAAACATGCTAATGAATGCTCTTGTATATTACTATACTTTCTTACTTTGCATGGATCTAAGCTTTGCAAAATTGAAATGTTTTGCTTGCTACTTCTACATGGAAAGTCACGTACAAAAGTTCATAATAAATCAGTAGATTGCTGCTGAATGCTACAAATACGGCTACAGTTCCATTTATAAACAGGCTCTGCCTTGAACCTCTTCAGCTATCACCAGTCTCCTCAATTTCAATGGTGCTTCCATGCTTCACCTCATCACATCGGCCAGTTGAATAAAGTGCATGTACTAATGTGTTTTCTGTGCTGGAGGTAGACTTCCATTCACCCACTAAATATTTTACAAAAATTACTTTTATTACCAAGTCTTTTTCGTCGGCTACGCCTCTTCATACCCAGCAATCCAATGTTCTCATTCTACTAATAATCAAAATAAAAAAGCTTCCTCTTCAAGGCAAAAGCGTTATAAACTACAGACTCAACACATGCTTTTTGTTACAATACTTCTCTTCTCCTTTTGTATTGCTTCATACTTTAATAAGATTTTGAATTACTCTGGCACAAAACATTCTCACTCTAATTTCTTTGAACTGTTGCAGGCTTCTTGTTAAGCTACCAGCTTTCTTCTTTGATTTCTTGCTTGTAATTTGACAAGTTTTATTTAATTTCTTTGGCTGATTAAAAAGTTTCCTTTTTATGTTCTTCATATAGCAAACATTTCAGTTTCCCACATACAGATTTTAATTTGTTTTTAGTTTTCTCATCAGTAGCTCCTTTCTCTGTAGTGACATTGCCCATGTGTTGTTCTTTTTGTTTCTGTGGTGCAAGTAGATAGTATATTTTTCTCTATTTCTTTTTTCCTATGTGTTTTTTTGGCATTTCTGAAATATCTTCTAATGCAGGAATAGGTCTCTGAAATTAAAAACAATAGCAAATGATATACCTTCCCATTATATCCTGTTCAATTATATATCATAAGCATATTACTGCAGTAGAAACAATTGCACCACTATGTACTCACACCTTAGATGTGTTACTTTTTATGTTTAAATAAGAGTACGCCTCTCTGGGTTATCGTAGGCATGACTGTCTTACTTAATGTTTCACTTTATCCATGAATGTATGCTACACTGCTGTATGGTATGTATCAATATATGCTTGGGTATTTATCAGCTCCATTGCTATTTATTAGGTACATTAGTCTATGTGTAACAGTGACCCTGTCAGCATATGTGTTCATCTATGCCTGGTGTGTAATTGTATGTTTAAGTTCTTCCCTCTTCGCGTTACTGCATGGATTATATTATGACCTGGTGTATCAGTCTATGTATAAGTGTGTCATTTTATGTGGTAGTGCGTACATAAATCTCCCCATGGTATGTCACTTTATCCATCAGTTCTCAGATTTACAAGTCTAAGAATATACCAGATTCCTACAGCACATTTTTTAATGTATTTTGTTATTTATCATTAATTTTTCTGTTTCTATCTGTCCTACATTCTGCAACACACACAGAAATAGGAAACACCTCTTAAAATAGTTTTTTTTGCAGGAAGCTGTCCTGCACAAAAACAATAATCCCCAGAATGCAGCCCAACTTGCACAATAGTGCAAGGCTGCCTGCTTTGGCACTAGGTAGCAATTTCTGCACCAGCTCAGGGGGAGAGGGCAGAAATGCACTCTATCTTGTAGAGAGGCACATTTCTGACTTTTCCCAGTAAGGTAGGGTGGCACAGCAAGCCACTTGCTATGCTGGCCTACGCCATGGGCCTTGTAAATGATGCCCTATATGTCTAATATTATAAGCACATAACACCCTCCCTATAACTAATATACATTCTACTTTTCATGTAACCTCTATGTAGGAAAAAAGGGACTATGACTCTTTCTAAGTGTTTATAAATACCAACTCAACTTGCAAGTTAAAAGCACACATAAAATCTGTAGTAGTACAAAAAAAGCATGTTTTTAAATCTTCTACTTTAAACCATTTTCTAAAATGATAAATACATTACTACATATATGAATACAATTATCAGTATCTCTCTGGCTATAGCTGAGTTTATATAGTTTGATCAATATCATATACACTTTTATAAGTCTTATTTACAAACAGAGCTTGGTTTTAAACCAGCCCTCTAATTCACATACCTGTTAATGGCTTTCAGTGATAGATGAAATACTGTCACAATATCACTTTGACTAGCTTCAATGTGTGCTGTAGCAGGTGTGGTTGACAATTACAGAATGTTAGCATATCAAAAATGGGGTTTCGTGGTTATAAAAAATGAGAACCAATCACTGATGCACTGACTTCATAATCTTAATCACAACCTATTTTTGTCTACCGATCTATCTACAATTTCCAATTGAAATTGTGTTTTTTTAAATCCACTGGTCCCTCCATTTTAACCACCTCACGTTTTGAAAACTACCTTATTCAGCTCGAACCTTCTACTGTGTGCCACTGCTCCTTCCCTTCAAAATGGGTAGAGTGTGGATTGAGGGCACAGTTATGTTTTTTGGGCTAGTGAGTATGATAGAAAGCGTGGCACTGACAGGGACCTGGGTTTTTCTCATTTGGATGTTACTTGGGTTGGCCAGAGAGGGTTAAAGTGGCATCAATTGCTATCATTAGTTGAACTCATTAGAGATTGCCAACCACCTCACCTCAAGATTGTGCACTGTGGTGGTAATGACCACGGCATACTGATTGGGGTAGAACTGAAACGCCTAAGGATGGATACCTTTGTTCAATTAACACACCTTTTCCCTCACACTGCCTTTGTGTTCTCTAAAATAAGCCAGTGGAAGAAATGTAAGTGGTCAGCTGAATTCTGTCCACAAATAGACAAAGCCAGAAAACATGTTAATAAAACAGTTTGAGCATTCATCAGAGACCATAACATGGGCACAATCTACAATAATAACCTGCACTTTGACATGGATGGTATATATAGTGGAGATGATGTTCAATTCACAGGTGAAGGCAACAGTGTCTGAGCAACTTCAAACTCTGCATCTACTCTTATGTGTACTAATCATATACACATAATAAACACAAAGGCTCTTCTTAGACCCACCCTATATCCCAAACACAATTTCAATTTTAATGAAAATCTGATTTTTTTAAAAACAAATTCAGGGTTGCGACTCCGTTGTGGATTCACAAACCAAAAGCACAAATTCTATGCAGAACACCCAACATATTGTTCATACGTCTTTCTTTCAGTGGATGTATGGATGCCAGATGTCTGAATGTCAGTATGTCTATTTGTGGGTGCATGAGTGTGTCAGGGTCTGTGAGTGGGTGTCTGGGTGTCTGAATGGGTCTATGAGTGGGTGTATGAGGGTCAGTGAGTCTCTCTTTGTCGGGTCATGAGTGTCTGTGTGGATCTGTGAGTAGGTCTGTGAGTGGGTGTATGAGTGTCTTAGTACGTATTTGAGTGGATGTATGAGTGTCACTGTGTCTGTGAGTAGATGCATGAGCATGTCAGTGGGTCTGTGAGTGGGTGTATGAGTGACTGACTGGATCTCTGAGTGGGTGTATAAGTGGGTGTCTGAGTGTTGAAATGGTTCTTTGAGTGGGTGTGTGAGGGTCAGTGCATCTATCTGTGGGTGCATGAGTGTCTGTGCAGGTCTGTGAGTGGGTGTGTAAGACTGTGAGTGGTTGCATGAGTGGGTGTCTGAGTGTCTAAAGGGTCTTTGAGTAGGTGTATAAGGGTCAGTGTGTCTCTTTATGGGTGCATGAATGTCGGTGTGGGTCTGTGACTGGGTGTTTGAGAGTGTGAGTGGGACTGTGAGTGGGTGTCTGAGTGTCCGCATAGGTCTTTGAATGGGTGTATGAGTGTCTCAGTGGGTATTTGAGTGGGTGCATGAGTGCCTCTGTGACTGTGAGTAGGTGTATTAGTGTATCAGTGAGTCTGTGAGTTGGTGTATGAGTGACTGAGTGGGTCACTGAGTGGGTGTATAAGTGTCTGAGTGGGGTTGTGAGTGGGTGTCTGAGTTTCTGAATGGGTCTCACAGTGCGTGCATTAGTGTGTGAATAAGTGTGTAAATCTAACTATATATTTTTTAATTGGGCAGGGTTTGCGACTCCGTCGCGGCGTTAGAAATGGGGACCATACTGACCACCACAATGGAGTTGGGACTCCACAGTCATGACCAAAAACTGTTTTTTTTTTTTACTTTTTAAACTAATAAATGGTCCCTGGGAGGCCCATTGATCACCCTCCTGGGGTCAGAGTACCTCTACCCTGACCCCTTCTATTGTTTTCAGCTTTTAACTCCATCCCCTGGGACCATTGCCTGTTCATAAAATGGCAGCCACAACTTTCTGTGGCCAGCCAATCACACTACTGCTTATGGAACATGGAGTTGTGACGCTCTGTGCAGGAGTTGCAATGGATCCACGTCCCAATATATAGAAATTTGTTCTGCTGTTAATTAATAGAAAAGCCACTGAACGGATTCACACCAAAACACAAAAAAAGTTGCTTTCTGGACGAAGACCTACCTTCTGCTAAATTTGGTGTAATTCTGCCCAGAGGCTCAGGCGCTATAGCCGTTCAAAATACCTCTGGGAAAATGAATTTGTGTCGGCCCCTGCTTGATGGATCACCCCAAAACTCTTGTGGGAAAAAAGTTTGGAAAGATTCATCATCCGACACCAAAGATATAGGCAAGTAAGAAAATGCCTTTTCTATATAAACTAGGTTCTAACTGTATATATATATATATATATATATATATATATATATATATATACTCAGTCTGAGGGGTGGCAAAATGCTAACGTAATGGGGCAAAGCTGTGCAGCAGCAAGAGCCTGAAGAGATGTTAAAGGGTGCAGGATGGGGAGATGATAAAAGGACTGAAACATGCCTTTGGGATAGGGAAAGGTTGTAGGGTGGACAGAGACCAAAGAGGTGGAAAAAGGTTGCAGTGATTGAAAGATTCTGCATGGGAAAGGTGAGGATCCAGAAGTGGTCAGAGGCTTCATAGGTAGGAAGAGGCAACATAGATATGAAGAGCCTGTAAGGATGAATAGCGAATGAATTCACAGAGACTGTACTCGTGGAGAGAGACAATAATTAGGATATGATACAGGAATGATTAGAGGCTGCATGGGTGCAAAGAGGCTGCATGGATGTGAGGAGTCTGGGAGGGTGGAAAGTAAAGAATGCAAGAGAGACTTGGTGCATGGAAAAAGACTCCAGTGATCAGATATGATGCCACAATGGGCAAGGGTTGTAAGTTTGGGATGAGTTTGTGTAATGATGGGAGACTGTAGCAATAAGAGGAAGCTACAATGACTGTGCAGAGGTGCAGTTATAGGGCAAGACTTGATGGATGAGGAAAGTCTGCAGGGATGTGAGGATCTGCAGGCATGGCCAGATGCTGCAGTGCTAGGATAGGCTGCAGCAGTACAGTGAGTCTGCAGACCTGGGTATAGGCCGCTGTGATTGGCAAGACTGCAGTGTGGGTAAGGCTATAGGAATGTGGAATAACATCAGTCCTAAAGAGATAGGGACTGTCAAGGAGAAACGTGAATCAAGCGGGCTAGGCAGAGGAGGCTGGGAAGATGGTCAGAAAGGAATGGGCGGATGTTAAGCAACATGTCCAGACACTGGTCCAAATGGAGTAAGACCTCGGAAAAGTGGTTGTAAAATAAGTGCTGGGTAATCAGGCAATTCATGAGGTCCTGGGCAGGTGTAGAGTTCTAGGACGTCTCAGTGTTGATGCAGTCTTTCTTTTCTCCTCACTGTCATAGGACCCTGGTGATTGCTAAGGTTAGTCGAATCTACCACAGTATCCAAGCATTTCCATTAATAACTAGGGTCAAACAGTCAAGGCTTAGTCAGGGGTGTCCAGCGCTGGTTAGGCAAAGCAGGATTCATAACATTTTGCGCACACCTTCTTTCAAGATACATTATTGTCATTCACAATCGTGTGTAACTTTACCTTATCAACCAGGCACTTGTAGATCAAACGCGACACTTTAGAAGGTGGTTAAGGGGTAAAGGGGTTTGGGATCATAAATAACAAGCGTAACACAAAATTCCCGACATTATTAAAATGACGCCGGCCTTATTTAGATTCTGCTCTTGCTACACCCAGTATCACAAGCCGCTTATTCCCTTGGTGTTCTGCTCTTTCATTGTGAAGTACAGATAAGAAGAATAAAAGCAGAATCTTGCGGGGAAAGTTAACCTTGTCGTACACAGCACCTTTCTGCTGATCATTTTTTTGTTTTAGAAAAAAGACGTCATAAGAAAGAAGTGCATATGTAATTATACTCCATGACCTGTGTTTCACCATCCTAACATTAGAAGTCAAATGTAAAATCGTAGTTCTGTTGAGCCGCTATGTTATTTTGTTATTACGAGTGATTAGAGTACCAACAAGTTCCTGTCATAAGAAAATTAGACTGCCTCTTCGATAGAGATGGCAAGCTTCTACGTAATCCATCCATCCAACCCGTCCGTTCGTCTGCCAGTCCATCCCTCCGTCTGTCCGTCCGTCTGTCTATTTTTCTCTATAACATTACAATACAGGGACTCGGATTAAATTGTATTAGTAGACAGTTTCCAGGCCTGGAGTCATGTGGGACTCAATGTTTTGAGCTCATAACCTGGGACTTGGGCCTGTACTCAAAGGTAATTTATGCGATACCAAGCAAAGATTACTATACAAGGAGCAGAGAAATCAGCCTATGTGTAGATTAGATGACGGACCAGGACACACATAAGACAAATTTTAAAGTAGGCATGGAAACATGCTTATATCTCACTCACTCTCCCTGGCATGAACATGCATAGATGCAGCGTCTGTGTATGCTACTCTGGCCATGCTCATGAGCCTCACACATACTCTACAACCACACACACATGCTTTTCCGGTTGCCCATCAGAGAGGCAACAGCAAGGTGAGATCAGACTAATGGTAAATTGATGCTCTGGAAGTGTCAAGCAACATTAACAAGCACTACTGACCACTCACTAATAAAAGCATACACCACTATGGATGTGATCTATGTCAGGCTAAGAACCAATACAGAATGTATGCCAATGATTGCAGGTACTTGGCACCAGCACTTGTTTTGGTGATCAGGGCATTTTTTATCATCCGACTTGACCGAAAGCAGAAGATAGGAAAGGCAAGTAAGAAAGAAAGAAGAGGAATAGAAATATAGGAAAACAGGGGCAAAGAAAGAAACAAGTGATAGTACCTGCAGGACTGAGTTAGAGAGACAGGAAGAATAAGTTGGTGGAGGGAAGAATCATGAGGAGGAATCAAAACTAGGCAGCTTTGGTATTTGGTAAAACTTGCAATTGGGGACTCTCCCAAATACTGCTGGCATGTTAACAAGACACAAACAGACTTTTCATAGGCCTAGGGAAAGGTACATTTTTTTAATATCAGGTCATTTTTTGCACCCATTAGGAGTGACAATTTGAAACTCACTAAAATTAGCAGGGTCTCCAGGCCCAGAATTACCAGGTCCACAGACCTTGGACCTGACAATTCCAAATCTGGAAACATTGTCCCATACATTAGAGCTTTGTGGGCAGCTAGTAGCAGATGCACAAAGCCCCTGTTGGTGCTCTACAGGCAGAGTTAGCGGGGCAGCAAATACTCTACCATCACCTGTTCTGCCTTCCTCTCAACCTACCTCATCACCACACCATGGCTCTAAAATTAGCCCTCCACACATTTACTACCTGCTCAGTGGAGGTAGTTAATATGTGTGGATTTGGACATGTCACTTCCCATGGAAAGTGGAAAACAAGCACATTTGGTCTAACTATTCCTACATTTATGTTGCATTCCCTATTCGGGGGAAAAAAATCTGTAGTCTCCAGCACTCTGGTGTGAGGATACAAACTGCAATTAAAGATTAGTCATTAACAGCAGACCCCAATCCAGGAACTTCTTATTGGAGGCTAAGAATCCTGTGTCCAATCTACTGTTGATCTCCTGATGTAGTAGCACCAGTAGCAACATTATCCAGTTGTTCAAGCTCGCCCTCTAGCTAGGCTTGTGCTGTCCATGCACCACTACATATATACATATGTTATCCTTAGCATTGGGCTGGATCAGAAAATACGCCCAGGCACCAAAAAGAGTGGCCACAATAGTGAATTAGCTAGCTAAAATGTGGCCCATATTTGCACATGAGCAGTTCTTAACTTGTAAAGATATGCTACATAAGGTTTTTTCAAGGTATGGAACACTGCATGGATTTGTGCTTCTTCCAGAGAATGTTTATTTTAAGATCAGATAAATTCACAGTTAAAACCTCGCCCACCAGACCATAAACCAGGCCTGCAAAGAGCCAAACACTGACGCACACACTGACTTCTCAGACAAGCCAACCAGGCACTGCCTGATTACCCAATGTGCCAGTCCAGTTTATCCTCCCTGGAATTAGAGTTTCAATGGAAATAAATTTGGATTATTTTGGAGGAATACAGGTATGCCTGCTTTTGCAAACAAATGTTGCAATCAGTGGAATACTTCCCCATAGGTCCACCACTCATGGGATGAAAATGGTATTGGGACTACATCCCTCTATTGAAGTCTCAGTAGCACAGGGTTATCGGGATAAGGAAATAAATGCCCCCTCGTTGAGTTTTAATGCTCACCAGATTGCTGAGAGTAGCAATAAATCATTCCCTACCCAAAACTTTACCTTTCTTGCAGCTTCCAGGGCCATCAATTACATACCCATTTCTCCAAATCTCACATCACAGGGGGTTCACAGGGGTGTTGCAGAATCAGGCTCCATAGGAGTTGTAAGATTATTGGCATAGCCAACTTTCAGGGATCCCATATTATGTGCAAGGCTCTATTTTAGCTGCCCATCGAAAATGTCAAATGATCCACCCACTTCCAATGTCCTTTAGCTTGGCTGCAGGCAAAGAAATCAACCACAACCATTGAATAGGTTTATCGTGATCCAAGTGGGGGTGCAAAGTGAAACTGTTCGTCCACAAAGCTGGGAATCTTTGCCTTCTTGGCAAAAAGCCAAAGCAACTGCCTTAACAGCTTATTTTCTACTCCCTTTAAAAAAAGTAACATCACTTTGGGCTTTGTGAACCTGGAGATGTAATAAAAATTCATTTGCATGGTTGATATTTCTAAAAGCTTGTCAGCTTTGCTCCCTTGGGCATTCCTCTGGCTCTGGGGTGTTGTTCTCGAATTAGTAATAGAGAGGTGCCATCTGCCTCTAGGGACCTTGCATGACTCTCCCTTGGAGTGTCTACTGCCTACCTTTCAAGCGTTGGATGCCCTCAGACATTCCAGTTCTTGGCAACACCATAGAGGGAGCTGGTGAGAAATCATGCTAACAAAAATGATAAAAGTACGTCTGGAAAATAGGGTGCATTATAAAAGGGGAGGGACGTAGAGGTCAAGCATGCAGGGGCGTAACCAGGGCCCCTGCAGTGTAAGCACCAACCCTTCACAGGGATATGAAATACGTCATGGGCCCATATTCATCCCTAGGCCAAACAATATTTGTGAGATATGGGACACTCGGGCCTCATCATTGCATTCTGCTGAGGGGGCTGGTATAATTATGCGTTACACCACTGCAGGCATGTAATCCCTCCTACTAATTTATGAAAGAGGCTACCTTGCCTTAAAACGCAGAGGATTTGTTTGGAGTTGTTGGCATATCTATGTACTGATATATTGCAGTTTTGAGGGGTAATTCGGTAATTTGTAGGCTAAAGGCTGGGAATGTATTTTATGATTTTGTAAAGCTCTGTTCTGCCTCCATTAAACCAAGGTCTATCAATCTTTCACGAGGACCTGTGGGTCCTTAGCCATATTCCCCAAGGTCAGGGGTAAAGGGAGGAGACAGGGAGGGCCGAAGAAGAAAGTGGATTAAATGTAAGATGTAAAGTCCCATGGCTTTCTACAGAGCAACTTGAGTACATTTCTTCACCGATATTAAATGATGGTGAAAAAAGTCCAACCAATCAGCTGAGAGCGCCCGAAGCCCTTCTCTCTCTCCCTCTCGAGAAGCAAATGCTAGTTGTTCGGCAGGGTGATTTAAAAAACATGAAGCAAAAACACTGTAAATCATGTGTTCTGCAGTCCATTGTGAATGTTATTGTTCAACGCTTCCGTGTTAAAGCTCCTTTGCGAGCTTTTCAGGGTGCACTTTCCCTTAACCTATGTAAGCACTGGGAATGGGAATTCAGCAGCATTTTGGGGGAGGGCGAAGATGACGGGGGAAATGATAGAGAGCGAGAACGAGGCGGTTTCCTTTACACAGTGTGCAGCCAGTATGGTGGCAGACTCCCGGAGTCTTGCTGGTAAAACAGCTCAGTAATGTGTGTTTGCAGCAGAATTCTGGCTGTAAGGTGTCTGTTGGTCATGATTTATGAATTGCATTATTTCAACGTTCGCCCAGCCTTGCATCCTTGTGATTTTGATACAAAGAAGCATAGTTGTATTTAACACCAGGGGTCAGATTGTGAAAGACCCTTGGAAGTGCACTGGGTACCACAATGAGATCATTTTACCGCTCACCCAGGGGAGCAACTAATCATGTAACACAGCCGCTGTTTACATCTGACCTGCTGAAAGCTAAACCTGGCACCAAGTTTCCCAGTTCGCCTGTAAGTCTGGGGATACTGATAGATCCATAATGACCTTCCGGGCATAGGAAGTCCTATGCATGGGGCCTCACTGGACCCTGAATTGCAAACTTATGTTGCACTCATGGTGTCTGGAAGCTCATCTGAGTAACTGCAAATCGCAACCTAGCCCTGCAGGGCACCACTAGAAATCTAAAGTTATATTTGTGAGAGCTAGTTCCAGAGATATTGGTCTCTAAAGTTTCTGTGGCAGCCATTACCAGATTTAGCTGGACTATCAATAAGACATGATCTCCGGGACACCAAAACATACCTATCATGACAGCCCTTTTCAATATGAAGGCATGCGAACATCCCAGTACACTGGAGCACTCAAATAGTAAAGATTGACCAGAATGTTTGAGTTAATTGTTGCCTTCACATAAAGGTAATCCCATCTTGCAACAGACAGCAAGGGAGTCCTGAGAGACAAGGTGATGGAAGAAATGCTCAAATAAATCTCAGCTACTGGCAACCGCCCGGGTCGCATTACAGTCCATCATTTTCCCAACCAGGTCACTCTAGACAGAGAACTTACATATTCAGTCTTGGTACTGCCCCAATAGGATTAGTTTAGCTGGAACTTCCAGGCCAGGAACCCTTCAGTTTGGAACATAAGTGACACCAGGCCAGTTTTGACCTATTTGGGCCTCCCTGGTAGAGAAGATTGCAGTTTGTGTCCAGTGACACATTGAGCATGAGGCTTGGATCTGAGTATACCCGACACACTTAGGGATTTTACTGCACCAAACAACAAGACAGGGGCGTAACAAAGGCCACTGCAGCCCCCACAGTGTGGGGGGCCCGAGCTCCAGGGAGCACCCTCAGCACAGCACCTGGCCCGAATGAGTTCAGACGGTGCTCCCTCCATGTTCTTTGCTGGGGGAGGGGGGGACAGCGGGGTTAGTTTTGTTAAGCCACTGCAACAAGATGTTGGAAGGAATGCTTTAATTAATCTCAACAATCATTATTTCTCAGGGCTGTATTGTTTATCAAGAACTATGCCACTATAGACAGACGCCTGAGAAATGATGGGGGTCTGAAAATCATTAATTACACCAACCTGCCCCACAAACCATTCTATGGCCAGTTTCTGAATTTCACTGTAATTAATCTCCCAATTTCGGATCCAGGACTCAATTATAATGGGCCACTAACAACGCCACCAGACTATCTGTTGAGATTTGACTGCCTCCTTGAGTAGCTTCGTAAGGATGAAATGACTGTTAAATAGGTAGTGAACAGCGGAGTAAACATTGACATGGTTTTGGCTTTTGTGGTGCCACTTTGTCATGTATATATATATATATATATATATATATATATATATATATATATATATTGTTAGAAATTGGGTCTTTGGTTGGCAACAGGTTACCCCCTGTTCAAGCAAGGACCCTCACTTTAGTCAGGGTAAAAGAGAATCACCCTCAGCTAACCCCTGCTTACCCCCTTGGTAGCTTGGCACAAGCAGTAGGCTTAACTTCAGAGTGCTAGGTGTGAAATATTTGTACCAACACACACAGTAACTTAATAAAAACGCTACAAAATGACACAACACAGGTTTAGAAAAATAGGAAGTATTTATCTAAACAAAACAAGACCAAAATTACAAAAATCCACAATACACAAGTCAAGTTATCAATTAAAAAGCAAAAAGAGTCTTTATGTAGTTTAAAACACATACTAACACTGTTAGCGTGAAAATGTACCTCGAGTGCGTCAAAAATAACCCGCACGGGCGAGAGTGCATCAAAGGGGCTTGCGATGCATCGATTTCACTCACGAGCAAGACCTTGAGTCGGATCTCCTTTGTCGGGTCGGGGCACGTTGTTTCTTCTCTCCGCAGGAGAGAGATGAGTCAATCCGGTCAGCACTCTCGGGTCCAGGCAGGCCTTGCGTTGTCTTTACACGACCAGCGGTGCGTCGAAAATCCAGCCGTACGATGATCCGAAAACCACGCAGCACGGGTTGTGAGCTCCCAGCCTCTGTTAGTGATGCTGCGTGTCGTTTCTCCATCTCCGTGCGTCGATTCATCAGTCGCGTTTCCGGCGAGCGTCGATTTTCAGCAGCAAATCGGAGTTGCGTCAATCTTTTCCCCACACGGCACTCTGTACGTGGATTTCTTCCTCTTAGGCTGCAAGCTTCTCCTTTCAGTGTCCCAGGAACTGGATGGGCACCACAGGGCAGAGTAGGAATCTCTACAGAGACTCCAGGTGCTGGCAGGGAGAAGTCTTTGTTGTCCCTGAGACTTCAAACAACAGGAGGCAAGCTCTAAATCAAGCCCTTTGAGATCATCACAAGATTGAAGGCACACAAAGTCCAGTCTTTGCCCTCTTACTCTGGCAGAAGCAGCAACTATCTGCAGGATAGCTCCACAAAGCACAGTCACAGCAGGGCAGCTCTTCATCCTCAGCTCTTCAGCTCTTCTCCAGGCAGAAATTTCTCTTGGTTTCCTGAAGTGTTCTAAAGTGTGTGGTTTTGTGTGCCATCTTATACCCAATTTCTCCTTTGAAGTAGGCCTACCTTAAAGCAAAGTCTCTCTTGAATGTGAAATCCTGCCTTGCCCAGGCCAGGCCCCAGACACTCACCAGGGAGTTGGAGACTGCATTGTGTCAGGGCAGGCAAAGCCCTTTCAGGTGTGAGTGACCACTCCTCCCCTCCCTCCTAGCACAGATGGCTCATCAGGAAATGCAGACTACACCCCAACTCCCTTTGTGTCACTGTCTAGTGTGAGGTGCAACCAGCCCAAATGTCAAACTGACCTAGACAGGGAATCCACAAACAGGCAGAGTCACAGAAATGGTATAAGCAAGAAAATGCTCACTTTCTAAAAGTGGCATTTTGAAACACACAATCTTAAAATCAACTTTACTAAAATATATATTTTTAAATTGTGAGCTCAGAGACCCCAAACTCCACTTGTCCATCCGCTCCTAAAGGGAATCTACACTTTAATCAGATTTAAAGGTAGCCCCCATGTTAACCTATGAGAGGGAAGGCCTTGCAAGAGTGAAAAACAAATTTGGCAACAGTTCACTGTCAGGACATATACAACACATTACTATATGTCCTACCTTAACCATACACTGCACCCTGCCCTTGGGGCTACCTAGGGCCTACCTTGGGGGTGTCTTACATGTAAGAAAAGGGAAGGTTTAGGCCAGGCAAGTGGGTACACTTGACAAGTCGAATTTACAGGTAAAACTGCAAACACAGACACTGCAATGGCAGGTCTGAGACATGATTACAGAGCTACTTATGTGGGTGATACAACTAGTGCTGCAGGCCCACTAGTAGCATTACTAGGCCCTGGCACCTCTAGTGCACTTTACTGGGGACTCACTAGTAAATCAAATATGCCAATCATGGATAAACCAATTACATACAATTTACACAGAGAGCATATGCACTTTAGCACTGGTTAGCAGTGGTAAAGTGCACAGAGTTCGAAAGCCAACAGCAAAAGGTCAGAAAAAATAGGAGGCAGGAGGCAAAAAGATTGGGGATGACCCTGCATACGCAAAAAAGTCCAAGATATATATATATATATATATAGATACACACTATCTTGAATGAAAAAATGTTTGCAATCACGCAACTATCACATCAAATGTTAGTGCTGAGACATCACAAACAATTAACAGGAGTAGCTGTTAATGGCAATTATGGTTATCGTGCTACATATTTATTGAGAAATGTGTCTTTGCATCAAAATGTATGCTAAATGACAGATTCCCATTTGGTGTAATTATGCATAATTTCTCGGAAATTTCCTAAATGCCATGTAATTACAACAAAGAAAATAACATGAATTTCACACACACCCCTTGAACGGTGATGGTGTGACCACATATTCCAAGGAATAAAATACCTTCTGCGGTACATTAACAGAATATTTCAAGCCACTTTAGAGTGCCATGTCTTTATAAAAGACACACAGACACACACATGCATACATACACACAATCATACACACACACAAATTAGTGGACAGTTAGCGTGGTACAGCATGGTGGAACACTTCGTTGGAAGAGTGATGAACCACCATGGAATATGTGGCTTTCTTCTAGGAAACGGGAAATTCTCTGAAACAGCCATCACATGCGCACAGTGTCTGACTGGACTCGTCAGTGAGATGCAGCTGATGTGTCTAAAAGCAGGATAACCAACAGAAAAAATACTCTGTTTGCTACAGAATAATCAGTATAGATATATTTCCTGTGATCATTCACAAACAACATGTTCACCCTTGAGAGTATAATCACAAAACACCGACATACATATGCAAATTTTCATTGCGGAACACCCACAGAAAATTTTATGCAGATTATATTTTGTCTATTTGAAACAGCGAGCAGCCATTTTGATTTATTTTAGGTAGATGCAGTATAAATGGTGGAAAATGAAGGATTCCTTAGGGGCTTTGTTGTGTACCTCCAGATGAGAATATGTTTGCTGTGCTACAAGCATTGGAAATAAAATTGTGATCGCATTCAACGAGAAGTCTGTGGGTTATTTGGCTCTGTAAATCTTTACAGGTCATTATATATTCTTCTGGAATGTCTGAAACTCCTCAAGAAAGCTCCTCAGTTTTTCTCCAACTTCTTTTTTACTCTCTTAAACTAAGGGTGTGTGAAATTTGTGGTTTCCTTTTCACCTAATTGCGCAAAATATTGGAAAAATGATTTGAAATTGAATACAATTGAAATCCATCATTTAGCACTATATTTTACTGGGAAATGCGTACTAGTGCCCATTTTGGAACAAGGATGCATATCGCGCTAAAAATACATCAGCTCAACAAACACAAGTGCTGTGAAAGAAAGGCAATGGCATTCTGGTTTTTCGAGGCTTTTCTGTGCTCCCCAATTTATTTTTTTGCAAATGGCCTTCAAGTAGGTGACCAGGCATAGAAGCATAATTTCGGGAATGTCACATAATGAGCACATCAAGAAAAGTCGTAAATTATGCAAAATAATCCCAGTGTAACAAAATTTCGCCAGAGTTCAGCTTAAATAGGTGCTCGCCCTGCCTTGTGGTTGGAGGTTACAGGGCCAATGAAGAAGTCAATGAATCGCATACTTTGTGCTGTATTAATTTAGGAAATTGAAAACAAGAATCTTCTTTATTTTCAAGACTGAACGATGGGCACAGTTTGAAGAAAAATCAGTGTGCCTTAAATCACTGCTTAAAGAGAAAATGGGGCAAAATGAATTTGCTCTTTAGGTCGAGAACGCTAGCGCTCTGACGGGTTGTAATCTATCTGTGGGCTTTTAACCACATCCACACACGCCCATCACTATCACTCGTTAATAGGCTTGCCTTTCAAAAATCCTTTACCATCGGTAAATGCTTTACCATTGTCCCTTCTTGGGGCGATTTTGTTACGCCTTGTCCATTGACCCTGTTACATGGATAATGGCACAATTACATTTTACTGTGAGCAAACTTCGTTCCCTTTTGTGTCTCTCCTTCACACTTACGCTCATGGCAGCCGTGGAACTTTCAATTGGCTTTCATATGTTAATTGTTTTACTTTTCATTTTCAATTGATGTGGCTAGAAAAGTTCAGTTAGGAATTTACAACGCTAATAGCCCTAACTCGAGCAAACACAAGACCCATTGCATTGCAAATGCTTGTTTTCAACTGCAAGTTGATCTTCGTTGCTTGATTTCAATAATGGATTGGATAGGTCAGATCATGAAATTACAGAAAGACTTTTTGAGGCACTCTAAATGTTCCTTATGAAAATATATGTACACAGTTTAGGCAATGCCTATGTCTTGAATAGGTCTTGGCAAAAATTCAGTTACACTGGAGTAATCTCACGCAATGCTGTTTTATGCTTCCAATATGAAATTTACAAACTTATGTTATTACTCCATGTCACATAGCTATATTATATTCCAAGTATAAATTTAGCGTGACTGCAATGGAACAACATGAATGGCCAGAACTCAAGTGGCTATGTTTGTGGCACTTGAGTTTTTGTGTTCTTTTTAGCATGAAATGTGTCATTGGACAGCTTTTAAGGCTAACATGTAAAATGCCATTTTTGCATTTTGCTTACTTGCTTCCACGCCATGGGCAGTGCAGGGGCTCCCCTGTGGCCCCGCCCCTGTCTTTCCACAGACCTTTTCATGGTGGGGTCCCTTACATGGAAAGGCTGGTGGAATGGGCAAATCATGATCAGCACGGCAATGCCGACATCGGCATTGCTGTGCTTGACCACAACTAGCACTGCCGCAAACTCATCGGAATCCATGATCCTGGTGGTGCGGCGGTCTTGTGGCAGTCAATCCACCAGCATCCTAATCTGGCAGTCGGACTGCCAAGGATGCAGCGGTCAGACCGCCACTGTGGGTGCAGCGGTACATTGACCGCCATACTCGTAATAAGTCAACCTTTCAGAGATTTTTCTTTGCTGCATCTGCTTAATCTCACATACTTTCATGGTAATTGATTTTATTTTTTATTTTCTGTATTGCACTTTAATATTTTAATAAACTTCTATGGTTTTCTAAATGTACTAATTTTCAACTCTCTTTTTGAATCAGTCATTATTATTGGATGTATTTTGAAATGTTGTTTTGAATCTTATCTTTAGGGAACCCTTGCCTCATTCATTCCTGAGGACAACAGAGTCACTGACCCTGCAATGGGTGCTATAACTCTCAACCATAGCACAATCAATGCTAACGCAAATTACACAAATTTCACCCCCCCTGTTCTGTAAGCAACGAGGATGTAAGCATGGCTTTTCAATTCAGAACAGAAACGTTCTGTGAAGGTGCACAAATTGCAAACGTACTGTGTTCAATTGGGACTCATCAGTAAGATGCAGCTGACCTGCTTCGAAGAGGTTGGGAAAGATATATAGGCCAACCATGGAAAACCCTAACTACTTTGAAATAAAAAGTAGAAATGCTTCATTTTCTGTGATCACTCATTGAGAACATGTTCACCCCTGAGAGTATAACTGCATGGCACCGACATGAATATGCAAATATTCACTGAGGACCCCCACACAAATATTATGCAGATTTTAAACTTTTTGTGTTGGAAATGGCAAACATCCTTTTTGATTTATTTTAGGCAAAAATGCTACGCGTAGAGAAAAAAATGGGTGAATCGTTGAGGGCTTTGGTGTCCATCTACAAATCAGACTGAAATGTATTAAAGGAATTGCAACAATATTTTGTGTTATATTTGTGAATGCCATTGCTTTGGAAGATATGTTAAATGTATGCTATTTTGTGCGATTCATCAATGCCTGATCTGTTTTTGTTCTTCTACACTCATTTTTTTTTCTCTTTAAGGGGTGGTCCTCTTGTACTTTGTTTGATCTAGCTAAGTTGTATTGCTCTTTGCACCCAAACAGTCACAGCAAGAAACCTATCTGCATGAGTGCTTGCTAAGATTGCCAACTTCAGGACACTAACCATTCGACACCCTCTGTATTAATGCATTTCGGGCATACTAAAATTCGACACAAGAAATCATAATTTGCTACCAATAATAAATCACAATTTGGGATTTCTTATTTGGAATGTGCTAATATAGATTCCATAGAGGTGGTTGCATTTTGTGCACCGACTTCTACTGAATCCACTGGTGTTTTGCAAACTACCTATCTAATAATGGATCAGTTTGCAAAATAACAAATTGCAGTGGGTAGCAATTCGAACTACCTGATTAATATGCGTGAAGTATGTCTCAAATTGTGACCCACTGTGATTGGCTAGAGTCACACGCAATTCTGTGATCACTTTTTAGTATAGCACTACTTTGTTTTTCAAATGCAGCTTGGTTTCCTTAAAGAAAAAGATGAGTTCCATTTTTAAAAACGTAAAGTTACACACACCTTTTTTAGAGGTAAACAGTGGTACCTTAGACCACTACCTATTCCTAAAGAATGTTTTTGTCAACACTTACAAAGGAAAAGGAGTCCATCCCGGATCCCTTTACGTTGCGAATGGCTTAACAACTCTTTTGAGGAAGTGGTGAAATATTAATGTTTTGTGACTGGATCTTATTTTCGAAAAATTAACACAAACCTTAAGCATTCGTTATCTGGAGGGCTCGCCCCTTCGAAATACGTAATTGTTATGTATTTTCAGTCCCAAATTCTAGTTCAGTAATCATAATTTGTGTATTCTGAATACAAAATGCCATTTTACGGCCACAAAGTATTCAGTTTTATGAATCTGAGCATTCACAAATGTAAAATCGCTTTGTATATGGGCCCTTTGTACACAAATAAGGACCAGCGTTTTCAATTTTTCATTATGTTTTACTGTGTTGCCAATTTTTCCAGTACTGATTAGTGTTCTAATTAGCAAGATGTATTTTATGCACCTCATACTACACACAAATGTGTTTCTCCTAAAGTGCAATATCTTACAAGTTGAGTAATTAAAACATTGCATTTTGACATAAAAACGATTATTTTTCCTTTTATTACCCAAATTGACCATATGCTGTGTCTTTTTTTGGGCAGCTTCTACACATGCTTGGTGCTTTTTTAAGTTGCTGAACAGTAGAATCTTTTAGCAAATTAAGAATGCAAAAGAGCTCATTAAATATTTTGAGAAATGTTCAGTTTTCATGAAAGGAAAAGAGAGCTTCAAAGTGAATTTAAATAAACAAATCACAACTTTATATGGATCTTCAGCTATCCTTCTTATAGTGATTTAGAATGTCTTAAAACACTTACTCCAAAGTGAAATTGTCTGCCCTACTATTATTGCCTGATGTTTGCAAAGCAAACATTTTAGTCCTGATCATCTGCAATTTCTATATGGACAGTGTTGCAGGGAGTTCTCAACTTAATATACATATTTTAATGTTAGTGGAGAAGTGTGACTAGCCTGCCTGTCTGCCTGCCAATTTGTAAATTTTACCCCTCATTAAGAGTTTGTAGGGCGGAAAAGGCCACCTGCTAAACTCCCGCAATCGGGTTACCGACCAGTGCGTTCTCCTTCCCACGGCCCCTATTAAGAGTTTCCCGCTGGGTCAGCAGGTGGAAACAGTGTTTCCACCCGCTGGCCCAGCGGGTAACAGCCCACAACACGGCTGCTGGCTCATAATTGAGCCAGCGGCAATGTTGCAATGCCCAGGGTGCCCCAGTACCCATCACACTTTTCACTTTTCACTGTCTTTTCACTGTCTGAAAAGAAAGCAGACAGTGAAAAGCTCAATGGGGCTGGCCATGGGGAACACTTGCACTACCCATGCCAAGTGCATGGACAGTGCAGAGGCCCCGTTGGGGGCCACCTGCACCCCGTCTCTGCCAGCTTTTACATGACAGGGCTACTGCCATGTAAAAGTCGGCAAAGAAGGGACTCGTAATCCCCAGGGCAGCGCTGCTTGCAGCTCTGTCTTGGCAGATCAGGACCACCAGCACGATCAAACCGATGACACGTCGTGATCTGTCGGTGCTGACGGTTCGACCGTGGCGCAAACGCCATAGTCGTAATGTGGCTGCCGGACCGCCACATTGGCAGCGGTCTGACCACCACAATGGCATGACCGGCTTTATCTCTGACTCTTTACTCTTCTGTCCATCAGTTCACCTATGCATCCTTCAGTCTTTCTATCTGTGCAACCTTACATATGTGTTAAGTTTAAAAGCTGCCTGCTCAAGGTACTGGGCTGAACAAACTGAGAGTCAGATCTTCCATCAAACTCTTGGGCAACTGCTATTGACAGAAGTTGTTGCATGGCCTGGGTCAACCTACTGAAGTGGCCTCCTTCGTAGAAGAAGCACCTGTTTACATTTTAATTAAAATGTCCAATAGGAAAAGAAAACATATGCCAGAGACATCACATGGCGCAGTCTAGTGATATTAGCCATGTTAGCTGCCATTTCTTTAATAAATAGGACAACTGTGAAGTAAAAATGTATAAATTAATGTTTTAAGATGAGATCGGGCACTAAAAAACATGGCGCCTGGAGAATAATGACCCTTTTGCTCCCGTTCCCCGTCTCCTGACAGACAGGGGTACTGCTGCCTCCTAAAGTAACACTTGCTTTTTCTAGTGACGTGAGGACAACACTATTGTATAAATGTGTTGCAGACACAATGAAACACTAAGGTCCAGATTTACAAGAAACTGGAGCAGCGCAGTGCTACGCCAAAATTAGCAGCACTGCGCCACTTTTGAAATGCAGGGATGTGCTGTATTTACAAGAATACGGCTCATCCCTGCATTTACCCCTGTGCTGGCGCTGAGTTAAGGAGCCTGCACCAACAGACATCCTTGCACCATAGTGCAAAGGTGTCTGCATTGAGGGGTGTGACTGTTTATGTGCAGAAAGGTGTACCTTCCTGCGCATAAACAATCATCCATTGCATTTTGCTTCTTCTATGTGTGCTGCAGAATGCAGCACACATAGAAAAAGCAAAAACAAGGAGGAATAAAAGTATTCCACCTCGTTGCATCATGTTAACACTAGCCGTGGGGTGGCATTAGATTTTGGCGCTGCCTCAGATTTATATTTTCTTGTAAATCTGGGGCAGAGTCAAAAGGAATGGGTATTGCACGCCCCTCTGACACAGAAAATTGTGTTGGAGAGGCCAATATTTACAAGGAGGTGTAATGCCACAAATAGTGGCATTGCACCTCCTTGTAAATATGGAGAAGTGGTTAGTGTCACTAGAGGTCACCAAAAGTGAGGCTCTGGTGGTGATAGGGCCGTGTAAATCTGGCTCTAAGTCGAACAAACACGATGAAGAAATGACAACCAGAGTTATAATCATAAATGCAAGTTTAATTAAGTCTTAAGACCAAATGCAATGTAAGACCTATGAAAAAGCTTTCATTTTAATTTTTACAATACCCCTTTTTCTGCACCACCCGCTGCATTGGCAGTAAAAGACGCATGAGCCCATGACACAACCAGTCTATGCCAAGTCAATGCTCCAGAGTGACTGCTGAAATACTTCTGTGTTTGAGGGTGATAATGTTAGTACAGTAATGAGGAAAATGTATCTATTGAGTTGAAATGACAGATGTCAGACAATGTTCATGAAGACAAAGGAAGAAGGGAATGCAGGGGCTCCTGCACTCCAAACGCTGTGGTTGAGATTGTGGGTCACTGGTGTCCTGGGGTCCATTTAACTATGGTTCTGCAACTGGTCCAATTACTATCCTTTCTGCACTTGACTCTCAGGGTACCAACAGCAAGCAGTCACATGTTTTTGAATAACATAGTGGGTTTGGCAAGGTCTCAGAACACAACAGTCAAACAACAAAGAGATTATTAGAATACTCAGCCCTGTGCTTTTCTTTTAGAAAAAACGTCCTTTCAATCTCACGGCAAAACTCAGTGCTCCACTATACATGGTTGTTGTAAGTTGCACCAATCATGAGGTTACACACTCCTCTTCCCTCACCAATGAATATCTTCCTGCCCTCTGAAGTGAGGGATCCTACTGTTACTGTTCCCTAGGTTAGATTAGAGGAATCGTGTAGGCTCAGTTGGAGGTTGCTCAGAGTTTTTCTGTATTTTAGATCGGTGCTCTGCTCCATGTCTTAGCATGACTTTTTGTACCACACATTCTCAAGCAAGAGTGACAGTCTTACCCATGTGCTTCTCCATCTCTCTTTCATCTACAGGGATAGCTGGTCCCCACGGCTATTGGGCATTGTTTGTCAGCCTTTGGGGCTGTGCGGTGGAAGTGGGGGGCTTCCTGCCCATATGTAGTTGACTTCTCCTGCACTTATTCAGTGTAGCAGAGGCTGTGTGTAAGACAATCTGCATGTGAGCACTTCAGCTCTCAGTTTTAGCTCCCTGCAGACTGATTACTTCTTGAGGCATTGAGGCAGTTAAACCACTATGCTGATTTGGTGCTTTCTCCTTCAACAGCGCTGGGACTTTCTTGTTGGTCGTGGCATCACCAGTCACGTCTGCCTAAGGCAGGCTGCTGGTTTGAGTCAAGATGACATACTTTGGTACAATCTTTGTTGCAGCTTCTCAGATACTACACCCAAGTCACTCCTGGTTCACTTTCTCAAGCTTGCCAACTTCCTCTGGGTCCTCTTCACTCCGAGAACCTGCCAGACCTCTACTTCCTTGACAGTCGGTCTTCCTACAGGGCAAGGGAGGCCTTTATTCTCAACAAATAGGCAAGCTTCTAAGTTTCTTCAGGTAAGTCCTTACCTCTTCCAATAGGAAGTGGTGATTTCAGCAGGTGTTCTCTTGTGTATGAAAGACTCTTGTGGGAAACACCGGCCCTGATTACATGGTATTCTGTCAAGCACTTCCTCCCCTGATAAAGAAAAACTTGTGACTAGAAACAGAGCAGAGTGGTTTGGATCCCACTTTTATACATATTTTCTTTATAGAGGATGTCATTCCATTGTCTAAAATGTAACAACGGATTTGGGTTGGTTCTCTTTTCAAGTATCCTACTTTGTCTTCTCTCCAGACAGAGCCTTTGTGTACAGTGATGCATCACAGAGGAAATAGCACTGCGGCTGCCTCTAAGTAGGAGCACCCACATCATTGACACAATGAAGTATGATTTTTCTGCACATGGCTGTCATCAGCCTTTCTGAAGCATTTATAAAGCACAAACATTGGGACAGGTCTGACATAGACAATTCCTCGCATTGGAGAACAGAAACTGCCACCCTATCTTTCATTCTTATTAAATGGTAGTAGTGAGGAAGAACTAATTTGCAGGCTCATGTTAACAAGAACTTCATGGAATTTGTAAAGGTTGCCCCTATCCATACTCTTTACTCCAGTGTCTCCACACTGCAGTGCAGCCACATGAACGCAGGCAATACACTTCCACTGCCTGGGGAAGCTTCCGTCAACCACTAGCTTACTGCATCCTAAACCAGAGGTATCCAAAATGGAGCCCATTAGCCTCAGTACTCAGATTCTCACACACCCAGAGTCCTACTACCGTATATATATCAGAGGCTCACTGTGCATGCATGACACCTGGCCTGGAAAGGTAATATCAGTGCAAGGAGTCAGATCCCATAAAACTGTGGAATTCCACACAAACTGTGTTAATAGGCCCCATTCTCACCGACACAGATAAAAAGGGCAGTCAAAGTATAAATTGCAAAAAAAAACTGCAACCACCGCTTCATGTGAGAAGCCCTGACCAGTGACAGCATTCCTGTATTCACTCTGAGGGCACCTCAAATTAAAAATCAGGATATCTGTTTAACATGCAGTCAGGCACATAGCAGGGGAACACGCTTACAATGCAGGACATTCCCTTCAATAACCGGTAAGTAATCTGGTTAAGGTAAGCAGCTTACTGCACAATTGTCCAATGCATTCTGTCCATCTTACTTTACAATGGTTGAGCTCCTACAGAAATACTGCGAGCAGAACCTACCCACAAGGAAGTCTCGTCAGTTCATGGAGCTTACATCTCACTACACTGATTTAAATTCTGCAGCATTTACATACCTGCGCCTCCAGGATGATGCAGTCACTGTTGCTTGCTGGACACTAAAAGAGGGATGACATCCTAGTTGTTTGTAGCCGCATCTCTCAGTCTCCACCATAGGGAATTCGATTACAGATACGCTCTCCATCTCCCACTGTCCCTTTTGGAGAGTGGAGAGTCGAGGTGAACCTTGTTAAAAGGAAGCAGGCAGTGACTCTATTACTGTAATTTACTGCACTGTTGACAATATGAGAAGAGAATTTGTTGCTGAATAATGACAGAGTTTCTCACTATCTTCTGGAGATGTGCCGAGACAAACCTGTCTGTCTCTCTCAGACTGAGATTTGCTGATATTAGATGCCAGGCGGGTGGCCTTACCGAGGCATTAAGTAGGATCTGTGCGTCTGATCCCTCAGTAATGTAGTCATCAGGTGCACAGTGGGCCTGGATTCAAGCAGGATGACTCTTTCCTCTTTGTCTGAGAGGGAGGGGGTTTCGGGGTTCTTCTTTGCTGCACACTCAGGCCCAGCCATTGCAGGAAGCGGCCAGCCAGGTTCCTGCTCGCATGCCGTGTGTCAGTAGAGGGAGGAAACATAATCTTCTCAGAAGCCTGACATATAGCATCCATGTTTGTTCAGTCGTTCTAAGCCCCAACAAACTTCAGGCTCCCAGACTCAGGACACTGCTCCCTAATCCTCTGGTACTCCATGTGGCCAGCTGACGGAATTGTCAATATTAGAGTACTGATGCCTCAAAAGAGATGTGGAATGGCTCTCGGGAAATAGGTATATTTTCCAGCAGCCATGTCACGGTGAACGGGCTCTAGAATGAGTCTCATAGTCAGTGGTACTGACAGCTCCACTCTTACTGCTCCTTAAGGGTTATTTGCATTTTATTTTGTCACCAGTTTCCCAGAGCCCAGTTCACTTATGTTTTGAAAAATTAAAATAAGTTGAATATCTTGGCTCTAGCTAAAACATCCATTTAGTTCTTTCTCTTTGTATGTTTCTCTTATTTAACTCTTTCAACTTTCTATTTTTGGTAAACATTTGGCATCGTTGTTCATCTTTGCAAACCCAGCTTTTCACTCAGCTGTTTAAACATGCTCCCATCCTTCTCTACACACGCAGTCAACACAGCAACTGCAATTACAGTGCACCAAATGAATTACATATTCTATGGTGAAGAACCCCAAATCCTCTCCGATATGATTGTGCAAAAGTTTATTTATCTGACCGACTTGTGCTCTTTAGCCCAGCAATATAAAGTAGCAAAGCAGTGGGATGCTGTCAAAGAAAATGTGAATGCAGTGTCACCCACAAAGGTGAATGCTGAGGGGTTTAAGAAGACATGACCTCAAGAGGATGCGAGAGACCTTGTCAGCCCCTCATCACAGAGACTGCCATGTCACAGAGACTAGAAATTCCGGTCTGCAATAAACACCTTATTGGTAGTGGGGCTTTATGGTGCGAGACAGGAGTAGAAAGTAAAGATGAGTGAGATGAGTGTAACAAAACTTTATAGCCCCAAGGAGGTAGCACATAAAAATGTACATTGATGCAGTGTGTAATTTGTGCCGGTGGTTGCAGATAAGGTAAGACATGAATCAGACCAGCAACTATCACTTAATAATGTGTTCATGTATCAATCACCTCTCTCCATTATGAGAGTGTTGTAAATTAAGATACCTCTCTTGTAGGCAGGAGGACAGGTAGTCAGTCACATATGTTAAAGATGTAGATTTATCAAGATAAAGGACCTCGTTAATGTTCATGGCGGGATGCCCTGCCGCCAACTGTGCCGGTGGCCAACAAAAGACTGCCTGTGGCGGAGGTCGGCATCCTGCCAAATAATGAGGCATGGTGCCTCACCACCAGTGCTGGCGGTGAGGCCTGCCATGTGCAATGCTGGCAGTCGTTGGTGGGGGTGGATGCTGCTCCACCCTCACCGCCACGTTACTCCCTACACCGCCACACCTTTAATGAATCAGTTATAGGCGTGGCAGTATATGGAGAGGCGGCAGTGGCGGCGGAGCAGCATCCAGGGAGTCTGTTCCTTCCCGGAGCAGCACGAAGGAAAAGGTAAGTGCTGTCTGAGAGGGAAGGGGGTGAGGGGTGTGTGTGTGTGAGTGCATGGGGGTGTGCATGGGGGGATGTGTGTCAGAGTGCATCTCTGCATGTGTGCATGTCCGTGAATGTGGTCGATTTTCAGGGTTCGGGGGTGGGGGTCGGGTATGTGGAAAGGGGTGGGCATGCATGTCACATATAGGTGACAGGAATGATTATTCCTGTCATTCATATGCTTTCCGTCGGGGATTACCTGGTGTGGTAACTCGCCAGGGAATCACTGGCAGAAATGGGATCGTAATCCCACCGCCTGTCCTACCTCCACCGCCGGGCCAAATGTGCTCACAGTCACCCCGGCGGTTGACTGTGGCCTGGCGGTGGGTGGTGGTGAACTGGTTGCTTTGCAGCCAGTTCACTGCTATATCCAGAATATGGTGGTCTGGACTGCCATGCCATTGGCGGAAATGACCGCCGACATGGCGGGCCAGAACGCCATGTTCATAATGAGGGCAAAAGTCTCCAAGGTTACAAGTTACAAGTACTTAAGTAGAAAAGGTAAATGCCCCACCAGAGCAGCATCCTACTGATCAGCCCACTCTCACCAACTGACACTCTCCCCACTCAAGCACTCTTCAACATTCCATTACATCACACTCACTGGCTGAGCAGCAGGGATCTACCTAACAATGGAGAGGATGAATTAAAGCAACATCAGGTTACAACAGAGAGTCAAAACTGAGTTCAACTGAAAAACGTCAACCTTAAACTGTGCACTGTTTGAAGTCACCCTTGATCTCCAAAACTCCCAATATATTTGTTGTTACTACAATTACCAAAAAAAGCCTAATTATTTGTTAAAAACATAACTTTCCCTCCCACTGCCCAAAGGTGGCCACACCGGGTTTTACCTAGGGCTGGGTGAAATTTTTTGTTTTTTGTCTTCAATTTACAAAATTTACAAAATGATTTTCTCAGATCAAAATGTAGTTCGCCAGTACATCATTTGGCTTTTTACACACAAGGGTTTAACTTGCGGCCAAAAGTGGTGCAATTATGGGTAGCAGACGAATTTGAGCAGAAAGTGTCTGTCTGCAAGACTTTTACTGTGTGGGCAAGTATTCGATGGATTTGAATCATGCAGAACTACTTATTGCAAACTTTTGAAAAATTTCCGGAATTTCTTATAACCCAAAATTTGTGAATTTCTCAATTTTTATTATTGCATTTTACATTTTGCTTAGGTCTTCTTTCATCATGAACTATAGATCTATATGGCACTGAAATAATTTGCATTACCTCATCTATATACTGTATTTGTTATTTTTTGTGAGTTTCAGATTGTAGAAATCAGTCTAGATACTCTACCATGTCATGAAATATAACTATAGCAATAAAGTAACACTGTGAATGGTACTGGGTGTGAGTATAAGTATTAATACAGGTGGATTCAGCCCGTATCTGGAAATGTATACAGTCCCATTTTGGGTCTACTGGTGTTATGGAAAAAGAAAAAGAAAAGGTACCTCTACTGAATGGGATGACGGATCCCAAGATTCTCACAGCCCCCAAAGGCTGGCCCCAGTGCACTGCAGGGGCTGTAGTCTGCATTATGCCCACCTAAGTGCCTTTCGGTTGAATCAGTACAAAACATAGATGAAAACCTTCTAGCTCATAGAATCAGGATGAGTTTGGTGCCTGATTCCATCTTGTTCATGCTTTGATCAAGAACTTGTCTTTTTCTCTAATTTTGTGCTTGGGATTTCTTCCAGACAGCAAAAACCTGAGCCTGAGCTCAATTTTCATAAAACTGAAGTTGGCAATTGTTGTGTTTTACCTTTTTTATTTAATACATAATTATAGGTTAGGATTAGAATGTTATTATGTCAGGTTAGAATATGATGATGTAGGATGGTAGGGTACTAGGGAGGTTGCAATGTTATAACGGCAATTGAAGATTGCTGCCCTGTGAAGTAAATGTCTTGGCCTTTATGGTATATTTCCTTAATAAGGAAGTTACTTCACATCATATGGAAGAGTGTCTTGACGATTTGGAGACAAGTTCCCATATGTGGCAAGTACAAGAGGAGATTCAGATATTAATGCAGCAGTAATTGGAAGCACGCCGCACCATGAACAGAGATCGGAATGAACCCTGTGAGTACAAATGTTTGCTGTTACCAAGGCCAACACAAAACTAGGAGAATGTCTTATTCTTGTTCGTGAAAATTATCTAGAAGTTGAAGTTGGTTGACATTTGTACTGAGAGGGTGTCACATGGACAAAGAACCTACCTGCATGCCTCATCGGCCATTGTCTGTGTACACGGGGACTCTGCCAGTGCACTTTCAGGCACAGCATGTAATTCCTGAGAGCGTTGTCGGTGCCCATGAGGGTTTCATCAGACCGTTCGAAAGTACCAGTGCGTCCTCAGGCATGCATGTGCACTGGAATCTATTTTCCATAAAAAATTGTGTTGTGTTGTTAGCAAGCAAAGAGCGAGGAAAAAACTCTGCTGCGCTGAGTTTTTCAGAACTCTGTGCTCTAAACAGAGTGCAAAATGGGAAAAACTCTGCAAACTCTGAGAGGGGAGCTCACCGCCCACCCTTAAATACAAGCAAAATTAGAGTCAAAACCTGACAAAGCTCCCGCTTTACATACTTCATCCTTAATATTGTTGAAGTCAGCTTGCAAAATTTCTGTCTAAACAAATTTACTTGTATCTTTTAGCAATTGTCTCATGTTGTATGTTTTTTCAGAAAAGTTCTTTACAAATTTAGCGTAGAATTCCAACAACCCAAGAAGTGATCCTAACTCCTTATTGCCTTCATCAAATCTTTCATTGGTTTCACACCTTCTGCTGTTATCTCATGCCCCAAGTAATTCAGGACTTGTACACCAAACGTGCACTTGGAAAATTCTGCTCTCAATCCACTCTCACATAACTTTTTTAACACTTTTTGATCCCTTACATCATGTTGTTCTTTATTCTCCCCATGACTAAAATGTTATCTTGGAAGTAAATTATGCCTGCATTGCGCTTAAATAGTTTGTGCATTAGCTTTTGGAATATGGCCGCTGCTGAGGCCAACCCAAACGGCATGCATACATATCAGTAACACCCTTGTGGTGTTTTGAACGCAGTTAAGTTTTTACTATCAACATGTGACTATTTCTGATGGTATGCAGACGCAAAGTCAGACGAACTAAACCATTTCATACCTTTCGTAAGTGCCACCATCTCATTAATTTTTGGAAGCTGAAATTGTTCCACCACAATCTTTCCTGTAACCAATCATGGCTTTAGATTCTCCTGCAAAACCTTCTGGAGTGACATCTGAAGGATTAAAAAATGCACCAAGTAGTCCCACAAACTTTTCTTCCCATAACATCCTATCTATAATAGTATATGGGGAGCCTGAGTGAGCTACACTGAGTATTTTTACTCCATCTAAACGTATTCTAGACTAGTGTTTTTCAAACATTTTATTGCTGCACCCACCCAGGTGGAAAAAAATCATCAGCCCCTCCCTCTGAATTTTTCACAACTATTCTATTAGGTTGGCAATGTTTAAATATGTCAAGACTTATTTAAACATTCCAGTCAAGTTCTTTTACCTTTTTAAAAATGCCCCTGAATACCACATTCACTACATTTTTGGTTAATCGCAGGACATTTTTTACTATAGGCAAGGTGCCCCTTGATACCACTTCAGTAGCATCTTTTTTCTGAAGTTTACCATTACTGTTTGTCCTATGGAATGTAGGGGATTTATTTTTCTTAAGTGGAGCTAAATCTTCATCCTCAATCATATCCATGTAGTTCAGAAAATATTCTTTCCATTCATGCCCCTTGAAGGAAGATTTTCCTGCAGATGTTAAGAACGGCTGTGGTAGAGTGAGTGAGAATGTTTGTTGAAATATGTATTGTTCCTTAAGAGACAATAAAGGTTCCAAGAAATTGAAACCAAGTTTGGAACCTTGTTATACATTGTGCTTGTTGCAGAACTAATAGGTGTGCCTGTCACCAAAGAGTTTATGGTGTGCCTAACACCACTGAATTAAATATAAGAACATCTTCTCTTGTGAGGCACAGAGAAATAAGAAATGGTGTGCCTATCACTGAAGAGTTAATGGTGTACCCATCACCGAAGGATATACTGCAAATGTTAACATTTAGGCACAGAATTTAGAGACATGTTGTGCCCGTCACTGAACAGTAGAATATCAATGCCACACTAATGTGTAGCGCTGCACGTGGTGCCATTCATGCTGCTTTTACAAGCACCTGGCGCTAAAGATCAGCATGAACGGCGCAACCTAACACACTCCGCTGCTTCACGGAGCTCCTCATATGGTGGCAGAGTTTTTTGGTCACTTTGTGGAGTTCCGCAAGGGCAGAACTCCATGATCTCGGCCCAGGCCTACTTGTATTATAACTACTGATGCAACCAATAAAGGGATTGGAGCTGTTTTAAATCAGAGATCAAAGCAAGGCAAAGAAGATACCATAGCTTTTGCGTCCAGAGCATTATCTCCTGCGGAAGAAAGCTATTCAGTAATTGAAAAAGAAACTGTAGCTGTGGTTTGGGGACTTGAACTCTTCAGAAATTTTAATTTTGTATGGGGTCTCGAAGTAGAAGTATGGTGTAATCATAACCCGTATTTTATTGTCCACAGAAAAGCTACCCCGAGGATTGCAAGAATGTCCATAAGACTATTGGATCTGGGATACACCCAGAGTAGAAAACAGAATTTCAAATTGTTTGAGTAGAATGCCATTACCACTAAAAGAAAACTATGAAGAGTGGGAAAATTTAAATGTAGCATGGGCTGGAAGTAAGTGTGGAGATCCGATGGGTAGCAAAGAATGGATGGATGCTAACCTACATGATCCTGTGTTAAAAGTCTTAAGAGATTTTCTTGAGAAGGGATAGCCAGAGAAAAGGATTATTGATTCTGATATAAGAAATTTTTATGAGGAGCGGAATGAATTACCTGTGATAGGTAATAATGTCCAGAGAAGTGATAAGATCATCTGCCTAAAAAAATGAGAGAGTCCATTGTTAAACTATGCCATGTTTGTCAAATCTAAAAGAAGAGTTAAGGAAGGGTATCAGTGGACATGTATAGATGTAGAAGTTGAAAGGATAATTAGACAATGTGATTTATGCTTGAATGCTGACAATTCACAAGTTGTACTCAAACCTGCACTATACCCTGTTCCTCTTCCTGAAAGGGCATGGGGAATGTTAGGTATTGATATAAGGGGACCCACTGTTGAAGAAAATGAAGCATGGTATACAATTGTGGCTATGGATTACGTTTCCAAAAGGCCTGAAATCAGAATTGTTAATAAGGCCAGTGCTGAAAATGTATTGCCATCTTGGATGAATTATTTCAAAGGGAAGGGTTACAAAAAAAGGTAATTACAGATAACTGAGTTAAATGTAAAAGTTGAGAAATAGAGGATTTTTTTTATATGTAATAGTATAGAACACACATTGACATCAGTTAACCATCCAAGTGACAATCGAAAGGTGGAGAGGTTTAATCGAGTAAATAAAGGTTCATTACAACTGACAAAGTATACACATTTGAAACAGAAATCTTGCATTAAGAAGATGATATGGATACATCTCACTACACCAACAGTCACTGGATATAGTCCATTCACCATCGTGAGGAAGAGTTCCTTTCACTAAGGAAAATCAAGGGTGGCTGGTTAACTCAAGGGTAAACAACTGGTCACACTCTGAGGTAAAAAAGAATATCCAAAAAGCACAAATTTCATGAACAAAATATGTAGATAAGAAGGAAAAAGCTAAAGAAGTCTTTAAAAACAGAGATGTGGTGTGTGTTAAACTACAAGTTAAAGTAAAGAAAGGAGAAAGTAAATATTCTGATCCAATGGTAGTTGTTAATGTTTTAATAAATCAGCTAAATTGAGTGATGGACGTGTTTGGCATATGAGCTGTTTTGTAAGGTGCAACGATAATGAATGGAGAATACCTGAAGAAGGGGACTAATCAAGACAATGATGGTAGGTGATATGGATACCAATGATTCCAGATGGAGGAGTGAAGCAAGTGAAGTCATAATGCAAGTAATTGTGTGTAGTTCAGAAGAAAACCATAATATAGTAAGCTCAGGTTATCATCTAACAGCAAATATGGTAGAGTAATCAAACATCCCATGTACTTAGAAGACTATGCTACAGAGTAGCACATTTTACCTTGTTAAACTTGTTATTGTATTCGATTTTAAGATGTATTTTATGAATCATTTTTTGCATCAATTTGACTACATTTTCTTTCGCAACATTTTCCTTCAAGGAGAGGAAATGTGTTGTGTTTCACCATTCTTATTTAATACATTATTATAGGTTAGGGTGAGAATGTTATTATGTCAGGTTAGAATGTGTTGATGTAGAATGGAAGGGTACTAAGGAGGTTGGAATGTTATAACAGCAGTTGAATATTGCTGCCCAGGTGAAGTAGATATGTTGGTCTTTATGATATATTTTCTTTAAAAAAAAGAATGACTTCATGTCGTATGGAATTGTGTCTGAACAGCAATAAGTGTAAAACCAAGAGCAAAAGTGTGCACGGTTTTCAGTCACTAAGAAACCCAGGAAGAGTCCACATGTGAAATTGGATTAAACCTCTCATTCACCCAAGCAAGGACACTGTTCATTCAATAGCGTGTTATAGATTCAAATTATTTTTTCAGTCCCAGTTAAAAATGAGATTCGGTTTTTCTAAAGAGTACTTGTTGTCACGGTCATTGGGGAAGTGAAGGGATTGGAAGACATCCAGAACACTGATGGTATCTATTCAAACCCACTCAGATTTTGCTCCTCAGCTAATTACATGGTGGACTAGAAAAAGGGGCAGAGGCCTCTACAGCCCCTGCTGTGGGGCTGAGGAGGATGCTTCCCATACTTATCTTGCAGGGTGACCCCCTCACATTTTGATACTCCAATGCCTAGAAGTTGGCCTACCTTTTCCAATACTGAGGTAGGTATGGAGTCTGGCTGTCCCCATTACGTCACTACTGACAGCACCATGGCAACCAATGATGTCACAGAGTTTGAGAGTCTCTGCAGCATCTGAGTCAGAGGAGAGCAGAGCTGGGTTTGGGTAGTGGGGCTGCTTTCAGCGGCTACCTGACTAATGTCATGTTCTGCTGGGTTAAGAAGGCCAAGGACACATCACCGCTCAGGCATACTTTAAAGGCTTTGACTTTTAAGAGCTGCTTTGTGTTCCAGTCAATGCCCCTGTGCCTCTGGGAGAGAGGTGACTTGAATTTCAAAATGTAGCACAGTTGGGAGCATTTCAGACAAGCAATATGTGTACGGCCCATTCGCTGACTGTGTCTCTGAGTGAGCAGCATGCAACACAACCTTGGATCCACATTAAGGATACTTTCACAGCACTTTAGAAAAACTAACATTTATCAAAAAAGCATCTCAGTGAGAAGGATCACAGAAGCCACAGTTTTAGTAAGCTCAATTTTAATGATGAGTGTAGATCAAAATGAGCAGTCAGTTGCTGTGGTCACTGAAATGTACTCAAATTATCATCAAAATTGGAACACGTTAGAGATCCACCTTTAGCTTTTTGTTTTATAGACCCACCATTGCCACCTTTGCTTTTATGGCTGGAATGCTGGTGGTGCCCTATGGGCTGTTTAGGGACTACCCTGGGGTGCCTGATATGCATTAAAAAGAAAGTTTTAGGCCTGGCCAAAGGTTTATTTTGACAGGTCAAAATGGCAGTTTAAAACTGCATACACAGGCTGCAATATAAGCCCTGAGACATGTTTAAAATGTTATTTAAATAGATGGCACAATACGTGCTGCAGGCCCACTAGTATAATTTAATTTAAAGTACCTGTGTGCAAGTAGAACCACTTTACCAGGGACTTACAAGTAAATAAATATGCCAATTGTATGTAAGCTAATTTTACCATGTTTACTGGAGAGAGCACAAGCACTTTAGTACTGGGTAGTAGTGGTAAAGTGCACATAGTTCTAAAAGTCAACAAAAACAGGTTCAGAAAACAGGGAGGTTGAACACATAAAGTTTGGGTGTGACCCTGCAGAGAAGGCCAGTCCCAACAGAGGTGGACATTCATGGTCACAGAAGGGCCATGGGGACAAAGAGCATGTGGGGCCTCCCTTCCTGAGCCATCCTGTGGCCGAGGGGATCCCACCCCCAGACCCTGATGCCAACAGTGTTCTGGGTACCCCATCGCCCAGGACACTGTTGTTCCCTACCCCCAAGAGCACAGGCAGGGAGGATCTCAACTCCCTGGCTGCACTTTTGGGGGCAGGGAACACCGGTTTGCTCCAGCCTGCTGGGAGCAGAGAGAAAAGCTGTTCTCGCAGGGCAGGAGCAAACCAATGTAGGCAGCTTCTGCTGCACCCAGAATGGCTCTAAGGCTTGCAATTGGTGTGGGTGTCCTGGGTGGGATCAAAGCACACACAGCAATTTTTAATTTGTTGTGGACCTGGTTGATGGGGTGCCCGGAGCCTCGTAATTTCACAGATGGGGCATGCCTGACCCCTTCCTCTTTAATAATATGATGCAGTCCAGTGGGATACTGTCCCCAGGGCCCCTTAAGGCATCAGGGATAGAGGCTGCATACCTTCTTCCCCTAACATAATAACAGTGAATACCCATACCTGACCCACCGGGGGGGATTTAATTGAAAGGCTCATGTCTGGGGATTGTCAGCCAATCTAATGTTCTGTCAAAAATGTTTTAAAAATTCTCCCAGTTTTGTCCCTATGGGACACCCCACAATGACTAAGGGGGCAGTGTATCCCTACAGTGCATCCTATATATTTTGCCTTTTTTGATCAACAGCCAATACCTAGAATGGCTGCCACTACATCTTTGTTGATGTTGTGGCAGCGAATCAGACCTTGTCTTTAGATCTGTCAGGTTCGAGGATCCTCCTTGATATGATACATACATACATTGTGAACTCTGTTCATAGAGTAAGCACTGTTTACAATTCTCATTTCTCTAATGATATCAACTTTATTTTGTAATGTAGGTTCGGTGTGTGTCTGAGACTTGAGACAGATAAAAGCTGTTCCTAGAAGGGCATTGGGTTTGGAATTGGCATTCACTATCTTAGCTTTCTTTAAACAGTTGTATAGATATTAATCACCTTGTGCAATGAGAGTTTTCCATATATCTGTGGTAGATTGAAAATGTGGACTATGTTTTGTGTAAAGTGTATGGTATAGGGTCAATATTGCACTCAATCCGTGTTTTCAGCACCTAAAGGAGTTGTTACTGTGTTGGCAGAAATGATGCCCGATCTTCTCCTGAGCTATTTTGTACTTAATGTCAGACCTCTAATGCTACAATAATGTAATGCTACTGTAATTTATACAGCTGTATGCAGTAAAACAAAGATTGGATGATGTCATCAGTGAAGTCATTTGGGATGTCATCAACAATGTCACTTAAGATGTTATCGGTGATGTCATAAATGATGTCATAGAACATGTCATGAGTAATGTCAACTGTGAAGTCTTAAGCAGTGCATGGCAGGGCACAAGTTATAGTTAGTGCTGCTAACTACAACTCAGGAATTTATGTTGGATATTAGTTCAAAACTTTAATGTCTTTGAGAAATTCACCTAACTATACAGTTACATGAACCTTTGTTTTTTTAGTACATTTCTAAGGTTTTTTTTTAAATTGAAAACAAATGTTTTTTATTATACCTAACTATAACATTACTTTACACTTTGTTTTTTCAGTGAATTTTTACTGTGTTTTAAAGTAAATTAATTATTTAGGTGTGCATTTGTATGATGGAATGATTTTGCAAACTATGTTGTGCTTAGATATTATTTTGTAAGAAGATTTGTTTCTTCTAACATAACTAGGTATTAAACAGATAACTATTCAATATTTCAGTAGTGAATGTGTGTTTGCTCAGTTCTTGTAACTCTCATGTGGCTACATGATACCAGCAATCTATTTTTAGGGTGTCATTACTCTCACTATGGCCTCTAATCTGTAACTAAAACAGCTCTTAACAGAGCCACAATCTAGTTTTATCATCTATATTGTTTTGTTCTGTTTCCTATTTTTTGTTGTTCTTTAGTCCACACACAAGACTCTTTCAAGACCCACAGTAGCCCATCATACCAAGCATCTCTTAGGATCCTTTAGTGCTGACGAGAGCAAAGGAGGCAATCCCTCACATGCTGTCCGAGGGTGGCAGTGCGCCACGTTTGCTCTTATGAGATCATACTTTATATAATTGAATTTGTATTAACACTGAATATTTCCTGATATTTTATCTATAAGTTATATACACCAATACAGTAACATGTTTAGTTTAATCAAATGTGATCAATGATATAAATGTGGGGAAAAATAAATCACTTAGATTAATGAGAAAACTAGGGGTGGGTGAAGAATTCTGCTCCGCAGACAGAATTTGCATAGTTTTCCCCACTCCACCCTTCACTCAGAGTGCGGAGTTCGGAAAAACTCAACGAAGTGACGCAAAATGGAGTTTTTTAATTGTGATTGCACTCGCCAAAGTTAAGTTAGTGAACGCAAGCGAGAGAAATCGCTAAGTTGGCAAGCAAGATTTCTGAATGCGAGTGGTCGCAGTAGGCTGCGACTGTTCATGATAAGAAAGCTGCCAATTGCATTGAAGAAGCTGTTGTTTGAGTAGAAAATCTCTTTGAGCGGCAAAAAGAAATTAGCGCTCTCTGGTGCTCTGAATGATGCTGTTCACACTGATTTTACAGCACGGGAGGCACTGCCGTGCTGAAAATCAGTGTGAACTGTGCACCTCACCCAAACTCCGCAGCTCGTGGAACTCCATGTAGCACTGCAGAGCTTTTTAGGCACCTCACTGAGTTCTGCTATGCAGAACTCCGGAACCTCCACCCAGGTTAGAAAAAACCCACATTGTGTATGGAGAGAGACTGGCATCTCCTTTCAGACCCCTCTCTCAGATGATGGGTGTATATATCAGGGTGTGTACATGGACTGGCCTCTCCTGTCAGACCTGTGTCTCAGATGTTGGGTTAGCATAGTAAGCTGTGTGCATGTACTGGCCTCTCCTTTCAGACCTCTCTCAGATGACGGGTGTAAGTAGTAGACTGTGGGAGCGAGACTGGCCTCTCCACTGAGACCTCTCTCTTGGATGACAGATGTGCATAGTATGCTTTTTCCAGGGACTGTCCTCCCTACTAACACCCCTCTCTCTGATAATGGGTGTGCATAGTAGGATGTGGGAAGAGACCGTACTCTACTCAACTCTTATCAAGCCAATGGCCGTAAATAGTAGACTCTGATAGACATCATCTCCTGTAACACTCCTTCCCACAGTAGCAAGTGTGCATACTACAGTGTATCTATCCCTTTCTACTTTTCATGAAGATTCATCAAGCAGGGCCAGAGTTATAAGCAAACCACAAAACATTATTTGTATAGAAACTGAGACATAACTATAACTACCTACTGGCTATTGCCAGTTATATCTATGTATATAGATATATATATAGATAGATAGAAAGATGGATTTTCACAACAAACTGTTCTTTTCTCGACATCTCCTCCAGACAAGCAACACAGCGGCACAGGTACAGACGGCATCTGAGTCCGATATGATTAGATGAATCAGTTTTATTTCTTTTCTTTGGGTGTCACCATGCAATTTCAGAAGAGTGCAAAACAGATTTAAAAGAAAAGAAATGGTGACGCGTTTCGGCTTACGCCTTCAACCAGGCCTCGTAAATATATATATATTTTATTCACTAGATCCGTTCCACGGGCCAGGACATGGCCTGTGACGGGTGGAGCCCTTTGCAGGAGGAGTCTGCCAGTATAGGAATGGAATCAACTATGGAAAAAAAAGCTCACTCAGCACCCACTGCAGTGCAAACAACAAAAATGTAATGCATCTCTTGATGATGCAGCATTTCAGCCACAAAAATATGTACGTGTGTGTATGTATATATTCCATTCCATTACTGATTTTTCCCTGGGTAGATGGCAGTCCCTGGGGCTACCTAAAACTACTGAATGGATTTACACCAAATATCAAAAAGTACACTATCAGGACCAAGAGCTACCTTTCTGCCAAATCTGGTGTAATTCCATCTGGTGGTTCGGGCACTAGTCCTGTTTAAAAACCCTATGGAAAAATGTATGGTGAAAAATCCTTTTGAGACCCACCATTTTTTTTGGCCTCCACTTGACAGATCACCCTGAACCTTTCCAGACAGACCCTGAAGTATGTGCCATATTTTTGGGGTACATTTTGTGAAGAGTCATCAATCGGCGCCAAAGTTATTAGCAAAACAAAAAATGCTTTTTCTATAGAAACTAGGTCCTAACTATAACTACCTAGTGGTGAGGGCTACTACGTAATATAATACTACCACTAAGTAGTAACAGGACCATGTTTACATAGTAAAAGTTTTTTTTTTTACTTGCCTATATCTTTGACACCATTTGACGAATCTTCACAAACTTTTCCATAAAAAGTGCCCTGGTTATTCTTGTTTTGCAGTTTTGTGATGATCCATCAAGCGGGGGCAGAGGAAAAGGATGTGTCAAAAAAGTTGTGCTTCCATGTTGATTCCATAGGACCTTTAGACACGACTACAGCCCGAACCACTGGATGGAATTACACCAAATTTGTAGACAACTAGCTTTTGGTATGCAGATTATGCTTATTTTAAGTAAATCCGTTCAGTAGTTCTTGAGCTATTAAAGGGAAAACACATTTGTATATCTGAGGTCACAAACTCTTTGTGATGATCTCTCGAAGATTAAGAGCTCGTGCAGGGAATGCACATCCCTGATTGACTGCCAACACTCCAACCACAACGTGCTGGCTGCCATAAAAAAAAAGTGTAAAAAAAGAAAGATGGCCAGGGTAGAGATACCCTGACACCTAAGCTCTGGTGCCAGGGTCTCAGAGCAACCCCGTCATGACAAAAAACTTTTTTTTCAAACAAATTGTAGTGAAATCACAAAATTCACGAATTCACAGCAAAAAAACAAAAAAAGAAGCATGGGTTCCTTCGCTATTTTTTTAAAATCCCCTGGGTGGGACAGGTCCCTGGGGCATGTGATAAATAAGGAAGGAGGCAAAGAGGGCCCTCCTCCTCCTGTGCTTTGTACTGCCCCTGGGACTGCCACCTCCCTTTTTATTGTTTAAATGCAGGGGACAGCCCACCCCCGCAGTCCTGGGGACCGCCACCTCCCCAGGGTTAAAACATTATTAAATGTGAGGGCCGCCCCCACCCACAGCCCCAGGAACTGCCACCTCCCCAGGACATTCATGTAATTGTATGTGGGTGTCTGCAGGGCTCCTCGCAGCCCCGGGGACCACCATCTCCCTAGAGCAAACAATAAAAAAAAAAAGAAAAAGGGGTCAGTTTTGACCCACAGGCAACCCTGGGGACACCACCTCCACCGGGCCTAATTACGTTGGAGGGGGCCGTGCGACCCCCCGCCCCTCAAGGAGCTACAGATGGCCCTTGGGGCCGCCATCCCCCAGGACCGGCTCCTGCTATGTCCCAGGGTGCCCACCCCCCTTGACATAGCTGTTTGCTGGGGCTTCAGCTGCCAAGTCAGAGCAGGCACTCTACTCACAGTAAGGTAGAACTGTCAATCAGCTTTCCCTCGCTGTGAGCAGAGGATTCCTCTGTCTCCCTGCCTGCAGAGATGCAGGCAGAGAGACAGAGGAAACAATTGCTCAATGACAGCAATGCTGGCTCCCTCAGGAGACCGGGAGCCAGCTGGGACCATGGGGATCTTAAGGCTCCTCCTACTATCTCCAACACTGTGATTGGGTGTCCTGGGGGTGCCAGGCCACATGGCCTGGCACTGGGGGATGGGGTACCCAGGGCCAAGATCAGCCTGGGGAGGGGGGGCAGCGTAACCCTCACCCCAAACAAAAAAATATTTTAAGGCCATTCCTTGGGGATGGGGTTGAGAACGGCCTGGAAAGGGGGGGTGGTCATGTGACCCCCCTCCCCCCAAAAAATAAATGTTTAGGCTGGGCTCCAGGGGATGGGATAGGGGCATAGATCGGTCTGGTAGGGGGACCGCGCAGGCCCCCCTCTCAAAGAAAGCTTAAATAGTTATGCTGGGCCCCGGAAGATGGGGTTCCCGAGGCCGAGATCGGCCTTGGGAGGGGAGCCATGTCGGGTTGGGTTGTTATAGGGGTTGGCCTCAGGGGCTGGCTGCAGTCCCTGCTACTTACCCCAGATACTACAGCAGTCATGACAACTTCTTAAACGTCCTTAAAAGTATAAATTAAACATTAGCAGTCAAATTTTTGAAAGAAAAAGCTGTACATGGCAGGGGTGAGAGTTATAGTTACCTTATGGCACGAGTTATAGTTACTTGAAGGAACTCTAACTATAGCGGCTGAATTTCTATGGTTTTGTATGAGTAAATTCAGAACCTAACTATAACGTCCCTGTAACCTTTGTTTTTTTCAGTGAATATATATATATATGTGTGCATATATATATATATATATATATATATATATATATATATATATATATATATATATTGTGTTAAAATGTCCCTTTTTGCAGGGTTATCCCCAAAAATTTTGCCTTCTTCCTCCTATTTTTTCAGGTCTGTTTTTGCTGGTTTATTGTCTCTGCACACTTTACCACTGCTAATCAGCACTAAAGTGCAAGTGCTCCCTATATAAATTGTATTGGTGATTGGTTTATCCATGATTGCCATGTTTGATTTATTGGTAAGTCCCTAGTAAAGTGCGCTAGAAGGGACCAGGGCCTGTAAATCAAATGCTTCTAGTGAGCCTCCAGCACTGATTGTGCCACCACATAAGTATCCCTATAAAAACATGGCTCAGACCTGGCACTGCAGTGCATATGTGTGCAGTTTTAAACTGCCAATTCGACCTGCCAAGTGTACCCACTTACCAGGTCCAAACCTTCTCTTTTTGTTACATGTAAGGCACCAGTAAGGAAGGCCCTAGGTAGCCCCAGGGGCGGGGTGCAGTGTATTTAAAGGGTAGGACATATACTGGTCTGTCTTACATGTCCTAACAGTGAAATACTGCCAAATTGGGGGTTCACTGTTTCAAGGCCTATCTCCCTCATTGAGGCCAGATTGAAATATGGAGTTAGGGGTCTCTGAACTCACTATATAAAAATACATATTTTAGTTAAGTCGGTTTTTTGGATTGTGAGTTTGAAAATGCCACTTTTAGAAAATAGGTATTTTCTTGCCTAAACCATTCTGTGTTTCTGCCTGTTTGTGGATTCCCTGTCTGGGCCAGTTTGACAGTTGGGCTGTTTACACCTCTCCTCTAGACAGTGACACAAACTGAGCTGGAGTGTATCCTGCATATCCTGATGAGCCATCTGAGCTAGAGTGGAGGGAGGAGTGGTTGCTTGCACCTGAAAAGACTGTGCCTGCTGTCTGTCAATGCAGTCTCCAACCCCCTGGTGTGTTTCTTGGGCCTGGCCTAGATAGGGAAGGATCTTGCAAACACTTGAGACTTTGCTTTGAAGTTTGCCAACTTCAAAGGCAGAAAGGGGTATAAGTATTGGACCCAAAACCCCAGACTTTCAGAATCTTTCTGGAACCAAGAGGAACCTATTCCCAGGAGAAGTGCTGAAGAGCTGAAGGAGGAGTACTGTCCCTTTGCTGTGTTGCTTTGCTGGACTGGCCTGCAGTTGCTACTTCTGCTTGAAAAGAGTACAAAGGGTGAACTTTACTGTGTGTCCTGCTTGAGAAAGATCTCCAAGGTCTTGGAGTAGAACTTGCCTCCTGTTGGAAGTCTCAAGGACACCAAAGACACCATTTCTCTCAACCTGCAGCACTGGGAACTGTGTGTTTTGTGTTGTTCAAGACGAGAGACCACAGTGACGCCACCAACGACACCGCTCGTCTGCACCGTGACCTGCTGATGCCACACGGAGCAGCATTATTCCGCTTCACCCTGCACTCCTGGTCTCACCAACGTCGTCATCAGGACGACTTCACCGAGCCGCTGCTCGCACCGCGAACTGTGGGCCCCACACACCAGTATCGCCTGATCACACCGCAGCCTGGGCATCCCCAACAAAACCGCTTCTGCTTACAACGGTGCTGCTGTCTGCACCGTGGTCTGTAGACACCGCTCCTGAGGTACACAAAGCACTGTCTCGTCTGCCACCGCAGCCCGGATCCACCGATGCCAGCACCATTGACTCCAGTGTCGTCACCAGGCATCCCTGCCTGCACTGTGGCCTATGAACACCACCCAGGAGGGTCACGAAGCACCACTCCGTCCCTCACCTCCGGCTTCAGTATACCGACAGCAGTGCTTCAGCAATAACAACGCCGCTGCCTGCACCTAGACCTGGTGACACCGCAAGCCACACAGCCCTACTTCACACCGCAGCCCTAGTCTCACCGACACCGCTGGATGACTGTCACCGAGCTTCTGCCTGCACCTTGACCTCTGGGCACTGTACGTCGCATCGTCCCACTTCGCACTGCAACACCGACGACATCCACACCAGCGCTCCTGACGTCATCAGCCCAAAGTTTGATCTGCAACACGTTTGCCTTCAAGGGCCCGATGACTCCCCCACTGACTCTGGAACCAACACCGTGATGCCAGCGACGCCACTCTCCGGAGCGCACTGTGAGGATCCTGATGCCCTGTAATTCCAAAGGTACTGTTTGCTGGTCTTCCTGACACCGTAGCTGGCCCGTGACGCCACAGCTGGCCTGAACGGTTGGTTTTGTTGAGCACAATGCCGCGATAGCTCCAGGTAGAGCTATTGACTTCAAAGTACTGTATATTCTGAGTTTTTATCGTATTTGGTCTTGTTTTATATAGATAAATATTTTATATTTTTCTAAAACTGGTGTGGTGTTCTTTTGTAGTGTCTTCACTTATTACTGTGTGTTATGTGTAAATGCTTTACACATTGCTTCTGAGATAAGCCTGACTGCTCGTGGCAAGCTACCAAGGCGGTGAGCAGGGGTTTTCTGAGCAGGTATCTCCTTTATCCTGACTAGAGTGAAGGTCCCTACTTGGACATGGTGCAAACCGACTGCCAACTAGAGACCCCATTTCTAACATATCTATCTATGTATATATATATATATATATTACCACTGGAAAATACTTTTTTTACTTGGCTGTATCTTTGGTGGTATAAGAGGTCAGGGTAGAGGTACCCTGACCCCGTGGTTGGCATATAGGGGTGTTCGTGGGACACCTTATGCATCAAAAAAATTTTTTTTTTTTCCACATGTGATATTCAGGAATGTGTTGCAATACTCAGCGTGGCCCCTCTGAATTTGAGAATATTAAAACAAAGTAAAGTCCGTAAAACTCAAAACAGACTCCTCAGTTTCACAGCTCAAGAGGACCTGATACCACTATCCAAGGGAAGCATGAGTGCCAGGGGTAGCAGTGATCAAAGTGGGCAGAGTAGGAAGGGCACTACATGCCTATACTTTTTTAATGTCTGAAAAGCCGCTACCCTACTTCTTGTCAAAAGATAACCATCCCGGGACAGTTAATTCCGTGAGTGAAACTCTTTACCTGCAAGGTAAATGCTGTGAGATCGAGGGACAGGCAGGCAGCTAAACAAGATTTTTTACATAGGTGTCTGCTTGCCTTAAAGAAGTGTAAATGTGCACAATTGGTAAATCTGCAAATGTGAACGTTGCTCAGAAGCCAATTATGGCTTTATTTGATGGAACCACTTGAAACTTCCTGATGACACAGATGAATTCTTCATGACTGGTATTGAACGTGAGTTACCAGCTGAGCTGTGAAGTGTCTGCTTTTAAAGGACAGTTATAAAAAAAATGCACAATGTAGAGTCTGGGTATTAGTAAAATCTATAATTTAAAAGCGCTATTTCATCACAAACCTTATTGCACATTTTGTAGCACCCTATGGTTTATTGTGTGGAATGCAAGTTTAAAAATGAATGAAATAGTCACAGTGCTTTCTGTCACAGACTGAGACCTATTAGTACTAAACATACACAAGTTACTATTCACCACTGCTCAAACCAGGATTCAATTCTGTGGCTCTCTTATTTCCGACACAGACCTTTGTAGTGCATTAACTAATATAGGGACATTTTAGTAAGAATATAGATTATAATAAAACAGAGAAATTCACTAAAAATAACAAAGGTTACAGGGACGTTATAGTTAGGAAACAGAATATATAAAAAAAACATACAAATTCACTATTAACACACCAAAGGTTACAGGGATATTATAGTTAGGAAATAGAATTTTAAAAAACAAGGAAATTCACTGAAAAAACAAAGGTTATAGGGACATTATAGTTAGGTTCAGATTTCACTTGTACAAAACCGTAGAAATTCAGCAGTTATATTTTCCTGAGTTAACTATAGTGTATGCCCCTACAAGGCCCTGCTTATGATGTCACATATGACATCATTCATGATATTGTCAGTGACATCACTGAGGACATCACTGATGACATCATCCACACTCTGACACCCTCATTCAACCTCTCATACACTCACTCACACACCCACACACCCACTGTCATAGCCATTATTTGACCCATACAAATACTAACATGCCAACTCTCATTCTTACAGGCACTCACACACACATTCACTCACTCATACAGCCACTCACACAACCACTCACTTACCCACACAGTTACTCACACAACAATGTATACACCCATAGAGCCACTCACACAGTTGCACACTCACTCTTACAGCTAATCATACCCTTTCTAATTCTCCTATACAGCCTCTGACATAGTCACTCACACACCCATACACCCACTCATACCCCCACTCACTCACCAATACAGCCACTCAAACACCCAGTCATAAAGACATACAGACACTCAGACACTGAGTGGAACACCCATGGAGATACTCACACACCCACTCACTAAGTCATACAGATACTAACACATGTACACGTTCACCTATACAGTTACTTACAGAAATGCATACTCACCCACACGGTCTCTCACACATTCACTCACTCACCCATTCAGTAACTGACACACCCATTCACTCATCCATAGAGACTCATATAGCCTCTCACTCACTCATACAGCCACTCACACACCCACTCACTCACCCATACATTCATTCACACAGCCATGCACCCACCAGTCCAGCTACGCACACAGCCACTTACTTACCCATAGAGCTACTCACACACCCAATTAATCACCCATACAGTCTCACACACACACACACACACGCACACACACCCACTTACCCATCAAAACAACTACTCACACAGCCACTCACCCACCTATACAGCCACTCACACACAGATTCAGACACTCACACATCTACTCAGATGACATATGTTAGAAATGTCATCAGTAGTACAGAAAGAATTGTAATTTATCTATACAGTAGCTTAGTATGTACCTTTAACACTCAGAAACATTTCCAAAACACTTATCCTCACTGGATGATGTTGCCAGTGATGTCACTTGAGATGTCATCAGTAATGTCACTGACCATATTATGAGTGATGTAATATGTGAGGTCATAAGCAGTGCATTGTGGGGGCGTAAGTTATAGTTAGCTCAGGTAACTATAACTGCTGATCTTCTTTGGTTTTGTATGAGTGAAATCAGAGCCTAACTATAACGTCCCGCTAACCTTTTTTTCATATATGTATTTACACACACTCAGCAGTGGTGAGATACAAAATGATGGTGCCACCCTTCAGATTGTTAAGAGGGTCCCCTCAGTTTTACATATCTCACAGATATTCATTGGGTCTAGGCTGAATGGGGACCCATCGAAGGGTTGTGGAGCGCCTGAATGCATGGGGGCCCCCTACACCACAGGAGTTACAGGGACGTGTGTTAACCCCTGCTTACAGCAATGAACCTGGATTTTGCACAGTGGATTTCAGTAAACTTCCCTTTTTATACACAGAAGAAAGGCTGCACTCTAATTCTTTGATAATATTGTTATTTTGCTTTGTGGTTTGTTAGTGTGATGTGTTACTACATTAGAAATATCAACAAATGTGACATTTCCAGCCACAAACCTAACTGCCCTCTAAAGTTCTGTTGACAAACAACTAGTTAGCACTGTCCAGAGTGGTAACATAAAGCTTCTCCAACTCTACAACTACAAGTCACCAGTCAGCCCAAAATTGTGGCATATTCCATGTCTTAAATTAGCACTTCTAGTGCTTACTTTATGTGATACGACCCTCTGTCTTTCAGAAACTTCCATATTGGGGAGATCCTTGCTGCTGAAGAGCACCAAATATTGAAACGTTCTTAAGTCCTCTCTGCTGTAGAATTCAGATTATTTCTCTTTATGCTTTTTAACAAGATAACCAGACTAATTTATGTTCTGGTTTCTTTTTACAACACCAGGAAATCCATTGGTGTAAAAGTGTGAGATAAAAATTAAAATCCAATCGAATCCAATCAAATCAAACAGATCAATGTTCCTAAGTACATTGACAGGTGCCATTGCATACTGGCAGGTCGTTTTTAATTTAAAGGCTGCAAATTTACACCTCTCAATGTCTCTGTAGGAATTATGGTTTCTAAATTGCTAAGAGTTGTGTGGAACTTGAATTAATGTGTCGTCCAATCAAGACCTCTGCAGGAGAGCATTTGATTTTAGATAAGGAAAAGTTATTTTTTTATTTTTTACAATGTACATAAGGCCGTTAGTAAGTGACTCACATATAATCAATCTGGGGCTATGATTTAATCACACAGGAAGGTCCAACTGCCTGATTACCCAGGAGGCCCCTCTTGCACAGAGATTAGGTCTCTGCATTGTTTGGGTTGATAGCTGCATGCAATGCTCAGTAGACAAAAACACACAATGAATATTATATTTACAAGTCGTCGAACATGGTTACAAAATAAAAATAAGTCACAGAGTTAAGTTGTAAAGAACTGGAATTCTGAACCTTAAGCTCTGAAGATCATTGTGCATTCCACTAACAATATTCACGTTATTCATCCTTCAAAATGTTCTCTGTCCTGGATCCTTGCTCGCAAATATTCAGCAATAAGCATGCCACTTTCAGAGTGCCAAGAATAGAATGTCGGTGATGGAGCGCTCTGCAAGAATATGGAGGTCATCTAGGATTTGGTGAATGCAGGACATACTTTTTTAACACTACAGTTGTCCTGCTCCTCTGAATCCAAGGGTCCCCTCATTATTTAAAGACTCACTAGTTTCAAACGGCAGAGCTTCAGCTGGCTTTGCTCCCTGAAACTCATGGCTGCCGGCTCATCTGCCACAGGGTGACAAAAACAGTGCTTAGTTTCTAAAAAAACATAAGCGCCATGGCCCTGGTCAAGAGGCCACTGCAGGGTAAACCACTGCTTCTCAATTCCATTGCTGAACATGACAGTTTCAAGACCACCATTAATCATCACGCACCTGGAAGGACGACAATTCAGTTGACAAAAATGGTTTGGGCGGCAGGTACTAGTCACGTTTAATTTATATTAAATTAATAAACTGTTGTTGTGCTGATATCTAAATTAGACAACAGCCCACCATGTATCAGACTGTCAAGTGCCAGTGTTGACAATTAAGGGTAGGTGAAAAGCACTGGAAAGCACCAGCTCAAATTAAGCACTGGGCAAAAACAAAAATCTACAAGGCCTATTTATTTTACATGTTCATGCCCATCCTGTAGTCTGTTACGGTCACGAACATAAACAGTTGAGACATAGCCCTTATATATTAGGAGAAAACTCCCAACACAATAGGGACCGCTGTTTTTGTGTAACAGAAACATCATCATACTTTCGGGCTTTGTTCAAGAAAAACAACAAGCAGAATGCCTTGACATTTTGTACCACCTGTCTTTACATTTTTGCTGGAAGTGCCCCTGCCAAGGCCGCTGGGGAACTCTGAGTGAAAGTGGCCCACCAGGGTTGGCAGCGCCTTGTAATAAGGTGACTGCGCTGCCATGATGCTCTCGAGGATGACACCTCGGCCACACCAGCAGTTTTACATTTCAGTAGCCATACTACTAAAAACACCTATGTAACATAACACATCCGAAACCACAGCTGTACCTACTGCCTGAGCCCAAGGAAGCTATGAATCGCCACGGTGCATGAGGATGAGTGGAGAATACTGAGGCCCATATTTATGAAAAAAACTATTTTCCCTAATGCCATCCCTGACCGGCTAGTGTCTTTTATTTAAATGCTAGCCATTCCTTAGCACCATCTTGCGTCACTTAATAAATATAGCGCTAAGATGGCTCTAAGGAATGGCGTTAGCCGGTGTTAATAAAAATGACTCAAAACTGCGTTTTCCCTTTGGGACCTTTTCTCTGTTCAGATGTAAATGAGAAGACAAATATATGTTTTAATGTAGGAGTATGTATGTTAGGGGGAGGTCTGGGCCCTGCACCAAAGCACATACCATTACCTGGTTGATCAGTTAAAGCAGCATCTTGCTCAGGGCATCTCATGAAGAGTCAGCAATTGCCTCCTTATTTTTACGTTTTATAGTACACAGAAGCAAATTGGGGCTCAAGTCACAAATTCAGTATTTTGGTACTAACAATACATTTGCTTGTGTAAAATGAGCATAACCTCTAAGCAAAATGTAGATTTTAATGTATGTATTCCTTTATCATATGTCCAGATTACAACGGGACTGTGCTAGAGGCAATGTCACCGGTCTCTTGCGCTCCAGTGGGCAACGAGAATGCGTAAATGTATTCCAATGATCACATGGCAATATAGCACTGTAGAACAATGACGTGATTGCTCGAAATCCCATTGTTTATAGGTACTTTCAGACTGATGACTGTGTACAACATTTTTTTGAGTAGAAGAATCTTAATGCAAACTAGAATCTAAGAAATACATAGCTAACTTTTTAAAAACTGCTCTATAAATTGAACAATATGGTGCTTTTTATAGTCTCGCCAAAAGAAAGACTAGCAAATATGCACAAAGTAAACGCACTTTAAACTGCCCATAAAGATCTAAGTCCAGTCCTCATGGTAAATAAATTATGCGCTGATTGAGAACATATGGATGCTAAAGGGAAAACTGACGTATGATGATATGTATCCACACAAGTCCCATAGATCACATGACACAACAATTTGTCTTTCTCCCTGTAGGATAAAGGACCCAATTTTGGGATCATGTGGTTCTGCCTATAGTTGGCCTCTCTTCTGGCCCTTAGCTCTCAGATAGGGGAGGGTCCATGTTTATGCCTCCTTAGACAGAAGCTTTGGAGTCATCGATTTTAAGAAAAAGGGGATGGCAAGTACCTCTCAGTAGTTCAAGGAAGCATGCTAAGCTGGCAGAGTATCCAGTCTTGGAGGTCAGGTCTACTGCATTTACTTCTCTGCAGTCACTCTCATTCTCTTGGGAGGGGTCTCTAGATTGTTTGTCTTACCACTGGTAGCTCTTCTAGTCTCTTTGTGTTGCCTGGGGGTTTCCTCTCAAGCAGCATTTCCAGGAGGCCTATGGGAGTAGCTTTAGTATTGATCTCAAATTTGTGGGGACAAGCAGCACATTCCTTCAGTACAGAAAGAACCATCAGGTCCTCACCACTCTTATTCAGATGCAGCTCATTGAATTGCTGGAGTGCAGCATCTATATCTAACTTACAGCAGTCGGGCATAGAGCCACCAACATGTTAGAAGTACTGCTGATTACATTTGTTTTTTTCTCATATTTCTTTTGTGACATTTTTTGTTATACAACCAGAAAACATGCCAATTGTCCTCCTCCACCAGATGAGAAGGAGCTAATCACAGCATTTCTGTCTCGGTGGTGAATCACCTAGTGTTTCAAAACAGTACAAGCATTACTGTAACTTCAGTATACATGTCATCCTCACTCCATTTCCGATACCCTTCCATAGTCCTGTGTTTGTTCCCCTGTGTCATCCCCCATTTTCTGCTGTAAGCGAACCTCGGCCACATCCCACACCATCCTGCCTCCTTGTCCTGTGTAAATCAATCTATGTTGCACCCCCATTCAGCGCGTACCCACTTCCAAAATTCCCACTGCCATGTGGGAAGTCGGGTCACTATCCATCGTACAGCTATGCATTTCTTTGCCACAGCTTATCACAGTTCCAGCATTTTCTCTGCATGTTTAGTGTGTTTAGCCCATTTCACTAAGCCCAACAGACACAGTTGGATTGTTGGCCTCAGCAGTAAGTCTGTCAATTCCTCAAGCATCTTAACCACTTCCTCCCAGAATCCCCTTACCCCTGAGCACAACCACTAAATATGTTTGTAGGTCCCTACTGATAGCTTGCATTTTGGGCTAATATTCAGACTAAGAGGAGTCAAACCTATGCAGCCAATGAGGCACGACATAATCTCATTGTACGCATTTATAGTGAATCAGCTTCAGTCTTGCATTGCGTGTCACCCTCCTGCAATTACTTATTATGGTTAGCCATTCACAATCCTGTTTTCCATCCCCTACATCATTCTCCATTGCAATTTCAATAACCCCATGCAAGAAGCTGTTTTTGGTAATACCACTGCATATAACTGGGTAATCAACTTACTTTCTCCTCTCTTGTCTGGTGAAGTCTGGGTTAGTAAGTGAGCATCTGGTTCCTGAGGAAACCCCACCGAAGCTCCCAGGCCTGAATAGGCCAGCAAACAGACCCCTGTCATCTCCCATCTGTTACAGAAGACTAGATACCCCACCATGCAGCCATCCTCATATAGGTCGCCCAGGGTCTGCGGGACATCCCCTCCCTCCCTGCATCACAGGAAGAGGGGTAAAATGGGGCTAATTCTTGTATATGATGGAATCAGCTGTTGCATGTAGATAAACCCATCGCCCTCTATCCATGAAGTTTTGTCCCCATATATCTAAGAGGGTCCTGACTTGTACCGGCTGTGGTGCCCTCTTCTACCTATGAGCAAGAGGGAATGCCAGGGTCTTATGGGTTTAATCAATCGGATCAGGAGTCTTGTCACTGGATCAGCATTTCCCTCCTGGAACCACAGTATCACATGCTGTAGGTGGGATGTCCAATAGTAAATGAGGGAAATTCAGAGCATGTAACCCTCCTCCATTCCATGACAATTTGAGGACTTTCAAACTGATGCACACCCTCCCCTATTCTAAGTAAAGCAATCACAGTAGCTCATCAAGGTGGCGAAAGCATGCATCCGGTGTATGCATGGGCATATGCTACTTAAATTAGAATGCCCCAAAAACATTGAAAACTTACTAATCTTCTGTTGCCTCAGAGCCCTTGATCAGTGGATGACTTGGAGCCATCTCAAACTAACTGCCTCCAAAACAAAAATGCTCATATGTGGTGACTGGAAAAATCATGACCCACTGTGCGCTTGGCCTGACAATCACATACCACCTCCTCAATTATCCAAGGAGGTTAAAAACATTGGAATCACCATGGATTCCAAGTTATCAATGAATGCCCAAGTGGACAAATTAGCACAAACAAGCTTCATCACCTTTAAGACTCTACGACGCATCTTCCCCCACCTCGGATTTCCACACAAGGTGCAGGCTACAATCTTGCTTGTACTATCCAAACTGGATTATGCCAATGGCCTCTACCATGGATCATCTCTATCTATTATGAAAAAACTACAATGTATTCAGAACTCCGCTGACAGGCTACTATTACATGTAAAGCCACAAGCCCACATCTCCCCTGCCTTGAGAGCACTACTCTGGTTACCCGTTGCCGGAAGATGCACCTTCAAGCTGCTTTGTATCACCCACAAAGCTATACATGGAACCGAACCGCTTTTTATCAGAAAAAAAATAACCAAAGACATTCAACAAAGAAACCTCCGCTCAAGATTGGTAACCCGCCTTAGAAGAGCACCATACAAGAAAAAGACTATGGCCCTCATTACGACCCTGGCGGTATAGAACCGCCAGGGCCGCGGCACGCGGGAGCACCGCCGACAGGCCGGCGGTGCCCTGCGGGGCATTCTGACCGCGGCGGCTTAGCCGTGGTCAGAGAAGGGAAACCGGCGGTCTCCCGCCGGTTTCCCGCTGCCCCCAAGGAATCCTCCAAGCCGGCGCAGCTTGCTGCGCCGGCTTGGGGATTCCGACTCCCCCTCCCGCCATCCAGTTCCTGACGGTTCTCCTGCCGGGAACCGGATGGCGGGAGGGGGAGTCGCGGGGCCCCCGTAAGAGGGCCCCAAAATGTATTTCACTGTCTGCATAGCAGACAGTGAAATACGCGACGGGTGCAGTAGCACCCGTCGCACCTTCCCACTCCGCCGGCTCGATTACGAGCCGGCTTCATGGTGGGAAGGTCGTTTTCCCCTGGGCTGGCGGGCGGCCTTTCGGCGGCCGCCCGCCAGCCCAGGGGAAAACTCTGAATACCCACTGCGGTCTTCCGACCACAGTGCGGTATTCACGACGCACAACTTTGGCGGGCAGCCTCCGCCGCCCGCCAAAGTTGTAATGAGGGCCTATATGTGGTACATCCTTCTCCGTTCAAGCAGCCAAACTATGGAATTCATTATCCACAACTATAAGATCCACAGATAACTATCTTGTCTTCAGAAGACTACTCAAGAGTTGGCTCTTTCCTTCATAACCACAATATTCAAACAGCTATGGGCTGTATATGCCTGTGTTGCTAAATATTTTTTATCTGATTATGTGTATATTCTAGATATATATAGTTCTTTAGAAAATATGTATTGCTACTATGTCATAACAATAAACTACACACATACTCTTTAAACCTGTTTAACTAATGTATATTTACTCACGGTTTAAATATGCATATGTATGTACATATATGTGTGGATATGTGTGTGTACGTGTGTGTGTGTGTACATATATACATATTTATTTATAGATATAGATATAGATATAGATATATAGATATATATGTATGTTATTCCATGCTTAACATGTTCAAAGGTCATTGCATAGCTCCTAGTTGTTATATTAGATACTTATGAATCCCTGCTCTCATTTTATATCACACTGATCAAATGTTTATTATCATAGGTATTTGGCTATTCAAAAATTGAGTAAAGATAAATAAATGTTAGAAAAGTACACTTATTAATTAACTTCAAATATTACAAATCTCGAAAGTTTGTGTCTATACAATACTACTTTTCTTCTCATAATATACCCATTATAAAATTCCTTGGACATATATTCCCTAATTATGTACTTACATATCTATTTATTTATTACTCTAGTCCTACTGTACTAGAGAAAAAATACAATTAAAATAAAATAAAATCTATAAATAAAATTCAAATTATAAATAAATCTAAAAAATAATATATTAATAATAATAAAGAATAAATAAATTAAATAAATTTAATGATAGAAAATGTGTGTATATATACATATATATATATATATATATATATATATATATATATATATATATATATAAATATCTATATGTGTAAAATTATACATAAAAAAATATTATATTTTACTCTCTTGTAAGCTGACCATAAGTCATGTCTCTATCAATCTATCCTCCATTCCCACTCGGACTCATCCCAAATCCATTCTACTACTTTCATCTCCTAAATAACAAATAACCCTGCCTAAGCTCTTCCCTCTTCTTCCACATCTAACTCACCCAAACCTCAGTTTACTACCATGATCTCCCAAACAACACTACTAAATTCTCCCTCATTTATCTCACCTTTAACTCATCCAAAACCCCTCCTGCTACTATGATCTCCCTAACCCTTTCCACAGACTCTTCCCTCCGCCATCCCCTCTTTACTCATCCCAAGCCTAAATCCCATTGCTATAAACTCCCAATTAAAACTTCTGGATTCTTCCCTCCTCCACCCCTCCATTACTCCAGTCAAACTCACACATCCGCGGCTCTAATTAACTCATAATAATACTAAAACTGCACTCATATTTCCCTCTACTAATCCACTACTTATTCCTTTTAGGTTCCGGAGTAGAGTGCTACTCGCCAAAAAGCAATTCGACTCCTCGTCAGGGGTAGTAAGCGATTTATAAATACTATTGAAGTACAACACAATACAATATGCTGCAGTGGGCGGAGGTGGGTCTCAGCTGTTGCGGTCCGTCGGAGCTCCGAGAAGTGACATCTGCTCCGTCACCCATCTTAGCCCTGCCTCCACTGTTGATTAGATTTGACACTAGCCAGTCAGCTTGCTATAGGTCTGTATTTAATATACTTCTGGTGGACTGTCTTGTAAAGTGATGGAGTGAGTGTAGGATTTGTAAACGCAAGATTTGCCCAAGGACATCTTTGTGCTACCAATAACTGGAAAATTACACTGACTTTGAGCTGCGCATGCCTTATTCCTATAAGAAAATAAAATGTATAGATTAACAGAACCTTCCAACGTTGACAAACTATCATATTGCAAGAAGCATGTTGCCCAGAAGTGGCAGAGAGATAACAGATTAAACCACTCATTGAGACAAGGCCACCTAACAAGGAGGACAAAACTGAGTCAGGCCCTGGCATGAAGGGGCCTTTTGATGGAATTGTGTTGTGATGCCCTCAGATTAAAACCAGTAAAAAGCCCACTGGGCTGAGCAAAGTCCTTTGAAAGTAATGCACTATCCCTGTGGGAGACACTGGAATTTTTGATAGGGCTCAGAAAGATGGTCACATTTACAGTGATTAAAAAGCAGATGAACTGCTATGTTCTTAACCTGGTGCAGATGTTCAGCGGCACCAATGAGACCTCCTATACAGCAGATGTTCTTGTAATCATTCCTGATTAGGCCAACGGCCCCTACCACCCACACCTGCAAATGCTGGGTGATAGAAGACATTTTTCTTTCTCAGAAGCCTCATCTGATTAAACAAGATAAGACCCCTCCCCCCCCCCCACACACACACTACTCTCCAGGGCAGTTCCTTATCAGTTTGTATTCAAGATTGTGGCTTTGGTTACTGGGTTTATTGAAGCCGCATTTTATTAGTCTAAGATCAACACTTATCTGTTATTGGCATTGTTCTTCAACACGTTGCAGTTCATGGTGGCATGCATTGAAGAAAGGCATGACTGGAGAGCATGGTGAAGCTCCACTGGGGGTTGGTGGATGATCACACATTCAAAGTGGAAATGTTTTGGAGCTGGTTAGCAGAGCAGATGCTGTGCTCTAGAATGCTGTGCATATTGCGTGAGATGCTGTTGATCGGAAGCTTTCATGAGATACCATTCAGAGGTCTGCTACATTGAGAATTTGTGGATTCCTGAAGATAGACAAAAGGAACATCAAAGTTGTGACTGGACAGCGTGACAGGTTCAGAATCCCAACGAAGATCCGCGCACACAACTTGAAGGGGAAATTAGATAATATGATAATGTGACACACAACCTAACCTTGGGAGTAGGAGATTTTGCCCTTCAGATTCAACAATGTGTAACCCCAAAATGAGCAATTCTCTTCTGTTAGTAAACTTTCAGCAATGAAGAGGAGCGGGAATGATACCTCAAGAACAGGCTGCCCAGTAGATACATTTAAGGCCACATCGTTCCAGACAGGCTAGTCCAGTCCTGTAGAGCACTGAGTCTAGACCACATTCACTAAGTGAACAATTAGGAAATCTGAAATAAATCAGATAATGAGAAAGCAGATACAAACCCTGGAGGACAGTCTGGAACCCCAAAATTAGATAGGGACGCGCAGCAAGCACCATCTATTCACATTCACAAAAAAATATGCTCTAAACTGGCCTCAGCACTACCCCAGATTCAACGTTTATAATTGTAAGCTGATTGTTTCTAAAAGCATGAAGAGATGATGCTAAATGTGCCCTTGTAGTACACTACCCCATCCACATAGCACTGTTTCCTGTCATCAAAAAAAGATGGCAACCGCAGGCACATTAAGCCTCTTCTGTGTTGATTTGTGGTGGGCAAATTTATTTGTAGCTGTTGAACACCCCACAAGCAGGCCCCCGGAACTCCACAATTTCTGTTTTGTCAGTTTTAAACCTTCACATTACTTTAACAGCGTTTTTTAGATTGATTTTTCTATTATTTAGTGCGTTAGTATTCAATTAGGCCCACTTTAGATGGAGAACATGTAAGGTGAACGAATCTATATTTCACTGTTAATGTTCTGGAGATATAAAAATATTACTGCCTTCTAATCTCTTTCTCGTCCCTGGAGAATATTCTCACCTTCATATCCTGCCAGCGATTCGTGCCACCTGCTCTAGACACACTTCTGCTACAGTGTTTAGTTCACTGACCACCTGTGTGCCCGCTCATCTACTGGACGCTGTGTGCCACTCAAATTTCTAGAAAAATGTTATGCACACCCATCCACCGGGCACCCTTCTGTTCTGTCTGCAACCCCGCCTAGAACTTTGTTCCCATTATGGCTCCTCGCAAAGAGGGCACCATACATGCAATGAGACAGCAATGTGTCTACTGCACAGCCTTATGCTCACACATGTAAAGGGTGCCATCCAGCTCAGAAACTCACTGGATCTTATTCCTTCACATCACTGTTTTTCTTTATGGAAATGTATCCAAGTGATGTCATCATGTCTGCCTATACACTGGGCACCATTGTTCCCACTCTCATCTTGAAATCCCATAAATCCACACATCCATTGCGCTGCCTTCTGCACACACAGTCCAATGGGAAACTTTCTTAATCATATCGACACTCCATTCATATGGTCACACTTTCACTGTGCCCCTCTAGATCTACACACCCACTGTGCGACCATATGGGTGCACACTTACAGGGCACTATCACATCTGTACACCTAATGTATACTCCTGGGACCCTATATTACTGGGTATGTTTATGTCAGTTCAATTCAACTCAATTTTTATTAGCATGATTTGAAACTACTTGGAGATTCACATGAATAGTGATACAGAGCCATATAAATACATAATAAAATTATACGTTTTTCCAAACAGACAAAACAAAACCATATAAATACATAATAAAATAATACACTTTTGCTAAAAGAACACAAAATCTAAATATCTGCAGGAAAGTTTGAAAAAAATGTAAAATCCTGTAACAGAATCTTTCATTAGGGGAGTATAACATAAATCTAAGGACTCTCTGTAAGATCTAATATTTAACCATAAAAAAAGAGGTTTCAACCATAATTTCCTTTGTACGGCTAAAGCAGGACAGACAAATAAAACATGTTTGATGTTCTGCACCCCACCTTGACACAAATCACAGGAGTTAGTCGAACCATCCCACTTGGAAGAAAGGTCCCTCAGGGGTATTCTATCGAGTCTGATCAAGATAAAAAATCACCTCACACACCGTGTGGAAGATTCCAGGTCAGGTAAGGTTGCACCACTTTCATAGTTACAGAGCTGGTTAACTTTTCAAGACCTCTTCTATGGCAACATGCATCAAGGTCCATCTGGTATCCTTTGGACCATGTCACTTCCTTCAGGATTTTTTTTAACATTATGAAAGGTATTGAAGGAGTGAGGTCTGAGTCCAGCTCTAAGAGCTGAATAGCATGAATTTAGTTTCTGAAAAACCTGGATTTTTCTCTCAAATTGTTAAAGATTTCATTGAAGGCCAGGTTTCTCATCGAGAATTCCTTGCTATGGATAAGGCTATGTGCCCTTCTTATCACAGCGGCAAGGCCTTTCACAAAGATATTCTTAATGCCTAATTCAAGTCTTAGCGGTGCCCCTGAAGCTCAGTGATTGCAACAGGCCATGCATCTTAGAATTCGGCCTTCTTTCTTATCGAGGAAATCCCATTTGTTTATGTCTATACATTCTATCGCATATAGAAGAGTAGCTGGAATCTGGACCTGATAGGCAGACAATAAATGCGAGAAGTGACATTTACCATTTGCTTTAAAAAAAAAAACGCCAAACCTTGGGTGTGTGATTTAGCCTTAATAGTATTATTGTGGATATGCTGTTGCTCCTTTATTGAGGCGGAAAAGATCTTACCCAAAAAACTACATGTATCTATCTGTTACAACTTATACTGACCAAGAACCCAGGGGGTACAGACTTTCCTTCTGTTTTTTTTTTCCCAGAGAAGCATACAACTTGAGACTTCGATGTATTAATTCTTGAGTAGTGCTTCTCCGAGTAAAGTTTTAGAGCGGCCAGGTGTTGATTTAGGCCTTTTGGGGTGAGATCGAAAACCACTATGTCATCCGCATAAAGTAGGCATACGATTGGCCGACCACCAACCATGGGGGAGTCCAGAAGTACTCCAAAGGTTTTCAGGGAGGTCATGAATATAAAGGGAGAAAAGCAGTGGGGCCAATAAGCAGCCCTGTTTTAGGCCATTTTTGGTTAAAAGTTTTGAGGACAATCCCTGGTATGTTTATGTCGACACACTGACTTTGTATCCTCTTGTCAATAGATCAAGAAAGCCCTCTTTTCCCTCCTGGGCATCCTCCAATCCATAATTTACTTATAATTTACTGTTCTTATATTCACTAGCCACTATTTTGTGCATCCTTACTAAGAGCAGCCTGCTGTTCACATTTGTATAGGACACTTTCCTGGGAATATAACACCACTTGGTTGGGCTACACATGCATTGATAAGATCTTTGTACAGCATAAAGGTAACGTATTTGGTTCATTGAAGCTATCTCATTCTTCCATCTGCCTTTAGGTATTTTGACTTAAAGCAACTCTAGATATATATTTATAGGTTACTTTGTGTAATACTGCAACTTGCTGCTCCTGTGTAATTTATTCCCTGATCATACAGGCACCAATGATCCACTCTGCCCTTTCCTGGCATTTTGATATTGCTAGGGGGGTGGTGTAACTGCCTTCCTGTTTCCATCTAAGATGGACTAAGGCTGAGTTCAAAGAGGCAATACAGAGTTTAGTCTAGATCAAAGCAAATGATTACAGCGGACGTGGCGCACAGAGAGAATCCAACTTACTTGACAACAAAAGATCTTTTAAAGAGTCTGATGTATGAGTTAATCGATGTTGTGTATATTAGGTCAGAGATCCTAGACAACCTACTCCTCTTTTTAAGCACAAGGGACACCAGTATTGAAGTTACTGTATGATAATTAAGAGGGGGATGGAATTGGCAGCGCTTCATTTTGTGGAAATCTCCAAAATTACATTAAAGTTCAATGGAATTCCATGAGGGGGCAGAGTTGGGGGTGATTTTTAAACAACACTACTGTAAGATTTATTTGTAGTGTTTACTCGCCCGCACCGTTAGTATGTGGTTAGCTGCACTGCGTGTGTGTATGTTGGTGGAACCTCAAAAATAATAAAAATGAAGGGGTTTGAAGCAAGAGTCATTTCGAGTTTCTTGAACCTGGTTTTAACTTATAAGTTATTGTCAATGTATGTGTGTTACACAGCAAAATATGCTTTGCGTTTTTTGTACAAGTTTCATGCATGGTTAAAGTGGTCAGCGCTTCTAATTTTATAATGGTTGCATTTTGCAATGAAGACATGGAGAAGCTGCTGTGGCAAATATTGAACAGCCATGGATGACATAGTGAGGCCCTAGATGCACCTATCACCACTGCGAGTCTGGGGAAAGGAGACGTGAAACCCGTGGACCCTGGGAAAGTTTAATATTTGCAGAAATTAAGGGCAGCAGAAGGGACTTGGATTTTAAAATGTTACATTGGGTCCCTTGGCCAATCTCTGTTGCCCCGGCTCCTGGGCCCTTCCTCTGCTTCTGGGTGCAGGCCCCATGACCGCTGTTTAGGGTAAAAGGTGTCAGTGGTGCAACCAAGATGTGGGTCTAAGAAGAGAAGTGGAATGCATAGCTCGCCCAAATAGTTGTGGTGCTTTGCAAGAATGTGTGTGGCTTGGCGTGCCCAATTGCTGCCACAGCACTCAGTGTTTCCCTGGGTTCAGCAATTACAGGTCTCCATCCTGGAAAGCAGTGCAGGAAAGCCGCCTCGCATGGTTACCATTTTAGGTGGAGTGCTGAACCTCACTTGTTATTACAGTTCTCATGTGCACTACAGAATGAACGTCACCCCCTGTGAGAGAGGCTCTGCAACAATAAATGGCACTTGCACTCTTGCGAGCAGGGACCGTGTCTAGACTTTCTATGTATATTAACTATGCAAAGTTTATAGAACATACTTCGCAAAGATGGCTGATATTCCGCTGTTCCCACCCAGTGCTGATTTAATTTCAATGGCTGAACGAATTAATTAATTATTATTCCACGTTGCACGAGTAGCATAGAATTACTAAATTACTCCAATTCCACTGGCTGAATTAAAAATACCACCCACCCCTACTGATAATAGCTGTCCTACCACATGATGAAAGATTTTCCTTATAAGTTGGGGCCCAGTGGTAAAATGCGATGGCTTTCACGCGTGGTAAATCCCCACTAGCAGTTGCCACCTATCATTAAAGGTCCGGCAAGGACTGATGTTCTTCGGTGTAACCTCATGGAGAACATGCCCCCATTGTTGGAAGGTGCCATCTTTCTAGCATAGTTACCCCCACTTTGTGTCTGATGTCAGTATGTTTAGACTGTCGTTCGTCTGGAAGCTGCTAACCAGGACCCCAGTGGCTGTGCTCTCTTCTCTAAATTTGGTTGCTTGGTAAACTTTTACATCCACAATTGCTATACTGGTGCACTTATGTAAGTCCCAAGTATATTGTACTGAGGACCCAGGGCATTAGTACACCAGGGGTACCCCATGGACTGCAGCATGCTTTGTGCCACCCATGGAAGCCCAAGCAAACTGTGTCTTCAGGTCTGCCATTACAGTCTGCATGAAATTGTGCATGCACCCTTTCACCACCGATATGGCTTGCCTTATATATCTTGGTCACTGTACTTAGACACAGTAAGTCACCCCTCTGGTAGGCCCTTCAGCCCAAGGGCTGGGTGCATGTCCCTAAGTATGAAGGTCCACTTGCATGGGCAAGGTACACCTACAAACCCCAGACTCCATTCCCTCTGCTTTATAAGTGCAAAGAAGCCATCTTAAAGTATGTAGTGGCCACTGGTCGACACAAGTGATCCAACTACATAATGGGTTCTCCCAACCTAGGCATGTTTGGGATTAAATGCGTTGGAATCCTTCAACTACAGCAATTCCAGTGCTAGTTGCATGATCCCCTGTACTCTGGGGGTGCCTTAAAGTATCCCCCAGTTCTGCCTGTGTAGTCTTGTGGAGTCTGCCTGCCAGCCCACACTACTGCTGACCGCAGACACTGTTCTGCCATCCTACTGGTTAGCCTGGTTCAGGCAGAGGAAGGCAGAACAAAGGATTTTCTGCAAGGGAGAGGTAGGACCACCTCTCCCTGTGTATTAAGTGTTTAATGGCTGGGGTGGGGTGGCCTCTGAGCACCACCAGACTGCTTTGAAGGGCACATTTGGTGCCCTCCTTGCATAATCCAGTTTGCACCAGTCCAGGAAACCCTGATTCCCGCTCTAGCGCAAAACTGCAAAAAGGACAGGGGAATGACCATCCCCTGTCCAGCTCCTCCCCTAGAGAGGTGAACAGAGCTCTTTCAGGTGGCTGGTTGAGTCTGCTATCTTGGAAGCAAGATGGGCGGAGGCCCCTGGGAGCATCTGACAGGTTAGGCCAGGTAGATTCTTTCCGGACCCCCTCTGATAGGTGGGTCACTTCAGAAAGGGTTACTTAAGGGTCCTTAGGTTCGTCGAACAAGACTCTGTAAGGAACTCTCTGCAAGATATCTTCTGCTCCTGGCATCTGGAACCACAGCTAGTTTGCTTTGGAACTAAAACACATCTGCTTCTGGTGGGAAGGCTCCTATTGCAACACTGTTTCTCTGGATCCTGCAAGTCAAGAATTCAGCAACATCCAAAGCTGTGCATCCTCCAGTATCACAAGGACTCTGTGTGCACCTGGAAGCATGAAGGAATCTCTCTTGGAATGAAGAAGTCACTCCCCTACATCCGCAAGCACCTTAAGACAACGTTGACCAACTGATGGGGTCCGCTGTCCCATGGACATTGAAAGGCCCTGCATCACAGGTGGTGGGTCTGTGGCCTCCTCTGGGTCCTGCTTGTCTTCTGACTAATTTGTGAGACTGTGGGTTCCTTCTCCTGCCACTGGACCAGAGCCCCTGTTCACTGCAACTGTTGCTTTTGCCAAGGTTTGTTTACTCATCCTCCAGGAGCTCTTCAGGCACCAAGAAGCCCCGGCCTCTAGCACTCTGCAAATCAAAGATCAGCCCTGTTCTGCAACTTCTGGGATGTGAGACTTCTGTTTTGTTGTGCTGCTGAGGCCTCCTTGTGAATCCCTGTGTCCATCGCCTGTGGGTCACTCGTGGGGGGGTCCAATGACTTCTGCTGGCCTTCCTGCATGATGAGAGCCAGTCCTGACTCCTCTTCCAGAGTAGAGTCTCCTGGACCTTGCTGGTAACCAAAACTCTACAAATAAATCTTCAGCTCCTTCTTGCATTTGCCTGTGCTTGTTGGTGACGTGGCTGGTCATTGACCCTCCTGCAATCCGGCAACCTTCGAGGGACAGCTTTTTGGATCTTCTGCAGCTCCTGGACCCTACATGACTTGCAGGACCTTCACCTCTATGAGGGTGGGCATTGCCACATGCACCACCTGGGCACCTCCGAGGGTGCTGAACTCTGTTCCCTTCCTTTTCAGTTCCTCCACATCTAGAACCCATCCCTGGGTTCCACCAGCCTGGCCCATAGGTTGCGACAGCAGCTGGACAATCCGAGGCTTCCACTGACTTCAAAGAGAGTCCATTCTCCCCTCTGCATCCTGGTCTCCTGGTGTAGGTACTCCTGTCTTCTGGGTATCCTCAGATGGGGGCACTGTCCAACTTTCCTCTTGTCTGTTGGTTTCCTCAGGGTCCCCTGGGAAGGGTCCTGAAACACACGAACACCAGCCACTACATCCCTGTGTTAGTCTATGGGACGACCGGGTAGTTAACTACTCTACACCTGGTCATTGGGGACACTAACATACTTACCTCTGGAGTCTTCATCTACCCTCAGCCCCAAGCTAACTACCACACTTACCTTAGTTGGGTTCACCATTTTTCCCTCATTTACTTAGTATATGGTTTTTCCCCCCCATAGGGCCCTGTATATTTTATGCTATTTCTGCTTGTCAATCTGTGTATATGTTGTGTGTACATATCTCCAAAGGGAGATATGCTGATGCTAGTCTAGTAGTTAATGCTGTAATAAAGAATCCTTAATTTTTGCAACACCTGTGTGGTTCTTTCTTGTGAGTGAGTTACTGTGACCTCTGTGATATCGCAAATGCTTGCCATGCTTCAGCTGCTCGCCCCAGCTACCCCTAAAGAGCTTTTGCCATCTGGGCACCTATTCACTATCACTGTCTTGACTCAATATAGGGTGCAATGCCACAGGTGTACACCATAAACTGAGGCAGCCTCCTTCACCCACTACTTACACTCCTTGATTCCCAGGCAAAATCAGCATTTCTTTGCCAGTACTGGAAGCAGCCTACTTTTCCCAACTTTAGACCTCAGTTTATCTTGTCTTACTGTAGGTGGTGTATCTGGGGCTAACAATGGTGGGTCTCCTTGGGATACACCCGAGTGTACGACTGATCCAGGTAATTCCTTGCACCCTTGTGGAGAGTAATAATTAGATCCTCCCTAGAGAGGGATATCACGCTTACCCTATTGTCTGGGCATTCACATTTCCTCCAAAGATGAGCAGTGATTTTAATTTCTTAATGCAGTTGACAATTTTCATAATAGAGAGCTCTTTTGTCTTTGCCGGTGCTCGCTCTGCTGTGAGGCCCTAGGTTTGTGTCGAGGGTACTGTAGGGTCTTGCTTTGCCACTATTTTGTGTCTATTATCTCTACCAAGGATAAGCGCCTAGGCAATTCTTTGTCACTTCCTAGTGGGCATAGGCTAGACTCGTGCACAAAAGCGCCTGGCCTGGCCTCAGCCTGTGTTGTCTATGCAATGATTATTAAAGAAAGCTCTGCTCTTCCACCTTTACCTAACTTTTTTTCTGGGTGCTTGATAGTTCAGGGCAGCCCCTCTGTAAGCTGAGGGAATCCTGGTAGATTTAACGAGTCGCCATTTACGCGTTTGTGTATCCTTGGTGTGCGTGGGGAAATTGCACCTGCCAGTTTTGGACTCCTCCGCTCTGCGCACAAGATATTCACATTCTTTTTGCATGGAGGGGAGAGGGGAGGGCTGCTGTTCCAGGAACTTTCGGCTCTCATTTTTTTGCAGAAAATCAGAGTTCCAAGAAATATTTTTACTGTATGAACGTTTTACTCTTGGATATTGGCATATGCGAATGCTAGTAATTTAATTTGAAATATTTGACATCCTTTTAACACCATTAGGTACTCAGTGATGTCTTCTCCCATAACGAGCAGCACTGGAAATATAAATAAACACAGCTAGGCTCTGAAGCACAGCTCACTGAGTTCAGAGCAAACGTAGCAAAATTACAGATCGAGCAGGAAGCCACGTCATCACACTTGAAGCAGTATATTGTAGGCGGCAGCAGCCTCTTTGCGTTACCGCATGTGTTAGAAGGAGTTCTTGGGCAGTACACACCCACATTTTTGGTGAAACTTGGCATATTTTTCATCATCAAACTTTGACCAGGTCAAAAGAGAAAGGGAGAAAGAAGGAGGAACAAAAAAACTAGGGAAACTGACAAAGGGAGAAAGTAGGAATGAAAAATATTAAAAATAAAGAGAGCAAGAATAGGGTGACACACGAAAGAGCATATATTGGAATCAAGGTTTTTGTCAACCCTGGTATTCGCTGGTGCCAGCAGTAGGCTAACAAAAACCTTTTCAGCCCTGCATTTTTGTTACTCTTTTTTCAACTAATTAAGCACCGGTCTTTGGAATATGTCGCTGTCATTGGAACGCTGTATGTCCTTCAATTGACTGACCTAGTCCAGTTCTCCCTTCTATGCTACTGTACACATGGTGCTTTTACTTGGGTAGCACTCACTTTTTTCTTAATAGACTCCTTCCACATGGCCTGCAAAAAGGGTGCACACTGAGGGGCTAAATTGAGAGAGCAGTGGGCCTGGAAGGAATATGAATTACAGTTGTGTTATCACAGTAATTTTGGCAACTCTGTGTTACTCTTTGATGCAGAATTTCTGATAATAACACAATTATGCCCACTATCTACATAAGAGTGATAAAATCCTACAGAGAGCGCACATTTAGCGAGTGGCTGCTCCCATTGCTGTTCATGTTCTGTTGCACTTAGCGCAATTTTCTTATCACAAAATGCAGCCTAGTGTACATTTTGTCCCCTAGCACCACTTTGCGCCACATTAAAGTCATTTATTTTGACGTCAATGTGGCCCATTGAGGCCAAAATCCCACGCCGTATTTACAGGGTGGCGCATTGCATGCATTGCGCCACCCTGTAACCCTTTGCACTACATTATGCCTGCACCAGGCATAATGTATGCAAAGGAGGCATTCCCCCATTAGGGGAGCCAGTAAAATGGTGCAAGGAGACCTATGGGATTTCCTTGCACAATTTATTATGGCACTTTTAACACCTGCTCAAGAGCAGGCATTAAAAGGAGGCTTCCATTCCATAGAATGGGCCCCTATGTACTCAGTTTGGTGCTACTCCTGCAGAGTACATCAAGAGAGTCATTAAAAATGACTCTATTGCCCTCTACACTGAATTGCCTTGATGCACCATATTTTAAATACAGCACACACATGGAGGCTGTAGGGGGGTGCTAAGGGGTGCAGGACTCGGTGCAGCGCCACTTTCCATAAATCTGCCCCTTAGTCTTCTTGTGTAATTCTTCATAATCTTGCACCAGTCGCTGGTAAACTTCACTTTGAGTGATTGCATTTTGCTCTCTCACAATCAGCACATTCACATGCTAGTCCCCTTCTGTGTCAGTGTTTTTGTTTTAACTTTCTAATTACCTTAGTGTGTTTAGAGCCTGATGTGAGAGCAGGATGCTTATGATGCACATTCCATCTTTATCCAATCCCATCTCATGTCAATGCTATTGCAAATTTCTTGTGGAGTGTTTTGCTTTTCTAACTGCTGCTTTTTGACAGCATACCAGATTGCGCCCATTTGAAACTGTTCTGTATTGTAAGCCTCTTTTTACTTTTTTCTTTCTCCCCTTCTTTCCTGACTTATTTTCTTCTCTCTGTCTTTCTTTATTTTCTTCTTTCATTCTCTCTTTTTGTCTTTCTCTTTCATTGTTTCTTTTTCTGCCTTTCTCCTTCCTTGTTTCCTTCTTGTCAGCTTCCATGAGTTATTCTTTCTCATTCCTTCTCTCTTTCTTTTTCCTATTTCTCTTTTTCTTTTTTCTCTCTATTTTTTTTTCTTTTTTGCCTTTCTATCTATTTAGTTTTCCCTTCTCGTATTCTTTCTTTCACTCTGTTCCTTCCTCTTTCCTTTCTTTCTCTTTGCTTCTTTCTTCTGTTCTTTTTCATGCCTTCTTTTATTATTGCCTCCTTTTGTTCCTTCTTTAATTTCTTTCTTTTGGTCTTTCTTTCTTCCTTTCTGTCTTATAGAAAGTCAGCAGTTATAGTTACAGTTATTTCAAGTAACTATAACTCATGCCCTAACGCAACAGGAACTCGTGCCCACCATGCACAGTTTTCAGATCAATAATTTGACTGCAAATGTTGCAGTGATATTATCAATGATGTCATGGAAGATGCAATTACTGAAGTAATATGTGGGTAGCACTGCATGGCGAGGGCGCAAGTCATAGTTACCTTAGGGTGTGAGTAATAGTTAATTGAAATAACTTTAACTATAACAGCTGAATGTCTATGGTTTTGTGATTGTGAATTCTGATCCTAACTATAGCGTCCCTCTAACCTTTGCACTTTTTAAAGAATTACTAAGGTTTTTTAAGTGCTAATTCCTAACCGTAAAGTCCCTGTTACCTTTGTTTTCATTAATTAATTTCTACAGTTTTTTTTAACACAGCAGGGGATGGTCGAAGGCCCTGGCCTGTGCTCAGGCCCATCAGCCAACCCCTCAACCCCTCACATGCCTCTGGCCTCCCAGACCCAGCCATGCACGGCACCCCCCTCCTTGTATCCAACTCCATGCCATGTAGGAAAAACAGGGAAAGGGCACTCAAAAAACTTGGGGAAAAGTAAAGACAAAGCAGGGAAAACTAGGGAAAGCAACTTTTAGGCATACAAACAGGCACTGGTAAAGACAATATTTTTTGCAGTCCAAAATCTATTGGCTATGTATTTTTTTTTATGTCGCACAGCAGTTGACTTGCTGTGTAACATGGATTACAATTTTAAAAAGTGCTTTAATGCAGCCAGCATTGTCTGTGTCATAGTGCTATTTTTGTTTACTTTAAACGCTGTTGCACAGCACCTTTGCTGCTCTGCAATATGTAAAAAACTTTGACAAACTCAATAGAATTCACATAGGCAAAACCTATTGGATTTGGCAATGCTTGTTTTTAGTTACAAGCACAGGTGTTGTGCAGGCAAAACCTAAAAAGTGATACAACCTTAGGAAATTTTCATTTAGAACATTAAAAAGCTTTCCAGTATTTCTTCGTGTGGTCTGAAAATGTATCAGTTTAAAAAGTGTGTGGGTACCAGTTATAATCTTAGAAGTAGTGTTAAACCAATGTAAAGCAATATTTTCAATCTCACTTGCTATCACTGTTGTCCTACCTGTAGGAGGCTGGACTGGCTTGTAGTGAGTACCAAGGGGTACTTGCACCTTGCACCAGGCCCAGTTATCCCTTATTAGTGTATAGGGTGTCTAGCAGCTTAGGCTGATAGATAATGGTAGCTTAGCAGAGCAGCTTAGGCTGAACTAGGAGACGTGTGAAGCTACTACAGTACCACTTAGTGTCATATGCACAATATCATAAGAAAACACAATACACAGTTATACTAAAAATAAAGGTACTTTATTTTTATGACAATATGCCAAAGTATCTTAGAGTGTACCCTCAGTGAGAGGATAGGAAATATACACAAGATATATATACACAATAGCAAAAATATGCAGTATAGTCTTAGAAAACAGTGCAAACAATGTATAGTTACAATAGGATGCAATGGGGAAACATAGGGATAGGGGCAACACAAACCATATACTCCAAAAGTGGAATGCGAACCACGAATGGACCCCAAACCTATGTGACCTTGTAGAGGGTCGCTGGGACTATTAGAAAATAGTGAGAGTTAGAAAAATAACCCTCCCCAAGACCCTGAAAAGTGAGTGCAAAGTGCACTAAAGTTCCCCTAAGGACAAAATAGTCGTGTTAGAGGGAAAATGCAAGGAAAACACAAATCAGCAATGCAACAACGATGGATTCCTGACTGAGGGTACCTGTGGAACAAGGGGACCAAGTCCAAAAGTCACAAGCAGCTCGGAGGTGGGCAGATGCCCAAGAAATGCCAGCGGTTGGTGCAAAGCAGCTCTTACTAGGCTGAAGAACTGTGAATACTGCAGGAACGACAAGGGCTAGAGAATTCCCCTTGGGAGGATGGATCCCCCACGCCTTGGAGAGTCGTGCAGAAGTGTTTTCCCGCCGGAAGGATGCCAACAAGCCTTGCTACACGCAAATCGTGCGTTTGGCGTTTTTGGACGCTGCTGGGGCCCAGGAGGGACCAGGAGGTCGCAAATTGGACCTGCAGAGAGAGGGGACGTCGAGCAAGACAAAGAGCCCTCACTGAAGCAGGTAGCACCCGGAGAAGTGCCAGAAACAGGCACTACGAGGATGCGTGAAACGGTGCTCGCCGAAGTTGCACAAAGGAGTCCCACGTCGCCGGAGACCAACTTAGAAAGTCGTGCAATGCAGGTTAGAGTGCCGTGGACCCAGGCTTGGCTGTGCACGAAGGATTTCCGCCGGAAGTGCACAGGGGCCGGAGTAGCTTGCAAAGTCGCGGTTCCCAGCAATGCAGCCCAGCGAGGTGAGGCAAGGACTTACCTCCACCAAACTTGGGCTGAAGAGTCACTGGACTGTGGGGGTCACTTGGACGGTGTCGCTGGATTCGAGGGACCTCGCTCGTCGTGCTGACAGGAGACCCAAGGGACCGGTAATGCAGCTTTTTGGTGCCTGCGGTTGCAGGGGGAAGATTCCGTCGACCCACGGGAGATTTCTTCGGAGCTTCTGGTGCAGAGAGGAGGCAGACTACCCCCACAGCATGCACAAGCAGGAAAACAGTCGAGAAGGCGGCAGGATCAGCGTTACAGAGTTGCAGTAGTCGTCTTTGCTACTATGTTGCAGGTTTGCAGGCTTCCAGCGCGGTCAGCGGTCGATTCCTTATCAGAAGGTGAAGAGGGAGATGCAGAGGAACTCGGCTGAGCTCATGCATTCGTTATCTGAAGTTTCCCCAGAGACAGAGACCCTAAATAGCCAGAAAAGAGGGTTTGGCTACCTAGGAGAGAGGAAAGGCTACTAACACCTGAAGGAGCCTATCAGCAGGAGTCTCTGACGTCACCTGGTGGCACTGGCCACTCAGAGCAGTCCAGTGTGCCAGCAGCACCTCTGTTTCCAAGATGGCAGAGGTCTGGAGCACACTGGAGGAGCTCTGGACACCTCCCAGGGGAGGTGCAGGTCAGGGGAGTGGTCACTCCCCTTTCCTTTGTCCAGTTTCGCGCCAGAGCAGGGGCTAAGGGGTCCCTGAACCGGTGTAGACTGGCTTATGCAGAATTGGGCACATCTGTGCCCAACAAAGCATTTCCAGAGGCTGGGGGAGGCTACTCCTCCCCTGCCTTCACACCATTTTCCAAAGGGAGAGGGTGTCACACCCTCTCTCAGAGGAAGTTCTTTGTTCTGCCCTCCTGGGCCAGGCCTGGCTGGACCCCAGGAGGGCAGCTGCCTGTCTGAGGGGTTGGCAGCAGCAGCAGCTGCAGTGAAACCCCAGGAAGGGCAGTCTGGCAGTACCAGGGTCTGTGCTACAGACCACTGGGATCATGGAATTGTACCAACAATGCCAGGATGGCATAGAGGGGGCAATTCCATGATCATAGACATGTTACATGGCCATATTCGGAGTTACAATGGTGAAGCTACATATAGGTAGTGACCTATATGTAGTGCACGTGTGTAATGGTGTCCCCGCACTCACAAAGTTCAGTGAATTGGCTCTGAACAATGTGGGGGCACCTTGGCTAGTGCCAGGGTGCCCTCACACTAAGTAACTTTGCACCTAACCTTTACCAGGTAAAGGTTAGACATATAGGTGACTTATAAGTTACTTAAGTGCAGTGTAAAATGGCTGTGAAATAACGTGGACGTTATTTCACTCAGGCTGCAGTGGCAGGCCTGTGTAAGAATTGTCAGAGCTCCCTATGGGTGGCAAAAGAAATGCTGCAGCCCATAGGGATCTCCTGGAGCCCCAATACCCTGGGTACCTCAGTACCATATACTAGGGAATTATAAGGGTGTTCCAGTAAGCCAATGTAAATTGGTAAAAATGGTCACTAGCCTGTCAGTGACAATTTGAAAGTAATGAGAGAGCATAACCACTGAGGTTCTGGTTAGCCGAGCCTCAGTGAGACAGTTAGGCACCACACAGGGAACATATACATGCACACCTATGAGCACTGGGGCCCTGTGTGACAGGGTCCCAGTGACACATACATATAGGCCACAAACCTATGAGCACTGGGGTCCTGACCAGCAGGATCCCAGTGACACATAACAACCATACTGAAAACATAGTGTTTTCACTATGAGCACTGAGGCCTGGCTATCAGGATCCCAGTGAGACAGTGAAAACAGTGACAAACACCCTGCCATACACTCACAAACAGGCCAAAAGTGGGGGTAACAAGGCTAGAAAGCGGCTACCTTCTCACACTACCCAATAAAACTCATTCCATCAACCCTTGACAGATGAAAGTCGGAGTCAGCCGCCCGCAATCTGGACCAGTGACCTGCTGGTTCAGTGGGGGGCGAATTTTTGTAGCAAAAGCGCAAACCCACTGTGCTACCTTAAGCAAAACAGGTATCCTTTTTATTTTAAATTGCCGACATTGTGCATAAAAATATACACTCATACAAAAAGTAATGAAACTTTATGTGGCTCTCTCAGTCACCTAACTACGAGACAATTAGCAGTTCTCCAATATCGGCAGCAATATGTGCTTCTCGAAAGGAAAAAAGTTATTAAAAGACACTAGTTAATGAGTATTAATATCAAAAGTACATTGCTAGAAATTAACATGCGACACTGGATTAGTGTACGTTGATTGGTTGTTCATAATTAACAATTTCAACATGCCTTGATATATTTATGTTGCTCAAGCCTTATAAGGGGAAGCGCATCATGCGCTGCAAATCACGGAAGGACTGACAATGTTCAAAGTGATGCACAAGAGACAGGGCTCTGTGTAAATGCATCACACTTATTTTTTATTGGAGGCAAGTGACTAGGGTTTGCCCAGAGTCACACAATGACTAACTGCAGATGCCGGATTAGAATACATGTATTCCAGTTCCAATCAAAGACTGGACTGCAAGAGTTTATTTCTTTTATGTGCTTTCATGAGAGATTTTGTGAAGTGGGTGCCTAGCCCTGAATCAAGATACATCAGAGTATTGTCCATGCCTCCCAATACACACACTGAACTAGTTTTAAACCTTGCTTTGTATGACACCAGGAGACAGTGCTCAGCATGATGACTCAGTGACATAATGACCAGGTACCCCCTGAGTGTATGACGCGGCAGGCCCTCAGGGGCGGTTTCATCATGGTTGCATTAGTCAGCCTGACACATTTTGCACCTCTACAGTCTCTGCCACCCGTAACCCACTTTCCAGATGCCAGAATCCACAGGTTCCAGCAGGTGGTACGCACCAGCCCTGTGGAGAGTGGTAATGAGTGTTGTGTGGACCTTACTAGTTCCGAAAAACCAGGATGATTTCAGAGGGAAAGTGGAAGGGGCCTCTTGTGTAGCCAAAAAAAAGTTTAATGGTGGTCAGGTGAAGCGATAGCATACCTTGGGGTCGAGTTTGCGCTGTATTAAAGTGCAAAGAAACTAAAATGGGTTTGCACTGAATAAAAGTGGAAATAAAGATTTAAAAAATGCTTTAAAAAGAAAACAGCGGGAGGGGGAGAAGAGGGGAAAGGAGGTACAGGGTACATGTTTCAAAGTTGAGAGTGGGAGGCGGGCGGGAGTGAAAATGGAGTGCTTATTAGCTGGCAAGTAGCCAGTGACTGGAAGGTGTACTTCGTCCAAGCTCCATTGACTACATGGATGGTAAAAGCATCAGGAAGTGAAAGCAGAAAACATGCAGAATGACATGTTGGCCAATGAGAAGCACATAAATTAGAACTAATTAAATCAATTATAAGTTCAGGCAAGTAACAGAGGGGTTCTAACCCACTTTCCAGATGCCAGAATCCACAGGTTTCAGCAGGTGGTATGCAGCAGCTCTGTGGAGAGTGGTAACAAGTGCCCTGTGCTAAACCTCTTACCATGTCACAGCAGACAACGAGATTCAGATCTTACTAGTTCTGAAAAACCAGAACGATTAAATCAATGATAAGTTCAGGTAAGTAAGGGGAGGATACTAAGCCACTTTACCAAGTTTTCTTTTTTTTTTTAAAGACTTCCCAAGCTCAGCCAGCAAGTGAGCGCCCTCCAGGCGGAACCTAAAGACGAGGGAAAAAGCAAGGAGAAAGCAGTGAAAAAGATGGAAAAGCAAGGAGAAAGCAGCCAAAAAACGGAGAAAAAGCAAGGAGGAAGCAGTGAGAACGAGGGAAGTACAAGAAGGCACACAAAAAATTGAGAAAAAAGCAAAGAGAAAGCAGTGAAAATGACAGAAAAGCAAAGAGGAGGCAGTCAAAAAACAGGAAAAAGCAGGGAGAAAACGGTGATAAAAGGGAAAAGCAAGGAGAGGGCACACAAAAATGGAGGGAAAAGGAAGGAGAAAGCAATGAAAAATTAGGCAAAAGCAAGGAGAGGGCAGACAAAAAAAGGTCGAAAAAGAAAGGTGAAACCAGTAAGAACAAGGGAATAGCAAAGAGAAGGCACTCAAAAACGGGGGAAAGCAAGAAGAAAGCAGTGAGTATGAGAAAAGCATGGAGAAGGTACTCAAAAATTGGGGCTAAGGAAATGGGGGAAAGCAGTGAAAACAGGGCAAAGCAAGAAGAGGGCACACAACATGCATGTGAAAAAGCAAGGAGAAAGCAGTGAAAATGAGGGAAACGCTGATGCGAGCACAAAAAATATGGGGAGAAAGGAGTCAGAACAAGAGAAAAGCAAGGAGAGGGCAAATAAAAAACGGGTCAAAAAGTACGGTGAAAGCATAGAGAAAAAGGGAAAAGCAAGGAGAAAACACTCAAAAACAGGGGAAAATGCAAGGAGAAAGCAGTGAGAATGACAGAAAAGCAAGGACAAGGGCATATATTATAATTACTTGAGATAACAATAACTAAAACTGCTGAATTTCTATGGTTTTGTGCATGTAAACTCTGAACCTAACTATAATGTCCATGTAACCTTTGGTATTTTAGGTGAATATATATATATATATATATATATATATATATATATATATATATATAGAGAGAGAGAGAGAGAGAGAGAGAGTGGTTGACTCAGGTCTTCAGTGGATGTCTTAGCTTTTTTTTTAGGTCGAGCTCGCAAGCGCTTTGACCTGTTATAACTATTGTGGGCTTTTAACCATGCCCGCTACAAACCCATCACTTTTTACATTTCGGATTTTTACTGTAAGAGTATGTATGTGTGTGTGTGAGTCTGTTTGTGTGTGTGTGTCCCATCTTGGATCAGCATGTACCCATGTGTATTTGTGCGCCCAAGAGCTAACCCATCTTGGATCAATATCCATATTTTAGAGGTAACTCTGCCTTGTTGTAGCCCTAAGTTAGTGTATGTCTCTTAAAGATAACTGTATTTTGGGTAGAGGTTTGTTCACAATAGTTGTGAGTCATTAAGTTAGCTATTCCTATCTTGAATAAGTGTGTTTGTGAGATACCAACACCTGTCCTCAACTAGTGTTCATATTTTAAGGAATACGCTCCTTTGATTATGTTATACTATTTTATATGATGTTATATCATGTGATGCCATATTATACTATTATGTAAAGTTACCTCATCTAATAAGCATATGACTAGCGCCTTCTACCTTTGGTGTATGTCACAATGGTACTTTCTTGATGTTTGTGAGCCTGTTATTGTATGGTTCTGTGGTTTCCATTGCCCAATTGTGCATATTTGCTTGGTTCTGTGCATTTAGGGCCATATGTACGAATACTTTTTCCCATAGACACAGAATGGGTAAAAACCTTTGCTACATCTGGCTCTTAGTGGATCTGTTTGTCAAAAGTCCAGTTTATTAATTGACAGGAACCTGTTAATGTGAAAGTAAAGTGACTTTGATCAACTTTTGTTTTTCGGTATGTGTAAGGGTTTTCCAAAGACCATGCCGTTTTTCCTTCAGCTAGGTGGTCAATTGTTTATTGTGAAGCCTGTTTAGACACCACCAGCCACGTATATGGCTATGACACAATATTGTCAGTGTGAGGGGACTGTAGCATTAAACTAATATATATGTTGTACTACATTTTTTATTTTTAGGGCCACTGCAATTATGTGGTAGTGGAAAGTCGAATTTTTCAGCAGAGTTTACATTCAGCATCAAGAAAAGGGAAATTATGTTGAGCAATGAAGGTTATTTTGCTGCAGTTTTACATCACTATTTTGTCATTTTTACACATGCTGACACTTTTTAGGCAAATACTTAACCTCAATAATATCTGTTTAACACAAACATACAGCAATCAAATATGGAAAGGTGCCCTGCCTCTGCGCAGCAAACAGGGTCGGACAGGGACAATTTGTTTTTTTTAGTAAAATCTGCAATGTATGCACAAAATAATTAATTGTGTGGCAACTGGAACACATCTATAATTATGCAGAAAATGCAATGGTTGCAGAATAGTATTTCATTTACCCCGATTATAACATAGAACCCCTGTTATAATATGTCGTTTTATTTGGGAATTCTGGGTCGGAGTGCAACCCAGACTACTGCTGTAACTGAGGTGCAGGGGTACCCCAACAGGGAGCACGGCCCCTTTCACCCAAGGCCAATGACTATCTGGGAGGTACTGGAGACTAAGGGGTCCCTCATCACATTCTGCTGGTGGTCTGTCTGCGCAATGCCTGTGGTTCTGGGTGCTGTCCACAGTCCCCCTCAAAACCTAGTCTAATGCAGCCTCATTTTTCTGCATCTTGATTTGCGTTATCTACGTTACCGTGTTTTAGTACTCACGTGCTCTCCTTGCCTTAAATCATTCAGGGTTCTCCTGGTCAGCGGTGTCACGTGTAGCCTTTAATAAAAATCCATACTCTGTGACCCTTCGCCCGAGGGATCGTGGCTTCTTTTTATCTTTTGTTTCTTCCATGTGTTTGGAGGCTGTATTTCAGCTCTCAACACCCTCTGCCCCCTCCCCCCACCCTGCTCGGTGCACGTCGCGCCACGTTTGTAAAACGAAATAAATATTGACGGGTACGGGATGTTATTCAATTTGTCCTGATCACTGGGCTGCAGTGAGTTCTGACAGAGCAGAGTGTAAAACATAAGCTCTCGATGTAATTTCTACTGTCAACATGATGTACAGCCAAATACATGCAGACACACCGCGCCAGCGAGGGGCTCCTGGAGGGATGGGAGAGGAGGGGGCAGGCGCGCGCTTTCTCCCGTCTAGAAACGTGCAGTGAGACGGTAACACCGGCTACCGCGCGGGTACGGCTGACCAGTGACACCAACCACCTTGCTGCTACACCTTGCGGTTGTGAGAAGCCATGTGTGGGTATGGCAGCATAAGCCGAGGGCCCTAGGCCCACTGTAAAGTCGTAGGCCCTAGGCCCATATTCTAAATACATGATGAACACAAACATGATAACTGCACATGTAACTGGCCTCGAGCACATGACGCCTGTTTTGGAATGTTGTGGGGTGGGTGTAAAGGCCAGCCCTCGGGGCGTGGCTGGCAAACTAGTACTTGTTGAAGGGCACGTGTGTGTCCAGCAGGACACTACACCAATACGTGCCTGTTCGAGTGTGACATCTTATGCGCGTGTCAGCATACATGCATATTTGTCACTTAAAATGTGTGTATCTCCATGGTTATGTGTCAATATGTATGTGAGTTTCAGTCTGTGTATGCTCCTCAATTAATATAAGGCTGCACGTGTCAATGTATATGTGAGTGCAAAAGTATTTCAGTGTATGAATGTGGCACTCAGTGTCTATCACAGTTTCGTGTCTACAAATATATGAGAGTGTTGGTGTGTGTCCCTGTAGACGTAGAAGTTTGTATTTGTCATTGTATCTGTACATGTGCGTGTCAGTTGATGTGCCTATTTTAATACGACTATGTGTCCCAATGTATATCACTCTGAATGTGTGTGTGTCGTGTAACTTTTTTATTGTATATATATATATGTATTACTGAGTATCTGAGAATCAGGCTGTGACAGAACTGTGTGTGTACTGCTGTGCTTGTTGCAGGTATCCGTATATGTGTATAGGTCTTTCAGTTTGCACCCGTAGTTGTGCATTTTAAGTTGAATTAGTGTTTGCAAGTGCTACTGCTAAAGGAATGTTTGAACCAGTTGATGTCTATGTTTATTTTTAGGGTCGAGCCTGCGTCCCGCTTGATTGAGTCTGTTGTACTTCGTTTTACCTTTTATGGCCCTGCAAACAGAAGGCCTGTGACTGGCAAAAAACGAGCCCAGTAGGAGAAACATAATTTCCAAGTAATATTTTGCCAAGTCTGTTCTCACTTTACACTCAAATTTTGTGTTTGCAACATTGTTTCTTTCTTGTGTGTACTTTCCACAAATATGCGTTTTTGCATACTAATGCAGTACACTCCAATCCACCCCACTCCTACCCAATCCGCCTCACTCCAATCCACGCCAAATCCACTCCACACCAATTCATCCCATTCAATCCATTCCACCTCACTTAATCCATCTGACCTAGACCAATCCAATCCACATTACTCCAATCCTAACCACTCTCCCCAATCCACTCCAATCCTTCCAACCCACCCCTCTCCAAGCAGTCCCAACTCCCCTACGCCGATCTGCCCCACTTCAATAAAAAACAATCTTCCCCACTCCAATCCTTATACAATTTGCCCAATTCCAATGAGAAACAATATGCCACACTCCAATCCAAATCAATCTGCCCCACCCCAATCCAAAAATCTGTCCCACTCTAATCTGACCCAGTTCAATACAAAATAACCTGCCCCATGCCAATCTGCCCACCAATCTGCTCACTCAATCCAAAACAATCTGTCCCCACTACAATCTGCCCCTACATTCTGCCCATTCAATACCAAAGAGCCTGCCCCACTCTTATGTGCCCCACACAAATCCAACATAATCTGCCCCACCAATCTAAAGCCGTCTGCCAACTTCAATCTGCCTCACTCCAATACCGAACAATCTACCACAGTCCAATCTGCCACACTGCAATCCAAAACAATCTGCCCCACTCCAATCCACAGCAATCTGCCCCACTCCAGTCTGCCTACTCTAATCCAAAACAATCTGCCCTACTCCAATCTGCCCTACTCCAATCCAATCCACGCCATCCCAGTCCAGTCTGCCCTACTCCATCCCATTTCACTCCACCCCACCCTTCCCCACTCCACCCCAATCCAGCCCACTTCAATCCAATCCATCCAACTCCTGCCCAATACAGCCCATTCCTATCTACCCCAATTCACTCCTCCTCACTCCAATCCAATCCATCTCACTCCAGTACAGTCTAGTCCACCCCACTCCAGGCCAATCCACCCCACACCAATCTAAGCAACCCCACACTAATCCAACCCACCACAATCCAGTCCAGTCAACCCCACACCAGTCCAACCCACTCCAATACAATCTAATCCAATCCACCCGCTTCTATTCATTCCACTCCACTCCACTCCAACCCAATCGACCCCGCTACAATCCAATACACCCCTCACCAATCCAATTCACCCCACTCCAATCTACCTCACTCCTCTCCATTCAAATCCACCACAATCCACCCCACCCCACTGCACTCCAGTCCAATCAAATCCAGTCCACTTCCAATTCAGTCGCCCTAATCCAATCCACCCCACTCCAATCCCCCAATTGAATCCACTCCATTCCAGTCCACCCAACCCCAATCTAATCGACCCCAACCCACCTTACTCCAATCCAGTCCACCCTACTGCAGTTCAATCCACTGTTATCTATGTCACTTTACCCCACTTCATTTCAATCCACCGCACTCCATTCTACTTCAGTCCATACCAATCCAGTTCACCCCACCCCATCTATTCCACTCCACCCAATCCAATTCACCTCACCCCACTCCAATTTACCACACTACAATCCACCCCACTACAATCTACCCCAATCAAACCCGCCTTAATCAGATCCACCCCAAACCACCCCACTGCAATCCAATCCACCCCACCCCAATCCAATCCACCCACCCCACTTCAGTCCACCCCACTTCAATCCAATCCTCCCCATTCAGTTCACCCCATTTCAATCAACTCCAACCCACTCCAATCCAATTTATCCCGATCCACCACACTCTACCCCAGTCCAATAGACCCCACCCCAATTTAGTCCACCCCACTCCTAGCCAATTAACTCCAATCAAATGCAGTCCAATCCACCCTCTCTAGACCAATCGACTCCACTCCAATCAAATGAATCTAACACACCCAATCTAGTCTATTCCAGCCCACTCTAGTCCAGGCCACCCCACTCCAATCCAATGAATCCAATACACCCTCTCAAATCTGGTGAATCCAGTCCACCCCATTTCAATTCTCCAAAATCCAATTGAACCCACGACACTCCAGTCTAATCCAATCTGCCCCACCCCATTTCACTCTAATGCACCCCACTACAGTTCAATCTAATCCACCCCACTCCACTCAAGTCCAATTCACCCTACTCCAATCCACCCTATACCAATCCAATCCCCCACCCCAGTCTTATCACTCCAGTTGAATCCACCCATCCCAATTCAATCTAATCTACCCCACTTCAATCCACCCCAATCCAATCAACATCACTGCATTTCAATCCACCCCACTACAATCCACCCCTTTCAGTGTACCCAATTCAATCCACCACACTCCACCCAATTCACCCCACTCTACCCCACTCTACCCCGACCGAACCCACTTCAATCAAACACACCCTAAACCACCCCACTCCAATCCAATCCACCCAATACCAGTCCACCCCACCCCACCCACCCACCTCAATCGAATCCAATCCACCCACCCCATTTCAGTCTACCCACTCTAATCCAATCGTCCCCATCCATTCCACCCCACTCCAATCAACCCCACTCCACTCTAATCCAATCTAACCCAATCCACCCCACTCTACTTGAATCCAATCCACCCACCCCACCCCAGTTTAGTCCACTCCAATCTAATTCACTCCATTCCATTCCAGTCCAATCTGCTCCACTATAGATCAATCCACCCCACTCCAATAAAATTAATCCAATCCACCCAACTGTAGTCTAATCTGCCCTTTTCTAATCCAATCCAACCCACTCCAATCCAAAAATCCAATCCAACCCATTCTAATCAAATGAATCCAGTGTACCCTGCTTCAATCCCCCCACTCCAATCCAATCTACCCAACTCCAGTCTAATCCAATCCGCCCCACTACAATTTAATCTAATACACCCAATCCAGTACAATCTAATCCAATCTTCTCCTCTCCACCTCACTCCAATTCACTGTACACATTTCAAATCAATCCACCCTGCCCCATACCTTTAACTCCAATTAATTCCACCCACCCCAATCCAATCTAATCTACCCCACTCCAATACACCCCAGTCCAATCCACCTCACCACTTTTCAATCCACTTCAATCCACCCCATCCAGTCCACCCACTTCAATCCCACCACACTCCACCCAATCCACCCCACTCTACCTCAATCAATCCACCCCACTCTATTCCAATCCAATCCAATCCACCAGACTACTTCAATCAGCTCCAACCCACCCGTCCTTTTCCACCCCACTCTACAGTACTCCACTGTATGCCACTGCAGTCTACAACACTCTCTGCCACTGAACCACTGATCTCTACTTCGCACTGCTCAATGCTACAACATTCTACTCCCGCACTCCACTCTGCAACACTCTACTTCAACAAATCCACTCTACAACATTATTCCCTCACTCCACTAACTTTTAGCCATGCTGGACAACATGGCAAAAACACATTGCCAAGCCAGTAACTCTTGTATAAGCGAGACCTATTGACTTTGCTAATGCTTGTTAAGTCTGGTCTACCCCACAGCTTTTAGTCTACTCGTAGTGGAAAGCCTCTTGTGGACCACACCAAAAACGTACAGTGAGCTTAGAGTCTGCTCACTGCTAACCATTGGTTGTCTTTATTGTCACTGTTATTGGCTTGCCTCTTACGTGACGACCTTCCTTTCTCTTCTTGTGATCGACCTTTCACTAGCGCATTGTCGTTATCACCCTTTTAATTTGCAAATTTGTATCCTTCCACTGCTTACTTGAGGGAACTACATTTTTTCTTTTTGTTTAGGTACACCATGAGGGTCTATGCGTGTTCAAGATCCCTCCCTCATCTTCAGCTTGTTCACCACCAAATCTCTGCAACCCCCTCCTTTAGTGCTCTTTGCCGCACCCTTTTCACCAAGGCCAGACTGGGAATCCAAAACAGCCCTGACAAATTATATCAGACCAGCCCCCATTAAGGCAAAGCGAGCGAGCCTGGCCACTAGAGTGGGGCTAGGGTGGTTCTCCCCTCCAAGAAAGGTGCATTTTACAACATATCTTTTCTTTATATATTCTATTTTATTTGTTTTTAAAGCATAGCAAATGGTGACCTCACAGTACACCAGGATACAACAATACAGGATACAGCACTCTTTATTGGAGCTCTTCAGTAATGCCATCACCATCACCCTCTAACAATGCCTCTCATCTCTCCATAGTCCCTCCTTCACATGTTTTTCATTTGTTTTACAACACCTCTCTTACCAACGTAGGTTGTCTGAGTAATTTACATCAGACTCACGTACAGAGAAAATGAATCATACTTGTGTAAATCACTGTATAGAGAAGGGACTACAAGGTGTAGGTTGCCGGTGTTATCCGTACCAGTAGGCTTTTTGGATGAATATTTAGACTGGGGAAACATGAACTCAGGATTCAGAAAAATGTATTTCTAACCAAACAAGTCATTTTGAGCAAAATTAGGATGATGAAAGATAGGGTTAAAATACATAACTTTCAAACCTGTGCCATGCAGTTTTCATGCAGCTCTTTGATAGCAGTTCATAGCTAACGGTGCTAGATTATGTATGTAACCTATGAACTGCACAGTAGCAAATGGATCTCTTTGACAAAAGCAGTATCCACTGAGGATTGCAAATAAAATACTGTTCTGTGATCTGCATAGTTCACGTTCTCTATTGCAGGCATATTAACCCTCTGCTGTAGACTAGATGTGCCAAAACTGCCACTAGACTCTCCAGCATGTATATTAACTAGGGCTGAGTGTTGAGCTATGGAGTTTTTGGCACTCTGCGCTCCGGTGGAGTATGGAGGTTGGCCAAAAGCTCTGCTAGCTCCGAAGAGGAGCTCACCCCACTAGTTTTATGGGCCACACAGCGCAAGCACAGATTGTCTGTGCTTGCACTGTGTGGCTCATAACTACTCTGCAGCCCAGGTATGGGCCACACAGCGCAAGCGCAGACAATATGCGCTTCAGCTGTGTGGCCCAAAAATGGGATGCATGTTATTCTGCCCAGTCAGCGTGGAGCAGCTGCTGCTGATGAGGAGGGCTTCACCAGCACCAGCTCTGGATCCAGGCCTCCCTCCCTTCACTGTCCTCAGCAGCCCAGGGGCAGGGGGAGGCAGAGAGACAGGCCACTGGCAATAGGGCCCTGGACTTAGCATGTTTGAAGCAGGTAAGTCCTGCCTTGTTTCACATTCTCTTCTGTGTGCACATGGGGCAGTGTAGCAGGGTGACCCTCTATGTAGTGTGCAAAGCTAGTCGCAATGTGTAGAGGATACAGGCAACCACATGTTTTTTACAGGGGTAAAAACTAGACCACCTAATGCTCTACTTTTTATGGTAGCTTGGTCAAGCATTTAGGCCAATCTTGGAGCATTTGTTCTACTCACAGCATCAATCTTGCAACTCACACACTCAAAGGAATAACTCAAGACCAATTTATAAAAATACTTCATATTTTTATGTCATTTTTAAAGCCAAGACCATCCAAATTGGTTAAGTACTTTTCCGAGATGCAGATTTTTGAATTGTAATAAAAATGGTCTTCTTGTGCGTTATTTAACACCATAGGAATCAATAGAGGATAACCTTTCAAAATACAATTCAAATCACACAGTAGATTTACAAAGTTCTTGTTTTTCAGGTTGGTCATGGACATCGGTGGGCACACTGTGCCAGCTGGAGAAGCTCATGTGGCTCTCAGTTCTGGCGATAGCGGAGGATAAAAGTCTCTGGAACTGGTGCGGGGCCACTGCGGGGGACCACTTGGAAAAGCACTCAACAGGTACATTTAAAGGTAAATCCTGGGGGTCTCCTTGGAGTGTCAAGGTCACAAGTAGAGGGGGACCCTTAGGGCACAGCTGGTTCTTTAATGCAGGGCACAAAGCGGACGAGTGCAGAGCGAATCAGTGAGCCAGGAGCTGTGCGCAAGGATGCCCTCAGAAGCAGCAGGTAGGTCAGTTCAAAGGTTGTTTGCAGGGCATTGGAGGGTACTGTGGCTCGAGGTCCAGTTTGTTTCTGAGGTCCCTTGACTGGGGCTTCCTTCTGGATCTTTTACAGTCTCAGGTGAATTGTTTTTCTTGGTGTCGGCAGTCAGGTGACAAATACCCAGGATATCGGTACACTTCAGGCGCTAGCGTCTGCAGTGCCACCCACCTTGACACACTGGCAGGGTTTGTCCTCACAGTCATCAGTGTGAAGTTTGGTCTGGCTGTGGCGTACGGTTCTGGAGTTAGCATCCAGACGGTGAAGTAGACCTCACTTGCTTGTTGGTTCCTTGTGAATTTAGAGTGGTACCTCCACTCTGGATGGAGTTCTCTGCCAAGTTGTGGGGCCTGGAGGTCCTCTGGGGTTCTTTAGAGTTTTTCTAGTTGTCAAACATCTCCTCAGTGGTGATTGTTGGGTCCTGGGTGCACCAGGCAGTGTTTGGCACCTTTTCTTTGTGCAGCAGGTCCACAGTTCTCATGCCTTTGAATCTTCTTGTTGCAGGTCTTCTTCTGTCCGTCAAATCTGATTTCTTGGTCTAGGGATGACCATTACATACTGTATTTGTAGGTGTTTTAGGGGGAACCTGGAAGTGACTAATGGGTCATCTACCTTAGGGTGGCTACACCTACTAAGTGATCACTTCCTGTGGACAGAGGTCATTTTCCTACACCTGATTGTCTATTTTACTTCCACTGAAGATGGAGGAAAATGAAATGGAGAGTCCACCTCGCAGGCAACATGTTAGGAGTGATGCATGCTAGGTAGGGTCTTTTGTTTGAGTTTTCCGATGTTGCTCCTGCCAAAAGTGGGGGTTTGCAATGGGGCAGCCATCTGCTGCTAGCAGCAGACCCGGAGGTCGAGTTTTAAAGGTGATAAGCCCTTTGAAGCTCACCAACAGGGCAGTCCACTTTCCTGAGGAAGGGGGTGCTAGCACCTCCACCTTGGAAGGGCTTTGTTCTACATCTCAGAGGGCACAGGCCCTCACCCCAGGAGTTCAGATTTGTGTCTGGAGGTGGAAGGCTGGATGTGACCGGCCAGCAACCATGCCAGGGTAGTTAGCTTTTGCAGGGGGTGGGGGGGGCACCTCTAAGGTGACCTCTGGGTATATTTGGTGAAAAATCCATTACTGATACCAGTTTGGATTTATCATTCTGAGCTGTTTGATATCAAACAACCAGCGTTAAGAGTGGCCATCATGTAGCTGTGAAACTCGTATTGACCAGTGTCCAGCACATGAATTAAAATGGCTGCTCTGTTCACTCAATATGTCCCAGGCTTGGCACGGCAACAGTCAGGGCATATTTGCTCATGCAGCTATGCTCTCACAAAGTACACCCTTCCTTAGGGCTAAAATGCCAGCCAGAGGGGTGTCTTACCCATAGTACCTGCAGTGTATAGTGGGCAGGGCACACAGGCAGTGTGTCATGTTGAGTTTGCATTTTAGGTTTGCATCAGGACACTCAGGCTGCAATGGCAGAGCTGGGCACACCTGAATGCATGGACCTAGAGGGTGGCACAATCAGTGCTGCTGCCCTCGTGGGCCTACCCTTAGTACCTCCTGCCCTGGGTACCTAAGTACCATTTACTAGGGGCTCAAGGGGGGCAGCTAAAGGTGTCCCCAATTGTGTCAATGCATCACAACAGTTTAGGAAAAGAGCTCTGACCCAGGAAACCTGGTTAGCAGGGGCCCTGGGCACTAACAAAGTCTAGGCTGCATCACGTACCAGGCAAAAAGTGGGAACTAACCATGTCAAAAAAGGCCTTTTCTCACAGGCCTGCATTGGGCATGGACAGTACTTGCATATGAGGGGGTGGGTCTGTGGTTTACAAAAAAGAAAACGTGCAGTCAGAGCTGCACTTGAAAAGAACTTGTCTCCCCAAAGTCCCTGGGAAAGAAAGTGGTGTTATGGGTTTATAGCTGGAGCCAGCAGGGAGAGCAGGAGTCCGGGGGGGAGGGAGAATCAGCTGCTGAGTGGTAGACTGGCAGCCTCTGCCAGATGTGTGTGGACTGAGAAAGTGCCTTAGAGCCCAGTGGCAAACAAGGCTAAGCACTTTGTGAAACTACCAGGCTACTGGGGGTGAGTGAGCTGGTTTGCTGCTGACTAGTGCTGGCAGAGCCTTAAAGAAAGGGCTGTCCGGTGCTATGTGTAAGTGCAATGGAAGTAATTGAAAGGCTGGTACAAGACAGAGGGGGTGTACTTGGCCCTCCATAGCAAGTTTATGAAGGAGGGCAGTTGGTGAAAGAAAGTATGCAGGACAGGTGAAGACTTGCGCCCGATGTTGGAAGCACTAAGCAGGGTTGGGCCGTCTGACCCTGCTTAGTGTTTCCAAGATCGGGCGCATAATAAGCCAGGGTGGTACTGACAGCCAGGCAGCACTACACCGCATGCAGAACTCCATGGAATTCCACAGAGTTTTTAACCAACTAGTAGAACTTAGTGAACTCTGTCCAGGCCTCTTATTAATCACTAAAGTTATCATGTTACCTGAAAACTGTTGGCTATACAAGGATATCTGCGGCGCTTTTGAAACTGCTGCAATGCTAGAAACCCCCCCGTAACAAAAGTGGCCCAACCCTTCCAAGGAAAGAGTCAGTGTCTAATACAATCAGTCCAGCCTTTCCTCCTCCCCCACTTGCTCTCTCCCTTGTGCGCTGCTTTTTATTCCAACCCGCACCATCCCGCACGTTGCATGTTAGTCCCTCCTCCTCCCCATCCTGTCCATTGCTTTCTACTCCCTGGGTTTCTTTATATTTCTATAAATGGAATAGCTTATTTGTAAAGTTTACACCTATTAAAAAATAAGGCTCATTTTCATTTAGGCCTTTTACATGTAGAATGCGGTGGCAGGTAAGTTTTGAAAAAATGATAGAAAACAAGCCACTGCACGTTATTTTACCCTGGTTTGCATGCTTGGGTGGATCCACTCTGGTGTATTAAAGGTGTCCCTAAAATATCTCCTTTTCAGTAAAATTGACAGCATTTATTCATATATTTTAGAATACTGCACCATAATGGACCATTGAACCACATTTTCATAAAATAATTATCATACTACCGTCCCTTCTACCTCCTTCCATCCATTCTTTTCTCCCTGTTTACAGTTTTTCCTCATTTGCTTCGTGTTCCCGTTTTGTAAGTCCAGAAATTTTTAGAACCCCGATAGTTTTAGTGATCTGATGACTCTAGCCAGCACCACACGTCAGAAAATTGTTCCAGCACCACTGAGAGTGGCCGTGGCTCACTCCAAGTGTGACATGTTAAGCATAGTTAGTGTTTTTTGGTGATAATTAGCTCACCAGTCCCACAATTGCCTTACATAGGGAGCACAATAGGTTGTATTGTATTCTTTGTTACAATGGGAGCCAGCTGAACGTTTTCAGAGCCGGGATAATCGTTAATGTGTTTAAATGTACTGAAATTGCTAGTTGTTTGGCTATAACCTGTGGGGTCTCTGGATCTCTTAGGATAGGCCATTTTGAAAGGTTTTAATACATTGTCGCTGGTATGCTCAACAACTGTGTCTAAAATATAGTAAAAAGAGCCTTTTTGGCAAGTAGTTTTCTCACTTGATCACTAGATTTCCCTGAAGAATTTGTAGTAATTCAGAGTCGAGCATCATACCCTGGTGTGTGGCTTTATTGCCCAGAGCAGGGCATGATACCCAGATGTCTGATTTGTAGCTCAGATGCGTCTGCTTTATACATCTGTGTAGACCATAGGTCCCTGGTGTCTGACATACAGCTCACTGTACAGCATGATACCCATTTGTCCAATATACGACTCACAGTAGGGCATGATACCCACGTCTCTGACTTGTAGCTCAGATTAGAGTATAATACCAAGATGCCTAGCTCATAGCTCAGAGTATGACATGATACTAGGCGTCTGATCTGGACCTCTGTGTAGATCATAACTCCCAGGTGTCTGACATACAGCTCACTGTAGAGCATGATAGCCAGGTGTCTAACATCCAGCTCACAGTAGTGCATGATACTCAGGTCTCTGACTTGTAGCTCAGATTAGAGTATAATATCCAGACGTCTGTTTTATAGCTCTGTGTATAACATGGTATGAGGCGTCTGATTCATACCTGTTTGTAGATCATAATTCCCAGGTGTCTGACATACAGCGCACTGTAGAGTGTGATACACAGGTGCCTGACATACAGCTCACTGTAGAACATGATACCCAGATATCTGACATACAGCTCCCAGTAACCCATGATACCTAGGTGTCTGAGATACAGCTCACAGTAGGGTATGATACCCAAGTGCCTGATTTGGAACCAGATGTCTGGTGTATAGCTGAGAGTATAACATGATACTAGATGTCTGATTTATTCCTTTGTGTAGAGCATAATTTCCAGGTGTCTGACATACGGCACACAGTAGAGCATAATACACAGGTGTCTGACTTGTGGCTCAGATTAGAGTAGAATATCTAGATGCTTGCTTTATAGCTCAGACTAGAAATGACACTGAGGGGGATTTATGAAAAGTGCAGCACCATTTTTCTTGTGCCCCTAAGCGCCCACTAACACCACCATATGTGCAGCATATTTAAAATACGGTGCACCATGGCGGTGGTCAAGGGTACTAGCGTCATAATTTTTTGTCCTATATACGGCGCTTTGCAGGATTAGCATCAAAGATGTTGATGATAATCCTGCAAAGCACCCAGAATCCATTGTAACCAATTGAAGCCTCCTTTTAATGCCTGCTTTGAGCAGGTGTTAAAAGTGCTGAAAAAAATTGTGTGAGGAAATCTCTTAGATTTCATTGCACCATTTTTTCAGCCCCTGTAACGGAGGAATGCCCCCTTTGCAAACATTATGCCTGGCACAGTAATAATGTGGTGCAAAGGGTTACATTGTGCCATTTTGTAAATATGGCACGGCGTTTTTGGCCTTTTAACGCCACATTAGCATAAACAAATGAAGCTGATCTGGTGTTACAATGGCACAAGACCCTCTTAAATCTGGGCCCAGAGTGTTTTCTGATTTTTATCTGTGTGGAACATAACTTCCAGGTGTCTGACATACAGATCTCAGTAGGATATGGTACCCACATGTTTGATTTATAGAGCAGAGTATTTACCCTGTTATCTGCTTTATAGCATATAATTTGGCACACAGGTTTCTGAGTTACATATCTGTGCAGAACATAGTTCTTAGGCGTCTGGCTCATAGTGCTCTATAGAACATGGCCAACAGGTGTCTGGTTTACAACTCAGGGTAAGAATTGAAAAAGCCGTCTTGCTGATAGCTCAGAGTAGAACTTAAAACAGATCCCTTGCTTTTAGTTCAGAGTAGAACATGACCCTCAGCCATGGCCACTAGAATTGTGCCACTTTGTGGCCACTGCATTTTGTGCATAATTTTGAATTTCCCACATTTGCCACACAAGCCATCATTTACTGCATTACTTGTAGATCTTAACAAAAAACAGTTTGTAGCTCGAGCAGAGGAAAAGTTACTAAACATTCTGCCATGCATGTTGCCACACAGTAACAGGCGCTTCACAAAGGTTAGCTGGTCACCTTTCAGTTGCTGAATGGTGTTGTGTTATACTGAAAATAGGAGTTTTTTTCAGTGTAAACATATGTAAAATCAACCGAACAGTCAAATAATGCCACAAAATATATTCCTTTGCATCACATATTCTGCCATTTTCTTGCTGTACCATTTAGTCAACACTGCAGCATAAATTATTTCTTTAATGTTGCATAATTCCAGTGGCCCTTCGCACAGGTGGTTGGCGTAGAGATCTGTGCGGAACATGTCACCTACAGTTTTACCTTTTTCAACCCCGAATAAAACGTAAACAACCTCCAACACCCTCTTCACCAAATAATGAGATGTTTCTGCCATTCTAAGAGCATCACTCACCTTCCGCAACCTCACTACCAAGTAATGAGGTGATTACTGTTTCTGGAATTCTAAAAACATCATTCACCTCCCTCACCCTCATCACCAAGTAACGAGCTAATTGTTTCTATTCTGATAAGAGCATCACTCACCTCCCGCACCCTCATCGCCAAGTATTGTGGAGGTGTTTATTGTTTCTACCGAGACAAAAGCATCAACCACCACCAACACCCACATCACCAAGTAATGAAGAGGTAAATATTCTTTCTACCCCAATAAGAGCATCATCAACCTCCCATGGCCTTATCCCCAAGCAGTGAGGAGGTGATTATTAATTCTGCCCAAATAAAAGAATCACCCACCTCCCACACCCTGATTTCCAAATATTGAGGTGAATACCGTTTCTTTCCCAATAAAAGCATTACCTACCGCCTACACTCTCCTCAGCAAGTATTTAGGATGTGATTGTTTCTTCTGCCCCTTAGTAGCACCTCCTTTTTCACTTCTTTGAGACCAATGGAACATTTATTCACCCAGTGAAGTATTTTCGCAAAACATTTTGAGGTGTCATTCAGTGAACCCCAATAGGACCTCCATGTGAAGGTGGTTGTAGCTGGGTGACGTGGGTCAGGGTGTGCATGTATACACATCAGTCACTCAATGGTGTGAAATTGTGGGTACAGTGGAATAGTAATGATGCAATGAGTGCCAATGCAATTTAGGAAAATAACCCCAGATCACTATTTGAGTGATGAAATACAGCAATAACTGTGGTGTGGATGTCCCATCGCACTCCGGGGGCCTTGTGCCACTGCACCTGCACTTCCTGGGTATGCCATAGCTTAATCATGATTTCTTGACTTTATGATTAGATTAATGAATGTGTTACTAGATGGTGTTGTTTGTTGTGTATTTTAATTGGGAGTGTGTGAAATGTGTGTCATTTCCTTTTGCATAATTACGCAAAATATCTGAAAAATGATGGGAAATTAGACCAATTGCAAACTTGCATTTAGCACTACATTTTAGTTTGTAATGCATCCTTGTGTCTATTTTGGATGGAAGGACATATTTTGTGGCAAAAAGCTAAAAAAACACAAGTGCTGCGTTGTGGTCGTACTGTTGCAATAGACAAAAATCATGCGTTATTACACCAGAGTAATGATAATTTCACCAATTTTGTGTAGGGATCTTTATATGTTTACACGTGGCTTAGTATCTATTTGAATGTGTGTTACTGCTGGTTGATCAGTGTTGACATCTGTATGTGTGTGCTTATGTCTGTGTGTGTGTCTGTGTCAGCCTCTATGCAAGGGATTATCAAACTGGGGAGGGGGTGCTCCAGGCTCTGGCCAAAAGAACGTTTATGCAAATAACAGTGCTTTGTTTTAAGCAGACCTTTTTTTGTTGCATTTGTAAAAAGGTAACAGAGCTTAACTGCAATTTTTGAACACGTCCAGACATATTTAAACATTGCCAACTTAATAGAATAGTTATGAAAATTTCAGAGGGGAGCCTGATGATTTATTTTTTCACCCTGAATGCCACTGCTCTACCCTGTGTAGATGGCTCTATGTGAGCGAATGTATCTCTCTCTAGCTCCCTGAGCATGGTATCATATTTGTCCAAACTAATGGGGTGCGCTGAGCATGTTAGCGCAACCCTCCTTCGTACCTCTCCACGGACTGTGGATGCTGAAAACTTCACGCCTGATTTGGTTCACTCGCGTTTAGCATTTTTAATTATATACCATGTAGTTCAGTGACAGGACCGAGGCGCATGTGATGTTCTTCCACTCTAGTTTCCTGAAAAATGAATGCAAATGAAATGTACCTCACAAGAGGATTGCTTGAATCAGTACTCCCAATCTACCTTCACTGCTGCTAAATGTATGTATTTCTGCATACCATCATGCCTGGGACCCCCCTCCATATCTCTTTTCCTGTAGACCAGGGGCTTCCCTGTGCAGTACCAGAAGCCTCATCCTGCCTGAAGAGAGAGATATGACCTAGTATAGAAATGATGCCTTCATCAGTGCGCTCTCTTTACAAGATTGTGTTCTTCTTCGATCACTGACTTTAGGTATGGTCTCTCTTCACTACTAGGACCTTACAGGACCATACATAACCTCTGGGTGACATCAGGACCCTAATTGATCACATGAACTTAATCATTCATTATTGGTCTTTTGCTTTTTCCATGTCTGCTGCAGAATGCAGCAGACATGGAAAAAGCAAAAACGAGGGGAAATAAAAGTATTCCGCCTTGTTGTGCCATGCTAACACCACCCCTGCTGTGGTTTTTGGCACTGCCACAGATTCATGTCTTCTTGTAAATCTGGAGCAACGTCAAAAACAATGGGTGTTCTGGTGAAATGCCCACAGCAACACCCATTGCACGCCCCACTGACACAGAAAACTGCATTAGAGAGGTCCATATTTACAAGGTGGCATTAATCCACAAAAAGTGGCTTAGTGCCATCTTGTAAATGTGGCACACTGCACAGCGCCACGAGAGCATCACAAAAAGTGATGCTCCGGTGGTGCTAGAGCCCTGTAAACCTGTCCCTAAATCTTTCTTTCTATAGACTGTGCCACTTGCTCTAAGCTGCATATTGTCTCTGCAGCACTAAGTGCTTCTTTCTATAGACTGTGCCACTTGTACAACACTGTGGGCTTCTTCTTCTCAACTGCATACCTCCTCTACAGCACTAATTGCTTCTTTATATAGACTGTGAGTCTCTTGTACAAAAATGGGGGCTTCTTCTCCCCCCCTGGGCTGCAAATCACCTCTACAGCTTTCAGTTGCTCATTTCGACTTCAGCAGTCTTTTTGTAAGACTGCTGAAGCCGAGGGCGCTAAAAACTGCCCTTGCTGACAGTCAAAAGACCACAATATTACAACGTTGGGCCAATTTCTGCCCGATTTCCGGTGGAAATCCGACACCGTCGGCCTGGCTGATGTCGTAATAGAGGCTGTTTCCACCGCCGGCACTGCCGCAACAACTGGATGCCGCCCGCCATATTACGGCACAGCTGTTTCCTGCACGGCGGTGCGGTGCCGTGCCGGCGGTGGAATGCGTCGGGATCCATCCCCTCCCGATGGCCACCTCACCGAAGCAGGTAAGTTGATCGCCCGAAAGTGAGGGATGGGGGGTGTTTTGTGAATGTGTGTGTTGTCTGCGTGTGTGTATGAATGCAGTTTGGGGTGTGTCTGTGTGTGCATTTGTGAGTGTGTGTATGCCAGGTGGGGTGAGGGGGGTGTTGTGTGTGTGTGTATGTTTGTGTATGTGTCTGTTTGTGTGTGCATGAATGGGTGTGTTTGTGTGTGCGAAATTGCTGGTGATTTGCCGAGTCGTAATACTGATGTCGGTATGGCGGCTATCACCGGGCTGCCGGTGGTCACCTCCAGCCCGGCGGTCGGACTGCCCTTTCGGGACGGGCGGCTTCAGCCAAACCGCCAAAGTCGTAATATGGCAGTCTTTACCGCCAAGGACTGCCAGACTCGAAATGAGGGCCTAAGTGTTACTTTATATAGTGTTCCACTTGTACAACACTGGGAGTTTCTTCTTCCTCCTCTACAGCACTAAGGGTTCATTATGTAGACTGTGTACCACTTGTACAACACTGGGGACTTCTTCTTCCCCTGGGATGCATACCTCCTCTACAGCACTAAGGGGCTTATTTATAATGCCCTAGTGCCATCTTGCGCCACATTAACGTCATTATTTTTTACGTTAACCCCATCGCTGCCAGGCCTTTTCCCCCTCAGGTGCCAGGCCTTTTTTTGGCTATTTGGGGCAGGGCGCGCTTAGGCCCTCATAACTTTCTGTCCACATAAGCTACCCTCGGCAAATTTGTGTCGTTTTTTTCCAACATCCTAGGAATTCTAGAGGTACCCAGACTTTGTGGGTTCCCCTGAGGGAGACCAAGAAATTTGCCAAAATACAGTGAAAATTTCATTTTTTGAAAGAAAATGGAAAAAAGAGCTGCAGAAGAAGGCTTGTGGTTTGTTCCCTGAAGTTTGCATCAACAAAGGGTTTGCAGTGTTAAAATTACCAGCTTCCCAGCTTTCAGGAACAGGTGGACTTGAATCAGAAAACCCAATTTTTCAACACAATTTTGGCATTTTACTGGGACATACCCCATTTTTATGATTTTTTGTGCTTTCAGCCTCCTTCCAGTCAGTGACATAAATGGGTGTGAAACCAGTGCTGGATCCCAGAACCCCAAACATGTCTGAACAGTAGACAACATTTTTAATTCAGCAATGGGTAACTTGTGTAAATCCTACAAGGGTTTCCTACAGAAAATAACAACTGAAATAAAAAAATATTGAAATTGAGGTGAAAAAAACAGCCATTTTTCTCTACGTTTTACTGTGTAACTTTTTCCTGCAATGTCAGAGTTTTTAAAGCAATATACCCTTATACGTCTGCTGGACTCTTCTGGTTGCGGGGATATATAGGGCTTATAGGTTCATCAAGAACCCTAGGTACCCAGAGCCAATAAATGAGCTGCACCTTGCAGTGGGTTTTCATTCTATACCGGGTATACAGCAATTAAATTGCTGAAATATTAAGAGTCAAAAATAGGTATCAAGAAAACCTTTGTATTTCCAAAATGGGCACAAGATACGGTGTTGAGGAGCAGTGGTTATTTGCACATCTCTGAATTCTGGGGTGCCCATACTAGCATGTGAATTTCAGGGCATTTCTCAAATAGACGTCTTTTTTACACACTGTCTTATATTTGGAAGGAAAAAATGTAGAGAAAGACAAGGGGCAGTAACACTTGTTTTGGTATTCTATGTTCCCCCAAGTCTCCTGATAAAAATAGTACCTCACTTGTGTGGGTAGGCCAAGTGCCCGCGACAGGAAATGCTCCAAAACACAATGTGGACACATCACATTTTCACCAAGAAAACAGAGGTGTTTTTTGCAAAGTGCCTTCCTGTGGATTTTGGCCTCTAGCTCAGCCGCCACCTAGGGAAACCTACCAAACTTGTGCATTTTAAAAAACTAGAGACCTAGGGGAATCCAAGACGGGGTGACTTGTGGGGCTCTCACCATGTTCTGTTACCCAGAATCCTTTGCAAACCTCAAAATGTGACTAAAAAAACACTTTTTCCTCACAGTTCGGTGCTAGAAAGTTCTGGAATCTGAAAGGAGCAACAAATTTCCTTCCACACAGCGTTCCCTCAAGTCTCCTGATAAAAATGGTACCTCACTTGTGTGGGTAGGGCTAGTGCCCGCGACAGGAAATGCCCCAAAACACAAAGTGGACACATCACATTTTCTCAAAGAAAACAGAGGTGTTTTTTGCAAAGTGCCTACCTGTGGATTTTGGCCTCTAGCTCAGCCGCCACCTAGGGAAACCTACCAAACCTGTGCATTTTTTAAAACTAGAGACCTAGGGGATTCCAAGACGGGGTGACTTCTCGGGCTCTCACCAGGTTCTGTTACCCAGAATCCTTTGCAAACCTCAAAATGTGGCTAAAAAACACTTTTTCCTCATATTTCGGTGACAGGAAGTTCTGGAATCTGAAAGGAGCCACAAATTTCCTTCCACCCAGCGTTTCCCCAAGTCTCCCGATAAAAATGGTACCTCACTTGTGTGGGTGGGCCAAGTGTTTGTGACAGGGAAGAGCCAAAAACACGTTGAAATTGAGGGGGAACCAAAGTGGGTCCAAAAGGGCAGTTTGAAAAAAAACATTTTTAGGCTGACAAGTGCAGCAGAAATGTTATCGGTATAGATGAGACAGTGCTGGGTGGTAGGAATTTTGTGGATTCCTGCAGATTCCGGAAGGTTCCACCACAAAAAAGTGGGAAAAATGTGTGCTTTCCAGCAAAGTTGCAGGTTTGCAAGGCATTGTGGGTAAGGAAATGTTGCGGGGTGCATGTGAAGCACACCACCCTGAAATCAACTAGATGTTTAGTTTTCAGATGTGTCTAGGTCTTGTGGATTTTCCTACATGGCAGCTTCCCAAAGTAAAAAAAAAGTGCAGCCCTCACCATTCCAAGTGGGACGGTTTTGAGAGTTACCAAGCTCTCATGGCCCAAATGTAAAACAAAAACCAAATGTCCTCTTGCTTGCCATGGGATAAGATGTTTTAGTGTGCGGGGGAGAGCTGAATGACTGATAGCCCCTTCAGTTCGGGTGGGGGCATAACCAGGCCCATACTGGTTGGTAGCCACCACCCCATTATTTTCTTTTATTGTTTTTATTCCCTGGCATCTATTAGACTTTCTGACCCCCCGGGGTGTGGATCAGGGGTAATGGCCATACCCCCAACCTCTTATTTTGAAAAAAAATCTTCAGTGGTCTCTGGTGGGCTTTCTGCCCCCCTTGGGGGCAGATGGGCCTTCCAAAAATAGGTCAATCTGCCCCCAAAGGGGGCAGTTATGGCCAACAGTAATGTGCCCCCATGGGGAGCGACCCTTGCCCAAGAGGCTGCCCCCCCAGGGGGGGCAGAAATGGCCTAATAATAATTTGCCCCCCCCCCCGGAGCGACTCTTGCCCAAGGGGTCGCTCCCCAAACATAAAAAAGACAAAAAAACAATAAACAAACATTTTCCCTGGTGTCTATTGGATTTCTGCCTCCCCGGGGGCAGATCCGCCTAATAATATTAGGCCAATCGGCCCCCAGGGGGACAGAAATGGCCTAAAGGTCATTTGTCCCCCTGGGGAGTGGCCCTTGCCCAAGGGGCCACTCCCCTTATGCGCAAGTACAAAAATAAAAATCCCTGGTGTCTAGAGGTATCTGCCCCTCCTGGGGGCAGATCACAAGGCTGATCTGCCCCCAGGGGGGCAGAAATGGCCTAATAATAATTTGCCCCCCCGGGAGCGACTGTTGCCCAAGGGGTTGCTCCCCAAACATAAAAAAGACAAAAAAACAATAAACAAACATTTTCCCTGGTGTCTATTGGATTTCTGCCTCCCCGGGGGCAGATCCGCCTAATAATATTAGGCCAATCGGCCCCCAGGGGGACAGAAATGGCCTAAAGGTCATTTGTCCCCCTGGGGAGTGGCCCTTGCCCAAGGGGCCACTCCCCTTATGCGCAAGTACAAAAATAAAAATCCCTGGTGTCTAGAGGTATCTGCCCCTCCTGGGGGCAGATCACAAGGCTGATCTGCCCCCAGGGGGGCAGAAATGGCCTAATAATAATTTGCCCCCCCGGGAGCGACTGTTGCCCAAGGGGTTGCTCCCCAAACATAAAAAAGACAAAAAAACAATACATAAAATTTTCCCTGGTGTCTAGTGGTTTCTGCCCCCCCGGGGGCAAATCTCAAGGCCGATCTGCCACCAGGGGGGGAGAAATGGCCTAATAATAATCCCCCTCCCCCCTGGAGCGACCCTTGCCCAAGGGGTCGCTCCCCAAACATAAAAAAAGCAAAAAAACAATAATAAAAAACAATAATATTAGGCCGATCTGCCCCTGGGGGGGCAGAAATAGCCACGAAATAAATTGCCCCAGGAGGAGCGGCCCTTGCCCAAGGGGCTGCTCCCCCTTATTAGAAATAACAAAACAAACAAATTCCCTGGTGTCTAGTGGCATTTCTGCTGCCCGATCGCCTCGCGATCGGGCTGCAGAAATGCTCAGAGAGACATGAAAGAAGAGGAAAGGCCTTTCCTCTCCTTTCATGCCTCTCCGCCCCCTCCACGTGATCGTAGGAGAAATGCTTTTGCCTAACGAGGCCGAAATCCCTGCGCCGTCTTTACATGCATTGCGCCACTCTGTAACCCTCTGCCCTACATTATTTAAGGGGTGTTCCCTTGTTAGGGGAGCTGGAAAAATGGCGTAATTGCGCCATTTTTTATGCCACTTTTCACTCCTGCTCAAGGGCAGGTGTTATAAGGGGGCTTCCATTCTTCAGAATGGGACCCTATGTAGTCTGCATGAGTGGCGACAATATTTTGGCACTACTCCTGCACAGTACATCAATAGTGTTATGAGAAATGATGCTATTGCCCCTACCCTGCGCCATGGTGCACCGTATTTTAAATATTGCGCACACATGGTGGCGGTAGGTAAATATGCCCCTAAGTGTTTCTTTATATAGACTGTAAGGGGGTCATTCCAACCCTGGCGGTCGGTGTTAAACCTGCGGCCAAACCGCAAACAGGCTGGCGGGGTAAAAAATGGAATTCCGACCCTGGCGGAAACCGCCAACAGAGACCGCCACATTACCACACCGCCCGCCACGGCGGCACAAACAAACAGCGCGGCGGTCACCGCCAACAGACAGGCGGGAGACAATGTACCGCCCACTGTATCACAAGCTACCAATCCGCCACCTTTTCCGGGGCGGTAGCCCCGCCGATAAAAACACGGCGGAAACAGCCATTTTGAAGGGAAAACGCCCACCTCCATATACCCCACGAGGAATCAGGACAGCATGGAACCCGAACTCCACATACTCCCAGCAATAGTGTTCCTACTCCTCTACCAGGAGCACGAACGCCGGTGCAGAAGACAACGGTGAGTACAGCATCTACGACAAAGGGGAGGGGGGAGAAGAACATATTACGGGTACACACATACGCGACACACCCACCCTCACCCTCACCCACTACAACACACACATCAATGCATAGCAACACATCAAAGTGACACCCCCTAAACCCCCCCGGAAGAATGCAAATACAAAAGGAAATGATTCTAAACATTTGAATATATTGTATAACTGGCTTAAAAATATATCTACACATCAAAAAATCTTATATACATAAATGTACAAGTCCGAGCATTGTAGCATGCATTGTCCGTGGACCACTGGGCCCAAATCACATGGGCAAAGCCCACACAAGATACCTGACTCCAACGGAGAGAACACTGCAGGGGCATCAGATAGCAAAACTACAGGCACCTCAGGGGGAAGGGAAGGGGGGGCACCTCAGCCAGATGAGTGAATGACGCCAGATCCACGAGGGGCCTCCATGGCCACTGTTCAATCCTGGGGAGTGCAAAGCCACAGTCTCAAAAGTCTCTGCAGTAGGTGGTTTGCCCACTGGACCATCCTGGGGAGTGCAAAGCCACAGTCTCACAAGTCTCTGCAGTGGGTGGTTTGCCCACTGGACCATCCTGGGGAGTGCAAAGCCACAGTCTCACAAGTGGATAACAGTCTCCACTGGTTCTGGAGGGGGCTTTGTGGCCAGAGTGCTTCATGCAGCCCTGCCCAACACAGATGCGGGCCAGCCCCTGCCGCTCATGGGGCAGCGGTGCTTGAGACGGCGGTGCCCAGTGCAGCGGTACTTGAGACGGCAGTGCCCTGTTCAGTGGTGCTTGAGATGAAGGGCCCAGTGCAGCGGATCTGGCCATGGCGTGGAGGTCATTTGCCACCTGTCCTGTGGCTGGCGGAGCCTTCCTGCCCATCTGTCCTGTGGCTGGCGGGGCCCTCCTGGGCTGCAGTGCCGGGCCTGTTGGTGGCCTCCTGCCCACCTGGGATGGGGCTGGCGGGGCCCTCCTGCCCACCTGGGATGGGGCTGGCAGGGCCCTCCTGGCCAGCTGGGCCGATGGCGGTGTTGTCGGGCGTGCTGCCCTTCCCAGCCTTCCCTGATCGCCTGTGTCCCTTCCCCACCTTGGGCGGTGTGCCAGCTGTCTCCACACTTCCTGCCGGAGCCATGGTAGGGGTTTTAGTCCCTGCTGTTTTCACCCTCTCGCGCCGGCCACTGCCTATCTTTGGATGTTTCTGCGGGGGTGGGCTGCCCGTGCCTTGGCTCCGTACTGAACTTGCTGCCCTGGAGGGTGGGGGACTCCACAGTCCATGGCAGACTGTCATGACAGGGCCCGGTTTTGTCGTGGCTGAGGTGCTGACTATAGTCCTATGACATGGACGGGATGGGGGAGTTGGTGGAAAGAGGTTGAGTTTGGACAGGAAAAGCTTCTTAGGAGCAGTGGGACGGGTAGGTGTAGTGGGTATGGGAGTGGAGGAAGAGGTTGTGGTTGTAGGAGTATGAAGTCTGGTGTCTTTGGGTGCAGGTGCTTGGGCTGGAGGCTGTCGTGAGGTGGATGGCTGTTGGGCGGGTGGCTGCCTGCGTTTGTGTATCTTGGAAGAGGGGGTCACAGACACACTGGGAGAGGACACAGGGGACGTGTAAATGGTAGTTGGGGTGGTGACTGCACGTGTGCGGGGGGTTCTGGTGTGTGTGCTGGTGATGGACGTAGTGGCTGAAGATGTTGTGCATGCAGGTGTGAGTGGAGACGTGACAGGGAGGGAGGAGGTAGACGAGGAGGAGGGGGACACAGTGGAGGCAGTGGGTGTTGGTATGTCTGTATGTGGATGTTGCTTGGGTGAATGCCTGTGTGATGTGTGGTGCTTATGTCTGCCTGAGCTTCCCTTGGGTGTTGAGCTGTGTGCAGGCTGGTCTGATGGTGTGTCAGGGATAGACAGAGGTACAGGTGATAGGGTCTGGGTGGAGGAAGTTGGAGGGGGGAGGCTAGAGACAGGGACAATGGCTGCCATCAGTGCTGAGGCCAGAGTGTTGAACGACCGCTTTAGGGCAGCCTGACCAGAATGAATGCCCTCCAGGTATGCATTACTCTGGTGCACCTCTCTTTCTACACCCTGGATGGCATTCAAAATGGTAGACTGCCCAACAGTGAGCGTCCTCAGGAGGTCAATGACCTCCTCACTGAGGGCAGCAGGGGTGACTGGGGGAGGGCCTGAGGTGCCTGGGGCGAAGGAGATGCCCACCTTCCTGGGTGAGCGGGCACAGGGCAAACGCTGAGGGGCTGCTGGGAGGGTGGTGCTGGTGCGGTGGGTGGCGGCTGTACCTGTTGTTGCGGGGGGCACAGATGTTGCCGCCACCACAAGGGAGCTCCCTTCAGAGGACGAGTCTGTGTCGCTGATGTCTGCCCGAGCCCCCGCTGTGGAGCTCCCCTCGCCCTCCGTCCCACTGGTGAATTCGGAGTCCGTTGCATAGCCCTCCATGGCCATGTGGGATGCAGCTCCCTCGTGCTCCGATGCCACTTCTCCTCCGCCTGATGATGCTAATGCACACATGAACAGGAAGACCACAAAAAAAGGGGGGGGGCAGAAAATAAAGACATGTTGAGTGCATGCATTGGCGACACCGTTGGCGGACAGGACAGACACAGAAGCCCCCTGCACTACGCCGCACACTTGGGGTCGACTACTCAATCCGTGGAACATGGCCTGCAAGCCTATGGACGACATCTGCACACATAGATGACACAGGGCCTTGATTAGCTGTACTTGGCACCCTACAGAGGTGGGGGGCGGGGGCATAGGGCCATGCCTTACGGAGGGGCCTAGCCTACAGAAATCGCCCTGGCCTAGGGATACCCACAGTCCTCCTCCCCCACCCAGACACCTCCACTGCGCGCAAAGTCAACAGAATGAGAGTGTACTCACCCCCTTGTGTCTGCTGTGATGTCCTCACGCGCCCATCCAAATTGGGGTAGGCCACCGCCAGGATCCGGGACATCAGGGGGGTCAAAGTCCGACTGGCACCCCTCCCACGTTGGGAGGTCATCCCCAGCTGAGCCTCCGCCGTCTTCCTGCTCCAGCGTCGGATGTCCTCCCATCTCTTCCGGCAGTGGGTGCCCCGTCTCTGGTGGTCCGGACGTCCTTGGCGATGTCATGCCAAATATCAATCTTCTGGTGGGCGCTGACCTATGTGAAATGTACGAGGGAAAAATAGTCATCACCATCTGCATGCTCAATGTGAGTGGCCCCCCATCCCTACCCTTGCCATGTGGCACATGCTCTCACCGTCGTTTGATGCATGCCTCAATCGCTCCCCTCCCCACCATCATTCATCCACCCCACTCAACACAGGCATTGCCCACAAAGCATGGTCCCAGTGTACTTACCTGTTGGTCTGGAGGACCGTAGAGTAGCGCATACTGGGGGAGGACCCCATCCACAAGTTTCTCCAATTCCTGAGCAGTGAAGGCAGGGGCCCTTTCCCCAGTCGCATGAGCCTTTGTCTCTTCCAGACCGAGGTCACAGCAGCACTTGTAGTGTAGGTCCTCTCCTGTCGAAGATCAGGTATCGAGTGATTAAGCTGATAGAAAATGGCGGTCACGCCCGCGGCGGTGCGTACCGCGACCGCCAGCGCACATCTTCATTGGCTCCTGAGACCCATAGGGTTCAATGTTAACCAATGGTGCTTAGCGCCGCGGTCTTCGACCGCCTACCGCCACGGTGTGCCACGCCAGCGCATTTACCTCACATCCCATTGTCGAACTTCACAGGTCAGGCAGCCGCCATTTCAGGGACCCACATGGCTTTCTTTCTACTGCGTCACACATACCTAGGCCTTGCATCAACACTCATACAAGCCATTCAATGCATTGGGAATCGTGTTATGTGCAAGCTGTGGTTACGTACCTGTGGATTGATTGACTCTGTGCTCGCTGTTCTCCTTCATAGGCACCGTCCGCTGGGACATGCGAGGAGATGGAGGAATCTTCCTGTGTACAGACCGCTGGTGGACCTGTCGACAATGGAGGAAAGACATGTCATACTGACATACAGGCTTGACGAGCCACTATCCATGAACTGTGTGCCCAGATGGAGCCAGACCTGATGTCACCAATCCGCCAACCCACAGGGATCCCCCCTCTAGTGCAGGTGCTGTCAGTGCTCCATTTCTTTGCAAGTGGGTCATTTCAAACAACAGTGGCCATATCATCAGGGATGTCTCAGCCTATGTTTTCCAAGGTGTTGTCCAGATTGTTGTCTGCCCTGCTGAAACACATGCACAGCTACATCGTTTTCCCTGAGGTGGGGATTTGCCTACAGTGAAAGGTGACTTCTTTGCCCTTGGACATATCCCCAACATCATAGGTGCCATTGATGGGACACATGTGGCTTTGGTACCCCCCAGCAGGAGTGAACAGGTGTACAGAAACAGGAAGAGTTATCATTCGATGAATGTACAGATGGTGTGTTTGGCAGACCAGGACATCTCCCATGTGAATGCCAAGTTCCCTGGCTCAGTGCATGACGCGTACATCATGCAGAATAGCAGCATCCCTTACGTGATGGGTCAACTCCAGAGGCACCGTGTGCGGCTAATTGGTGACTCTGGTTACCCCAACCTGTCATAGCTACTGACCCCAGTGAGGAATCCCAGGACAAGGGCAGAGGAACGCTACAATGAGGCCCATGGGCGAACTAGGAGGGTGATCGAGCGGACCTTCGGCCTCCTGAAGGCCAGGTTCCGGTGCCTCCATATGACAGGTGGATCCCTATTCTACTCACCAAAGAAGGTGTGCCAGATCATCGTGGCCTGCTGTATGCTTCACAACCTGGCTTTGCGACGCCAGGTACCTTTTCTGCAGGAGGATGGTCCAGACGGTGGTACTGTAGCAGCTGTGGAGCCTGTGGAGCCTTTGGAGAGTGAAGACGAGGAAGCCGAAGAGGACGACATAGACAACAGGAACACAGTAATACAGCTGTATTTTCAGTGACACACAGGTAATAATCCACACCGGCATATTACATATACTTAACCACTACTACGTCTCTACTGTCTGTCCTACTCCCCCAGTGTATGGTAACTGAGTTGTGACTTTCCCTTCCGATTTCAGAGATGTGGGCCACACTGCGTGACATCTGCTTTGTTTCCCCATGAACTACAGCTGTGTGACAGTGGTATGTTGGCATCACAATGTAAATATGCATTTTGGCACAGTAATCTCTAATACATTTGTACTAAATCACAGCCAGACTCCAGAATGTTTTGTGCAATTACTGTGTTTATTTCTGTGCTCTATATTGGTGGGTGGTTGCAAATCGGTGAGGGGTGATGGTGGAGGATTGTCCATGGCAGAATCCAGACTAGTATTACCACAGGTGCATTGTCCAAATGGCTGTGGGAAGTGGAGCAGGGGCAGTTTAAGGATGGACAGGGTGACAATGTGGGTCAGTGGGATGACAATCAGGGAGGTATCCTTTGCTGGCGGGGGTCTTGGCATCTTACTCTGTCTTCTTCCTGGATCTCAGGGCCCGCTTGCGGGGTGGTTCTCCTTCTGCAGGGGGTGGGGTGCTGGTGGCCTGTTGGTCCTGTGGCGGGGCCTCCTGTCCACTAGCGCCGGCAGAGGTGGTAGGCAGTTCTTGGTCCATGCTAGTGTCAGGGGCCCTTTGTGGTGCCACAGTGTCCCGCAATGTGGTGACTACCTGATTCAGAGCCCCTACAATGGTGCCCAGGGCGGAACTGATGGTTCGTAGTTCCTCCCTGAACCCCAAATAATGTTCCTCCTGCAGGAGCTGGATCTCCTGAAACCTGGCCAGGACCGTCGCCATCGTCTCCTGGGAATGATGGTAGGCTCCCATGATGGAGGAGAGGGCCTCGTGGAGAGTGGGTTCCCTGGGCCTGTCCCCCCCCGTCGCACAGCAGCCCTCCCAGTTCCCCTGTTTCCGTGGGCCTCTGTCCCCTGGACCGTGTGCCCACTACCACTGCCCCCAGATCCCTGTTGTTGTTGGGGTGGTGGGTTAACCTGGGTGCCCTGTAGTGGTGGACACACCGCTGATTGACGTGTCCTGGGGACAGAGGTATGGGCCCGCTGGGTGGGTGCTGTGCTGGTGTTCCCAGAGGGGGGAAGGTCTGCTGTGGCCTGTGGCTGTCTGAGGGGAACCGACTGTCCCTAGGTCCCCGATGGGCCGGGCTGGTCATCTAGATCCAGGTCGACAGAGGTGCTGTCATCACTGTGGGCCTCTTCTGGGGGTGGAGTGGACATTTGTGGACCCTTCTGCGCGGTGACGTGGCGTTCGGGTCCTGCAGGGGTATAAATGGATGGTTATTGCATCTGTGTGTGCCATAGCGTGCAATGGGTGGGTGCCCGTGTACCCCAGTGCTGGCATTCCTGTGTGGGGGCTTTTGTGACGGTGGTTTGGGGGGGGATGGGGATGTGCAGTGGGCATGCTTTGGTGATGGGTGTCCATGCTTTGTGGTCGCATGCAGGGCTTGGGGTTGGGATGGGTGGGTTGTGATGGTGAGACATTTGCAAGGGGTAGGTGTGATGGGGGTGAGGGTGAGGGTGGGGGTATGAGTTGGCATGCTGGTGGGGTGGGGGGGATGAAGTTGTGAAGATGAGACTTACCAGAGTCCATTCCTCCAGATACTCCTGCGAGGCCCTCAGGATGCAGGATTGCCAAGACCTGCTCCTCCCATGTTGTAAATTCTGGGGGAGAAGGTGGGGGTCCGCCGCCAGTCCGCTGCACCGCGATGTTGTGCCTGGATACCATTGAACGCACCTTCCCCCGTAGGTCGTTCCACCGCTTCCTGATGTCGTCCCTATTTCTTGGGTGCTGTCCCACTGCATTTACCCTGTCGACTATTCTGCTCCATAGCTCCATCTTCCTGGCAATGGTGGTGTGCTGCACCTGTGTCCCGAAGAGCTGTGGCTCTACCCGTACAATTTCCTCCACCATGACCCTGAGTTCATCCTCAGAAAACCTGGGGTGTCTTTGCGGTGCCATGGGGTGGTGTGTGTGATGTGTGGGGTGGATTGTGTGGTGCTAAGTGTGGTGATGTGTATTGGTGTGTTGTGTGAAGTGCGTGGTAATATTGCTGGGTGAAAGTAAAATGCGCGTCTGGGTGCTCGGATCTCTATTTCTCTGTGCGTGGTCCCGATTCTGGAGGAGTGGGGGTTTGAGGGTGATGTGGGTGTGTGTTTTATATTGTCTTGGGTGTGTGGGAGTGGTGTTTGTATCTGTATCAGGTGTGTGTATTTTGATTTGTCCAATGTGGTTGTATTTTGTAAGTGTGTGTGTATTTTGAGCGCGGCGGTGTGTACCGTCAATAGAATACCGCGGTTGAAAGACCGCCGCGTGGATTCATGTGTCGTGATAGTGTGGGCGTATTTCTGTTGGCGTGACGGTGGAGGTTTGGTCATCGCCAGTTTCTCGCTGGCCTTTGGTGTGGCGGACTTTTGTGGATGTCTGTATTTTGGCGGTTTGCCTGTTGTGGGTCAGAATGACCGTGGTGGTTTACCGCGGCCGCGGCGGTATGTTGGCGGTCTTCTGACAGCGGTAAGCTGATTTTACCGCCAAGGTTGGAATGACCACCTAAGTCTCTTGTACAACACTGTGAGCTTCTTCTTCTTCCTCTAGGCATCCTACCTCCTCTACAGCACTGTTTCTTTTTATATACTATGCCACTTGTTCAGCGCTGGTGGTTTCTTCTTGCTCTGGGCAGCACACCTCCTGTACAGCACTATTGCAGTGTTCATGTAATATGCCTGCCTATTATGCAAACATAAATGCCTCTTCTTGTTTGCTGTGTGCCTGTTTCACAAATTACTAGTAAGGAGGTCTATACTTGCTGGGAACGTGACTGCACTGCCTGTATTTTCAGAATTTTAGTAGTAGTCACTATTTAACCCCTTTTTATATATACCATACAGAATTCCCCGTGTGCCACTGTTGTGCATCACACAAGGCCTTTCCTGCTGGCTAAGTGCCTCATTTAGACACCCAGACCTTCTTCTAAGATGCATGCCTCTTGGACAGCATTAGGTGCTGTAGGACATATGCCTCTTGCAGAACATAAGGGATTTCATACTCAGAGCTTTTACCTGTATGAATTCTTCTATGTATTTGTAAAGTAGTGAGTGTCTTGCTGAAGCGGGCCTGATATTGTCACCACCTATACAATTTGGTATTTTCCTTCCCAAAGCTTTGCTCATTGTTAGATTCATAAATGCCCTCTTTTTACAGAAATAAGGAATTTGCTTGTGATGAAGGACTATGTATAGCATCTCTGCGTCACCCAGTGGCGTAACAAAACTTGAGGTGGCCCCCCTTCAAAGTACCTGGAGGAGGCCCGCTCCCTCCGGACCCATTTAGGAGCCTGACGCCCGGGCACAGTGTACTGTGCTGAGGGGCCTCCCTGGAACTCGCCCCCCCCCACTTCCCGGGGGGGGCTCTGGGGACCTTTGTTACTGTAGTGTCGCTGGCCAGTGGCGTAACTGGCCAGCCGACACTGAAGTGTTGAAGAGGGGTGTTCCGGGGTTGTGTAACACCCCGTGTGAAATCCCCAGATGTTTCCGTGGGATTTCACCTCGTTCTTGGGTGTTGTTGGTTTGCTCCGTGGCCTCCGGCCCGGAGCTATAAATAAAGAGGAGGCGTGGCTGGGGGCATGCTGGCACAGAGACGCGAGACGAAGCCCTGTGTGAAAGGGCTCGTCTCGGAACAGGCCTCACCCAGCCACGCCGACTGGTAAGAAAATATACAGAGTTGCATGTTTACTTTAATTACCAGCGCGCGACGCGCTATGTGTGTTAAGCCCTTTTCAGGGCTTTAAACACAACAAATTGGCGACGAGGTAGGCGACCTCACGCCTTTGGGTTGGAGCTCCCCTGCGGCCGTGTGACACACACGGTGCTCGTGCAGAGGGCAGCCGACCCAACAAAAAAAAAGAAAAACTGATACAGAACAAAACAGATGAAAATTGTAAAGAAGTAAAACGAAGAAGTGCTCCTACAAAGCACCCACACTGAAGTTTTTTTTCCCCTCTGAATCCTCTAAAGAAGAGAACTGACAAACATAGGAAGGAGAATCCACACTGAAAAAAAAAAAGAAGCACGTCAAGGCACAGTGAGTACAAGCGCCCCCCCCCATAGCCCATAACAAGGCACAGAACACCAGTAGTCACTTCGCAAGACAGACACTGCGGCAAGAGACCCATCTGGCATCACCCTTGCCACAGTGTCGGCAATACCTCCAGTAGAACCATTTGTGGTGGAAGGCGCTCCCTCTATGCAAGCGCCAAAGTGGAGAGAATGGGTAGAGAGAGTGTTGCTATTTTTTGAGGCCACGAAGGTAGCAAATGACCAGAAACGTGCCATGCTCATCCACATAGGAGGGAAGGACATATATAAGATATCAAAAAACCTTGTGGAAGATGCGCCAAAAACACATGCGACACTCATAGCTGCCCTCAACCGCCATTTTGAACCAATGGTCAATACTGATTACGAGAGATTTATATTTAGACAAGCGAGGCAACAGGTGGAGGAGTCGTTAGATGCTTTTCACCTAAGGCTAAGGGAGTTAGCGGGCACGTGCCGATTCAACGATGAGACTGAAGAAGTCCGGGGACAATTAATACAAGGATGTGCCTCTCTCCCGCTCAGGGAACGCATCCTAGAGGAATCCGGAAAATCATTACCGGATATTCTACAGCTGGGTCGCACAAAGGAGCTATCAAAAGCCAGGGCTTCGCACACGGAGGCAGCGTTACAGCGTCCCATCAAGGAAGAGGTGACCAATGCAGTAATGGTACCCAGGAAGAAAACCCCACAAAAGGTGAATAGTCCACGGCCCAGACAGTGCGGTTATTGTGGTGGAGTACCACACCGAGCATCTGAATGTCCGGCAAGGGGAAAAATATGCTCTGCTTGCGGAAAAATGAATCATTTTGCCAAGGTTTGCAGATCCAAAAGCGCTTGAGGGGCTACTGTCAACATTGCACTCGAAGATGCCCCACCCCGAAAAATCGGAGCGAGGGAGCGACATGGATGATGACGAAACGGTCATTCATGTCGTACACTCCTTATTTGCGGCCACACCTACCACCCCTCGCCAAGCGCAACTTCCAAGGTGCCAGATACTCATGGGTCATCACGAAGTGGTTGCTGTAGTAGATACAGGGGCATCCATAAACCTACTGGCAGCAGAAGAACATTGCCAAATGTCCCCGACTCCAGCACTGACCAAGACAAATGTCAAGGTGTATGCATATGGACAGAGCACCCCCCTCTCCCTGAGGGGTATGTTCCAGACCACCATCACTCATGGACAACAGTCAATATTGGCGAAGGTGTACGTGACCGAGGGAGGAACCGGCATGCTATTAGGCTGTTGTGCTGCAGAGGAGTTACAAATAGTGACCTTTGCGCTCAGCATTCACCAAGAGTCGGTGACGGACTTGGTAGCCAAATATGAGGGAATCTTCAATGGCATTGGGTGCCTCCGAGGCCGGGAGATCAAGCTCCATATTGATCACACAATTCAACCAATAGCTCTCTGCCATCGGCGAGTAGCGTTTCATCTCAGACCCCAGGTGGAGAAAGAGTTAGACAATCTGGAGAAAGCCAGGATCATTGAGAAGGTTTTGGGGCCCACTCCCTGGGTTTCTCCAATCGTGGTAGCTCGGAAGCCCAAACAACCAGGCGAGGTGAGAATCTGTGTGGACATGTCTCCCAAATGTGGCCATTAAGAGAGAGAGACACCTGACCCCTACGATCGATGACATTTTAGGAGAACTCAGTGATTCTAGATGGTTCTCGAAGCTTGATCTCCGGTCTGGATACCACCAGTTGGTGTTGGCCCCGGAATCCCGCTACATAACGACCTTCTCTACCCATTTAGGGCTCCGGAGGTACAAACGTCTGAGTTTTGGGGTATCCAGTGCGGCGGAGGTATTCCAAAATATCATCCAGGAGCTGTTGGTGGGTTTGCCAGGCACAATAAATGTAAGTGACGATATCCTTGTCCATGCCCCCACCATTGCTGAACACAACGCCCGACTACAAAAAGTACTTCAGCGCCTTCAGGACTCGGGACTCACTTTGCATCGGCAAAAGTGTGAATTTCTAAAAGACAGAATACAATTCTTTGGTTACACGTTCTCGGAGAACGGGGTTGCTCCAGACCCCGCAAAGGTAAATGACATCAAGGAGGCGCCACCGCCTACTACAGTCACCGAGGTCAGAAGTTTTCTAGGGATGGTAAACTACTGTGGTAGATTTATAAAGGACTTATCCAATCTGACCCAACCTCTGAGGAATGTCCTCAAGGTATCCGAGTCGTGGCAATGGGGGTCCACTAAACAAACAGCGTTTGATAAAATCAAAGAAGCATTATCCAGCAACACGGTGCTGAAATATTTTGATCCAAGAAGAAATACCAAGGTCGCTGTTGATGCGGGACCCAAAGGATTAGGTGCTGTGCTGTTGCAGGAACATGGGGAAGGAATGTGGGCTCCTGTCGCCTATGCCAGCCGTTCGCTCACTGACACTGAACAGCGTTATTCGCAAATTGAAAAGGAGGCCATAGCGGTCCACTGGGGTTGCAAGCATTTCCATATTTACGTGTATGGCCGCCCGTTTGTCGTGACCACGGACCATAAGCCATTGCTTCCGCTTTTCAATGGAAGCGCTTCCAAGCCACCGCCCAGAATTGAGAAATGGATGCTACAATTGCAAGATTATCGATGTCAATTGGAATATCGCCCAGGGTCCGAAAACCCGGCTGACTATCTATCGAGACATCCCAGAAGTGCGTCAGAGGTGGAGGTTAAAGAAGCAAAGGAAACTGAAGAATATGTTAGATATGTGACTGATCGATCCCGGCCGTTGCCAATAACTATGGGGGAAATAATACAAGCAACTAAGTCGGACGAGTGCCTGCAGAAAATTATGGCAGCCATACAGAGTAATCAGTGGCACCATGTCAAAAGCCAATTGCCTTTGTTGAACATTGAGTCTCAACGTGTCCTTGGGAGTCTCTACAGCGTGAAGAATGAACTTACCACTGAGTCCCAAGGGTGCCTGTTAAGGGGAAGTCGTTTGGTGATCCCTTCGTCCCTCACCGCCAAAGCTGTTGAGTTGGCACACAATGGCCACCAAGGGATGGTCAAGACTAAGAGCCGCCTCCGATCCAAAGTATGGTTTCCCCTAATGGATGAAAAGGTTGAACGTTTGGTCAGGTCCTGCCGTTGGTGTCAGGCTACCGGTGAGTCGAGCAGGCCTGTCCCCATTGAGACTGAGCCAACCCCAACAGGTCCGTGGGTTTCCGCAAGTCTGGATTTCGGCAGTTTGCCTGATGGACGTCACACTATGGTCATCATTGATGATTTCTCAAAGTATTCTGAGGTTGAGATTATTCCTGTCCTCACGGCAGAGGTTGTAATTTCAGGATTAGAGAAAGCTATGGCCACTCATGGTTTTATTGCAGAAATTAAGACTGACAATGGGCCGCTTTTCAGAGCAAGGAATTGGCTGAATACCTAAGGATCACTGGCACCCGTCATCGCCGGGTTACCCCTCGGTGGCCTCAAGCCAACGGGGAGGTGGAACGGTTCATGCGGACTTTGAATAAGGTGATACGAATTGTGGTGGCCGGCGTCCAGTCTGTTGAATATGCCATTTTTTTGTTCTTACGGAATTATCGACAAACGCCTCATTCTACCACCAATCTCGCTCCGAGTCATGTTGTCTTTGGGCGGGCGTCTGTTGATGCTATTCCTCATCATCCTTCTTGGGTTCCTCCTGAGTTGGCCCGAGATGTGGTTCAGGAGAAAAGGCGGATGTCGAATGCACAAGTCAGCTGTGCTCTGCGAGCCACAGTGTCAGACCTGATAGGGGGTGATTGTGTGTTACTCAAGCAGACCCTTCCTGGTAGTAAGTTTTGTACGCCTTATTCTACGGTTCCCTGGAGAATTGTTCAATGGAATGGGTCTGCTGTGGTTGCCCACCGGGGTACCGATATCGTAACCCGCAATGTGTTGTTTTTCAAGAGGTTTCATGACGCGGGACCCTCTCGAGCTGAAAGTGTTGATGATGCTGATGGAGGTAGCCCGGTATTCGAAGGACCTGGAGCGAGTGTATCACTGCGTGATCCTGTGAGTCACCCTGACGGTCGTGTTGAGCCTGTCCCGTTTGAACCAGTGACTGGTGGTTCAGCCACTGAGGTGGCGTCTCAGAGGTCCGGATCTGCCAGATATGGTTTGCGGGGCAATCCCTGTCCTTCTACTCGTCTCCGTGATCATTTGTGTGATTATTGACTTATTAGTCTGTTTGGCATTTTTGTTGTTTTTGCATATTTTTGGAGGTATGTAGTGTCACTGGCCAGTGGCGTAACTGGCCAGCCGACACTGAAGTGTTGAAGAGGGGTGTTCCGGGGTTGTGTAACACCCCGTGTCAAATCCCCGGATGTTTCCGAGGGATTTCACCTCGTTCTTGGGTGTTGTTGGTTTGCTCCGTGGCCTCCGGCCCGGAGCTATAAATAAAGAGGAGGCGTGGCTGGGGGCATGCTGGCACAGATACGCGAGACGAAGCCCCGTGTGAAAGGGCTCGTCTCGGAACAGGCCTCACCCAGCCACGCCGACCGGTAAGAAAATATACTGAGTCGCGTGTTTACTTTAATTACCAGCGCGCGACGCGCTATGTGTGTTAAGCCCTTTTCAGGGCTTTAAACACAACAGTTACATCTCTGGTGTCACCTACTTCATTCTAAAGGATCCCTTCTACTGAGCTGGGATCACATCAATACAACGAATGCTGCCTGTGACCTGTCAGTGAGATCTGGCACCAAGTGCACAGAATTGACAGCCTGAAAAGGTGGTAAAATACCCCATGCCTCGCTCTGTATAAGGTGGAAAGGTGGGAACCAATAATAATGGCTTTGAATTTGTCTGGTATTGTCATTTGTCATGATATTGTCATACTTAAATCAGGACTGCAAACTAGCCAATGCATCTTCTACTCTCGAGTTAAGAAACATTTACTGAATATTCACTTTCTGCAATGCTGTTTTAATTTATGAGTAATGTTTGTAAAACATTTACTTTCTGTGAAAAACGTTTCAAAATATGTCTGAGACAACACACCCGTATGTGTGCCTGCTCTGGGTTCATTTACATTTTGGCAACATTATGTGTTACAGCAAATCACTGTTTACATTTCATTTTTGGATTTTGGCATAATGAAGCTTTATTGCCACAAGGCAGAATGCGGTGCAGTCTGTCTATCCTGAAATGGACAGCGCAGCAGGAAGCAGCGGTGGATGTTTCCAAAAACACCTTCCTTTCCAGAAGATATGCTGATATTGGCAAAGAGGTGCTTCCACTGCAACACATGGCTGGTGATACATCCTTCCTATACAATAGAGGATGCATGAATCCACTTTCTGCTAATCGATTTTACAATCTCGCGCGCCAACCAGGTTGTCAAAGATGTGGCACATGAACATGAGTCACTAGTACACTGCAGTTAGTGATGCACCTTGATGGTGCTCTGTTCTTTCCCTCTTGCCTGAGTCCCTGTGCTGTCTCCCTTGCGGCCTAGGCAGGCTCCTCTCTTGTGAAGGGGTAGCTGCAGATCTGGGCTTCCCTGACAGCCACCGGTCCCTCCTTTGATCCTTAACCATGGGACCATCTGAGAATTCCGCAAGACTTTGGTGTTACGTCCTTACAGCTCTCGCCTGGTAGTAGTCCAGGTCCTTAAAGTCGACGAGTTTAGATATTGAACTGCTTCGGTAGTGTCTGATATTGTGTTTATTTACTCGTTCATTCATTTGTTTAAGAAGACTGTGCAGTGCCATTATACCCCCTTCCGGACCATCCCTCTCAGATGAGAACCAAAATGACAGTTACTTAATACTGTGATGGTCTCCACTCTCAGGTGATCCTGAACCTTGCAACTTTAAACATCCTTAAAATTAGCGAAATGTGACATCTAAGCACGAGAAGGAAAAGTTCGGAACAAAAATCCACAAATAAAGATACTAATAAGTGCATAAATAAATAGTAAGCCAAATTGCACAAGCACTAGAAGTAACAGCAGTTGGAATGGACAAGCACAAAATTACAACAGAATACAATACTGTGATGTCTGAGGTCATTTCTACCTCTAAAATATAATCAGTAACAATTTCTACAGCATAATTTCGAAATGCAGTAAATTTGATCAATGCCAACACGTTGCCTATATTTGATTTTGAAAAGTGCTTCAAATTCATTGTCTAACAAATATGAACCTCTCTAAATTACTGCACTGTATTCTTTGCTTTTTGAGGGACAACTACTGGACACATAGGCAAGAATATATGGTCAATTATTTTTATCAATTTCTGAAACCTTGCGAATTTAATTGTTATCTACAGAAATTATTGAAGGTTAAAATTATTGAATGAACATGTTTACCAGCCAAAATTATTCAACACAAGATATCACTGAACAAGAGGACTCGCCCTGGGTTTACACGGGCTATTAAATATACGCATAATATGCAATTTTAATGAGAAGGATGAACCATTATCAAAATCAGAAATAAATGGCAGTGGTGCCCTGGTGAGAAAGCAGGCAACAAAAAGTGGACAAGGAAACGGAAACAGATGGCCGCATTTACAGGTGACCTAGAATCGGGCCAAATAGAAGCAGAGGGCACAGCAGGCAGTGGTGCCCGCAGAGATCAAGATGCAAAGCAAATACAAGACTGTGGTGCTGAATTATATTGAGAAAGCAAATTAAAACAATTGATGAGCTAATGCATCTAAATAATCAAAATTGTCAGGCCTCTTGAACTAGGTGATAATTACGAATGTTCAGAAGACAAGAACGTTTTTAAAATCTATTTATTAAACATATCTACAAACATCAGTACATTTATATAATAATTAAAGAAAAAACGAAAATTACATCTACGATAATGTGTATATTCATACAATGCATAGCGCATCCTTGTCTTCTGTACTGTGAAATACTACAAAACATTGAATTGTTAAACTGCGTCACATTAATATCTTTTGTGCGAACTATATAGGGTACCCGAATTACCTACGGCTAAGATGGAGAGATAACAAGACACCCGTACTGGTGAATGGGGGGAAGGATTTGTTATCCGATACAATAGTCTATAGATAGGTTGGCATGTTGGGGAATATAGTGCACCCGAAACAGGACAGCACGAAATGGGTTTTTCGTTAACTGATAGGGCGTATGTTATGTAATGTCAAAGCGTCCAATGTGTGTGAACCCATCAGTGCCAAATGGTTGAGGTACAGAATGTATCTACCGTGACATAATGCAATCATTAGGTAGGGAAGCTTGGAAAATATGATAGCCCGTAATGTGTATCAAGATTCAAGGTGGATATATATCGCTTTTAGCTTCTATGCCAATAATAAAGGCATCCCACATCTCAGCACCTTCCCAAATCAGTCCTTTGCGCTGTAACTGTCGTAATGATTGAGCTTCAGCATGAGAGCACTGTAATAAATCGCGCAGCCAAGTAGTGTGTTCTGGGGCATGTGGAGCCTTCCAATGTGTGGCTATCAGGCGTTTAAACACTATGAAGGCTAGATCAATGAATTTATGTAGGTGTTTGTTGCCTTTGGAACGACGGAGCAAGCCCAACAAACAAGACTCTGGGGTTAAATTCAGAGTGTGGTCAGTGATGCCTGCTAAAGTATCAGTGATACGCCGCCAAGCCATATTCAAAGGGGGGCAGCTCCACACCATATGGTAAAAGTCTGCCGCTGGCAGCGCACATCTAGGACACATCGGATCTGAACTGGGATATATCCTTTTAATGCGAGACGGGGATAAGTAAGAGTGATGTATGTAGTTGAATTGAGTGTAGCGAAGTCTGGTATTGTGGGAAATATCTTTTACCAATGATAGTGCAGAGGACCATGCACTTAGGATAATGGAGAAGGAAGTGCCGTATCCCAACGGCCCTTAGCATGAGATAATTCAGGGCAGGCTTCAACCAACCGTAATTTGTATAGCCTTAATATAGTGCCTTTAGTGTTACCAGCTGTAAGGATCATAGTAAGTAGTAGCGACTCCTGCGGCTCCATAGTACCCCCCTTCCATATATTGACAAGCAGGTGCTTAATTGCACAATATGTTAAGAAAGCCCCTCTTCTGGTTCCTGCCGATTCCATAAGTTCTCCGAAAGATCTTAGTGTGGAGTCCGAGTAGTATTCACCCGTATTCAACAGTCCTATGCCGCTCATATCATGATGTTCCGCTATTATTTTGGCCCAGGTAATTGTGACAGCAGGATAAAAGGAGAATATGGAATCAGGGTGTTTCTACCATGGATGTATCTTTGCCAGCACGATCTGGCAACGTCAAGTAGAATGGGCCCAGGTTGTGGGCGACTAGTGCTATCCAGCAGCCAGGTAAGTATCGAGCACGGAGCCAGCGCGCCTATTAATATGTTACGCTCTGCTGATGGGGCCTCACCGAGCCAAACAGCCGGCCATTGTAATTGGGCAACAGCATAGTATAATTCAAGATTAGCCATGCCCAGTCCACCCTCACCTTGTGGATATTGTGTTATGGACAATGCCACTCTGTGTCTGTCCCTTTCCCAGAGTAGGTCTGTCAGCAGCGAGTGCAGGGATTTGAAGAACGATCGTGGCAAGATTATCGGGAGCGCCGTAAAATAGTATATGAATCTCAGGTGAATAAGCATTTTGTCTATGGCTACTCACCCCATAGGTGACAGATGGAGTGATACCCAGAAAGGTAGGGAGCCACGGGTTGAACGTAGAATCCTATCTATATTGCATTCCCTGAGATCGTCTATTGAGTGATATATCTGCACCCCTAAATACTTGAAGGTGGAGTAGCAGCATGGCAATTGATAAACTGGTAGGGCCGCTCGATTTTCCGAAGGTATAAGGGAGAGAGGGTAAATACATGATTTGGACACGTTGGTACGGAGGCCAGAGATGGATGCAAAAGTATTGAGTATCGTCATCAACCCGGTCATCGAGGTAGCATGATCACGCAGATAAATTAGGGCATCATCTGCATATAAGGAGATGATGTGGTATGCATCCTGTTCCGGGATGCCCCATATCCGCGCCTGCATGTGTAATTTGACAGCCAGTGGCTCCATAGCTATTGCAAATAATAGAGGGGATAGCGGGCAGCCCTGTCTAGTTACTCTTCATATTGGGGAGGAGGCAGAGAAGACCTGTCCAGTTTTGACACGGTTTTGATCCACCTGATATATCCTGGGTCAAATCCCATCGCAGCGAGAGTGTTGATGAGATATTCCCAACTTAGCGTATCAAACGCTTTTTCTATGTTTAGCAACAGGGCTACAGCCTCCTCACGATTACCATTATGTATTATACGAAGTAGTCTTCTAATATTTAAAAAAGTACTCCTTCCGGGTATAAATCCCGATTGGTCTGTATGGATCAACCCTGACAGGATGGGGAGAAGTCTATTTGCTAAGATCTTACCCAGTAGTTTACAATCTGAATTGAGTAAAGAGAGAGGGCGGTATGAACGGACATCTAGTAGGTCGCGGCCAGGTTTGGGAAGTATAACTATTGGGTCTTCGCACATTGAATCCGGTAGTTGAACCCTATCATATGCTTCATTGTACACCTGGAGTAATGGTTGTAGAAGATACGGTGCTAGTGAGGTTAGATATTCTACTGGCAGCCCGTCCGAGCCAGGTGTCTTACTGCGTGCCATCTGTGATAATGACAGATGGAGTTCCTCTATACTGATTGGGCCCTCCATTGCGTCCGCCTGTTCTGTCAGCAGGCGGTTCTGAGGGGTGGACATCAAGAAGTCAGTCATTTGTATTTTTGGCGAGGGAGTAGGGGGGTGAATATAGAGACCGGTAGTATGCATAGAAGGCTTCATTAATTTCCACTTGGGAGTTGATTATATTCCCAGAAGGCAGACGGATCACTACAATAGGTGAGGGCTGTGAAGGCAGATGCACCAGCCAAGACAGCAGACAGCCTGATTTATCTCCCTCGGGCATTCTGACGTGTCATGAAGTGTCTTTAGTCATGTTTACCCAATCTATTATCTGCCTCTCTATGACCAGCACTCAGCGCTTTCAATTCTTCCAGTGGTACCTCTCCCCTAGACACTGCCACCTCTGTCTCGAGCAATTTAATCTCCAGTCCTTCCACCTCTTTGAGCAATAGCCTCTTTACTCCCACAGAGGCTGCCAAACAGTGGCCTCGCACCACCGCCTTATGGGCATCCCATTCGGTAGCACGATAGGGCGTTGTGTTATTATTCAAGGAGAAATAAGTGGTTAAGCACTGAGTGAGGTCTGTGCAAAAGGGGGGTCTGCGAGTGCCTCCGTCTGGAGGCGCCATGTGGGGATACATGTGTGTGGACGCCCCCAGTCCAGTATCAACCGTAGCGGACTATGAGCCGATATGGTACGAGCCAGATAGTCTGAGGCATACACCCTATGAATCACAGCTGATGATGTAAGGAGCATGTCTATTCTAGTGTGTAGGTGATGTACGGGGAATAAAAGGAGTATTCGCGTTATGTCGGGTGTCCTGATCTCCAAACGTCTCTTAAGCCATTCCTCATTCCCATACTGCTAATTCACGCAAGATTCAGTTACTCAGGGAGGTCGGGAGTTGGGGAAATGAACGATCCATGTGAATGTCTAAGACACAATTGAAGTCTCCTCCCCATATGCTATCTGTTGCTGGGTCGCGGAATGTCCCCGTACACAATGTATGTAGGAAACCGCTTTGATTATTGTTGTGAGCATACAGTGCCACCAGTGACAGGGGTAAACCATCCAGTCTGCCCTCCATCACAACGTATCTACCATCCGGGTCGGTCTGTGTGCGATCACTCACATATGGTACTCCCGGAGCTATCCAAATCGCCACCCCGCGAGCAAAGGGCAAGGATGTGGTCCCACACAGCTGTCCCTTCCACCTTGCATGTGTTTTTTCTAGCATAGTATCTAATAGGTGCGTTTCCTGCAGCATGGCAAGATGTATTTGGTGTCTCCTAAGATATGCGTATACTCGCTGTTGCCTGCGTGGAGTCACCATCCCCCTTACATTCCAAGTCAACACATTATATTGCGGGCGAGTTTTCTTCTCAATGTGGTCATAAGAATATGTAGAAATTGAGTGAACTAAAGCCACACATGGTCCCCACAACCGCCGTTCCCGAAAGATACCTGACGCCAACAGCCAATTATATGTTTGCCTCCATAATCTCAGCATCTGTATGTGGCCTCGTAGGTAAGATGTAGTATGTGACGCTAATAGAATAAACCTAAATAAACATCTAGAAAGAAACCCTTCGAAAAAATAGAAAAAAACAGAACTGCAAATAACAATACCAAACAACAATATTATAAGTGCCCCAGCAGAATGAGATCCGCTAACTGGCATCGAGTAGAACAGGTCCATATGGAACTGGGCGTGTATGATGTAAATGGGAGCTAAGAGTTCAAGCTCCCTGCATACGAATGGTCACTCTCGGCCCACCGCCCAGACCCCTAACGGGAATGTCCTAGAGGAAAAAAGTTATGTAGAAGATCTCACGCAACCACTAGTTTGAGAAACACATTCATACATAAGCGAAACATAGGACTTGGTAGCGTGGAGTGGCATAGTACTTGCAAGCGGCAAGGTAGGGGGAACATTTCAGATATCATCAGCTGAGCGTGGAGTGAGAAGCGGACCCAACGGGGAATCCGTGGAGTCAGAGGGGCTATCCGGCTCTAGTTCAACATCTGCTTGGGTGGACGTCGCCGTCGGAGGATCAGTCACAAATCTTGACGTGGCCTGTAATAGTTTAGAGCGTTCCTCAATCAATTGTTCGGGTGTGGGTTTAACCCCTTGTCGCTTACGTTGCCTACGCTTTACCTTTGGAGAAGACCAGCCTTCCTTGTGTTTCCTGTAATTGTGGGTCTAGCTAGGCCCTTGGCATGCAGCCAGGTCCAGGCATCCTCCTGTGAAGTAAAAATGTGCACTTGAGAGTCGTCCTGCACTCGGAGCTTGGCAAGGAACAGCAGCACAAATTTGACATTATGTCCACAAAGGCGCTCCTTAACGCGATAGAAAGAGCTGCATTTACCATGGACCTATACGGTAAAGTCAGGATAGGCTGTAATCGTTGCATTTTCGTATTGTACAGGGTACATTTTGCGAAATAACTGCAATAAGAGGCCCCTGTCATGATAGTTAAGTACCCTAGCTATAAAGGGGTGCGGTTGTGCTCCTGGTGGGTGCCTACCTGGTACTCTATGTGCACGTTCAATTGAAAAGAACTTAGGGACCTTGTCACCGTCTCCGTGAGCCACCTCTCTAAAAACAACTGAGCACTAGGGCCTTCAACACGTTCTGGGAAGCCCACCAGGCGGATATTATTACGTCACGATCTCCCTTCCGCGTCCTCCGCTCTACGCTTTAGGCTAATTACCTCTGTTGTCAAATGTAGTATCTTCTCTTGTAGAATTTTTACCGCCAGAGGTAGCTTAGCCAGGTCGTTTTCCACCTCTGCAACTCGGTCCGACAGTATATGCTGATCAGCATGGAGTAAATGGACGTCTACCACTACTGTGCCAATCTTTGCCTCCAAAGCGGTCTTGGTGTCGAGAATTGCCTGCAGTACCTTTTCAAACTGCGATGTATTGGTGTGTAGAGTAGTTTGCATTTTCTGCAATGCTTGATAAGTCGCACTTTGTTCATCTGCAGGGGGAGCAGGTGAATCCATAGTGTTTGTGGGCCCTCTCACGGTCTTGGGTTTGCCCATTTAAACTCTATGCCAACAGGGAGTATCGTCAGGGGTTGGGCATTCAGTGAGAACCTACACAGTTGCAGACTCCAAGAGTACCGATCAATAGAGAGACCCAGTTGTATACAGTTTAGTTGGTCTGAGCTATTTTGTTGAGGCCGTAGTTTCACACAACACCAACTCCGCCACAGAGTACGGGTATGGCTGTGGTTCAATGCTGTCTGTTTGTGGGTCAGGCATTGTAGAGTCCAAAGGCCTCCCGGCCCTTTGTTAAGCCTTGATGAGCCCCCCAAAGGCACGCAGCCACGCTGTGTCCAAGTTTACCACAGAGCACACATAGGTCCACTAACAGTTCCACTCTCTGCACCAAGCCGTCCCACGACTCCGTACAGGATGGGGAGCGACACAGCACAGTCTCCAGCAGAGGAAATAGTGTGTTGATAGCAGCTCGATGTGTGCCGCCGATCAAGGCTATCCAAGGGAGAGCCTACTCGCGCGAACGCCCAAAACAGTGTCCGGTTCAGTTAGGCCAGGGCCTGAGTCTTGCCTTCGCGTATCCCCCTCAACGCAGCACAACACGGCAATGCCACATTTGCTGTGCGCTTGTAGCGCCCTCACTGCCTTTCCCAGGCGGGTCATTCCAGGCACGTAGTACAAGCTGCTTGCACCCTCAGGGTGGAGCACGTACTCAGCTGCCTCCGCCCGTGAGCACCGCAGCCGCCGGAGCCGGGGGCCGCCAACAACTCCGGGGCTGCCGTGGGCATTCAGGGGGCCTGCTTTCCACCAGCAGCTCCAGGGGGCCTACCGGATGCTTCACACGTCCCCTTTGGTGGAGCAGCACCTGCACACCAGGTAGACAATTGTCCGATCCAGTCGGCCATTAACTTATTGTAGAGCGGGCTGCGGGTCGAGCCGCGCTGCCGAAGCAGCTCCCGCTCGGTTCAGTCCACGGGATCACTAGCGGCAGTATCTGAGCTCGATCGGAGCAGAGCTTGGGTTCCATCCACCCTCAGCAGGGTAGCGCCGACCGGTACCACCACTCGCTAGCCCCACCAGCGGTGTCGGTCTCACCCTCTGAGGGCGGCGCTCCTCCCGGTCGGAAGCTGCATCACGTCTGCCTCAGGACAGGCCACAGGCTGCGGAGACTGCTCCCCTCGGGCTCTCAAACAGCAGCACAGAAACTTTCAGATCAGCCCGATGTGGTCACAAGCACAGGGGAGAACGGCACTCACCCGATAGAAGGTTGGGAAGCGTTGGTTGCAGGATTATTAATACTGCCGGGAGAGGAGCTGCAGTTTATGCTGCCACTCTGGTCGCCATCTTGGCCACATCCCCCAGAAGACAAGAACTTAGAAATAGTTTCCTAATGTGTACTTAGAAGCATAGATGTGTAGCGTATATTTCAGAAGCAAAACAATGGATATGCAAAGTAGCATAGATCAAACACATAGCAAATAGATCCAAAAAGATCTACTCTAACACCAGTGTTTGTTTTCTTCTGAACTCTTTGGCTTCCAATTCCCCAATTAGAGCCAAGACATATTTTTGACGCTGATTATGTATAATAAAGAGTAGGAGACGAACAGATCGGAGAAGGGTTCAGAATATCAGGAAAGTAGTTTATTCAGTATAAACAGCCCATCCAACAGAAGTGCTGGTCAGCACATCATCTTCTCTCTGCCACTCAGCTCCAACTGACCACAGCCCTCTGATATCACACCCAATCTTCTCTAGATTTTCCCCGTCTCTCATATTGGCACACTGACCCCCATCCAACCCCCAAAAGAAAGGCCATTGGTGTGGAAAGTCCTTTGTGAATGCTAGTATTGGTGCAAGGATTACCAGCCCTAGCGGAATGTTCCATTTAAACTGACACAGAGGCACTAATAATTGGACTTCTATGAACACTAACTAGCCAGGTGTCACACCTTACAACGTCGTCCTGAAGGCAGAGAGTTCGGAAACCAGGCTTTGGGAGTCACAATTCCAGCTTCACTGAGCGAAGGCTTCCATTTCTTCTTTCCCTTCATCCAGGCACATGGAACCTTCCCACGACAAGATCTCTACCACTTCATTAAAGTCGTCTAATTCAATGTATTTTGTGCTATTAGGATAATTTCCTTATTATATATTGGCAATCTAAAGTAAAGTATTAACTTGATCAACAAGTTATTAATCATTTCAAACTGATCACAAGAATAATGATATTTAGCTTGTCAGAGCTTTGACAAAATGTGGCGGAACTTGAGAACCTGATAGTGTGCAGTAGACAAAGTGTTTCTCCATGTATTTGAACTTTGTATTTGATCTATGGTGTTTTCTCAAACTTTGTAGAGATGTGTGGCTGTAATTTGTCAGAGACGGTCAGTGACATTGTCTGTCCAAGTACTGTGTCGTAAAAGTGGTCTCCTTCAGGGGACTAATGAAGGAGCTTTATATTAGTTACAAATTCAAGATCAAACTCATAATATTGTCAAACGTCTATACCTGGGGTGCCAGTGATCAAGGCGTATGTGGCCTGTTAACATCCTAATTGCATTGAGATAAATGAGGCCACTTACATATACGTCATTTATGCACACTTATTATTCCTAGTGGGGTCATGAAGTGGTTCTATTTGCAGCTGGGTTATAGATGCCCTTCGTAGTTCATAGTTGAAATAATTATTTTTGTGGTTTGGACTATCTGGAACCTGTTGGATGAGGTGTGTGAGGATTGAGCATATTGTGACCAGTTGTAGTCTGGAATATTGAGCATTGGAATGTTGTGATACCTTAAAATGGGATCCAAAATATCTAGGATCAAAATATCCAAAGGTAAGCACATATAAAGAAGTATAGATGTACTATTCATTACTTCACATACATGTACTTTGAAAATACATATGTATATGTATTGTTAAGGTGAACAAATGTGTAGTTAGGCAATTTTATCCTTGATAATTTGGCTATGAGATTAAGCAATAATGATATTACCAATCTGTAATTCAGAACCCAGTCCATCATGAATACATAGTACGGCGATTCTCGCTATTGAAGCGCAGAAGTCCAGATGCTGCAGAGAAGGTAAATTTAGATTTAGCATGCATGCAAGAGCTTACTGTCTCCTTGGTGGGTTGAATGAAGCATAGATACTGCCACTGATGTCTATCATGTTTATCAGTAGGTCCATTATGGTATATGGCAGTCATGCAGAATGGTCATAAGAGCAAACCTATTGATTGTTGATCCCTGAAAACTAATTACATGGAGTCTTCCTAGGAGCAATAGAGGAGCAACCTATTTGAGACACTGTTCAACCATGAGGAAGCATGAGAATGAGTTTTCACATGAGTGACAGAGGAGCAACCCATAGGAGAAACTGGTAAACCACCAATAAGCATTAGATTGGGTCGACCCAAGAATGTTAGAGAAGCAACAGAGGAACAAGCCATTGGAGACACTGTCAGGCCACCTAGGAATAGTGTATGGAGGTCTAATGAAAAGTAACAAAGGAGCAATAGACTGGAGGCAATGTTGGACAACTGAGGAGTAGTTATAGAAGTCTACCCAGAAATTATAGACGATGAACCCTTTGCAGATACCGTCAAACCACTGAGGACCATTATATGGTGCTTACACAGGAATGACAGAGGACAATTTAGAAGCTACATTCATCCCTTCTCACAGGAAGCCTAAATAGCGCTTCCTGATGAAAAATCCTGAACCAATTTCCACTGGCATTACAAGGGTTCCAGAGGCCATATGCAAGTAAGTATATTTTCCTCTTCCGAGTTGATAGTAATACCCAGACACTAACTAGGGTGAATTGGCCCCCATACCTTGAGACCAGGTACCTCCGCACTTATGCACTATTGATTGTCACATCCCTGACTAAATTATTTTTAATTTTAGTGCTTTTTGTCATAGTGCTGCTAAACCTCACAAGGCTGACAGATCAGTGTACAATATATGTTCTTTATCCAAAGTTGTAGACTGTAGGAGCGATATTTAAAAACGTAAATAATTGTTGCACCCCGTGAGCATATACATGGAAACGCTGTAGTGGCCTATAAGTAGTAGCAGGAGAAACTACAGCACAATGGAGTGATGTCAGCTCAAAACTAAAGCGTGTTGGTATACATATTAAACAAGTCCGATACAATATTGCGCAGATACCGAACCAAACACATTTGGACACCTTGTGCCATGTCTTAATCTGCATCTTCCATAAGCATATGCATGCCTGAACCTTTTTGGATTGAGATCATCTGTTTTCACTCCAAGATCTCCTAGCTCTTGCTCTCTGTGCAGGACAAATATTCTTGGTGCTGGCAGTAGGTGTCATAGTCATGTTAGTACAAGATCAGGTCCCCTGTGACACCACAGTTGTATGTCAGAATATTGTAATGAGAAATATTGTCTGGCATAAATATCATTGCCTATATATATTGCTATATCAGGGGCCTCATTTTGAGTTTGGCGGGCGGCAGAGGCTGCCCGCAAAACTCTTTAGGATGGAAAACCGCCACTCCGGTTTTCCGCCCGCTGGCCCTATTACGAGTTTCCTTCTGGACCAGCTGGAAAGAGGCCACAACACTGACGCCGGCTTGTTACTGAGCCGGTGACAAGGATGCGGTGCGTCGGGTGCAACACCACACGTTGTGCTTTTCACTGCCCATAATTTGTGCAGTGAAAAACTCAATGGGGCTGTCCATTGGGGTCCCTTCACTGCCCATGCCAAATGCCCTGCATGGTGGTGGAACTGCCATGCGAAAGCCAGCAGAGAGGGGAGTTGTAATCCCCAGGGCAGCGCTGCTTGCAGTGCTACCCTGATGGATTAAGGCTGGCGGCACTGCCAGGCTGTCGACTGGCGGCAACCTGGTGGTGCCGGCGGTCGGACCATGGCAGCTCCGCTAGGGTCATTATGTGGAGGCTGGACCGCTGCTTTAACGACAGTCTGACCTCCACAGCGGTCTTGGCAGTCTCCTTACCAGCAGCGTCGTAATCAGGGCCCGGTTGTAGATATTCTACTATTAACTCCAATGGGCAACATTTAGTGAAGAACAACAATCAATGATATTCTAGTCTCACGCCACCATCCCATGCATTGCCATCTGCTTGACAGATGGCTGGTAAAGCAATTCTATGGTGCTATCTTAGGACGATAATACGAATATGTATAACTATCATAAACATAACACGTCCATCGCAGAGTTTATGTGTGTAATTACTCCTGGTTATGTGTAGTGGATATTAGATGTGTGTGTCTCCAATAAATGATGTCAGCTCGCTACATTCAAGTTCCCCCCTGGGTGCAGTTGAACTTTTGCCTCCTCTCTTCTCATCATCTAATCGTTTTGTCTGGAGAAACATTGCAGGACGTGTACTGAGTTTCTCTGTGTTAAGTCGTTGCCAGGGGGAATGGTCTCTTCCTAAACACAAGTGATCGCTTTCTGTCTCGTATTTTCACGATTCCTTTTTCTGTTTTCACTCTGTATTCACTCTGTGGGTATTGTTGAGGAGTGTGCTAAGTTACATTAGACTGTTTGAGTGCAGCACGTTATCCGGCTCTGTTTTTTGTTGGTGGAGAGCTGTTGAAGCAACCAACATTGTACTTTCCAATGTCTCTCTAATTGTAGAGTTAGGACAATGTATGATCTAGCTGAGGTATATCTTGCTGAGCGGCAATAGCTTTATCTTTCTCCTTGACATTGTACTCCAATTCTTTTATTTCAAAAACGTTTATGACTTGGTACTTAAAACCACATTTCTTGTAAACCATGATATTCCTCTCTGGGCTTGACTGTCGCACAATCAACCTCTGTCTGTGATGTAGAATTCAGCCTTCGCTCACCGAATACATACCTTTTATTATGTGTGTCACTCTTCCTTGGAAGCATTTCTTGTTTTTGAGAACATCTGTTTCAAAGAGGGGTGAGGTGTGATTCTGAACCTAAGCCTTGATTGGATTACACAGCCTGTCTCCATGTTGTGAGGAGCTCCATTTTTTTCTGTGGGGGTATTCTTGTTCCTGCACCCTCTTTTTTGCATCATTAACAGGATTGTCCCATACTCCTGTACCGAACCTTGTTGTTTTATCCCATTCCTCACCCACACCATCCATGCCTCACCTACCAATCTTTTGTCCTCCTGAGATAGGCAGGCAGAAATACCTGACGGAGCGGGAGCAGCAAAATAGGAGATTTTATTCCACCTCGCAGAGGATATTTGTTTGTTCAACGGGACAGACAGGAATAAGGATGGTCCACAGATGGTGCTACATGGTGTATGGCTGCATACTATGGTATATGGGGCATAGGCTTTTTCCCCTCTGCACCCTCAACTTCCACCATTTTTCTCATCTGGCTTTCTTCTGCTTTGTCTGTTACTTTATATATTCACCTCTTTGCCACAGGCTCCTACGCTTATATCTCGTGTTAGCCAAGACTGTCTTTTAAAAAAACTCTGGGGTATATTTACAAGCCCCATAGCCCCGCTGGAGCGTCACTTTTTGTGACACTTCGGTGGCACTGTGCATTATGCATATTTACAAGGCGGTGCTAAGCCACTTTTTGTGGCTTAATGCCGCCTTGTAAATATGGCCCCTCAATGCAGTTTTCTGCTGCAGAGGGGCATACAATGGGTGTTGCTGTGGGCGTTCCACCACAACACCCATTGGCTTTGACGCTGCCCCAGATTTACAATAATTTTTAAATCTGCGGCAGCACCAAAAACTAATGCCACCCCAGTTGTGGCATTAGCACGGCACAATGAGCAGAAATGCTTTCATTTCTCCTAATTTTTGCCTTTACTATGTCTGCTGCATTCTGCAGCAGACATAGAAAGAGCAAAACCACCTTGAATGTTTTTGTGCAGGAAAGTGTCCCTTCCTGCACATAAACAATCATTAAATAATGAATATTTGGTACTTCTATGCATTCTGCAGCACACATAGAAGTGCTAGATCTTCATTGTAGATTGTTTATGTGCAGGAAGAGCCTTCCTGCACATAAACAATCCTTCCCTTCAATGCAGACACCCTTGCACTATGGTGCAAGGATGCCTGCGTTGGCAGCTAAATTTAGCACTGGTGATAGGGGAAACACAGTGTTGCACCTTTTTTTGTAAATACTGTGCATCCTTGCATTTCAGAACTGACTCAGTGCAGCACTGCCAATTTTGGCACAGCACAGCACAGTTACATGACAGTTAATTGTAAATATGCCTCTATGTACTGTAGGAGTTACTTACAGGGGCTTTTAATCAGCCCTCTTCATCCATTGGTCAGCTATGTTGAACACATTTTACCCTGCACAGCATACAGCATGGGGCACTGGGTCAGGTTACTTCAGTAATTGGCTTATCTGACAGTTAGTGACAGTATTCAGCTCTTGCATAATGTGCACATCCACCCAATAAGTAGTCCCCTTCTGTGTCAGAGACCACTGGTGCAATGGGTGCTTTTACAGGAAAAATAGCTACATTTTGCCTTTTAGACTTGCTTGTTTTCATACAATGCCTGTCTCCATACAAAAAAACATTCACAAACAAAATGAGCTTTGACAAAGTCAGAAGGTCGTCAGCCAATGCCAGATCTCTTGGCCAATACTTATTTTTCTAGTGCCATCTGCAAAATAAACCAATTAATGTAAAATGTAAATGCTATGTTAGACCAAATTAGAGAAAAATGGTAGCACTGCTTGGAGTTTAAGGGGAGACGTGTTTGTGTGGTCACATCTATTTCCCACCTACCAAAATCAGGAGAGAGGGGCATTTTTCTTCCCAGCGTGACTTTGTATAGGATGTGACGACTTGACAAAACTTGAAAGTCTAAACAACCAGAACAATGAAAAGAAAAATGCATTTCCCACTGAAACGAAAACACACGAAGTGCATTTTTGCATTTTAATGAACTTTCTTGCAAAGAATTGGAACGCCCTCTTCCTAAAGCCCATCATTCATGCTTCAAGAGTTCAAAATGGAGGAGGTAATGAAAAAAATCCTGAGAGGCTGCATATAGTAATGATGGAGCCTGGGGCCCTACCTTTTCCTCTGGGGTCCGATGAATCTTTTCTTCTCAGTTCAGAGAGTTGAGGAGATCATTTTACTTAATCATTCAAACTTAATTACAGTGCAACTGAATTGTCACACATGAAACCTCAGAGTACGATTAAAGTTTCAATGGGCTTTATTATAGACTCAAAGCCAAAGTTACATATGTGAGTCTCAAAACCATAGTGTAGAGATACAAAATCACCAATGGAGAGTTAAGGCATCACACAATATTAAATCGAAGCAACATATAAATAAACAAGACTTCAATAGGAACAATGCAGAAAATCAAGAAAATTACTTGATGTCTGGATTCCAAGATTAAGTTCTCTTGCCTGACCACTTAATCCAGCTCCTAAACTATTCTTATACTAAAGGAATATATGAGGAAGGTTAGCAAACAGAATTTCAGTAGAAGATTCTGTTCAAGAAAGGTGGGGGGGCAAAAAGCCACATCTGAAAGTATGAGGTCTGTACCTCAGAAAGGTCCACTCTGAGCAAGGGCCAAAGAGAGTCTGAATTCCTCGCCAACTCAACTATATTTGAAATCTTGGTTCTCCAGGTGTGATGAAATCATGACGAAGCTCTCATTTGAAAACCAAAACTGTACAACAGTTCCAATTACTTAACAATTCAGTCTTTCAAAGCCTTCGACTCCTGTCATTGATGCACCCTCACATTCAGAAATCTCAAAGCTATAGCTGTTAATGCCAGGATACTCCTTTCATCCGGTAGCATTTTCACAGACCCCCTTATCTCTTGTGTACAACAAGCTCCTTGTTAATTTCAGCACCTGCAGCTTTGGAGAAACAAGCTTCACGTTGAAGATTAAACATGCAGAGAAGAATGTGGCATTCTCTCCGACCAACAAAAATAAGAACTAATTTACTTTAAATCAAATTAATTTCAAGTGTCTAACTTATTGAGTACAAAATGATTATAAGGAATAGCATTTCTAAAATACGATAACATTGACATTCTTGCAAATGAGTACGAATGCAAATATATGAACGTCATCTTCTTATTGTGCACCTTTACTAATATACTTCAGTGCACCACATTTAGCAATTCACTTTGCACATTACAAAAGGGAAAAAAATAACCACCCCTTCTTCACTTTTTAGGAAGTATATTGGTACAGCCAGGCTATGCTCCTTCAGTAATTTTCCTTATTCTACTCAAGAATTGGCATAAATTAAGCTCTCATCCTCAGTCTCAGTTTGCTGTGGAAGAGATCAAAGAGGGTGAAGATTTGGAGGCTGCACTGTCTGTACTAATAAAACAAAACACAGTATAGTGTATTTGGTGATCTGTGTTACTAGAATACAGTTTTATGCCTCAATGAGAGGTGTTTAATCCTGCAAATCTGAAAAAAATGGCAGATGTCCCCTCTACCCAAATCTCACATCTTTCACCACATTTATATTGTGGGAAATAGCGATTATTTTAACATTGGAGTTGCTGCTGGCTCCACTGTGAAGATGACCCTATTGGCAGATGTGAATCTGGTGGAAATTTTGCATATTTAGTGTGAGCCCCCCATGGTCTGGGACATGACCTTCACAGACCTTTACTGGAAAAGTGCCCAGATGTTCCTATGCTCTGGGACAAATCTCTGGGCACGAGCAGGCCATTAGTGTTGTTTTTTCTAAAGTCAGACTCCTAGTTAAGAGGTCTATCTTAAGGAAAAAACTAAAGTGTAGCCTGGTACACCATTACATGGCAGATCTGCTGTCACAGTGTTTTAGGTCTCATTCAAGACAACACATGCATGTATCTTGTGAGATCTTTTGTTATCTTACAGGGGTCCCGGAGGCAGCACATTACTTACCATTGGGTGGCTTCTTGTCACTCTCATTTGCTTGCTTCTTATATATTAGGTTTCAGAGGCTTCCTTTACCTTCACATGTTTGTTCCTCCACTGGAGCCTTGGCACATTATTTGTGTCTTTCCACTGCTAATTTTCCAGGTGTTACTTTTTTATTTTTTTAAGCACTCCACAACAGAACAAGTGTTTTTAGCCTGACTCCCTCATTTACTTCTCACCCGTATGTTTTCGTCCCAGACCCCTAACACCCTCCATTTCTGTATTCTCTCCATCCAAACTCAACCCACTATTGTCCGTATGCTTTCCACATCCTCACCCACCCTCAGTGGTCTGTCTTCTTGCCTTCAGCTCCGGCCTTTGACCATCTGTTGTCCTGCTTGCCCACTGCCCATCCTGCACATCGTCCTTTGTCAGTGTGGTTGCCCATGCCGCTACAGCCCACTCCGTTGTCTGTGTTTGTGCCCACAGCTCCTCCAATCGACCCTCTGTTTTCTGTGAGCTTGCCCATCCCATCCACTCTCCGTAGTCCACCTACCTACCCCAGGCCCTCCTGACCACTGTTTGTTGTTTGTGTGCTCCCTGTCCCCTCTCAAGTGCCCTCTCTTTGCCTGTCCTTCTCTCCTATTCTATCCCATCCATGTTGATTCAGGGCAGCACATGACTGCAAAAGAGCACCAAATGCATCAAATACTGACCACTGCCTCCTCTTAGACTTGGCTTCCTCCTCGAGCTTTGTGTGTGTGCCTCTGCCATGGAGAATGGACCAAGTACAGCTTCCTGTCAGCAGCCAGTGTCCTTCCACTAGTTGAAGGCTCCTGCAACTACTCTTTTTTTTTACTTTTTTGCATGCAACTTTATAAAGTGCAAAGTCTGCACTGCCTATTCCTCCCCCCCTGCAATATGGCCTAAAAGAAAAAAGGGCTATGACGGTGAACATGTCATAATGCTTTTTTTTATGCTAAGCCACTGTGCAGCATGTAAAAAAAAACATTGACGAAGCCAATAGATCTTGCATATGCGAAAACTATTGGCTTTGCCAATGCTTGTTTGCAGCTGCTGTTCAACATGAGCACAAAACATAGCCAAAGCTAAAAGCTCTCATGAGTGTGACATATTGGCTTTGCCAATGCTTTTTTTTTTTAAAACCCAAAGCAACTTCAGCCATGATGGAAGGAATATTTTTGGGTTAAATGATCCTTAAATGTGACCCTGTTAAAGAGATACCATTTAACACTGTGTACTCAGATCATCTCCCAATCAGAAGGAAGAGGTGGTGATAGGAGCAGGTAATGCGAGTTCCCACTAAAGTACATTAAATATATGAGAACATTTAACCTCTGTCTGCAACAGGAAGATCATTTTAACTCCATGGAGCTGACGTCATCATGCAATCTAGTGTTTAATCCTGTTCTGGCAGAGTTCGTATTGCCCTCTGCGGCATGGAATGATCACTAGCCTTATAAGTACAAGTAAATTATAATTCATTTTCTCACCACACTGAAACAGGTGCGTCTCCGCTCCTAATAAAAACTTTCCTCCCTGCCTCTTCTTCAGATGCAGTCAGTCTAACACATCCGAGAGTGGTGATGTCTCTCTCACTTAGAGGCAAATTTAAAAGCCCCTAATACCTCCTTGCGCCACAATAGCGTCATTTTTTATGCTAATGTGGCCCAACTAGGCTAAAATCACCACACCAAATTTACAAAGTAGCGCAATGCATTCATTGTGCCACTATATAATCCTTTGTGCTACATTATGCCTGTGGCAGGCATAATGTATGCAAAGGGGCGTTCCCCAGTTAAGGGGGCTGAAAAAATGTCGCAAAGAAATCTAAAGGATTTCTTTGCGTCATTTTTTCGGAACTTTTAACACCTGCTCAAAGCAGGCGTTAAAAGGAGAAACAACATTGTTTACAAGGGGCCTCCATGGGTTTTCAATCAATCAATCAATCAAGAATTTGTAAAGCGCACTACTCACCCGTGAGGGTTTGCAGGATCAGCGTCAACATTTTTTTGAACTAATCCTGCAACGCTCCGAACTACTGGCAAAAAACTGCATGCTATTTCCCTAACCACTGCCATGGTGCGCTGTACTTAAAATACGGCGCACACATGGTGGCGTTAGGGGGGTGCAAAGGGTTGCAAAGGGGTGCAAGAAAAGTGGCGCTGCAGTGTGTGCAGTCATTTTCATTCAATTAGGCCCTCACTTTCTTAGAGGATTTATCTATCTCTATCTTATTTATTTATCTATCGCTCTCATTTTCACTCCCTATATCTCTCTCCTCCCCAAACTCTTTTTTACGGTCTCCAAACATTGTGGCCCGCCCCGCCTCTGCTTTAGCAACAGTCTTGCTACCGCCCTCCTTGCTAGCCTTGTCTTTCTCAATCTTATTCTGGTGCAGAATCACCACCTCTTTTTCTTTCTTATCTTTCGCGTTGCCTCTCTTTGTCTCTCTCCTTTCTCATTCTTCCTGTCTTTCTCCCTCTCTCTGTTAATCTGTCTCAAAATATCCGTCCTGGTACTGACCCTCCATATCTCTGCTTTTATTGCACGCTCAGACTCTGCTTGTATTGAAGACGCATTCTCCATTCCAGTGTTTTTCTCTCTCTCCTTCTCTCCTGCCTTTCTCTATTTCTCTCTCTCTCTCTCTCTCATCTTCCATCCCGCATCCTGACGCCGACGCTTCTCACTTCTCATTGAGTTTCTACCTGCTGATGGGCCTAGTACCATTTCCTACAGACACCATTACACTCCATTGCCCCCACCAGTTTACGCTTTCTGCCCACTCCTCACAGGAAGTGGAGCGGTTTATTGCAGTTTGGGAGGGGAGAGGTCTATTTAAAGGATAATTCTCAGTTGCATTGCATAGAAGAAGTACTTTACATGTGTGCATATTACTGAAATGGAAGGAGCTTTGATATGGTTGAGCTTTCGTCAGTGTTAACATCTCTTGTCTTCCTTTTAGTTTCCCTGGAATGCTGACCCAGACCCCTGTCTTTCAAACTGATGTAGCCCTTGGCAAGACGTGACTGGCAGCTGTGATTGACAAGGGCCTCCCGCCTTATCCTGGAACGGATGAGTGCCTGACACCGAATGGAGATGCGGAGTCTTGCGGATCGCGCTGCTGTGAGAAGCATCCGATGCTTCATGAATTCACTGTCAATGGTTACAGCACCTGAACACGGCATTTCTGATGACATCGTCCTGTACGTTTAGGAGGTCTTTTAGTTGGTCTCATTCTCAATGCACCTTGGTAGCCAAGTAAATTCGAGATGGCACATGAATCGGAAGAATTTCCCCAATACTTGGAATGACATCCCTTTTCATACTTCATATTATAGGTCAACAGGAAGGGAAGGCTGCTAGAAATTACACCCAGAAAAAAATGGTGTGAATACTTTGGAGGTCGCAGGGACTAACCTTACTGCAGAAAACCATGATGCAACTTCTTTCTACAGCTACTGGGATAATTAGGAAAGATGAATTTTAAGGTAATGGTTTCTTGGGGTTCTAGTGGGATGGACTGACAGCAAGGTACACACATACAGACAAGCACATAGAATTCATGTTCATTGGGTAAAAGTCCAGACCTGTAATGTGAGTATATCAGCCTGCTTTCTGCCATTTCCCTACAAGAAACCTTGGCACCCTGAAACCTTGAGCTAAGAGGCGGGTGGTCGGTGTAATCACGGAACACCTTATTCCTGATGGGGATGGTGTGGGCACCACAGAGAACATATCCAGGACACCGGAAATGAATTCTCCTTCCTTAATGGAAGTTTCAGACTCCAGACTCTTTTTTACTGGTGAAAGTTAAAAAATGCAGAGGGTTGGAAAAAAGAGGGGAGTTGGATGTGAGCAAGTGGAGGTCAGAGATAGATGGAGTAGGGGAATTCGATATTATGTCCAGTCATTCTTTGCAACCCAAAGGATATAAGTAGTACGTGGAAGGAACTACAAAGTAAGATTAATTGCTCTAAGACAGTGCCTAAACAGTGTTTGCTTCACTCACCATTAAACGTGACACGCTGAGAATATCAACGCCTGGCTGGAAAACAATACACGAGGACGCACTTCAGACAATTCTTGATGGAAATTCTGTTTTTAATAAAGTCACATTACAGGTTTGAGCAGCCTCTTTAGTTACTTTGAATGGATATAAACTCTCCAGGCATCAACCTTTGTGTAAAACATTCTTCCTTGATTGATGGTATTTCTGGTGACTTAGAAGTTAATAGAAGCAGGATATATTTTCAACAATGATTGGATCAATGTCATGAATTAACAGTGAAGTCTCCATGGATATTGGGGAGCAGTCCTTCTACCTACAGTGAGATACAACGAGCCACAATATTCCTCTTTGAGGTAGTGAACAAACAAGGCCCTTAGTTTCCGTGGTTAACTTGATTGGAGTGTCACCATTGAATTCAGGGTGACTCAAAGAGATGGACCTACCCTGAGCTCGGTGAAAACACAAAGGACATTTTTGTGGAACTGGAGAGACCAATTTATACAAAAAGGTGACTCTGTTATCAAGTTTGATCCTGCTTGACCTGTGAGACATAGACAGTTTGCACATGAATGGCTTCCACATTGACCATCACACTCTGATGCCTGTGTCCATTATGCAACATCTTGTAAGCGCATCACTCCAGTGCTTGGCAATGATGGCTTTCCAGGGCTATTTATTCACCATGCTGCTGCTGGTCTGTGCCCTAAAGCATTCTGGGACACTCTCTATGGACACAGATCAATCTTTGGAGTCTAGAATGCCATCTACTGGCGGACGTGTAAAACGGGGCTGGGTGTGGAACCAGTTTTTTGTTGTTGAAGAGTATACTGGTACGGAGCCACTCTATGTGGGAAAGGTGAGCACATTTGTTTTGTTCCATCATCTGCTTTGTCGAACTCTCATTACCCAGTTTCTACCATTCTTTAATCACCATTTGATGTAACTCTTTGAATTGTTCATAAACCAAATTCTCCATGTGAATTCTATGTTTTAAAAGGTGCGCCTAAGTAGTGTTTTGCAAGTAAAAAATATGAGAATGACTTGGTGTACCAATGTTTGAGTGGGTATCATAGGAATCTTGCATTATTGATATATTGGGGATTTTCATAAGATCTTCTGTTCATGGTGTTCTGTGGGCATTAGCTTGGTATTCAGTTAGTTATTTGGTATGGGTCTTGTTCACCACTTGAATTTGCTCATGGTGGGGATACTGGTAAAATATTTACATTTACTGAGTGGGCTGAAATGTTGATAATGTCTTTCACTTGGTTTATCCTTCGGTAATATTGAAAGTTTACTGTGATCTGAAAATGCATTGAATCTCTTCTGTGGCAATACATATAACTACATAAGCACTCCCTATTAAAACATGATGCAAGCCAGATAGCATAACATATAGCTTAACATAGAGTGTGTAAAATTTGCATAGTTCGATTTTGAGTAATTGACACATTGGGAAAATTATGTGAAATTATGCATATTTATACGAAATGAAAAATCCATTATTTAGTGCAATATCTTCTTTGCGACACAAGAACACATTTCATGATGAAATGTAGTGAGAAAAAATATATTTGCAACAAACAACAGTTGCTCAAGTTCTGGTTGTTCACTCTGTTTCAGTGTTACACTATAATTTTGAAGCAAACACAAGCTTGTTTACATAGGGTGTCATAATGGCATAGTTGAGGAATTTTGTGTAAAAGGAATTTCGTGAAATTCACGAAGTTACGCAAATTATGCCAGCATATTTTAAATTTCCCCCAGGCCTAAATAGTATCCCCCCAGAGTTTACTATCATCAGCTTTGTGTAGGTCTTTGTCACTTTTTCAAGCATAGCGTGTGAGTTGGGTATTGTTTACGTTTTGCGTGGGTAGGTCATGCCATGAACAGCATATTTAAAGTACTCTATTAATAGTGGTAGAGCGGATATTTTAAGTATTTCCCACGGTCTTGGTATGTGGGTATTATTTAAATTCCTTGTTAACAGCCTGGTGAGAGTATTGTTAAGCGTTCTTATCAACAATCCGTTGTGGACCATGTAGTTTTCCAATTAACAGTTTGGGAATGTCATTAATACAGTTTTCAGTTTGCACTCTACGGAGAGATTCACTTTATAAATGTCTAAGTATCTCAGCAAATTCACGATTGATGAATGTTTGATGGAACAACGCATTCGGGAACCTCTCATGCCTTAACAACGCAGTCGGAACAACAACTGTGTTGTTTCCACACATGCCTTTACAAAGCATGTCTGTACAGCGATTTTTCATTGTAAAAGCATATCTAGTAAAGACATGTGTAGGAACGGCATGTGTGGTTATATCATGCCAGCCCCCCACCTGCCCTAAGGCCCAAAAGTACCCCACCCCTAATATTCAAACTACCCTGACCCCCCACCCTGCCTAAAAACAAAACTACCCCAACCCCTCACCCATCTTAAAAAAAAAACTACCCCCACCCCACCCCTAAAAATAAAACTACCCCCACCTCTATCAACAAAAGGACCCCAATCTCCCACTCCTAAAAACAAAACTATCCTGCCCCCCCCACCCCACCCCTAAAAACAAAACTACCCTGGCCCCCCCACCATGCCCCTAAAAATGAAACTACCCTGACCCCCCCCCACCCATCCCTAAAAACTGAACTACCCGGGCAACCACTCACGGACCCTGAGCCATAAAACCTTCCCGACCCCCCCACCCACCCTATAAACAACCGACCCCCTCACCAGTACTAAAAACAAAACTACCCCAACCCTAAAAACAAAACTACCCCAACTCCCACCCTTCCCTAAAAACAAAACTGCCCGACCCTCCACACGCCCTTAAAAATAAAACTACTCTGAACCCCCCCACCAGCCCTAGAAACTAAAATACCCCAACACCAACCCTAAAAACAAAACTTCCCCAACCTCCATATGCCCTGAAAAACATAACTACCCCAATCCCCGGCCCCTAAAAACAAAATTACTCAGACCCCTTAACCAGAATAACTGAACTATGCCGACACCCCCACCCACCCTGAGCCCTAAAACCTTCCCGACCCCCCACCAGCCCTAAAAACAACTCACCCCCCCACCCTCCCTAAAACCAAAACTAGCCTGACCTCCCCACACTTCCCCTAAAAACAAAACTACCATGCCCCCCACCTGCCCCTAAAAAACAAAACTACCCTGACCCCCAACCACCATCCTGAACAACTGAACTACCCTAACACCCCTTACCCACCCTGAGCCCTAAAACTTTCCTTGACCCCCATCCTAAAAACAAAACTACCCGACCCCCCCAACCCTGCAACTAAAAGCAAAACTACCCTGACCCCTCACCCCTGCCCCTAAAAGCAAAACTACCCTGACCCCCCACTGGCCCTAAAAGCAAAATTTACTCGAACCCCTAACCTGCCCCTGAAAAAATAGCCCAACCCCCCAACCCAAGACCATAATCCACCCAACTCTAAAAATTACCCCCAGCCCTGGCCCGCCGCACTTACTTGACTGCACTCTCTCCCAATCCACCCCCCAAAAAAACACCCCTGTACCCCCTAAAAAAATAGCCCAGCCTCCAACCCCAAGCCCTTTATCCACCCCACCCTTAAAAACTACCCCCAAACCTGTGCGACCCCCACCCTCAGCCCTACCCTTAAAAAAAAATCCCAAACACCCTCCCACTCCGCCCCTAAAAAAAAGAATTGCTCAACTCCCCTACCTAAGTCCTTTATACACCCCCACCCCTAAAAACTACCCCCAACCCTGCCCCATCCCCACTTGCCTAACCGGGTACTCTCCCAATCCACTTTGCCTTTTTTCTGCTTTAACTATGCATATGCATAGTTCAGCACATGCGTGGTTAAGGCTGAGAAAAAGGCAGTCGTTGTTCCTGCAAGCGTGGTTACGCTTGCATGGAAAACATCTGGGTTTTTCCCAACGCGTTTTTCAGGACATTTCCCATGGTTGACGTGTGCTTATTTTATTCACATATGTCCTATTTAAATGATGCAGTTCCCATTCGTGGTTTCAAATTGTATTTAAATTGTTCTCCTTTTGTGAACGAAAGAAATGTTTCTAATGCATAAATGAAACGTACGTAGTTGGCATGTGTTTTCTTGGTGGAAAGTTCTTCATTTGTAAATAAGGCAAAACATATTTGAATGATCTATTAATGTCACCATTAAATAAAATGTAGGCAACTGAATTTGTCATTTTATTAAAACGCCCTGGCCACAATTTTGCCACAAGTATAATTTCAGCAGAGGAGTCCCCACTCGTACTTTCAAAGACATTTTTAAACTATCTCAAGAATATATAAAAAATAAATACAGGAATTCATTGAATCGTTTGGGGTTCAAAATAGTTCAGTGTTTAAACTTTTAGCACCAGACCATCTATATTTTAGAATGTCTGTAAAAAATTGTACCATTACCGTCTGGAGCGTAGAGAAATAGGGAGGATATTGCCTCTGAAAGACCGGGCATTACAGGCCAGATATCACTCTGATTTAACTCATGACTTATGAACTCCTTTTCCAAATGGCCTGCCACCTTCTGGAAGTGTCAGTATCCAAACAAAAACTTACATTTGTTTGAGAATACTAAGGTTGTGAATCTCCTTCGTCCAACTATTCCCACAACTGATTATCTTCTGTCCCATAAACTTTCTTAAATTCTTTTGTGAGACACACTATGGGCCTCATTATGATATTGGCGGTAAATGCCACTTACCATCACGGCGATGGTCGCCAACATACCGTTGCCATGGCTACCGGCCGTCCATGCCATTATGACCGTAGCCGGAATCCCGCCAGAAGGCTGGTAGAATTCAGGTGACGATCATGGTGGCGGACGGAGGTAAGGTGGCGCTGTTGCTAGCAGGAGCGCCACTACAGCAAAACACTGCCTACCGTATCATGTTCCATGATACGGCCTGGCAGTGTTTTCCTGGCGGACGCTGCGGCTGGCAGCAGCGCCACGTCCCATTGTCGGCTAGGCTCTCATTATTTATAGGAAGCATTCGGCAATCAACATACAGTTGTGGTTTCCTGGCTGGAATCACCCTCTAACGTGTAAGGGACAAGGAAGTGTTTATATAATAACACAGCTGATATTCTGAGAAAGTGTCCCTACGTAAGGATATGTATTTTCTACGAATGTTGGAGACTAAACTTCTACCATGTTCACCGGCAATGTACCGTGCTGTAGCCTTGAAGGAAGAACAGAGTGATCAAGAATGTCTTGTTTGAGAACAGAGTGCTGTCCTAGGCAAAAACAGTTAGATAGATGAAAATAAAACAAGACCATAAAAATGGTTATTGTAACAATAATAAAATGGAGCTGAATAAAATATATGTAGGTTAAAGTGTACAGCGGCCTAGTGTGTTTAAATAACGTGCATGGAGCTATAACTAAAATGACTTAACAACACGGTCTCCTGCCGGAGGACCCCATGCAAGCAGGTAAGTCGGGTTCTCTGACAGGGGAGGGGGGTGGGGGGTGTTGTGTGCATGTATCGGGTGTGTGTGGCTGTGTTTGAATGCATGCATGCATGTGTAATGCGTGTGTGCATGAGTGGGTGTGTATGTATGTGCATGTTGTGTCGTGTGATTGTGTGTGTGCCTGGATGTATGTCCGTGAGTGTTGCTGTGAGTGTGTATGAATGTATGCATGCGTGGGTGAATGTGTGTATGCCTTTGTGTATAGGTGTGTATGTATGTGCGTGTATGTGTGTATAGGTGGGGGGTTGGGAGGGGACACCTGGGGTGATGATGCCAGGGAAAGAATTCCCTGGCACTGATAGTGCCTACCGCCATGCTTTCCGTGGTGGTACAGAAACCACGGAAACCATGGTGGTGGACGGGGTCAAAATGCCATGGGCGGCCTAGTGACGGCCACCGTGCTGAAGACTGTAGTCTCTAGCCCAGCGGTTGTTGCGGTCAGTGTGTTAACTTGGCGGTTGGCTTTGGCCAAACCTCCAATGTCACAATAGTGGAGGTATGTACCGCCAGCCTGATGGCGGTAATACCTCCACTATTACACCGACCGCCGGGGTCGTAATGACCCCCTATATGCCTGAAATATAATTATCCACTGGTTTACCTTTTTACAAACTTGTCACGTTTAACTGCAAATACAATTGACTAATATTCTCAATTAGATCACCAATCATTGTAGTCGAACTTTGCAGTTCAGAAGGAAAAAGGGAAGGAAGGAGGGAGTTAGACATGGTTGTCTCATCTGCAGCATAACTTGCAGCGCTCGGAATAGCCCGATGAAGCTGCATTGGTATAATTTTTATCATCCATCCATCAACAATCTTGTCATGAATTTCATCTGCACTTCAGCAGTGCACAAATCATTTTGTATACTTCTCCTTAACAGCCTTCTCACCAGATCATAGCCATGTTCGGCTACCTCATTCTATAGAGGGTCTTACTCTGGTCTTGTTGCACCATTCCAATGACTCCGGCTAAAATCCAACATGACTGCCTTGATTTGTCGAGCTCCAGCTCTACTCCGGCACCTGCTTGTTTGTGCCAAGCGTATACCTTCTTGACTGAAAGCCCCCGATATGTGCAAAATGAAAGCATGGTCACCATCCATCTGTTGGTAAATTTAGACTCTTATGGGTGTTGGTGTCTGGAATGTCTGGATTCTGTAACCTTTGCCCCCTCAGTGTTTTGCTTTCTGGAAAGTGCTAAATGAACACTTAGTTTGCTTATTTAATGCTAGATCTTCAGGGTGCTTCTTAGTAGAGGCCAGCAAATTGAAAATGTTGCTTTAAAAAATGGTCACTCCTTTTTGTATATGTTTCCATAAGTGGATCGCACGTGTCATGTTTGACTTCGCTTATTGATTATTTAAACTGTACCATGTTATCCCATTGCTTACAGGATATAGGCCAATGAAACTGGGTGGAGGTGGGTAGGATGTAACCCTGTACTCATAAACTTCTCAACTCCAATCAAAGTCCAAACCAAAGCCTTAATGATGCCCACAAAAGGGCACATTTCAAAGCTGGTAGCTGCCACTGAAATGTTTGAATATCTAATTAGCCATGACAGTCCCTTCTTGGTAGGTCCTTCCTTCCCTCATTTACGTTATCAAACCGAGGTTTATGTATATATCGAATTCAGCAGCCCTCTGCTGCATCAATATTCCAATTTACAGCAGCCACCGACCACTTTGAAGTAGTGTAAATTTATCGCATGCAAAACCCATGGCAGAACTCAGCAAACTGAGCCTGTGGCACAATCAGAGGGGGTGCAAGACACTATGACATGAGGCACCCTATGGCATGAGGCACCCATGGTTAGATGGCCATGAGTCAGGCCCTGCGCCTAGGTGCTAAACTGACACCCTCACCAATGTATAAAAACTTAGATAAGACAATAACAGAAAAGAACAGACAGAACTCATCAGTTCAGCAATGCTTCCTGCCGAGTGTAGCACAAGGGTTGATATTGCGGACCCAACTGAGAGAAATGTGAAATCAAAAATACGAAATGACCCAAAGAATCCAACAGTAAATGTAACTCGTAAACAATGCATCATAATTTCACAGAACCACGTACAATGCTGACATTGTAGTTCCACGTGGGAACCTAGGAATTGCATTTTTGCCCTCTACCATCTAATAAATGTCCACTATAAATAATTATAAAGTGCATTACACCATGCCAGCAGTATCTGACTTATCCTTAGAAAAGAGGTTGGTGCATAAACTCGCCCGTATCTCCTTTTCCTGGGGGTGTCCAAGTCTCGAGAGTTGTTTCATCTTGGTATCCCAACACAGAGACAGTCCCTTCCATCAAGCCGGATGTACTTCCTAAAGATATTTGACTGCTAATGTCTGCTTCTTGATGACTTTTTCTCAATGAACTCCTTTTGCCTGCTGCTTTCGTGGCAGCCACTATGTTGCTAAACTCCTAAGCTCCTCAATGTAACCTTGAAACTTGTATATGTTCAGGAGGGACCAGCATCCATCATGAAGCTCTCTCTGGCCTTCGATTGTCCACAAAGATTACACAAATGCCAAAAAGAATTATCTTATTTTCAGTAAGCACTCTATTATGGCTTGTAAACACACACACTTCAGCGTTGAAAATTATGTTTAATCTATATCATGTGTCTTAAGGTTGTCAAATGGCAGAGGCACTTCTCCTGATGTTCCTGCTGGCAGGACGAAGAGGCCGATTTAGGACGTTGTTTGATCTTTTATTATGTTGTATTTTCTCCTAGGGCACTAGAAACGAGGCGGATAGGATATCTGTCACAATTATGACTGAGGACCCATCCTCAAAGTCTAAACCAGGCCCTTAGGTTAAACCTACCACCATGATAGGGTGCAATATTCGACCCTTGCCCCCCAGGATGATGCATTATTTGTTTTTCCTCTTATGAAAGGTATACCCAAAATAAAACGCTGAAATGTTGTCTATCAATGTGGGTTGGCTTATAATAGCTGGAAGATAGATGAATGGGAATATACGTTTTTGATAGCTAATAATTTAATGCTTGCAATTAAGAAAGAAACAAATATGCATATGATCTTATACAACTTTGGCTGGTGTTTTAGATGCTCACATGGCAATGTATCAAATATCAAAGTAAACAAGATTGACCTACAATTATATCACATTCCAATAAATTGCCCATCTCTTCATGGCTATTGTAGGTACCTTATCGTTATTTTTTCCACTGTCTTCACTACTTTAAGATGGAACATTTCACAAAATGTATGTGTAATGTACCTTTTTTGCATTTTCTGTAAAATGTTAACATAACATTAAAGCAAAAAAAAAATGATGATATTGCTTACATCCAACAATTGATAGGAATAAATACGAAACAAAGCTTGCCACGATAACACAGACATGGAGGCTAACACTTTATTTTCCTCTTGAACTGTACAATACACAGTTTATTCATAGACGTGCCATCACCAGAATGCCAGGGGTGTCATACACCCCCTGATCCAAAGGGTTCACGACATCACAGGGTTGATTCAATTTCTCAAACTTACACCCTCAACAGCCTCCTTTGGCTGATGTCTTGTCCTACCCTAAGTTCCCAGATTTCATCTATAGTATGCAGATTTACCTTGGGGATATGTGTTTGCTAATAGATTTTCTGCAGTAAGTTCCTACATTCCAGGCATTGTTCCCGAGACATATTCCTCAGTACTTGGTGGATTTTTATATATATGCCAGTGTCATCTTATCCTTAAATGGGACTATGTGAGCACCTTAAGAAGAAGACCTTTGCAATTCTTATGTGGGTTTCGATTCAGGTGAAAATTCTGATTTTGGTAATGGTTCTAGAGTTGGTCATCTGCGCCTCAGTATCTCCATCGGGTCCATCAGTTTGACCGATTTCACTGTAGGCAGTGGAGATAAAATAACCCATTGAACTGGGCATACCTTCTGAGCCACCTAGAGGTTACTGGTCTCGGAGACCTTGAATGCTTTTTGCAATTCCCTTTCTTCTTCAGTTTGTCATTAAGAGAGTTGCCTAAGGTATATCATGGTATGCTGAGTGGTGAGGTTTTGGTTGGTTAAGTGAATTTGGATTGTTGAGTGTGAGCATGTTGAAGCATATTGACAGAGGTGAGTGTCTTTATGAGTGATGGGAAGTTGATAGGGGTTAGTTTACTTTGTAAGTGAGGGTGAATTATGCGGAGGACACATTTCAAGTTTTTGGGATCAGTGTGTGGTGTGTTGTGGTCTGTGGACTAGTAAATTGTGAATTGCAGTCAATTTGAGTATGTCTGAGAGTGCAGTGTGTGTGTTGGTTTGAAGGGTCTTTTGTTGTGTTTTGTGGGTTGAGAGAGGAGCTGCCTATCAGGGCCTGCCTAAGAATACAGACTTTAGTGTCTTATGCTTGGTTGTGTTCTAATATTTTATATACAGGGTAGAATGTGTGGGTGCTCCTTTGGGTGTTGTGTGTAATACCATTTGTTTAAGTTCACCTGAATGTGCTGTGTATCTTCTGCATTGTTTCAGGATACTGCACTCTCGATGTACCTGAACAGTCTTGATGAATCATTTTAGATGTGTTATATGTGCTCAGAAAGACACCCTAATAATTAGTGTATATGGGCGTGTAAAATTAAATGCAAAGTTTGTTGAGGCATTTGATTACCCTGTTGGGCAGTGTGTAGTATAGCAAATGCAGGAGCTACCTACATGTCTCTTACATTCTAGGGGCTAGATCTACCACCTTATGGATGGTAGTCCCTCCTCTTTAGAGATGACTCCCAGCCTAGCGGTCATATCTGTACTTTGAAAGGAACTGCCATCACAATAGTTACCTTGGTGGACTGCTGTTGTCAGTTTTGATGGCATCCACCAAACATTTACATTTACATTTCTTCAGTTTTAAAGTTTTCTCCTACTATGCAGGAGGAGTCATTATTTTTTTCTGACCTTCACTGCTAGGTTTTTCCTGATGGTGACGGATAGAAGAAAAAAAGCCTCAGACCAACCATTATAAATTGTGTAGGCAGTGTAATGGCTTCACTCCAGCAGCCCCTGCTCTGTCAAGCTGTCGGATGTAGCTTTCTGTCAACAGAGCTAATGGGAGTTCATCCAAAAGAAATATGATGATTCACCCATCTGTATATGGGGAGGACAGACTGTCAGTTTAGAGGACAGGATACTCTGCTGTATTTCTAATGGAATGGCCTGTCCGCAAAACTCTAAATTAACCCCTAGGTTTCCTGTTTGAGTGAGTGTGAGAGTGCTGCCTCAAGCATAAAGGGTTAGGGTCATTGAATCATTTAAAGATGTACACATCCCACAATTACCTTGAGGGGGTTTCAACCTGTCTTGAGAAGCAGGAGAACGAGATAGTTCAAAGAAAAATATGTGGTTTATAACAGAGTTGATGCAGATTTTCAAGAGCTGAATTCCACTGGCCAAAATCTGAGGACCAAATGATTGGGGATCCACACAATACCCAAACATCATCTTACCTGAACTGTAATTGAGAGAATTTGTCTGATTCAATTAGCAATCTTACATAGACAATATAAAAGGCTTAGTCTGAGTTATCATGAGGACTGAAGACAACATGGTTGTCATCACCGTAGTTCATTAGAGTCAGGTCAAAGAAACAAACAATATTGGCTAATTCAGCAGACTATGGGCCTCATTTACAAAGCCCGTGGCACAGCAAGTGCCTTTCTGCACCACCCAGCTCCACCGGCAAAGGGCAGAAAAGTGCCATATTTACAAGATACAGTGCATTCCTGTCCTCCCACCCAACGCTGGTGCACAGACTACTGCCTAGTGCCAACCCAGGAACTCTTGAACCATAGTGCAAGGGTGCCTGCATTTTGGGGGTCACCTTCCTGCACTAAAACAATCACGAGAGGTGTTTTTCCCTTTATATGTGTGCGGCAGAGTGCAGCACACACTGAAAGAGGAAAAACAGGGAGAATTAAAGATATTTCTCCCCTTTGCGTTACTCAAATGTCACCCCTGAGGTGGCATAGGAATCTGACGCATTCCCAGACTTGTAAATCTTGGAATGCAACCAATTTTAATCGGACTCCATTGTGATGCATGGTAACACCCACAGTAACACCCATGGAACGCCCCTTTCTCACAGTGTTATGCGTAAAAGGGGTCCATAATTACTAGGCCATGAAAATCCATGCACGGTGGCTTTGCATGGCCTTATAAAAATGGGCTGGCACACTGCCCCACCGGAGCTTACAAAAAGTGATGCCCCGGTGGTGCAGTGTGCTGCTAGGGCCTTTTAAAAGAGGACCTATATGTTTAAGATGGTGGGGCTGAGTGAAGAACATCAAAGTGCCCCACACATCAAGGTTTTGAAAATACACATATGTGGCTATTCCTCCATTTGTGATGCACAGAGAAGTAATAGAAAATTGATTGACATAAAAGTGGGGTCGGCTGAAGGAGCCTACTCTAAGGAAACCACTGGGAAACAAATAAATACACTGCAGTGGCCAGTGAGAGCAGAACTCTAATGAAGTACTTAACATATGGGTGAGTATATGAGGGTCCTCAGAAGAAAACATCGGTTGAGGAAGAGTGCTTTTTTAGGTAGGAGTTATGAGAATGTGGGATGTAGAACGGGGGGCTGGGAGAAGGGTATAGTGGGGAATGGATCCTCAGGAGATGATGTAAGGTATAGTACAATGAATGAGGTGGATCAGACGTGAAGTGAGAGTGTGAAATATACAATGAGGGGGTTAGTGAGGAAGTGTGCAGTGTTTCATAGTTGGCAGTAAGTTTTGAGGGGTTGAAAGAAAGAGTGTGTGAAGTAAGAAAGGTGTGAGATGTTCAGCAAAGGTCAAGGAGTGGTCCACTGAAATTTGGAGTGGGTTGCATGTTGATGGTATAAGGTAGAGATAATTGGTGGTGTGTGGGTGTGGAACAGTGCATAGTGAGTGCTGGGACTGTACAGTCGTAAGGTGTAGGTGGGTGAAACGTCCTATGAAAGAGTGTTTGACACCTATCAGAGGGAAACTCTCAAAGTAAAGGTAAAGATATGGCAAGGTTATCGATGTGTTCATGGTGTGAATCAACTTGGACTTTTGGAAGGGATTGCGGGACTGGTGATTTAAAATAGCTGTTAATTTCAGGAAGTGGCTGAAGTATTTTAGTAATTGTATGCTAACACTGCATGGATTAGACAGGATTATGCAGTAGGAAGGGATTGCATCTGCTTGAAAGCAGGCGAGCTGACATGGTGCTAGTGGTGAAAATCTATGGATGACTTAGTACTGTGTATGTGTGTGTGCACACACTCATGCACACCCGTGGTTGTGTAAGTGTTAGAACTGAATGTATTGTTCTGGTGTGGAAAATATTAATTTTAAGAGGATAGAAATTGTTCAGATGGTAAAATGGTCAGATTGAGCTGAAAGGGGAAGCAACTCAACACATTTAGATTTTTGATGGCCCCTCCTGGTATATCTGCCTGCACAATGCTTACCTTAACTTCAAATACACCTCATATGAAGGGACAATATAATGCTAGGACGCTTTAGTAGAAATGAAGCATGGAGTCAGAATAAGATTGATGGGGGTGAGTGCAAAGCATGGAAAACTCTCCATGGGAAGTGATAGAGAGACAGACGAACAGGGCATTAACTAAATTTGAAGAGGAGATCAGGCAATATTTGGGCAAGGAAAGCAAGAGCAAACATTTAAGGAAGTTCATGGAAAGAAACACTGAATGATGCACATGCATAGTCAGAACAGAACCCCCTGTGATGCTCCAGTTAGGACACCTAGAACGGTAAAGGGCAACTCTGATGGTAATGTACTTTGTCAATAAATCAAGATGATGTCTGAAGCTTGGTGGGTGAGATTCCATCCACTGTCGGTGCTGCAGGTAGCCAGGCCAGGAGGTAAGTGGTGTGAAGGCTTAAGGTATTGTCTAATGAAGATTCAGCATTGATTTTTACTTCATTCAAACGATTATCTCTTGGATTAATCATTATTGACTTCAGAACCTGAAAATATCATGTCCCACCTGCAAATTGCATTCCCTTAACTATTTTTATGGAGGTGTTGCATCTTTTATCTATCCTCCTTTTTGAAAAGCATTTATTAATCTTTAACTGTCTATTACACTTTTCTGCTCCAGCTCTTTAATTATCTGTGTTCTTTTCTTGTAATTGTGCAAGTTTGTCAATGTTCTTTTTATGTTGAGATGATCCTCTTGAACACAGCAATTTTGAGCGTGGCATCAATTACAGCAAAAAGGTGGTTTAAGTAGTTGCCTCTCTCTGCTCAGGGAGAAGCACTTGTGTGACAGAGAGTAACACTGAGTACAGGAGAATTGTGTGAAAATCTAGATCTTCAAAAGCACGCAGTGGAAGCAGAGATGTCAGCCAATCAAGGCAATGGTAAAGAGGCAGTGCTGCATGTGAGGTCAACAAGATTGACACGCTGGGACACAAATAGGAAGGCAAATTAGAGTGACAGGAAACACAACTGTTTGTAAACAAGGGGCAGGCACGAAGCCCTCTATATTCTTGGTAAGCCACAATATGCCTCACAATAGACAACACATTCGCTGTCTGGTAGGCTTTAATTAAAAAGGAGATGGAAAGATAGAGCGTGAGGAGTGAAATCCAATGCAAGAAATTGAAAGGTGAGGAAACTCAAAGCAGCAGGATGAAGAAAGATGCTCATAAAATGAGAAAAGAGCAATGAGAGTGGGGGAGAGGGTATGCACATTGATGTAAAGGATGAAAAGTTGAGGAGTGTGTTTGACATTAAGAGCGGTTCAGTAAATCAGGATGGTGAAGGCAGGAAGCACATGCAACAGAGAGGTGAAAGAAGAGAGTTTTTAACAGAGATGATTATAGTATTGAATGGATAGGCGAAAAAAGCAGAAGACATCCAGAAGACACAAACAAAGAGATGTACAGATGAGTAGAGGGTGGGATACGAATCAATGATCAGGGTAAACAATTGAGTTTATGAATAAGGCAGGTACTGAAACAGAGGAGAAAGAGGAAAGCAAATATGAGCACCTGGCAATGAGAGAAAGATGGAAGGAGCATAGGGAATGTTTAATGACATGCATAATAATGCAGCGAAACATATGAAGTGGTGATGAGACAAGAAGGGTTTTGAGAACCAGCCAGGCAATACAAAGTTTGAGAACCAACCAGGCAATACCAAGGTTGAGAGAGAGGTCAAGAAGACATAGAGTGTGCCAGAACTGGTAAAAAGAAAATAGGCAAGGGAGAGTGGGCATGAAATGAAAAAAAGCAATGAAAATGTAGAGTGGGCAATAAGTGAATCAAGGAGGAAAGCAGAGGGGGTGGATTGCACATCACAGAATGAAATGAGGAATTATGGAAAGAGACAATGGCATGGAGCAGGACAAGACGTGACAGACAGGAAAAGAGAATGGAGTGGGTCAAGATTGAGATACAGCAGTGACGGTAAAGGCTGAATGATGAGCAGTGCATCAGGGACTGAGCTGGAGAGTTGAAATTGCTGAATCAGCTGCTCTGGACATCTGGCAGGAAATGGAAGACACCACCAGCTGAGACCTTTAGAAAACACAATGACCCCTTTTATGTCTCCCAAGAGGTGTATTTTTCTGTAATTTCTGAAATGTGTAGTTTGAAAGGCCAATTCTTTAATCCTTCTAAGCTGTACTTTTACACATGCCTTAAAACCAACTCGGAACGCCGAGGGGAAAATTGACCTGCTGCCTGCCAATATAAAGGACGCTTCCCATGTAAAAACAGAAAAAGGGTTCAGAGATGTATGGAGAGTGTTTGTGGATGTGTTGGAGTGCAAACATTATTAATTAAATGTGTGACACTAAAGCATAATGAAATGACATGTTTGTTTAAACTTTATACTGAAAACATGTGGTTTGGAAAACATGACCACTTTGGTGGCAGCCATCGAGTCCGACATAATAATAAATAACTGTCTAATGAAATGTAATTTGTGTTTTCATAATTAAATTTACTGCAATACGAATATTATTATGTACTAAAAGGATTCATGGTTTAAATATTATGAATTGTTTTATTCTTCATGTTTTAGCATTGGTTTTAAAAAGACCCCATGCTAGAAAAATACAGAAGCTATATTTAAAACTGCAATAATGTTTTTCTGGGCATCCTGTGTGGCTTGTTCACTGTGGAAAAGTTATGCTCTTATGTTGTAACATTTGTTTGTCTTCCTGCGAGATAATGTGTACCCAAGAACAATAGTTTTCATGTACAGCCTGCAACAATTGTATTCTACTGCAAAAACTGGTAACTGCAGTGGAAGAAGATGAGCTAATTGTGAATGCAGAAAATGAAGAGAAGATACTTCTGAAACATGGAGAACGTGTCATTGGTTCTGATTTAAACCATCCCATAGACTGACCAATAGAAACGTATCTAGTTGCTTCCTATGTCTTTAATATAACAAAATTAGGTGCTGTAAGTTCAATTCTTTTCATATCCTTGCTGTTCTCAGTCAGTGCATCTTTTATTCTGCTAATGTAATGATGAACTGTGTCTTTAGCTTTCTGCCATGGTCAGTTCAGATGCATTAAGGCCAAACATTACTGAACTGTTCCCTATTATGTCATTGCCCAATGAAAAAGCCCAGAAGATGCTCCATTGATGAAGGCACCGCTGTTTGCTGATCCATTTAGGAGAGGTATAACCAAATGTGCATTTGTTTTTTGGAATTCATTTTTGTCTTCTTTTCTTTTGCATGAAGTCCAAACATGCTTATTGAATTAGAGTAATAGTTAAGGATGCCACAATCTAAATTTGACTGTTTCATATAAACTGATTGTAAACAATTCATCTGCAATAACTAAATGTATTCTGTGTCTATCATTCATCTGTTATTGTTGTTATTCTGCATGGTGGTTCTTGAATGTTTAATGATACATATTCCCTAGATTTGGTCAGCCTGTGTTATTCCTGTACTTATGTCATTTGGTCTTGTGTTTGGTTTACGTGATCTTAGCATTGTTAATCTAAAGGGCAATAAATGTTTGAACTTTACTAAACTGGTGTGGGGATTCATGGCCACAAAGGTCATGGTGCGTATACATTTCTGACTTCAATATTGAAAGTGATGTTTATTGATTTGATTTAATTGCTGTTGCCTACTAAGATGTTACCTCACTCCTATTTGAGTCCAAAGATTTGTGTAAGGTTATCCTATACGTGTCAACTTATAAATACATTATCAAAAGGAATATAAGTCTGGACACGACCACAGATGCAAGGGCAACGATTCTAGCAATGCAGGGATCAATTGGGAGATAAGAAAGTTCAAGCTATACGATGTTCAGTTAATAATTTCTAAATTTTTCTTAGGTTGACATGGGTGAAAAATGCCCAGAAGGGATTGTACCCCTCATGTCTATACCCAAATGTTTGCATATCCCATCTCCTTGTGCAGTAATTTGACAATTATAAGAGCCATGGTGTGCAAGAAATGTAAGCATATATGATACCAGAGGGTAACAGGAGCTTAGCAATGCAACAACCAATAGGCACCATAAATCTGGAGGGGGTGTCAAATTAATAAGTGATAGAGACCTAGATGATGGGCAAGTAGTTGGTCGAATGGCCAGAATTTCTAATTTCTTTGAGAAAACAAATCTTTCACAAATCTTACTGAGACCATTGCAGTTTCCCATTATCCATTATTCTCTGAAGCTGCATTTCATGCCCATCGTGGATGAACATCAAGCTGCACGCAGTTGCATTAACCTGCTCTGGCACTGTAGGAAAAGATGGCAGTTGCTCCACGCTTCACAAGGCAAAAAGGAATATCCACAAGCCGAAAAAGGGCCCATTTTAAGTCCCATTGTGCAATTTTCAAACATGAAAAGCAAAAACATTTTTTTTTAAAGTGTGAAGTTGCAATGTCAATGACTGCATCTTGGCACACTCATCATAGTACTGGCAGTGGCGATGTTTGTGTTCTGCAGTGAATCTGACATCAATAGAAGGCCTACAGTACAGTGATTTTGATGAAATGGGAATCAATTTGCTACCACGAAACAAGTGCTGTGGTACAACACCTGGTACCGTGCCAGGAACGTCAATTCACCAAAATCCTAGGTGTAGCAGTGACGTCACAGGCCTTTTGACCATCAGTTTCACACACACGCATTCATACACTTACACGTATTTACACTTGCACACATACTTTTTCTCTCTCACATAAACACACACCTACCCGCCAGCACGCACACAACATACATTTAAAAGCACTTTTTTTACTTACCTCATCTGCCAGGGAACGCTACCTTCCAGCTACTTGTACTGCATTTTTTACTACACTGACAGTGAATAATAAAATATTATTCACTGTTATTGTAATAAAAGTGTTTGAGGAAAACAGAGTGGAGCCCCAACCGATGTCAATAAGGATGGGGTGCCACTGTGTTAATGACACTGATTTTTCCACCTCTGAGGCCAGGGTTCGCCAAGACAGTGCCAGGGGTTGCAAAGGGCAAGCAAAGGGTCACAAAAGTGACCCTTGGCAACCCTTAAATGAAGTCCATGTGCCATGCCTTGTTATTGGCAGTAAAGGGAAGTGCAAGGTTACCAGAACCTGCCAGCCTGAGAAACCATGGAAAACCCCAACCCTCAAAGAACCTAGCAATGTGGGGAAACTCAGCTCAGCATAAACAAGGCAATTAGCTGTGCCATGGGGCAGAATTTACCAGGATTTGAGGTGGTATTATGGTGAACCCTAAACACGAATACTGTAGGAAGGGCAATCCCTGAACGGTATTGAAACATCAGACCCATATGCAAAGCTCAAGTCTTGTAATCCACTGGAACGAATGACACAATATTGTGGTAAATAATATTGTTAACAAAAATACTGTGTTAAAAATGTTGTTAACAACAATGGGCCCTATTACAAGTCTGGCGGCATAAAGACCACAAGGCTTGAGGTGGAGCACGGGCTACTGCGGCTATGGTGGTTGGACTGCCACATTATGACCCTGGCGTTCGGATCACCAAGGGACTGCCTTCTCTGCCTGGATCTTTCATCCTGATGGGTTGTGGTTATAATCATCCACTGCTGCCCTGAAGTCAGCACCGCCATACTGATTACAACCATGTTCTCCACCAGCCTTTTCATGGAGGGTCAACCACCATGAAAAGGCTGGTGGAGAACAACTGCTCGGGGAGCCACTTTGTTGTGAGCAATGCAGGGGCCCCCTTCCTGAGCACCGTTGGAATGCGCACTGTCTGATTAGAAGACAATGCACATTCCAAGAGTGCTAGGAGGGGCCTCCTGTGTGACAGCATTGTATTCGGCTCCATGTAGAGCTCAGCCCAATGCCGCTGCATGGTTTCCACTGGGTAACCCAATGGAAAACTCGTAATGGTTCCAGTGGGGAGATGGCCAGCACTGTCACAATCTCCTCATCGGGAGTTTGGCGATCAGGTTTTTCCAACCGCCAAACTCGTAATCAGCCCCAATATTTTGGCCCCATACTCATGGTAAGTACCAAAATATCAGGAAAAAAATATCGTTCACAGTAATACCATATGTAACATACACCAATATTAATGTTTCAATATAAATGCAGTTTAAAGTAATACATGCTAAATATTATAAAGCAATATAATCTCATATTAATATAATGTTAATATAATGTAATTAAATAAATTTGACTGTTTTATACCATACATAAACATATACTTAGATAAACACACACATATATGTGTTTGTGTTTATATCAATACATATGTATAACATAATAAATAAATAAACATATACATGTATAATGTGTATATATATATATATATATATATATATATATATATATATATATATATATATATATATATAATAAATGTAAAAATAAAACAAATAATATAAAACTTAAAAACAATCAACTAATACTATAAATCTATTTAGTCAATATTTAAAACTTTTTTGCAGTAGAGAATATTAAATATACTATTCCCAGTCCAGTGTATGCAACATTCGGAAAAGTGTTGGACTTCAGAGATGTGAGGTTTTCTATTTCTACTCCAGTCTACACAAAAGTAGGGTAAGTGTTGGACTTTGGAGAGGTTAAATATACTATTCCCGCACCAATCTGTACAACAGTAGGGAAAGTTTTGGACTTTGGAGGAAGGAACAGTTTAACTATTCCCTCTCCAATTTAAACAACAGCAGAGAAAGTGTTTGATTTAAAAAGGATTACATACATGAATGCAAATCCTATTAAATTAGTAAAAGATATTGAACACTTACTACAAAACATTATTAAATGACAGTATACAAAATAAATATATTTTTAAATATACCATATAAATGAAAAATGTTAACATACCACTTAAAAGATAGAAAATATAAAATTACATATAATATAAATTTCACTAGCTACAAAAAACTCATCAATTAAATAATCAATTATCTAGTTAATGTAATTTAATACATTAAAATAGTTTTAAGTAACAAATATCATCTCAGAAACAAATTCGCACATTTACCACTAAATATTTTTTTAAAGAAATAACACATATAAAAATCCTAACATGTTTAATTTCCAATTAATAAATTAAATAACTATATACATATTATAAAACAATTTATATCTAATATATTTTAATTTTCTAAGCAACCTAATCACCAAAAAAAACACATTATTAGAAAATACATGTTAAGCATATAACAACAATAATATATATTATAATAAATAATATATTGCAACACCAACATAATAATGAATAAATTACGTAATATACATAAGTAATAACAAAATAGAAAATACTATGTAAAAAAAATAACAAATTAAAAAACATTTAATTTAGTTCACCCACTAACCATATTTATTTACAAATCCAGCAGCACACAACTAAAACATAATGCAAATAAATCAGTATTAAACTATTTATCTAGTTAATGATTATTTAATAAATATTTATCATTTTTATAACTTCATATACGTTCCAGCCTATAGCCCAACAAACCAAACAATCCACTGCTAATGTATAACTTAAACAAATATGTAAGAAACTATTTCCATAACTAAAATGAATCATATAATTCATTAATTACAAGCAAACTACCAATACATTTTAAAGTTTCTAATTTAATTAACTTCCCACCCCATAGTCTTAGAAACCCACCAACCTACTACTAGGATATACCTTACTACACCTAATAATAAAGCTGTATTAACCATTATAACTTACATTTGAAATTCAAATATACTACTAAAAAGTCATAATTAAAAATCAATTAAAAATAATTGACAATCAAAATTATCTTATCATGAAATTATACATTTTTGTAATTTAAATAAAGTCCCACTCTGTACCCCACCAACCCTCTATATCATTAAAAATAACTAATATCATTACAAAACAATAGATCACTTAAGATAACAAACTACATTAAAAAATAACAATTATGCCAACAATCCAAACTGCTAAAATGAATATTTTAACTAAAACTCATTAAAATATTTAAGAAACAATATTTTGCAACTGTATTACTGATACAATATTTAAAACTATATTTAAAAATTATAATATCTACCACAAAATCGATATTTTTGATAAAGATATTCTGTACAATGATGTTTCTGCATCACAATATTTTTTTCTGACATTTGTCAGTTCCAATATTTCAAACTCTATTTTTATCAAAACACAATCTGCCTTGAGTTGCTATTCAAAAACTTAAACAATAACTTTAGCTAACCTAATAGTCAGACATAAAACAAGATTATTATAAGGTGGTAAGAGTGATTAAAAAAGCATTTGACATGTTATTACATATACCTCTGTTAATGTAGTGCTTTTATATAGGAATGAATATTCTGTATTGTGAAAGAATTTCATTTTTCATAATATTGAAATATTAATTGTTGAAGTGTATTACTAAAGCTAGCTATTTATATGATATATCAAAATTAGATTTATTGTGCAAAGAGTCCCAGGTGTTCCCTTACTAGTGGACATGGGCTTGATCTAACAATCTTAAGGTTCTCTTTTACGGGGTAGTATGGTCGAACAGCCAGAGGAGAGTTTGACATCTGCAAATACACACATAGTCCCTGATTCGAGTTTGGTGGACTCCCGAACGAGAAACATTCCTGACAGGGTGGCCGCCACTGTATGGCGACTTCTCCGCCGACCCCATTATGACTTTCCCACTGGGCTGATGGGTGGACAGCCCAGCGGGATTGTGGTCAGCCCAGTGGGAATGTGGTTTCCAGTGGTCAGCCCAGCAGGAATGTGGCAGCAGCATTGTCGCCGGCTCGTAATCAGCGTGCGGCAATGCTGCCACCCACAGGGGTCACCAGCACCGTTGTAATATGCACTGTCTGCACAGCAGACAGTGCTCATTATGAGGGTGCTGGGCAGGGGAACCCCTGTGTCCTTCTACATCTGTTCTCCTCCAGCCTGCCCTGGTTGATTGCAACCTGCACCGGCCGTCAGCCCGTCGGGATCACAGATCCCGTCGGAGACAGCAGTACCCTGCAAGTCGGACCACCAGAGTGGTAATGTGTCAGTTTGATCGCCACAGTAGCAGCAGTCCAGGCTGCCACTGTGAATCTGGTGGTCTTGCGACCACCAGACTTGTACTTAGACCCTTAGTCAATAAATGAGACATGCAACTCAAGAAGGAGATCCACACCAAAATACAAAAATAACAAACAACTTTAGATATGATTAGGCACCAGAATCAGTCTGATCAGGTACCTATGTTTTGCAAAAAATAATCTTTACAGTTTTGAAAAGTCAACACAGTGCAATTTTGGGAAGCTCATTATCCTAGGAGAGAAATACAAGGACTGCAACCAGGTATAGTACAGTGACTTACAGGGCCAACCTCCTGGACTTAGGGAAGTGCTGGGCAAGGATCAGGACCACACCAACAGGTCACACTGAGCGGCACTGGGGCGGCCGGGTGCAAAGGTGTAGTATGACGTTGGTTGCCCAATGTTAGTCAATGGAGATTGGTCCAGTTGAAAAGAGGCTACAGGGATGGATGGGGAATCCAGTTGAGGAGAACCAGCAGTTGGGTTCAAGTCTTGAGATGCCTGAGCACCTACTGTTCTCTTCTCCATGAGCCAGGGGCGACAGGTGCAGGGGTGTCTTGAGGCATCAGGTTTTCTCCACTGAGAGCACTCAGGGTTGAGGGTCCTTTGGGCAGAGGCTTCAGGTGGCATCAGTGAGTCCACAGTGGGGACGTCCGAGGTAAGCTTTGTCTCTGGAGGGCTTGGGGACCACGTTGGCACTGTTGATCCATTTCAGCTCATGCTGGGCAGCACAGATGCAGTGGTGCTTTTAGGTGACAGGTTTTTATGGTCCGGAGTCCACAGGGGAAGGGGGATTGGCATCTCTCCTTTGAGTGAAACCAGATCTGCATACCAAGGGCTGTAGTCTTCTTTGAAGACCCCTTCCCTAGAATGCAGATTCACAGGTCTTCTTGTTGGGTGGGGTGTGTAAACCCCTCGCCTAGAGCAGGCTTTGTCTTTGATGGCCCAAGAGTAAAGGCTCTCTCCTATGGGGGACAGAATCTTGTCTGGTGGTGGTAGGCTGCCTAAAACTAGTCAGTCCCCATATGGGTAGGTTTTCGGGGGGGTACCTCTAAAATTCTCTTAGTGTGCATGTATTAATAACTTCATCATGGACATCAGTGAGGGTTTATTATTATGAGATGTTCGACACCAAACATACCTATTTTTCAGTGAAGCCTTCATGTAGCTCGGAAACGCGTAGTGACCAGTGTTAAGCACATGTACTTAAAATGGCTTCCCTGCTTACTCACTATGCTGAAGAATCAACAAAGTAATAGCAGGGGCATATCTGCTCTTGCAAATATGTCCTGACATGTAATATAATGCATCCTGCGTTAGGGGCTGTAAGTCCTGCTGTAGGGGTGACATGTATATTACATGCAGGGTTAGGGAACATTAAAAAAAACTGTGAACTTATATAGTGCACTACTCACCCGTTAGGGTCTCAAGGCACTGTACTCATACCACTATGGAACCCCTCCTGGCTTTTCCCTGTGAGGTGCCCACTCCTGGGCACCCCCAGGGTGAAGCCAGGCATCCAAGCGCTGTTGGGGGCATTGTGGAGATTAAGCAAGCTATTGCCCAGAGTGGGACTCATTAATTAGATTAGGCACCGAGGTGAGAATTATCTGGTCCAAGGGAATTGAGCCCAAGACCTGCTGAAGCGGGACTTGAGCCCTGGTCTTGAGCCAGATCTATGCTTCAGGGTCTGCCGCACTAACCATTGTGCCACACTTCTCCACAGACTGTGTGCCATGTTTTGGTTTCACTTGTAACTGCAAAAAGACATGCAGCCTGCTAGGGCTGTCTGCATGTGCTAGGTGGGGGGGTCCCAGAGGGTGAACCAATACATGCTGCAGCCCTTGGGGACCCTCTTTGGTATTCATTCCCTAGTTACCAGGGGAGGCAAAGGTATTGATAATTGGAGAACAATTGCACAGTTTTAGGGACAGAGATCTGGCAATGGGGCATAGTTTGCTGGATCCCAGTACACTTTAAATCAAAATTGCATTGAATACCAGGCAAAACGTGGGCGGTGACCATGTCAAAAATTGACACTTTCCTACAGTCACTTACTTGACTGTTCTTGCATGTTGTCCAAAGAGCATCTGTCTATCTTCCTACATAATATTATTTTCTGCAGCTGAGTGAATAGATTTAGATTATGATTTTATAGTACATTTATGTGTCATTGAATATAATCACTATGTAATGCATATGCAAGCAACCCTACCATTTCCCCGGGACCTCTCTTCATCACCAAGTAACGTTCAGTCCAATTTATCATTTTTCATTAGATTTTACTTTAATTACTCACTAGTACCTAAAGGCAAAACTATTGCATTTGTGTTTCAAGGAGAAGAATGGGTTCTGCGCAGGGAGTGACCCACCATATCACATATCCATGATTTATCACGTTATGCCATTGTAAAAAATGTACTAATTTGTGCATCCCTGTCACAGTGAGTATTGGTAATAAAAGGAGCAAGTGATTTTCTTCCTGAAATAAATCTATTGACTTGAGAGCAAGGCTTTAAAGGGATCAACAAACAGTCAACCCTATTTTATCAAAATATTGAATTGAAGAAATCATGTAAAGCAAGTTTAATAAAGTCAATATGCTTTATTTTTGTAAATCTGTTACATAACCTTTAACATTCTACTAAACTTTGCTGTAGACATGCACAGAAGATAATAAACATTTACAATGGGAGCTACTTTATCAACTTAGACTTTTCAGTCCTCTTCCTACTGCTCATTCACATTTTCCATGGAAGTACTCATGAAGGCTATGTGAAATCTCCATTAGGGGTCATTACCACGTATACGTGGGTGGTGCAAAATGTGCCATGCCAACATCACAGCTGACATTTTGAATTTAAAATAAACAAACAAATATGTTATTTCCTTCATGTGACTTAGGACGTCATTATGACCCTGGTGGTCACCAGACTGCCAAGGTCACAGTGGCAGTCAGATCACCGCGGTCGTGGTGGACCAAATGCCACATTAGGACCGCTGCGGAGCCTCCACGGTTCAACCACCGACACCTCCAGGCTACCACCAGCCTGCAGCCTGGCGGTCCTGGTAGTTTTAATCTGCCAGTGCAGCGTTGCAGGCAGCTCTGCATTGGGGAATATGAGTCCCCATCCACCAGCCTGTCCTTGGTGATTTACACCACCATCGAAAGGCTGGTGGAATAGGTGACTCACAGGGGCCCCTGAGGGACCCTGCACTGCCCATGCACTTGGCATTGGCAGAGCAGGGGGCCCCATGCACAGCCCCATCGCGTATTCCACTGCCCGAATTACACCTGCAGTGCTGCACCTGCTGCACCGCCACATTAGAGCTGACTACAGTGTTAAGGCCCTGTACCCCACTGAGCCAGCGGGCGGAAACAATGTTTCTGCCTGCTGGCCCAGCGGGGAACTCAAAATAGGGGCGGCGGGTTTCAGGCCGCCCGTGTGGCCTGATGACGGAAAGTCATAACGAGGGCCTTAGTGTTCCGAATTCTGAGCTACCCTGGAATGAATGTTAATTTAAAACTTCAAGCCCACTCAAGCTTCCAGGCTGCAGGATACATTCCCTCAAATGTTTCTCTCTGTCTCTGAATGTAAATGCATTACAAGAATAGGTAATGCTCTGGTGGTTTAAGGGTGAGGATCCCAGAATCTGGGGTTCTTGTGCTGGCCTGTTGTGCCACAAAGAGCCCGGGATGGTTCCTGAAGACAGGGGAAGGGCAGTCCAGCTTGCCTGGGTGAAGAAGCTGTGATTTGGCCTGGATCAAAGCTCTGGCTAGCCCAGTGGTAAAAGCCTCCATCCCAGGCTCCATTCCCCAGACTAATATGCTGTAAAATGTCCACAATGATGTCCTGCAGGCACAGGAAGGCCTCCCATGCCTGTCTGGGTTAAGAAGCTCTTACTGAGATCCGGTGAGAGCTTAAGCAGACGTGGGGGTGAAAACCTCTGGCTCTGGGTTCCCCTACCCGCCTGCCATGTCACTAACTGTTCGAGATGGGCTCTTGCAGGCCCTGGAAGAACTCCCCTGCCTGCCCAGGTTAAGAATTTTCAGGGCACCCCTGGTGAGAGCTATGGTGGGGTAGGGGTTGAAGTCCTCAGCTTTGGGCCGCATTCTCCAATCCATAATGTCCCACTGTTTCTCTCCGTAACCGACCGAAAAAGCTCTGACCAGGCCAGTGTCAGAACTCCGGTGGGACCTGGGGTGGAGACCCTGGCCCTGGGCTCCCTCTTTTGGCCCATTGTAACACTTAGAGGCTGAGACATGGCTCACAGGACCAAGAAGCACACAACTGCCTGCTGGTGTTCAGAAACTCAAACAGGCTGCGGGTCAAAGCTACAGCTGACCTGGGGATGGAAGCCCCTGGTCCTGGGCTCCATTCTCTAAACTGCCATGTTCCCAAGAGCCCTAGAAAGGGTCTTTGCACATTCGGTAGGTTTCCCCTATTTATCCAGGATCAAAGCTCTAGATTGTGGGTAGTTGCATGCCCCTGGTTCTGAGCTCCATTCTATGACCTGCCATGCCACTTGGTCCCCAGGATGGGATCCTGTAGGCCTGGGTAGTGCTCCCCTGCTTGCCTGGGAAACAAAGCTTTAACCGGACCCCAGGTCAGAGCTCTGTGAGACCTTCCCACAGCCTTATGTCTGAGGCCCAGCTGGGCTCGAGCATCCTGCCCAGGGAACCCATAGCCACTCCAAGGGTGAGTGGAAACTGATCGACAAGCAATTATTCAAGTCCAGCATTCTGGTGGCTCTTATCTCAGTCCTCTGGTCGTGCATGCCAGTGGAATGAATGGTGCACCCAGAATGGGGGCTGTATTGAAAATGTGATTCTTCAGGCCCACTCAGGGCTTCAGGAGATCCGATACATTTTCTCGAATGTCCCCCTCCGTCACTTGGTGCACATGGATTACAAGAAAGCCAGGTAGCTTTCCTCTGGATTAGAATCGACAAGGTATTAGGGACACCCTTGTTGTCTGGTCATAGTTTCTGTGCCAGGGGGGCCTGAGCTGTCCTGACCCATAGCACTGAGCCTGGGTCGGCAGTTGCCTTCCAGCCCTGTCCAGTGGTCCTGTCCTCGGAATTTGCATTCCAGAGATCAGGCAGGGATGTGAAGCCAGCCACCCCATGCAGGCTAACCTGCTCTGGAATGGTTTAGCCGCAGTGTACTCTAATTGATTGGGCTCACTTGCTCCATTTAGGGATGAACTGCTTGACCAGCCTCAGCTGTTGCTTCAGGCAAATGACTTATACCCTGCCTGGACTGCTAACTCAAGAGTCAGCCTTCTGTGGAGGCCACCCGGCAGAGCAAAGGCCAAGAAGCTTGGCAGCTTGGTCCCCCATACCCTGGTGGTCTGACCCAGGTGGATGGAGTATTGGTGGTACTGGCCCAGATGCTGCTTGGTTTTGTGGGACCCAGGCACCTGTCAGTTTCCTTTCTCAACCCGGTGCATTTCTGCACCAGCTCAGAGAAGGGTGACCACCCGTTTGTAATTTTCAGGGACTGGCTGTAATTTAGCCCTACCGTCCATTGTCCATAGTTTTAGTCTTTCAGCTAAAGGACAAAATGTAATTAGGACAGATCAGTTTCCCCAGCTGGATTAAAAGGCAGGGAGTTTTGTGTGGTCTGAAGGAGGGAAGGGCAGGCTGATAAGAAACAGGCCTTCTTGCCAGGGTGTCTCCTTCCCTAAAGAAATGCAAATGTGCACAACTGTTAAATCTGCAAATGCAAAGAGGATTGGAAGACTGTTTTGAGTTTAATCAAAGGAGTCACTTGAAGCTTTCTGGTGGAAAAGTTTTTTCTTTTAGCGAGGTTCTATAAGGGTGTTCCAAAGTGTGCTGTGGAGTGTGTGGTTTTAATGAACTTTTATAAGAAATGTTTGCACTAAGTGTATATTATTGAAATCTGTATTTTAGAAGGACTTTTTATTATTTAACCTAAATGTATTTGTGCATTTTGGAGCAGCCTATATTGTGATGTGTTTAATGCATGTTTAAAATAAGGACTTACGCATTCACAGTGCTTTCAGGGACCTCAGTACCTCATAGTACTAACGTACATTGGCAAAGCCAATAGGTCTTGTCCATGTAAGAGTTATTGGCTTTGCCAATGTGTTTTAGCCATGTTATGCACCAGAGTGGCTGGTGTTCAGCACGGCTAAAAGTTAGTGGCATAGAGGAGAGTGGCAGGAAGTGTTGCAGAGTGGAATGGCAAAGAGTGGAGTAGAGTGTTGAAGAGTGGAGAGGCAGAGAGTGTCACGTTTAGGAATAGCATACTGTGGAGTCATGTAGAGTTACATAGAGTGGGGTGGTATGTAGTGGAGTTGACTGATGTAGAGCGGATTGGCATTGAATGTGAAGCGGCATAGAATACAATGTAGTGTCAGAGAATGCAGTTTCATAGATTAGAGTGGGTGCAGAGTAGAATGCAGTGGTGCAGAGCGTAGTGGTGCAGAGTAGAGTTCCATTGAGTGCAGAGTGTGGACTGGCGTAGAATAGTGTGGCAGAGTATGCAGTAGTGTAGAGTGGTGTATAGTGCATTAGTGTAGAGTGCAGCATAGACTCAAGACTTGTAGAATGGTGCAGAGTAGAGCATAGTGCTGTAGAGTGCAGTGGTGTAGAGTGAAGTGATGCAGCATATAGTGGCATAGAGTACAGGGGTTTAGAGTGTGTTGGCGTAGAATGCAGTAGTACAGAATAGAGCGGTGTAGAATACAGTGGAGGACAGTGCAATGTTGCAGAGTAGAGTGTCAGTGCATTGCTGTAGAGTGGAGTAGAGTGGCATATGAGCTGTGGCGTAGAGTACAGTAGTGCAGAGTAGAGTGTAGTGGGATACAGTGCAGTTGTTTAGGGTGCACTAGTGTAGAGTGCATTGAAGTAGAGTGTAGTGGTTTAGAGTGCAGTGGGGCAGAGTGGCGTAGAGTGAAGTGGAGTAGAGTGCAGCGGCATAGAGTAGATTGTTTCAGAGCAGAGTGCAGTGGCATAGAGTGGAGAGGTGCAGGGTAGAGTGGATTTGTGTAGAGTGACATAGTGTGCGATGGCCTAGAGTAAAGTGGTGTAGAGTGCCGTGGCATAGAACGCAGTGGTGCAGAGTAGATTAGAGTGACGTGCAGTGTATTGATGTACAGTGCAGCGACATTGAGTTGAGTGTTACAGAGTAAAGTGTACTAGCATAGAGTGTATTAGCATAGTGTCCAGTGGCGTAAAGTGCAGTGTTGCAGAGTGGCATAGAGTGGATTTGTGTGGAGTAGATTGGTATTGCCTAGACTGGAGGGGTATAGTATGCAGAGGTGCAAAGCTCAGTGGTGTAGAGTGGCATGAAGTGCATTGGCATAGAGTAGAGTGGCACAGAGTAGAGTAGAGAGGCATAGTGGGAAGTGACATAGAGTGCAGTGGCATTGAGTGGAGTGGAGAAGAGTGGAGAAGAGTGCAGTGTCCCAGAGTGCAGTGGCATGGAGTGGTGTAAAGTGGAGTGGTGCAGAGTAAGGTACAGTGGTGTGGAGTGGAGTATGCATGGTGTGGTAACACACTGACATTACAGACAATACATTTTTGATTGAAATGACCATTACATTTGCACAGACATACAGTTTTTCAAATAAAACTATACAGTGCACAGATGATATGTGGAAATTGCATCACCTAATGTAATGATTTGTTTTAATCATATAAAGGTATTTGCTCCCAGCACAGGTCAGAATTAACAAAAATGTGCTTCATTTGTACTCCTAATTCTTATATATTCTGAAATCCTTGCACAGTTTATTTAAATGATAGCGTCCCAGTGACCAAATCAGATGCGTGGCGTGTTGAAGAAAGAATGAAGGACATGCAGTTGAAGGTTTGCAAAATAATACTTTTATCGGGGTAGCACCCGCTTCACTAGTGCCACGTGGCTCACTACAGAAAGCAGAAGAGAAGACCAAAACGCAAACTGGGCTCGGAGGGACTGTGATGCTCTGCCGAGATTTCCATCCTGCAAATCAGTGGGGAAATGGTAGATATTAAGCCCTGGGTATCAAAAAGTAACTGGTTCCCAGCTCAACCTGAAGTCTAATTGTAAATAAGGAAGAAAACAGTACCATATTTTAAAGAAACACTAGTTACATTTTGAAATCTTCCTCATGTTATTACATTTTTTGTGTGCAATTTACATCCCAAACTTTTGGAGATTCTACGTGTACTTGACACTTAGGGATAACCCAGATTACTGGTTTGGCTTTTGCTCAATTGCAAAATCATTTTAAGACATGGAGAGAGTGGGCAATTGCCTTGCACAACCTTGCTCGGGTCTGGCCCCTGCTCACCCTTCACAAACACAAACAGCGGACAATTACACCGGAAGAGTTTGCCAGAGTGGGCTGGTGCTGGTTGTTAAACTACTTGAGAGTGCCTCTTCAGTTTCTCCCCGGTCTGCAGAGACAACTCTGCATGTACGCAATGCCTTCTGATAGTCTTGGTAAGCCCAACTTGTCTGATTTTAGGAATTGTCACACCTTGTTCTCGTCCTTATTTATCCAGTTCTTAGCAACAACCGTTTGAATCAGTTGCTTTGGATCTCCCATTTGATCTCGATTTCATCCTCCTCTTTTATTATCTTTGATTGGTAGTCCGGCCACCCAGTTCTGAGATAAATGTAGAGTCCCAGATATACACTCTAGGGCTGTGAGACTACAGACAAGTTGTGGGTACCTCACATCCTGACATTACATGTGAGACCGTCGACCACACCATCTATTCTGCCTCATGAAATTTTATTTAGGTTGAAAGTCCATTGGAGGTTGAGGTGAGCAAGATGTTTTCTTTCAACCTGTTTAAACTGGCATAAGGTTACTTATCCTAATGCTTCCCAAACTGTTTGCCATGGGTTTTAAAATGTTTAGAAACATAATCAAAACATTTCCGTTGCTTTCTCACCAAGAAAGATTGGGTAGATTTGGGTAGGGGTGATAGAGTTGACACAGCGCTGAAGGGCATTAATTTACTACTGAACAAGGATGTAATGTGACACCTGAATGTAGCGTGTCAGGAGGCAATCACAAAAAGACCACAGTGAATAAATAGTGCTATGTAAAAAAAAGTAAATTAATGCACTGATAACTTAATGGGGTATTGCCTCTCTTGGGTGTTTGTAAAACTGAGGTTTGTTCTTGAATTTTTGTCCTGAGTTTGGACCCTTCATCCTGAATTTGTGTCCTGAATTTTGATCCTTTGTCCTGAATTGTTGACAGTCCTGTCCAGAATTTTCAGCAGTGCCAGGTGGTCACCCACGCTCAGAGCGATCATTCTTTCGGGTGTCTTATCCACCCATGTCCCCTCTGTGTTGCTCAGGCTGAGCCTTGGCTCACCTCTCCCTTTCATTGTCATGGAGCAGGCTAGGTAACCTCTGGTTCCCAAGTGACTGCCCTGACCCACCAGCAGGCCCAAAAGGCAAGCAGGGTCTCCCGCAAGAAGCTCCCAAGGGTGTGAAGGTTGATTAGGGAAGGGCACAATGTTCCTCCTGGTGATGATAAATTAGGAGGTCTGCCATATCAACTTTCAATTGTAATATCTGTGTGTACTATGGTGACCATGGGTAACAGGGAATCAAAGTTTGTTTCAGAAAGGGAGTCTGAAAAATAACTAATGCATGGAGCAAGGCAGTTGGTGCACAAATTACCCACTTCTGACCCAGGGAGATGGTGATGACAAACAGCAAAATAAGAATCTTTCTAGGTCCTGTAATTAGAATAAGTACCCTTTGAATCCTTTAACAAGGATCCATTGGATCACAAGTTTGCTGCCAGCAGCTACAGTAATTCTAGCTCAAATAGAGTATATTAAAGATGGATGGATGTCCTGGGGGTACAAAATGTTTACTTTGAAAATATTAGTGTGTTCAAAACAGACAAGTCACCTGAATACTTCAGCTAGGAATAATGGAATAGGACTCCAGTTCTATTTTGTGGTTTTCTGACCTAGGACCCTAATTAAGAAGAACTGCCTTGGCATTCATATTGTACTGCTACAGTGGAATTCTTGGTCCTTGTTGAACAAACCAAAGTGAAAGCATTGACCAAGAATGATTTCACTAATCGAGAATGAAAGTCACAGGTTCAAAGAAGATCAAATACTGTTATACTTCTGACCCACTGAGCAGCTTCCAGGAAACCAAAGTCTTTGTGGTCCAGGGGGAGTATGGTTTCAAAACTGAAGCACAAAGGAATTTGATGGAAGGTCACCACCAGGCGTGGTGCCTGAGGCTTAATTTGATTCAGTATGGGAAATCTCTGCAAACCTGGACACAAAAGGATTGACAGATTGATATCTCTTTTTTTATTCTGTGGGTGGTGATGCATGGTTGTTCTTAATTTGTGGAGCCATTTGTCTGGCTAATTCGAAAAATGAACAAGACTCCTCCATGCTTGCTGGATATGTGACACCCAGCAGTTGGTTTTTTATAGGGACAAGCACTGTTCAGTCACACTACATCAAGCAATAACAAGTATGTGATGTCCTGAGATGTCCAGGGCTGCACACCTGCTACAGTGAACGGATTAGCATGAGCCTACCCTTTGCATGGAGAATGAACAAGAAATTCACAAAATGTGTGGTTCATAAGCTTGCATTTATTAAGTTCCTGCCGTTTGTACACAGCGCCCATCACTGCTACCGATTGGATGATTTAGTAAGGTCCTCGGATTGGCCTGCTGTGGTTTGCATCAGCCCTGGATGAGCACCAAGACGACAATCAACCTTGAGTATCTAGAGGAAGTAGAAGTCGCAACAGGTTTCCGTTGGTCATCCTGTGCTAGGATCATTAATGGCTGAGAGGCCAGAGTGACTGATGGTTCCAGCACGAACCCTCATCCATCTCCCAGATGGAACCCAGCAACAGGGCCCGGACTCCCCCTTGTGCACCAGATGGCGGAATTGTTTGTGGCCATACCACAGGAGGATCCGACCAACATGCAAAAGTCCGATGTGGGTGACCCTGGTCCCTCTGCGAGGCACAATGCAAACAATAGCCTTCTTCAGATAGAAGCCATACTCACCCAGCACACATCTGAGGAGTGTAATTGATGGTTGAGGTGGGATCCTCCTTGCTCTGATAGGGATGTGGCAATGAATCATGTGTGGTAGAAACCAAAAGATGGTGAACTATGCCTGGGCATGACATAGCCAGAGGAAGCTATACTGTAGGTCTGCAGCAGTCTTGATGTGCAAATCAGTCATCCAACCTCGATACAGTGTGGAAAGCCTAATTGGACCATCTAGTCACAGGTTCCCTCTGAAGTTTCCCTATTTAGATAGCTGGCACTCGGAATACCCAGTTTTTCTGGTAAATGAATAATTAGAGGTTTTGGGGTCAAAACGATTTTGAGCGATTCTCAAACTTTAAAAGGATCCCAGCTCACTGATGCTGTGGGATGAACAGAATACCAAGTTAAGCTTCAGATGTCAACCTTCATCATACCCCAGGAAAGGTTTTGATTGATATAAACAGTTGGACCATGGAGGAGTCGGGCTCCTGCAGGCCTAACAGCTCCAATAATCCCTCTGAGAGGCATGCAAAGCCATAGTTTTCACTTGGAAGGCACGCTCCCAACAGACCAATGCTCGAGGCACTAGGCTGGGCAACCTTCCTCTATGAGGCCAGGTTGGAATCCGGAGAGGAAGAGTCTGAGGCTCCTGTGGGCTGAACAGCTCCTATAATCCTCTGTGAGAGTTGGCAATGACATGGCTTTCACTTGGGAGCATGTTTCCCACTGGCAAGGCTCCTGACACCTGGCAGGGCCGCCTTCCCTAAGTGAGAAGCGTGGCATCAGACCGAGGAGGAGATGGAGTCTCACATGAGCTGAATAGCTCCTATAATTCCCTGTGAGAGGCGGGTGAAGCTGTGTCTTTCGCCTGGGAGGTCCAGCACCGCACGGCAGTGGTGCCAGTCAGAAGGCAGAGCCTCCTAACCCCCCTGGGGCATGGTGGTGCCCCACCCGCCAGGGATCGCCAGGTTTCAAAATGTCCTCCAGTTTGCTTGCTAGCTTTATTTTGGCAAACATGGCACCAATGATGTTTGATTCTCAAGGCCGATGTAGGCAATGTATAAGTATAGGTGTGCCAACTAAGTCAGAAAGGTTACCACCCAAGCAGGACTAATGTGAATTACACCCACGCCTAGGACTCATGTTGATTCTAATGAATATCTAGAGAACTAAGGCCCTTATTTATACTTTTTTTGCGCCGCATTAACGTCATTTTTTACGCAAAAGTGGCACAAACTTACAAACCTTACAACATTCAATTATGTTTTGTAAGTTTCCGCCACTTTTGCGTCACAAAATGACTCAAAAAAGTATAAATCAGGCCCTAAATTTCTGTCAGTATAACAAAACAAAAGTGAAGCAACTATGTGCACCATGATGCTGGAACTGAAGCTATTAATTTCACTGTATGTCATTTAGCGAACACTTCTAGAAATTATAACAAGAAAGGTTTTAGTTATCCTGTGGTTTGTTACTTCATCTTTGAAAAATGCAACTTCAAAATAAATGTTATATTTCAGGGGTCTTCAAAGTGCAGGGCGGCCCCCTTAGGATGGCCTCAAGTGATCCGGGAGGGGGGGGGAGGGGGAGGAGGGGGTGCCAGGCTCTGGCCAAAAGAAGCATTATGCTTATTATAGGGCTTTTTAAGCTGAAAAATAAGCAGCAGTAAACTGCTCTCTAATGGGCCAACGCTGACATATTATTTCACTTATATCCAAGTTGGGAGTATGATCCTTCAAAACCCCCATTTACACTTCTAATAATCACACTGTGAAGACCTTTACGTTTTAGTTAGGACCAGAGTAGAATGTTTGGCCTCATGTATCTGACTGCATTTTTAAAACAGTAACAAAACTTAACTGCAATGTTTTATTAAGCCTAAACATTGCCAATTTAATGCAATAATTGTGAAGAAATCGTAGGGGGGCCCCAATATATATATTTTCACTGGAGAGGGGTGCAGCATTAAAAAGTTTGAAGACCACTGTATTCACATAGGGCTCCATCAAAATCTAAAGACAGTATTTAAAAAGAGATGTTGCATCATAGCCAGCAACGTACTTTCTCAGCTGTCTCCCCGATTTTTCGTATTTAATGACGCTTTAAACCCCTCCTAGATTTTAAAACCATTCAAAAGAAACCTTTCTGAAAGCCATTGGTGGGCATTATCAACTGCCATTTTAAAGAACTGTGCTGGTATTTTAATGGGATTAGGTCATATGCGCTGATAAACACAATGTTGGAAATGAGCAGTTTTGTGGTCAAATTCGTAGGCAGATTTTCAAAAGGTCGGTTGTTTGCCTACATCTCTTAAGTTCTCTGCCAGTGCCTTCTTTTTTTTTTTTACTTATAAGCACATGGGCTTCAAAATCCTTTTTATTGCAGTATGTAAGTTTATCTGCCTTAAAACGTTTTTGTAAATTTATATTTTTACATAAATGTATCTACTTGAATAATGGGTACATTCAAACTTAATTCGTTTTCATAACAATTTGAAATGCTATTTTTCAAACCGGTTATTTTGGTAATTCATAGAAATCTTTTGCTGCATGTGTGTCACTGAAAAAAAAATAGCAAAGCTTTAAGTAGACAAATTACAGTGGCTTGTACTTCACGGCACATCACTTAGAATATACACGTGCTTATAAAGAATGAATGCTGCAGAATACGCTTGCTTTGGATGTCATGTGATATGATTGTTTCTGAAATGATAGCATTTCACCCCCTTACCTGTGTAACTGTATCTCCGATTTAAGTTTATTTACCAGGATTGCCTCAATTTGTGACCCTTTCAGACAGTAAAGGGACCTTCTGTTTATTAATACAGACAGTAAATGAGGTATTTCTGAAAACACGACCTGTCTATTTGTGTGCTTCTTGCAAGAGAAGCATACCTGTGTAAATATGATGAAGAAGTGAGCCCGTTGCATAGGTGTATGAATTTGATCAATATTTTGTCAAATAGCATGGCTTCCATTTCTGGCACAGCACATTCTTTGAGGTGCGTTAGCACTCTAGTATTTGTTTAGACCCCTGTTGGATGAGCTGTTAGCATACTCTGTTGCTGCTTGTTCTGCTGTAGGGCATGTGGACTGCTGCAGTCTTTTCTGTACCGGTTCTATGTGGAGGAGAAGCTCGCACTACTCTTGATGTTACTCATATGTGAGACGTCTATGCTACTGCTGCCTCCTTTTGGGCATTCATGATCAGTGGTGAAACCAGTGCGTCATGGACCCTAATGAAAGACAGGAAATTGACATCCAGGCAGCTGTTTGAGTGAAGTTATCCAGCAGCAATCAGGGGTTAGTGGGCTTTTCAGACCGCTGGGATCCAGTGCCACTGCACCTGCTGCACCAGTTGAAGCTAGTGCGCACCTGTTCATGCTTATAAGTGAATTATATGTTTGTGCCTGTATAAGAAAGGTTGGCTTGCTATTTCTCTATCTGTTCCATGTCTAAGACAAGTTTGCACTGTTGCCGTAATTCTACAATGCACTGTGCATGAGTGAAGCTTACGCTGCTGGACTCATGCGGTACATGTTCGATGTGTCACACTATCTTTAAGTAAAACAACAGTGTGCCGCTTTCTTGGTCACTAGATAATGCGGCTTGTAAATGTAGATATGTAGATATGTACTTACACACACACACACACACACACACAGTCACACACAATATAGCATGCTTCTAATTATGAGGACTGGCTATTGACCGTAATGAAGTGTGTATTTGCTATTCTAACTCCAGGTGTGCTTTGATAGTAGGGAATGTTATAAATCAGACTGAGGCAAAAGTAACTGCATTTTAAAACTTTTATACCCTTTTTCGAAACTACCTAAGCACACGGCCAGGGCTTGCCTAAGCGCTGGTGGAGCCCTGTAGGACAATGTCTGTTGGCGCCCCCCCCCAATGTCCTTAAACTCTCCATAACTATTCTCTCTCAGATGCATTTCATTAGTTTTATACTGCCACTCACTTTACATCACACAGACATTACAGAGGCAATCCTCATACATGTGTAAATCAGTGTATAGGAAATGTTACATAAGACAGAGGACTACAAGGTGTAGGAGTCACAGGTAGTCCATACAGGTAGGACGTATAGTTTAAGAGTGCTTTGTCTGGAGAACACAAACTCAGAATTTAAAATGTAACACCATGGTTGGGGGTTCTCTTGAATAATAAGAATTGATATCTCCTCAAATTAACCCGTTTTGCAACATTATGTTAATGTAAAACTGGGAAAAAATAATAACGCTCTCTCTATTCCTTGCAGTTTGCTTACAGCTCTTTGATGAACATTATTTGCTCACTGTTCTTTATTAGGTTTTAATTTATAAACTGCAAGGAACAAAAGGATCTCTCTGACAAAAGCAGTAACCCCCTACCTATTCACATTATATGCACCTTGTGATCTGCATGTAGACGTTCTTTGCAGCTGGCATATTAACCCTGTGTGCCAGCGCTACCTTAGGATGAGTCAAAACTTACCCTAGACAAAATTCCAATCTCTGTCCAGGAAGAACATCAATCACCAGAGTTATCTTAAGATTTTTTATTCTTGCCTGAAAACTTCTGGAGGTAAGGAGCTAGGCAGCAGGTGCTTTTAAAACAGTAATACACTTGCAAACAGGTGCCCCCACCCAAATCAGCATCCGTGACATCGGTTGCACCGCCCTAGAACAGGCCCTGAACACGACAGGGACCAGTCCTCATAATGAACTGTTGCTAACTGACATGTCTCAATTAGAAAATTTTAATGAGTGTTTATGTATTTTGAATAATGAATTCTGCAGAAAATGAATAATGTAGAGAAAAATAATGTGCACATTTGAAATTGTGACCTTGAAGAATGGCCACCAGTGAAGTAACTGTGAAAAGCTCATTGTTTAAATAAAATGCTTAACCAAAGCTTTCTATGAGAACCGACAGACAGGAGATGAGGTCTCTCGCAAAGTAACGATTTGTGTGTAAAATGTGCAAGATGTACTTTCCCAGGACGCGAACAATGAAGACACTGACTGGAAACGAAGATGCAACAAATTTGATTCCTGAGGAGCCGGATGATGGGAACATCGTAAAGCGAACCAATCAACGACATGAGAAAGAAGAAATAGTAGAATTTATAGATTTGGGACAGTTGATTCATTGGATGGAGTAATAACGTATGATTAATTGACCAATTGGAAATTGGGGGATAGTTTGGGTGATTTTGAAATAACAACGTGACAGAGGAAAAAGATCTCAGACCTTATTCCGATTTTGTGATGCGATATTGAGAAGAGTTTTGAGATTCTGTCATTGGGCTCATACTCTCTGACTGAGAGCCTGATGTGATGCTGATCGATTGATGACCTGAGGACGAAGACTGATTCTGGTTGCTGACCCATACTGTGGATAGGTAGATATGACCATATGACTGAATTGTATTATTATGCCTTTTCTTTCTAGGTACCAACTGCGCTGTCTTAGTTTCCCTTAGTTAGATGTTTTCTAAATTCATGTCCTAAATTGTTTTGCATGCAAGCCCCACATGCTGATGCTAATCTGGGTGAGATGAGGTTTTCTACTTGATAACTGACAAAATTACAAAGAAAATAGTTTGACGGACTATTTTGCTGAACTTTATAGACAGTGTTAAAATATTGAAGTTGACTTTATTATTGATCTGGGCTGATGCTTTAGAATGTATTGTGATACAAATTGTGTTTTTGGCGTCTTTTGATTAATTAATACTGTCCTCATATACATTTTGTATTGAGTCTGAGTTTAATTCTCATGGCTTAGTATTGTAAGCAAAAGGGAAATCAAAATTAATAAACGTTTACTTAGGTGTGATTACTTATGGCTGAGAAGTCATTGTGTGTGACAAATACTGACTTTAATTGATTATTGATTTGACTAATGACTATTGATTATTGTGTATTGATTACTGTGTACTATGCTAGAGCTATGGCAAAATTATTCTAAGCAAGTCAAAAGGTTAATCGACCTATACGCGTCCCCTTGTAAGTTTACTTGTTAAGGACTGGCGCGTTAGCACTGTCCTCACAAGGATAATGTTTGGGCCCAACAGGGTTTACCCACACACTATGAAGACCATGTGTTTTACACGCACACACATGCAAACACACACACACACATATATTTTCTTTTACATAATGTGACAGTTTAAAAGGAAGGAAGATTAAGGGCCTCATTATGACTTTGGCGGTCACAAGATCACCAGACTTGCGGTGGCAGTCGGACCGCCATGGCTGTGGCACCACCACATTACAAGTTTGGCGGGTGGACCGCTAACCAACCACTGCCTCCGCCAGGACCCAAGATACTGACGGGATGATGGCAATCTTGGTTGTAATCAGCCATGGTGTCTGGAAACTCTGCGCTGCCGTGCTGATCACAAACTTGTTCTCTGCCACCCTTTTAATTGCGGTTTCCCCACCATGAAAAGGCTGGCAGAGAACATGTGCCGGGGCAACAGTGGGGGGGCCGTTGCACTTTCTGTGGCATGGGCAGTGCAAGGGTCCCCAGCCCAGCGCCCTCGGAATGAGCACTGTCTGGGTGCTGGCCAATCCCTGTGCTACGAGATAGCACTTGGCTCCTTTAAGGGAGCTGAGTTCTATCCCGTAACACTGTTCCGCAGGTCAGACCGGCAGGAACACTCTATTTAAAAGTTTCCGTTCACACACTATTTAATCCAATTTTTCCCAAATCTCCCATAAGGGTTTTGAAGTAAGCTGCAAAGGGTAGTAGCGAGGATATTTTGAATGCTCAGTCCCTGTTCTGTCCCATGGTATTTGGAACGGCTTAGTTTAGTGCCTGGAAGTTTGTCCCTGGCCTCATTATCATATTGTGATATGGCGCCTCCAGTAAAACAAGGATGCCTTCATTTCTCTTGGATATTTCCGCTTGCCCATAGCCTTCCCCAGCCTTTCAGAGGAAGTAGCGTGTAAAACATTACTGCGGCTGGCAGCATGCCTCACCATGGATGCTTCCATCCGCCCTTGTCTAGAAGACAAGGAATTTCAAAGGATGCACGCAGAACCACCCCGCAGCATAGCTCGCTGAGGGATTAAGGGACAAGGAAGGAGACGAAGAGAAGAGGGGGAGGGGGTGCATGGAGAAGGTGAGAGCGCAGGAGTAGAGGAAGAAGGAGATGGAGAGGGAGGAAGGACGAGAAAGGAGGCGAACTAAGAATGAGAATGGGAGCAGCGACAAAATGATGAAAAAGCAAAGGTGGCGATGTATGAGAAACAGGAAAGTGAAGGGCAAAACAATGGGATTGTAGGGGAAGAAATGGCATGGTTGGAAAGGCACGAGTTCAGGAAAGAGAGGGGTTTATCAATCGCCTTTCCACATGTCTTATGAGGATTCAGGAGAACCACTCATGACTTAACCCACACCGACGTTACACAGTTTGGATATGTTGCCACTCATGTCAGCACCAGGAGTGTGCAAAGTTTTGATTTTGTTTTACCTGCACTTTTTTTTGCAATGTTCTTGATTTTATTTACCGCACTTAGCAATGCTTGTACATTCTCCCTGGCTGGCTTTCGCCCATGCAAGCTTTCTGCGCATTGTGAGGTCATTTTCACTTCACCTACAGAGAGAGATTTTTCTCTAATGCAACCCAGTCAAGCTGGAACATGTATGCAGTATTTTTCTCCTCAAATTGACTTTTTGTTCAGCTTTTCTAAGCACAGTGGAAAATGTCTGCTGAATTTTTCTCTTTTACTGGTCATTTCTATGCACGATTGTATTGCACAGGAGAAACATGTACCATATTTTGTAAATTACTTTGTCACCAAGGTCATGATTTCCAAGTGAATAGACAAAGTACCACACTTTGCAACCTTCACAAAATTACACATTTTACATAAAAAATACAAGGAAATACTGGGAAAAGAAATTGAACAAACCTCGTCTAGAACTGGGCTAATTGACTTCAACGTCCATTACAATGATGATGACCAGGTTTAACTGATAGTCAGTTTCCCCTAAAAGATCTTCACTGACAGTTTTGTGAATTTTTTTCCCGAAATGCTTCTCTCATTGCACTATGCAGGTGTAGAATTTACTGCATAAGTAATCAAAACAACCAAAGTGAGTTATTGATACTGAAGTTCCATGAAATAGCATCCGCCAGAGGAGGGACAAGACAGGTAGCAGAGCTAAAAGCAAAGCGGGGGGTTATGCTATGAGGGACAGCATCTCAGGCATTTGATGACACAGTTCGCTACTCTGATCTTCGTCATGGTTAATCCGTTATATAAAAGGAACAACACAACCGAAGGAATTGCTCAGCTGTCGAGGGTCTCCTTCTGTCAGCTCTGTGCAAACTGAGATATAGCTCTGCGTTTTGACACCTGAACCTGGAGATTGCTCTGATTTTTTAGATCAGACCTCGTAACCTCTTTGACATGAGGCAAAGCTCTGCTGTCTGAGGCCTGAACCTGTAAATTTGGTTTAGTAAAAGTGATAGCTCTGCTTTATGGGCCCTAAATCTTAAAATTGGAGCCTGATTTAAGGAAAGTGGTGCTGCACCCAGTGTAGCGCCACTTTTCTTGAACCCCTAGCGCCCACCTAACACCACTAAGATACGCACCATGGCAGTGGTTAGGGAACTAGCATCAAAATTTATGATGCTAATTCGGAGCTTTGCAGGATTAGCTTAAAAAATATTGACACTAATCATGCAAAGCCCATTGAGGCCCATTGTAAACAATAAATGGTGTGCCTTCTTTTAACACCTGCTCTAAGCAGGCATTAAAAGTGCAGAAAAAAACAACGCAAATAAATCACTTAGATTTATTAGCGCCATTTTTTTGCCCCGCCCCCACTAACGGGGGAATGCTCCCTTTGCATACGTTATGCCTGCCACAGGCATTATGTAGCACAAAGGCTTACAAAGTGATGCAGTGCATGCTTTGCACCACTTTGTAAATTTGGAGCAGCGATTTTGGTCTGTTGGGCCAGATTCACGTTAAAAAAATGACGCTAATGTGGTGCAAGGAGGCGCTAGAGGCTCCTAGATCTGTCCCTTGATTTTACAAGAGAGATAGCTCTACTCTCTGATGCCTGAACCTGTAAACATGTTTTATTAGGTGAGATAACTCCACTGTCATTCAGAAAGCAGAGCTATCTCACTTTATAACACAAGAAAACATGTTCACTTATCTGTAAATATCGTTAAATATGTGTGATCGTTCTGCTAGTTAAGGCTTGAATCTGTTAGCTCTGTGTAACATGAGAAATATACATTCAACAAACCTAAGGTCAGTGCAATTTGAGAAACAGCTTTGCTATGTGAAGTCAATGCACGCACTTTCTGTGTAATTTGAGCGATGGCTGTGCTGGGTTAGGTAGTTCAGGTTAAGGTTTAGCTGTCACAAATCTAATGCCTTGAAGGTTTATGTAGCCAATCAGCTGTCTACAACTAATGCCACTAACATCCATGCAACCAGAGGAATAGCTCAGCTGAGTGAAGCTTGAACCCTGCAGGTGTCTGTCACAGGATAAACAGCTCCAATTTGTCACATGATGAATAGCTCAGCAATCGAATGTATGTCGGAACAACGCATGCTGGAACCACGCATGCCTGAACAACGCGGTCTGAACAACGACCGCGTTGTTATCACTACTGCCTTTACCATGAATGCCTTAACAACAATTTTTCATTGTAAAAGCATTCCTAGAAAAGGCATTAGTGAACAGCAAGCATGGTTCCAGCATGCAAGCCCCCTGGCCCCAACCGCTAAAAAATTACAGCGACCCCCCCACCCCTAAAACCACCCCAAGCCCCCAACCCTCACCCTAAAACTACCCCAACCCCCCACCCCACCCCTAAAATTAATGTGACCCCACCCGCCCCTTAAACCTAAAACCACCCCAACCCCCTCACCCCGCCCTTAAAACCTAAACTACCCCAACCCCCATCCCAATACCTAAAACCACCCCAACCCCCACCCCATTCCTAAAACCTACACTACCCCAACCCCTCCACTCCACCCCTAAAACCTAAAACTACCCCAACCCCCCACCACACCCCTAAAACCTAAACCACCCGACCACCCACCCACCACGCCCCTAAAACTAAAAATACCCCACCCCTGCCCCTAAAATTAAAAATGCCCAGCCACCCCTCCCCTGCACCTAAACCTAAACCACCCAGACCCCCTAAAACAAAAAATACCCCGACCCCCCACTCCCGCCCCTAAAACAAAAAATAGCCTGACCGCCCCTAAACCTAAACCACCCTGACCTCTCACCAGCTAAAACTAAAAATACCCAGACCCCCCACCCCTAAACCTAAAAATACCTCAACTCCCCCGGCACCCCCTCTAAAACAGCCCCACTTACCTGATCACATCGTCCTCAGCCGACTCCCTTCTTCTGTGCCTTAACCACGCATGTGGGTGGTTCAGCACATGAGTGGTTAAGGCACCGAACAAGGAAGTCTTGGTTAACGAAAGCGTTGTTCTGCTTTCGTTGTCCACGACTTCGTTGTTCAGGAGTCGTGGTTAAGGCCGCTTCCCTCAGCAGTCTAAACCCAAAGCACATGGGCCTCTGTAACGTTGATGAATCTCTGCTGTATGAGGCTTGAGCTTCTATGTTTTGTGCCACCATATACTATCAAATACCCTTTCCCTGGAAGGGGCAGACGGCTGCAAGAACTCCCTAAAATTAGATCCCTTATGTGTTGACTGTTTTTTTGTTACTGGGTGAGAATTTTCTTAACGTATTGGTATCCGGCATCCACCTTCCCTGTGTTCCTCCGTGTCTCTTATTTGGTGTTGTTTCTCCCATTATTGTGTCTTTTCAGATGTTCAGTGTTTCAAAATACGTTTTGAAACGACTTACAGTTATCCTCACCCACAATGGTCATCACCTTTTTATTTTTCAAGGTGGACAGGGAAGGCTCAATGACTTGGTACTCTTGTTCTTTCACAGAAAGCTGCATTTAATTGATTGTTCAGTTGTTGGTATGACTAAAAGGATTAAGAGGAACGAGTGTTGGCAGGCTTTGCTAGGCGGTATAGCAAAACAAGGAGTAGGTTTTGGTTTTCTCTGTATTTGAAAAACAGATCTGCTTTGCAGGTGTTTGGGTTCTTTATTTCGACACATTTTGAAATCATTTGAGACAGATTTAGATTTCATTGCATTGTGGAAAGAAAATTACTAACTTTCTGCGGTATTCTTTCTCGGCATATGGTGTCGCTTTGATATTCGTGCTTGAACTGATTATGTTTTTTATACCTCAATAAGGCAGAGGTCTTCTAACTGTGAAGTGCTTTCCCATGATGGTCCTTGGTGCTATGTGTCGAGGGGCATCATGTCCAGGAGAGCATGCAAGTCCCACATCAAAGAAAGTCAGTTTGCTTGTTTTTTTTATATATTTTTACATGACTTTAGGACAAGCACAATTGCTTATAAAAAAGATCTACACTATACCAGCAATAAGCATATAACTATCATTATATGGACTAAGCTTGATTCCGGCATCTTTTTAAGGGTAGTTGTGCTTGCTTTCAAGATATGTCACACTTGCTTTCTGTAGACTGATCTTGAGCCGAGCCGTGATCAGTGATTAATTTGTAGATAAAAAGGTGCCGGTGCCGAAAGCCCTGCTCTGAAACACGCAGCTGCTGCAATTAAATGTGTGACCACGAAATACTGAGGAGGCGTAATCCTGAAGCCATCTCGGGCCTCTTCAATCCATATAAATCCACTCCCTGCCCCTTCAGCTCACTCTTGCAGCTTTCTAATTTCTCCCTTTGTGACGCTTTTTCGTTTTTTCTTTCCTCCGTCTTTCCCATATTTGTATTTTGCTCGAAGCAGATACGTGAGGCAGAAGAATAAGCCCCGGCCCTCAAAATTAAGTGCCGGTGCTCTGCATGTCTTTATTGAACAGAAAACTGGGAACCCTGAAAATCACTCGGAAGGTCAGTAGATTTAAGGAAGAGTCATGCAAATTCGAGACAACGTGTGCTCTGCACCACTGGTATTTCAGAGATGGCAGAATATGGGCTGTGACTGGAGAGGTTACTGTGATAGGGAAGAGACAGTAGTGGGGAACAAAAGTACAGGGAGACTGGTAGATGAGAAGGTAGTATGGGTGTATAGTGATAGGAGAGGAAAAGTGAAATGGAGGGAGCGAGTACATGATAGGTGAGGTGAATCTTGACAGGAAGCACTAGCAATAATAGGAGGACATTAGTAAGACAGGCAGACAGTCAGGGTGTTTTTTCAATGATGAGAAAGGTGTACATGGGAGGGAAGGGTAGAGACAGGAAGGAGGGGTGTGTACTGATGGAGAGAGTGAACATGAACAAGAGAGAGAGGGAAGTGCAGACAGCAATGGTTAGTGGCAGAAGGTCTGTACCTTAATGGAAGAGGAGGCAGGGGATCTGTACAGTGATGGGAGAAGTGTGTAGTTGAAAAAATGGGCGCCGAAAGGAAGGTGCACACTTATAGTAGAAGTTAACAGTGACAGGAGAGGTGGACAGTGATGGAACAGAGGGCCAGTGTGAGAAATCTGGGTGGCAATGTAGACAGTGACAAGTGATGTATGCTATGACTTGTGATGAGGGTGTGACCATCGAGGGCGCCACGAGTGCTATCAACAAGAGAGTGAGGGTCCAATGAGAAGAGGAGACTTAGAATCTAAGTTATGTTTGAGATGAGGAAATTATTTAATCTTGTTTCCCCATTGCCTCAGCACATTCTGCACTGGTCCTCCCATGTAATATGTTTTTATTATCTCATCTGACAACTATTGAAGATTGCCCCCCAAAAACTATTTTGTTTAGAGGGCTTGGCATTGCAAAGTTTGAGGACCACTGTCATAAAGCATAGTTTTCAGCACATTGTGTGTGTTTTTAATGTTCTCCCTTATCCACCTCTCTTTGTCCACCCTATGATCTTCCCAACCTAGTTCTCTTACTTTTATGCTTTATCAAATCCTATTAGGATCAACGTTTTTATTATTATTGCTATTAGGTCGGTTATGTGAGGGCAATTTTTTGTTGATGTTTGTGCACTTCATGAACAATTTTGGACTGAAGAAATAGCTCCCTAATAATCTAAAGATTTCACTTGTGTGAGGAATTCGGTCGTGGCCTGCTGGAAGCCTTTATATGTTTTGATTTTGTACCATCCAGATTTTGGATCTGTGCTGTGAGTAAGTCTTACTGAGTCTCACTCATTGCAAGCTCTGCTAAAATAGATTTGAGTGCTGGCCAACAGTGCCTGCTCTTAACAAATAATGTCTTCTGCTGGACATCTGGGTTAAGAGGCTCTACACTGATAACATGCAAACCATGTGTGCACACTCTTGTGCACCAGTGTGCAGAGTGAACAACTGGGACTATCATCTAAGTCAGCCTCGTTTCTGCCTTCAGATAGCCTGTTGCAGATGAGACCTTATAATTTAATTGGAGATGCAAAATGAAATATCCCCTTTTCTTTGGTTAATATAGTTCGAGTATGTGATGCTTTACTGTATGCACAGAGAATTTGAAGGAAACCCTAATGTATTGACCTGCACATCGACTCAACCTAGAGGAAAGCTTAAAATCTCTCTTCCCAGGCTTAAAAATGTCCTGAGTGTAAAACATAGTATGAATTTGGCCAAATGCCCTTAAATTCTTCAGGTGTTGCAATATGTGTGAGACAGAGCACAATGAGATGCAAGCTTTTCATTGCACTCCTGGGCCAATGTAAAACTTGTCTGTCCAGGACGCAGATTAACGACTTCGCCTCAGACAATAGACCCATTTCTAGCGAATTCGCCTACTTCTGGGAGAGGAAGAGGGCAGAGAAGAATTCAGCATTGTATAACTAAATCACACTTATTGACCAGACTAAAACATCTAGAAAGAATATCTCTCTCCCTATTCTCCAAGTACCAGGAGGCTGGATAGGGCTAGGGTATTTAATTCATTTTCCCTGGGCCAAGCATTTGCACAGTGAAGTAAATAGCTCCTGTTCCAGATTTTTAACCCGTAACTGAGACATAACATTCAGAATCAACATATAACAGACTAGAGTCCTCATGTTTTTCTGGAACTTGTTTTCCCAATACTACTTGGGAGGTTTGACTTGCTGAATCGGTCAATAGAAAATGGCAGGGTGCGATAATCATTGCAGCTCGGAACTGTGATCCTTGCACAAACACTTGTTTGCACAGGAATCAGAATTTAACTCTCAGCTTGTAATCATGGCCCTAAGCCCTCATTTTGAGTCTCCAGGTTAATTGAGATTCGTGCTGTAGCTCCGGTTGCCAAACATATCTCAATCAGAAGTTTGGCAGCTAAATGAGGTACTTCCACAGCTTTTGCCCAATATAATTCGTCAGGTCATACTTGCAAAATTTTATCAGGGGAAAAAATACCTGATAATTACCTGGAAATGTGGATTTTGGTTCATTGTGCATCACAGTGTATATGTTAGACTCATTGTTGGGGACAAACTTGTAAATGGAAGTTGTTTATCAGTCCCTGTAAATTCTGACACAACAGTGTTGGATTTTGTTTAATCCAATAAATAGCTACCTACTAGGAATGGCATCATTTGTGTGGTTTTCTCCCTAACTTTTACGTTCAACACTCCTGTTTTACTGGCTTTGTTTTTGTTGGCCTTTGGACTCTGCCCACTTTATAACTCCTAAGTAATGCTAAAGTGCTTGTAGTCTCTCCCTAAAACATGGTAGAATTGGCCTATACCCATTTGGCATATTTAATTTACTTGTAAGTCCCTAGTAAAATGGCACTACCTCTGACCAGGGCCTTTACATTGAATGCTACTAGTAGGCATGCAGCACTGTTTTCCCCATACTCCTAAGTAGTCCTGCAAACATGTCTCAGGTCTGCCATTGCAGGCTGTGTGTGCGCAGTTTTTAGCTGCCATTTTGACCTGACAAGAGACACCTCTTGCAAGGCTGTTCTTTCTTTTTAATTATATGAGTCGCTCTTAGGGTATGCCATCAACAGTCCAAAGGGCAGGGTGCAGTTTATTTAAATCGTTGGATATTTAATTTTAAATGGCACATGTGCTGGCAGTGAGAAACCCTTACATTTGTTTTTCACTCTACTGAATGGCCTTCTTATTCCATAGGATGATATTGAAGTACCTTAGTACATTTAATAAGTTCTAAATTGGAACAGGTACCCAGTTCATGCTTGGTGTCTTTGGAATTGTAATGAAAGATTCTCCCTTATGGTAGAGTCAAATTTTAAATTACAATTTTCAAAATGGCACTTTAAAAAATTTGTCATTTTCCTACCTTAGCCATTCAGTGCCTGCAGTCTGTTTCTGGGTCACATGGCTTGGTGTAGCAGACAGTTGGGCTTTATGTATTCTTCCTAAACAGCTACACATAACAGACAGCGTAGAAGTGCCTGGGTGGGCCATCACTGGTAGGAGAGTAGTATGAAGCTAGGCACAGGAGAGGAGTGTGGAGGCCGGGCACAGTCCTGTTTATACTTGAATAGGCTGTGCTGGGCCTCCAAACAAAGGGCTGCATACCACCTGTAATTAGTCTGGAACCAGGGCAGGGGTGGGGAGAAAACCTGTGCACCTCAAAAATAAACGTAAGAAGCTTCTTCCACTTCAAAGGAGGCACCTGGTATAAATAAATAATGGACCTCAGACACCAATTCTTCAGTACACTTCTGGACCTGTGGCGACTCCCTCAGGGAGAGGCACTGCTGTGCTGCTCAAACAACTGCCATTCTGCCGGACTGCTGCCCTGCTTGACAATGGCCTGCCGAACTTCTGCTTTGCTTGATTGCTGCCCTACTGCCCTACCGCCCTACTTCCCTCCTGCCTGAGTCAGTGGGATTGGACCTGCACTTGAATCGAGAATTCCCAGAGTGACTCCAAGTCTGCTGGTCTTCTCTCAAGAGCCAAAGGGACATAACAGGCACACAACTACCTGAACCAGCACCCAGATCCAGCTAGAGCAAGGCCCTGATCCCCAAGTAGTGCCCCCAGGTCCTGGAGCCTGGGTGTGGCCTCAGAGAGGATGAACTGAAGTGTTTGGGCATTTTGCAACCGCCCATTGGCGACAAAACCTTGTTACTCTCACATCCCACCAACACGAATGTCTGTTAACCCGATACTTCGCGGTACAGCATCGACCGCTCATAGGGTGCACCACTGCAAAGCTCAGGCCTGCTCACTTGCCACAACAGTAGAATCTTTGTACTATGTCAAAGACTGCCAGCAACAGCAGGCCTTCTCTTCGCATTACATCGACAACCGTCCTTAGCACTTCTGTGCTCCTTGCAGCCCTCTTCACCGTGAACGGGACTCTTTGCACTGGACTGGAAAGGTAACTCTTCAGCTGGACTGACCTAGTCCCTGTATCCGACCCACACTCTTTTGTGGTCGGCCTGAACTTCTGACTTTCTCTTGGTCTCGCCTGACCAGATAGCAGCGAATGGCACTTTGGGATTTTTGGTAAATTTTCCCTTAAATTTACAAAATGGCATATCTGCAGTTCTACTGATTATATTTTTGTTGTGTTGGTCTTTATCTATTTAGTAATTCTACTCTATTTTTATAAATTGGTGTGGGATTTTTCTTTTGTTGAGTTTTCACTTTATTACTGTTTCAAATGCTGCATAAATACTTTACCCATTGCTGCTAAGTTAAGCCTGACTGCTCTGTGTCAGGCTATCAGAGGGTTGAGCGGAGGTTATTTTGGGGTTTCCTGGTGCCTCACCCTGGCAAGGATTGTGGTTGCTGCTTGAATAGGTTATCATCCTCCTCAGCCAGTAACCCAATTTCTCACAGTGCCTAAATATCAGGCCACTTATAATAAGGGTTCTAGTATTTTTATCTGGAGGTACCAAACATCAATGTGAAGACAGGTTGTCATTCTGCATGCTTGACAAACAGAAAAGTGAATCATCCACAACAAATATGCACACTGTTAACACCACATTCATTCACATCCATTCTGCTATATAAGTAATGCTAACAGTAAACCAAAAATCACCTAAATGTGGTGTATCTTGTTGCTAAACAGATCTCAATACCTAAAATGTCAGATTTCGGACTGCATATCATTTCGGGCTTTGCAAAAGCTGTTTTGATTCACTGAAGATTCCTAGTCATATAACGCACACTAATTGACTCATGCATGACTAACTAGTTACACCTCTCCATACATTACCTGTTGCGTGAGGTATGCAATGAGCATTTGAAATGTTGAAAACACTGATTGCTACACTAAAGAAGAAGAATCTGTTTCCTGCAGATGCAAAGAGTCTGTCACTTCCATAAATGAGCGCCTCTATAAGGCTGCTTTCAAAAGCACTTGTAAGAAGGACAGAGCTAGACTTGTCAAGTTTTCTGAAAATGGTCAAAGAAAAATGACACCTCTTACCTTGAATGAAGAAACAAAGGTAAATATTTTAGCGTTTTTTCTACAATTCAGTATGCATCTTTGACTATTTAAGGGCACCCAAAAAGTTGCCAAGTAAAATGATGCAATAGTGCACAGGGAAATAGCAGTAACGCAGGTTATTTTTTCCATGATGCACGTTGCTGAATAATTATTAGTTTTTCCTTTTTAAATAAAGCATAACATGCTGAATTGGTTTTTGCTGATAGATCTTTGCATGTTTCGCCACTGTAAACATTTTTTTCACATTCCCAATTAGTGCTCATGTTTTTACAGAAATCATAATTACATTGTTATTCAGAATTAGCCTAAAATATTGATTGGTTTCAGCCACAATAATTTAAGTGGCCTTTATCATAATTATACATATTGCCCCCCAATTAGAAAAACACCCAATACAGAAAGAACATATTTGAACCCACTCAGGCTTCAATGTGTTCTGTGTTAGAAAATGGAAAGAAAAAGTGGTGCATCAGAGCTGCTGCATCACTTGTTCTGCACTCTCCTCCTATTTATAATATGGCGCACCATGGTGGTTGTTAGCATAATAGCATAAACATTTTTGACGCTATTGTTGTGCTTTGCTACAGCAGTATCAACAGTTTTGATGCTAGTGTAGCAAATTGCAAAGAAGCCCATTGGTATCTATGAGAGCATCATTTTAACGCCTGCTATGAGCAGGCGTTAAAAAGGACACCAAAAATGGCACAGTGAAATCTAAATTATACAGCATCATTTTTGCAAGCCTCCTAGCACCTGAACGCCCTTCTTGCATACATTATGCCTGCTGGAGCCAAAATGTGGTTGCAAGGGTTTACAAAGCGGCACAATGTATGCACTATGGCATGAGAAAAAAGCCTCTTTAGTGCCACTTTAGCGTAAAATAAATTAAAGTATGGTGGTGCTAAGGTGGCGCTACAGGCTCTTAAATAGGGCTGGAGTATCTAAGAATAAATCACACTAAACAGAATACTTAACCATGGTATCATATGGATCCAATGTGTGCTTACTCTCAATTCATGTGTTCATTACGGTATAACTCTGTATCCAACCAATATCTCACACTTGGCAGTAAATTAATTATTGGTGATTTCATCAGGGAACCCATAATGTCTACTTATGGAGGCTTTATTTAAACCATATAAATGGTGTGGAGTAATGATTTTTATATTATTTCAATAGAGAGAATTGCAACACAAAAATGCTGCTAATTAATCATGGCTGGTCTAAAAGTACTTTTATTGGTGTTTATTACAGCTTGATATATTTAACATGCCTATAAGCAATTCACTTGATGAATACATGCTTGCAAACTCTTTTCACCTTAGGTTTATGGAGGTACCAATGTTCACTCCTGCTTAATCTAAAAACCAAAGAAGTTAAAATCTTATCCTTATATTGCATTTGTAAAATAAATGGCCAAAAATTAAATTTAAGGTGGACTAATTTCAAAGATGTGATATGCTATGGCACAAGGGACATAAGAGCATTCTAAGGGCCATCAGAGTTGCTCAGAGTTTCAAAGAGTAGTTATATTAAATACGTTTCTTTTGTCACTAAGGGTGGCCAGTTGTCAGCACCGGGGCCAATGGGCCTAGTTCCCATGTCAACACAAGGTCTATTCAAGATAGCACAAGCTGCAAAAAATACACTAATCCAACATTTCAATATTTTCATAGAGAATGCAGTCCGCATTCTAATCTGATCGCAGTAGCCATTGCAATTTCTTGCTCAATAATAGGAACTCGTAGGAGAGGGATCATACTTGCACTCAAATACTTCGGGTTCAGTCTGTATTATAGAAGCTACTGCGCAAGGACTCCTGTGACACTGTTGTTCCCTTGGGGTGCAAAAAGCCAGTTGATACGCCCTTTGTTTCCTTGGGGCACTTTCTATAATAAGGTTCCAATGAGAGTAAGTACACAGAAGGATGAACAAGGAGGGAGTTACCTACTAGAGTTAATTACTATCAAGTGACAACTGATGAACTAACCACTAGAGAAGAAAGCTTTCAAGAGTGCTGAATGCAAAGGTAGTGGTCTACAATAAGGGTGAATAAGAAGGAAGGTGACTTCCTTGGTGCTAAACACCAGGGAGCTTGCTAAAAGGAAGACTGAATACCAGGGAATGACTCTGACAAGGGCTTACTTCCAGAAGGTGTTAGACCTAGACATGTGAATGCAAGTATGGCTGAGAATCAGGAGATTGGATGACCAGAAGGGTTGAAGATCAAAAAGGTGGATTACCCGGAGAGTAATAACCAGAGAGTCTGATTAACATACAATACAAAGGTGGAATGGATGTGGAGCTTTGCATTTGGAGGGAGAGATGATAGGATGGGAGGGATGAACAGATAGAAGGGATGAATAGTGGTTTGAGATATGGAGAGAGGGGACATAGAGAGCTAGGGGGAAAGGCTGGGAATGTTTGCTCGGGAGAAAGGCATGTGACAGGTGGGAGATGAGAGCAGTGGATCATATGGCTTTAATGGGGAAGTCCCAAGTGAGAGATAGGTGTGATGGATAGTATTGGGAGGTACCATGGTGATGGAGGAATGGAAGGCTTGTAGAGAGAGTGACGAGAAGGGTTGATGGGGAACTTTGTCTCAGGAGGGAGGTAGAAAGGGGTCGTGGGGAGTTTTGATGTGTAGAAAGGGTGTGTTCATAGGAAGATTTGTATGTGAAAAGGGCTGGGAAAATGGAATGGAGAGATGGGAAGTTTGCATCGGAATTGATGGGTGATTTGGATATGGAAGGAGAAACTGAATGGGTGGAGACAAGGTTTACCTGCAGGTGGAGGTAGGGATAGGGCATGGGAGGTTTGAATGGCAGGCAGGTGGATAGGAAAATAGGTATTGTAGAGAGAAGAAAGGGCAGCTGGATGGGAGGTTTGTATTGGAGGGAGGCAGCAATGGAGAGATGGGAGCGGTGGATGGGGAGACATGCAGAGGGAGGGTGGTGGTGGGAGAGGGGGGTGAGATCGGATGGATGGATGGGTGTTATCTACGTTACAATCAGACCTTGGTTCTCCTCTGGCAGCCCATGAATTAGGAGTTGTCTGGCGGAAGCCGGCAGATCGTGAGCAGGGAATAGAGCGCTCCCTTTCTAATTGTTCGCTTAAAAAATGAATTCATTTGAAAGATCAGGAGATGGTGATTAGCACAAAACCCAACACTCTGCACGGAGTAATTAGCAAAATAAAAAAACCTGTACTGTGCAAGCTGGAAAAATCAACATACATCACCTCCTAATTAGATAAAGTCTTCTGAAAAGCAAGCAGAACAAGGGCTGTTTTGGGTATTATAATGCACAGGCTGGTGTCGGGAGCACAGGCGGGCACCGCAGTACAGGAAGTGTATGAGGGCATTGCCTATCCTGCTACGTCTTGTATAAAGTACACAGGTGGGCACCGCACCACAGGGACAATATGCGGTGCATTGTGTACTCTTCTCTGACCTCTTCAGTACACAGGGTGTACAAAGGCACAGGGACTGTATGAGGGTATTGTGTATCCTCTACTTCATGTAGAAAGTACACAGGTGGGCACTGCTCCATAGGGACTGTATGAGAGCATTGTGTATCCTGCTACTTCTTGTAAAAATTACACACGTAGGTACTGTTACACAGGGGCTGTGTGAGGGGCACTGTGTACTCTTCTCTGACCTCTTAAGGGCACAGTGTGTGCAAAGGCACAGGATGTATGAGGACATTGTGTACCCTGCTACTTTTTGTGTAAAGGACACATGGGGCACGGCTCCACAGGGACTGTATGAGGGCATTGTGAAACCTGCTACGACTTGTATAAGGTACACAGGTGGACACTGCACCACATGGACAATATGATGGACATTGTGTACTCTTCTCTGACCTTTTAAGGACACAGTATGTACAAAGACACAGGAACTGTATGAGCTCATTGTGTATCCTGCTACTACTTGTATAAAATAACCGGTGGGCACTGCTCCACAGGGACTGTATGAGGGCATTGTGTATCCTGCTACTCTTTGTATAAATTATCCATGTGCCACAGGAACAGAGTGAGGGTCATTGTGTACTCTTCTCTGGACTTTTAAGGACTCAGTGTGTACAAAGGCACAGGGACTGTATGAGGGCATTGTGTAGCATGGTACATCTTGTATAAAGTACACAGAAGTGCACTGTTACATAATGTCTGTATGAGGGCATTGTGTATCCGGGTATTTCTTCTATAAAGTACACAGGTGGGCACTGCTCCTCAGGGGCTGTATGAGGGCATTGTGTATCCTGCTACTTCTTGTATAAAGTACACAGGTGGGCCCTGCACCACAGGAACACTATGAGGGACATCATGTACTCTTCTCTGATCTCTTGAAGACACAATGTGTACAAAGGCACTATGATTGTATGAGGGCATTGTGTATCCTGATACTTCTTGTATAAAGTGCACAGTTGGGCACTGCCCCAAAGGGACTATAGGAGGGCATAGTGAAATCTGCTGCTTCTTGTATAAAGTACAAAGGAGGGCACTGCACCACAGGGCATGCATGAGGGCATTGAGTACCCTTCTCTGCCTTTTAAGGACATGGGGTGGTACACTGGCACAGGGACTGTATGAGGGCACTGTGTATGATGGACAGACCGGAATAAGAGACACAGGTGGGTACTTTTGTAAAAGACTGTATGAGGGTACTATGTATTCTTCATAGATTGGTATAAGACACAAGTGAGTGCTGCAATACAGGGGCTGTCTGAGGGTACTGGTTATTCTTGTGTTTGGAGTAGAGGCATGTGTTGCAATACACAGTTGTCATGAAGGCATTATTTGTCCTCCACAGACTGCTTTTGGAAACATAGATAGGTCCTGCACCTCAAAAAATGCACACACGTTCTGTGGATCATACAGTGACTGGTATGGGGTGCAGCTGTGTAGTGCTGTAGGAAATTGGGGTACTAGTTGAGGGAGGTGAAACCCTGCTCAAGCAGTAACCACAATCTCTATCTGTGTGAAACACATCAAAATCTCCAATTAACCTGTGCTTAATCCTCTGCTAGCTTGGCACAAAAGTAGTTTGACTTGCCTTAGAGGCACTGGGTAAAGTATTTATGCAGCACTTCAAATAGTAATAAAGCTTAAAAATAGCCCAAGAAATATCCCAACTTAAAAAATAGAGTAAAAATGTATACATTAATTGAGACCAAAATGACAAAATTCCAATTAGTAGAACTGGAGATATGTGCTTTTAAATGTAAGTGAAAATAGTGCTTAAAAGCACAAAGCACCAACAGTGAATGTTTGGACTGGTTCAGGATAAAGTTACAAGTTGAGGCCGACCGTGATGGAGGGTGGGCAGGATACAGGGACCAGGTTAGACCCACTGAACAAAGTACCTTTAACCCTGGCTTGCAGAGCATTGTAAGATACCGTGTTGAAGATGCGTTGCACAGCTGTGGTTTCGGGGAACTGAAGGGATGCGATTCAGAGTCCTACATCATCGTTGAGGATGCAGTTGACAAAGGGCTTGTGATGCGGGGTTCAGAATTGAGGATTCGTCATGCAGTTATAGTTCCGAAGACGCTGTGGAGCTGCAATGCAAAGTCTTGAGTCGATGTCTAGGATGCTGTCAATGAAGGCCTGCCCCAAGGATGCATCACCCAGCGGCGGTTCTGAGGGGATGGCAGGCTGTAATATGAGGTTTGGTGTTGGTGATGCATCGCCCTGTGGGTGTTCCTAGTGGAACTGCGAGGAAGTGTGTCAAGCTGCATTGTTCTCTTCACAGGACCACAGCTGGAGTGGCAGAGCACCTTCAGGCTCACTTCAGAGAGTTGAGGACTGGGGTGGGACCACTTGGAAGGTAGGCCTCACAACAGACTGAGTAAAGGTGCTGGGTTCAAGGTGGTCAGGGCATTTTTGTATCCTGAAAGGTGCCTTAGCTCTTGGAGCCACTCTGGTGGCCTTGGGTTTACAATGTAGATCCAGTCCTTTCCCTCAAGCAGCTAGGCAGTAGGCAGCGGGGCAACAGAAATGCAGTCCTTCTTGCAGAGCAGCACAGCAGTCCTTCTGAGTCTCCCACGGGTCCAGAGGTTTACTGAAGAGTTGTTCTTGAGGGTCCAATATTAATACCTGGTGCCCCTTTTGAAGTGGGAGAAGGTTCTCGAGGTTTCCACCGCCAGAGGTGTCTCGAATTTCCTGCCTCACTATCCTAGATGCAACTTGTCTGGAGTCAAAAAGGCGAGTGTCAAACCCTTTGTAAATGTGCTAAGGCAGAGCTTGTTTGATGTGCAACTGTGGTAGATGACACCTTTTCTCCCTCATTAAGTCAGATCCCGCCAACATCTATCTTCACTTTTTTTAATGTCTGAGAGAAATGCAAGAACACCAACTGCCAGCTACACATGACCCAGGATGCAGGCTGCAGGTACCAAATTGTTAGAACAAGAAAATGCCAACTTTCTAAAAGGAAAGTTTTCATAATTGTAACATAAAATGTTACTTTACCATTAAGGAGGATTTTAAATCACAATTCATTAGGCACCAGACCAGAAGTAGGTCTCATAGTAGTGAACAGATAATTTAGGCGTTATTCGCTACCAGGACATGTAAAGCTTAACAGTACGTGTCCAACTTTTTAAGTACACTGCACCCTGTCCTATAGGCTGTTTAGGAGCTACCATACTTATATGTATTAGAAGAGGAGGTTTGGGCCTCGCAATAGGTTTATCTTGCCATGTTGAAATGGCAGCTTAAAACTGGGCACATAGGCTGCAATGGTAGGCCTGAGACATGTTTATAGGGCCACTTATCAGGGTGGCAAAATGTGTGATGCAGTTAACTAGTAGCATTAATTTTATAGGCCATGGGTACATGCAGAACCACATTACTAGGGACTAGCAAGTAAATTAAATATGACAGTTGGTTTTACAATAATGTTAGCATGTTTAAAGAAGAAACCACAGGCACGTCAGCCCTGGTTAACAGTGAGAAAGTGTGCTAAGTCATAAAGCCAGCAAAAACAGGAGAATGGAGGGTAGAAATTGGGGGTAGTACCCCTCCAAGGATGCTGGTCCAAAATCTTTAAAACAAGGGTTATGTGAGGGCATGCTGTATGGGAGATCCTCTTTTAATCACATGTGCTTCATACACAAAGCTATAAATGGCAGGTCCAAAAATCATTCAGTCAAAAAGCACATAATACTACCAGCTCAGGAACGTAAGTTCCAAACTGGCACACTGGCGCCATGCTTTATAATTCCTTAATACAGGTGGCATTACGTCTCCTATTCAAAGCACAAAACTAAGTAATTCTCAATCCAAAAAGATAAGAGCCACTGAGTATGCCCTAAAGTTTGCAAGATTGGTGAAGACATGGTTATCCCCAATGTGATCCAACAAGGAATCCACATGAGCTCAGTTTGTCAGTGCAGACAAACACTCTCCAGAATCCTCTAAGATCAAGATAAAGCTAAACCACCACATCCCCACACAAACAATTCTAATTTCAGGGTGAAACATGTCCTTCTAGAAATACACCACCCATGCATCTGCCTTAAACAAATGCATGATGGAATGATAAAACAAATCCCAGAACCAGTTCACTCTTCAAAATCTTTCCAAACCTAAAGGATCCACTATATGTAGATACAAGTTCATATTTTCCAAGCACTGACCAAGTCAATAGGTCTCAACTTCATAATACAGGTGCAGAGGTGTTATTTTGCCATTGTTTTTAAACTATTGTTTAAGAACTTAAACGGAAACAAATATTTTAAATTACTGGGGGAAAAACAAACACATTTTATAGGATCTCCAAACTACACATTAAATTTCATGTTTTCAGCATTCATTAATGACATGGTTTATTTTCAAATACTTTTAACTCAGGAAACGCTGAACAGAATTAAAAAAGAATAAGGACTTTTCAGAATAGAAAGGCTTCTCAAGGTCTTATTTACTTTGAACAGGATTTAGTCTTTCACTCCTCTGTGGTAGCGAGGGAGCAGTCTTATAGATCTCCAGGAGAAGTGTCATGCTAAGTACAACTTCTGCGTCAGGCACTAGTTCCTTGACTGCATAAGATGGCTCCTGTCCCAGTCCTATAAAATACTTTGCTTGCCAAAGCTTGTGCTTTCATGCATATTGTGAAATGCAGGCTCCAAGACACAAACATACCTTAAAGTCTGCTTTCTAGCTTACCTGAGCAAAAATGTTCCTGTTTCTGTTTTTTTATAGATAAGCAGGGCGAGGCAGGTAGGAACGGATCATGGTTTGGTTGGAGATGTTAGAAGTGGTTAAGCAGCACATAAGAGGGAGAGCTAGAAAACACATGCACTCTCATGGTGTACTGAGTGAAAATGAAAAAAGTAGTTCCCTTTCTGAACATTTAAAGGAAACAAGTCACCCAATCCAAAATATTGTAAAGAGCCTGTACTTCAGGAATGGGACAAACACCATAAGAGGAAGGCAAGCCACTGAATAAGACACAATCAAATAGAAACTAGAGAAAATGCTTCAAACAGAATCATCACAGCTCAGGCGTAAAGCAATAGTCAGCAGCCATAAAACAAAAACTAATACCCACTAATTTGGAGTTAAAGAGTAGCTTGCTACAAGCCATGAAGTGCCTCAGGGTAGTAAGCATTGTATTAATGACATTACAATACAATACAGTATAACTGTATATCCTAGTCAGACTGATATCAAGAACGTGTAGTTAATATGACCTGAAAAGGCAGGTATCCACTGCGTCAGTGAATTCCAGAGGACAGGACCTGAAGGTGTGAATAACATACCCACCCAGGTTAGTATTGGTGGTCCAAGGGGTAGTCTAGGACCGGGGTTGTATACTTCTACAATATAAATTATACATGCTATAAATATTATAAAGGGTATAGGTGGATGCCAATGAATAAGGGGGGAATGCATGCCATGAGTATCCCGTACATGGTGGTACCAGTGGCACAAGCAGGTATGGCATCACTGGGAATGTGTGTTTTTCTTGTGTAGCCCGCATGTGGTGATTCTAGGAGCATAGCTGGATACTGCATCGACTGGGCTGTATGTATTATGTATGTATGTGATAATTCAATAGCACAAACCCAGACAAAAGACAGTGGAGTGCTGGACTGGGTCAAAGACATACATGTTTTGGGGTCGCTCAGATAGTGGCGCTGATACATAGTCAGAAGCCACGTCACTGGAGTTCTATACATGCCTTGTGCATCCTGCACAGGCTAGTAGCAGGGGCACGGGCAGGTGACATATGGCTTCGACTAGATGCATGCCTTGTGTGTCCTGCAGAGGCTAGTATAAGGGGAACAGGAGGGTATCATGTCACTGGGCTGTATGTATGCCTTGCGTATCCTGCATCACTAGTAACAGGGACATAGGGGAGTACTAAGTCACTGGGCTGTATGTATACCTTCTGTGTCCTGCACAGGGCAGCACCAGGGGCACAGGTGGGTATCACGTCGCTGGGGCTGTTTGTATACTTTGTGTATCCTACATAGGCTAGTAACAGGGACACAGATGGGTATCTCAGCACTGACGCCAGATACCTGCCTTGTGTATACTGCAAACGCTAGTAACAGGGTCACAGGCAGGTACCATACCTGGGGCTGGATGAATGCCTTGTGTATCTAGCGAAGGCCAGTAACAGCGTCATCGGTGTGTATCACAGCAACACTACTATGGATGTTCAGAGCCAAGCCCAGGTTCTCATGCACTGCAGGTGAATGTCTTTTGAATCCTTTTTTGGGATTGCTATTCAACTCTGTGAGCTCTAGGTCCTGAAATGGTTGATACCCTTTAAGCTAACCTTGAGGGCATGACGAGATCATTTAATACTTTTTTCTCTAACATTTCCCATTTAATTCTCCAGAATGATTTACTTCAAGGTAACTGAATTTGTCACCAAATTTGCATGACTTCATTATGGGTTGCTTCATAGATTTGCATAGAATACATTTCCTATAATTTGCATTTGAATGGACCTCTGTATGGAGCTTCATAGGCACATAGGGCCACTTTGGCCCGTGCCCAAGTCTTGCATGCAGTGTTTACTGATTTTCTTCTTCGAGGAGAGATGGTCCAGTATTTAGTTAAAACAAAATCTATAGAACTCTGAGATTTGCTTTCTTTTTAGGGCTGATGGCCTACTAGAGGGATTGGAACATTAAAAAGAAATGGGTTTGGAACTCAGGTCATTATGGGCACTGTTTCCAGTTCTGAACCTTTCACCTAAAATCAATGATTTCAGGTGTAATGCTTTAATTAGTTCAAAGGGAGCAAGACGAGACTGCAACACCCATAATGCATTAGGCTACTACACAAAGTTCCATGACAGGAAACAGTTATTTAATTACCCCGTCTGGTCACCTTATCTTCAAGCAGTTTACGCAGAAGAGGATAATGTGCTCTGAAGACATGTACCCGGCTATTATTGAGCACATTTGAGCTGCGAAGATTTATGGAAAACAAAGACAGAAAGTCCACCTGACTCCTGAGTCTTTGGAACTTGGATTGTAAATGTCATCCTAAGAATAAGATCACTTTGAGATTCACAGAGTCATGCAAGTCATCCCGGATAACTAGGTGGAAGTGACTTTGCAGTTATGGCCATCTCAAGACTCTACAGGAAAAATATGTTTTGCTTCATTAAGCACATTTGCCCTGGGAAGGCCACGAGACTTGAAGATAAAGCTGATTTCCTTTGACATCTCTCCATGTCCCCAGTGAAAGACTAAAGTTTTCAAAGCGATTGTTATTTATTCTTTTGAGTGAAGAACCATAACTTCCATTTTACAGAGGGTTTTCAGTCATGGTTGTATGTGTGTTTTTTCCACTTTTGTTTTTTATTCAGCCAAAGAAAACAACAACATGATACTTTAATTAGCAAAAGTGTTATTTAACTGCAGGCTTTAGAGAGAACCACTCATGCTCCAGACAGCCACATCATGACACATTTCTGAACTCCCGGCACAACTAAGCACTAGGATTCTTTCATGTCTAAATACTGCCTGTTGCATTGATGGATTGTGGCTCGTATTTCTCTCTGCCTGGGAATGTTTAATGTTTCTTCTCCATCCATGAGCTTTATTGGAGCAAGGAGATAAAGTAATTTGTAGTCTAATTATTGTTGGTTGAATGTTGAAATGCATTTGCCCCAACCATTCGATCTCCAATGCACAATATGCAGCACCCCTTTTGAACTTTGAGGCCCTTGACTTAACAGAAATATAAGGCTGCACTGCATGAATGGGTAGGATGGGACCATCGGAGAGAATGAGTCGCGTACTAAGCCCCTGTTACAGGGTTTGACTAGATCGAGCATCCCAAATCAGTGCTTCTGAAAGGGTTGTGGGTCCTGGAAAGCGGCACCCACGATGCCCTGGATGCCGCTGAATACCTGCACTTCCAGATCTGCGTCAATGCCAACACCACCCTGAGAGGAACCCTCATCTACAGACCCCTGGGCCCTCGCCCACCATTTTGCAACTCCATCGCCAACGCAATCAGCACCCACGCCCTCGCCTCCAGGGACTACATGCTCCTTGGTGACCTGAATTTTCACCTGGAAAACACCGGCGATAGCAACTCCTCAGCCCTACTGGAAACATCGCCAACCTCGGCCTCAAGCAAATCGTTACAGCACCCACCCACTCAGCCAGCCACACACTCTATGCCATCTTCTCTACAAGCAAGCACCTCACCTTCACCCACACCACCGAACCCCACTGGACCGACCACCGCTGTATCCACTTCTCCATCCAGAAACCGACCGCCCACCACCAACAGCATCAGACCCCTCACTGCAAGTGGAACAAGATCTCCAAAGACCAACTGATCTCCACCCTCACCCGCCACCCAACACCAGCGACCACAACACCACCGCCTCAACCTCAAGCAAAAACCCTCGCTTCACTCAGAAAATCCACCAACACCCACACCAGCAAAAAAGCTCTCTAGTTCACCGCAGACCTTCAGGCCTCCAAACGGGAATGCCGGAAAGACAAGAAGATCTGGCGCCAAGAACAAACAGAAAGCAACCACTCCACCCTCAAATCCGCCAACCACAAACACCACCAGCTCATCCGGACCACCAAAAGATCCTTCGACAAAGAACGAGTTGACAACAATGCACACAACAGCAAGGAGCTCTTCAGCATCATCAAGGAACTCACCAACCCCAAGTCCTGCTCTGCCGACCCTCCACACTCGCAAGAACTCTGCGACTCCCTTGCCACCTTTTTACACCCCAAGATCACAGACATCCTTAGCAGCTTTGCACCGCCACCCCCCACCACCACCACTGCCAACGCCAACCCCAATGCACCCGTCCACACCAACGTCCTGAGTGCCTGGACCCACACCAACGACGAGGAGACCACCAAGACCATGAGCACCATCCACTCCGGTTCACCCGCCGACCCCTGCCCCCACAACGTCTGAGACCGAGATCATCATCTTCGGCTACAATAAAACAGCATGGGACAACTCCTTGTGGCCAACTACTCTGGGAGCCGCCCCAATGCCCAACACCCACACACACAACCTCAGCTTCATACTAGACTCATCGCTCACTATGACCCAACAATTCAACGCCATCTTATCCTCATGTTTTAACACCCTTTGCATGCTTCGCAAGACCTTCAGATGGATCCCCATTGAAACCAGAAGAACGGTCACCCACGCCCTCGTCAGCAGCAGACTGGACTACGGTAACGCTCTCTACTCGGGAACGAAAGCCAAGCTCCAGAGAAAACTTCAGCACTTCCAGAATGCCTCAGCACGACTCATTCTCAACCTCTCCTGTCACAAACACATCTCAACCCACCTCAAAGACCTCCACTGGCTCCCAGTCAACAAAAGGATCATCTTCAAACTCCTGATCCACGCTCACAAGGCTCTTCACGATGCCGGACCTGCCTACCTCAACGAGCGTATCACCTTCCAAATCCCAACACGCCAGCTCCGCTCCGCCAACCTCGCCCTCACCATCGTCCCCTGCGTCCACCACACCACAGCTGGTGGCAGATCCTTCTCCCACCTTGCCACCAAAACCTGGAACTCCCTCCCCATCTACCTACGTCTGACCCAGGACCTTCAGGAAGCGCCTTAAGACCTGGCTCTTTGAGCAGTAGCACCCCTCCCCCCCCCCAGCGCCTTGAGGCCCTACCAGGTGAGTAGCGTGCTTAACAAATTACTGATTGATTGATTGATTGATTGAAATGCCAGTGTAAACTAAATTGCTTTAGTCCAGATGTGCCATAATAAGAGCGTGTATCAGTTTTTTGGCTTGGAGAAGTGGAAAGACTTTTAATGGGATCGAAAGCTAAAATTAAGTTCCCTTGATAATTGAGTTGATTTGTTGGACAAATTTTTATTGTGACTCGAATATGATTTTCTGTTATTTCGTATGTTGTAAGGCCCATAGCTTGTAGGGCAGTTGAAAGGGAGTGACTCGGACCAACCCTTCCTTCATTTAAAACTTCAGTTTTGATCCCTTTAGGCAGATTAAAAATTCAATCTAATCAAGACAGGCTACATAGACCCGATTGCACATACCCCAATAACTAATGGTAATCTGGCGATAGGTGCTACCATATTTTGAGTGTAATAAATAATGACAAGTATGAGTTTTCTCGTAATTATGAGGAAAACATGCATATTTAATAGGTGCTGCAGAAAAATCCACATAACTCGGGTTTTGGAGGGCTTTTTTCCAGCACTACACATTCGAAGTCAAAGACAGGCACACAGAACCGCATACTAAGTTATCCTGCCAAAATGTCAGCTGGCATGCGGAAATATTATGAGAAAATGTTATTAAATAAATATTATGCCACATGTCAATGCGCTAGTTTTCCACTTTTTAAAATCGAGACTTTCCACCAATAGCAAATCATTTTGCTGCCCATTCCCACGGCATCCATCTAGTGAGTGTATGCATCACATTTGCGGTTTTATTGTGATTCTGGGCACAGTCTTTGTGAGAGGAAGCAAAGGTTTTGCGCCCATATCATTTTAGTAAATATACTACTGAATAGAGCTTTTTGACTGAGATAAACATGCTTATCTTTAATAGCCGCTGACCTCTACTCTGTACGGCACGTTCATTGTTTCATCCTTAAATCAGCCTATTCAAACATTCAGAAAAACAAAATGTACACTAAAAAACTAAGGGCCAGATTTAAAAAGCCCCTTGGGCCACATTAGTGTCATTTGTCTGAAACTGATGTGGCTTTACTTTGCAAAAACGCTGCGTCATATTAATGCACGCATTGTGCCAATTTGTAAACCCTTTGTATACCCTTTCGGTATATTATGCCTGTGCCAGGCATAATGTATGCACAGGGGCGTTCCAGTTTTAGGAGGCCCAGAAAAATGGCGCAGTGGAATCTCTGAGATTCCACTGCGCCATTTCTAGCGTCATTTTAGCGCCTGCCTAAGTTGTTTTCAATGGGCTTCCTTTCACTTTGCAGGATTAGAGTCAAAGCGCCAAACTAATGTAAACATTTGTGAGCTAGTTCCCTAACGTGAGCCATGGTGCACGGTATCATAACAAAAGGTGCACATATGGTGGCATTATGGGGGCGAAATGGGGCACAAGAAAAGTGGCGCACCGTGATGCGCCACTTTTCATAAATATTCCCCTAAGTTTGTGTCAAAATCATCTTTCATTGTTTCTGTTTGTAAAACAGCACAAATCAGTTTGCTCAGTTTTTAAATTAAATGTATTTATTCTTTGTTAAAAACCGTTTTATACAAGAAAAAATATTTATAAACAATATGAATTACATTATATCACATATTTGGTTAGTGGTTGCTAGCAACACGTCGCACACTTAAAGTTGTATTTATCCAGTGATGAGATGGGAGGCTATTGTATTCCATTTCTTGCAGTTGCCAGGGTGTTTTAAGGTAGAACAAATAATTGTTCATTCTTCAAAAGCAGCAGTCCAGCAGAGTGGAAGTTCTTTAAGCAGAGTTGAAGTTCCTCGCAGAGTATGCACATGTCCGGAAGTGTACTGTAGAGTTGGTGTCTGAGGTTCAGTATTTATATCCACTTGTGCCTTTGAAGTAGGGTATAAGCTTCCAGGGGTTTCCTTTTGATGTCCCCAGGCATCCTGCCTTCCCTGTAGGGCTGGGCTGAGCTCTGCCCTCCCGTCATGTAAGTGTTGGCCAATCCAGATACGCCTAAGCTCTCTATTGTGTGTGTGGCTGTCTATGAGGAATACACAAAGCCCAACTGTCAGCTACACCCAGTCATGTGACCAGAGACAGGCTACAGGGACTAAATGGCTATGGCAGGAAACAGCCCACTTTCTAAAAGTGTCATTTTCAAAATTGTAAATTAAATTCTGCCATCACCTTGCATTTGTCATTACAATTCCAAAGACACCAAACATGAACTGATTACCTGCTCCCATTTCCAAATTAGAGCTCATCAAATGTAATAAGGCAACTCTAATGCTATCCTATGGGAGAGGTAGGTCTTGCACTAGTGAAAGACAAATTTAACAATTTTTTACTACCAGTACATGAAAACCTTAAAGGTACATGTCCTAATTTATAAAATACGCTGTAACATGCCTTTGGGCTGTCTAGGGCCTAACCTAGGGGTGTCCTATATGAATAAAAAGGGAAGGTTTGGGCTTGGCAAAAGGTTTATATTGCTAGGTCGAAATGGCAGTTTAAAACTGCACACATGCTGCAATGGCAGGTCTGAGACATGTTTAAAGGACTACTTCAGCTGATGGAACAATTACTTCTGCGGACCCACTAGTCACATTTATTTTACAGGCCCTATGCACTTTTAGTGTCACTTTACTAGGGACTTACAAATTCATTAAGTATGCCAATTGGGTATAGGTCAATTCTGCTATGTTTTTAGGAGCAGGAGGGAGGACAAGCACTTTAGCGTTGGTTAACAGCAGTAAAGTGCACAGAGTCCTAAGACTCTCCAAAAAATTAATTCAGCAAAAAGTGGAGGGTAAAGGCAAAACGTTTGGGGTGGCCCTGCAGGGAGAGCCTAATCCTGTTACACTAAGGAGAAGATGTGACCTGGTGGTGAGGTTTCTTGTAGTGGAAAATGGAGTTCTATTTGCCAATCTCCGACTCATCACTTAGGCAGCCTAAATGAGCCTGGATAGAATAATTTATCTTCATTGTATTTCACAAAGTGGCCTCGAGATGTAACATAGTGCGCATCCCCTTCCTGCATCTGGGGCACTTTGGAATTATAGAACAGGCTACAGCTGCTTGTGTAACCCTTCTGTTATACACATTGCAACAGAACTGCATGTGCATCTGTGAAATCGAAATCTCAATGGGAGAGCCTTGCATTGCATTAGAGTGTGGCCCATTGTAAATGAGGAAACAATTTTCCTCTGCACTCATGCCTTATTACAGAAGTGGGTGCAGAGGCAAAGATGCTGGGAAGAGAAGCACCGACTGTACCAGAAAGAGGAAGAGTTGCACCTGCCTGCAGTGTGACCATTGCTCCCTTTTCAATAGAACTTCTGGGTACCGCCGTGCTGAAGACCGCCAGTGGTGGCGGTTTTCCGCTCTGCGTATTATGACGGTTGGCAGCTCTCCGTCCTTTTTCAGATGGAGAGCCGCCAACAGCCATACTGGCAGGCGGCGGGGAAGTGGAGGTTGCTCCACCTCCACCACCACGTCAACAGAACACCGCCCACCGAATCACGTCCTGTGATTCGGCGTGGCGGTGTTCTGTTGACGGTGTGGTGTCGGCGGAGCAGCCCCCATGGATCCCGTCCCCTCCCGGAGGATCGACGGACCAGGTAAGTCAATTGTCCGTTAGGGGAGGGGGGTGGGGGGGTGCTGTGTGTTGAGTGCGTGCCTGGGGGTGTGCTTGTGTGTATGTAGGGGGGTTGTGTGAGTACGTGTATGCTTGCGGGGGTGTTGTGTGTTTGTGAATGAGTGCGTGTATGTCTGTAGGTATGTCGGTATGGATGTGTGCGTGTATGTTTGAATGTGGGTGTGCGTGTCTGCTGTGTGTGTGGATGTTGGCATGTATGTCGGTGTGTGTGCGTGTATGTGTGTTGGTGGTGCCTGTGTGCGTGTCGTGTGTGTATGAGTTATGTGATGTTGGGGGTCGGGTTGGGGAGGGGGGTCCTGCCACCTTTGGGGGGTGGCAGGGGTGGTGGGGGGGTGTAGGGGAGGGAGTCGGGGTGGGGGTGGGGGAGACCCATATCAGTGCCAGGGAAGGAATTCCCTGGCACTGATAGTGCTTACCGCCATGGATTTCATGGCTGTTCCAAACCGCATGAAATCCATGGCGATCAGCCGGGTCTAAATACCGCTGGCGGTATAGTGGCGACCGCCGGGCTGGAGACCCAGGTCTCCAGCCCAGCGGGCGGAACGGAGAAGCAGCGGATGACCATGGCGCTAACCGCCATGGTCATGATTGCAAAAAAAAAGACCGCCAGCCTGTTGGCGGTCTTACCGCCACTTCTCCGCCGTCCGCCAGGGTCGTAATGACCCCCTAAGTGCTCTGGAGGCAAATAATGACACTTAGGTATTGCAGAAGGGGGTCAAAAACATGTGCATCCTATCCTGTAATACAGAATGCAATTGTGTTTAATGTGCACTAAGGCAATTTCAAGGTAGCATTCTCTCATTTCCACTGGGGCATGGTCCCAAGCAAATAAGGCACACTTTCAGGAAAGGCACTGACAGTGCATACATAGAGAGAGTTCAAATCAGTACAGCACACTGAGGGCTCCCCTTGAAAGAGGTGAGAGGTTCAATCGACCCTCACAAGTCCCTCTACAAGTGAGTATGGTCACCCAGTCACCAGACTGCAGGAGGATCTCTGTTCCCCTTTGAATTGCAGGCAGTTTGTTGCCAGAACACTGAGGTCCTCATTATGACTTGGGCGGACAGAAACGCCCATCCGCCAAAGCCATGCAGTCAGAAAACTGCCAGTGCTGTGTCCTGATCGTGAGGGCTATTAAGAGTTTCCTTCTGGGTCAGCGGGCAGAAACAGAGTTTCCGCCCGCTGGCCCAGTGGGAAACAGCCCCCAACATTGACGCCGGCTCATAATAGAGCCAGCATCAATGTTGCACTGCGTTGGGTGCGGCAGCACCCATCATGCTTTTCACTGTGTGCCAAGCAGACAGTTAAAATCATGACGGGGCTGCCCAAGAGGGCCCCAGCCCTGTCCATGCCAAGTGCATGAGCAGTGCCCCCACCACCCAGTCTCCAGATGTTACATGGCAGTGCAACTGCCATGCAAAAGCTGGTGGAGAGGGGACTCATAATCCCCAGGGCAGCGCTGACCGCCGGCACCACCGGCAAAAAAGTTGCAGTCCCGGTGGTCCGACAGTGGCGCTTTCGCCACAGTTGTAATGTGGAAGCTGGACCGCCAGCATGAGTCTGGCGGTCCTAGGACTGCCAAACTCGTTATGAGGGGCTAAATGATGGACTCAGGTGGACTCAGCTGTTTCGAACAGTTGATCCGAATTTCACTAGACTGTAATCCCGAGTTTGCAGTTTCACAGGTGAGAGTGCACTTACTGTAGTAAGGTGCACTGTCCCAGCCTGTGCCTGGCACACACATTTCACCATGTTGCAAACCGGGAGATTGCACCCTTTACGTAATTGGGCCTCATTTGTGTGTACTTGAAAAATTAAGGCTAAAAGACAAAATAAGTTGCTATGTAAGAACAGTAAATGTGCCTTTTTATTTACACTGCACCCAGCATAATATACACAGCATATGAATTGCAATGTATAGCTACATACTGGGGTCAGAATTATGCTGGGGACTGTACGTGGGTTAGTGCCAGTAGTTACAGCCCGTCACCCACAGTGTGAGGCAGCTGAGCTCAGCTGCTCATGAACAATGAATGACTGGGCACCTTCTGTGGCCTGGTGCTGGGCACATATGTGCTGCAACACTAACACAGCACGTCACAGGAAATACGAATTACAAATGGAACCAAATACCTTTATTTAGCGGAAGACAATACACAACAAATACAGAATTTCTGGATTTTTAAAACACTTCCTAAGTTGTTAATTTGCATGATCCTATTTCTCCTGATAATGCATTTCAATATGAGTGATGAGTATGCATATATTATCAAAATTACAAAATTGATAATTGATCATGATTAACCATTGTCACACACATACAAGCATCAGATGCAGGCAAGATTAACCACACAGGCACTGCTGATCCCATTCTGGTCTGTGATGGAATCCTCAAGACTAAGATGTAAAGGTACCCGAACCATGCTAATGGAAAAAGGAAGTTATGCAAATCTCTGTTAAGAATACGTTTGATCTGCTACTTGTGTGCTTGCCTATCCTGGCGGTCTGAGGTCCCAACTGAAGTCCCAACTGATGCTTAATTTGTAAAAATAGAAGTGCTGGGACCAGAGGTTTTATAAGGAGCTCAGTGTCAGAGCTGCAGAATAGTAGAGTTGTTGAATAAAAATAATTCTGAGCCTTGATTCCTCCTCATGGCTCTTTTTTCCACCACCCTACAAGACCCCTCTCTTTATATTACTTTTAGAGACTCTTCTTCATCTTGCTTTCTCTGTCACTGGCTTCCTATCCTCCTGCTCCTCCTTCTTCTCTGCCTTTCTCGTTTATTCTGGTCCAAAGCTGGATGATGAAAACTAAGTCCAGCTCCCCAAAAAGTAGTGCCGCACCACCATTCAACTCCGACACAAATTAAACACTGGGAGACTTATTCAAAAGCTACATTCTGTGGCATGTTTTGTAGTCCTACACTAGCACTGCTCACTGCATAATGCTGCGCACTTTCCGTACTCTGGCGGTGTCCATATCTGCTGCTCCTATCTCATCTGTACAAGATCACCATACTGACTTTAACTTTTCACTTGTAGATTAGGCTCAACCCCCTAAATTCAAGGGGTAGAGACATGTAAGTGTACACTTTGTAAAACATTTACGCTCACAAATGGTTAATAGCCAACAGTAGTAGATTTACTACAAAGCGTAAGAGTTAATTTACCCATGTGAATGTTCTCACATAGACATTTATTTTCGTGAATAAGCACCCTGTGATTTAGAGAATTCATGATATAGCAGTTCTAAAACCCATTTGATAATGCGACAATCCGCTAAATCTTAAAGGTCCTAAGGTTAGTGAAAAATATTGCAACTTTGCAAAGGTTTCAAAGTTTATTTTTGCTTTGGTACACTCAGGTGAAACTCGGGACCTTTGCTAAGAAAGAAAATAGGCCTGTACAAGGTTTAAGAGAAAACAATTGATGGAGTTCAGCAAAAAGAAAAATCCAGCAGACATTTTCAGGGTTGACTGGGTTTGATTGTAGAAAAAATATATTGTAATATGGTGAAAATGTTCTTTCAAAGAAAGTAAAAACATTTATCAAGGAATCTTTGCAAACTTTGTGAAGGGTGAACATCTGGAACTATGCAAAATTCACTGGTTACCACCTACAATAAACCGGATCGGTCATTAAAATTACAAATTATAACTAATAGCACAGAGATTAAACCTCCCTTACCTCTTCTGCTGATATAAAATAATCTTACAGTCCTTTTGCATGAAACATTTATTGCGGTGTCACTGGAAGAATCATTGAGGCACCATTCTGAAATATATCCTGTGTTTGTGGGGTGAAGCTTGTTGTAGACTAGACTGAGATGGAGAGCATGTACCTTCTTGCAGTCCATTAGTGATGTCCCTAGAGGATGCCAAGGATGCCATGACAGCGTTTCAAGTTTGCAGACCGATTTGATGGGACCTTGTATGCACATTACCTTTTCCCAAGTACAGTACCTTTCTGCAATAATATTTTCAGAAGAGGAGGCGCTTGGAAAGAGTAATTTTATTTAAAAAAAAGTATTTGCATCCTCTAGAATCCTCCTGGAACTCTTCATGTTGCCTTCTCAGTCTCCACAAGACTTCAGAAATTGAAGGAGCTAACCTATATCTACACTCCCAATCAAAGATGGAGGGTGCTTTAGATTTCTGTGATGACATCTCAATTCAAAATGAAATTGCTCTCCTAATTCCTCTGATGTTATTTCCTTTTTCTCCAGTATGTAAGGTTGCTGAGGTCAAAGAGAAGTCCACCACAATGCAGCTAATGGTAGGCTTTCTTCGCCTTTTGCTCCAGATATTTGTCCTACAGAATTTTCCCTTTCTTCTAAGTGTTTTCCTTGATGACAAGAATCTCCATGACGCCTTTTAGATCATGCTCACCCATTGTTTCGGCAGATCATTGTACTGGCTTTCCACACAATCTTTCCTGGTTGGATTGCCAATCTTCAAGCCTACTATCTCTCTGAATCAGGAAGTTTTTGTAAGATGCTCCCACTGACCATACATTTTTATCTCTACCTAAGTAGCCTTGTGGCTATAGGAAGAGGTCATTCTTACATACGGCAGCACAAAATCATAGGAAGAAACATCTGTCAAGTTCAGTCCTTGATGATTAGATTGTAATACGTTTAGCTGTCATATTTCATACTTATGCTTAAGCCCTATAAGCTGTGAGAGAACATTCCCAGTTGCAGATAAAGCCTTACGTGGTCACATAGAGCCTGGCGGCTGTGCAGAAATGCTATCTACATTACTTTTGCACATCACCAATAGAGAGCAGGGGCCAACTTTTGCTTGCACAGGTTTTTCGCTATTTGCCACCAGTTTCTAGCATGTGACAAAAGCAAGTGCACTGACCTGAAAATGAAGAAATAATGCATGCTTAATGGCTATGAAAATTATTTGTGCATGTTTTCCGAATGTTATGGCCCAGTGTTCCGATCCGGTATTAAAACATATCTGATACCAGGCAATTTCCTTGCAGCGTGTTTTTGCACCAAGTTTTATCCTGGGCTGTAAATGAGGACTCCTCTGAAGAAGCACAATGTTCAAAACACCTGAGATACTTACCTCAGAATAACACTTGCTATTCTTCCAGCGGTTGCACCCACATTACCAGGGTGGTACTTATGGCCCACATGATGGACTGAGCTTACACTAAGGTTTAGTTCTTTATCTTTTTTATTAAAGAACAGTAGGCTCTAACTGTGCAGGAACTCTAAAAGAGCCAATGCTCTCTCTATTTGGTGCTGCGCAATTTTGGAAGCTCTGATGATTTGGATGTCCAAACTCTTCAAGTACTGCAGAGGCGTGCAATGCTGAAGGTTTATATTTAGAAAGATTTAATTTTAGATGGACCATAGGCAGTTTACGTCAAATACACGCTGTACCTAGAGCTTCCTTAAATTATTTTATATGTGGTGATGCATATTTGTGCCCGGTAGTGTGTATGTGCCCGTGATTATTTGTGCCAGGTACCTGTGTCACTTTGGGACCTCCTGCGTTTGTCTTTCAGATCTGTCTTGTTTCTCTCAATTCAAATGATAGTTGAATTGTCCCTACTTCTTTATCACTTTCCCACAGTAACCGGGGAAGGCAGTGCTCACATTGTAATAGCCATGATCTTGAGGTGACCACTCTATATGCCAATCTTCGCCTGCCGTCATGACCTTTCCGCGATTTAGGCTTTTCCTCTAGAGATGCCTGATGATAGCGAGACTCTATTTCGAGCCCGCTGCACCATGGCCATGCAGTGGACGTGTGATTCTGATGCGCTGCTGTCACAATGAAAATGCAACTAAAACAAACACATCTGGCACATCTGTGTGGGAAAAGTTTGAGACCTAATAAGTTCTACTTCCTCTAGGTTAATTGAGGGAGGCCTATCTGATCTTAGAACTGTAGGATTTGCTCCCCTGGGATGTTCTCTTATTAGTTTCATCTGTTACTTTCTTGCAGAAACCTCTAAACTGACCCAGAAGGTAGAAAACTGTTGCTTTGCAATATCGCTGCAATGTGTGCAATTTGTTTACTTTCACTGTCTTATTGCTATCAACAGGTTAAAGCTGCGCTCTGTAATGGTAGATCAGTGGTGAATCACAGATTACATTTAGCCACATAGCTTCCTTGCTTTGAGACAGATTAGCTATTTCTCATAGAACCCTGACTCTCCATGTATTGTGTACTTTTTTGGATAAACTAGTTCACAAGGTCTGTACTGAAAGATCACAAGACTGTGTGATCAATCATTCCGTGTAACCCGCTTCTACTCATTGATGTTAATAGCTGTAATCATTCAGATGTTGAACTTATAGCGTGTTCATGCAAAATTGCCAAGATCACCCTACATTTACTTTTGCTATATTAACCCTCACCCACTATTACCAAGTTGGACACCTTATTCAAAGAAATAGTTCTTCATCTGTAGAAAGGAAAATGTGATTGTATTTGGCAATTTCAGTTTTTGGCTAGAATATAATACGGGCCCACTTGCCTATTTGCAAATTTACGTCTTATATACATATCACAGATCATCGTCTCACGTCCATCTTTGCCTTACCTGACATAATTATCATTGATAAGGCTATTTATTGTAAATCGAGCTGGCAACCATGATATATCATTCCATCTAACTCTCCCTTAAAAAGTGGGGTTACTCATTCACCCTTAATTGGGAAACTGGATACAGCTGAATGTAGATGATCTCATTATGTGACTCTGTCGATCCGATTCTGCACCATGTTCAGGACCAGGCCATCTTTTACTCTCAGCCTTACGTTGCACAATTTAGTGCTGCCCAAATGGGCACCTTTGATCAAATTATGCTAGTCTGTTGCAGAAAACAAACCTTTCATGACAAGCATAAATCCACTCACTTAGCAAAATTAAAAATGAAAGTCTGTCAAGCAGAGAGAGCATGGAGATGTTCTTATTCATTGACTGCCAATGATGCCTACATTACCCTGGCACCCTCACACAAAAAGGAAATTATAGCAGCCAAACAGGTTTATTTTTCTAAGAGGTTTGGCAGTGCCCCAAATCTCACTAAAAAATGATACAGACTAATTACCATGTTAAACCACCCATAACAACCGGTAAGCGTTGTGAACACCTTGCATGCTTTTGTATGGGCGCATTTGTAAATTTCGTTCAATGAACTTGAACAGATGGCAGTCCCTCTTTTTTCTAACTCCTTGACTCTTCCTGGAGCCCCATCCACATATGTAGCTCATTCCATGCCTGTGCCTGACAGCCAGCTATTGGAAATCTTTAAACACAGTAAGCCCTCTGGTACACCCTATGATGTTCTGCCAGACAAATTGAATAAGCAGTCATCTCCCCACATGCTAAAAGAGGCACAGGCATTATTTAAATCTTCACTAGTTAGAGGATTTTTGTACAAGGCTTAAATGGGTAAACCATTTTCAGGAAGGTGTACATTTTCCGTGAATGACCCTAATAGCTTCTGCCCTATCTTCCTCCTCCATTCCTGGGTAAAATTCTGCAGAAACTGACTTTCCACCAGTGACAAAAGCATGCGGAAGACAACACATTGATCAACTTCTTCCAGGCCAGATTCCAACTGGGAAGGAGCACCAAACCTAGGGGTATCTTTAAGAGCCCCCAGTGCCGCCTTGCGCCTTATTTGGGTCATTTTTTTAAGCTAATGCAGCCCAACGAGGCAAAAATCCTTGTGCCATATTTACAAAATGGTGCCATGCATACCTTGCACCACTTTGTATCCCTTTGTGCCACATTTTGCCTGCGCCAGGCATAATGTATGCAAAGGGGGTGTTCCCCAGTTAGGGGGGCTGAAAGTTGTCGCAAAGAAATCTAGGAGATTTCTTTGCATCATTTTGTACAGTACTTTTAACGCCATCTCAGAGCAGGTGTGAAAAGAAGGCACACAATTGATTACAATTGGCTTTGTAGGATTATAGTCAATTTTGTTTACGTTAATCCTGCAAAACTCCGGACTAGCATGAAAAAATAGGACACTAGTCCCCTAACTACCACCACAGTGAGCTGTATTTTAAATACGGTGCACACATGGTGGCTGTGAGGGGGGTGCAAAGGGGGTGCAAGAAAAGTGGCACTGCGCTGTGTGCACTTTTCTTAAATATGCCCCTTAGCGTGCTATTGGTGTAGGAAATATTGAGGAGACAGGAAAAGGGATGATGTAGGAGTGCTGGTTTTATTAGATCTCTCTGATGCATTTGACATCATAGACTGTACAATTTTTATCCTAAAGCTGATAGAAGCACGAGTGACAAGAAGTATCCTGGTTTGGACTCAGGCCGGTCACGAAGAAGGCAATCCATCACCTTACTACCTTCTTCTTGCAGAACCCAAATATATCACATATGTGTCCCAGAGTTGTCCTTTCAATCACCAAGTGTTCACTCTCATCATGCAGCCTCTAGACTATTTGTTATCTTCAGCTGGACCACATTCCAAATGTATGCTGATGACACCCAGCTGATCTTTGAATTGTCACATCCGACACGTTGGTAGTCCATAGTCAACACTTGACAATCTCTGCCTCACTGCCTCTCCCTTACAAATTGGCTGATGTTGGTAAATTCCATGCGTTCATGTAGATCTTCATGATATACTTTTTAGCATCAGACAGACATATACACCCACGCTATATGCACTCAAACGTGTGTATGCACACCCATCCACCATTATTTACAAAGTGCAGGAACATATGAGCAAAGCGTTTGTAATCCAAAAAGCAGAGACATTGATGCAATGCTGCAATACTCTGCATATTATTCCAAGGGCCACAGATTCACCTCTGGCACTGACATAAAGCCACGGAGTGAGTTAAACTTCAGCAGCTGATATCTGTGTACGCTGCAGGTCCTGATTTTGAATCCCAGAAAATCTTTCTTAGCATTTCCTCCTTCCAATGTCAATCTAATGAGTACCATTAAATTGGGCAATAGTAACCACTTCGAATTACAGTACTTAGAAATCACAAGCACTGTAGTATTTAGGTACCATAAAAAACACAAACTAGTTATAAACTAGTTATCCAGCAACAAATGCATGTTGTCAACAACAGGTAATATTCACTTAAGAGCATATTTTATATATACACCATTCACAAGTAGAGTTCAAATGTTTTTTTTGTGCACTAGAGGTCTGCAAGTCAGAAAATTCATAAAGAGAACTAATCCGGTATCTGGCTTGGCTCTGAAAAGACAAAACACAAGCCGATTTGGCATGTAAATGACATAGTGAACGACCTACAAAATAAGATGTTTCTAACTAAAAGATAGGACGTTTCAACCCTTCACTATAACGCATCAGATCATAGCAGGAAACTGCACTGACATCTCCTAAAAGTATTAAGCCCATATTTATGAAAAATGATGCACAACTGCGCTAGTGCAGCTGCACGTGAACATTTTGAATGCAAGCTAAAGTCATTCCCTAGTGCCATCCGTGTGCCATATTAAAAAGATTACACATGATGCACTAAGATGAGAAACAGGTTAGCACCATTTTGTTACTGCATTAGCGTAAAAAAAAACTCACAAGCAAGAAAAAGAGAAATTGAATGACAAGACGGAGATTGCAGGTCAGGAGAGACCCCGTGGATACCCTAGTTACCCAAGTACCAGCCAGGAGGGTCCAGCAAAGTCCCAAGGGAAGAAGAAGAGAAAGTACAAGTGTCACTTTAGTGAGGAGGAGCATGACATCCTGTCAAAGAGGTGATGGAGCACCAACACCAGAACTTCATCACCTCCAAATTGCCAGTCAGTAGGACAGACGCAATATGGCAAGCAGTAGTAAACAAAGTCAACAGCGTAGCAGAGGTGAAGAGGACTGTTACTGATTGCAAGAATCTCTGTCATGATTGCAAGCGCAGGACTCAGGAGAAACTAGCCTGGAACCGAAAGGCAGCACCGCAGACTAGAGGTGGAAGTCCCTCACCACATGAGAACCTGGATGAGCTGGAAGAAATGGTTTCAGCAGTCATCCTAGAGGAGCAGGTCACTGGAATCACAGGACAGGGCAGACTACCAAGAACTACCACAAATGCAGGGTAAGTTGCAGGGGGGGGAGATATCTGGAATTTCACAAATGGCAGAAGGGGAAGGCACATAGGACAAACCCATAGATGCTAAAGGGACACATAGGCCCTGAATCAAGATGCTGCATCCTCACCCAAGCCACATATGTACTGACGCTTTGATTGTGCATTGCTCTCCAACATATGCACAACGTGGATAAAATGTAATCACTATGGCTGTACTCCACAATGTAAATATGCAGGACATTGCCTGGAAGGGACGTGCAAATAGTGTGTCTGTGGCAGTGCCACGAACACACCCGTTGTATATTACCAAAGCCCCTGTAACTACACAATGTAGACATCAGAGACTAGGACTGAAGTCAATATCACCTCAGGGGTGGTGTCAGGGTGGTATAACTGGCCAAAATGCTTCCCTTCCTCCTTGTCTCATTGCCCTTCTCATGTGTGCTGCATCTTGCAACACACAATGAAATGCCACCTTAGCAAAAATAGCTAGTACATGTGCAGGGAGGGACATCTCCCTGCACATAAACAAATTATCCCCTCAAGGCATGCACCCCTTTGTTATGCTGCATCAATGCCTGTGTTGGTGCAGGGAGAACAAGTCTGTGCAGGCGTATGGGGAATTGCAGGGGTGTATCATATTCTAGTAAATTTGGCACATCTCTGCATTTCTAAACTGGTGCAGTGTCGTGCAACACATATTGCTGCTGCACTGAGCTGTGCCACTTGAGAAAAAATCTGCCCTAAAGTGTGCAACCTGTGGAACACAACCCACACAGGGTAAACCCACAACAACTCATACACAACTCTATGTGCCATATGGGATTGGCCACAAAATAAAACACATACAACACATGGAGCATGTCTGTGAACACCACATGTGTAGCTGTACCAGTAGCTGCAATATCACCATCTTACAAGATAGAGAGTCTTGTGTGAAAGGCTGATCTACTGCTTAATGACACATTCAACATGTGTCTGTAGCCTGTAATGCAACGGTATCATCATTCAAATAATAGCCCATGTGGAACCATTCCCCTAGTGCCACATCTACAAAGTTACAAAATGCATGCAATATCCCACATTCAACATCCTTACACCAACACATGCCTATTGCTTATATCAAAATGTTACAAAGTTAGGGAGGGACCAAAGTTAGGGAGGGACCAGTGCTTAATTTGTGCTTGTTGTTTCTGGTGCGGGTTCATAGTGCAAGAATGGCTGCATTGAGGGGGAACACCTTTCTGCACAAAACATTCTTAATGACAATTAGCTTTGTACATATGTGTTCCTAAATGCAGCACACATGGAACATGTTCAAAATGAGAACAGTGCACCATGCCAATGCCACCCCTGGGGTGGTGCGATATGTTGGCAAGGACTATGATTTACAAACATTTGTCAATCTGAGGCACTGTCAAAAAGCAATGAGTGTTTCTGTATCACACCCACACCAACACCTATTGCACGCTCCTTCCACACAAAGTGCTGAGTGTGAAGGGGCCCTCTTGCAAGATGGCCATAAGCCACAATAAGTCACATAGCGCCACACTGTAACACCCTGACAGGGTATTGCGCCACCCACGCATCAAGAAAAATGATGTTCAGGTGGAGCTAGGGGCACAAAAACATGCCCCAAAATAACTTATGAGCTTGACCCATGTGTGATACACAATGCTACACATAACATGCAACTACAACCTTGGGTCAGTAACATATCACTGAGTCTCCAGTAGTAAATAAATGATGTGCCATGTCAACCGCCACAACAATCTAAGATTGACTTTACACTATCTCATTGCAGTGGATGATGGCTTCCCTACTTCCGACCTGCCTGCCTTGGATTTTAAAGATGACATGAATGACCAGCTGTCGAGCATCAATATAGAGACTCTCCAGGATGTCCTAGGATCCCTCTAGACACCACCTCCAGTTGCAGGGAGGACACACAGCATTGCAGGGTCTCCACATGAACCATCCAGCTATCAACACACACCACGGCCAGTACTGACACAGCTTTGGACTCCAAGGACTCAGGACAGTGGTAGGAGTCCAGCGGGAGCTGGCCAAGCAGGTGTGGGTGGGGATGGAGACCATGGCAGGGAGCCAAGAGAGAGTGCAGAGGTGCCTCAGTCCAATTAAGGACAACTCAGCTGCCATCAGAGGCACCCACTCCCCGCTACATAGACTCCAGCAATCCCTGGCTCACATTGCTGCTGTCATAGCTTCTGTCATGATGCAGAGGCTTCAACAGTTGCCCTCCCACACTAGCAGAAGCATGACAGACAACAGGCTGGGGGCTATGCAGAATACCCTGGAGTCCATACAGCGGGAAGTGACCTATCTTAGGGAAAACATGGCTGCCTACCACTGTGATGTTGCTGCGGTGTCGATAAATCAGCAGTTCCTCCTTGCTGCAGTGATGCCTTATGTGTTCCCACAAATGGCAGCTGCCGGGACCTTTGACTCCACATCTCTATCCCCTGATGTGTGTGTGGCCCCTTCAACCTCAACAACAGCACCAGCCATGGCACAGGAGGCACCACACACATCATAGGATGAAGATGTGGAAGGAACAACATTCACATGGAAAACCACCCAGTAGCACCAGTCCGTGCCACATGGACAGTATCTCCTTAATTCTGGGCTTAAGATCATGTCAGTGCTGTGACAGTTGGAAATGTGCTCTCTTCACTCAACCACTGTTGACCTGTCTGATATGTAGTGTCATTGTCTGCATTCTTACCTATTGGAAATTTGAAACCTCCTCACTAATGCACACTTCTCATAAATATGTCTCATGAAATGTCCCTTGCACCTGGGCTCTGATTGTGCTACAAATGGCTAAGGTTCACTCATGGGGTCTGTGAACTGGACATTGTGTAGCATTTGAAAATACACTTGCACCTGTAAATAAAGCACATTGTTTACATGTAACATTTCTACATTTACTGTGATCCATCTACTCAGCTCAATGATTGCGTTGTGTGAATCCTTGTCAATGAATACAAAACATTATTACATGAGTGCATTACTGTCAGACACACAGCCACACACTAGGATCCTAACATGAGAAAGGTGAATGATGGTGTGGTTGGCTACAACCAACTTACTGAGTATTCTATGCAAATATTGAACAGAGATCCTTGGAAGTTCACATACAGCATGTATGGGTCCGAGCCAAGTGCATGGTAATTTACCCAGACAGGAGTATCAGTGCAACTAATTTGTGTGGTACAGAAGAGGCTAACCTTATCAGTGATGGGCACCTGCTGGTGTTGCAGGATACAGTTCAAAATTTGCCTGTTGTCAGATATGCCACACTTGCCAACAATGAAACTCCAAGACCCCACCGATGACAGTTGAAATTCCATACTTGCCTGTCCAAGATAAAGTATACATAAACAATGTGAATAGCTGGAACAGTGGATGGCAAATGTATGGACTAGTTGATGTTATTTAGCAGCCAATCTGACAGCTCATTGGTCATAGGGGATGCACATGGTAATCAATCGAAATCAAGACAGTAAGCATACCCTAGGCCATCCCTCCAACTTGACCAGTGCACACATGTGAACCCCCAGACACTCAATCAACATGGCAAAAAAATAGTCTTATACAAACCGGATTTATTTTAAATTATTTAAAACTACATACCTAAAACTATAATAAAAAATACCCTACCCTAAACTAACCTATACTAACTTAACTTAACTTACAACTACACCTATCTAACCTATTCTAAACTAATCTTACACATGTAATGCCACACTCTAAACATTGTCCCCCACCCTCCATAAGAGACAAGGTACAAGTATGACATAATAAACTATGACTACATGTGTACTAACTTAACCTAAGGCCTAAACAAATATATATATATATATATTTTTTTTTTTTTTTACATTTGTTATTATTTTGTTTATTTTTTAACACATATACCCCAACAGGACCCCCCAGACAACCCCACCATCAAAAGAAGTACTAAAACCCACCCCCAACTATACTTAATCTAACTTATTCCTACCCTACACTGCTTCACTAACCTAACACTACCCATCTAAAACTCAATCGAAAGCTATTAACAGCAGTAAAAGGGAGAGGGAAGGAACTATGAGGTATGTCCTCTATACTCCTGCAGAGTCCTGCTATGGCATCCATTATCTTTACAGTATTGCACAAACTCTGCACGATGGTGGACCGTTTCTTGTATAGGGCACACACATGGTGGTGTTAGGGGGCACTAAGGGGCGCATGTGAGGTGGCACTGGAGTAGGTGCAGCACCATTTCTCATTATTCTTCCTCATGGTCTTTCATGGCAGGTAATGTTGTATTCCTCTGTGCAACACAATGCAGCAGGCAGGAGAATGTGCACTCTACAGGTATCTGAGGTATGTGTAAGTGATATGTAGTTTGTAATGGCACCACTTGGGTGGCATTTGATATTGGTGCTGCGAGAGGCTTGAACATCATGTTTAATGTAGGGCTGTGCCTATGTGTGACTTTCATTACATTGACATGGACTATGCCATTCACATAGCTGAGCTATTTATTGTCTGGTGTAATGTTTGTGGGATCTGTGTTTAGTTGTCAACCAGTGGACACTTGTAGTGGTTTGAGCCCAGCTTCTGTATGCAAAGGGGTCAAAGATCCACCTGTCCTCATCCTGCTGCAGTTGCTTGGTGTTTGTGAAGCAGATGTGGTTGGGGGTGGGGCATATGATTGCGTCCAAGACCTTTGGAAGGAAGACCAAGAAGGATGGCATGGAGATACCAGACACTTGTGTGCCAGTTGTATGAAAAGATCCAGATGCCAGCATATGGAGGACAGTTTGGTCATGGGTGGAATAGTTGTTGGAGTTTCCACCCTTGCAGAGATGTCTGGCGCAATGTGGTGCAGCAGGCGTACAACTGACTCCCCATCAGTCTGTAAGTCCTGATCACATCTTATTCTCTGACACAAGGATGGTTGTACACTGTCTAAATATCCTCTCCTGCCTTCTGTGCTGCCTTTGTGGCTGCTGTGTTGTTGTTTGGGATGGCTGCAGTGGTGGGACCTGCGCTCTTTGCTGACGTCTGTGGCGCGTTCCGAGCTGGAGCAGTAACACTTCCATGTTGTTCTGGAGGTTGCAAATGCTCCTTCTGTGTGTTTTCCTTCAGTGTGGTGTGTGGCCCTCTTTGTAACGCTTGGTCTGACCATGCATTAAAATTTGACAAATCGGCCTTTGTGTCATTTTTTGGGTCCGCTTCCTTAGTGTGCGTCGTTTAAGTGTCAGGAGGTAAATATGGTGCTGGAGGGCTAGCGTCCTTTTTGGAAGGGAGCACCTACCTTGCATATAATTGTTGGAATGCGACGCAAAGTGGGTTGGCGCTCCCAAAAAATGATGCTATCTCTGATATTTTGACAGTAGACAGGTCCAGCGTCTAAAAATAAATATGGAGTTAAGTTAATGCCGCTTTTGCTTAATTCAATACGCAAAGATGGTGCAAACTTTTCATAAATATGGGTCTTAGTTTTTAAACATGAACTGTTTCCCATCTCCTATGTCCTGACCACACTGGTGTGATTTAATAATAGATGTAAAATTTTCACGAGCACTGTATGTGTTGCCGATATTGTAATTATAGATGGAGCAAGATATTGTCTATTAAACCTCACAGAAGTGAGATTTCTTTTTCATACAGCACATCCATGACTGAATATTGTGCAATTACTCTCATATTTGATGCAAAATTATAATTAACCTTAATGAAGCAAGGATCATACAATCGGGTCAAATAGGGAAGGCAGGATTAGAACACAGACTTCCTGGTCGCAGATGGTGCAACTTGGCCACTTGATGAATAGCTTTTTCTTTATTCCTTTTATCACCAAAGGACAATGATCGGTGCTAAATAGTTCATGACCTGAATGAGAAAGCAATGTTTAATTAATAAATGGCACATCCCTGCGCCCCCCTCTCCAGACAGCAAACCCCCACTGCACACAGCCTACAGCCTGCACAATAGCAAATGGCCCCAAGGTGCTACATGACTAGAGCCTTGCATTTTTTAAATGTTTTTGGTACCCTGAAACCAATACCGCTGTACCACAGGGGGTGCCGAACTGGTACCGCAATACTGAGTGCTTGTGCTGCAGTCCTGGTGACCTGAAATAATTTTTTTAATTGACTTTAGGGATTGTCCCTTTGGGACAAACCCACACTGGCCATGGAGAGGGGGGATCCTGCACTCTAAGGGGCCTTTCATTTTTTTCCGGATTCGAGGAAGGAGTCCCGGAGTCTTGTAGTGGTGGCCACAACATTTTCTTCAGTTTTGCAGCCAGTCACATTATTCTGTGCCGGGATACCAGCCCCGGTACTGCAGTACCAAAATTACTGAGTCTCTCTCTATCAATCGGAATGACCTTTAAAACATTTTTTGGTACTGTGGACCAACTGTTGTGCAGTGGCGGCCACCGCATAATGCAAGTAGAGTGGTGGGGGGTGGAGAGAGACAATGTAAAACATTTAAACAAATTAAAATAACTTACCTCACCTCTGTCCCTGCCGCATCCTGCCGCCTCTCGCTCCTCTTCCTCTGGTGTCCCAGCATTCACTACTGGGACACCAGCAATGGGACAACAGCACAGGCTCCTCACTAATCCTGCCACTGCTTTAATGAAAAACCTTACATGAAAGCAGTGCCAGGATTGGTCTGACTGGCAGACACAGCACTGGGGTCTATGCAGTTTCTCCAGCCCGGCTGTGTATACAGCTGGGCTGGAGAAACCTAAGTGCGCATGTGTGTTTGGCCGGTCTCAGGTGGCCAGCCAAACACACATGCACACTTAGTGCACTCCTCCCCTCCCCCCCACCTCCAGTGGCCCAGCCCCACCCCTCCCTGCAATGCTGGCTGTGCAAGAAGCAGAAACAATCTATTGTTTTATTTGTCTTCTTGTGGAATAGTCAGTGGGGTAAAGCTTCTTCACCATAGCGAAGCAGCCGCCCCTGCTGTTGAGATATAACTATTTTTTCCTGAGGGATAATCCCTTTATGTCCATACCTAGGATTCTCTTTAAATGTTTTTTTTTCCAGAAAAGGCAGACTAGATTTACACAAAATCACAAAATGCATGCTTTATGAGTAAAATTCAAACGTTTGCCAAATTTGGCTCCTTCTTATATTTCATGCACTCAGCTGCCCTGCATTTAATATTGTTTGTCTGTTAAAACTTAATTATGGAGGGCAGCAGCAATCCTGGGGGGATGCCTGACTTGGGTCTATTTTGACTTGCTATTTTGGCTCACTAGTCCCATAAGTCAAGGTTGAAATGGGAGCCAGACATTCAGTCTGAGCTAGGTTTGAGGCTTGCTTGACTGCCTTCCTCACCTCTACTATGTGCTCAGTAGTATCTAAAAGTAAGTGGACACACTACAGACTCAGAGATATGACCTATACCTGTATGGAGACTAACATGAAACCCAGTGAGGTACACGTGCTATGCTAAATGATCTTGTGTTATTATGTTGTGTTATTATGTTATGTCATGATGTTATGTTATCGTGCGGTGTTGTGTCATATCGTGGCATGTTTAGTCATGTCACTTCATGTCATGGTATATCATGCTATGTTATGCTGAATCATGAACCAGTTGAGAAAAGATTGCATTTCCAAAGTTAAGCTTCGGCTGCTATATACCATTATTGGCATGAAGAATTTATAAAGGCAATTGTGGATCAATTAATGGTAGAATGGGCTTTAGATTCTTCACTTAAAGCCCATTTACATATTCTTGATATATTAGAAACTTGAGCGGCAAAGGACAAATTATTGTCTTCGGTGTAGTCATATATTACAGGCTGCTTGTGCTGGGCTGACGGGGACGTCACTGACATCCAGATTGTCAGATTACACTAAAGGTAAATTTATTTCCTTTGAAGAAGCTCAGTTTAGAAAGAGTTGTGATATGAATTATATCAGTGCTTAGTTTGTAAAAGAATGAGTGCCGGTGCCCAAAGCTTTGCTCATGGATGTCAATTCACCAAAATGCCAGGGGTAGCGGAAGTGACATCACACACAATGTGACCTATACTTTCACTCATTCACTTACAGATATACATGCATTCAGACATACCCACAGTTAGAAATGGGGTCTTTGGTTGGCCGAAAGGTTATCCCCGGTCCAAGCAAGGACCCTCACTGTAGTCAGAGTGAGACACACAAAATCCAAATTATCCTGTGCCCACCCTCTGGTAGCTTGGCACTGAGCAGTCAGGCTTAATCTGCAAGGAGCGGCAGAAAAGGAGATGCGTGGATTATGAGGAGGTGTGTGTCAGTTTCTCTGGGCACACACAGACGATGCGTTGATATTTTTCACACGGCCAGGGCCTTCCATCAATTTACGGCACGCAGACTTGGATCCTCTTTGGGTTGCGGGGTATTTGGATCCCCTGAGACGATGGGGAGAAATCCTAGGCATGCAGGACAAAGTTACAGGAGCTGCGTCGATCCGGTGGGCGATGCGGGGAAATTTGTGTTGCACTGCAGGCGCTGCGTTGATTCTTCCTCATAGGAAGTCGGGCTGCATCGTTCCGGCTCATCAATGTGTCGATCTAGTGGGCCGTGCGTTGAAGTTGCGGCCGCAACACTGGTGCTGTTTCGATCTCCACTCGGGGACCCAAGCTGTGTCATTCTTGTTTGGCGTGCAGTAATTTTCTCACCGTGATGCATGCTGTGCGTCGTTTCTGGCAGGCTGTGCATCGAATTTTCACCGCACAAGGAGTTCTTTGCAGAGATGAAGTCTTTTTGGTCCTGAGACTTCAAAGAACAGGAGGCAAGCTCTATCCAAGCACTTGGAGAGCACTTCTAAACAGTCAATTTTAGGCTTGGGCCAAGTCGAATTGGCAGTGGAACTGCACACATAGGCCTTGCAATGGCAGGCCTGAGACATGGCTAAGGGTTACTTATGTGGGTGGCACAATCAGTGCTGCAGGCCCACTACTAACATTTAATCTACAGACCCTGGGCACATATAGTGAACTTTACTAGGGACTTATAAGTACATTAAATAAGCCAATTGGGTATGATCGAATGTCACCATGTTTTAAGGGAGAGAGCATATGCACTTTAGCACTGGTTAGCAGTGGTAAAGTGTACAGAGTCCTAAAACCAGCAAAAACAGTGTCAAAAATTGGAGGGAGGCAGGCAACAAGTTGAGGGTGACCACCCTAAGGCTGTCAAGTCTAACACACATACTCCCTCACTCACATAAACACATTCTTACATGCAGGCATGGACTCAACATACATTTAGAAGCAGTTTTTACTTGTAACAGCTGCCAGGAAGCACCATATCCTAGTTAGTTGTACTCCATTTTTTTATTACACTAATAGTGAATAGTGGTAATAATATAGTATTATTCACTATTAATGTAAGAAAATATTTGACACAAAACAAAAAAAGTGGAGTCCAACTAGCATTCAATAGGAAGAAACTGCGGCCCTCATCCTCCTGGACCTCTCGGCCGCGTTCGTCACCATCTGCCACCACACCCTATGCTCATGCCTCAGCAATGCTGGAATCCACGACAGAGCCCTGGACTGGGTCACCTCCTTTCTTACCGGCAGAATGCAGAGAGTCTGCCTCCCCCCTTTCCGCTCAGAGGCCACCAAAATCATCTGCGGTGTACCCCCGGGTCCGTCCCTCAGCCCAACCTCTTCAACGTCTACATGGCCCCGCTCGCTAACATCGCCCGATCCCACAACCTCAACATCATCTCATACGCCGACGACGCCCAGCTGATCCCCTCCCTCGCCAAGGACTCCGCCAAAACCTACCTCCACAAAGGAACGAAGGCCATCGCCGAATGGATGAAGAGCAGCTGCCTCAAACTGAATTCCGGCTGGACGGAAGTCCTCATCTTTGGCTCCACCCCCTCTGCATGAGATGACGCCTGGTGGCCTGCCACTGTCGGAACCGCTCCGTCTCCCACCGACCATGCACGCAACCTAGAATTCATCTTGGACCCCTCACTATCCATGACCCAGCAAGTCAACGCCATCTCCTCCTCCTGCTTCAACACCCTCCGCATACTCCAAAAGATCTACAAATGGATACCCACTGAAACCAGAAGAACAGTCACCCAAGCACTCGTAAGCAGCAAGCTTGACTACGGCAATGCCCTCACCACAGGAACCACAGCCAAACTCCAGAAGAGGCAGCAACGCATCCAGAACGCCTCTGCATGCCTCATCCTGGACATCCCCCACCACTGCTACATCACAGACCACCTGCAAACCTGCACTGGCTACCAATGAGCAAGAGAACCACCTTCAAACTCCTCACCCACGCTCACAAAGCACTGCATATCACCAGACCAGAATACCTCAACAGATGACTCTCCTTCTACACCCTGACCCAGCTTCTCCGCTCCGCCGAACTCGCCTCACGCGTCCGCAGAACTACAACCGGCAGTAGATCATTCTCGCACCTCGCAGCTAAAACGTGGAACACTCTTCCTACCCACCTGCGCTAGACCAAAGAACTCTTTACCTTCAGGAAACTTCTCAAGACCTGGCTGTTCGAGCAGTAGCAGCACCTCCCCCGGCTTTTCCCCCTTCACCTCCTCAGCGCTTTGAGACCCTCACGGTGAGTAGTGCGCTTTATAAATCCCTGATTGATTGATTGACTGATTGAAGAGTTGGGCTTGTGTTGTTGGCACTGATTTTGCCTCCTCTAAGGCGAGGGGCCACAAAGGCAGTGCCAGGGGTTACGAGAAGCAAGTGGTGACCCCTAAATGATGTCTTAAGCTTTGCTCCGCTGCTATTAAAAATCAGCACTCTGAATACCAAGGCCGGTAGTGTTGAATTCACCTCAGGCCCCTTTAACCCACTGTTTTCCTCACTCTTGCTGATTTCTATTTTCCCCCTTTGTTTTTCCACCTTTCGCTTCATCCTTCTTGTCTGTTTATGTTTTTTTCACTCTCTTGCTGGTCGCAAATAACTGAAAAATAATAGCAGGTCCCCAAAAACGGGTGCTTGTGGGCTCCACTAGCAGACACGGCTCAAATTAACTGGTTCCACCTTGTCAGTAAGCATAAGCTATGTTCGGGACACTGTGCTGACAATGGTGCTATGACAAAGTGGCTGTAAACAGGCAGGCTATGGATATAGACAGCTGCCTTAAGACCTATCATGGTAGACACCAATGACTAACTGGCCAGCCATAGCAATTCCCATTTTACACAATTCCATGCCAGCACACATTGCCCCTTGAACTACATGCAAGCCATTCTCATTGCACAACATTCCAACATACATGATGTCACCATCCATTCTCTAATGATATCAGATCATTGGTCAGGCAAAACCATCTTTCATGGCATTCCACACTACAGACTGACTTGCACTGAATCCTGGATTAGCACCAATGATGCACAAAATTACACTTACTGAATGCATCAGGGTCTTCGAATCATGCAATCTCTCCCACGGTGTAGGGTGCAGGTCCACCTGCAAGCCATGGATGGAAAACATTGATTAGTGTGAGTTGTACATTTCAGTAAATGGACAAGATTGTATACTGTTAGCTTGTTAGGCTGAGTGAGCACATCATCCTAGTGGTAGGGCAGAGCAACTAACTTTCACCTTTGATCAGTCAATCACACATAGTCGCAGATAATATAGACCCACACATCTACAAACCATTGTTGTCCCTGACACTCCTGTGGTGCTTCTTACTGCACCATTTGAATAGGGCATTGTCATGCAGGTGTCTGTTAGCTTTACACCTCTATGACCACATGGGACTGCTTGACTCTGTATGTTGCATCTGAGGGGCATGCAATGGTTGTTGCAGTGGCTGTCCCCTTTGACACCCATGGCAATTGGGGCTTCCTCAGATGACTTAGACATCTACCTCATTGTCACAGCAAACTGACAAACTGCTCCCAGGGGTAGAGTGTGTAGTCCAAGGTGTTGAGGAATGATGCGATCCTTCTGTGAAGTTAGTAATTTGGGCGTGCCATCACAAGGCACACACATGAGCAATAATGCTATTGGAGTATATTAATATGAAGTCAGTTGTACCTACCTGCACAATGACTGATTGAAATCATGGATATAGTGTATGGCCAGGCATAGTTGCCATGGTATACCATTATTTGTCCAGGGAGGGATAAGGACATGGCCATAGAATATGCTTCAACACAGAAACACTTGCTCTGTGGTCGAAGGATGCATTTGTTGCTGCAGGTTACTGAGTGGTCACAATAATAATTGCCAGAACAACTAATATATATATATATATATATATATATATATATATATATATTCTAAACAACTAATAAAGCCTAAAAAAACTAAAAGAAAACCTTACCTTTAAATTAGTTGTTCAGGCAATTCTTATTCAGGCACAATTGTTGTTTAGACAGTAGTTGTTCAGTACTTATTTGTAGAGACTTTTTAGTTGTTTAGCAGTAGTGGTTCAGGCAAGTAGTGGTTTAGACATAGTTGTTCAGGATGTTTCCCCTGTATGGAGTTGTCAACCTGTGGACACTTGTAGTGGTTTGTGAGCAGCTTCTGTATACAAAGGGAACTTGGCTCCACCTGTCCACATGTGGTGTGCCAGTCAGGGTGTGGCTGTGTTGTGAACATTTGGATGTATGCGTTTGTGATATGCAATGTATGCAGTGCAGTGTTGCATTTTGCATTTCAGTTGTTGCCTGTACATCTCTGTGGCCCTGCCCATGTGTATTTAGTGTGGTGTTTGTCGTGTTTGTCCTAAAAGGTTGGTGTGTTATGTGTAATGATTGGTATGGTGGCTTACATATGAGTAGCCCATTGCCCTATTGGCCATCCTGGAACCGCTGGTTGATGGTGCAATGATGAAAGATGTATGCGTCATGGATGCTGCTTGGATACTTCACCAGGGTGCTGCTGAGGAGCCCATGGTGGTCCACGATGGCCTGCACATTGAAGGAATTTGTGTGCTTGCATTTCCTATAGAGCGTTTTGTTGCTGCAGGTGGTACCAGTTGGACATGAGTACATTCCATTGCACCCAGCATATGTGTAAACCCAGCAATTTGATAGAACCCTTGCTTCGGCTCCTGCTGCAGATGCTGGGTGTTTGGGAAGCAGATGTGGTGGGGTGTGAGGCTTAGGATTGCGTAGGAAGACGGAGAAGGATGACTGAGAGATGCCAGCCACTTGTGCCCGCATTATCTGGAATGATCCTGACACCATCATATGGAGGACCGCAAGGAGTTTTGTCATGGGTGGAATGTTATGGGTAATTTGCACCCTTGCCGTGATGTGTGGTGCAATATGGTGCAGCAGACGTACAATGGACTTCCGGTTGAGTCTGTACACCCGGACAACATCTAGTTCACTCATTCCAAGGATGGTTTCCTCTGTCTGAATATCCTCTCCTTCCTTCTGCGCTGCCTTTGTGGCTGCTGTGGTGATGTTTGGGATTGCTGCAGTGGTGGTGGAGGGATCTGCTGTCATTGAAGACGTCTCTGGGGTGCACCTAGCTACAGCAGTACAACTTCCATGTTGTCCTGGACGTTTCCAAAGCTTCTTCTGTGTGTTTTCCTTGAGTGGTGGTGTGTGAGCCGCTTTTTAACGCCTGGTCTGACTAGGCATTAAATTCTGTCACTAATAGGCCTTAGCACCATTTTTTGAGTCCACTTCCTTAGTTAGGGTCATTTTTGCATTGGGAATTAAATATGGCGCTGGGGAGTTAGCGTCGTGTTTAGGATGGGAATGCCTACCTTGCATATCATTGACGCAAGGTGGATTTGTGCATCCTAGAAATGGCGCTAACTCCTAAATTTTGATGCTAGACGGGTCTAGCATCAAAATAGAAATATGGAGTTATGTTTGCGCCATTTTAGCATAAAAAAAATTACTCAAATGCAGCGCAAACCAACCATGAATTTGGGCCAAAGTATTTTGCAAAAACACATTTTGTAGGGTTAATTTTGCCTGCTTGCCATATTTGGCAAAGGTTTCATGCTGCAACTTTATAACATTCCAACGATTGCCTGCTTCATTAAAGTTCACTGTTGAGATTATCATCTAACGTATCTCTAACCACACATCACTTATGAGAAGAAGATGCTTCTTTAGGTATGCAATAACGTCCTCAGGGATGGTCTAAGTGGGTATAGACCTGCGATGTTTGCAAGCCGCAGATGTAAGTAGTGTTTGAATCCTCAGCTGTTACCCACTCCCTTGCATCCCATAGCTCAGCCTTTTTATAAGCTAATAAAATATTTGATCCATTTCATCAGAGATTGGGGAATCTTCGCTGACTCACAACAAGACCAATGTTCTATTCTACTATAGACTGCCTGTATAAATATATATATATATATATATATATATATATAAAAATATGTATATATATATATATATATATATATATATACTTTACTTACCTACTTACCTATAGAAACTTACCTTCACAATATTTTTGTCCTCGATATTCTTGAAATAATATTTTTCCCCACGATATTTCCGTTTCCGATATTCTGTTTTAGCACCAGACTGGCGTTGTGACTTCATTGGACAAAAGTGGTTTTACTTTACTCTATTTTTTCCTGAATTCCTGCTGCAAACATCCATAAAGAAACTGTAAGATGAATGGATGTGGGGAAAATGTTGGTGAGTCAATGTCTCTCTCTGAGCTCTGCCGGTGCTGTGAGGATGGTGAGCATGAGACTACCTACCTGAACTGTGCAGGGTTTCTGAGGATAGTGGTAGTTAGAGAGTGTTCCATTCTAAAACCCTTTAAACAATATCTGAATTGCTGTGGCTAGGTCACAAAATGAAAAAGTGTGTTTTCAATGGGAGCTTCTGTAAAGGTCAATGTTCTTCTATTATTACTTTAGAAAATTACAGATATTTCGTATCCATTATCTTTCGATGGAAAAACTCTTACATATACGACTGTAGACGTTTTTTCAGTGAATTTCAAAAGACGAAGCTGCATTTTTCCGCAGTTTTAATGTAACATTTCGATGAAGCCCAATGCAACATGCCTTTAAAAATTGTTCAACGGTTCTTCGCCATTATTTCTTTTTTTGTTGTTGTCTATTCCGTGTAAAAAGTTACGATGGAGATTTGAATGTGATATAACTTTTTTTTCTGATTCAATCTAGCACTTTGACCTCTGCCAATCCACTCCTGACCAATGTTAAAGAAACCTGGGAAAACATTTGGGTTGCAAATCTTGGCTCAGATCTGAAACAATGTTAAGGTCATCAGAAAATAAACGTTTCTATTGACATTGCGTTAAATCAAGTACCACTGGAATTATGTGGCAATAAAGGACCAACTAACGTGACAGGGTTGATTACGTATGCAGCAAGAAAGGCAATTTATTGCTATTTTAACATACAATAGTACTATTTTCACAAAACGTTCATATAATTTGTACAAGTTGAATACTAAAACACAGCAATCCGCTGGTTAAAGGTGCCCAGTTCCCCTTAGGAAATGGTTTGCAACTGTGCAGCACCAGATGTGGTGTGATCCATTTGAGTTGCAAACATTTTTTGTTGCAATCTGAAAATAATGAAGCAGATGACAAATTATGCGTCATAAATTGTAAATCTACAATTATGCAGAAAATGTGGGAGTCACAGAATCGCATATTTCCAGTGGTCGTGGTTATTACTTTAATTAGCATTCACAAGCAGGTGATCACTGGCAATTAAGTTCTTGCATTGGTGTCACTGTGGATTATTTGTAGAGAACACATACATCTACAGTGTTAGTAATTAACAACCTGCCACCTTTCCACTACATCAAGAGAGCAGTGTACTCACCCAGAAAAACACCAGGTCTATCTATAGGCAGTCCATCAAATTCTGTTCTGAGGAACTCCAACCCTTAAGTCACTATTTCTACCATATCTGTGCCCTAACTCTAGCTTTCTTGTCGGTGTGATTGCTGTTTTGACTCTCTCTTGTTTGCCGCTCCCTTACTTTTCACAGGAAGTGCCTCTCATCTTACATAAGCCTCCCTCAAGCTTGACAAACAATCCCAAATTGTGGACAAGATTGAGTGATGAGTCCTCACTGAGTTGTTGCCCCCCATGAAGATGGTGTAGTTAATACAAGAGTGATGTAAGAGGCCAGGGAGAGGTTTGCTGGACTGAGGCAGAATCCTGGCATTGCCTTCCCAAGTCTAAATTCGCATCTCCTTTGGTCACGCATAAAGGCCTTAGCTCTTCCTGCTTGAAGAAACACTAGCATATGCATATAGCATTTAGATCGGGTGACTGACAAGTGGTCAGCCCCTCTTTTGCTTACTATTTTTGTACTTCTTCAAATTCTAAAATTCATATCTGGGAAGATGATATTTCTGATGTTCAGAATGTCGTTTCTCCACCTGGGAACTGTAATGTGAACAACTCACCTAGCTTCTCGGAGCTTTGGAATGGATACATGAATAGTGTAGAGCCTTCAGTCATGAACAATCAAGGTGACTGTTTGATAATTTTCATGATTAACCTATTTCACTGAAAGTACAAGTTCTTCATACAGAGAGAGCCTATTCACAGAGGTATAGGCATGTGAATAGTGCTACTTGTAATGCATGCCTTTGAATTGCACAATATACATATTCACATACATTACCTTGCTAAGCATTTGAAAAGTTTGAATGTCATAAAGGGCATCATTATGTGTTCGCACCCTTATTGATACGTTGGCAGATTGAATTTGTTACTTCCCTTACAATGACATACAACATCACTGCATGTTTTGGTGCCTAACTGTTTTAGTGCTGTTGAAATGGCAATTAACAGAAAGATATTTATTTGACAGTCTAACTGCTTGAACCCCGCATGACAGCAAAGATGCTATAACCAGGTCTAATATCACCTTTTCCATGTCCTTATGAAGTCCAATATAAACTGAGGCCAACAGCCGAAACAACATTGCAGACACAGGGCCTGATTATGATCTTGATGGATGGAATACTCTGTCACAAACGTGATGGATATCCTGCCTGATGAGAAGAGAAGAAGCTTTATTCGGTATGAAAAGAATTCATCCATTACAACAGATAATCACCAAAACATTGTAAAAATACCAATAAAAACCATGTATGATAAAAACACCCATCCTAAAAAACATGTACATATAAATACATATATATATATATATATATATATATATATATATATATATATATATATATATATATATATATATATATATATATATAAATAAAAAACAGAAGAAAATTAAAGCCTCATTCATAAAAGCTGAAAAAGATAAATGAAATCATTCTAAGAATTCTACATTTTTGCCCCAAGTAGTAGCTCCCTTCAGGAATGAGCCCAGGCCCTTCCATACCAGTACATCTGAGGCCATTTGCAGCCACATGAAGGCGGGACGGTATTGCACAAAACCCTTGGGCCTAAGGAGCGGTAGTTAAAATCGAGTTCTAAATGGAGCATAGAAGACACAGAACAGTGTAAAATGGATCAAAGTCTGATGTGATACCCCATCACAGGGGCAGGGTCTAATACACTTCTCCCCATACTGACCTAGGGGGAAGCACAAATTGCTTCTAATGATCCCCAGGCGAAATCGTGTTATGAGAGACCTTTCCCTCACATCCTTGATTTCTAAAAGATATTGCTCAGGACCCACCCACATCTTTAGCATCGTAAATTCCCTGATCGATTTTTTCCTTAGAGCCTCCCCCTCCCTCTTAGTCACCTGGATTCTCTGATAGTTATCCTTAACCCATTTTTTATCATAGCTAGTTAGGTCTTCGGGCCAATAAAACAATTCAGTCCGCCCCAGGTCATAAGCCATCTTCCTTATGTGCGATAACCAGGGGATATGTTTTACATGGTCGCAGGCCAAGCAATCCCTTAGGATATCCTTATTAAGAGAGGCCTGTTCGTTACTCCAAACTGAAATCCATAACAAAAGGGGAGCCAACTGGGTAGTGTCCTGTACATACTCAAGGTCCAGTTCCAGGTGGAGGCAAAATCCAGGAATATTTTGACCAACACCCAGAAGCCTTCTACAGAAACGATTTTCTTCCACCATAAGGGCTCGGGTATCCCTAAACCCCCAAAGTGCTGAACCATACAGAAGGACAGGTAGGCATTTCCGCCTAAAGATTTCAAGCAGGGGTGTGATCGGTTTGCTACCTACCCTAGCCGCGAAGTCAAAGGTTGCGCCAACTGTTGCATGAAAAAGCACAATCCTTCTGGCAATACAGGGTTTCCAAGAACCTTTCTCATCAAAGATGACCCCTAAGTATGGGAACTCTTGGACTCTACTAATAACTTGATCCCCCACCCTTAGCTCCCCAACCCTGCTCATAGGTTTACCACAGACCATAAAGTGCGACTTCTTAAAATTGAC